>NC_086317.1:125847392-127117392 GCF_036172605.1 Pelobates fuscus
AAATCAGGATATTCGTTTCTAATGGGGGTGGGTTCTGGTTCCGGAAGGGGAGATTTAGTATGAGGGGGGGTGGATCCTGTACTGGAGGAGGAAGCGGAAGTGGATGAGGGTAATGAGGGAAGGGTTACAGGACTTCCTGTATTTGCGTCACTTCCTCTTACCGGAAAGTAAGGGGGCGGCAAAGGGATCTCGGACTCAGGGGGCGTGTCCAAAATGGGCCTAACACCAGTCCTAGTGGACGAACAAGTCCTAGCTACCATGAGGCGACACTGCTCCTCGTGGCATGTCCGGAGCCATTTTGGCGAGTCATTTACGGCCTGTCTCCAACAATCAATATAAGGAAACTGGCCGTAAAGTTCAGGCCTACCTGATACAGCCACGTGTAAGCGCTGTACCAGAGTTGGATCCAAACTGCCACGTGGCGGCCATGCCGCAACCAAAGTAGGCCACTCCCTAGTGCACAAAGTGACCAAACGTACAGGGGACATCTTAACCCCAAAATCACAAACTTTGAATCCCTTTTTAAAATTCTTAACCATACATCCTAAGGGATCCGGAATCGTTGACTGCGACGCACCCATATTTAACAGTGGAACGTCGTCGACAACGATTACTATACACGCGTACTATTCAACAGTCACACCCGTTTCCTCTGGCAACAGCACCACGTGGTATGGTTACCAAGTGAAACGTACACAATAACAATAAACACTCAGGGAATTCCCATACACACACAGCTGCTACACCAGTCACTATATAATCAATATTATGCCCTTTGGCGTAACTACACAGTCACCCACGCTATAATTCTCTATATACGAATTACCCGTCTATAACACACCCCAGTAACATCGTCTTTTACAAATAGCGGTTACAGTACGGTTAGCATAGGTCAAAGCACAAGTTAAGGTCACAATACAATTATTAGTGGTTATGGTGTTAAACATGCAATGGACGACAATGATTAGTACTTATTATATAATGTCAGTAAATATACAGGGTTATGGTACCGTGCACTATAATACAGCAACACACTATTAACACTCTCGCTAGACGGCTGAGCTCGCGCTATCTAACAAGATATACACTTTACTAAAACAATCGTTAACACATTTACAATTCCCAACTAAACTATTGGCCAGTACCTTGAATGGACTACCTAAAACTATATACACCCGTTTTGGTTAGCCACACTGCCCAATCACCACATATATATAGCGAGCTAGAGAACCGAATTTACACAGACGCCTCTTAGTCGCACTATACAACGAGCTAGAGAACCGAATTTACACAGGCGCCTCTTAGTCGTACTATCAAAAGTCTAGTGGGTTCCAAATTTACACGCCTTCCCACTTAGCCCAGATAGGATGAGAACTAGCGAACCGAATTTACACAGGCGCCGCTTAGTCTCCCGGTCCCTCCGACCTAGCGAACGTAATATACACCCTAGAACGCTAGTCTAGACAAGACACCGGTGTCCGGCTAGGGCTATTTACACCAGGACCCCGCCTGACTAACCAAATCAAACGGTCTGACTAAAGAGCGTTCGATCGAGCGGTGCGCCTTCGCTCCTTCCCTCCGACAGAGGGGGCAGATACAGATTCAAAAACCCCTTTGGGCCTACCGCACAATCGGTATACCCCTAGCGGGTCCTGCCGTCTAAAACAGCAGTTATCTTACCTCCTCGTTCCTGAACCTGAGTTCACACTCATCGACGGGGACACCCCAGCACTTCTCACGTAGAGGCCGATGATCTCCTGGACAACAGACCAGTGGCGCCGAGACGAAGGGAGGTCCACGCAGAAGTTCAGGGGTGCAGCCGTAGAGAACGTGGGCAAAGATAGACCGTCTCACGCCTCTGCCTCTCAGCTACCGTTGAACGATGAGCTTCCCGGCCAATGCACCAAATGATACCGGAGAAACTGACGGAAGCCAAGCACAGAGAGATGGACACAGGTTTCTTCAGGAAGGAAGAGATTCTTTATTGGATCACCGATCGGGACTCAGAGGGACTAGCGTCACCAAAATACAGCAAAGTCTGAGTACTGAATACATAGAGTACATTCCTTATATAGCACTGTAGCTCCTCCCACAATTAACTACACCCACACATACCCTTAACCTATTTAATGAATAGAGTCTAAACTCATCCATCCGGTCTAACCACGTGGCTCATCTGATACAAAGGAGAGGGACGCGTAATTCCAGTTCTTACATTCCTGCACCTGGTCAGTACAGTGATGACAGTATCTTAGCTACGTGTAATTAACCAACTGATACTACAAACACATATACATACATATGCCTTGTGGCAATCTTAGCCTGCTAAACTTGTATTTTACTGGAATTACATCACATCACTGTTTAATGATATACCATTTAGGAGTTAAATCACTTTGTTTATGCAGCCCTAGGCACATCTCTCTGCACGTGACTTACATAGCCTTTCTAAACACTTCCTGCAAAGGGTCATCTAATGTTTACACTTCCTTTATTGCATATTATGATTAATTGAGAATTTCTTATTTCCTGATCTGTTAATAGCCTTCTAGATCCAGCAGGCGCCTTGTGAGTGAATAACGTTCAATTTACAGAGAAAAAAATATATTTTTTTCAAAAGTAAGTAACATCTGATTGAAAATGAAACCATTTTGTTTTTATACAGTCTGTGTCAGCCACAACCAGGGAAGGTGTGGCTAGGGCTGCATAAACAGAAACAAAAGTGATTTAACTCCTAAATGGCAGATAATTGAGCAGTGAGACTTCAGAAGCATGACCTATACACCAAAACTGCTTCATTCAACTAAAATACTAAATAACTTGTTCAAGCATTTGATCTAGACAATTTTGGAAGGCTCTTTGTTTTTATTTTTAAAAGAAGTCAAAGCAATTGGTGACACATTTTATATTATTTTATTAAATGAACACCCTTATTGTTAAACATAATTTATGTATATATATATATATATATATATATATATATATATATATATAGTTCCACCTTCTGTGACTAGATGAGGCACAAAGTGCATGCGCAGCAATCGTTGCACTTCTTCAAACGATGCTTCTCACATAAAAACATTGAACACAGAGCGTCTCTATGAGAATCATGGGACTAAATGGGTGTCATCATGCTGTGTGTGTTGACGCTAAATATGAAGATATTCAAAAATCAAAGGTCTTAAAGGGACACTATAGTCACCACAACAACTACAGCTTAATATAGTTGTTCTGGTGAGTATAATCATTGCCTTCAGAGAAAATGCAGTGTTTACATTGCCCCCTAGGGACACCTCCAAGTGGCCACTACTCAGATGGCCACTGGAGGTACTTCCTGGGACAGTGCTGCACAGTAGGCTGCACTGCCGTTCAGCGTCTCCACGCACTGCATGGGGACGCTGAATTTTCCTCATAGAGATGCATTGATTCAATGCATCTTTATGAAGAAGTGCTGATTGGCCAAAGTGGCATTTGGGCCTGCCCCCATCCTGCCTCCTTGCCGATTTTAGCAAATCCAATGCTTTCCCTATGGGAAGTGTCAACCAGACAGCCACTGTTTTCGCACAAATGTAAACAATGCCATTTCTCAGAATATTCTCAAAAGGACATTAGTGATAGCATCTATGCACCAAAACCACTATTTAAGTTGTAATATTTTTGTTGCTTAGTGTTCCTTTAAAAAAATTATTTGTGCTTTATTTAAATCTATATGCATGCACAGTACTTATTAGAAAAGTCAGGACTATTAAACTGACCTGGACGAGCTGCACACAGCAGTTTATTCTTGAATTGTTCCATTATGCTTTCTCTTTATTTTTGCGAATTATAGTCTAGGAATGGAAAATAGACCTTAATTGATTTTTAAAATAAGAGGCTCATGACATTTGCTGCAGTCCAAGTAATTTGCTCATATGATACACTTTAAAAAGATTTGACTCACTACTAAATATTTTGGCAGACATCACTAGATTTCTAATAGAGACTTCCCCTTTAATTGGATGATTTCCCTTTAAGATGTTTTCAGACTCCCCTTTTGTTCATTTTGGAAACAATATTAATGGCAGAGATAATAAAGATTGTAAAATTAAAACTACAAGTCTCTTTATTTTCTGAAGATATGAATATACATTTCCTGTAAATGAAACTTTTGCAAAAAGAAATGCAGTTTTTTTTATTTTTTATTTTTTTATTTTTTATTTGTGCATAGATAAATCACATCTGGCTTACAATGCCACAACAGCTAGGGTAAGCATTTTTCGACATAGCTTGACAGTAGTTAGGCATTAGTGGATACTGCACAGTTTTATATAAAATAACATTGCTTATCTAAGTGTGGTTCTATGTTGCTGCATATGGAAGGTAAATTACAAGATTAAACATAGCAGAGTAATATATATTTAGTGCTATAGAGTAAGGTGTTCCTATTGCAGATTATGCTAGTGAAAGGTGTACTGGTAGTTGCTTATGAGTTTCTGCATGTTGATTATTAAGCTATTTCTAGCGATTATTCAAAATATTCAAAATATGTTGCCTGCTTGTAAGATGGCTAGCTCAGGTGCAGGCATCATTTAAGTGTACACATCGTGGTGAGCCTAATGTGTAGCGTTCTTATTAGGTGATGCCAAGTCCAGGTCAGGCGGTTTAACCGATCCCCATCAGTTTTAGGTTTGGTGCCCGAAGTAGTGGTCGATGGGGGTCCCCCCAGTCAATGTTCTTCCAGTTCCCAGCTGGGATGTGGTCCGAGGATAAGGTGGCAAAAGTCCCCTGACCTGTGGTGAGCCTGCTTTGGGCTTGTTGTCTCTGGCTGGGGTTGTGGAGCTGGTGGTGGCTGGGGTCTGCAGTCAGGGCGATTTGGTAAGGCCCCCCTTGCTTCCCATCTCTATCAAGCAGAGGTGTTTGGCTGAGTCGTGTCTGGGAATCTGGGGGTGTCTGACGGGATGTCTTCGCCCGGGAGGGTTGATGGTCCCCATGAGGGAGAGGGGGGATTGGGCGGGCAGACCCCGAGCTCGCTGCTTGTCAGGTGGGTAACTCACCGCAGGCAGTCTGTTGCTGACCCGCCATGGCTTGTATCTAGTCTCCCGCCTTCTCCTCCCAGCCTTCCAGGCTGTAGTTGCGCCCTCTCCTGGAGCCGCCAGCAGACGGTCCAGCCGCTCAGAGAGTGGCGGCAATGAGGCTCTGTGTTCTGGCTGGCACGTGGCGTCCGCCATGTTGTGTAGTGCTGGACCTGCAGGGTAAGTAGTCTGGAGTGTTTCCATGCACCTAAGGCCTGAGCCGTGTGCCGGGATATCCCTCTCCGGGGGGTGGGGGGGGTGGGTGAAAGAGTGTGTCGGGGAGACCTCCAAGTAGTTTGGCAGCGGTTAGCAGAGGGATCGTCCGCCTCCCCGTGCCGTCCGTGTAAGCTGCTTATGGGCCTCAGATCAATCCCCGGTATGTTGTTTGTTGTCCGCCGCAGACTCACTGGAGCGCTTTCTCTCTGGTAAGCCCTTTTCCTGTGGGCTGGAGGGTAGGCAATTTTAGGGTTTATTGTCGTTTTTGTGAGGAGCTCCTCTGATGTGCGGCCGTTCGGCTTGGCTGCTAGGCTCCGCCCCCCCAAGAAATGCAGGGTTTTTAAACCTCCCAAAGTATGATGGGCAGTGTGGCAAAACACAGGAAAGACAAGGCAATATTCAGTAATAAACAAGAGTCCATAGAAAACAAAAATAGTTTGAAGTAATGCTAAGGGTGTTTTTTTTTTGTTCGTTTGTTATTCCAATCTTTGTTGCTTTATCATAGAAAAAGTACAATAAAAGGAGAGTGTGATTAAGATGCTCACGTAGTAGCGAAATAACAGGGTACACAAAAGTCAGGTACATTTAACCATTAATTTCTGAACATTTAAAGAAAAGCACGGTAGAATAGTCAAAAAGCAGAATATGCATTATTCAGATCAAAACAGGACTTTACATCTCTTCTCCTTTATTTTCTGCTATATGAAAATACTGTTCCCTTTTTATAATTCGGATAACTGTTGGACCATCATTAGGCATTCATTTTACCAAGAATGTAACACTTGTCCGGAGCAGTCAACATTTTATCTTTGTTCAGTTGGCTCATAAGCAGTGGTAACTAGTGTGATCGATGGAGGGCTCTTTGTCGTTAGTGCTCCATTCGGAGCACCAGCCCAGTGTTTTAGTGAAAGTAAATGGTCACAGTAAAGAAAAGAAGCAACGAGAGAGAAGGAAATATAAGTTTTGAATAGTTAAAAGGCCTAGAGGGATGATAGAATGAGGAAGGGGGGAAAAAGGGGGAGTAAGGGGGCAATGGCAGTGCTAGGGCTAAACTCAGGCAGGATAGGTATGAGGATTTAACCCAAAAGCAGTGGGTAAGTCTCCCCCTTCACTCCCCCTCTCCACAGCCGTCCAGCTCCATCTACAAGCCTTCCAAGAGGTCGGGGACGTCTAGTGAGACATAGACAAGCAACGTTTATCGAATTAGGCATCATCTGCCCTATTTTCTTCTTGCCTCTCCATCCCTGCACCTGCATCCTCTGCGAGCCATTGCAGCTAATAGAACCATGCCTCATAATATGATTTTTTTCTGCCGGCCCTGTTCATGATGAATTCTTGATCTGTCTTATCTCCTGAACCCTAGTCACACAGTCCGAAAACAATAGAATTCTAATAAAGAGAAATCAGGCTTCGGGCAGCATTGATTAAGTGTGATAGTACCGACTTCTTGTATTTAGAAGGTGAGAGTGATGTCACGTACAAAAGATATGTTTCTGGAGTAAGTTCTAGCTGAATATTTGTCAATGTACAGACAGCTTGATGAATTTGTTCCCAATAGGGACATATCTTCGGACAGGCCTACCAAATGTGGTACAGAGTACCTAGTTTCCTATCACATATCCAGCACTACTGGTCGCAACTGACCCCCATAGTGGTTTCTCTGGGGTCCAGAACCAGTGTGATAGCATCTTATATCCGGATTCTTGACTCAATCTCTGTCCATTGTATGAGGGTTGATCTCATCGGTGGACTCAGTGCTACAGGCAAGGATGATTTTTTTCCCATTCATGACAGGTGAGGCTCTGCTTACCTGCCTCCTCTGACTGTACATCACTGCTGTCCATACATAATGATTGACTTTACTTAGAAATGATATCCAGTATAAATCAGCTGCACTGCAATGTATAAATTAGAATTTACTGTTCTCTACCTTATATTAGTGTTACAGAATGTGAACGAGCTGTAACCAAAGACAATTTCAGACATAGCCCTAGGCTACTAGTTAAATAAGTCAGGCATATGTTGGCAGTGGTAATTTGAGAAAGGAAGATTTACATTTTACTGTTGGAAACAATGCTGACAATCATCTTACAACAGCTGATTGCTCATTGACTGGTTCTTAGCAGGTTTTGCATTATGGGTCACCTTGAAATGCTCCTATCATTCATTATGGGTCACCTTGAAAAGCTCCCATCGTTCACAAATTAAACCACAAAATTTATAAAAATGAGTAGGAGGGAATGTTAAACTGAAAAAAATAAGGAATTCCACACTGGCAGGGTTATTCACTAAAATGAGAACTAAAAGAGAATCTCCAATTTAATTATTTCAAAATATATGAACTGAAAAACATCTCTAAGTCATGCTTTTATTTCTGCTCCATTGTCCTTAAATGGACACTATAGTAACCAGAACCACTACAGCTTAATGTAGTGGTTCTGGTGCCTGTAGCCTGTCTCTGCAGGCTGAGCAATGTAAGTAAAAAAAAATTTAAATATAGGCGCTCACTATATACTAGTGGAAAAAGCTGCAGTCAATCGTACAAAGATTCCCAAACCTTGTGAAAATACAAATAAATTGTCACCATTAAAGGTACACTGTCGGCACCCAGACCACTTCAACTCATTGAAGTGGTCTTGGAGCAGTGCTCCTATTGCACTTAGTGCTGCAATGTAAAACATTACAGATTCAAAGAAACTGCAATGTTTACACTGCGGCACAAAGTCTGCCTCCAATGGCTGCCAACCAGACAGCCACTGGGGGCCCTTCCTGGATCGTAACAGACCTTTGGTCTGGTATCTGTGGTATCTGACGCTGTATGTGCTCTCGCTCTGCATGAGGACAATTTTTCCTCATAGGAAAGCATTGATGATGGGAGGTCTAATGAGCATGCAGCTTTTCCCACGCATTCGCATTAGCGCCCGCTTATCGCGGGACGTCCGAGCAGGCAGAGCGTCGACCCAGCTCCAAGAGACATTGGCACTGGGATATTCCTTTATTTACCGTGTGGGGGGTGGGGGAGAAGGAGGGTGCGAGAGAGGGGGGAGGCCTGTTGAGCAATTGTGCCAGGAATACAGCTTTTGCTCAATGATATCAGCTTAGGTGGTAGATGTGGAGGTTCTTTTAGATTAAAAAATAAAATGCAAGATAAAAAATACATAGAAAATAAACAAAAAATTTTGAGTGTAAAACCAATGTTTACTATAATATACCACACAAAATAAAAACAGATAACAAAAAGTCCTTCTATATAATCACAACACGTTTCACCTATAGGCTTTATCACTTGAGAAAAAAAGTACTATTTTTTTAAACAATGAGCACTATATCTCATTTTATTCCTTTCATATGCCGTTTACATTGAGAACATCAAAAGAGGACAGCTCCAGATGTATCCTTGAGCGGGGATTGTACTGCTCAGAGCCCTATCTAAGAGGTGAATAGAAGCTCTCTCCTTGTGAGTGTATTTTATCTTAAGTTTACCTAAAACATTGTATATACTGGATTACACTATTGATGGTTTATTTTGTGTTTTATTTCTTAAGACACCAACAACAGAATTCCTCATATGCACTAAACATTTGTCTACTTGAACTTTCACAAGGTTTTTATCTCCAAAAAAATACCTTTACTGCTGGGACTCTATTATTGTTATATCTCAATATTTTTGTATATAATATTGTGTATACATATATATCTGTATAAGATTATCTAGTATTTCTTATTTGTCGCAATCTGATTTTTCTGCATTTTTTTTCCTTGCTCCTCTTCAGTTATAGGGTATCAAAGTAACAAACCTTATACTGCTGCCTTTGGAGTTAGCGCTGTATCTCTCCTTCTTTTGATTCACATTTTAGTGTCTGTCCATTTTAACTCTACAGTTATGGGCCCTGGCACCCCCCATTGTAATTAGTTAAACCATTTTTGAAAAGGAAGTGTCACTGTTCTACAGCTTTCTGTTGTGGTTATGGTACTTTGAGTGTTCCTTTACATTATTGCCCCTTTAACCCCTTAAGGACACATGACATGTGTGACATGTCATGATTCCCTTTTATTCCAGAAGTTTGGTCCTTAAAGTTAAATCAAAGTAGCCCCCCCAAAAAACAAAGACCTCATCACCTGTTTCTCATTTTGCTCTGTTGAATGTTTATGAAAATAAAAACTTCTGACAGAATAGTAACGCTTGGTATAATTACACAAAATGCAAAAAAGTATGAAAAAGCGTTATTTGCATAAGGTAACTTTGGGTTCAAGTACAATGAAATTCTGCATAAATAGCTACAACTAGCAAACTGACAATAGGTACAGTGTTTTTTTATTACCTTTGAAATGATTAAATACTTGTAAATATTAAAGTATTCAAATCAGGTTTCCAAGCAGCTCTTAAACAAAAACATTACATATTGTTTATTTCAAAAGAAATTTGCAAAACCGTATTTTTAAAGTGTGCATTTTATCCACTACATGTGTTTCATTCCTGCTTGGTATTGTGGGTTTTGTGGGTTTTACCATACTCCTACACTAGTAAGTATGTGGTGGAATCTCGGTAAAAATAAATTTAGTAGGCCGAGATTACCACGTGGCATGTGTACGTGCATATGCTGACGTATCGATCAGTTGGTTGCACGAGGCAAGATACGATCAGTAGTGTACGGAGCATGTGCAAGAATACAGGATATAGTATTCCCCTCCTCCATTGTGCTGGACAAGCCATGCGGTCAAACAGGAAGTTAATTCTTATTTGTGTTGATTGGTTAAGAGAATGTGCGGGTGGAGCTTAATATGGGAGGAGTTATATGCCTATATAAGGAGCCTGCACTATTGTCCGGGGCTCAGAACTTGTGGTATTTTGGTGACGCTAGTCCCTCTGAGTCCCGATCGGTGATCCAATAAAGAATCTCTTCCTTCCTGAAGAAACCTGTGTCCATCTCTCTGTACTTGGCTTCCGTCAGTTTCTCCGGTATCATTTGGTGCATTGGCCGGGAAGCTCATCGTTCAACGGTAGCTGAGAGGCAGAGGCGTGAGACGGTCTATCTTTGCCCACGTTCTCTACGGCTGCACCCCTGAACTTCTGCGTGGACCTCCCTTCGTCTCGGCGCCACTGGGCCGTTGTCCAGGAGATCATCGGCCTCTACGTGAGAAGTGCTGGGGTGTCCCCGTCGATGAGTGTGAACTCAGGTACAGGAACGAGGAGGTAAGACAACTGCTGTTTTAGACGGCAGGACCCACTAGGGGTATACCGATTGTGCGGTAGGCCCAAAGGGGTTTTGAATCTGTGTATCTGCCCCCTCTGTCGGAGGGAAGGAGCGAAGGCGCACCGCTCGATCGAACGCTCTTTAGTCAGACCGTTTGATTCTGTTAGTCAGGCGGGGCGCTCTGGTGTAAAATAGCCCTAGCCGGACACCGGTGTCTTGTCTAGACTAGCGTTCTAGGGTGTACATTTTGTTCGCTAGGTCGGAGGGACCGGGAGACTAAGCGGCGTCTGTGTAAATTCGGTTCGCTAGTTCTCATCCTATCTGGGCTAAGTGGGAAGGCGTGTAAATTTGGAACCCACTAGACTTTTGATAGTACGACTAAGAGGCGTCTGTGTAAATTCGGTCCTCTAGTTCGTTGTATAGTGCGACTAAGAGGCGTCTGTGTAAATTCGGTTCTCTAGCTCGCTATATATGTGGTGATTGGGCAGTGTGGCTAACCAAAACGTATGTAGATTGTTTTTAGGTAGTCCATTCAAGGTACTGGCCAATAGTTTAGTTGGGAATTGTAAATGTGTTAGCGATTGTTTAGTAAAGTGTATATCTTGTTAGATAGCGCAAGCTCAGCCGTCTAGCGAGAGTGTTAATAGTGTGTTGCTGTATTATAGTGCACAGTACCATAACCCTGTATATTTACTGACATTGTATAATAAGTACTAATCATTGTCGTCCATTGCATGTTTAACACCATAACCACTAATAATTGTATTGTGACCTTAACTTGTGCTTTGACCTATGCTAACCGTACTGTAACCGCTATTTGTAAAAGACGATGTTACTGGGGTGTGTTATAGACGGGTAATTCGTATATAGAGAATTATAGCGTGGGTGACTGTATAGTTACGCCAAAGGGCATAATATTGATTATATAGTGACTGGTGTAACAGCTGTGTGTGTACGGGAATTCCCTGAGTGTTTATTGTTATTGTGTACGTTTCACTTGGTAACCGTACCACGTGGTGCTGTTGCCAGAGGAAACGGGTGTGACTGTTGAATAGTACGCGTGTATAGTATTCGTTGTCGACGACGTTCTATTGTTAAGTATGGGTGCGTCGCAGTCAACGATTCCGAATCCCTTAGGTTGCATGGTAAAGAATTTTAAAAAGGGATTCAAAACTTGTGATTTTGGGGTTAAGATGTCTCCTGTACGTTTAGTTACTTTGTGCACTAGGGAGTGGCCTACTTTGGTTGCGGCATGGCCGCCACGTGGCAGTTTGGATCCAACTCTGGTACAGCGCTTACACGTGGCTGTATCGGGTAGGCCTGAACTTTACGGCCAGTTTCCTTATATTGATTGTTGGAGACAGGCCGTAAATGACTCGCCAAAATGGCTCCAGACATGCCACGAGGAGCAGTGTCGCCTCATGGTAGCTAGGACTTGTTCGTCCACTAGGACCGGTGTTAGGCCCATTTTGGACACGCCCCCTGAGTCCGAGATCCCTTTGCCGCCCCCTTACTTTCCGTTAAGAGGAAGTGACGCAAACGCAGGAAGTCCTGCACCCCTCCCCTCATTACCCCCATCCACTTCCGCTTCCTCCTCCAGTACAGGATCCACCCCCCCTCGTACTAAATCTCCCCTTCCGGAACCAGAACCCACCCCCATTAAAAACGAATATCCTGATTTGGCGCCACTTCAGACTTCCGGTCAAGCTTCATCTAGCTCGGCTCGAAGTGTTTTATTTACGACCTTTTCCCAAAACCAACCTCCCACATCCCCATACCCTATCTCTCCCCGACCGGAACCCATGACTGACGCCTCTCTACGTAGCCCCATCCAAACCCGACAGTTGACTGGTGCCCAACAATTAAAGCATTATCAGATGCCTCTTCGCCTAAATCCCGGGTCAGCTTATATCGATGCCGCAGGTCAAATGGCACACGCTGACCCAGTCTTCGTATATGTCCCATTTACCACAACCGACCTTTTAAACTGGAAGACCCATAATTCCTCGTATACTGAGAAACCACAAGCCATGACTGATCTGTTCACCTCAATAGTACAGACGCATAATCCGACATGGGCTGATTGCCAGCAGTTATTAATGACTTTATTTAATAATGAGGAAAGAACGAGAATAAATCAAGCAGCCATTAAAGCATTAGAGGATAGAGCCCGTGCTTTGAACCAAGCTAATCCAGCAGCATGGGCCGCAACACACTATCCCAATACCGATCCCGATTGGAACGTAAATGGTGCTGACATGGTTCAACTCAGAGCCTATAGAGACGCTATAATTGCTGGCATGAAAGCAGGAGGAAAGAAAGCCATTAACATGTCGAAGACAGTTGAGGTGATCCAGAAAAGCGATGAAGCGCCCAGTGTCTTTTATGACCGGTTATTGGAGGCGTACCGCTTGTACACCCCCTTTAATCCGGAAGACGCAGACAATTCCCGAATGGTTAACTCTGCCTTTGTCAGCCAAGCATACGGAGATATTAAGCGCAAGCTACAAAAGTTAGAAGGGTTTGCAGGTATGTCCATCACCCAACTAATGGAGGTAGCAAATAAGGTTTATATGAACAGGGATACAGAAAGTAAGAAAGAGGAAGAGCGCAAGATGCGTAAAAAGGCTGATATGCTAGCGGTAGCGATCGCAGGCGTAGATAGACGGGGCCCAGATAGAGGCGATAGTAAGTGGAATGAGGAACCTCTAAGTAGGAATCAGTGCGCTTACTGTAGGGAAGAAGGGCATTGGAGAAATGAGTGTCCGCGAAGAGAACAGTCTGAGAGAGACAGACCTAGGTCAGGTTACGGAAACTTTAGAGGCAGAGCGAGAGGTAGAGGAGGCCCCGGAGGGAGTAATGGTTATAGAGGGAGTAATGGGAACAGAGGAAGTGTTAGGGAAGACAGGTATATTCCAGCAGCGCAAAGGTCCCGCGATAGAGAAGGTAGGGACTTCGTAGGATTGGCTGACACGGTCATGGAGGACTATTGATACCGACCGGGCTCCATCCCCCTTGGTCGAGCGGAGCCTATGGTCGATGTATCAATAGGGGGGAAAAGGAGTGCGTTCATGATCGACACTGGTGCTGAACATTCAGTGGTGACTAATCTAGTTGCTCCTCCATCTGGAAGGACTATTACTGTGATAGGAGCAACTGGAAGAAGTGCTGAAAAACCGGTTCTTAAAAGTCGACTCTGTACATTGGGAGGCCACGTAGTAAAACACCAATTCCTTTATATGCCTGAATGTCCAGTCCAATTGCTGGGACGTGATATGCTATCAAAATTACAAGCGCAGATTACGTTCCTACCAAATGGAACAACATCCTTAAAGTTTAATGGACCCTCAGGTATTATGACTTTATCCGTACCAAAGGAAGAAGAGTGGCGACTTTATACAGTGTTGACTAGCCAAAACCCTAGGAGTGATGAGACATTGTTTAACATACCAGGAGTTTGGGCAGAGAACAACCCACCAGGACTGGCCCGCAATATTCCACCCATAAAAATTGAACTAAAACTTGGGGTTTATCCAGTAAGCCTACGACAATACCACATCCCACAGAAGGCTAAGAAGAACATTCAATCCTATCTGGATAAATTCATACGGTATGGTATCCTAAAATTCTGTACTTCCCCCTGGAACACCCCATTGCTGCCTGTTCAAAAGCCCGGTACAGATGAGTATCGACCTGTGCAGGACTTAAGAGCAGTCAATGATGCGGTTGTTAGTATACATCCAGTCGTACCCAATCCATATAACCTGCTTGCTTTAATTCCGGGCGGGGCTACTTACTTCACAGTCTTAGATCTCAAAGATGCCTTCTTTTGCCTCCGAATTGCCGCAGAAAGTCAATGTATTTTCGCTTTCCAATGGGAGAATGCTGTAACGGGCTCAAAACGCCAAATGACTTGGACAAGACTACCCCAAGGGTTTAAAAATTCACCTACCCTATTTGGTTCAGCCCTAAGTCAAGATCTATTGGATTTCGAGTCCATCCCAGGAGAGTGTGTATTGTTACAGTATGTAGATGACTTGTTGATAGCAGCAGTTACAAAAGAAAAATGTCAGCAAGCAACGCACGATCTACTACACATTCTCTGGAAGGCAGGATACAAGGTGTCTAGAAAGAAGGCTCAGTTGTGTTTGCCAACTGTCAAGTATCTGGGATTCCATATCTCTGAAGGTCAAAGGATTATGGGGCCAGAGAGAAAAGAAGCTGTCTGCCAAATACCAACACCCAAGAATAGAAGACAAGTGCGAGAATTCTTGGGGGCAGCAGGGTTCTGTAGGATATGGATTCCCAGCTATGCGATACTAGCAAAACCTCTGTACGCAGCCATCAAAGGTACAGAGCACGACCCCTTCTTATGGACCCAAGAACAGCAAACGGCATTTGAAGATGTGAAGAAGGCTTTGATGAGTGCCCCAGCATTAGGTCTACCTGATCACACACGACCATTCTACTTATACGTACATGAGCAAAGAAGAATGGCTGTGGGAGTATTGACACAGTACTTGGGATCATGGCAAAGACCTGTTGCCTACATGTCTAAGCAATTGGATGCAGTGGCCAGCGGACTTCCACCTTGTCTAAGAGCCGTAGCTGCAGCCGCCTTGCTAGTAGCTGAAGCCGATAAACTCACTCTGGGTCAAGAACTTTATGTACGAGTCCCACATGCAGTACAGACGTTGTTGGATTACAAAGGAAATCATTGGTTTAGTAACAGCCGTATGACCAAATATCAAGCAATGTTGTGTGAAAACCCAAGAGTGCATTTAGAGACTGTAAACACCTTAAATCCAGCTACCCTTTTGCCACAACCTACTGAAAGTCAACATGATTGTTTGGAAGTAATGGATGAAGTATTTTCAAGTAGACCAGATCTTCGTGATTTTCCCATCCAGAACCCCGATGTTCAATATTACACCGACGGCAGTAGTTATGTGAAAGAAGGGATCCGCTATGCAGGATATGCAGTAACAACAATAGACAAGGTGATAGAAGCTCGGCCACTGGCAAAAGGAACATCAGCACAAAAGGCAGAATTAATAGCACTAACACGAGCGTTACAATTGGCTGAAGGTTTAAGAGTGAATATCTATACGGACTCTAAGTATGCGTTTTTAACCACTCATGCCCACGGAGCTTTGTATAAAGAAAGAGGACTACTGAATTCAGAAGGCAAAGAAATCAAATACGCAGCTGAAATCCTACAACTATTGGAAGCAGTGTGGGAGCCGAAAGAAGTCGGTATCATACATTGTCGAGCGCATCTGAGAGGAGATGGTGATGTAACCAAGGGAAATCGGATGGCAGATAGTGCAGCTAAGCGTGCTGCTGAATCAGGAAGACAGGAGTATGTGGGGCATATAGCTGCTCTAATACCAACCCCACTGTCTCAATGGACTCCAGTTTATACAGCTCAAGAAGAGGAGTGGTTAAAGACTGAACCGGGAAAGTATTTGGAGAACAAGTGGTATCAGCTAGAAGATGGAAGAATAGTTATACCAGCATCACTAGCAGTAGAAATTGTCCAGAACTATCATAACGGGACACATTCTGGGAGAGACAGTACTGAAGAATCTCTCAGGAAACATTTCTACATACCAAGATTGTCCAACTTGACTCAGGCCATTGTACGCAGGTGTGTAACGTGTGCTAAGAATAATGCAAGACAAGGACCAGTAAAGCCACCAGGAGTCCAGTTTATGGGGGGGCTCCCCATGTCCGATCTACAAATAGACTTTACAGTGATGCCTAAATCGGGTGGACATCGTTACCTGTTGGTAATTGTGTGCACCTATTCAGGTTGGGTAGAAGCATGTCCTACTCGTACAGAGAAAGCAGGAGAAGTTGTGAGATTCCTGCTACGAGAAATAATACCCCGATATGGACTACCCTGTTCTATAGGATCGGACAATGGTCCAGCTTTTGTTCACCAGTGCCTACAACAACTGACTCATATGCTTGGTATAAAGTGGAGGCTTCATACTGCATATAGACCCCAGAGTTCTGGTAAGGTAGAGAGAATGAATAGAACTATTAAGAACCAGTTGGCTAAAATGTGTCAGGAAACCCAACTTAAGTGGAACGTTCTCTTACCCATAGCTTTATTGCGAATCCGCAGTACCCCTACCAGAAGGATGGGCCTCTCTCCTTTTGAAATCATGTATGGGCGACCACCTCCCGTACTTGGTAACTTAAGGGGGGATTTGAGTCAGTTGGGAGAAGGAATTACCCGGCAGCAGGTTGTAGAGTTGGGTAAGACTATGGAGGAGGTACAGAAATGGGTACAAGATAGATTACCTGTGAATATTTATCCCCCTGTTCATAGTTATCATCCAGGAGATCAAGTGTGGATTAAAGAGTGGAATAATGTACCGTTAGGGCCCAAGTGGAGAGGTCCTTATGTTGTTCTTTTGTCTACCCCTACAGCGATAAAAGTAGCAGAAGTGACTCCGTGGATACATCACTCCAGGGTTAAACCAGCAGCAGTCGATTCTTGGCAAGTTACAGCAGATCCAGAGAATCCCTGCAAGATCCGGTTGAAACGCACTACTCAGTCGGAGTAACGAGGAATTATTGTGGATTACAAATTTTATTGTTACAGGTGTGAGTGAGAAGGCCATAATAAAGCCTGTCCGCTTACCATCACATAGTGTATAAGCCAGGAAAGTCTCGAAGGGACACCTGTGAAGACGAGCAGAACTCCATTCCCTGCAGCCCTCACATCCTGGAAGCTGAGGTTCCATCGCACGGACGAAGACTGAGGATGACGGCGAAAGATGTGCTTTTGATTGTGTTTATTTACATGTGTTTTTATATTCAGGAAGGTAGAGGTACCGACACTCCTAGCTGTGAGGTATGCATTAAGACTACGAGAACAGGTAACCATATTTCCCAAACCCTAATTTGGCATTCACAATACGAATGTAAAGGAGAGGTATCAAGATGTAGATACCTAAATATAGACTATAGTGTGTGCCATTTAGGAGTAGGAGAACCTAAGTGCTTCAGTCCGGAGTATCAACCTCGTACAATTTGGTTGACTCTCAGGAATGGAGATCCTCAGGGGACCCTAATTAATAAGACGGTGTTAGAATCCGTATATTCTTCGGGTGTTCTGCTATTTGATGCATGTAAGGCGATATCAAGTGGTAGAAAGCCGTGGAATGTATGTGGGGATCTTAGATGGGAGAGGACGTATGGATCTAACGATAAATATATTTGTCCCAGTAGTAAAAATAAATATGTGAGTCCTAGATGCCCAAATAAAGACTATAACTTTTGCCCATATTGGTCTTGTGTGGGGTGGGCGACTTAGGGACAGACAGTAGACAAAGACATGATAGTGACTAAGTTACCAACTAGCCCTTATTGTAAGTCTATGGAATGCAACCCAGTCCATATACTTATAAATAACCCCGACAAGTTCCTAGATAAGTATGGAAATTTATTTGGGTTTCAGATATACGGGACGGGTTTAGATCCTGGGACATTATTGTTTATAGGAATAGAGACTGATACGGTATCCTCCCAGACTCATCAAGTATACCATTCCTTTTATGAAGAGATGAGTATAGATAATAAGATCCCCCATAGCGCTAAGAACCTGTTCATTGACCTAGCTGAAAGTATTGCCGGTAGTCTTAATGTTACCAACTGCTATGTGTGTGGAGGTACTAACATGGGAGACCAATGGCCTTGGGAAGCAAAGGAGGTAATGTCCGGTTCTGAGGCAGTTGACCAACTAATATCTGCACAAGCCGATTATCATTTGAGTGTTAGAGGTAAATCTGAGTGGAGATTAAAGACCTCCATCATAGGTTATGTTTGCATAGCAAGGAAAGGAATAATGTATAATACTTCTGTAGGAGAATTAACTTGTCTAGGGCAAAAAGCTTATGATGATGATACAAAGAATACAACTTGGTGGTCGGCTTCAAATGTCTCAGAACCATCTAACCCGTTTGCTAGATATGCCAGTTTAAAGGATGTGTGGTTTGATCTATCTATCACATCTACCTGGAGAGCCCCAGCAAATTTGTACTGGATCTGTGGTAAGAAGGCCTATTCGGAGTTGCCACAGGACTGGGAAGGGACATGTGTGTTGGGTATGCTCAAACCATCCTTCTTCTTGTTACCGATTGAAACAGGTGAGACTTTAGGTGTTAAAGTGTATGATGTGAATCATAGGAAGAAAAGGGGACCCTTAGAGATAGGCACCTGGGAAGATAATGAATGGCCTCCCCAGCGTATCATAGATTATTATGGGCCAGCCACGTGGGCAGAAGATGGTACCTTTGGTTATAGAACCCCTATTTATATGCTCAACCGTATTATAAGGTTACAGGCGGTGGTTGAGATTATCACTAATGAAACATCACAAGCGCTCAATCTCCTAGTGAAACATAATACCAGGATGAGGACAGCAGTATACCAGAATAGATTAGCCTTGGATTACCTTTTGGCAGTAGAGGGAGGTGTATGTGGGAAGTTTAACCTAAGCAATTGCTGTCTTCAAATAGACGACGAAGGGCAAGCAATAGCGGAGCTTACTAGCCATATGGTTAAACTAGCGCATGTGCCTACTCAGGTATGGAAAGGGTATAATCCAAGTAGTTGGTTTGGTAGCTGGTATGAGTGGTTTGGAGGGCTTAAGGCAGTGGTAGGTGGAGTCCTACTGATTTTACTGTTGTGTCTACTCCTACCGTGTCTTATACCCTTAGTAGTTAGGTCTGTGCAAAGCCTGATAGGAAGTATAGCAGAGAGGAAGGCTGCTGCACAGATAATGGCGATATATAAGTATAAGGCTCTAGATCAGGGAGAACCAATGCAAGAAGATGAATGTTGAAGATTCACATCATAAGATAAGTCTGGTCTGGTTCAAGGTAACTTGCGGTGTAAGCAAAACTAAGGTTATGTGATGCCTCAAGTAATTGTAAAATATCAAGAGGCATCAAAGGGGGGAATGTGGTGGAATCTCGGTAAAAATAAATTTAGTAGGCCGAGATTACCACGTGGCATGTGTACGTGCATATGCTGACGTATCGATCAGTTGGTTGCACGAGGCAAGATACGATCAGTAGTGTACGGAGCATGTGCAAGAATACAGGATATAGCATTCCCCTCCTCCATTGTGCTGGACAAGCCATGCGGTCAAACAGGAAGTTAATTCTTATTTGTGTTGATTGGTTAAGAGAATGTGCGGGTGGAGCTTAATATGGGAGGAGTTATATGCCTATATAAGGAGCCTGCACTATTGTCCGGGGCTCAGAACTTGTGGTATTTTGGTGACGCTAGTCCCTCTGAGTCCCGATCGGTGATCCAATAAAGAATCTCTTCCTTCCTGAAGAAACCTGTGTCCATCTCTCTGTACTTGGCTTCCGTCAGTTTCTCCGGTATCAAGTAGAGTAGTCAGTGCACTAGGCATTGTTATGGGATGTCACACTCTCAATCAATTACGAAAATTAGAATATGAGCGCCTACTTAAAAAAATCTTACTAGTAACTTACACCTCTCTGCCAAAACATTAAAGTTGTATTTTAAAAATAAAATTAAAATTGCATATAAACATTTACTTTGTGACTTGTACATATCAACAGATAACTAAAATATCGCGTTAATGTGATCAGGGTATTATAAACTGCCAAACATGACTTTCAGTCACTTTACATCTATATATTGTGCTAACCAGATTTCTACATTAGATTTAATTTTGTTGATTTCTCTGGCATTTTTCATTTTAACTTTGATGGCATAAAAAACAAGACTACAATATAGCTTGGTTGCTACATCTAAGTGCTGCTTCAAAGTGTGTTACTAACTCCCGACTGATTCCTCTCTTGCAACTGTCATTAGTCTAATAATATCCTTACCTTTTGTGTCATTTTACCCCACTCCCTCTAGCATGTAAGCTCATTGAGCAGAGCCCTTAATCCCTCTGTTCCTGTGTGTCCAACTTGTCTGGTTACAACTAGATGTTTGTTCGTCCACCCACTGTAAAGCGCTGCGGAATTTGTTGGCGCTTTATAAATAATAACATAATAATAATATTCTTGAGATAAACATAAGGTAATCTGATGCAAAAAGATAAGTCCTGCGCTCACTCCCATCACTGGGCAGTAGCAATGACTACAGTACACATGGACCCCAATATACAGTAAAAAACAAAGAAAAACAAGTTACCTGCGTTCTCTCCTTAATCCCTATGTATTTTTAAATAAATGGAGGTATTTTAGTTACCTCCAATGGCCATGAGAGAATAAGCCCATCTGCCAACGTCAAGGAAGTACCCCCCCCCCAGGTGGGTCCTAACTCTAACCATTCACATTGCTTCCTTGAACTTCTGGCAAAGATCTCTAATGAGACAGAAAGGGGTATTTTTTATATATACCGCTATATATTATGGTGAGGCCTAATAGAAAGCCGTTGTTGTTGGGGGATTCTATCATAAGTGATGTGGAGCTGCACAATAGTGGTCTTGTGAGAAGTATTCCTGGAGCTACTGCTCACAGTGATAGGAGATGTATTTGTAATATTGTTAAGCGAGCAAAGCAAGGAATTGGATGTACTTGTCCATCTAGGGACAAATTACTTGGCTTTCAATGAGGTTTCAGAGGTAAAGGAAGTGTTTTGTGTTTTTGCCAATGATATACGGCAGGTTGCTTCCACACGGTCATTCTCTGAAGTTCTGCCTGTGCATAACACTCAGAACAACAGGCGGAGGCGTATCAGGGACTTTAACTTGTGGCTTGGTGAAGAAAGGGGGAGGGGTGGCCCTGTATGTGAGGGATAGCATTAAATCTCGGCTAATAAAAGTTAGGCGAACATAGAGTCCGTTTGGGTTACGTTAGAATTTGGTAATCACACAGTAACTTGTGTAGGGTGATTTATAGGCCCCCAGGAGAAATAGAAGAGTTAGATTATCTACTAGTTGAGGAAATAGCTAAAATGACAATGAAGGGGGAAGTTATTATCATGGGTGACTTTAATCTTCCTGATGTGAACTTGAAAACCAAAATAGTTGCTTGTGCCAGGAGCAAACACAGGGGTGTGTTTACCCCGAGGCAAATAAGGCATTTGCAATAGACAGCACTTTATGGGGGGCGGCAAAAAAAGCCGCCCCCAATCACCCTGGCAAATGCCTTGCCAGCCTCTTGTCCTGGGGGGCCCAGGAGCTGGCCGGATGGGAACCTCAGGGCTCCCCAGGCTGGCAGTGGCGGCACTTTCCAGCTCTGGCATCACTACGCAGTGCGCAAGGGAGCTGAACAGGAGGATTAGTGCTCCCTCGCCGACTGCAGTCACCGTCCGGCAGCCCAGCAGCCTCACTGGACCCCAGGGAAAGTGATAATCCACCCCAGCATTCCCAAAGGTAAGGAGGCTGCGGGGATTGAATTTAAAAAAAATGTATGTTGTTAATGTGTGTGTGTGTGTCTGTTAGTGAGTGTGTGTGGGTGTCTGTTAGATAGTGAGTGTGTGCGTTTGTTTGTTAGTGTGTGTCTGTTAGTGTGTGTGTGTGTGTGTGTCTGTTAGTGAGTGTGTATGTCTGTTAGCTAGTGTATGTGTGTCTGTCAGTGAATGTGTATTTAGAAGGCAAAGCGGGGCAGGGGGTGCCTGAGTTTTATCATGCCTAGGGCAGCACAAACCGGAATACACCACTGAGTACACATATTCTAATCTCCCTACTGGGATTGTCTCTAAAACAAGTCGTTGAGGAACCAACTCGTAAAGAGACCATACTAGATTTAGTGTTAACAAATGGAGATTTGGTATCAGATATTGCTGTAGGTGAACGTTTAGGACCCAGTGATCATCAGTCAGTGTGGTTTAATATAAGAACAGTGACTGAGTCACACCACACAAAAACAAAAGTTTAAGACTTTAGAAAAACAGACTTTTCTAAAATAAGAATATGTGTAAAGGAGTCATTATCAGACTGGAGCAGTTTAAATGGAGTCCAAGAGAAATGGGATTAATTAAAAGTTGCATTGCTGAAGGCAACAGAAAATTGCATTAGGCTTGTCAGTAAAAGCAAAAAAATTTAAGAAACCACTATGGTACTCCGCAGAAGTGGCCAAAATAATAAAAAACTAAAAGTTAGCATTTAGTAATTATAATAAAACCCCAGAGTGAGGAAGATAGACAGATCTATAAGATTAGGCAGAAAGAGGCTAAGCAAGTTATAAGAGCTTCCAAATCACACACAGAAGAGAAAATAGCACAGTCAGTGAAAAAAGGGGACAAAACATTTTAGATACATAAATGAGAAAAAGAAAGTAAAACAAGGATTAGTTAGATTAAAAACAAAAATAAGGGAGGTATGTAGAAGAGGATAAAGGTCTAGCTGACTGCCTCAATTAATATTTTTTGTTCAGTATTTACAGATGAAAATTAAGGAAATGGGCCGCAGTTAGGAAAAATGACAAATGAGTCATTTGTTACATATGAGTTTAGAGAGGAAGAGATTCTATTTCAACTGTCAAAAGTAAAGACAAATAAGTCAATGGGACCTGATGAAATACACCCAAAGTTATTAAAAGAGCTTAGTGGTGTACTAGCAAAACCATTAACAGATTTATTTAACCAATCATTGTTAACAGGAGTAGTGGGCAAGATAGTAGGGAGAAGGTGGGCAACTATAGGCCAGTAAGCCTTACTTCAGTAGAGGGAAAAGTAATGGAAACCATGTTAAAGTATAGGATTGTTAAACATCTAAAATCTCATGGATTTTAAGATCAGAGACAACATGGGTTTACTTCAGGGAGATTATGCCAAACTAATCTAATTAATTATTTTTGATTGGGTAACTAAAATAATAGATCAGGGTGGTGCAGAAGACATTGCTTACCTAGATTTCAGTAAGAGTTTTGACACTGTTGCACATAGAAGGCTTATCAATAAACTGCAATCTTTAAGTTGACAGGCAACAGAGGGTTGTAGTCAATGGAGTATATTTGAAGCTTGGGCTAGTAACCAGTGGGGTACCTCAGGGATCTGTACTTGGACCCATTCTCTTTAATATTTTTGTTAGTGATATTGCAGAAGGTCTTGATGGTAAGGTATGTCTTTTTGCTGATGATACTAAGATATGTAACAGGGTTGATGTTCCAGGAGGGATAAGCCAAATGGCAAGTGATTTAGGTAAACTAGAAAAATGGTCAAAGTTGTGACAACTGACATTTAATGTGGATAAGTGCAAGTGTTATGGTACTTTTTGAGAGTAAACCAAAATGTTCAAAGTCTATCTGTTCCTGTCCAAATCAATAAAATTAAATTGCGTATATACGCTGAAGTAATTAAGTCTGACACACGAGGTTCAGGTTAAAATAACTTCGAGAAAGTTTATTGGCAAGTGAAGTAAAAGCGGGCGCGCAGGCCCTTTTAAGAGGCATTTTGCGTCATCATTGATTATTAGAATATCAGCAAATAAACATCATCAATTGGATTAATTGTTAAGTGACGGGGTTAGTGTCTTACCTATTGGTTCATAAAATTAAGAGGTTAGTCCCGTGCCCACCCATCAGAGGTGGGATTATTCTGGACACGGGGGGGATAAGGGGGTCCTAAGCGTCATTTTACACGGTCAATAATATCAGACTTCATGTCCAGGTGCAAGGTCTCTTATGAATAGAACATTTCATTACTACTGTGTTCTGTGGCCTTCAAACTATACTATCTTACAAGTTCTAAGGAGTAGCCAGCAAGTCTTAAGGAGTACCCAGCACCTCCTGGCATTTGTCCTTGTAGGAAAACACAGTCTTTGTCTACTATATTAATTGGGTTGAGAAGTTCAGTCACGTAATGTAGTTTTAAAATGAACAAGTTAAGTCATGAGGACAAAATGGAGGATTTGAAGAAGTCAGGTTAGGAGGACAAAATGGAGGATTGTCACAATATAGGGTTAAAATGGAGTTAGTACAATAATTCAATACAAGTACAATGATAATTTTTAATAATTCCACATCAGTCCCCCCTATGAAATGTTAGATTCTAAGAGATAAAACTTTATTATGTTAGTATCAGAAGACGTGTTAACCCAAAGGCACAGAAACCCCGTGGCCGCTAGCTAGGTGTTAATGCAAAGTGCAAGTCTGTCCCTAGAACTGACCCTAATAGGCTAACTCATCCATCAGTATGGCTCTCGAACACTTCACACCCATGGGTGTCCCATGGCAGCTAACCCACCACTTCTCCGCACGGGGCCTTTACCATTCACTGACAGATGCTGTCCCTGAGCTAGTCCCTTCCTAGAATTCCTGCACTTTATCAACAAAAGGGAATGTTTGCAGCGGCAGACAGGGTGAGTTGATGTCTTGGAATTCTTGGTCATCAACTTCGAGATGGGTCAAAGTGGGTGCTGCTTGGTCAACAGTCTTCATGAGGGATTTTCTCAGACATGGGAGGACACAACAAAAGAGAAGAGCAAAAATAAAAAGAAAAATTAGTATAGCCATACCAATCTGCATTAAAGCCTTTTGCCATCCTGTCATCCAACCAAACCATCTTTCCCAGGGATCTTTTATCCCAGAATTCCTTTTTAACTCTTCAGACAAGTCATTTAATTTTTCTATGGCTAGTGTGACTTTACCATTAGGGCCTGTGTTTTCTGGGATGTAGGTACAACATGTCATGGTGTCGGGCAAAATTTTACAGACCCCTCCTTTTTCGGCTAAGATCATATCTAGGGCCATTCTATTCTGGAAAGTCATTTGGGATGTGGCCTGCAACTGTTCGGCCAACCCCTGGAGGGCGTCTCTGGTGTAATTAACAAAACGCTGTTGGTTATAATAAATGTAATTTATCCAATTTAAATTCTTGTTTGCGGTAACTATGGTAAAAATTGATTCAAATCCTGCGGCAACTTCATCCCTTGCTTTAAACTCATTGGGTACCCCCCTGGGCACCCCAATGGCATCGATATACACATGAGGATCAAAACTTCCTTTCACTGGGGTGTCACGTTTAACCTTAGTGTGGCTGGACTCATGGGTGTTGAGGTGTGTGTCAGAAATAATGTGTATAGGCATAATGGCCTTAGTCAAAGTACACTCCCCCCACCATTCCGTGTCCATTCTGGATCTTAACTGTAAATCCCCACACAACCAGTAAATGTCTCCTAGTGACCTAGTGTGATGTTGCAGCAAGCGTACAGGGACAGTTCTGTATGTAGCACAATAACCTTTGGAAAAGTTACCTACAAATTTACCAATACCATCGTACATGGCATAGCAAGTGTAATTACCTTTATATACGGTAATACCATCAGGGGGTTTGACGTCTTTGGCTAGAAGAGGATACTCCTTTGTCCATGCAATACATATGGACCTGTTAAAATTATAGTGATAGGCAAAAAGGCTTAAAACACATTCTTCTATATCTACGGGTAGGATTAAAGGTACGGTACCCAGGTGAGGCCGGGCACCGCCACACACATAACATGCGGTTCTATTATGCTTATTAGCATTATATTTCATCCATTCTAACCATAAATTTACATCATTAAAACCTGTTTCAGCGGCCATGGTATCTTCAAAAGTGGGGTTAGCAATGGCCATCATGTCCTGAAAGGTCTGGATATGAGGTTTTAATGGGTTAGGGACCACATGGGTGGCCCCTTGCCACTCAGAAGAGTTGCACATATCTTTGAGGTAGAAATGCCCTAATTTCTGGTAGGAACCCCTTTTCCAATACATTCCCATCACATACTGGTCTGCATCTGTTGGGCTTGGGTGCTCAATGTTAAGGATTAATTTCATTGGTGTGCTCCCCCCAGGCTTTCTTAAAGTCATTCTCTGGAGAAGCGACCTACCATGATCATCTACTTTAGCTACGGCACTTTTTGGTTTGTAACCCCAGGCAGGTCCGGCATTCCACCCCGCCGCCCCCCAATGGTCACAATTGTGCCCCCATTGCTTGTCAACTACACAAACATATGGGTCTTTCGAATGAGGGATATCTCTATAGATGCTCTGGATTTGTGGTGTGGGAAATGGGCATTCTACAATATCACAGTAGTCAAAGGTATAAGTAGCCACCTGGGTGCATGATGAATTATACCAGAAGGTGTACCCACTAATGTCTTTGGTAATGGCTACTTGCTGGGCCTTCATAAGGCTGATTAAGGAGAAGATGTACCAGAGATACATGTTTGTGCGATATTCGCTTCCTCTGGGGCAGGAGATTTCTTGCAGTGGGAAGCGTGGATCCAATTTGGCCTACCGGCCAATTTGACGGAGGTTGCGGTAATCAGGAGAACTTGGAATGGACCGTCAAATCTCGGTTCTAGGGTATTTTTCCGCACAAACTTCTTAACCAGGACCCAATCTCCGGGGAGTAGGTTATGGGAACCTGTATCCAATTCGGGATCTGGAATTGAAGAGAAAACTTGGGCATGTATTTTGTTTAGGACATTTGCAAGTTCAGTTACATAGTCTACTAAAACATCTGATTGGAGTTGCAACTGCTGCGGATAATAACAACCTAGTCTGGGTGCTGTCCCAAATAGAACCTCATATGGGGACAGTGAATGCTTCCCTCTAGGTGTGTGCCTAACACTAAATAGAGCTATTGGTAGGCTTTCTGGCCAGGGCGTCTTTGTTTCTTGTGACATTTTTAACATTCTGGTTTTTAGAGTGCCATTCATGCGCTCCACTTTACCACTACTTTGTGGGTGGTAAGGGGTATGGAAGGCTAGAGTCACCCCTAGAGCAGTCCAAATTTCTTTAGTCACAGTTGCTGTAAAGGCTGGGCCTTGATCACTCTCAATGACTTCTGGGAGTCCGAATCTACATACAATATCTGTAAGTAGGCGCTTTGCGGTTGTTTTTGCAGTGATATTGGCCACTGGGTATGCCTCTGGCCATCCTGAGAACATGTCCACTATGACTAGTGCATATTCATGGGGCCCACTCTTGGGCATTTGGATGTGGTCAATTTGAATTCGTTGGAAGGGGTACATGGGCTTTGCCAGGTTCTTTGCAGGCACCTTGACTGGTCTTCCCGGATTGCATTTTGCACAAATAACACAGGCTTTGCAGAAGTTGCTTATCAATGTTGTGATTCCGGGTGCTTCATAATACTTCTGTATGAGGGCGGCCATCAGTTCTTTTGACAGGTGTGCAGGCCCATGTGCCCATTGGACCACTGCTGGGTATAAATTTCTGGGAAGACAAAATTTGAAGTTGTTGTAATATATTCCGTCCTTTTGGACAGCTCCTTTCTTTTTCCATTTCTGGATTTCCTCAGGAGTGACTGCAGCTTGTTGTTCTTGTAAAATTCGCAAATCAGTAGGAAGAGTTTGCAAAGCAAAAATAGGGACTTCTTCTTCTTCTTCTTCTTGTCCGGACACTTCTTCATCCACTTCCTGCAGATCCCTGGCCGCTAACTTAGCAGCTTGATCAGCCAAATGGTTGCCCCTTGCTTCATCTGTATCCAATTTCCCGTGGGCCTTAATTTTCAAAACGGCCACTTCTTTGGGGAGTAGGAGGGCATCCATTAGCTCCTTGATTGCAGTGCTGTGTTTGACTGGTGTACCGGCGGTGGTAAGAAATCCTCTAGTCTTCCAAATTAGGCCGAAGTCATGTGCCACACCCAGAGCATATCTTGAATCTGTATAGATGTTGGCACGTTTTCCTTCGGAAATTTTGCATGCTGAAGTCAGAGCCTGTAATTCAGCTTCTTGTGCAGACATTGTTGGCGGTAAGGATGATGATTTAATAACTTCATCTGTTGTGGTTACGGCATATCCTGTGTGATATGTTCCTCCTTCATCGGCATATCTCGATCCGTCCACAAACAGGGTAAAATCCGGATCTGGTAATGGGTTCTCATGCACAGTTGGTAAGTGCACTGTTTCCATTTTCATCTGTTCAAAACAGTCGTGAGGTGTTTCTGGGTCATAATCATTCTTTATGACCAGATCTTGAAATTCCTTTTCCAGGAAGTGGCGTGGCCATGCTTCTAGAAGGTCAGTTGTTGGGTATTTGACAATACCATTTTCCTGTAGCTGTTCTTCATTCATGGTGGCCCATAGTTTTGCCATGGGCCCAAGATCATTCCATGACCTTGTCTTCAACTTGGTAACAGGAATATGTGGGATAGCAGTATCCCAATGACGGTAAAGGTAGTTAAGTTGTTGAGGTAGCTGGATCAAGACCATGCTATTGCCTTCAGAGTCACAATAGAAGTCTTGTGCAGTGAGCTTTACATCGGTCCGGTGGTAAAGCTCATCTTCATAGCAAGGTTCAGGAGTAATGTTCGGTTTGTACCACATGGTGCAGAAGGCGTAATCCGGGCTTACACAAAAAGGTGTCTCATCTTCATGAAATGACAAGTGTGGATGCATGACTTTCTTGATACATCCACAGAGCAGGTAGATGTAGGTTTCATCTGTGATAAATCCATAATAGATACCCCCCTCAGGGAGTGGAAGAAGAGTGGACGGATTAAGCACTTGACATCTTTGGATGGAAATGTTGTCAGGCAAAAGAAGATGACACTGTAAGCGCAGGTGTCTGGCTGGAGACACGTGCTTGAGCTGGACTTGGTTGATGATGGCAGAGATGTCATGAGGGGCCAAAACAACCAGAGGGTGGCCAAGGACCAGGTCTGAGGTTCTTTCTATGAGTTCTCTCGCAGCAAAAACAGCCCTGAGACAGGAAGGAGTCCCTCTGGCCACAATGTCCAGTTGACATGAGAAATATCCAATAGGTCTCTGGCGGCCTCTTAGGTCATTAGTTTGGGTGAGAACTCCTGTTGCATGGCCTTGTCTTTCAGAGACAAATAATTTGAAAGGTTTGGAGTAATCAGGTAGGCCCAAGGCAGGAGCAGAAGCAATGGCACGTTTGAGGGCATTAAAATTGTCCAGAGCTTCATTGGTCAGACCGAAGGGGTCGGACTTAAGAGCATCATAGAGAGGTTGCATAAGCAGAGAGGCTTCTGGGATCCATGCTCTGCAGTAGGAAATGAGGCCTAGGAAGGCATGAAGAGACTTAGAAGTCCTTGGAGGCGGAATGTCCAGCACAGCTCTCACCCGGTCCCGAGTAAGATGTCTGGTACCTTGAGATAGACAATGTCCAAGGAAGATCACTGAAGACTGACAGAATTGTAGCTTGATGAGTGAAGCTTTACATCCCTGTTCTGCCAAATAGGAAAGAAGACTAAGTGAACACCTTTCAGTAGTGGGCATATCATCTCCACACAGCAGTAGATCATCCACATACTGAAGCAGGACAACTTCTGGGTGGTCAGCTTGCCATGGGTCAAGGATGGTGCCCATGGCCTTTGCAAATTGACTTGGAGAATTTTGTGCCCCTTGGGGCATGACAGTCCAGGTATACTGCTGCATCTCATGAGTGAAAGCAAACAGGTATTGACAGGATGGGTCCAGTGGGACACTGAAAAAGGCATTGGCCAGGTCAATAACTGTGAAGAATTTTGCAGATGGTGGGACTCCAGAGAGCAGAGTATGAGGATTTGGTACAAGAGGGGTGTCCAGGACGGTAGCTTCATTAACAGCACGGAGATCCTGGACCATCCTGTACTTTTCTGGCTCACCCTTTGGAGTTTTCTTTTTCACAGGAAATAACGGGGTGTTGCATTCAGATTTACATTTGACAAGGGCACCCTTCTCCAAGAGTGCCTTGATGTGGACAGAAATTGCAGCAGACTGTGCTGGTTTTAATGGATATTGTGGTTTTCTTGGTAGTTTAGCTCCTGAAACAAGTTTTACCACCACAGGGGGAACATTTAGGTGACCTATGTCCTCTGGGCCTGAGGACCATAACTTGGCGGGCACTTGTGTTTTTAACTCCTCTGGGAAGTTAGACCTTAATTCTGCTGCTTCCTCATGGGGCTTTTCTAAATGTAGCATCAGAGGCAAGGAGCACAGGGCTGAAGTGTCTGATACAGATAGAGGTGTAAACATTTCTACCTGCCCATCCGGGGTAAAGGTGATGGATGCTTGCAGGCGTGAGAGAACATCAGCACCTAACTGTCAGGATCGGGACAGGGATCCAACACGCAGAGTACAAACAGTAGCCAGATACGTATACCGGACCTTAGAATGGCCGGACTAACGTAAGTAGTACAGTATAGAATGGTCAAAGACAAGCCGAGGTCGAGGGTAACAGAAGACAGGTAAGCGAGAGACAAGCCGAATCAAGGGTAACAGAGATAAGCAGAGTAAGGTAAACAAGCCGGGTCAAAACCAAAAGGGATAATAGAATACACAAGCACTGAGTGACTAGAACAAGCTAGAACCACGACAGGGCAATGAGCTAATGAAAGAAGCTCTGTTAAATACCCTGTTCAGAGCAGTAACCACGCCCCCAAGACGTCCTGATTGGTCCTGCAGCCATTGACTGACAGGTTGTTCCGGGGGAGTGTCCTGATGACTACTTCCTGCCTAGATGCTGTAAAAGGCAGTCACTCCCTCGCGGCCGGCCTAGCATGACCGGATAGACCGCGGGGAAGGGAGCCATCAGACCGTCTGGATGGAGGAACAGCTAAGTCTCTACCTCTTTCGGAGGTAGAGACCACAGGTACCCTGACAGTACCCCCCCTCTCAGATACGCCCACCGGGCGGAATGAACCGGGACGAGATGGGAAGCGAGAGTGATACGCCCTGCGGAGACGGGGAGCATGAACATCCTCCTGAGGTACCCAACTCCTCTCCTCAGGACCATATCCCTTCCAATCAACCAGATATTGTACTCTCCCCCGGGAGATTCGAGAATCAATAATAGAGTTAACCTCATACTCCTCCTGACCCTCCACCTGAACGGGGCGAGGAGGGGCTATTGTGGAGGAAAATCTGTTACATATGAGTGGTTTCAGCAATGAAACGTGAAACGAGTTCGGGATGCGTAAGGTATTAGGAAGAGCTAAACGATACGCAACTGGATTGATACGGGTCAGCACCCTGTAGGGTCCAATATAACGAGGAGCGAACTTCATGGAGGGCACTTTTAAACGGATGTTCCTCGTGCTCAGCCATACCCTATCACCTGGAACAAAGACCGGAGCCGCCCTTCTACGTTTATCAGCGTGTTTCTTGACCAACATAGAGTTGTGCACAAGGATTTGTCGAGTTTGATCCCACAACTTCCTCAAATTGGCAACATGAACATCAACCGACGGCACCCCCTGGGAAGGGGAATCCGAAGGAAGAATAGACGGATGAAAACCATAATTCATGAAGAAGGGTCTTGAATGAGTAGAATCGCAAACGAGATTGTTGTGTGCAAACTCCGCCCAAGGAATCAAACCGACCCAATCATCCTGGTGTTCAGAAACAAAGCATCGTAAATATTGTTCAATTTTCTGGTTGGTACGTTCAGCAGCTCCGTTAGACTGAGGATGATAGGCAGAAGAAAAGTTTAATTTAATACCAAGTTGAGAGCAGAAGGACCTCCAAAAGCGGGAAACAAATTGGGAGCCTCTGTCCGATACAATTTGAGAGGGTATCCCATGTAGGCGAAAAATCTCCTTAGCGAATATCTCTGCCAATTCGGGAGAAGACGGGAGTTTAGGCAGGGGAATGAAGTGTGCCATCTTAGTAAACCTGTCAACCACGGTGAGGATAACAGTCTGTCTTTTAGAGATAGGTAGATCGACAATAAAGTCCATGGCCAAACAGGACCATGGTTTTTCTGGAACCTCCAAGGGTTGCAGGAATCCACATGGAAGCGTATGGGGTTGTTTGGTTTTAGTACAAACTTCACATGCAGCGATGAACTCCTCAATGTCCCTCCGTAAAGCAGGCCACCAGAAGTCCTTAGAGATCAACGCGTAAGTTTTGCGGATACCAGGATGTCCCGCCATCTTGCTATTATGTAAACACTGTAAAAGTTCCAGTTGAAGAGCAGGAGGAACGAAATGACGGCCCGCAGGAGTCTGTTTAGGTGCTAGATGTTGCAACTTAATGATCTCGGCCAGTAATGGAGAATGAATCCTGAGATTCGTATTAGCAATGATATTGCATTTCGGAACTATAGAAGAAAGAACTGGTTCAGGTACAGTAGAAGGTTCATATTGGCGAGATAATGCATCGGCTTTAGAGTTTTTAGAACCAGGTCTGTAAGTCAGTACATAATTGAAGTGAGTCAGGAATAAGGACCAACGAGCTTGTCTAGAGGATAAGCGCTTAGCCTCCCCAATATAGGACAAGTTTTTGTGGTCCGTCAAAATCGTAATAGGGTGTAGGGTCCCCTCCAACAAATGTCTCCACTCCTTTAAGGCTTTAATGACTGCTAACAGTTCCCTTTCCCCGATGTCATATCTGCTCTCAGGCCCAGAAAATTTCTTAGAGAAGAAACCACAAGGGTGTAACGGTTTATCCACCCCTAACCTTTGAGACAGAACAGCCCCAACTGCTGTCTCAGAGGCATCGACCTCGAGCAAGAAAGGCAGAGTCGTATCAGGATGGACTAGAATGGGAGCCGAGGCAAAAAGTTCCTTGAGAGTCTTGAAAGCACCCAGAGCTTCCTTAGACCAGAACTTAGTATCAGCCCCTTGTTTGGTCATATTGGTAATAGGCACAATGATAGAGGAGTATCCTTTAATGAAGCGCCTATAGTAGTTGGAAAAACCAATAAACCTTTGGATAGCCTTGAGTCCTTTGGGCAAGGGCCAGTCTAAAATAGATTGGAGTTTTACAGGATCCATTTTAAAACCCTCCCCAGAAATCACGTATCCAAGAAAGTCTACCTGAGACTGATCAAAACTGCACTTCTCCAATTTGCAATATAGACCATGTTGCAGCAGCTTGTGTAATACCTTTCTGACCTGTCTATGGTGAGTCTCAATCTCCTTAGAGTGTATTAGTATGTCGTCCAGGTAAACAATAACACAATCATGCTGAAACTCCCTAAGTACCTCATTAATCAAATCTTGAAATACTGCAGGAGCATTGCATAGTCCAAATGGCATAACAGTGTATTCGTAATGGCCATACCGGGTATTGAATGCCGTCATCCACTCGTGACCTTGCTGGATTCTCACCAAATTGTAAGCCCCTCTGAGATCTAACTTGGTGAAGATTTTGGAGCCCTTAAGACGATCAAATAACTCGGTAATCAGTGGGATAGGATAGGCATTTCTGACAGTTATTTTATTCAAGCCTCGGTAATCGATACAAGGTCTCAGCTTGCCATCCTTCTTCTTAATGAAAAAGAACCCAGCCCCGGCCGGAGAAGAAGACCTCCTGATGAATCCCTTTTCTAAATTCTCCCGAATATACTCCTCTAGAACCGAGTTTTCCTGAACAGACAAAGGATATACATGGCCCCTCGGAGGCATAGTGCCGGGTAGAAGCTTAATCTTACAGTCAAATGACCTGTGTGGAGGCAAAGAATCGGCATTCTTCTTGTCAAACACTGCCCTTAAGTCTAGGTAAAGGTCTGGTATTTGTCTTTCTGTGGACGGAGTAGGATTCTCCGGTATGTTAATATTAGCTAATGGAGAAACCTTGCACAAACACCGATCCTGGCAGCCCTGGCCCCACGAGAGTATCTCTCCTAACTCCCAATCGATAATAGGGTTATGTTTTTTCAACCATGGGTACCCCAGAACTATGGGAACGGAAGGAGACGAAATGAGCAGAAGAGATAAATTCTCCACGTGTAGGATACCCACATTTAAATTAATGGGTATGGTCTCACGAAAGATAACAGGGTCTAGTAGTGGTCTACCATCTATGGCCTCAACGGCCAAAGGTGTCTCCCTTAGCTGGGATGGGAAATTGTTCTTACTAGCAAAGGCTTGGTCGATAAAATTCTCAGCAGCACCGGAATCTATCAATGCCATAGCCCTTACTACTTCCTTCCCCCAAGTTAAGGAAACTGGTAGCAGAAGCCTGTGATCTTTATAATCAGGAGTAGAGGACAAAATAGAAACACCCAAGGCCTGTCCTCTAGAGAGACTTAGGTGCGAGCGTTTCCCGGGCGGTTAGAACAGTTCGAGAGTAAATGACCCTTGGCTCCACAATACATACACAAACCCTCTCTTCTCCTGTGCTGTCTTTCCTCCTCAGAGAGGCGGGTATACCCTATCTGCATAGGTTCAGTAAGCAAAGATATCGTGGAGTCAGGACTTGGAACAGCGGGAGCTAACCTAAAAGAAGGTCTCTGGTTCCCCTCTCGAGTGTTCTGTCTCTCTCTTAGACGTTCATCTATACGAGAGATGAACGAAATTAAATCCTCTAAATTCTCAGGGAGTTCTCTGGTAGCAACCTCATCAAGGATTACATCAGATAGGCCATTCAAAAATACATCCATATACGCCTGCTCATTCCACTTGATTTCTGCCGCCAGAGACCTGAACTCTAGTGCATAATCCACCAGTGTTCGGTTCTCCTGTCTCAGGCGCAACAGTAATCTGGCTGCATTAACCTTTCTACCTGGAGGGTCAAATGTTCTTCTAAAAGCAGCTACAAATGCGTTATAGTTATAAACTAATGGATTATTGTTCTCCCATAGTGGGTTGGCCCATCTCAGAGCTTTCTCAATGAGTAGGGTGATAATAAATCCTACTTTTGCCCTATCTGTAGGATAAGAGCGAGGTTGCAATTCAAAGTGGATACTAATTTGGTTTAAAAAACCACGACACTTCTCAGGAGCCCCACCATAGCGTACTGGGGGGGTAATGTGAGAAGAAGCACCCACTGTGGCTACCTCTAGACCTGAACCGACAGGAGAAACAGGGGTATTACGTATCTCCTCTGGTGGTTTATTGGCACAAGCTAATAGAGCCTGTAGCGCAAGCGCCATCTGATCCATTCTGTGATCCATGGCCTCAAACCTAGGATCAGGAGCAGCCAGCTGACTGTTTGTACTTGCAGGATCCATTGGCCCTGTCGTAATGTCAGGATCGGGACAGGGATCCAACACGCAGAGTACAAACAGTAGCCAGATACGTATACCGGACCTTAGAATGGCCGGACTAACGTAAGTAGTACAGTATAGAATGGTCAAAGACAAGCCGAGGTCGAGGGTAACAGAAGACAGGTAAGCGAGAGACAAGCCGAATCAAGGGTAACAGAGATAAGCAGAGTAAGGTAAACAAGCCGGGTCAAAACCAAAAGGGATAATAGAATACACAAGCACTGAGTGACTAGAACAAGCTAGAACCACGACAGGGCAATGAGCTAATGAAAGAAGCTCTGTTAAATACCCTGTTCAGAGCAGTAACCACGCCCCCAAGACGTCCTGATTGGTCCTGCAGCCATTGACTGACAGGTTGTTCCGGGGGAGTGTCCTGATGACTACTTCCTGCCTAGATGCTGTAAAAGGCAGTCACTCCCTCGCGGCCGGCCTAGCATGACCGGATAGACCGCGGGGAAGGGAGCCATCAGACCGTCTGGATGGAGGAACAGCTAAGTCTCTACCTCTTTCGGAGGTAGAGACCACAGGTACCCTGACACTAACAGGTTAATGGGGCATGTGGAGGATACTACAAAGCGAGCAAGCAGGCTAGAGCCAACTCGTAGTGGAGTTGTTAAAGGGCTACGTCTTGGCTGGCCATCCACTCCAACACAAGAGACATCAATACTGGACAGGAAGGATGGGTCTGGCAGGTCTTGTTCTCGTAGAACACTACGGGCTGCACCTGTGTCAACTAGAAATGTAGTAGGATGGTCTTCAATGGGCAAAGTCACTGTGGCAAGTGGCCCTCCCTTATCCCCTGTAGACGCTGCCATTACAGGGGTTACAGACACAGGCTTGCCAGTTTCCTAATCATCTGGTTCTTCAATAATTGGAATCTTTTTCTCGGTCTTGGGGCCTGGGGCAGGCTTAGAGAACTTTCTGGGTGCCCCAGGTTCCTTTTTAGGTTCCGGACAATCACTTCTGTAGTGTCCCTGAGCCCCACAATTAAAACAAGTTACATCCTCTAACTTGACACCCTTGGTGCCAGAGGTGATGGGGGTAGCGCGGGCCACCATGAGTGGAGCTGGATTGGGTCTTCTTGGGGTCTGAACAGATTCCAGACCTCTAGCAACTAAAAGCAGGGTATCCAAGGGAACAACCTTGTATTCAGGACGTGCAGCAATGATTCCCTTGCGTATAGAGTCTTTAACACCTTGGACAAACGCACCTGACAGCATTTGTGAATGAATCTTGTCTGTAAGATCAAACCCCAAATCTGTGAACATTTGATACAGTCTTGCATGAAACCTTTCCACTGATTCTCCTTTATCTTGAATAACATCAGTAAGGCCAGCAGCCTGATCCGCAAGTTTGTCCTTAGCCCATTCTCTTAATTGGGTGCAAAAAGTTACTCCAGAGGGGTAATCAACATCACTGCTGAGCAGATCTGTACTGAGGTGTCGGGCCATACTTGGCCAATATGCATCCCCTGCTTTTATAGCACAAATGCTCAGTAGATCACGCCATGCAGCGGAATAAGTCTTTTGAATTTGAACTATCCCTCGGTAGAAGGGCATAGGCTGTTTTTCTGGGTCAGGGAGTGATTTCATTAGAGCACTAGCTTGAGTGGGATTGAAAGCAACATATTTAGGAGGGGCCTGTTCTCCCCGACCCTTGTGGCCAAAGGGGTCATCGATAGAACGATGAGTTGGGGCTCCCGCGGCAAGCTCCGATGAGACATGGGACACCCTGTCCATCTCGTCATCATCGAATTCTATGATATTGGCTCTTTTGCGCGGTGCAGGGCCCGCATGAGGTGAAAGGATCGGTGGTTGGGAACGAGCCCCAGATGCAGGGGTGGCTAGCGAGTCATAACCTGGGGATAGGTAGTCACCGGGAATTACCGGCATCAGGGCCGAACTGGGGGCCGCCATATTGGTGGCCGGAAAAGGTGTTACATTAGGGTTAAGGGAAGGAGTGGCGGCCATGTTAGATGTGGGCACACCTGGAGCAACCTGTGCCGGACTGGGCATAACCGGAACCTGGGGAGTGGCTTGGGGAAGGGGTAGTGGATATCCGGGATAGGGCAGGGCCATGGGATATGGGAAGGGGTAGGGCCAGGCTGGGGAGGGAAAGGAGGTGGGGTATTGGACTGGGGCGGAGATGGGAGGGGACGGAGAGGGATTGGTAGGGGTGGGTGTAGAGGGAGGAGCCGGGGTGAGGGTGGAAGAGGTGGTTAGCTGGGCGGATGCAGAGGGGAGGGGATCATTAATGGAGAGGGATTGTAGGGAAGGAATGGCAGATGAAATGTTAGGGGAAGGTATAGCAGGTAGCGTAGGGATGGATGAGGATGATGGGAATGTCAAAGATGGGGAAGGGGAAAAGAAAGATCCATCAGAATTCAGGACCGGGCAGACAGGGGAGGTAATGGGATGGGTGTTAGGAGGATTGGGAGTGGGGAACATAGTCAGCTGGCTATCACTTATGGCTGACTGAACCTTGGGGATAGACATTCCCTGGGCGCCGGTTTTGGGCGCTGGCTGAGGGTAGACCCCAGCAACACAATTATTATGATACACAAACAATTTCACACCTTTGTGATTTATCTCTTCCTCAACCCAACCTTCTAGCTGAATAGCCTTCGCTACTCTATACCATGCTTCAGCAGTCTTTAATAAACCATTATCTGTAAGTTTGCCTTTCTTTTCTGTCAGTAACCTACGCCAACTTTCTGGTTGCAATCTTCCACATGTCGGTACAGCAATTCTACATACTTTCGCAATCTTTTCAACACCTTTAACCATTTCCTCACCCTCTCTGTCTTCGACTAAATCACATGCTAACCAGCCCTTACTGGGCTTGCTTAAATCCTGTCCCATAATCCCTTTACCCCTATACCAGCGTCCTAGATATAGGGAGAGAGAAGGAAAACTGAACAAGAACGTCTACAATGCTCGACTGCCACCCGAGAATCGTGGGACTTTCTCAGGTGCGTCTTCCCAAAACGTAGACTAGTCACTGAATCCGCCTACCCGGGGTGGTAGACACGGATTGGAGCGAGGTGAGAAGTGTGTGACCAATCACTTCTCTTTCAAGAGAAATGGGAGTGGATAGTATAATAATATAGGAAGTTTAGAAAAGATGAAAGGCAAGGAAAAATCCTTAGAGACAGACACAGGATTTCATGAGACTCCTAATAAAACAGACAAGACAACAATACAATTGAAATACAGTGCATGCATTACAGTTCAAATAAAATCAACAATAATCCCTTTCCTTCTACATGTGCTTACTCCAAAGTCACCTTTCTCAACCTCGTAGTGTCCCTGCTCGGAGAACGACTTTCATAAGTCTCACTACCAGCGGCCACGGAAAACAACTGACACCGGTCCGAGTTCCGTCAGCCTCTCTCTACTCTGCAGTCCACAAGAATGTGGCCACGTCTATCCTCACTCCCGTAGTGCCCCTATAAAACCCACTTTATAAGTCTCACTACCACGTGATGCGAAAAACAAGCAATACCTGCCTGAATTCCCCCAGGAAACAAAGTCCCCTGCCACAAGGCTAAGTCTCCTACCACAATTAAATAATCAGTGGACCTTCAGCTCAACTAGAGCCGAAGGGTCCGGGTCAGGACGTCCCCAACTCAACTAGAGCTGGATGGTCCGGGTCAGGACGTCCCCAACTCAACTAGAGCTGGATAGTCCGAACGCGCACAGTGAAGCTAGCTAGGCTATCAAAGTGACACAAACTTGGATCACAGGAAACTATGATTCTACACAGATCCCACAGTTCCACAAACTTCTTTTTCCTTACAGCCACAGCCACGAGGCTCCTAAAAGAAGTAAACAGGCAAAGAAGACCCCCCAGGAACACATCCACGGGTCAACCCCCCTTTTTCCTTACAACCACAGCACCGTGGTTCCTAAAAGAGGTAAAACAGGCAACAGAAGACCCCCCAGGAACACATCCACGGGTCAACCCCCCTTTATTCCAAAAGGGGTAAAATACAAACAGATAGACAGACACACTGAAGACCCAGGCAAGTCCCCTCAGGTCCACCCCCCTTTATCCCAAAAAGGGGAAAACAAGCAAGACAGAATCCCAGGCAAATCCCCTGCAGGTCCACCCCCCCTTTATCTCAAAATGGGGAAACAGGCAAACAATTCAAACACAATTCAAACACAATTCAAACACACCCAGGCAACAGATAGACTAAAATGCAGGTAAACAAGTGAGTAACGAGACACCGGGCAAGATATTACCTGTCTTTGATGTCCTCCCGGGAAGCAGTCACAGACACGTGGACGGGTCAATCAAAGGGGCCGGAACGTACCGGTGGCTCTGCAGAAGTCTCTACCGTGTATCTGGAGGTGATCAATCTCCCTTCCTTCCCCCTGGATTCCTCCGTCCACCCTTGTCTTCCTTAGGACGGCTCACCGGCCGGACATAGCCCGATGCCCCACGTTGGGCGCCAAGTTGTTATGGTACTTTTTGAGAGTAAACCAAAATGTTCAAAGTCTATCTGTTCCTGTCCAAATCAATAAAATTAAATTGCGTATATACGCTGAAGTAATTAAGTCTGACACACGAGGTTCAGGTTAAAATAACTTCGAGAAAGTTTATTGGCAAGTGAAGTAAAAGCGGGCGCGCAGGCCCTTTTAAGAGGCATTTTGCGTCATCATTGATTATTAGAATATCAGCAAATAAACATCATCAATTGGATTAATTGTTAAGTGACGGGGTTAGTGTCTTACCTATTGGTTCATAAAATTAAGAGGTTAGTCCCGTGCCCACCCATCAGAGGTGGGATTATTCTGGACACGGGGGGGATAAGGGGGTCCTAAGCGTCATTTTACACGGTCAATAATATCAGACTTCATGTCCAGGTGCAAGGTCTCTTATGAATAGAACATTTCATTACTACTGTGTTCTGTGGCCTTCAAACTATACTATCTTACAAGTTCTAAGGAGTAGCCAGCAAGTCTTAAGGAGTACCCAGCACCTCCTGGCATTTGTCCTTGTAGGAAAACACAGTCTTTGTCTACTATATTAATTGGGTTGAGAAGTTCAGTCACGTAATGTAGTTTTAAAATGAACAAGTTAAGTCATGAGGACAAAATGGAGGATTTGAAGAAGTCAGGTTAGGAGGACAAAATGGAGGATTGTCACAATATAGGGTTAAAATGGAGTTAGTACAATAATTCAATACAAGTACAATGATAATTTTTAATAATTCCACATCACAAGATAATGTATCTTGGATGTAAAAACCCAAGGGTAGAGTACAGAATATTTGATAGAGTCCTAACTTCAATATCTAAGGAAAGGGATTTAGGGGTAATTATTTCAGATGACTTAAAGGTAGGCAGACAATGTAATAGAGCAGCAGGAAATGCTAGCAGAATGCTTGGTTGTATAGGGAGAGGTATTAGCAGTAGAAAGAGGGAAGTGCTCATGCCATTGTACAGAACACTGGTGAGACCTTACTTGGAGTATGGTACACAGTACTGGAGACCGTATCTCCAGAAGGATATTAATACTTTAGAGAGAGTTCAGAGAAGGGCTACTGAACTGGTTCATTGATTGCAGGATAAAACTTACAAGGAAGGGTTAAAGGAACTTAACATGTATAGCTTGGAGGAAAGACGGGACACGGGGGATGTGATAGAAACATTTAAATACATAAAGGGAATCAAAATTGTAAAGGAGGAGACTTTATTTAAAAGAAGAAAAACTACCACAACAAGAGGACATAGTCTTAAATTAGAGGGGCAAAGGTTTAAAAATAATATCAGGATGTTTTACTTTACTGAGAGGGTAGTGGATGCATGGAATAGCCTTCCAGCTGAAGTGGTAGAGGTTAACACAGTAAAGGAGTTTAAGCATGCGTGGGATAGGCGTAAGGCTATCCTTACGATAAGATAAGGCCAGGCCAGGGACTAATGAAAGTATTTAGAAAATTGGGCAGACTAGATGGGTCGAATGGTTCTTGTCTGCCGTCACATTCTATGTTTCTATAATGGAGTCCATGGGGGAGCTGCGCGACCCTTTGAAATCCTAAATTGTTAAAGTACAATCCCAAAGCTTCTAACAATCAAGAAAAGGCTAGCAATTGTGGGATGCTGTTTGTATAATTGGAGGCTGGGAAACTGGAAACAGCTACTCTGCCCACTTCAAGAGTCCACTTTGTGCTGCTGCGGTTAGTTAGACTACCCTGGTGACCCTACAATGTAAGTAGTCAAACTACCAGGCTTTTGTTCCTCCCTATACTCTTACGGTATGAAAAGCCAGTAGCAGCTCTCCTGAACTAAGCCTTGCAGGGCCGGCTCACTGCCTGAGAACATCAGCTTTTTGCCAATATATTAAGCAGAGAGTTTCAGGGAAAGGTAGAGTGAAACACTATAGTGTTAAACCCACTATTTAGGTCCCAGACCCCCCTGTCAGAGCAGTAAAAAGGTAGTTAAATTCAGCTTCTCTTCCATTACGCGACAGTCTTGCCTTGGCAGGTCACACCACCATGTCTGAAATTATCAAACTTGATGATTTCAGCCAATCCAGTGCTAACCCGGAGACTATTGCGCATGCGTGGCAAAGCTCATCACAGCACAAATTAGCATTTCCATATAGAGATGTGTTGAATCAATGCAGCTCTATGGGGAATGTTCAGTGCCTCTATGCAGATCATAGAGACACTCAATGCCAGTCCTGCACACTGTACAGCAGTGAGACAGGAAACACCTCTAGTGGCAGTCTGTTACTAGGCAGTAATGTACACACTACCTTTTTTCTTAAAGGCCAGCGTTTACATTAAAAAGCCCGCAGGGACAGGCTATAGACACCAGAAACACAACATTAAGTTGTATTTGTTCTGATGACTATAATGTCCTTTAAGTTTTAAATTCACTTTGAATTCCTGACCATTTTTAAGCTCAAGTGCTTTATGGTTGTGGAGTGGTCCTTTAAGTCCACCTGTAGTGGCTGTCATACCAACAATCACTATAGGATCTTCTGTTACACTGATCGAGTAAAACCATGTCATGTGATGCAGATGCCCCCAGAGGAAAGCATTGCTTGAATGCACACGCAGATGCTCTATGAGAAGCATTGAATTGGACCATCGTGGAGCAGACCTTAACCTCTTTTTTTCACAGGGAATTAGATACATGGAAAGCTACCATGATCTCATGGATGGGACGCATCAACGTTCTAGAAAATATGTCTCTACCAAAGCTCCTTTACCTATTCCGCATGTTACCTATTGAGATCAACTTAGCTATTTGTAATAAAGCTCGAACCCTCTTCGCCAAATTTATTTGGGATAATAAAAAAGCACGGATAGCAAAAAATACACTTCAGAGATCTTTGATACTACAGGGAATGGGGGTGCTTCATATAGCAAGCTATCGACTGGCAGCCCTAGTAGCCCAGGCTGTTAACCTACACGCACCTAGGGAGAACTTACTTTGGTAGACATGGAACGTGCACAAATGTCTACTGATGCATTTTTGGCATTCATGTGGTCCCCACCCTCCAGACGTGAAAAAACTCTTACCCTTTTTCACACCACAAGAACAACAATTCATGCCTGGGACAAAACTCCCTACTGCATGATCCCCTTAAATTTCACAGACTAGCTCTGCTGAAATCACTGCTCACAGTTTCCCCTTGGCTAACAGTGACCCCGTGGGAACAAGCGGAAATCACCACAATTTCCCAATTCCTAGCAGGTGACAAAATAATGCCATTTGCAGACCTCCAACAGACAAATAATTTGTCTCCAAGATTTACTTTGAGATACCTTCAAATTAAAAGCATAATACTGGACCATGCTAATATGCCCGCTGGGGAAGACCCTCTGAACAATAATGACAGATGTGACAAATCTAAATGTTTTTATCTATGTTATGGCTCTGTATCTAACTGTGGTGGAATCTCAGTAAAAATAAATTTACTAGGACAAGATTGCCATGTGGCATATGTGTAAATGTTGTATCAGTTAGTTAGTTACACGTAGCTAAGATACAATCAACACTGTATTGAGCAAATGCAGGAATGCAGAAACTGAAAACACTTCCCCTCCTCCATTGTTCTGGGTGAGCCATGTGGTCTAACAGGTAAGGGAAGTTAGGCTTTGTTCAGCTGATTGTGTAAAGAGTATATGTGGGTAGAGTTAACTATAGGAGGAGCTATATGTCTATATCATGCATTTACACAGTCAGTTCTGGGCTGAGATCTTGCTGTATTTTGGTGACATTAGTCCCTCTGAGCCCCGGTCGGTGAATTGAATTAAGAATCTCTTCCTTCCTGAAGAAACCTGTGTCCACTTCTCTGTGCTTGGCTTCCGTCAGTTTCTCCGGTATCATTTGGTGCATTGGGCCGGGAAGCTCATCGTTCCACGGTAGCTGAGAAGCAGAGGCGTGAGACGGTCTATCTTTGCCCACGTTCTCTACGGCTGCACCCCTGAACTTCTGCGTGGACCTCCCTTCGTCTCGGCGCCACTGGTCTGTTGTCCAGGAGATCATCGGCCTCTACGTAGTAAGTGCTGGGGTGTCCCCGTCGATGAGTGTGAACCCAGGTTCAGGAACGAGGAGGTAAGACGACTGCTGTTTTAGACGGCGGACCCACTAGGGGTATACCGATTGTGCGGTAGGCCCATAAGGGGTTTGAATTGTGTATGGAATCTGCCCCCTCTGTCGGAGGGAAGGAGCGAAGGCGCACCGCTCAATCGAATGCTCTTTAGTAAGACCGTTTGATTTGGTTAGTCAGGCGGGGTTCTGGTGTAAATAGCCCTAGCCGGACACCGGTGTCTTGTCTAGACTAGCGTTCTAGGGTGTATATTTTGTTCGCTAGGTCGGAGGGACCGGGAGACTAAGCGGCGTCTGTGTAAATTCGGTTCGCTAGCTCTCAACCTATCTTGGCTAAGTGGGAAGGCGTGTAAATTTGGAACCCACTAGATTTTTGATAGAGTAATCGACTAAGAGGCGTCTGTGTAAATTCGGTCCTCTAGCTCGCTATATGTGGTGCTTGGGCAGTGTGGCTAACCAAAACGGATGTAGATAGTTTTAGGTAGTCCATCAAGGTACTGGCCAATAGATTAGTTGGGAATTGTATATGTGATAAAGATTGTTTAGTAACGTGTATATCTTGCTAGATAGCGTGAGCTCTGCCGTCTAGCGAGAGTGTTAATAGTGTGTTGCTGTATTATAGTGCATGGTACCATAACCCTGTATATTTACTGATACTGTATATAAGTACTAATAATTGTCGTCTATTGCATGTCTAACACCATAACCACTAATAATTGTATTGTGACCTTAAATTGTACTCTAACCAATGCTAACCGTACTATAACTACTGTTTGTAAAGACGATGTTACTGGGGTATGTTATAGACGGGTAATTCAGATATAGGGAATAATAGCGTCGGTGACTGTATAGTTTCGCCAAAGGGCACAGTATTAGTTACTTAGTGACTGGTGTAACAGCTGTGTGTGTACGGGAATTCCCTGTATGTTTTGTTGTATGAGTTTGACCTAGTAACTGTGCCACATGGTGCTGTTGCCAGGGAAACGAGTGTGACTGTTAGAGGTGTGTTTGTTGTGTTTCTTTGAATTAGACGCTCCGTTGCTAAGTATGGCAGCGCCGGAATTTAAAGATTGTTGATCCCTTAGAATGTATGCTAAATAACTTTAAAAAGGGATATAATGTGTGTGATTTTGGGGACTACCTTATGTAGTAGAGAATGACCAGTTTTTGACTGTTAACACAGTTTGTGTTACTAGATGGTTATCAAAACTGGTCTATCCATCCCCAATGGAATCTGACCCATCTGACCATCCCTCAACTAAATTCTTTATCAAAAACTGGTGCAGCTGGTATGTCCCCCTGTGCTCTAATTGTCTCTGGCTCTCAGATGCCTGTCCCCTCCTATTTCTGTGCCTACCTACCCCCCCAACTGGTTCTTTGTATTCAGTTTTATTATTAGCAGTCAAAATTGTGAGGAGAATTCTTAATAACAGTAACTGAATCCACTGAAATCAGATAATTCTCAGCAATTACAAAACACCATAACCACTGATAATACCATAACCACTGAAAACACCATAACCACTGATAATACCATAACCACTGAAAACACCATAACCCCTGAAAACACCATAACCACTGAAAACACCATAACCACTGATAATACCATAACCACTGAAAACACCATAACCGCTGAAAACACCATAACTACTGAAAACACCATAACCACTGATAATACCATAACCACTGATAATACCATAATCACTGAAAACACCATAACCACTGACATAACACTATAATTACTGAGCCTTGTGTGCCTTTAGTAACAGTAAATTAGTTTTGAAATACAACTGGATGAAATGGTCAATGGTATAGGATGCTGGAATACACTTTTACCATTTTTTGTTACTGGTCAGGCTCCTCCTAGCCTTGTCCGAAACATTTTGTTAACCGAGTTACTGACCAGTAAAATTAATTTATCCATTTCCACCTACCTCACCACTCCCCTATCTAAGTCCCACCCTAACCTGACAAATGACCGGTGCCCTCCAACTTTGACATTTACAAATGCCACTGCAGCTTACCCCTGGTCCCCCACACATTGATATTAATGGTCAATTACAGTTGGCAGACCCTGTATTTGTTTATGTCCCGTTCACCATGACTGATCTGTTTAATTGGAAGACCCATAATTCCTTTACGAAAGCAGACGAGTCACCTAGTGCTTTCTATGAGAGATTGCTGGAGTCATATAGATTATATACTCCTTTTAATCCAGAGGCCCCTGAGAACTCTCGAATGAACAACTCAGCATTTGTCAGCCAGACCCAAGGTGATATCAAAAGAAAATTGCTAAAGTTAAAGGGATTTGTAGGAATGTCCATATCACAGTTAATGGAAATTGCAAGTCAGGTGTATATGAACAGGGAGGTGAATAGAGGAGTTGAGAATAGGCTGAGTAAGGGAGGAAGTAGGAATCACTGTGTGTATTGTAGAGAGGAAGGATATTGGAAAAGTGACTGCCCACAGAGGGAATATAAAGCAAGTTATAGATAAGACAAGAGAGAAGGTTACGAGATGGTTACAGAGGTGGCTATAGAGAAAGTCTTGGAGGGAATGACAGTAGTAACAGAGGAGGTGTTCAGGGAAGTAGATACTATTCCCCTACCCAGAGATTAAGGGATAGAGAAGATAGAGATTTTGTCGGTCTGGCTGACACTGTCATGGAAGACTATTGATACCGACTGGGCTCCATCCCCCTTTAGCCGAGTGCAGCCTATGGTCGATGTATCAATAGAGGGAAAGAGGAGCTCTTTCATGATTGACACTGGTGCTGAGTACTCTGTGGTAACTAACCTAGTTGCTCCTCCTTCAGGAAGACTATAATTATGATAGGAGCTACTGGGAAAAGCGCTGCTAGACCAATTCTCAGGAGTCATACTTGTATTCTAGGACGCCATTTGGTTAAGCACCAGTTCCTGTATATGCGGGAGTGTCCAGTTCAGCTTCTAGGACGAGATCTATTATTAAAGCTTCAAGCCCAGATAACTTTTAAACCCAACGGATCAACGTCTCTGAAGTTTAATAGATCACCAGGCATAATATCAGTATCGGTGCAAAGGGAAGAAGAAAGGCACTTCTACTCTATAATAAAAATACAGACCCTAAGAGTGATGAATCCTTATTTGACATTTCAAGAATATGAACAGAGAATAATCCTCCAGGACTTGCTCGCAATATTCCACCAATACACATTGAATTAAAGCTTGGAGCGTATCCTGTTAGCCTTAGTTAGTACCATATATTATAGAGGGCTAAGGAAAATATACAAACCTATGTGGATAAGTGTGTAAAGTACCTGTGAATATTTATCCACCTGTTCATTCTTACCATCCAGGGGATCAAGTGTGGATAAAAGAATGGAACACTGTTCCATTAGGTTCCAAGTGGAGAGGTCCCTATGTTGTTCTTTTATCTACCCCAACAGTTGTAAAGGTTGTAGAAGTGACTCCGTGGATTCATCACTGTAGGGTAAAAAAAAACAAAAAAAAACAGCGGCAGATTCCTGACAAGCTACCATAGATCCAGAGAATCCTTGCAAGATCCAGTTGAAGCGTGTGACCGAGTTGGATTAAAAGTGTTTTTTGCGAAGATAATATTGTTAAAAGGGAACATCAACAAAGATCTACAAGTGAGTGTTTTTGACGGCCATAATAACGCCTGTCCGCTCACCAAAGTGTTATTAAAAGCCAGGAAAGTCTCGAAGGGACCCCTGTGAAGACAAGCAGAACTCCATTCCCTGCAGCCCTTACATCCTGGAAGCTGAGGTGCCATCGCACGGACGAAGACTGAGGATGAAGACGTCGAAAGAAGTGCTTTTGATAATGTATATTTTTGTGTCTTTTTATATTCAGGAAGGTAGAGGTACCGACACTCCTAGCTGTGAGGTTTGCATTAAGACTACTAAGACAGGTAATCATATTTCCCAGACCCTAATTTGGCATTCACAATATGAGTGTAAAGGTGATGTGTCTAGGTGTATATATCTAGGTATAGAATATAGTGTATGCCATTTAGGAGTAGGAGAACCTAAGTGCTTCAATCCGGAGTATCAACCCCGTACAATTTGGTTGACCCTCAGGAATGGAGATCCACAGGGGACCTTAATAAATAAAACTGTATTAGAAACCATACATTCTTCGGGTGTTCTGCTATTTGATGCATGTAAGGCGATATCAAGTGGTAGAAAACCGTGGAATGTATGCGGGGATCTTAAGTGGGAGTGAACGTATGGGTCTAACGATAAGTATATTTGTCCCAGTAGTAAAAATAAGTACGTAAGCTCAAAATGCCCAGATAGGGATTATAATTATTGTCCATATTGGTCTTGTGTGGGGTGGGCAACTTGGGGACAGACAGCAAATAAGGATATGATTGTTACTAAGTTGCCTACAAAGCCATATTGTAAGTCTAGGGAATGCAACCCAATCCATATACTCATAAATAATCCTGAACAATTTTTAGATTTGGTTCGGTAACTTATTTGGGTTCCAAATATATGGGACGGGTTTAGATCCTGGGACAATATTATTTATAGGGATAGAGACCGATACCGTAGCATCCCAAACTCATCAGGTTTTCCATTCTTTTTATGAAGAGATGAGTGTAGAAAATAAGATCCCCCATAACGCTAAAAACGTATTTATAGATCTAGCCGAAAACATTGATGGTAGTCTTAATGTAACCAACTGCTATGTGTGTGGAGGTACTAACATGGGAGACCAATGGCCATGGGAAGCAAAGGAGGTAATGTATTCCGGTTCTGAGACAGTTGAACAGTTAATATCTTCTCAAGCCGATTATCAAATGAGTGTTAGAGGTAAATTTGAGTGGCGATTAAAGACCTCCATTATAGGTTATGTTTGCATAGCAAGAAAAGGAATAATGTTTAACACATCTGTAGGAGAACTAACTTGTCTAGGGCAAAAAGCTTATAATGATAGTACAAAAGATACAACTTGGTGGTCAGCTTCAAATGTCTCAGAACCACCTAATCCGTTTGCAATTTATACCAATTTAAAGGATGTGTGGTTTGACCTATCTGCTACATCTAGTTGGAAAGCCCCAGCAAATTTGTACTGGATCTGTGGTAAGAAAGCCTATTCAGAGTTACCACAGGACTGGGAAGGGGCATGTGTATTAGGTATGCTCAAACCATCCTTCTTCTTGTTGCCAATTGAAACAGGAGAGACCTTGAGAGTTAAAGTGTATGATGTGAATCATAAAAAGAAGCTAGCATCCTTGAATGTAGGTAGCTGGGAAGATAATGAGTGGCACTGGCTACCTTAGCGCGCTTCATTGCCAATAGGAGGGATGCAATATGTGAGGGAACTGGTTAACAGCAAAACTGTATGCCCATGAAGTGTTATTGTATTCTAATACAGGGATTCAAGCCTCATTTTACCATCAGGCAATTATGGATTCCTCTGTAAAGCACATAGCCTTCTTACCAGGTAAACCAGTTGGGCTGTTGATAAAGTCCTCCATTCACTTCCAGTGCAAATAGAAGGAGGTGTATGTGGAAAGTTCAATCTCAGCAACTGTTGTCTGCACATAGATGATGAAGGGCAGGCAGTGGCTGATCTCACAAGCCACATGGCTAAACTGACGCATGTACCGACTTAAGCCTGGAACGGGTACAATTCTAGTAGTTGGTTTGGAAGTAGGTACGAGCAGCTTGGAGGGATCAAGACATTGGTAGGAGGAGTCATGTTGATTATAGTGTGTCTCTTTCTACCATGTTTGGTTCCATTGGTAATTAGGTCCATACAGAGTGTCATAGAGAGCACGACAGAAAGGAAACCAGCTGCGCATGTAATGGCTGTTTGCAAGTATGAACCCTTAGCCCAGAGAGAATCAGAATGAGGAGTGCTAAAGGAATTTGTAAGGATGCTAAGATGCTTACGAGGTCTGTTCTGATTCATGGCAACCTGAGGTGTAAGCAAACTATGGTTAAGTGATGCATCTGGAATTGTGAAATATCAGAAGCATCAAAGGGGGGAATGTGGTGGAATCTCAGTAAAAATAAATTTACTAGGACAAGATTGCCATGTGGCATATGTGTAAATGTTGTATCAGTTAGTTAGTTACACGTAGCTAAGATACAATCAACACTGTATTGAGCAAATGCAGGAATGCAGAAACTGAAAACACTTCCCCTCCTCCATTGTTCTGGGTGAGCCATGTGGTCTAACAGGTAAGGGAAGTTAGGCTTTGTTCAGCTGATTGTGTAAAGAGTATATGTGGGTAGAGTTAACTATAGGAGGAGCTATATGTCTATATCATGCATTTACACAGTCAGTTCTGGGCTCAGATCTTGCTGTATTTTGGTGACATTAGTCCCTCTGAGCCCCGGTCGGTGAATCGAATAAAGAATCTCTTCCTTCCTGAAGAAACCTGTGTCCACTTCTCTGTGCTTGGCTTCCGTCAGTTTCTCCAGTATCATAACCACTCACAATCCCAGTCTCTCCCATTCATGACACAATGGGAAAAGGAAATTGGGAAGACACTGGGTCTAGAAAAGTGGACTAAACTGTTCAATGCTTTAATAGGTCAAATCACATGTTTTTCCCACACGGACGCCCACAAGAAGCTAATGTACAGATGGTACCTGACTTCAGATAAACTTCACAAGATTTATCCTGACACCTCTGCGGACTGCTTGAGGTGCTCCATATGTGGTGAGGATTGCAAGCTTATACAACTGCTATGGCAAATAGTTGCCAAATTCTCCTAAACATGGGCATCATACTCACAACCACATTTGAAACATGTCTGTGGCCAGATTTGCCCCCACAAATCTCACTGGTGTTAGCTGCTAGGGCCCTCATTGCACTCAACTGGAAATCGGCTGTATGCCCTTCCGAACCAAGCTTAATAGGGTTAAACCATATATAGCTAATCCTCACTGTCCTGCTTGAGGAACATTAGCTTGAGCAACAGTGGGAAGTTGTTATAAGCCTGAAGGAATATTAGTATTGTGAGCATTACTGTGAAATGTAATAAGTTAAAGCATACACAATGTACATTGGCTTGGACAAACAACGTGCACAGGGATATTACATAAAAGTTTAGACAGTTATAAAACTATGTTCTCATTTATCCAATTAAAGATGAAACTCTTCCTAACAAGAATAGCTCTTGCCGTTTTACTTCCGCCATCACTAAATATGGCTGACAGTCGCTTGTCAATTATTCCAGCTAGTGATTGGTTCACGTCTGTTCCCTTCTCCGGATATGTCCGGTGGGAAACAAACCGTTGGCACCCGAAGGTTCCGTGGAAGGAACATTCCGCCGGCGATTTCCCTGCATTTTAGCCCGCAATGATCCCGATACCGCTGGTTGTTGTGGTGCTGGGAGGATGGTGTGCTCTTTACCTGGCCGACACCTTTCTCATGGTAAGAGAGCTTAACCCTAGCCTGGGTGCTGTCTGACTGTCAAGAATAGGTAGACACACGTGAGTGGTGATGGGTGATTGCACTTTGATTAGAGGAGCTTTGAGAGAATTGAGCAATCCTGCAGCACTGGGTTTTAAACCAGCATTTCATTATGTATTTTCCATAAGTGACTCCAGGAAAGTCTTACTTTGGCATGTCTCAAGTACAGAGTCAGTGCCTGTATCTATAAATGAACCACATTTAACACACTCGGTCATGCTTTCATACCTCTATCTTAATATCAGGCAGTGCTCTGATTCTGGATTTTACTGCAGTTTCCTGTCCTCTACAAGCATGCACCAAAAAAAAAATAAAAAAATAAAGCCCCCTAGACCCCAACAAATACAATGAAACCTTCCCCATTTCATGCCATATTACTAAATACATGTCACACTAGCCAGGTATAGCAAGTCTATATATGTTATCATGTTGGTATTCTGCAAATACTTATATACCTTCATAATGAACACTTCCTATTGGCATGTACAATATAGCTGGGAATATCATACTGTTTTACACGGTACAGAATGATCTGCTACTTTCCCACCTTGCTGTATGGTTGCTATCCCTCTTAATGCCCTTACTATTGTGTTTCTTTCCCCCCACCTCCTCTAGACTGTAAGCTCATTTGAGCAAGGGTAACTTGCTCAAGATCCTCTCGCCATATGTCTAGCAGGTGAAGGCATAAACATTTGGGGGAGTCCAGTATACCAGCATCATACTTGATTTAATAGTAGAGTACCAAGTGTTTTTTTTTGTTTGTTTTGTTTTACAATAAAGTAAGAGGTTTATTAAGCAATAGTAACAATTGGAATGATAAGGGATACATAACTTAGAAATAGTGAAAGTTGTCTTCAAAGTAAATATTTATTGGTATTCTTATTAGAAACTTTTTGTATCTTATTACTTAATCTTTTAAGCTAAATGTAATTATTTTTGCTCTCATTTTTAGTCCTCAAAATCTTTGAAGACCTCTTATGAAAATTGGCTCTCTGAGCGAGGATTAAGCATATCACCATTTCACATACGTTGGCAAACAACAATTTTTAATCGACTATTTTATAAGTGGGGACGATGGAAGCCACGATTCTTGTATTTATGGTAAGAGTAATAAATAAAAAGTGCATGTTCTGTGTGTATATAATATTGCAAATTACCACTTGTCTGTATTGGCAAACAAAATGTACAGTCATGGGAAAAAGAAAGTACACCCCCTGTGAATTCTGTCAGGACATAATAATAATAATCATCTGTTCCTTAGCAGGTCTGAAAATTAAAATACAACAACTCATGACACCGTGTCATGATTTATTTAACAAAAATAAAGCAAAAATGAAATGGCTATGTGTGAAAAACGAAGTACAACTTATAATTCCATAGAATGTAGAACCACCTTTAGCAGCAATAACTTAAAATAATCTTTTTCTGTAAGACTTTATCAGTCTCTCACATGATTGTGAAAGAATTTTTGCCCACTCTTCTTTACAACGTTGCTTCAATTCTATGAAGTTTGCTAGCAATTGTTTATTCATTGCTCTTTTACGGTCCCGCCACAGCATTTCAATCGGGTTGAGGTCTGGACTTTGACTGGGCCATTACAACATTTTGATTCCTTTTCAGCCATTCTGTTGTAGATTTGCTGGTGTGCTTGGATCATTGTCCTGTTGCAGGACCCAATTTTGTTCATGCTTTAACCGTCACAGATGGCCTTACATTTGGCTTTGTTTATGTATACAGAGCGGTTCATGGTCAACTCAATGACTGCAAGGTTCCTAGGTCCTGTTGTTGCAAAACAAGCCCAAATCACCACCCCTCCACCACCGTGCTTGACAGTTCGCATGAGGTGTTTGTGCTGATATGCAGTGTTTGGTTTCTGCCAAACTTGGCGCTGTGCATTATGGCCAATCACCTCAACTTTAGTCTTGTCTGTCAAACGGATATTGTGTCTGAAGTCTTGTGGCTTGTTCAGATGCAACTTTGCAAACCTAAGCCGTGCTGCCATGCTCTTTTCAGAGAGAAGAGGCTTTCTCCTGTAAACCCTTCCAAACAAACCATACTTGTTCGGTCTTTTTCTAATTGTACTGTCATGAACTTTAACATTTAATATGCTAACTAAGGAATGTTGAGTCTGAGATGTAAATCTTGGGGTTTTTGCATTCTCTCTGAGCTTTGCATGGTCTGACCTTGGGGTGAATTTGTTTGGACATCCACTCCTGGGAAGATTGGCAACTGTGTTGAATGTTTTCCACTTTTGAATAATCTTTGAATGGTTTGGAACTTGTCTTATAAGCCTTTCTAGCTTGATGGGCAGCAACAATTGGTTTTGGGATGGCGAGAACGTTCTATGTCGCCCAACAGTGTTTTTAAGCATTAAAAATACAAACACTAACAAATACTAATGCTATAGTGTTCTGCTAGCATCAATCGTGATCATCTTGGATAATCCAATGTTTCCCACAGGGATTCAATGCATCTCCATGGGGAGAAATCAGGACAGTGTCCAGAAAGCCCATCTAGTGACTGCCACTAAATGTTGATTTAGGCAGCTATGTAAACTCTACTTTTGCTCTGAAACGGCCGTGTCTATAATGCTAAGCCTGCAAAGACAGACTCTATGCCCCATAGTCCGCTACATAAAGCTGTAGTGGTTTTTGTGACTATAGTGTCATATTAAATTGTTTTAATTTCAGTAGGGCAAAGATAGATCCTAATGTTTTAATTAAACTGACATAGCAGTTCCTAGAGGCACACTCTAAGCACCAATACTACTACAGCATAATGTAATGCCCTTGGTGCCTAGATGCTGTCTCTTCACTGTGACAAATGTAAGCATTAACATATGTGAGAAAAAGCAATGTTTACGTTTTTCAGTCACTGAGCCTATAGTGACTGTCAATTCCTAATAAAAACTGTAAAAAAAATTACTGACTTCACATTTTGCTGCATGACAATGGTGAATGCAGTTATGTTTCCCCATAGAGTAGCATTGAAATGCTTCTCCATGAGCAAAATCCTACTGGCTCTGTGTGAATTCACATAAAGGAGAAGGTGCGGTGAGACCGGGACACCCCTGGATGAAATGGGAGTATAACTTTGTAATTTTACTTTCTACAGGGAACTCTGAATATAACATGCACAAGGATCATTATGTTCTTTTAACATAACGCCATAAAACATAATACAAATCTAAACCATAAGAGAGATGTGCAAAAACAAAACAATAAAGTCCATAAAACAATTCACAAAGACAAAAACACAAAATATAAACTTACAAAAGGTTTATATAGGAGTTCTCAACTAGTTATCAGATTGGAACCGAACCAATAGACCACCCCAGAGAGAAGTGTGTACCCTATTAAGAGTTCACACTTCTCTAACCGCAGGTACTCTAGTGATGTATCTGGGTGGCCGACGTTCGATATACGAACACGTGGCGGCGGCCGTCTTACGCACGAAAATCTCAGCGGTGCTTGGTCGTCGAGTGTCTGGAACTCAAATCGGACACTCCATTACTCCGCTGAGACCTCCATGGCTCTGTAACTCACGAACGGGAAGGCTAATCAGCCCCCCGTTCGGTAGATTAAAAGTACCGAACAAGGGGATTCATACGAATCCAAGATTAATCGTGGATGGCAGTATTTAATGTGCATTTTACCTCCCGAACGAAGACTGACCGCAGGGCCAAAACCTATGGAACTCTTTTCGGATACCACCTCGTGTGCGGTCGGTAAAATTACACCCTCCACCTAACTCCCGAACCCCTGGACCGATCTGGGTGATTTTTGGATATGTTAGTCACCCAGATCAGGGCTACCAGGGGGTACCCCCAGGATTATTGTAACTACTTGTTTTAGGGTACATTCAGAACTGGGGGAAAACTACAGTATGTGTAATGGGATTAAGTGTCACACTGAGGGGAGGAGATGTGTGGGAGGTAATGGTTACACTATTGGATACTGTACTGATTAATGTGAATCCCTCCCTTGCATGGGAGAAGGCTTTATAAGGAGACGGTGTGGATTAAAAGTCAGTTCTGCTCCTGATGCTGTGTGTCGTCCAGTCATTGGGATCTGTATGGGGATATTGTGGATTACTTTATTTGCTGGAATTACTGTTTCATGGTGTTTTTACTACTTGTTCCTGAGCCTCACTGGGATCTATAGTGGAGTTAACCTGTGGAATATCAGGCCTCCGCTACAGCGTCTTTCTACATTAGTCATGTGATGTTTGAATGTCTTGTCTTGGTATTTTACATGTAGCATGCATTGAGGTAAATACATAAATACATGTTTTCCCAGGTTCACCTTGGGAATGTTTTTCGGAATCATTGCAATGTTTGGCTCCATGATCCTGTTGGGGAAAACACTCCATCAAACTCTAAATCAGATGATGGCTGAGAGCCCAGCGTCCCAGAATGAACGAATCCTGCAAGTTGTGGTCAGTCCTTTTTACTAAATTAATCCCATGAGAATTTACTAGTGATGATATAATTTGTTTAATTATAGCCCAATTTAGTTATGTGTTATGATGAACCTAGTCTTTCTGGAGGCACATAAAAGTGGGGGGAAAACAAAAATATTAAATAATTTCACAGGATTATTCTCTAAAATCCAAAAGTTTTGGATTAGCAGAATAATACAGGAGTATTTGGACTACAAAACCTACATATTGTTCACAAAATTTATCAAGGTCCTGCAAAACCCCTTATTTGGCAGTGCAAGGGTTGAGTATATGGTGGTTCTCATCTTGGTTGCTAATGGTACTCCTCCCTTGTCTCCTTGTTTTCAATTTTAAACAATCAGAATTTTACTCAAATTTCTTACTGGTCGCAAAACTAACACTGCTACTTTGCACCCAGGCCTTGGCGCTGTGAGGGGTCTTGAACTGTATCGGTCAGGGTGTAGTTGCTATGTTCTTTCCGTTATATTCTTGATTTACAAAGCATTGTGAGTTGCTGTGCTGGGAGTGTGCCCTCTCATTATGCAGGACATTTCATATTTGTAATTTGTATACCCTCTGCATAGCACTTTGGTATATGGTCGACTCTCTTTATAGAAAACCAAATACCTAACAGGCAGAGTCTCGGGATAAATGCACAAATTATGTTTGTGGAAATGTCAATTTCTGTGTCCTTGTCTAAGTGAAATCTGCATTAGCAATGACTGTTTCAATGCTGTTTTGCTCAGAGATCACCAGTGAGGATAGGAAGGGGAACGCACCATAAAATAGAAAAGGTTTGACAGTTTAGTATATTAAAAATATTTATATGCCAATCCCAACCCTCTGAAGAGTTTTTACCTACAGCCCAGTTGCCATACATAGATGTTCCTAAGGTTAATGGCATAACACTTAAACTAACTAATGGAAGAGGGCCTACAATGGTGAACAAAGTGTCCGTGCAAATAAATTTAGTGTAACTTTAAAAAAAAATTTAAGCACGATAGTACAATGTATATAACTGCAAATATAGCTTACACGATGTTTAAAATGGTTCCATGCATCAGAAGTTAATAGCTTGATATAATTTTTTTTTAATTCCTTACAAAGTGTAACTGGATCATCCCCTTCCCCTAGTTCAGTTAGTTTGTCTAAACCGCTTCAACAATCGGTATGTATCAGGTGAGGGTTTATAGACTGAAGTATACTTCTGATTTAAAGGTAGAGAAATAGCGGAATAGAACTTTTCCCTAAATAGGAGCGTGAGTATGATATATTTGTTTTGTTTGTTTAGGATGCATCATACATTATGCTTTATAAGTGAGGTAGAGCAAGCATGTCAAACCCAAAGTCTAGCAAGGGCCATATAAACATGGTTTAAGTTTATGTGACCTGAAAAGAAAAAAAAATTCTTACATTTTCATAGAAATGTAGGTTTATTTTGAAAAGTACAGTTTAAAAAAACAAAAACATCCCCCTCTACAAAACCACAGCACCCCCCTTATACTAAATCCCAGCACCCACCTCTAGCCAACAAGCAGACTCCACTCACATTGCCGCTGCCAGTATGCGACTCTGGAGCCTGGCCTCTGGTATATGCCAAATGGCGCCATCCGCACCCTATGCCAAAGCGGATCCTCCCGCTACTTCTTGACACCCTGTGAAGTTGGAGCATGTCAACGTCACGCTGGAATGTGACGTGGCGTTGCGTGCCTCCGTGCACCTCCAGGTCCTCCACTGTCCAGCCATTGCAACACTGACACACACACCCACTGACACACCCACTGACACACCCACTGACACACCCACTGACACACCCAAAGACACACCCAAAGACACTCCCTAACACTCCCCACACACGCTCGCTCACAGACACACACATACTCTCACTGATAGACACACACACACAAACTCACACACACACACGCTCGCTCACAGACACACACATGCTCTCACTGATAGACACACACACACAAACTCACAGACACACACGCTCGCTCACAGACACACACATACTCTCACTGATAGACACACACAAACTCACAGACACACACACACACACACACACACACAAACTCACTGAAAGACACACGCTCACTGAAACACAGACACACACACTCACTTACTGACAAACATTCACACATTCTTGCACACAGACATTATTGTAATTATTCCTGGGGTCCAGTGGGGATCTTCTGTCTGGAGATCTCCTTCCTGCTCCTCACTGCTCCCTTGCGCGCAGTTTAGTGATGCCATGCGCCGGAATATGACGTCATATCCAGGCGCCGGGCATCACTACAGACGGTGTGCGTGAGGGAGCAGTGAGGAACAGAACACTGAGCTCCCTCGCTGCATCCACCGTCCCCTCCTGCCAGGCCGGGTACATTATAGCAGAGTAGGCACCTGCAATGTGGGTGTGTACTCGCAGCTCGCTGGGCCGCAAAGCTGTCCATTGTGGGCTGCACGTGGCCTGCGGGCCGTGAGTTTGACATGCTTGAGGTAGAGTGTTACCCCAGAGTGTAAAGATGTTCAGCGGCTCGTTTTTTTGTTGTTGTTTTTTTTTTTTTTTTTTTGATTTGCATGATTTTATGGTAGAATATAGCATTGGGTTTGTCTTAATACCAGATGGAAGTAGCTAACAGAGTACAATGTTTGGGGAAAACTGATGATCTAGTTCGGTATTTATGAATCTATCAGTAATTGTTACCTGATTAAACCCATGAGAATTTATTATGTGTCTGTCTGCAGTGAACTGCTAAGTTGAGATACAAGAGGTGCATTGATGAAACCTAGATCAAACATGGGCTGCTTTAATTTAGCTAGGGAAGTTCAGGGACATTAATCCTTTATAAAACAGAGGAGAGAAGCCTTGGGTATAATTATTTTCAGAAGGCATGTAGGACCAAACATTGGTAGTGTAAGCTTGTTCCAGCCTTTCCAAGTGGTGTTCAATGGCTCCTGTAGAGTTTGTCATGCTAAGTTGAATCTGCCACTTCAGGTTCACCTAATGCTCTTACATCCCCCAAATCATCAAATATACAATTTGATTATAGTGATATAAGATCTATTTAGTTGCTTTAATAGATGTTTTAGCACTTCTTACCTTCAGCCCCTGATCCAATGCATCCATTCTCAGAGACCCAGTGGCAAGACACCTAACCACATCCTCATAGATTATAAGCTTCTTTTAACAGGTCCTTCTTTACCTCTAAATACCCTATTTCTATAATTATAAAACACTACTAAATATATTGGTGCTTTATTAAAACTAACCATAATTATAACTACCAAGAGTGCAGATTATTTATCTTGATGAAGCTGCAGACATTGCTGTCTTGGTGGAGATCTCTCATTTGATCATTTCAGCAGAATACCCAACAAATAGTAAAGAGATACAGTTCTGCACTTCTAACAAGTGAATAACATTCATCAAATGCATAACAAATAAATCATTTATGACTGAATGACCTCTGAGCAACAGTCTGTCTTATTAAAAAAATAAATAAATAAGTAAACGTGCAAGCTTCCGGATCTCCACAAAATATAAGTCCAGCTACTATTAATTTTCGATTAAAATGTTTTAAATGACTATAGATGAGAATCACAAGTATAAAAAAATTGAGTTATCAAAGAAAGCAGATTACAAATTAGTAAAATGTATTTTCCGAAAACTTTCTTCAGTGTGAATTGTTGTTGAGGGGTTTGTGCAATGCAGGTTTAGTGTTCACTGCTGGCTTCCAGCCCTGTATACTGTGTCTGTCTGTGTTTATGGTGACCCTTGTTCTCTTCTGTAATGTTTTGTTGCCATGCCGACCCCTAACAGGTGCCGGGTGTAAATCTACCCATCAGCCAGCTGACATATTTCTTCTCCGCAATCTTCATCAGTGGTGTCATACATGAAATCGGGCATGGAGTGGCAGCCGTAAGGTAATGTGACTCCCTTCTTTCTATCAACAGCAAAGTTAATGTAGCATGTTGTGCTCACATCAATATTTCATACACGGAGACAGCTAATAATATTCGGAGTCTGAAATACCGATGACAGTGGCAGGGGCTATTAAGATTCGGAATTAATGCTAAACTCTCAAGCTCATGGCAGATACCTGCGTTCACTCAGAGGCAGATGCATTAGGAGGCTAAAGTCTGTTTTGTATGATTGACATTTTTTTTTTGTAGTAATTAATTTTTTCGGTAAGAATTTAGACTTTTTCTTTCAGTTTTTGCAATAGTTTTGTTTATGTTCGTAGACTGTTGGAAGTGGCATCTTTTCTTATTAATTACCTGAGCTTATAACTCTTCATTTTAAGTGCTCTTTGTATTGAGTATTAATGAAAACTTAGTTAACAGTTTAGTGCTATTGATTTATTGTCATCCAGTATGCCCAGGCTGACAACAAGGTTACTTTTCCATTGAGAAATAGCATTTTAAATCACCCGTAAATATATAATGGGTATTTTTTTGTTTTTAAAGAGGGGAAAAATTTAGATTTCAATATGTCTCAAGTTTGTTGTCCACTATAAATATTTTTACCAGAATGAACAGTACTCATTTCGTCAAAGAACATGTCAATAGGTATAGTTGGTAACAAACTGTACTTTTCAAATCAACAAATTATGTTTAAAAAAAAAAAAAAAGCGTTTCAAATAATTTATCTACAGAAGTTACCATTAAAATCTAAAGGAAGTTGTGTATATAAATCATTTGGGAAGTTTTTTTTTTTAACAAATTGTGAATGTTTGAAAAGCTTATTAAAAATATGAAATCAAGGCCTAAATGAGTGTGAGTTTTTAAGAAAAAATACCGACCATGCTAATTTCACTATTGATTATATATTATAATAATAATAATAATAACTAGTATTTATATAGCGCCTTTCTCCCAGTGGGATTCAAAGCACGCTCTCGGAATTAACCAAATCGGCAGGTAAACCTTGCATTTGAACCTGTGACCTTGCATATTTTTAACAGGCTTTGTAGTCAGGGAATTTACCAACTGAGCTACCTCACTGTGACATGCGTGACAACACAGGACACAAAGTCACCTGATGTTACGCAACATCTTAAGGAGTTCCATAACATTTCCCTTTTAAATGGGAAAATTTCCTAAACCGTGTGTATAGTACATGTGCATACCAGTGTGCCGTTTTCTAAGTTTGTGTATGAGTGTACTTGACTGTGTGTGTAAGTGTCTGTATACTGTGAGTGTGTTACTGTGTGTGTGTGTGTGTGTGTGTGTGTGTGTGTGTGTGTTTGTTGTTAGGGCTGTTTTTTCTTCCCCCAGGGATCCTAACAGCTGCAGTCCGTACTTCAGGAATTCCAATCAGCACAACACTCCTACAGGCCTGCAGAATTCACTAAGACACAACACCACTGCGAGGTCCAAATGAACTCTGAGTTGTTTGGTATAACTTAATCAGATTATATAGGCATCTGATCATGTCACATTACATCACATTATACAGAAGCAGCAATAATTTTGGACAGCTGTCAAAGATAGTCACAAGACATGGTTCATTGATAGTTCAATGCCTAAATTCAGACTTGGCAAAATTAGCAAAAATTTCAGAAAGACTTGCGGTTTTAATTTTAAAGTATCAATATTCTATAGCAATTAATATAAGATTACATTTAGTCAAAAGGTTATACATGTTTTATATGAATAATATTTCTCAAATGGATAATATTTTTAAGTAGTTATGACTAATAAATCTCAATATGGAGAGTTAACACAGAATGAAGGATTGGATACATGATTTTATCCTATCATGCATGTGTGTGTATATAGCAATAGAGGTGGATAATCTTGCCCTACTTCTCTTACCACTCTCCAAGAGCCCTGTCAGAGAAAAATACCAGCCTTTGCATTGCTAGTATTTTTGCAATACTGGCATCTGCCAGAAAACCTCAAATACTGGCCAGGTGGCAACCTTAAAGGTACACTATTGTCACCAGTACAACTTTAGCTTATTGTATTTGTTCTGGTGAGTATAATCATTCCCTTCAGTCTTTTTGCAATAAACACTGTCCTTTTAGAGAAAATTCAGTGTGTACATTTCCGCTGGCCACTCCTCAGAGGTGCTTCATGTGGCAGTGCTGCACAGTGAGCAGCACTGCCATTCAATGTCTCCTCCCTCTGCATGGAGACACTGAACTGTCCTCCTAGAGATTAATTGATTCAACACATCTCTATGTGCGGATTGGCCAGGGCTGTGTTTGGCTAGTGCTGGCTCTGCCCCTGATCCGCCTCCTGGACAGTGTGTCAATCCTATGGAAAAGCATTGTGATTGGCTCAGAACAACACTTCTGATTATGTCAGCCAAGCAGGTAGATATGGGGCAGAGCTAGCAGCTGCAGACTTGAATACAAGTAAGATTTTACTATATTTAAAGGGGCAGGGGACTAGATGATGGTTTTTACACTGTAGGGTCAGGAATACATGTTTGTGTTCCTGACCCTATAATGTTCCTTTAAATTTATCATCATATAAATTAAATTCTGTACATATCCAAATCTTGTTCCTGATCTTTACCCTGAGCATTGTATTATGTAATGGTTTGTGAGCACAATAAACTACGCTGGCATAATCTGCCTGTCTATTAATGCATATAGTACATTAATAAAGCAAGCACTGTTATAACTGTGTAGTTTATTCATCCTGGTCTGTGAAATGAATGATAAGTTGCCATTTTATACTTCTGTCAAAGTTTCCCATCTGCCAAGTGGGTGTAGGACAGCTTAGTAGATTAGGTGACAATATCCAGTTTTGTTTTTATTTATATTTTCCTTAACTTTCCTTTTTTTTTTTTTTTTACTTCAGCTGTCCCTCTCTCTAATCCTGTAAGCCAAATCATTTGTCCTCCTCCCTATTTGCTGCTGTGTAATGCCCACAATTTATGAAAAGGTATACACCGGGATTACACAGCTGTGTCTCACTACAACTTCCACTGTGCTACTCCTCTATGACTTTCCTGCAGCTCATTTGGAATTTGAATATGTACTCTGTTATGTGTGTTAATGCATATGCTTTGGTGTGAGTGAATGCATTTGATTGATATTACAGTGGAACTTTGGAGCTTGAACTCAGGGCTGCCATCAGAAATTTTGGGGCCCCTGACACAGCTCAAGGTCTGGGCCCCCCGGCGCCTGCACCCGAGTGTCCCCTCCTCCCCCCCTGAGTCCGCTCACAGGATGCAGTGTCTGCAGGGCCGGTGCAAGGATTTTTGCCGCCCTAGGCAAAAGTAAAGTTTGCCGCCCCCCATGTGACATCACAGTGCCCCACCCATATGATCTGCCATGTTAACTAACACAGTGCTGCAGTGCCGCCGTGTTTACAATAAAAGGCCTGCAGGGACAGGCTATAGACACCAGAACCACTACACTGCACTGCAGTGGTTCTGGGGACTATAGTGTCCCTTTAATGTGAGGTAAATTAAAGATTAGTGCCACGAATAATATACTAGATTGCCTACTTACAACCAGATGAGGATGATGATGGGCTTCAGCTGCCGTCTGGCTCCACTGGTCTGGTGTAGAACAGGCTCTCTGGAGGCGGTTTGTAACTGTGGTCACAAAAATCAATGTTCTGGGAGAACGAGAAGCAGCTCCATTTTTTTTGAGGGCCCTTTACACAGCTCAAGGTCTGGGTCCCAGGGCCCACCTTCATGTTCCACCAATGAGTTTGTTCACAGGGGTGTGTGTGTGGGGGGGAATGCATTGTGTGAATCTGTGTTTGTATGTGTAAGGGCTGCAAGGTGAGTTTGTGTATGTATGGGATGCAGTGTGTGTGTCTGTAAGGGATGCACTGAGTGTGTGGAAGGGGTGCATTGTGTGTTGCTGTGTGTAAGGGATGCATTGCTTGTGTATGTGTGTCTGTGTGTAACGCATTGTGTTTTTCTGTGTGCAAGGGGTGCATTGTGTGTGTGTGTGTGATGGATGTCAATCTCTCCCCCTACCCCCGTCAATTTCCTTCTTCTCCCCCTCCAATTTCCTTCTTCTCCCCCCCCTCTCATTTCCTTCTTCTCCCCCTCCCTCTCATTTCCTTCTTCTCCCCCTCCCTCTCATTTCCTTCTTCTCCCCCTCCCTCTCATTTCCTTCTTCTCCCCCTCCCTCTCATTTCCTTCTCCCCCTCCCTCTCATTTCCTTCTCCCCCTCCCTCTCATTTCCTTCTCCCCCTCCCTCTCATTGCCTTCTCCCCCCCTCCAATTTCCTTCCTTCTCCCCCCTCCAATTTCCTTCCTTCTCCCCCCTCCAATTTCCTTCCTTCTCCCCCCCTCCAATTTCCTTCCTTCTCCCCCCCTCCAATTTCCTTCCTTCTCCCCCCTCCAATTTCCTTCCTCTCCCCCTCCCTCAAATTTCCTTCCTCTCCCCCTCCCTCAAATTTCCTCCCTTCCTCTCCCCCCTCAAATTCCTACCTCTCCCTCCCCTCCCTCAAATTTCCTTCCTCTCCCCCCCAAATGTCCTCCCTTCCTCTCCCCCTCCCTCCAATTTCCTCCCTTCCTCTCCCTCCAATTTCCTTCCTTCTCCCCCCTCCAATTTCCTTTCTTCTCCCCCTCCAATTTCCTTTCTTCTCCCCCTCCAATTTCCTTCCTTCTCCCCCCTCCAATTTCCTTCCTTCTCCCCCCCTCCAATTTCCTTCCTTCTCCCCCCTCCAATTTCCTTCCTTCTCCCCCCTCCAATTTCCTTCCTTCTCCCCCCCTCCAATTTCCTTCCTCTCCCCCCCTCAAATTTCCTCCCTTCCTCTCCCCCTCCCTCAAATTTCCTCCCTTCCTCTCCCCCTCCCTCAAATTTCCTTCCTCCCCCCTCAAATTTCCTCCCTTCCTCTCCCCCCCTCAAATGTCCTCCCTTCCTCTCCCCCTCCCTTCCTCTCCCCCTCCCTCAAATTTCCTCCCTTCCTCTCCCCCCTCCCTCAAATTTCCTCCCTTCCTCTCCCCCCTCAAATTCCTATCTCTCCCTCTCCCCCCTCAAATTCCTATCTCTCCCTCCCCTCCCTCAAATTTCCTTCCTCTCCCCCCATCAAATTTCCTACCTTCCTCTCCCCCCCAAATTCCCTCCCTCCCTCTCCCCCCCACTCCTCAAATTTCCTCCCTTCCCTCCCTCTCCCCCCACTCATTCAAATTTCCTCCCTCTAATTTCCTCCCTTCCCTCCCTCTCCCCCCCACTCAATTATATTTCCTCCCCCCTCCCTCTCCCCCCCACTCATTCATATTTCCTCCCTCCCCCCCTCAAATTTCCTGCCTTCCCTCTCCCCCCCACTCATTCAAATCCCACCCCCACCCACTCAAATCCCCCCCCACCCCCACCCACTCAAATCCCCCCCCACCCACTCAAATCCCCCACCCCCACCCACTCAAATTTCCTCCCTTCCCTCCCTCTCCCCCTCCCTCAAATTTCCTGCCTTCCCTCTCCCCCACCCACTCAAATTTCGTGACCCGGCGGGCGCGCGAGGGAGCACTCTCCTCTGAGTGCTTCCTCTTCAGCTCCCTCGCGCGCCGCGTACTGATGCCGGAGCCGGAAGATGACGTCATCTTCCGGCTCCGGCATCAGTACGGTGCGCGAGGGAGCTGAAGAGGAAGCACTCAGAGGAGAGTGCTCCCTCGCGCGCGCGCCGGGTGTCAGCAGGGCCAGCCTCTGGGGGGCCCTGAGGTGACCGGCTGCTGGGCTCCCCAGGAGAAGAGGCTGGCTCAGTGGGAACATACCGGGGTCGCAGGGCCCCCTGCGACCCGGTATGTTCCCACTGAATGTGGGGCCCGGACGACCTGAGCAGTCCGGGCCCCCCAGGACCGCCAGGCCCATGACAACCGTTGCGGTTGTCATGCCCTGATGGCGGCCCTGCTTGAACTTAATCTATTCCAGAAGGCTGTTTGAGAACTGATTTGTTCAAAAACTGAATCAACATTTTCCATAAGAATTAATGTAAATTTAGATGAATCTGTTTCAGACCCCCAAAATTACAGCATTTTAACACAATTTTTACAGTTTAATATTACCTTACATAAAATCATACAGAAAAACAATAAACACAGTGCAAATGAAATGAAAATTTAACTTGTCAGCTGTTTGATGACCGAATGGAGCTCTATTCGCTGACAGAATAGAGCTCTGTTCGCTTTGTTTTGTGGCAGAGGCCGATGCGTCATACCAACAAGGTACCAGTGAGGTTAATGCCATGTGATTTTGTTCTAATACAGAGTTTTGTTCTGGTATCAAGAATTTTTTTTTCTCAAATTTTTTTTGTTTGAATACTGAATTGTTCGGGTAAGGGAGCGCTCCACTTCCAAGGCTCCACTGTATTACATTTGTAAAGTGCCTATGTTAGTCAGAGAAACATTAACTCCTTAAGAACACATGACGGAAATATTTCTTCATGATTCCCTTTTATTCCAGAAGTTGTGTCCTTAAGGGGTTAATTGGGTGAAATAGGCAAGAGTTGGAATATAAGACAAACTGGTAGGACACTGAATATTTTGCATTTAGTAAATGTATCACTTTTATATAATGTGCAAAACATGGCTAATGAACTTACGATCTAACTGAGATAATGAGGAGTGTGACAGAATCTAGGTGATATTAATTAAAATGTGCAGGATGTGAATGGCAGGCACCAACCATTAAAGGGACACTATAGTCACCTAAACAACTTTAACTTAATGAAGCTGTTTTGGTGTATAGAACATGCCCCTGCAGCCTCACTGCTCAATCCTCTGCCATTTAGGAGTTAAATCCCTTTGTTTATGATCCTTAGTCACACCTCCCTGCATGTGACTTGCACAGCCTTCCATAAACACTTCCTGTTAAGAGAGCCCTATTTAGGCTTTCTTTATTGCAAGTTCTGTTTAATTAAGATTTTCTTATCCCCTGCTTTGTTAATAGCTTGCTAGACCCTGCAAGAGCCTCCTGTGTGTGATTAAAGTTCAATTTAGAGATTGGGATACAATTATTTAAGGTAAATTACATCTGTTTGAAAGTGGAACCAGTTTTTTATTTCATGCAGGCTCTGTCAATCATAGCCAGAGGAGGTGTGGCTAGGGCTGCATAAACAGAAACAAAGTGATTTAACTCCTAAATGACAGTGAATTGAGCAGTGAAATTGCAGGGGAATGATCTATACACTAAAACTGCTTTATTTAGCTAAAGTAATTTAGGTGACTATAGTGTTCCTTTAACTGCTATCATACTGTATGTTTGTTTTTTGTTTTTGTTGTGTTTTTTTAATGCATATAAAAAATGTGTGTATATATACACACGTGTGTGTGTGTGTGTGTGTGTGTATATAATAAAATGAAAATGTTCCGCTTTATCTGATCCTGTGTTCATGTTTTTCTAGGTAATCTTTTAACAGCATTTTATTTTTATTTTTCTTTATTAGAGAAACTGTGCGATTCAATGGCTTTGGGATGTTCATCTTCATTGTGTATCCTGGGGCTTTTGTTGATCTGTTGACATCTCATCTCCAAATGGTTTCTCCAGTTCAGCAGTTGCGGATATTTTGTGCAGGTAGATGATATATGTACTTTTTTTGATTCTGGATTACTTCTTTATTTACACTAGTCGTGCAAGATTACAGCATGGCAGTTTAGAAACAATAGCATTTCACAAATGAATTGTGCAAGTCAGATTGCTGACAAATGTCTACATTAATACAGAGGTGTAACTCCCACTAATCTTGGGCAGATCTGGTCATATATTGTTTGATGCTGCTCTAAAATTAAAGGAATCCTCACCCAGAAAAAACAAAATAATGTAACATAATGTATACATAACTATAAGCTATGCTTTAATGGATAACGTTATTCCATCCCAATGTCCTGGAGACAATTGTAAAGCATTCGACCTTCATCTTCATTACGTTTTGAGGTCTCCAGAACCCCATCAATTGCATTGTTTTTCCATAACGCACATTTTTTAACTTTTGCATAAAATAAATAAACCAATAGCATTGTAACAAAACAAATTAAACTGCAGCTAAAATTAGCTATACATTTGCAGAAAAATTCAGCGCCAGACTTCTACACCATTCTATAAATGATACCTTTTATGATTCAGAGCTAGGTTTTGAAGTCTGTCAGAAAGACCTTGTTTATTTGCGTATAAAAATGTCCTAATGCATAATATAGTTATTTACCATAATGTAGGTTACTGGATACGTCTGTTTATCTGCGTAATAACACAGGTGTTAATAAATCTGTGCCACGCCGTTATTTAGAATAAATGCCACCAATGGAATAGGAGTGCCCAGGACAAAGGACATTCCCACAAGAGACTGTGTTTATGTGCTGAAGGACATTTGTATCTGTAAACATTGTTAAAGAGACAATTCAATGCCGAAAGGGGCAAAATAAAATTCACTGTTTAGTAGATATAACCCCAGTGGATATATGCACGCATTTGTTTCATACATGGATTCATTGAGGGTATATCTTTTTTTTAAAAGAGCTTGCAGAATATGAACAGCAGCCTTTGAATGCCCTCTCTATTAACAGTTTCTTCAAGGGGAAATAGCCAACCAAAGGCTTCTCATTTAGATGCTTTTTGAAGCTTTCCTACTGTGCATGTGCGCACACTCACAACATTCTGATCTGAGTTCTGAAAACCAGGTATGCAGGAGGAGGCTCTGGGGAGCTAGCACAAGTAGCAAGCAAACTTACCTGGCTGTTTGACAGCCAGAGAGTGTTTCATTAATTAATTATAAAAGTGCAGATTTCTAATGGAAAATGGCACTTTTGTAAGCTGACATTAGAATGAGACACTCCTCACCCATTAAGCACTTCAGCAAGCATTATGGGTGTAAAGTGTTTTTTTTAAGAACAAGAGCCAACATGGACTTGCAGCAAGGCTTGTATAACTTATAATAAGGACAAGTGCTGAGACAGACAAGCAGATGAATATCCAAAACCAAGGATATCTTCCGTTTTCTGACAGTAGGCCTGATTATTTGATAGAATACTTTGGTGCTGGCTATCAACGTCCCATATCGTGTTATAAATAATGAGCAACCTGGGTTTAATCTGGCATCTGGACTTGAACTGGACCGTAGCATACAGGCAGACTCCATGGTCAGTATAGCCATCAACAGCATGCTTTTTCTTTGAACGCCATCACAGGGCACATAAGACTTGTCTAGATGCTCACCATTAAACCTTCTAAATGTGACCTGTTGGTTATAAGGAAGTTCCATCCTAAGTAACAGAACTAACTGAAATAAATGTAAAACTTCCATATTTGTACTAGTAACCAATAATTTATACTACTGATGCACTTTCTGAAATATGACAAAACAAACTCAGCAGCTGAGATAAATACAGATAGTTTACTGTAGGTGTGTGTTCCACCGGCAAAAGGGGATTTTAAAAACCTAAGATGTTTAAACTAGAGGCTTCGTTATGCAACACTTGTGCCATTCACCCTTTTAACAGGGCTACATGTACTGGGCCTCCAGGAAAAGGGGCTGAACTATCTTGGCTGGGCCTTTTCAAAAAGCAAGTAACCATTGAAAAAGGAGAAAACATCCACAACCAGTAGCACTGGGAAGAGACTGAAGAATCTATCTGGAATCAGGGGCATTTATAGCTTTAATTGACTGTCCTATACAGCCAAGTGGGTGGAGCTAATCATGTTGTGATTAGCTCCACCCACTGCCATGGAATGTTTTCCTTTTTTTTTTTACTTTTATTTATTTTGATTGCTGTGAATAATAATAATTCCTAGCAGTTTACCTTAGAAATGTAAAGTTCATTTTTTTCCTGTTGGCATGTGACCCAAATTAGCAAAATGAATTTATTTGAGTTTTTTTTTTTTTTTAAATCCTTTGATTGAGTTGGGACCTGAAAGGAACATGGCAATTAACATGATTTATTATACATTAGCAGCAGCTTCAAGAGACATTGCTAAATTAATATGCATTACAGAACGGCGGGGTGTACATGACTGTAGAATCTAAAACTGTTTCTTTTTCTGCAATTATAGGTTTGTGAAAATTGTTCTGAAAGCCTCTGAGTAATAACCACTTTTATGCCTAGGGCTTGGTCTTTTGCTCCATTCTCCATTCTTGGGTGCCACCGGTTCTCCTTATCTATACGTTATCTGCCCCAGGCCTTGCAATACCTGAATTGTGCACATTTTGCAAATGACACTATCACCTTCTCAAAGAATCCAAAAATACCACAATTTGACGATGTGCTGCAGTAGAATTTGTCAAAGGTAGACCAGATAACAACAAAAAAATAAAACACAGATCTTAAAAAAAAAATTAAAAAAAAAAAAATATATATATATACTGATACATGAACATTAAGTAATTGTAAAGCTTTGTACATGGGTCTACCTTTGCCCTTTGGAGTTAAATGGCTGCTCCAAGCATATTTTGAAGTGGTCTTGTCTGTATGTGCAACAACAAGAGTTCTGGGCTGGCAAATGTCTGCTGTCTTCTCTTGTCTCCCAAATGCCGCCCCAATTTGTCCACTGAGCCTGTCCTCGTAGCAACGTCACCAAACAAGGATCAGGCTGCCTGGGGGACTTGGCCTTTTTTTTTTTTTTTTTTAAATTCACCCCAACATTTTGTTCTTGGGGGTTGGGGAACCTGCACATTAATGCAGCTCTGTCACTGTCTGGTGACATCACCGCTGGGAGTCCGCTAGCCGTGGGAGACCGGGAGCAGTGAGATTTACTTAACTGAACCTGCCCCTCACCAGCGCCTCCCATCACCTCTTTTTCAGCTTCTGGTGCTTTAGCTGTAAGGAGCAGACATCAGCGCTGTACTCTCATGCAAAGGTGTGAGTACAGCATTGATGTGTATGGAGTATTAAGTGGTATGCTCCATTGAAAGAGATTTTTTCCCTATAGATGTCACTGGTGCTGGCTGGGGGAAATGACAAACTTGACAAAAGGTAATGCTGCCTTTTTGTCAAGCTTAGGAAACATACTTGGGCAAAGTAGTTCCTACTTTGTCTTCGTATAGCTCTTGACTTGGTTTGAATTCCAGTGAAATTCCAACATATTCAATCTGAGTATTTCATAAAGATTCAATATTTATGAAATACTTATTTTTGATATGGATGTGACTGAGCTGCTTTAAGGGTTAGTCTGACCAAAATTAGTATTTTATTAAAACTGTGTTTTTGGTTAGAGTAACCCTGCATTATTGTTAAACTGCCATAAATATTTATCCTAAAATAACGGATATATTTAAAAATCTATCCTGTTTTAAATGATGTGCTAATGAATGAGAAGGTGCTGGCAAAGAAGGAATTGGAAAGACACACCTAATATATGCTTTCCAAAACTTTTATTGGCCGAGACCCACTTTTCAAAACGGTAATTTTTCGAGACCCACTTGCTTTTAATGCGAATTTTAAAAAGTGAACACCATGGCAATCAGCTTCAGAGGCATACGATTAGCACACCATGGCAAACCGCTTTAGAGGCATACAATTGGCACACCGTGGAAATCCGCTTTAGATGCATACAATTGGCACACCGTGGAAATCCGCTTTAGATGCATACAATTGGCATACCATGGCAATCACTTTTAGATGCATAAACTTGGCACATCATGGCAATCAGCTTCAGAAGCATACAATTGGCACACCATGGCAAACAGTCAGATGCATAAAATTGGCACACCATTGCAATCAGTTTTAAAAGCATATAATTGGCATAACATGGCAGTTTTAGAGGCAGAAACTTTACACATCATGGCAATCAGTTTTAGACATACAGCTGCTTACTTACAGACTCAATCAGAAATGATGTTGTCCTGCTCTTTCATCCAGGCACCTCACGTTGATTATCCCAGTGGTGGAACTAATGTAGAGAGGACCCTGGTGCAAGTATGTTTTCTGGGCCCCCATCTAGTAAAAGTGTGGCCAAAAGGTAGATCTCCATCTGTCGGAGAACTTCAACAATGCTATGCCAGATGGAGATCTACCATTTGGGCATCATTGCAGGGTTATATTTGTGAGCAGTGTTTGAATGTAAGCATGTTTTTGTATTAAGTATATGTGTGCATGTATGGGTGTATTTGTATGTACTGTTGCTATTGGAATGTAGTGGTGTACTTGTTTGTAATGTTTGCGTCTGAATGCAGGGGTGTTTGTATATGTAGTGTAGGACTTTAAATGCAGGTGTGCTTTTTGTGTGTAGTGTTGGTGTTTAAATGAAGGGGTGTTTGTAAATCATGTTAGTGTTTTAATGCAGGGGTGTGTTTGTATGTAATGTTTGCGCTTGATTGCAGTGTGTGTGTTTGTGTAGTGGATGCAGTGTGTGTTTATAAAATATACATATACACAATGTGGGTTTTGAATGTAAGCATGTTTTTTTGTATGGAGTATGTGTGCAGTGTATACACACATACACACATTGACACAGCGATACACACAATGACACTTAGTTTCCCACACACAGATACACAGACACTCATGTACACAGATACACACTGACACAAAAGGACACGCAGAGACAGGAGGTGAGGGTGACCAGCGTGTACTGGTAACAGTGTTGGGGGAAGTGTGAGAAAGGTTTACAGTGGGCAGGCAGGGAGAGAAAGGGTTACAGTGTGGGGGGCAGGGGAGAAAAGGCGACAGTGGGGGGGCAGGGGGAGAAAAGGTTACAGTGTGGGGAGAGGGGCAGGGGGAGAAGGGGTTACAGTGTGCGGAGGGGTGCAGGGAGTAAAGGGGTTATAGTGGGTGGGACAGGGCAGGGGGAGAAGGGGTTACAGTGTGCGGAGGGATGCAGGGAGTAAAGGGGTTATAGTGGGTGGGCCAGGGCAGGGAGAGAAGGGGTTACAGTGGGGAGGGTAGGCAAAGAAGAGGTTACAGTGGGATAAAGGGGGCAGGGAGAGAGAAGGGGTTACATTAGGGGGGGGGGCATTGTTTGGGCTCTGTGCCCTACCTTCATTAAACATCCCTGGTGGTCCAGTGTCCCTGGTGGTCCGGTGGGTTACCTCTCCGGTCTGCAGCTCCTCCGGGTGCAGAGCTGCAGACAGTGTAATAAAAGTCTGGCGAGCTCCCAGAGTGTTGCCATGGTAACGCTCTGGGTGCTCGTGAGACTTCTTTCACACGGTCTGCAGCTCTGCACCCGGCGGCTGATTGGAGGGAGCCCTGGCGGCATCCAGGGCAAGCCGCCGGGCTCCCTCCTGGTGTCGGGCCCACGGTCATGGACCGAGAGCCCGACTAATCACTCTGCATTCCTGAGTACTTGGCGGCCCTGCATGTGTGGGTCAGTGCGACCCACTGGGAATTGCCCTGCGACCCACCAGTGGGTCGCGACCAACACTTTGGGAACCGCTGTGCTAGGTAATTAATAGTGATGCTCTAAATGCTAAAATATGCACATTATGGGAATAGCAGCACACACAAAATAAACTCAAATCATATAAGTCTAGTTAAAGTCACCTGTCTTAATGCAACACTCCTAGCACCATACCCACTGTAATAACCCAACATTATATATTATTATTATGTTATTGTTGATATAGCGCCAACAAATTCCGCAGTGCTTTACATGTTTACATTACATCTAAATGTAACTGCAAGAAAGCGATAATCTATTAAAAAGAAATGTGTCCAACGTGTCCTGCAAACAAGCATTTAAACTAGCCCAAATATATGACAGTATAAAAGAAAGGAGGCAGTGGTAGGAGAATGTGTTGAATGTGTCAGTGAATATAGATGAATATAAACACAAGGGAGTGTAAATTAAGTGGGTGAGAACACATAGGCAAAGAAGGTGACAGAGTGCAGTAAGAAAATTGGGTGATATGTTCAAAGTGTATAAAAAAAATAGTGTGTATGGTGACAAAGGTATTGTCATTAAAATGCTAAAGTGGGGAGGGGGATGGTTACAATAAAAAAAAAAAGGAAATTAAATTAAAGAAATACAGTCTGGGAATGCAATAGTGAAGTGGCTGTGTATAGTTGGGAAACAGAAAAATGAAAATGGACCGATTGTATAAAGAATGATCTAGACTAGAGCACACATACAGATGTAGACAGGGATATCTTGTTAGTATTTGTATTGGTGAATGTGAGTGTACGTGACAGGTAATGGAATGTTGTGTGAGTGATGACTTAGTAGTGGGTGATTAGTTCTGTGTGTCTGGGATGTGAGTAGTGCTGTATTTTTAATCAAATTACATAACAACCAGTTCAGAACAGGTATTGAAAAGGCATACTTGCAAATGAAGAGGACAGATAGAAACATGGTTTCCTTTAATGTCTTCTTTGTTGCGTTTTCTATGCTAGTGGTCAGGTGCAAAGGACAGCACTTACAACAAAGACTGACAGCTAAGATGGAGGTGCCCAGTTCATTATATTTTAGTGTTTTATTTCTCACACCTTTTTAAATACGTCTTTTGTTAAGTACAGGGATATGTAATTATGATGTTTAAAATTCTTGAAGTGATAGCTCGCTTATAATCAATGCAATACAATGACCACTAGATGGCAGGGTAATACTGTTTTTAGTGTGCAATTTGTTTTGTCAATCGTTCTATTAATGAGGGTTTGAGAAAACATGATTTTCTCAAACATTTGAGTAAACATTTGAGTAAAGCAAGTTGTAGTATAACAGAGTAATATCGCATAAGATGATTAAACCTATTTTTTTGTTATAGTATAGCACTGACATGATGGCATATTACAAAAACAGAACTGACACGTAGTAAGACAACTCTTCTTATAAGATGAAGATAAGTTGCTTAGCACTATGCTGGAACAAGGCAAAACACAATTGGTGAGATCTACTAGAGATATTACTTTTAAACACTGAGTATATAGTACCACAGAGTGGGAATTAAACAGGCCGCAAGTACGCAATATAGAAACATATTAATTTCACGACGCACAATTAAGAGCTCTTATGAAATGATAATAGCGTTAAAAAAAAAAGGAGGGGGGGCAAATAAAATCCAACATAACAAACAACATGAAGTTCACAGTCCCAAGTCTTGTTCAGCCAATTCCCTTGCTAGGGTATCCACTTCCAATCGCTGGCACAGTCCCAATATTGCATTCCCTCCAACTACCCCAGGCCTTAACTAGAGACCATAAGCGTTGCTCACTTATCCAGCTACTCGCAGCTCCCGAATTGGTGCCTTGGGAGGATCTGTCTTTGCTCACTTGATGGCATTGATCCACGGACCTCTGAGAGTGTGAACTGTGCTGAGGGGGTAATCCCCTAAAGGCTCTCATCCCAGGAATGGGGAGATCTTGCATGGGATGTCTTAAAGAGTCAGCTTGTAAAGGACGACTTAGGTCTGCGTCTTGGGGCTTAGGTAGGACACAAGCTGTGTTATTGTACAGTGTAGTCCAAATGCATTGGCAGAGCTTGTCAAATGCTAGTATAAGAGCATCCTCGTGTAGGGGATGCTACATGAGCAGCCATAATTGGAAGCAATGCCAGCTCTGGTTGAGCCATTATAACTCAGTCCAGGAACATGTGATGGTGTGTTTTCCTATATAAAACCGTCCCAAAATAGCAGGATTTCTTGAGTTATATGGGTAATATTAAAGATAAGCTGAGGAGCTGCTTGTTTAGAAGTCAGGCCCTACCCCTCAGTGTGCAGTTTGATTAGAACTCTTTCAGTATAATGTAACAATAAAAGTGTAAATGTTAAATATTGTTGTTATTATTGGTCATATACAGTTGTAATCAAAATTATTCAACCCCCATTGAAAATCAGGTTTGTCAAAATGTATAGACTCTGTTGTTTGCAATGAACAAATCAAACAAAAGCAATTGAAATAGCTCAACACAACGAATATTTCAAGTGCTTTCCCCAAATTCAACTGAAAATGCTACTTGTAATGACTTCTCCAGTCTCAGAATTATTCAACCCCCTGAATAGAATCCCTCAAAACAGCACAAATATGTAAAACAGGTGTTGTCGCAAGCATACCTAATGCAACTAATCAAGGGCTTCATTAGTTGCACCAGGTGTACTTGAGCTGGAACATGTGAAATACCTGAACTGACTAGCGTTTTTTTGAGTGTCATGTTTGACTGCATGTTAGAAATAAGTAAAAGAATGGTCCACAAAATTAAGAGACAAGATCATCGCCCTTTACAAACAAATGACAGGATACAAAAAGATAGCAAAGGCACTGAATGTTCTTAGAGACACTGTCGGAAGCATAGTTTGCAAGTTCAAAGTTGAAGGAACAGCAGTTACACTACCTAGAAGCTATCAATGACTGCAACCAGATTTCTGGGAAGGCAGGTTGTTAAAAAAAACAAAAACTCTCAAGTAACTGCAAAAGACCTGCAGCAAGACTTGGAGGCAACAAGCTATGAGGTTTCAGTGAGTAAAGTAAGACGTGTCCTAAACGCAGAAGGTTTCTATCTCAGAACTCCAAGACGCACACCAATAGTGACCCAAAAACATAATAAAAGTCAGCTCCTAAATGTTTAAGGAAGTTTTAGGATTCTGTTCTGTGGAGCGATGAAACAAAACTGAAACTTGTCGGCCCAATGGATCAGAGTTATTTGTGGAGGAAGAGCATACACTGAAAAGAACACTCTGCCTACAGTTAAGCATGGTGATGGCTCAGTGATGCTGCTGGGCTGCTTTGCATCCTCTGGCACTGGAAACCTGCAGCGTGTGGAAGGCAAGATGGATTCATTGAAGCATCAGGAAATCCTAGGAGAAAACCTCATGCTGTCTGTGAGGAAGCTGAAGCTTGGGCATCATTGGTCTTTCCAACAAGACAATGATCCCAAGCGTGCCTCAAATTCCACCAAGGCTTGGTTGCAGAAGAAGTCCTGGGAAATTCTACAGTGGCCATCATAGTCACCTGACTTGAACTCCATAGAAAATTTCTGTTGGGATTTGAAGAAGGCTGTTGCGGCGCGCAGACCCCATTATATTACTGAACTGGAGGCCATTGCACATGAGCAATGGGCTAAGATTCCTCAGGAACACTGCCAGAAGCTGGTGTCTGGCTATGCATCCCATATAAAAGGGTGCTCTAGTAAGCACTAAACATGCTTGCCATTAAGGTGTTGAATAATTATAATACTCGAGAAGTTGTCATAAGTTGAATTTAGGGAAACCACTTGAAGCATTTGTTAATAATCATGAAGAGGAGGAGGTGGACATACAAGGTAAAGACTTACAGGAACAACTCTGGGCACTGCAACTACTGTAGCTTATTGAAGTACTACTTTTGTGGTTTCATTCAGTACTTTTGTAGATTGAATAAACCAGACCTTTTAGCTCCGCCTTGAAACCCTATCAATCAGAGAGCACTTAGTTATACACTCCGGCCCTCATGCCAATAAGTTGATACATCAGTGCTCACGTGAGAGAGACATGCAGGCATTGTGAATGGCCCCCAGACCGGTGCAAAGCATGTTGAAAGTCAAGAATTGTAATTACCTTTTGATCTTATTGAAGGGCTTTAATATATTATTGTTTCCTGTAGTAACCTGCCCTCAGGGCTGTCAGACCGTTATTGCCATTCAGGTTGGATGGAATTGATATTGATAATGCAGAAGTGTAAATGTGGTCGAAGAAGGAAAGAGATGTGGGTGTTTTTTGTTTCTTTGCTCCCTTCCCCAAACAGTTTTGAAAGTCGTGAGACTTATGTGTGGACTCTTTGCATCACAGTCAGTCCACTGAGCTTTATGTTGTGTTGCCTTACATGGAGGTTAAATGGACATTTCACTGCCCAAATACAAAAAAAAACCCAATGGTTTAGTAGTTATACCCCCACTTTGCAGGAGCTGATCAGAATGGTGTCTTGTCAGCATCTGTACTAGGCTCCTCCCAATGTGTTTTATAAATCTTTCCAATTTTTTAATTGTACGATTACAGTTTGAATAACAATTGCCTATGTCTGCCTTACAATGCATGTTGGCTCAATATGCACCTACTATCATTCAATAAAACGTTGAGACTGCCATCTTAAAGCAAAGTTATGTGGCCACTTCCGTTTTGTGCAGACCTGTTAATCATATCGGACCAATTTCCTTATAGCTCCTTCACTACCAAACCCTTTCTGTTAAAAAATATATATATATTCCTATAGTGTCTATTTGAAATACCCATACATGTAGGATAAATCAGCATACCCATACATGTAGGATGTGCAAAGCTGAGAGATGCATAATTACTAGTGTTGTTGGGTGTAGGTTGTGTTTTCTTTTAACAGGTATGTTGAGGAGGATGACCTTTTAGAAATTATATACCTAAAATTGCTGTGTGAGGAAAAAAAAGATGAAAGTACTGAAGTATTCTGCCTATCTGTGACATTTGTAAAAACGCAGCATCATTAAAATGCCAATGACATTTACAACTGAAACAAAACACAATACTTTAATATAAATAAAAATACCAACAGACTGCCTTTATACAGTACTGACTGCAGTTACACTAAACCATGTACTATAAGACAGAGAAGACTGTCTTCTCTACATTGTGTTATATTCCTTATTCCCTGACTGTTAGAATGCTGAATAAATACATTTTTAAATTTAAATTTGTTTACAATATAAAAGGACTTAAAAGGGTGTATTAATTGTAGGTCCGTAAAGGGCCCAGAATGGAGTTTTGCTTGGGGGAAAAAATGTTTATCGGATGCCAAGTTCAATTCTTGATAAATAGTGCAGAATTTAATTTTCCTTTGGTAAAAATGTTTCTCTGATTATAAGTTCAGTTCTTGATAAAGAAGTCAAAAGAGGCTAAAATCAAAGTGAAAATGTGTATTTGATTTTTGTAGTGGAAAGGTTGAGAGATTTGGGGATAAAAAGTAACAAATGGCCAAGCACAAAGGAGCAATCTAGGCACCAAGTGACCAACATGACTACAGCTCAGTGTGGTGGTTGTGGTGCTGAAATTCCATGGGTGTCCATAGACTGTTCAACTTCAGCCACACTGGTAATTCAGAACCTTCTAAACAGAAGGATAGGCAGATTGTGCTGAGCTAATCTGTTCCTACTGCATTTATTTACAAAGTGATTCCTCAATGTGTTTCATTTAACATTACCTAATTTTTGTTCTTTATTGTGTCTAATTACCATCACTCTCTGAATATGTCTTCTGCCATTGTAATTACAGGAGTCTGGCATAATTTCATCCTTGGAGTGATTGGCATCTTGATAATATTTTTGCTTCCTGCCTTGCTGTTTCCATTTTACTATACAGGAGTTGGTGCCCTAATCACAGAGGTTGTAGAGGTAAGGAATTGTTTGTAATTCCATCTCTTTCTGCTTTTCTGTAATTTTTCTAACAGCTTTTTAGTAAGGAACATAATTACCTGCACATTCTCATCTACAGTCATTGAGAAAAGAAAGTACACCCTATTTGAATTCTCTGGTTTTACATATCAGGACATAATAACAATCACCTGTTCCCTAGCAGGTCTTAAAATAGGGTTAATACAACCTCAGATGAACAACAACACATGACATATTAACCCCTTAACGACGAGTGACGGACGAGGTCCGTCACTCAGGGGAATGCGTTAATGACGAGTGACGGGCCTCGTCCGTCACCCGTTAAAATTAACCCCAGATCGCCGCAATCGCGGCGATCGTGGGGTTAATGGTGCTCCGGTCTGCCTCTGCATTAGAGGCAGACCTGGAGCACCGGATCCGGCTGCCCCAGTACATGTGCCCGCTCTGACAGAATGTCAGAGCGGGCACATGTGCTCTGTATACTCACCTCCGCCTCCCTGCACTTCCGGGTTCAGTGTGAAGTGCAGGGAGACGGATCAGTGTTGATCCTGCCCCCTGGTGACAAAAAAATAAAGTTTATTTAAAATCCCACCCCCCTTTACCAATTTTAATAAAAAAAACAACCCCTTCCCTGCCAATTGATCACTGACTACCGTGATCAATTGGCAGGGATTACATTTTACTATGATCTGATTTTTTTTTTTTAACCCCTGAGGGTTAATTCTTTTTTTTTTTTTAACCCTCAGGGGTTAACTTTATTTTATTAATTAATTTAAATATTTTAAAATTATAAATTTAGCTAGCTGGGGAGGGTGGAAGTTAGTGGGGAATTGGCGGATTTAGTATTAGGCTAACTAGGGGTTAACGTTAAAAGTTTAAAAATAAGCTTTAAAAAGTAAAAAAAAAACAAAAAAAAACCCTTTACCCAGTCCAAATAAAAATTAACCCCTTCCCTGCCAGTCGATCACTGCCTACAGTGATCAAAATACAGATCACAGTATTATACTGTGATCTAATTTTTTTTTAACCCCTGACGGGTTAAATTAATTTAATTAACTAATTTCAATATTGTATAATTAAATATTTTGCTAGCTGGGGTGGGTGGGAGTTATGGGAAAATGGGGAATTTACTGTTAGTGCTGCTTACTGCTAGTTAGGGGTTAACGTAAAAAAAAAAGCTTAGAAAAATTTTAAATCTGTAAAAAATAGTTTTACGAAAGTTTAGGAAACTTTAAAAAAATTAATAAGCAAAACAAAAGTTTAAAAAATAGTTTTAAAAAGTAAAAAAAGTTTTAAAAAGTTAGAAAATACATTTAATAACTCTCATTACCACTACACCTGGTACAAGCTAGCGGAAAAATGATCCCACGCTAAGGTTCAAAATATGCCTTTTGAAATACCCTGGGATGTCTTCTTTAAGAAATGGTATGGCTTTATGGGGTATTTGGTTTATATAGCCTGGTAAAATACTCTAAAATGGGACATGGGCACAGCGTAAAAATTCAAAATTTGAAAAAAAATGGAATGGCTGTGTCCCAAATGTGCCCCTCCGATGTCCACATATACCTGGCAAAGGTACATACAGGGGTATTTTTGTACTCAGCAGACATAGCTGAGCAACATATGAAGTATTATACAGTGGTAGTACACATAAGGTTTGCAAAATATACTGTGCAAACTCACTTTGTGTGTCAAAAAGGCAGAAAAAACGCTTATTACCACTACACCTGGTACAAGCTAGCGGAAAAATGATCCCACGCTAAGGTTCAAAATATGCCTTTTGAAATACCCTGGGATGTCTTCTTTAAGAAATGGTATGGCTTTATGGGGTATTTGGATTATATGGCCTGGTAAAATACTCTAAAATGGGACATGGGCACAGCGTAAAAATTTAAAGTTTAAAAAAAATGGAATGGCTGTGTCCTAAATGTGCCCCTCCGATGTCCACATATACCTGGCAAAGGTACATACGGGGGTATTTTTGTACTCAGCAGACATAGCTGAGCAACATATGAAGTATTATACAGTGGTAGTACACATATGGTTTGCAAAATATACTGTGCAAAGTCACTTTGTGTGTCAAAAAGGCAGAAAAAAACGCTTATTACCACTACACCTGGTACACGCTAGCGGAAAAATGATCCCACGCTAAGGTTCAAAATATGCCTTTTGAAATACCCTGGGGTGTCTAATTTAAGAAATGGTAGGCCTTTGTGGGGTAGTTTGAATTTAAAACCTGCGAAGATGCTTGGAAATTGCACATAGGCCCGGCGTCAAAATTCAAAGTTCGGTAAAAACGTATATGGCTTGGTCTCCTATATGGCACTGTAGCTTCACAAAATAGTGCCATAGACATACAATTGGGGTGTCCTTTTACTCAGAAGACTTAGCTGAGCATAATTTGGGGGGTTTGAGCTTAGTGGCACACATGAAATATACAAAATGCCCAGCAAAAATGCAATCCGTATGTAAGAAATGCACAAAATAATTTTTTACCACATACTTTGGCATGTAATGGTAAAAAAATGGGGGCATGTTAAGGCACAATATGCACCTTATGAGATACCCTGGAGTGTCTACTTTTACAAATGGTAGGCCTTTGTGGGGTTTTTTGAACAGTCAAACTGTTATAATACCCCAAATGGAAGCATAGGCTCATTAAATCCGTCTCTCAAAATTCGACTGTGAATACTGAAAAGGACAGGTCTCCTATATGGCACTGTAGCTTCACAAAATAGTGCCAAAGACATACAATGGGGGTACCGTTGTACTCAGCAGAAGTAACTGAACACATAATAAAACTTTGTACAGGAATAGCACACACCAACTTTACAAAATACACATGAGAAGTTCTTTGTTATAAGTTTGTGTGCGAAGAAAACCCCAAAACACAATTCTACTCCAATATTTAGCAGAGGTTGGCGGTAAAATGGCTACGTTGAAAGTGTCAAAACAACCTTAGGTAAATAGCCTGTGGTGTCTACTTTATATAAATATATACTTTTGTGTGGCAATTTTGTTTTCTTTTATGGCTATTAAGCTTACAAGACAAACATACCAAATTCTAAAATCGCTCCACATTAAAAGTTTATTTTACTCCTTGTGCTTTGTGACCTGTAACTACCAAAAAAAACTTAAAATCCCAGACACATTATATATTCTGTAAATCAGAACAACTAAATGAATTTATTTATAATTACTTTCCTTAACCTGCACTAATTGTGCACACATTAATATTGCAAAAACTGTAAAAAAAAAAAACACAAACTTTTTCAAACTTTTTCATTTTTTTTGCATTTTTCTGTATTTTTTTAATAATAAATAAGCATGTGTGTATATATATATAGATATATATGTTACATCAAATTAAAGCCCTTTCTGTCCTTTAAAAAACGGTATATAATATGCGTCGGTGCAATAAATTAGTCAAATGCAAATTGCAGTTGAACGCAAACAGCAAAAAATGCTAAAAATGCCGTTGTCATAAAGTGAAAGACAAGCTTCCGAAGCTCTGTCCTTAAGGGGTTAATTAAACTGTGTTATGATGTCTTCAACAAAAATAAAGCCAAAATGGAGAAGCCATGTATAAAAAACTAAGTAGACATTACTGCTTCCATAGGAATTAAAGGGACACTATAGTCACCCAGACCACTTCAGCTCAATGAAGTGGTCTGGGTGCCAGGTCCCTCAGGTTTTAACCCTTCAGATGCAAACATAGCAGTTTCAGAGAAACTGCTATGTTTACATTTGGGGTTAAGCCAGCCTCTAGTGGCTGCCTTCCGTCGCGCAGAGCGTCCATAGGAAAGCATTGAGAAATGCTTTCCTATGGACACTTTGAATGCGCGCGCGGCACTTGTCACGCATGCGCAGTCTGCTCCTGTGACGTCGGCTGGGGGAGCTGACGTCGGAGTGGGAGGAGAGTTCACCAGCGCCGAGGGAGCCCGGCACTGGATTAAGGTAAGCTGCTGAAGGGGAGGGGGACCCTGAGGGTGGGTATACCGAAGTATTCTAGAGTCCAATGTGAGGCCATATGTTAAACAGCTAAAGCTTGGCTGAAATTGGCTCTTGCAACAGGACAATGATCCGGAGCACACAAGCAAATCTACAGAATGACAAAAAAATAAAAAAATAATCAAGGTGTTGCAATGACCCTGTCAATGTCCAGACTCAACCTGATTGAAATGCTGTGGTAGGACCTTAAGATTTATGCTGTGCATAAACAAATAGCAGCAAACCTTAATGAATTGAAGCAACGTTGTAAAGAAGAGTGGGCCAAAATGACTCCACAACGATGTGAGAGACTGATAGTCATACAGAAAACGATTACTTTATTTCTAATAAATTTTAAGACCTACTAAGGATCAGATGATTCTGTCCTGATATGTAAAACCATTAAATCCAAAGAAGGTGCACTTTCTTTTCCCATGACTGTATGTTTACAGAATGTGTTAGGAAAGGCATTCACATTTATCCCCTATGCAAATATTTTCCTGAAAATAATGCTGTTTTTTAAACAGCGTTTTCCTGTAGTTATGGATAAGCTTGCCCTCCAGAAGAATCATCATCCTATTTAAGATTATAACAGCCACTATAGAAAAATATATATATGTACATGTGTGTGTGTGTGTATGTATATATATGTGTGTGTGTGTGTGTATATATATATATATATGTATATATATATATATATATATATATATTGTTTTTGTTTTTTGCAATCATTGTTTATTGTAAATATCAAAATACAAAACAGAGAAAAGGTCAAGAGGGATTTAAAGGGTTACTCCAAGCAGTGATTTAAAGTGGTGGCATTTGAAGCATGTATGTGCATCATTTTTAGTTTTAAAGTTTCACATTTAGGGTTAAAGGGATAGTATAGGTATCAAAACAACTTTAGCTTAATGAGCCTGTCTGTGTGTATAGATCATGTCCCTGCAGTCCCACTGCTTATTTCTCTGCCGTTTAGGAGTTAAATCACTTTTGTTTCTGTTAATACAACCCTAGGCACACCTCCCCTGGCTGTGACTGGCATAGCTTGAATGAAAAAAAATACTTAATTTTCAATCTCTTACCTCTTACTTTATATATTTTTAACTCCTGCTTTGTGAATTAAACTTTAATGACAGAGAGGTTAGCAGGCTGTTAACAGAGCAGGAGCTAAGGAATTGTAAATGAAACATCATGCAATAAAGGAATTCTAAATATTGGATCTCTCTTTACAGGAAGTGTTTAGGAAGTCTGTATGTCACATTCAGGTGGGTGTGACTAGGGTTGTATAAACAAGTGACTGAACTACTAAATGGCAGAGGATTGAGCAGTGAGACTGCAGGGGCATGATCTATACACAAAACTGCTTCAATACGCTAAAGTAGTTTTGACTATATTGTCCCTTTAACCCCTTAACCCCTTAAGGACACATGACATGTATGACACGTCATGATTCCCTTTTATTCCAGAAGTTTGGTCCTTAAGGGGTTAAGGACCAAACTTCTGGAATAAAAGGGAATCATGATATGTCATGTGTCCTTAAGGGGTTAAAGAACTTTGTTGCCAAAGGTGTTACTCCACCTCAGGCAGCATCATTGGGCAGCCTGTAACGAGCATTCCGGGCTGACTAATGTCAATTCTGTGTACATATGGCGTCTGTAGTCTGTCATCAGCATGCATACCATTCTGCCGATAGACGACAAAAAGAGGCATGACTTCCCTCTCCATGTTGCTCACGTCATCCTCTGGGATGTCCCTCCCTCTGCAGTGAAGGGGAGTGACGGCACCAAAGGCGGATCAGACTGCCAGGAAAACGTGGCCTCGCCATAGGATCGTAGGTAAAGTTTTTGCTTTTTATCTTAAGTGGTTTATCTTATTTTTGTGCACATCATTCTAGTATATCTTCATAACCGGCATTGTTGACCCCTGACAGATCCTTCAGGAGTCTTCTGCATTATCTGTCATGGCTTTGCCAAATTTATGGGCATAACTCTATAAGGTTGGCATGTCTACTTGTGAATCCCTGATTATGTGTTTTAAAAAGAGAAATAAAATAAAAACCTAACCAGTCCCCTTAGACCAGAAGCTATCCGGTTTGAGATAATGTTTCATTGGTGAAGTTCATAAAATTTTAACTAATAGTGTTTGATTGTGGTCATCTTATCTGCATGGGAAAAAAAATCTGATTGTTTTGTGCAATAGCATCTGGTAGCTGATCCTTGTAGTCATCTCAAACCATATCAGCTATTCGCATTCTAGGCTCCTTGGAGTCTAACCGACATCACATAACTAAATAGACCAAATTTTATTAAATTAATGAACTGAAAGTTTAGGGCTGAATAAAAATGAAAATTTAAAAAAGCCTATTCTATTTTTGCTCTCATTTCCTTGATTGTAAACTGTGTCCTGTTTATGAATAGAGCCATGCCTGTGAATTTGTTTCCAGTAGCTATTTTTTGTTTTGTTTTTAATTGTATCTATTTTAGGAAAATGCTTGCTGCTTTCAAACTACCTCCTGTCTGGCTCCCTATGTCTGATTCCAGTCAATGATAGTCCATATAGTTGGGCAGGATTTTTAAAGCACTAGTGCACATTTTATAGTTGACTACATTACAAAGGGGCTTAATTAAAGGGACTGGCAAAGAAGCTTCTGAAGGCAGCAACACTAAAAAGAATCACTTGAAGGCCGGGGCGGCATCAACACCAAGCACCAATAAGACAGTGCTTTGCAGATAGGATTTATAAAATGGAATAGCAATGAACAAAACAAATAATTACTTGGTGACAAATAAATCACATTAGGCTTGTTATCAAAGGAAAACAAAAATGTCCAAAATTATTAATTTCTTTTTAAATGTGTTCAAATAGGGGACCTGTCTCTTCCCAAGCTTTTTATTATGTTTACTAATGTCTACATTTAACAAATATGTATGTTAAAGATGTGAAAACTAAAATTAAATGTAGAAATTCACACCTAATTATCCTGCAGTTGGCCACCTCCGTCTTGGCTTCCCGTTGATAATTGTGATAAGCTCTTTACTTTGCTTCTGGTAGTCCACATACAGAAATAAAACCAGGAGGAGGATACATTAAAGGGACACTGTAGGCACCCAGACCACTTCAGCTAACTTAGTGCTAACTTTTGCACTTAGTGCTGCAATGTTTACATTGCAACTCTAAGTCTGCCCTCAGTGGTTGTCTACCAGACAGCCACTAGAGGGCTTCCTGAATTGAAACGGACCTTTGGTCTGGTATCTAACACTCTGTATGAGGACCTCTAGCGTCAGATTTTTCCCCTTAGGAAAGCATTGATTCATTGCTGTCCTATGGGGAGGTCTAATGCGCGCCCAGCATTGGCCACGCATGCACGATAGACCCCGCTCATCGCGGGGCGAAGGTGGAGGCGGAGCGGCACCACAGCTTGGAGGGACAGCGGCGCTGGGATCAGGTAAGTAAATAAAGGGTTTTAACCCTTTATTTACCAGGGAGGGGGTAGGCAGGGGGAGCTGAAGTGCCAGGAATACAGCTTTGTATTCCTGGCACTGCAGTATCCCTTTAAACAATGTTTCTATTTCTTGACTTCATTTGTAACGTTTGCCTTGTATTTGTCTTGTATAAACTGCTTTAGGACAAAATGAGTACACATGACCAGTTAAAAGCCTGCATAAAAAATATACCCTATTTTAGGGCTGTATTAGTTCCAGTGCCATTTCTGAGAATTCATTTATATGTGCCCATTTATATGGTAACTTGCTGTATAAAGCTATTGTGGGCTAGAATTCAGGCTCAGCCAAGCACGGGATGAGGTGGATTGGAGTTATTTTCCAAATAAGCAGTTTAGCAGTTGCTTGCCCTACAATTCCATTACATAAGATGGATATTTCAGTTTCCACCAACCTCAGAGAGAATATCAGTAAACTGGAGCAGGCACCAAGTTTGGTGGGACATAAATTTCCAGTGGAGTGGTTGAAATGATCTGGGGTTGCTGAATCTCTCAAACAGAGGGAGCCGGCCTCCATTTCAGATCAATGATTTAGGTTCTCTCTGTAATGGCACAAGATCAGTTAAAACCAGCTTGAGGAATTCGCAGGGACTCTCTGAAGAGCATGCTATTTGAGTTGTTGTGTGTTCTCAGTATTCTCTTGCGCCCTTGCCTTGTTTGTTTGCTATCACAATCCCATTACATCAGATGCATATTTTAATTCCCATCAGGCTCAGCCAGAATCTGACTGAGCAGGGGCAGGCAACTTCTGGCACTCTGCTTGGTGGGAAATAAACTCCCTACACACTGGCTTGTGTGTTTTTTGTTTAGTTTTTTTCTCTTTTACTTTATCAGGAGTTAGAGTTAAATTGCCCAAAAGCAGGAGCTTTAAAACTGTTTGTATAACTCATACAACCATGGGCTGCTTGTCCAAGGAGACTGGTTTAAGCTTTATGTAAGTACTGATACGAGATACCACGAAGGTATTTATCATATTGAATAAAAAAATCATTTGAACCATAACCACTTCAGTGGGATGAAGTGGTTAAGGTGCTTATTGACCCTTTATATTCATCTGCATATTAAGCAGTCTTTGTTTTAAAGATGCATGACAGTAAAGTTTGGCCTTTTCAAGTAATACGAATTGTGTGTGATTTAATAAGCAAGCTAGATGTTCAGGATAAATGAAGGAGTATTAGTCACAAAGTGCTGGTGCTACACTTTTCAGTTTATGTTGGCTCTTTGACCAGTTAATCCATGGCTTCTCACAAGTATCAATAGAAAAGCCCAACCCAATGCTATTGCAGGAGAGGCCCTGAAGATACGATGTTCCTGCCAAGAAAAGCCTTAGTCATGTAACGATTCGTAAAACCAAAACACACAGCCTGGCATGGAATGAAATTCTATTGGAACCAGGAACAGGGAGCTCACAGCACCAGTAAAGCTACACATCGGTGTATACACCATTTGTGCTGAAATTATTTGCTCCTACCTATTTAACTAGGGCCTTTCTTGAAACATGAGCCTCATGTAGTCCATCAATGCTATTTACTACTGTGGGCTTGTGTTGACCCATTGGAACAGAGCGCCAGACACTACATGCTGAGTCATCTATATGATCTCCATTTTATTGTGACATTTCCACTGCATAGATTCTGCATTTTGACCCGGGCTGCATGCATGCACAGAAAAAGCACTGTTTGTTATTACAAGCTGCACGCATTATTGCAGACTGTACATGACTTTCAATCGTGTTGCCTAGCAACTCCCTTGTGCGAAATGGCTATGGGAATACAATAATTAGCCCACAGAGGATGTGAATCAAAAATGCAAAAGATCGAGGGTTGTGAAAGGCTACCAGATTAGCAGGACAGACAGCCTCACGGCTCATTAGGTCAATTTATGGGAAGAGGAATGCTTTTCATTAAGCCAGGTGGCAAGTAATGCCAATATTATGTGACTACCATTTTAATAAACCTGTAACTAACACTGAATAGTAATTTGGAGTACCGGGGAAACTGTGAAAACTTTTTAAGGATCGTTTTCTCATTCCATCAATGCTATCCAGACAAAATCCAATGTTTCACAATCATAGCTGGGTGTCATAGTTCTATGTATTGATCTGCGTAGATTACTAAAGATGTTCTTTTAATTAATGCTACAATCCAGCCATGTGCTGTAACCCTGGGTTACGAATTACTGTAATTGTGCAGATTGCAGGTGGCAGCCTGTGATTTGATGCCCTGAAATAGCTTTCTCAGTTGTACAATAAAATTAATTGGCTTTGGCATTCAACAATGAGCTCATGCTTCATGTTAGAAGGGTACATGCATTTCCTTCATTGTATTTGTAATAAGCACTGTATTTTTCCTACATTACTTCACATTATTTAAGGTATTTTAAGCTGATAGTTTTTGCTTTAAAGGAACATTACAGTGTTGGGAAAACAAAACTGTATTCCAAACGATATTGTATGCACCTGTCTATAGTTTTAAGTACCCCCGACCACAAGCACAAAAGGATTAAAAGCTCTTTTAACATTCCTCCTCCCGTGACATCATGCCAATGGAGGACCTAATGCGCACATGTTTCCCCGTAGGAAAGCATTGAATCGGTGCCTTCCTATGGGGATTTTGAAAATGCTAGTTCTCCTACAAAGCATGAGGACATCCAATGTAATTTCACTGAGTTAAAGAAGCCAGGAAGACAGCCACTAGAGGATGACTTAAAGGTACTCTATAGGGTCAGAAACACAAACATGTATTCCTATCCCTATAGTCTTAAATGCCAAAACCAACAATATTAGCCCCGCACATACAAAGATACATATCCACTAAAGAGTGGAAGTTTGTATGCATTTTTAAAGCGGCACTGTCTATTGACTTTGCATGATTTGCAAAGACCCTCGACAATGACATAGACACAGGGGGTCTGGTGGCCGGAGGGGCAGGGAAAGGTTCAAATTTGAAGTACTGGATGTGCATATCAGCTGGATCTGAGTATTCAGTCTGCAATGCTCAATGCCATAGAGATGCACTATACTAGAGAAGAGAGCTTAGATGCTTCCGAAATCAGGGCAGTCCTCTTGAACTCATTTGCAAGATAAGACAATAAGGGGTTCTGGGTAGATGCAGAGTTTGTCATTTCTAAACATATGTTTTTGGTTTGTTTTTCTTAATTCTTTATTTTCGTTGTGCAGTACATATTCACAATCTGACATAGCCAAAGCACATGCTTTGCATACCGCAGCATTGTACAGGGACATCCCTGTATTGGCATGATACATGTGCACATTTTAACATGGTTTTGAACTTTGAGTTAGGTACAACGATAACGTCAACATCGTAAGTATAACGTAGTGTGTTCCATCTCTTAAGTCGTCTGCATAGATAACTGCACCTATACGAATTCAGCACCACACCCTATAGGAGAGGGTCGTGGTGGTGAAAAGGAGGAGCGTGTGAGTGGAAAGAACAGAGTAGAAGAGAGAAGAGAAGAGATTGAACAGGGCGTTAAGGCGCGAGGGAGGAACCTGGGGGCTAAACATATGTTTTATTGCAACCACTCCCTTTTAACTAAGGGGCACTTTTGTGAATTGTTTTATTAAACATTTTAAGATGTATTAATTTCATTAACAACTTAAAAAAAATTAAAAAATTAGATATATATATAATGACATACTATGCTTCATAGTATTCTTAAAGGGACACTATAGACTCCAGAACAACAACAACAGCGTAATGTAGTTGTTCTAGACTGCCCCTGCAAGTATTTTCATGTAACCACTGCACCAGGCACCAGTTCATTGAGATGAAGTTGTTAAGGTGTCATGAGTGTCTTTTTATATTCTTTTAAGTGAACACTTCAAGCACCATAGCTACTACAGTAGATGGTAGTGGTTATGGTTCCTGGAATGTCCTGTCACCTCAGTTGTAAGAAGCCAAACTGTTTTAGAACTGTTTGACTTTATACATGCTGGGTACCTGCTCTAGGGCTCGCTGACAACCGGAAATTACTGCCCAGGAGCTTCTGTTAGCTCAGTGAAGAGCGCTTCTGTCTCTCACGGAGCAGTGGTTGAAGCGGGGAGTGTTGTCTGGTGGACACCAGATAAGACGTCAGCTGTTATGAAGTGAGCTGACTCCTTACAAGGGCACTTTTAGCACCATTACCACTACAGCGAATTAGTGGTTATGGTGCTTGGAGTGTTCCCTTACAACAAAGTACCTGTAAATCAATCATACAGCTTCAGGGAAACGCTAATTCATGCATCACTTTGTTGCTGTCCTTTTCATGGAAAGTGTTTATTATTAATGAAGAGTCATTAGACTGAGTCAGAAAACACAAGATGGGAATGACAGGATGCTGAATTACCAGATATTTATTAGCTATTCCTCAGCCATTACTCAACTTAAATTTTTTTTTTTTAAAACAGTTTAATTATATGTACCGTATATTAAAATCTATTAGCTTTTGTAGGTACATTAACGAGTATCTCACAATAAGTTCTTAATTTACATAATGGGATCGCAGTCAACCTTTAATGGTGAATACCGCAGTATTGCCAAGTCTAAATTAGAGCGTGTTATAAATGTATGATTTAGGCCACAATATCCTGTAACTTTTGCCAATATAGATTTAGTGACTACTTAAAGTGGCTGTCACCTCAAACTCTCCTTTCTCTTATAGTCTCTTCCACTTTCAGAATATGTTCATTTCTTCAGTTCTGATCTAGTGGGACTGCTTTTTTCCTTTTTACTACACTTGACAATTGTAACAGAAGGGTGTAGCTAAAGGCTCCACCTCCTTTGTCAAGCTTGCCTTAATATAATTATATATATATATTTATATGAAACCAGGGGGATGCACCCACCTTAACACACATAAATTTGTTGCTGCTGTGGCCAATTCGTACAATACACAAGATCCAGCACACTCCCTCATCCACTAAACAGCAACTTCAAAGCTCACACATTTTATTCGTTTTTTTGTTTTTTTTAAAACACCTTATGAGGGACTGCCGTCACTGAGTACCATGCCCACTTGCTTGCCTGCATTGTTTCAGATCCTCATGTTGGGGTTCTCCCCATCTAAGAGATAATGTATTGGTTGTGGGGTCCCCTTGTTCGCAAATCATGTTTGGGCTGCATTGTAAGATTGTGCTTGTCCCATTCTGGATATGATCTTGAAACACAAGGGGTTGTTTGTTCCTGAAGCTGATGAGCATTAACATGTCAAAGGACTTCCTATCTAAGAGGCAAACCAGGCTTCCAGGGCATTTTGGTGTGACTTCTCACACCTTACCGAATAGCTCTGTCCCCAGCTTTAAAGAGTAACTTGGGTTGTAAGCTCTGTCCTTTCATACAATCAATAACCCCCTTTTGTAATGTTAAAATCTGTGTGTGGGGGAGGGGGATTGGAACTATTGTAGACTTTTCTGGACCTGAGAGGGAACTTGATTATCTCTTCGGCACAGAGGATCATGAGATGGTTTACCCTCGGGACCTGAGAGGGAACTTGATTATCTCCCAGACACAGCAACGATCTGTGCATAAAAACTGTGTGTTTCAAATAAAGATTGTCAGAGTTGTACCTCCAGAACTGTGTCTCGTCCAGTTACTGGGGGGAAATGGGTCTCTTTGTAATGGTTCCTGATCGGCTGAAGGAAGGGAATTAGCGGAGGTAATCTAGGCAAAAATAATGCGGGGAGGTTTAGTTACAGTATATAATTATACACTGCATAAGCCTGACACAACATGGCACATTGGGATACACCGAGGTTGTGGCAGGCTTATTCAGTGTATGATCAAATAATGTAACTAAACCTACTTGAACTATTTTTGCTTAGATTAGGTTATTTTTTTTTTTTTTTAACTAATAAAATCTGTGAGCTTTGAAGTTCATGTTTAGTAGTTCTATAAGTGAATGCGCTGGATCTTGTGTATTGTACGAATTGGCCCCAGCAGGACCAAATCTATGCATGTTAAGGGGAGTGCAGCCCCCTGGTTTCATATATATATATCATGTGTTTTTGTTTTCAATAAACCAAGGTCTGTTATTCATATGACTATTTGACTACTGGCTTACTCTTTCGCCATGGTAATCCCATCTTTAGTGCAAATTTACATTGGCAGTGTTTTTGATGTATGTTTTATGTGATGCGCCTGTGATCTTTCTAACTGCATAATTTTATTGGTAAGGTAACCTTTTCTGTTCACTGGAAACCATAAATGTTTCATAGGCCACAATGAATTGACAGGTCATTTTAACTTGCAGGGTCATTGAATACTTTAAGATGCTATAGCAACAGCATGATCTAATTTCACGCACTTCTCTTTTTAGCAGACATTAAAAAGAAACCTACACATAGGATTAGAGCTTTCTGCTCTGCTATCATTTAATTCTGATCAAAGGAAAAATAGTGGCCACATTTTACTTTAACTTTGATTTTTATTTATATATATATGTGTGTTTGTATATATATATCTATCTATATCAAACATAATAGCGAGGCAAGTGTCATTTTTCTGAGAGGCAATCTCTTCTCTATCCCATATGTAGTCCGCAGAGCACACTCATCTGCTGGTTAAGTCTAAAAACCATAGCAAGTGGCAGTCGTAGCAGTGAGAGAAATTAACCTATTGACCTCTGAGCAACATCAGCTTCCATTGATTGGTAACGTCATACACTGATGCTGTAAATGTTTGCCTTCGTGTAATTTTAGCTATAGTACCGCCCTATATGTAAAACTGGTTCTGTCATGAAGAATGTGTACTGGCATTAATCCATGAAGGCTGCAAAATGAAAATAACTTTGGTTTCTTGTAAAAAAAAAAAAAAAAAAAAGTGCCACTACTGTTTAATTGCTAAGCTAATACCAGTCCATTGTTTAAAGCAGGATAGGCAACCTTCGGCACTCCAGATATTGTGGACTACATCTCCTTTAATGCTCGTACAGCCATAATGTTGGCAAAAGCATCAATGGAGATGATGTCCATAAAATCTGAGGGCTGACAGACGCCTACCCCTGTTCTGCGCTCCTAAAGCCTCCATCCCAAGTCATAAAAGATTTTTCACACAAATTCAGCACTTTCATAAATGAATTAAGGAAGACACCCTGACAGTAAGCTGACAGCCAGGAGGACTTTCTGGTATACTCAATCAAGGGAAGTAAGCGTCCCTGTGAGAATCCCTGTGAGAATCATGGCAATGGCCACACAATTATAATGCTAATTTAATTTGAAAGGGAAGGGGAGACAGTCGTCTCTGCCTGTCTCCCAGGGGTGGAGCAGAGCGGCGGCAAGAGGAGAGTACTCACCACTGAAGGAAACAGTGAGTTAACTTTATTTGTTGCATGGGGATAGTGTCTGGCATTGATAGGGCCAATGGCACACTCCAGATATAAAAACCAAAGAACAGCTTTTAAAATTTTACTGTTCCTTCAAGTAAACATTACTACAGTGGTAATCATTTTGTAATCGTAATATTTTTTTTTCAAGTTTCCATCTTCTGTACGGACATGAACATCTAAGTCTCGGCATAGGGTTTTAATTTCCGTAAATTATGAAACATATGGTCCTTATTCAGTGTTATTGACATCTGCTGGTTGAGATTTTTTTTTTTCATTTTGGATAGAGCTGGGATGAATAATATAAGTCTGATGGACAGAACACACAATCCACACTTAAGTTTATAACACTAGCATTATTTCAGGGCTATGTGAAATATATGCAATAGGATCTGGGCATGAATTGGGCCAAGAACCATATGGAAGTATCTCAAAAAGTTTCCAGATTATATTAAAATATATATACATATATATATCATTACACCTTACAATTTGCGGTTTTAGTAAATGTTGTTGTGTCAAGAATACATGTATGCTGTGTATCTGTAAATATACTAATTTCCCCCCCATAGGATTCTCCTGCCAGTGGACAAAGGGGACTGTTTGTCCGAGATATTGTCACTCATGTTCAGGACTGCTCTGTGACTAGTGTAGAGGACTGGCATACATGCCTGGCAGACATATCACAGAAACCTCAAATCGGCTACTGCATTAACTCTGCAACCCTTCAACAACTTCACTTCCCAAGCAGAGGTACTAGTGTATAGAGAAAATAGTATATAAATGTATATGGGCGACTATTATTATTATTTTATTATTTATATAGCGCCATCACATTCCATGGCGCTGTACAATGGGACTATTGCACTCATTTGATTTTATATTTGGTGGTGTGAACTTTTAGTATGTTTTCTAATCATCAATTTGAAGTATACTATTACTGCATTTTACACGGTTTAAAATATGTTGTTCAAGCTGTATTAAAGGGGAAATGTTACTTTTCACAATTTTAATAATATTTTTACTTTTGCCCTGTGAGGTGTGAAAAATAAAATGTAGAAATCCACACTTATTTATTTTTTTAACTGGGTGCCTCCATCTTAGCTCACTGTCAATAATTGACAAGCTCTCTGACACACACATAAGCTGACTACACACAACTTCTCTTATGCGCTCACATGCACAAGCTCACTGACACACACTCAAGCTCACTATAGACTAGCTGACACTGACCTACAGACAAGCTCACACTGACACAAGCCCACTGACACAAACCCAACTCAATATAGACAAGCTCACACTGAGCTACAGACAAGTTTACTGATGCACACACTCACTGGCATGCATACATTCACTGGTACTCACATCAAGCTGGATTAGTGTGAGAGAATGGAAGCTGCAGCAGGCATGCCTGGACAGATACTGACGCAGGTCTGCCTCCCAGCCCCACTTCCTGCCTTAATCCCTCCTTCTCATCTCCCCTCCTACCGGGCAGAGGGCGGAGCTCATGGATGCTTCGCCTGCGCTGCCTTATGGAATGGGATTAGATGCAGTCACTGTGATGTGCATCGGGCACCAGCGCGCAGAAGATAGAGTTCGGCACTATGTGAGTAATGGCAGCACAGCGCCCAATGGCACCTGGCTGCCATCCTGATGCCATTCTGAGTTTTACTGGGTCTGCCTGGGTGTCCCAATCACCGGACAGACCCAGACACCACTATAGCTACAGGAAAACCGGCCCTGCTTGAGCGTCTCACCTGCCCACTCCATGCGACACCGTAAAGTGTTGCGACACATAGTTTGGAAAGCACTGGACCAAGTTGAACACTATGCTAACATTTTCAAAGATGTGACAATTCCACTTTAAACTGTTAGATAACAGTAGAGTCTGATCCAACATGGCTGCTCAGCCAGAAAAAGTGAAATTTTCTGAATGACCTGACTTTTTTTTTTTCTTCCTCTGCTGAAAGCCCCCAGCCCATACTTATGATGAACTCACCTCTCTAGATGCATTACTCAGAACACTCGCTGCACGCCACAGACAAACAAGCCAGCGTCAGGCAATTCCACAAAGAAGACTCTGCCGTTTCCTGTCATACTAAACTGGCTTTATAGTTTCATATTGAATAGATTTGTCATTTAGTATGCCAAAAAGTATACATAATACTGACTCGTGCATTGTCTGCATGACAAAACTGTGCACTAGTTTGACAAATGCAAGTCTTAAGTATCAGAAGCTTTGGGTCATTCTGTTCTTTATTAAAAACTAATAGCACAATTGTATCTTGCAGGCTGTTTATTTGGCATATTCTCCAAAGTTACATTTTACACTGTTCAGTTGCCTATTATCTTTTCTGTAGCTTTTAATAACAAAACTATTCTGGGAATTTAGAGCTTCCCATGTTGTATTTAGAAGAAGATTTAAATATCTCCGCCAAATAAGTTGTGTTTTAGTTCTGCACATATGGGCAAAGCAGTGCATCACACAAACAGGCATGCACAACTGTACTGTGTATGTAGAAAACCCTCCTATTCATTTGATTGTCTAACCACTGTAATATATTACTCCCTCTTTAGTGAACTGCTGATGCTCTCGATCTTTTCATTGATAGCATAGTCCAGGATTCAGCAACATATGGCACTTAAGGTGACTTTTCATGGCTTTCAAGGCTGCCAGAGTCCCAGTGGGACTTCATTTATTTGACCCTAGGAAAGCCACCCACAGTGCTAGATTTACACAGAGCTGCTGAAGAAGCATCTTCCTCATGCAACTAATACAAGCAGCTTACGCACAGTCGCTACAAACACAGCACCACTGTTAATCCACATATAGCACTCCCACAAGCAACCTCTCGCATGCAATACCACAAGCAGCCCCACACATACACACAGTGTGCAGTTAGTCAGATAACAGTAGAGTCTGATCCAATATTGCTGCTCAGCCAGATAAAGTGACATTTTATAACCCCCAGCCCATACTCATGATGAACTCATCTCTTTAGATGCATTACTCAGACCACTCGCTCCACTCCACAGAAAAACAAGCAAGCCTCAGGCAATTCCACAAAAGAATAATCTGCAGTTTCCTATCACCTTTTTTTCCCTCTGACCCCTCTTCCTTCTACCTACATGTGAGGAACTGAACCTCGTCACGGGTTCTTGGAGGGGCCTGCTGGCCAGCCTCTTACCTCAGGACTATTGTCCATGTGTTAGACTTTGGTTCAGGACTGTGGAAAGGCTTTGTTCGTGCCTTTTCCATTGTCTGGTTCGGTATGTAGGATTTATCGAACGGATTATACTTATGCTGTTTGTATGCCGAACCAACTACCCAACATTTGGACTACCCGTAAGTGGAGTGTGCAGCTCATTAACCCTATTGACCTTGTTAACAAGCTGTAACCACAACATTCTAAACGGTCGGCTGGGTGGCCGTTGTTCGTATTGCCAAACACGTGACAGTGGCTATCTTTAGCCGCGAACACTTACAGCAGTGTTTGGTCGACGAGTACATGGAACTATAATCGTACACTCGATGGCGCGAACACCGATGAGACTTCCATCTCCACGTATGTTCGGATCCATTCGATTGAGAAGTACGGCGTTCGGTGGGAGCAAACTCCCTAATGAGGGACACAGACTACAGAGTACATACGAACTGGTTGCATTCGTATTTCTTTTGTATTGAGGACTCCCGAAAGAGACCGCCCAGCCTGATTTCATGGAACTCTTTTGGGCAGGAGCTTTGTGTGCGGTCAGTCAACGTACGACCTCCATGGAAATCCCGAACCCCTGAAACGATCTGGGTGATTTTTGGATATGTTGATCCCCCAGATCAGGGCTAGCAGGGGATGTGACTCTTGGGAGGTTTCCAAAGTGTTTTGGGGGTAGTTTCGGGAGGTTGTTAAAATGTTTTCTGTTCCTGGAGATAATTGAGTTTTGTACAGTTCCTGACTCCATTATCTCTCAGGCATAGGGGAGAGATTACCTTGTTTTGTGTGGGAGTGTCCTGGACAAGAGCCAATGTAAGTAAAGTGTGTACTTTGTCATAGTCCCCTTTCAGGTCCAGTGGGGATTGCCCCTGGAATATGTTTTTTGCTCATAAAAGTTCTGCCTTTGCCTGGTAAAGAATCACGTTACTTGTAGAGATGATAAAATCCCACCAAATACAACTTAGCACAATATCTAAGCAATTGCAAAACACTAATTTAAGTTACCTGGGGGACCAAGGCACCCCATATAAATTGTCTTGATGGTGGCAGTGTTAAGATTATTTCTGGTCTAGTGCAGACAAATACTAAACTTTAACCCTTTCACCACCACAACTACGTCACGCACACTCTTGAGGTAGGGTGCGTTCGTTACACAGACTTTCAGCTTTAATTCAAGGCATTAAAAACAATTGTATGAAATGTTTAGGAAGTGCAACCATTTCATACACCTTCCCCTTATTTCAGGGGCTCAAATGTAATTAGCCAAATTACCACATCATAAATAAAATGGAACTTTTTAATACTTTGTCAAGAATCCTTTGCAGGCAATGACTACGTAAAGTGTGAAACGCATAGCCTTTACCGAATGCGGGTTTCCTCCTTTGTAATGCTTTGCCTTTACTGCACCCATCTTCAGTTGTAGTCTGTTTGTGGGTCTTTCTGTCTTATGTTTTATCTTCAGCATATGAAGTGCATGCTTGATCAGGTTCAGATCAGGTGGTTGACTCGGTCACTGCAGAATATTCCACTTCTTTACCTTAACCCCTTAAGGACACATGACACGTGTGACATGTCATGATTCCCTTTTATTCCAGAAGTGTGGTCCTTAAGGGGTTAAACTCAAGGGTTGCTTTTGCAGTATGTTTTGGGTAATTGTCCATCTGTAACATTAAGCCCCATCCAATCAACTTACATCCCCTATATACTTCAGAATTCATCAGACTGGTTCTGTCACATCATCAATAAACACTAGTTACTAGTGCCATTGGAAGCCATGCATGTCCATGCCATCACACTGCCTCAACCGTGTTGTACAGATGATATGCTTTGAATCAAGAGCTATTCCAAGCCTTCTCTTACTTATTTTCTTCCCACCTTTCTGCTACAGGTTGATCCTAGTTTCATCTATCCAGAACTGGGCTGGCTTTTTTAAAGATGTTTTTTGGCAAAGTATAATCTGGCCTTTCTATTCTTAAGGTTTATGAATGCTTTTCAACTTGTGGTGAACCTTCTCTATTTGCTCTTGTGAACTCTTCTCTTTATGGTAGACTTGGGAAATGATATGCCTACCTCCTGGAAAATCTTCACTTGGCTGGATGTTGTGAAGGGGTTTTTGTTTACCATGGAAAGGATCCATGGACACCAATGTTTTCCATGGACATCCAGGCCTTTTCGTGTTGCAGAGTTACCAGTGAGTTTTTTGGGTTTTTCTTTTTTTCCAGGATGTACCAACCTGTTAATTTGGCCACTCCTCATGTTCCTGCTAGCTATCTGATGGATTTTGTTTTCTGAAGGCCTGTTTAATTTGCATTGAGAGCTTCTTTGACCGAATGTTTTGGGTTCACAGCAACTGCTTCCGGTTCACAGCAACTGCTTCCAAATGCAAATGCCACACATGGAATCAATTCCAGATCCTGCATAATTGATGAAGAAATAGCCCACACCTATCCATAAACAGCTTTTGCTGTAATTGTCCATTTACTTTTGTTTCCTTAAAAAAGAGGTGGCTACATATTAAAGAGCTGCAATTCCTAAACCCTTTCTCCAATTTAGATGTTAGAGCAGTGTATTGAATTGGGGGAGGGAGGGCAGTGTATTGAATTGGGGGAGGGAGGGCAGTGTATCAAATTAGAGTGCTGGAAGGAGGGGCAGTGTATTAGATTGGGTGGAGGGGGCACTCTATTAGAGTGGGGGTGCAGTGTTTTGGATTTGTGGGCAGTGTATTCAAATGGGGTGAGGTGGCTGTGTATTAGATTGGGTCTGCATGGAGGCACTGAATTCTCCCCATGGAGGTGCTGATTCGCCGTGCAGCTTTTTGCCACACATGCACAATAGCCTCCCAATGCTTTCCTATGGGAAAGCATTGGATTGGCTGAGATCAGTTTGATTATCTCAGCCAAAGTGGAGAACTTCAAAAAGCTAAAATTTTTATACTGTACTTTTCTAAATAAACCTGCGTTTCTATGAAAACTGACGTTTTTGTTTTTTTGCGGCCCACATCAACTTAAACTTTGTTTATATGGGCCGTGTTAGCCTTTGAATTTGACATGCTTGGCCCACAGGCTCGCCAGGATAAGAGGCTACCCATATACAAAACAATACCTAGTTTTTTTGTTCTGGGCTGAAATGCCCTGTAAATCTTCATAGATACAGAGCCAGTGTGTTTAATCATGAGCTTGTATTACATGTTGTCTTGTTCCTCCCTCTACCACGTGACAGAGCCTGTTTGTCGGGAGAACGGTTTGCAGTTTGTTTGAGGCATAAACACGTTATCATGTGACCTAACACAACTTTCATGGTAGGGTTACATAGTTATATGAATATTTCTGGTAATACATTTTATATTCCATGTTTGAAAATTGACTAATAGTCTGTGTTTGCTCAAATGTTACAAGAATGAAAGTCGAGCTACAGGGTTTTGTTACATTTTATGCTTTTTATTTAAAATTTTCTAACATTCCTGAGTATTATTGTTGGATATATTTAAATTAATGATTAGTGGACCATTTTACCATATCTATCAACTTTAAGTAATATGCATATGTAATTAGTATGCTACATATGATATGTATGTTTTGTTTATATTTTGTAGTGTACAGAAGGCTTGATGGCTCCGTTGAATGTTGCAGTAATAATAGTCTTACTGACATATGTTTCTCATACACCAATAACATGCAGAGTCAAACGGTAAGTTTGTATGACGGAACCCATGGTACTGGTTGTGCTTGTACATCTTCTACAAGCGTACCTGTAAATAAATAAATAATAATTCTTGTAAAATTATTACCAAGTTATCTACTCTTTCCTAGTCTTTCCTAGTTTAGTCCTTATTAGGCACCTACATCTTAATTTTTAATTTTTTTGTTTTATCTCTTTGTGTTGTTATATAACAAGCAATGCCATTATCTGTGAATGACAATCGCTGTTATGTTGCTTACAGTATGCTTGTGTGCCAGCAAGAAAAGCTATTCAAACAAGCATAGAGTGTCGATCGAATTTAGACTGCCAAAAACAAGCAGCATCGAGTGTGTGTGCAGTCCCATCGATTGAGAATCAAACTCGCCTGATAAGGGTAAAACACCCACCGGAGATGGAGATGTTATTTATAGGCTATCCTATGCACCTAGAATATGCAGGTAAATGGATTTTAGCTATGCTTCAATAGAAATTTATTTTTATTCATCAAAACCAGTCATGGATTTGGGGTAATACCGGTAGATAGATAGAGATATTCAGGGTCACACCATATATTTCTGGGAGAATTTTGACCACTGGGCACTCAATATAATGAAGAACAGTCTTGATATTATTTGTTGTTTTATCCCATTTGATCTGTGGAATTATGCAATAATTATATGAAAAAAAAGAGCATACAAAGTCTGAATGCACACATCCAATTATTGAACTTGAAGAAATTGATTCTGTTTATTCTGCCATTGTTATGAATCAGCATGTGATGGGAAGGAATCTAGGTTAGTTGGGGTAATGCACATGCACAATAACCTGTTTTGCCTGCTTTGTTACAATTGTTTGGTTTTGAAGAAAAGCAGGGCTGCTTTTTAATCTGGGGCAAAATTTAACTCACTGTCTGCTAGTTACAATAAGAAAGCATGATGGGAATTCCAGTTTGGAAAAGAAAAACAATTGAATTGAATTGATTTCTTTATTTTTAAACTACATCATAAACACACCAGCATAATGATAGGTATGGCAGTTCTTCCTCACAGCTATATATCCAACATAGCTAGTTTTGCTTAGCATTTGCAACTTTATTGCTAGTTTTCTGTAATTCCTAGTTTTTAATAAATGAGTTGTTTGCTTATTATTTTTACACAAAAACTTTATGGGACTGTCAGAACATTATAAAATTTAAAACAGAGAAAGGACACAAATGGCGCTAAATTAATAAGATCCGGTGCAGCAAAAATCACCGAAGTGTAATGTCACCACTTACACTAAAATGTGATAAATTCTAAAAAATAAAGTGATTTGCGCACACAGAAAAGACAGGTGTGAGTTTTACCTCTTGCACAGGGTATTCTTGTGTGTTCACACTACATACAGTATGTATCACCTATATACAGGTAAATAAAATACACATAGTGTAAACTGTAAAAAACAAATAATGTTTTAAAAATGATGTATATCATCAAACTCACACTTTTCAGAGCCCATTTAAAGTTGGCTCTAGACTTATAGCGCTTTTCATCTCACTCTTGAGATATCCAGTATTGGAAAGATGTGTATATCCACAGGAACTTGGAACTGGTAGCTTGCAGTGATGCTCCAAAAAGTCCAAGGCAGGTGTGTAGTTAAAAGTGTTTTATTCCAAAAGTTATTTTAAATTACAAAATAAATATATACACAGTAAAATATATATATATTAGCAGCACAACGCGTTTCAACCTTTCAATAGGTCTTTCTCAAGTGCATCTGATTTTCCAATGGGCTCTAAAGCCCTAATATATGCCAAACAATCAGTTAATTACCTTAATAATATTCACATCTGTGAGTTAGTTCCCACCCATGTCCAAACATGGTCACAGCCGGAACACTGGCATAACACTTCCGGCTGTGACCATGTTTGGACATGGGTGGGAACTAACTCACAGATGTGAATATTATTAAGGTAATTAACTGATTGTTTGGCATATATTAGGGCTTTAGAGCCCATTGGAAAATCAGATGCACTTGAGAAAGACCTATTGAAAGGTTGAAACGCGTTGTGCTGCTAATATATATATATTTTACTGTGTATATATTTATTTTGTAATTTAAAATAACTTTTGGAATAAAACACTTTTAACTACACACCTGCCTTGGACTTTTTGGAGCATCACTGCAAGCTACCAGTTCCAAGTTCCTGTGGATATACACATCTTTCCAATACTGGATATCTCAAGAGTGAGATGAAAAGCGCTATAAGTCTAGAGCCAACTTTAAATGGGCTCTGAAAAGTGTGAGTTTGATGATATACATCATTTTTAAAACATTATTTGTTTTTTACAGTTTACACTATGTGTATTTTATTTACCTGTATATAGGTGATACATACTGTATGTAGTGTGAACACACAAGAATACCCTGTGCAAGAGGTAAAACTCACACCTGTCTTTTCTGTGTGCGCAAATCACTTTATTTTTTAGAATTTGTCAGAACATTATGTTGTACCCTTCATTGTTGTATGATTTGGAGTATAAGCATGTATCTTTTTCTTTACAGTGAGTCTAAGCAGTTTCATTCCAAGATACAACTTTCTCAGTATACACTTTCCACTGGTCATAGAGACCTTCTGCAAGTATCCTTTTAAAGTGGTATAGTTAAAGATCCAACATTAAAAAAAAATGCATTCAGCAGCAGCCTACCGTATTAATTGTATTTCTGTAGTATATATTCACAGTAAAAAAAACAAATATATATATATATATATATAGTACTTAATGAAACACTAGTCACCCAAAAAAATAAAGCTTAAAGGGACACTCCATACCACTAAGCCTTTTCAGCATGCTAAAGTGCTTTATGTGTGACAAGTGTGTTTTTTTTTGTTGTTTTTTTTTACAAACGGTGCAGATTTTAATAGAAATTTGAACTTTTAGAAATTGACCTTGTTAAACCCTCCTGGCTGTCAATCAGGCCACAAGTACTGTTACTTTCTGGTTTGATTAGCTCAGTGGAGTTAAACTCAAGAGGCAGCAATTGTCTAGACTAGAGCACTGGGCTTGCAAAGACTTCTCATTTAGCTTTGGGAAGTCTGTGATTGGACAGCCACAGAACGTCTGGGCAAGGTTTGAAGGGGAGTATTTTTAGATAAACCCCCGCAGTGAACAAAAATGTATAATTACATGCACATGGTTTCATTGGGGTTTGTCTACTAAACAGTGATTAAAAAATATATATATATTTTACAGTGCAGTGTTCCTTTAATGTAGTGGTTCTTATGTCAATAGCACACCCCTGCAGTTTTAGCACTGTAAATTTTTCAGAGAAAATATATTGCTGCCTAGTAACACCTCTAGTGGCTTTCAATCTGACAGCCTCTAGTGGTACTTCCTGGGTTTGCTCCTGTAAAGATTACAGGACTGACGTTCAGTGTCTCCACGCTCTGAATAGATATGCTGAACTTTCTCTATTGAGATGCATCAAATCAATAACTATAAAAAGATGTTGCGGTGAAGCGCTTGTAATAGTAATAGATATGAAAAAAAATATAGAACTGGTGGGAAATACGATGATGTGATAAACCAGTATCCCAGGGTATACCTCTAGGTTGGTGTTTTCTTTCCCTGATATTTTGTATTTGTATACCTTATATTTAAGGGATATACCGAAATATTTGTGCATCTGGGAAAGAGAACACCATCCTAAAGGTATACCCTGGGATACAGGTTTATCACATCATCGTATTTCCCACCAGTTCTAGATTTTTTTCATATCTATTACTATTACAAGCGCTTCACTGCAACACCTTTTCCTGTTCAACTATTTATGCTATAAGATAAAACCACGGTGTCATAGTAGCTTTTCTTAAATTATATATATTTGATATTACGAAAGTATTTATTACTCAGTTAGCGCTAGTACTCTTTGCTATTTTAACTATAAAAAGATGCTGACTGGAGTAGCATGGCTTTTTAGAAACATAGAATGTGACGGCAGATAAGAACCATTCGGCCCATCTAGTCTGCCCAGTTTTCTAAATACTTTCATTAGTCCCTGGCCTTATCTTATAGTTAGGATAGCCTTATGTCTATCCCACGCATGCCTAAACTCCTTTACTGTGTTAACCTCTACCACTTCAGCTGGAAGGCTATTCCGTGCATCCACTACCCTCTCAGTAAAGTAATACTTCCTGATATTATTTTTGAACCTTTGCCCCTTTAATTTAAGACTATGTCCTCTTGTTGTGGTAGTTTTTCTTCTTTTAAATATAGTCTCCTCCTTTACTGTGTTGATTCCCTTTATGTATTGAAATGTTTCTATCATATCCCCCCTGTCTCCTCTTTCCTCCAAGCTATACATGTTATGATCCTTTAACCTTTTTGTCGCATATGTGCACTAGCCTCTCAATGCTTTCCCATAGGAAAGCATTGGATTGGCTGAGATCATCAAAATTGATTATGTCAGCCAGGGAGGCAAGCTAGCCTTGGAGAGAGCCGCTCTGCGATGTACAAAATCTTTTCGTGCACTCGGAGGGGGGGGGGGCGGGACTTAAACATTGAACAGGTCTCTATAGTGTTAGGAATAAATGTTTGTATTCGTAATGCTATAATGCTCCTTTTATTATTGCTAAATATTAAACTTCAATTTGGAAAGTTTTTCTAACTGTATTAAATTATTGTGAAAGCTTATTAAATTGATGCCTAAATCTGAATTACAAAATTAGCCGAGTTGGACAATTTTATCAGATTGGCTCTTTTAGTTTAACTTTTAAGTTTAGTGAATAAGCCTTTGAAACTCTAGGATGTATTTGTTCTGACTATATTTTTCTTCATTCCAGCGATTTCTCCTTAATGCACCCCAGATATCTAATTTCTCTATCAGGAGCTCTGGCTGTGATCAATGCAGTACCATGCTTTGCTTTGGATGGACAATGGATACTTAACTCTTTCCTTGAAGCTACCTTAAGCTCTGTTATATTAGAAAAAGAGAACAGAGAGCTCTTTGGTTTCTTTATCCTATTAGCAGGCAGTGCTTTGTTAACGGCCAATGTGGTTCTTGGACTTTGGATGGTCACAGCCCGGTAGCCTTATCTCTCTTCTTATGGTAGAACAACAAATACCACAGAAAGGGCTGATAATAACTGGCTCAATTCAATTAGATCAACTTGTATTGGTATCCATTTTAGATGCAGCATATAAACGATTCCACTTGTTATCGTACAATCCATCCAGTTAAATAGCAGGAGAAAAAAAAAAAAGAACAGCCTTTTGGCTTAAAGAAATAGTCCTTCTTGTTTTGAACTGTTCAACTAAATGAATAAATAGAAGACCTCAATTCATCAGTCAACGAAGAATAGAAAAATGCTAGAAGAAATGTGCACAGCAGGCCAATAATCCATTATCAGATTGATTGGGAAAGATAATGTTTGACCTTGAAAAGAAGTATTCACGCAAAATAGTTTTTGGTGGTGGTGGTGGTATTTTTATCCATTATCTTCCTGAAGAGGATAGAAACCTGTGGATGTTCAAGGAAACCATTCACACTGCATACACATTAATCAAACTGTAATTGAAAGTACAGTGTTTATTGTACAGTAAAATCACAGGGACACGGTCTGAAGAATCCTGATGCAGAATGAAGACTCACTGCCTGATTGTCTTCTATGGCATTAAACGTGATTTTTACTGTCTGTAAGCATCATTCAGCATCAGGAAATAAGAGAGGATCTAATGCTCATATGGTGGTAGTAGAAAATGAGAGCTGTGGGGACTTTGTTAAACCAGATTTATAAAATGAAGGTTATGTGCTGGGCCAAGGGTAAACAACCCATTAATAAATCTATTGAATTGGAAAGAGCCTTATTATCATCAATAACCTTTAAATGAAAAATGATGAGGAGTATGTTGAGACAAACGCTAGGCAGTTGTTGGTCCTCCAGACTTTTGTTTTAGCTGACTTAGACTCTTGGACGTCTTAACTTAAAATTATAGCTACTCTTTATGTCATAAGTTGGTAGATACCTGGGATAATGCATTATGTTTTGTGAACTACACTTCCCATGATGCTCAGCTAGCCTTAAAGCTGGCTGAGCTTTATGGGAAGTGTGCTTCACAAACATCTGGGAAGCTAAAATGATCTATCACAGACACAATACGAAACTCTAAGCACCACAGTCAAGGCGGTTATTATACATGGGATCTTTGAGTGCAGTCTCTCCCTTTTCAAGTAATTTTTCCGTGGTTTGTCAAAAATAGGGTCCCAACGGACTACTGCTGTCATAGATGCCTATGCGGAATCATACTTCCTCATTATCTTTTCAGATTTGGATAAGTACACTCTAAGCGCTGAGCTCTACTTTGACATTTAGGGACCATGCAGTTATTCAGTGTAACGCAACATGACAACTTGCTAGGAAACATGGATTCAAATGCACTATTTCAAAGTTATTTGTACGATATGTGAATATACACTGTAGACTGCAGAACTGAATAGCAGTAGTAGTAACATGTAGTTTGCAGCAACATGCCATTTCCTCTCAACAGTGCCAGATCCAGCAGGATACTCTTGGTTTTAGGATCTTGCCACACCATCCCCAGTATGTTCCTTGTTGTTACCTGTCTTTTGATTTCCCCATTAGATGTGCAGGCACTGCACAAAGTGCTGTCACATCATTCATCCCAGGCTCACAGCACTTCAGGAGTGCTTTGTGCATGGACATACGATAATTGAACAGCAGTGTTTTATGGGAAATTATACCATCACCGTTAATTGTGATGTTTTACAGGGGGATAAAATGCCATCACAAATCTCAAATGAAACAGAGTCTTTTTTCCTCCTAACAAATGGTTCATCATTATGTATCTTTCGTTCTTTTATGTTATATGTATATCAGGAGCCTGGTGGGACCCAGGTAACAGTTTGCCCTATTAATGGAAAGAGCAGCCAGGACTTTTATTTCTGTTTAGATGAAGAAATTTCACTTCTCACCCAAAGACGCATTTGTATAAAACTAAGAGCAGTGTACACTTGCAGTATTAACTAGATGTCCATAAGTATATAGTATTTCTTCAGTTTAAAGAAAATTACCACAATGCTTCATAATGCCTTGGAATCCTTTTGCAAAATTTTTGGATCCTTTGCCAACTCATTTTTCTGACATACCAAGCTGGACATTATCCCCAACTGATACGCATTCCTGCAAGATGGTTTGCTCCTCTCTCCCTCCCCCCCCCTCTTTGCTCACTTTCATTCTTACTTATCTTGCTTTTTAATTTTGTTTTCTTGAAGCGGTCTGTCACTTTACTGGGTCATGTTTTGAAAAGACCTCCAGGTGACATCTCCTGGAAGTGTTTGACAGCCAGTGACGGTAAAGGTAGTTCTATGTACCCTAAGCTCTCCTTCTCACAAACTTTTATGTTCTTTCTTCAACTTCTGGCACTTCATTCTGTAGAACCCCACATCACTGCTGTGCTCTCATGCATGCGCTGAATGAAATTCCAATGAAGTCAATATGAATATTTCATAAACAGTTTATTTATGAAATACTCAGAATTTATATTGTGGTGACAGAGCCACTTTAAGTACGTGTGTTTTGTTCTTGTTATTTTAACTGATATTTAAATATTGTTAAATCCGGTAAGCCGGTGTGTGTTGTTACTTTTTCGACCTAATATAACAATGGAACTTGGCTGTGTGGATCCAATGTAAAACACTTAAGATACATAATGTTACTTTAAAATAATTTAACAAGTTGATTTTAGTGACAATTATTAGAATGCCCTAAAGCACAAGTCACAAAATGTACTGTCAGTTGATGTTAAAATAGTCTTACACTATTGTCTGTTATTGTTCTTGTTTTTTTATATTATTTCAATGTTATAAAACCAAAGCTTAAATTGATATAATTTGATAATTGTGTTTTTATTTTAAATTTTTTTTATGTTTGTGATATTAAATTAGTTGCAAATATTGTTTTCTCCAAAGACGTATTATATGTTCATATTTCCATTTTGACTTTAAAATGGATGACCCATAATTTTGTTTTTACCTATAGCAATAGTCAAAAGAAAGGAGAAAAGAAGCCAGTGACCAAGTCAACCGGCCTCTAAGTGTGTCAGGGGGATCCAAGAAAGGGGGTAACCCTTACATACGTGAGAAACAAACAATATTTGCAAAAAGGTAGACCTAGGCCCTACATAAATACTTTCTTACCATTAACGAAAAAAGAGCCCGAGAATTGGGCTTTAGTGTCAGAGAATTTCAATGCCTGAATGACCTTGTATCTCTGTTGGAAGACAATGACGACACCTCCCCATACCCCTACACAGACTTATGCCCTAGAAGCAAATTTACACCAAACATCAAGGACTTCAAAAACATAGATATGTTTGTGGAATCAGTATGCAAAATGGTAGAAAAACTCAAAACAGACTCCCTAGAACCTCGACCTCATAGTAACCTTTCAAGAGATGAGTGGCGTGCCCTCCGTGTCCTGCAGGACAACGAGGACATCATCATCAAACCAGCAGACAAAGGGGGGAACATTGTTGTTTTAAACAGAGCACATTATATTCAGCTCGCAAACAACATACTCCAGGATGATACTACTTACCGTACATTGAGTTCTGATCCCTCCATCAAATTTCTGTCAGATCTTAAGTGTGTCTTGGACTCAGCATTTGATGAAGGCACATTGGGTAGGAAAGAACATGCCTACATTTATATTAAAAATCCGGTTGTGTCCACGTTCTACTGCCTACCCAAGGTGCACAAAAATTACACTCAATTAACAGCCAGACCAATTGTGTCAGGGTCAAACAATCTAACAAGTAGGGCTAGTCTTTATCTTGATAAAATACTTAGACCATTCGTGGAAAAACTACCCTCCTACTTGAGAGATACAAAGGACACATTAAAGTGCCTAACGTCCCTCAATTTACCCAGAGGTGCACTTTTATGTAGCCTCGATGTAGAGGCCCTATATTCATCAATCCCCCACATCTTGGGACTGGCACACACTAAATGCTACCTAGATACACGGGGACTGAGACATGAGCGCCACACGCAATTCGTAATAGAGTTACTGAGTTTTGTGCTAACCCACAACTTCTTTCTCTTTAATGGTCAACTCTACCACCAGGTGCAGGGTACAGCTATGGGCACGTCTTGTGCTCCATCATATGCTAACCTGCACCTGGGGTGGTGGGAAGAGAATGTGGTTTTCTCTGAGATCAATGCAGAGTTCACAAGACACATCTTCCTCTGGAAGCGGTATATGGATGATGTCCTCGTTGTCTGGACGGGCACGGAGGACTCCTTTAGGTCATTTGTAGAGAAACTGAACACCAATGAGCTGAACTTAAAACTCACAATGGAAATTGGTGGCTCTACACTTAATTTCCTAGATTGTACCGTTAATATCTCTAAAGAGTCAAGAGTTGACACCACTCTGTTTAGAAAGGCCACCTCAACAAATACGATGCTGAGATGGGAAAGTCACCACCCGATAACTTTGAAAAAAGGCATCCCGGTTGGTCAGTACCTACGCCTGAGGAGGAATTGTTCAACTATGGATGAATTTATCAACCAAGCTAAACTCCTCAGAGCTAGGTTCAAAGAGAGGGGATATCCCAATCGCTGCCTCAAAAAAGCGTATCAAAGGGCATTGTTAAGCGATAGAGAAGATCTCCTACAAGATAAGGTAGCACCAACAAAGCAAGAACCTATTCGCTGTGTGGCTACGTTTGACTCTGGATGGGACCAGACCAAACGAATACTAGGTAGATTCTGGCCTTTGATTTCCCAAGACCCTCAACTTAAGGGAGTGGTGACTCCTTTTGTCTCCCTCACTGCACGAAGAGGCAAAAATCTAAAGGAAGTGTTGGTCCCGAGCCATTTATCAACAAAAAGGGGCAACACAAACTGGCTTTCAGTACAGGGTACTTACCAATGTGGTAGGTGTGTGGCCTGCCAATACATGTCAAAAGATTCTAAAGTTCTCCCAGACTTGATCGACCAATCAACATGTCAGATTAAACAATTTTTCAATTGTAATACGAAGGGGATTATATACCTACTGATATGTGTGTGTGGCCTCAGATATGTGGGGAAAACTATTCGCCCCTTCAAGAGGCGAGTTATGGAACACATACATTCAGTCAGGAATTTCCGAGATACCCCAGTCTCTAGACATGTTAGAAATGAACATCAGGGTGACACACGAGGGATCAAGTTTGCGGGTATCGAGAAGGTCCAGTTGGGGCGCAGAGGTGGCGACCTGGACCGTACTCTTCTCAAAAGAGAATGCTATTGGATTTATAAATTCAATACACTGGCCCCTAACGGATTGAATGAAGGGTTTACATTTACGCCCTTCATTGAAAATTAAAATGAGTTCCACAGTAGACAATATTCAACATCAGTAGTAATGCAAAACTACTCCAAACTGTATATATATATATAATAATTTGTGTAAATACTTTTGTTATTTGCGTGTTTAAATTTGGTTTTTTAACGTCCCTCGGCCCCCCTAATCACATGAGTGCACAAGTGGTCAAATATTTAAGGAAACAATGCTAAGGAACAAATGGACCTTCTGTACACTTATATATACATACACATACATGGATTAGTATGTACAGTAGGTTTTTTTCAAGCCCTGTCCCTTTAAGTAACCAGGACTTAGTTTTATAGCTCCTAGACAAGCATAACATGGATCCTTCAAATTACTCCTACATACATATATTTAGACAAGTATGCATAGATCTTTAGGTCCTGCCCCTTTAAAGAAGGACTTAGATCATGTAAATTCATTTGTTATTTATGTACCACACTTGCAAATATATGTATACATATACTCTCTTACCACTGATATTTCAGTAATGTGCATATGTGTACGGATCAAGGGACTATCTCCCCTAATCATTAAGTCTCATTAAGTCTGTGTAAAGAGGATAACTAGCTGGATCGGCTAGACTAAGAATGGATACAGACTAACTTTAGTCTGATCCATTTGATCAAATATGGACACAGATCGTTACTTTGTTCAAAACCAATTGAATGTTTAGTTGATAGTGCACCTGGGAGGTCCTTAGAACTCCTGTCAATCATCCGGTGACGTTCACAAGGGGGCGGCACTTACTCGAACGGGATTTTTCGGCGCGAACAGTTTGGATACACCCACTGTTTTCTGATCCGGTATACCTGTATAAAAGAGCCGCACGAGGGACTGGCGGACACTATACCTCTGACGAAGGCGCATTAAGTCGCTGAAACGCGCGTTAGGTTAATTTAGTCAGGAGCAGCCACGAAATTTAGATTCCAGCGAGCAACAGTTTTAGTAATCTGGGGACTGAGAATGCTTATTTAAATTGCATAGAGAGGAGCTTTGTATGCTTTACTCTTTTCCTGTGATCTGGGGGTCTGGGAGGGGAATCCCTTGAGACAAGGGGCCTCCTTTGTTCTAGCTCGATCATTTAGCTGTTAATAATCTGTTTGTTTATTTAGCTCTATTGCCTTTTAGTGGCAACACGATTCAGTTCTATATCCCACAACACAGGGATTTAAGAAGCAATTGAGCAACCATGTGCATTTGATACAACATCCCACACAGGGATTCAAGAGTAATTTAGCAACAATGTGTACTTGATTCTATTTGTTACCATTGTGGTTATCTAGTACACCGGGTCTTTATACCTACTTAGAGCTCCTCTCTTTATATCTCACCCTATCTGGCTATTGAGCCTATTTGCTGGAATTCTATCTGGGGTGCTTTTGGAAGGACTATATATATTATAGATTGTGGTCCACACCCTCAGTTATTAATTTTGTGGCTCTCCCCATTATTATTTTATACTTTTTTCTACCTTTTTTTTTCACCTTTCTGTTTTTTATTGGTATTTGCACATATATACTTTATTTTAAATGAATTATAATAAACGTTAAGTTTTATAGCGAAGCATTACCGAAGGGAGGGGTCTCCTATTGGGTCGACTTAGTGTGGGGATGAGGAGGTTCCTCTTATCCACCTAGGTCTACCTTTTTGCAAATATTGTTTTTTTTTACCTATAGCAATATGTATTAGATATGTCTTTGTGGTAAAAGGGTTAGTGATGCTTGTTTAGCTGTCAAACCTGTGGCTGTATGTTCAAGGTATAGGGTACCTGTCTTGCTGTTAATTTCATTTTAAATTAAATAGGTTACTCTAAGCACTATTAACACTACAACTCAATGTAATGGTTACAGGTGCCACCTTGACAAAAACAGGGTCTCTCCCAATACCTAAAGCCTGGTTCCTTTCCTGCTGTGAACTTCCTCATTATCTGTCTGAATTTTCATTTCCACTCAGGGGGTGTAACAAACACCTCTGCCAAATAAATCATGAACCAAGTGGCTGAGGCTCGTTTTTAGACCGTAATGCCTGGGTAGACTGAACAGGATGTTACATCATATCCTTGCAAAGCACAGCTAATTACACTGTCACATCTATATTGCGAGCTTGACCATGCTATACTATAAGCTAGGACAAATACATAGCTTAAAGTTTATTTAGAGAGAAGAGATTTAGATAGGGAGCATAGGAATAATGGAGAAAATGGGTTATGGAGAGATAAATGTTGGATGGGGAGAGAGGTAAAAACTAAAAAATTATTGGACAACAGAATGTGAGGATGGAAAAAGAAAACAACCCGTGATATACCACGCTGTGCTGTACATTACAGTTAGACTACATACAAATGCACTTCAGTTCTACACCAATATACACTATATTCACATAATGCCACACTACACAAATACACCCTTATAATCATATAAACCACCACATTACACTACACATACAACCTCACATTCTCATACTTTGCTACCTTACACAAATACACCACTACATTAACACGCACTACACTACACATTAACTCCCGCTTTCACATTGCTATGCTACACAGTTACACCTCACATACACACATCGCCAAACTAAACTACACAAGCACCTTCCTGTCACACTACACTACACATGCACCCCCACATTTGCATATTTTGCCAAGCTACACAAATAAGCACTTTTGTTCACACACTTTACACATTCAAATCCAAAGATGCACCCAACATTCTTTCACACAGCTAAACTATACAAATGCACCCTCACTTTTGCTCACTATGCCTTAACATTCTCACACAGTGCCAAATACATACACCTCCATGTTCAAATACAGCACGAATGCACACCTATATTCACACATACTTCCACACTGCACAGATACACCCCTACATTTACACACTATCATGGGATATTAATACACAACCAAATTTACACGCATGCACAGGCATTTTTCTCATAAAGAGATTTTGTCTAGATTAATAAGTGTCATGGTTTGTCCCCATAGCGGTTTTTTTTTTCATTTGGTCTACATTTCACTACCTATTTGCCACTGCAGTTTGACACCTATCAATTTGTTAGAGTGTTTAGCGTGAATCTCTGGGGGGGCTGGACTCCTACTGACCCACCTGTAGCTATTTGCCTTACCAGTGGCTCGCTTAACTGGCTTTAACCCCTTAAGGACACATGACATGTGTGACATGTCATGATTCCCTTTTATTCCAGAAGTTTGGTCCTTAAGGGGTTAAAGCCATGCTTCTCATCAACTTCAGGGTCCGTTTTCGTTTCAGGTACTAGTAGCATTCTACCAATTCCTGACTCTCTAGCTTTGTACCTCTATTTTGGATTATCATTTATGCTTACTAGCTGCCAGCCCTGACCTGTGGATCCTGTCTACAATACATTTACATTCTGTGAGAGAGGAGAATTTTACTTTGAGATAGTTATAAATAAACTCAGTGCCCATTTTGTGCCCTGGAGGAATGTAATTCATGAAAGGGCCTGCTCCTATTTTGCCTGTTGCTAAGAAAAACTGAAACGTTTGTATTTGTGTGGATTTGAAACGCCTGAATGAGATTGTAAAGAGGGAGAGATATATGTTGCCGACATTGGCACGATATAACTCCAGGGTTGTCAGGGGCTAAATTCTTTTCCACTCTTGATGCTCCAAGTGGATTTTGGCAAATACCTCTAGACCTGGGGAGCCACAAGATGGCTACCTTTATTACACCGGTAGGTAGGTTTTGTTTCTGCAGACTCCCCTTTGGGATATCTTCTGCTCCTGAGGTCCTCAAAAGGATGATTAGTTCCCTGATGAATAAACATGAGGGCGCTGTAGTAGTTATGGGCGACATCCTAGCGTATGGGTCCACTCAAGAAGAGCATGATCAGCAAAATCATCGTGTACTGCAGACAGTAAGAGCAACTTCTGACAAAACTGAACTAAGACAAATACTGAATTATTTGGGAAAATGTAAACCATAATTATAAACCGTGTTTCATCCTATTACAGAATTGTTAAAAAAGGATGTTACTTGGACCTGGGGACCTCCACAGGAGGATGCCTTTGCACTGATCAAGTCAATGTTGAGGACTACCCCTGTGCTAGGGTTATATGACCCTACTAAAAGACAGTGGTTAGCACAGATGCTAGCAGTTACGGCCTAGGAGCCGCCCTGTTGCAACTAAATGAAGGCAAACTACAGCCCATCGCCTACTGCTCTCATACAGGGACTGCGACAGAGACAAGATACACATAGATTGAAAAGGAGCATCTGGTTGGCGTTTTTGGCCTTTGAGCGCTTCCAGTGCCACCTGGTGGGCTTTGAAGTGTTCACTCTGGAGACTGACCGCAAACCACTGGTTCCATTGATAAACATGTATAACTTTGACAAGGCACTTCTGAGATGCCGGAGACTTGTAATTAGATTATTAAGATTTAATTTTCAGGCAGTGCATGTGCCGGGGAAGCAACTGGTGGTGGCAGATAGTCTCCACTGGCTGCTGCTGAAGAGTAGTCAACAGAATCAGATGTTAAAATGTACGTGGATTCAATACAGGCATCCAAGTCCATCTCGTCAAATTTATGATGGCCATTTAGGGATTCTAAATGTAAAGAAAGAGCAACCTTGGCAGTGTGTTGGGCTGGAATCAGCACTGACATTGCAGAATACATATCAAAATGTGCCTTTTGTAGTGAACGTCAGCCTACACAGAGGAGAGAGCCTGTAATATCTACCCCGCTGTGTCTAGGCCCCTGGGAGAAGATAGCTGCAGATTTGTGTGAACTCAACAGAAATATCTGTTTCCTGTAGGCCACTACTCCAGGTATCTCAAAATTGCATCTTGAGGTGAGGCAACCGGCAGGTGGGGTATAACATTGGAGTTGGTGAGCGACAATGGGATGCAGTTCGCTCACCACAGTTCAGATCTTTGAATAGAGTGTATGATTTCCTTCACTCTACTTCCAGTCCACTTTATTCTGAGGCCAATAGGATGGCTAAGCAAGCAGTTCAAATCAGCAAGTTTGTTTTGAAGCAACCAGAACTTTACTTGGCCGTCCTAGTCTACAGGGCATCCCCAATTAAAGGATGTAGCCCTGCACAGATGATGTTAGGGTGCCAGATTCGTACCACGTTGCCTTCTGTGGGGGGCATTCCAGCCTGCCTACCCCTAGTCTTCCAGAGGTCATTCGGAGGAGGGATGATGAGGCAAAGCAGAATTAGATTATTTTGCACTCTGCATGCCCATTGCTTGAGCTGTACCCCAGCCAAAGTGTCAGAGTCAAGTTGTATGACGAAAAAAGGTGGAAGACACCTACTTCTGTATTAGTGTGTTCCCCCGAGCCAAGGTCCTATGTGATCCGCACATAAGACGGAATTGTTGCCTGCCGCAACAGAAGGCACCGTCAGCCAGTAGCCAAGGAGGTAGGTGCTGAGAATTTGTGTCCACAACCGGTATAATTCCCGGTCAAGAGAAGTGAGACAAGAGTCCGGTAGGAATATATTGCTGACCCTCGTACAGTCTCACTCACTCTCACAAGGATTTAGGTAAGGTATTCTCAAAAAGACTTTGAGTGGTAGAGTTGTAAAGTACTACCAAGATTAGCACTGTAGTTAGAACAGTGACTTGAAGAATGGGCAGAATAATCCCATTATTATAGTATAGTATATTGTTCTTCTGTTTATTTGTTTTCTTTGTTAAAAAAAAAAAAAAAAGAGTATTGTTATTAAAAAGTGATGGCTAGGGGGAACTAATTGTCATTTTTCAAATTAGTGCTGCTGCTGAAGATGGTGTCTGGCCTCAAGTTAAGCTCTGCAATAAAGCTTGATAAAGACCTGGTAGGGTCGAAACGTTGCTGCTTTTGCCCCAATAAAGCTGCTATTTTTGTTATTTCTGAGTGCCTAAAATGTTATTTATTCTGCATATCTTGGAAGGGAGGCCTGGACAGTCCTGGCTTCAGAGCACTTGGGCTATTTGGTGAGTGCGGTATCCAGTACATGTCTTCAAGCTCTGCAATAAAGACATATTGAAGCCAGCTCACTGTGTTATATGTATTTCATGACACCCTCATCTGTATCTCACCATGTCTTGCAATTTGTCCTCCCACTAGTCTCCCCCATCCTTCACTTGCCTGCTTTGCAGTCAGTCTGGAGGCAGGGAGCTGAAGGCTGAATTTGCTGTGTAGTGCACAGTGCTGCTCCCCCTAGAGGCAGAGAAATAATGTAACTTCCTATCCTTACCTCTCTTCACACACAGTGAACCCCTAGTGGCTGGCGACTGTATTGCAGGTCATAATCTCCGTCAATACTGCGAAAAATATTTTAATTGCCAGTGGCAACCCTAGCTTACATCTTCACACCTTTAGTACTCTGTTAAAAAGACGTCCAACTGCACCTCCCGCTGCTTATAGTTAGAAGAAGTATGGCTCTGTGAAGCACAGTCCACAAACCGTGTATGGTAGAGTGCTGTTGCCCCCTACCAACTTTGCCAGCCTGCATCTACCAATATCATCTGTCAAAAAAGACATTGCTATGGTATGAGTATGGTTTGGTGCAAGTTGGAGTGTGTTTTTATAAGGTATGAGGAGGTAAGTCACCCTAACACTAACCCGCCTCCCGTTACTCTATAAGAAAAGGATAACGATACGGTTGCAATTTGTTGGTTTGTGTATACGCAAACATATATGAAGATTTGGCTTATGTAAATGGATAATAAAATTGCACAATATGTTCAGTGATGCAATAGCTTTGAGTCAGTTTCCAATTTGTTTCTCTAAGCAAACAAAATGTGTATTGGGCAATCAAAATGCTGGTCAGCTTTATTCATTGCTTTGCTGTCATTACATTATTTATTCACATTTACAGTAATACAGAGCTAATCTATTTTGTATGCTGTTTTATGTATGCACAACAGTAACTAAAAATACAAAACAAAAACATACTGCCTATACATACTAAAATTGTCACATGATTTGCTCTGTTTTAATTCGGCAATGAAAGTAAAACTACATCTGTTTTATTTACTTATTTTTTGAAATTTCTCAATGGCTGACTAGCTATGGGATATGTTTGTATTTTTTAGAACAATTTTTGTTTTTAACTTGTATCATATGCAAGGCTGTCAGACAAAGTCAGAGCATACAGTGTAAAGACCTTAAACTCAACTGGTGGCGTGAGGGCACAATCAGTCCCCATACCTGTAACATCCATTTCCTTGCCTTTGACACCAACCAGCTGGCAACTCTGCATCTTTTATTGGTGTAACTACAGAATGCCTTGTTCCTCCATCACACCTCAAGTCCATATATACATACATTTTGGTGCTGACTGATTGGCACAGCAGTGATGTATGGGGCTTTGTCTACTCCGCTCGCTCCTGGTTAGTTGCTGTTCTGTGATTCTAAGACCCGATGATTGATTTAGCTTTTTTGAAACAACTTTGTTCTTACGTTACCCACTCCATTATAATCCTTACCCAGGCTTGACATACAGTGTCTGTCTGGTATCTGTGACCTCAGCTAGGCCATAGCTATGGTTTTCACTCATTCTGGAGTACTTTGCTATGCATGACCACACTATGGACTGCAAAATAAGGTAAAAAAAATGTAAAATATGCCCCTAAACAGCTAATCTTTTAAAATGTGACTATTCTGGTAGTTACAAGCTTGGAGCAATGCTACACTTTTATGAAAATACATAGAGGGTACTCACCGCTTTGGTGTTCAAAATCACATAATCAAAGTAGGAGCATCTAGAGTATGACTATAAACAAGCTTTATTTGTGTTCCACACTAAAGACCATTAATATGTCTTCTATTCTTTCTATACTTTCTTTGGTAGGGAGCTGTCCTATGCTAAGTATTTCTTGGATATACAGTGTCCTTGTATATGGAATGTCAAAGGCCACGTGAGATGTTATCAAACCAACAAAATGCTTTTGAAGGCAATCGTACTTTATACTTACCAGTATAGTTTACTACAGTGAAGGGTTGAGGAATTTTATGGAAAGACAGGAGGCCTCATATCTGCTTTACTTTCTTTACTCAAACATCCCAGCAGCAAAGAAATGGTTAACAGTATAGATCAATCAACCAATCACAGTACGGTTATTTATTACAAAGGGTAGCAAAGAGAGGGGCGTGGCCGACCGGACATGGAGTAAGCCGCACGCTCGTGAGGCTCTGCAAACCCGGCTCACAAAGCACAGTACTCACAGCCCTCCTGCAGCCTAAAATGGGGAAACCGAGGCGCCAGATGACTCCTGGACCCGCAGGGACTACCTCCCCGAAACGACAAGCCGGACCTATGGACGGATACCTGTCCACCCCTGACGGCTTCAAATCCATGCGGCCGGCGGACAAGATGGCGCCGGAATCGCCGGGCGCCAGCAGCACAGCTGAATCCACGGCGGGATTTCTGCAAACAGACTCCCTGGCACAAATCTCGGCGGAACTAACAGCCATAGCATCCAACATGCTGACTAAGGCTGACAAGGCAGCCATGGTGAGAGAAATGCGCACAGCAATCAGGGAGGAGATTCAAGAGGTGCGGAGAGATGTCACTGCCCTGGAGCAGCGAGTAACAGAGTTGGAAGCAGACTGCCTACAGGCCTCCCAACACTCCCAGGCAGCGGATAACGCCACCTCCAGACAGGGCACGGTCCTTCTGGACTTGAGAAGACAGGTTGAGGACCTGGATAACCGCGGACGCCGGAACAACATACGCGTCAGGGGTCTGACTGAACAGGTAGGGGAAGATCTCGTGGCCATACTGTCCGGGCTCTTCACACAAATACTGGGGGACGACGCTCCAGACACTTACCACATCGAAAGAGCCCATAGAGCCCTCCGACCCCCGAGGAATGACGGTCTGCCTAGAGACATTATATGCTGCCTGCTATCCTTCCACCTGAAAGAGACTATTCAGCGAGCAGCCAGGCCGCAGACCATTACCTTCATGGACTCGCAGGTATCTCTATTTCAAGACCTCTCACCCCTGACGCTGGAAGCGCGTCGTGCTTTGAAGCCGCTTACCCGCTTGCTACAAGACAGAAGGATCCCATACAAGTGGGGCCACCCGTTTAGCCTGCAGGCGCGTAAAGACAACGCCTGGCGCACGCTAAGATGGCCAAACGATGTTCCCGGGTTCCTGCGAGCCCTGGACCTACCGGCAGTGGCAGTCCCTAACTGGATACTGATGGGGCCACCACAACATCCCGCTGACCCCGGTATCGGTAGGAATCGGCCCCTGAGGAGAGGGGGTCCGGACGCTTCGGAAGAATGACTCCCCGCCACACCCAGATCGGCCCACCCCGAGGACTGCGGGGCCCCCACCTTGCGGAGGGCCAGCCTACCCCGGCGTTCCGCCCGACCCGGCACCAACGCCCTGGACCCCGCAGCGGAGCCACCAGCAGGGGTATGTAAGTAACATTGCAAACACACCTGCACTCCCAGCCCACACTCCCCCCGGGACCCCCAGCACGGCCGCTACACGAGGTAGCCTCCCTTCAGCCCAAACCCATCTGTATCGGGCTCTAGTCTACAACGAGACTCGGTCAACATAGACCCTAAACCCAAGACTCACATTGCTAACACAACGCAACCAGCGGGAGGGAGAGGTTTGTTTGGGCGGGGGGGCCCCGGGCATATCTTTACTCTGGTACCGCCCTGCGGTGATGTGGGGGGATGTGTTCCCCGGGAATTTCCAACAGCCCACGGACATGAGACAATGCTGTCACCGGAGATCTGGACTCATGCTGGCTCTGACCCGGCTATACCCAGGGACTCTCAAGCTTGGTCGAACCCCGGTACACCCCGGAAAGGCCCTTTTTGGGCCCAGAGTTGTTACCACGAGCAGCGGGGAAGGGAGGGACGGGAAAAGGGCAATGGAAGGAGGGCAGACCCCAGACAGATGTGGGGACAGTGACCACTAGAGAAAGAGACCGACAGTGAACCCCAGTGCAGCCCATGACAGCAAAATCCCCTCCCCCGGACGCACCGACCCATGCCATGCAGACTCCCCTGCAAATCCATCTGACTACCCCACATTAGGCCTGGGGACCGCACTAGACAGGGGAGGCTGATACCAGCAGGTTCAAGACAGGGAACACTCCGCACTGACAGGGGAGACGTGGGAAGGCCGCATGGGAGGAACTAGAGGGACCACCATGGATATTACAGACACGAGATTGGGACCCCCTCCGCCCCAGACAGCCGGCATTGCCCGAAACACCACACCCCTGACAGCCCCCCACCTCAACCGCACCCCAACTGCACAGCAGACTAGCTCGGGAACCCGGGAGGGAGGACTAGGGACTAGGGACTGGAGTTAGGTGGACACCCGCGTGGGGAGGCACGACTACGGGGAGACCCTCCCACTTGCCCTCAGAATGTGGCTGATCTGTTTACAGTTGCTGATTTACTCTGTTTTATTCTCCGGTTTAATTGCAATTTCTGATACATTATAACTCGCAAAAATGTTTAAGTTGAATATTGTTCATATGACTAGCTTTATTGTATTATGTACACGCAGTCCACAATTGGACCAACCACACACTTGGCTCCCCCACCAGGCTCAGGAGCTCTTAGCTGCTTAGTTGAGCCGGTCACAGGCAGTAGCCTCAAGACCATTAACCCCTTACACTCTACCTGGTCACCGCGACCCCGCGCAGCAGACCCGAACTGTATATTAGATCGGGCCCAGGGTTGCCCGCTGACCTCAGACAGGTAGCATAGACCCTGGTGCGCTAACCCGATCCTGGGTCATAGTTGTCTAACACCACCCGACGTTTCCATCCCTTCCAACCCACCCCGACACCAGCTGACTGATTTTGACCGACTGACACATCCTCCCTACCCCTGCCCTCGCCCCCCCCATCTCCCTACTCTTCTTAACTGTTTCTAACTACTCCCCTACCACCTCTTTGCCTACTCATTCCCCCCTCCTTCCCCACACACACAGTCCGCAGCAATGTCACAGGGATTCCAACCGGCCTCACTCAAGCTCTGGACCAATAACTCCAGAGGCCTCAACATCCCTGAAAAGCGCAGTCAACTCCTGAAGACGTTATGGTCTCTCAGGGTGTCTGTAGCATTCCTACAAGAGACGCACTTTAAAGACGGGGGTGCACCCACACTGAAGGACAGGCGATTCCCTCAGGGATTCTTTGCGAATCACCGGGACTCCAAACGCTCAGGAGTTGCCATTCTCTTTGCGGGGACGGTGCCGTTTCAATGCACTGCCACTCAGGCTGACTCGCTAGGGAGGTTCCTTTTCGTGAAAGGAACCATAGCAGACCGCCCATATACCCTGGCCAATATCTACTGCCCCAACCGTGGCCAACACTCATTTTTGGCCCGGACGCTATCCCAACTAGAGAAATTCCGGGAGGGCCTCCTGATATTGGCGGGGGACGTAAACCTCCCATTGGACCCACGGGTGGACACTTCCCGGGGCTCCAGCGCCATACCGGACCACTGTGTGCGCAAGGCCAAACAAACACTCGCCAGACTAGGACTAGTCGACTGCTGGAGAGCAGCACATCCCGACGGCAGGGACTACACCTGCTATTCTGCCCCTCACAACCAATACAGCAGGATAGACTACATCTTCGTGGCACAGGAATTCCTCCCCTTGCTCATGTCCGCAGATATAGGGATCCACGTTGACTCCGACCATGCCCCGGTGACCGTCCATCTCAAATCACCCCTCTTTAAGCCGAAGGAACGCCAGTGGAGATTAAACGAGACAGTGCTAACTGACGCGGAATGCACTGCACTGACTTCGCAAATACTCACCCAATACTTTGAATCCAACGCCACACCCGAGGTTTCTCCGCTGACTACATGGGAGGCGCATAAATGCGTGGTTCGGGGACACTATATCAGCCTATGTACGCAGCGCAAACGGGAAAACGCCAAGCAAGTCCTGGAACTGACCAAGCAGATTTCGGTCCTGGAAACCACGCATAAACGAGACCAAAGAGACGACATATATCTGCGATTGACAGACGCAAGGAGAAAACTCAGGGACATACTTTCCCAGAAGCTGCTCAACGTACTCCAGAGGTCCAACCGCTATTTTTATGAGTACTCAAACAAATGTGGTAGACTACTTGCCCAGACCCTAAAACAAAGACAGAGGCAAAACCACATACACAAAATCAATACCCAAGGACGGAAAGTAACGCGACTCCCAGCGGAGATCCTGCAGGCGTTTAGGGATTACTACACCGGCCTCTACAACCTGGCAGATCCGACTAATGCGTGTGATCCGGCACGACGCAGACGTGAACTAACGGATTACCTCGCCGCGCATGTCACCCGCAAACTCACACCCGAAAAGGCCGCAGGCATGGAACACCCAGTGTCGCTCGAGGAGCTCCACGCTGCACTCAAGCTAACCAAACCCAACAGAGCCCCGGGACCAGATGGCCTCCCCGCAAGCTACCTCCGCACCTTCAAAGATATCCTACTGCCACACTTACTAACGGGCCTAAACTCGATACTGGAGGGTCGGCAGCTCCCGGTAGACTCACTTAGAGCTGTAGTGACAGTCTTGCCGAAAGAAGGGAAGGACCCGGCCTGCTGTGCGAGCTACCGCCCCATCTCCCTTTTAAATGCAGACCTAAAGCTTTATGCTAAAGTCATGGCACTGCGCCTCGCCCGGGCATTACCCGAGCTGGTCCACCCAGACCAGGTGGGTTTTGTGCCAGGCAGGGAAGCCCGAGACAACACTATCCGGGCCCTTAACATCATTCACTCGGCCAGGGGCCAGGGAGGAGGTCTGGTCCTCCTCTCCACAGACGCGGAAAAGGCCTTTGACCGAGTGGACTGGGCCTATCTCGAGGCAACGCTGCAACACATGGGATTCGGACCCAATATCAGAACCTGGATAGCTGCATTATATACGACCCCAACAGCCAGAATCCGAGTTAACGGTGCCCTCTCTGCCTCGTTTCCCATACGAAATGGCACACGGCAGGGATGCCCCCTGTCCCCCCTTCTGTTCGCCCTCTCCCTGGAACCATTCCTGGAGGCGGTCAGAGCGGATGGGGGTATAACGGGGCATAAGATGGGGGGAGTGGAACACCGGGTCGCAGCATATGCTGACGACATGCTTTTCTTTCTGCAGCAACCCCTGATCTCCATCCCGAACCTCCTGAGCCTCTTCCGTGAGTTCGGGAGGGTCTCGAACCTGAGACTCAACACGGAGAAATCGGAGGCAATCAATATCTCAATCCCCACCGGCGAAGAAATGCACTTACGCTCCCAATTCGGATTCAAATGGTGTGACACTAAGCTGAAATACCTTGGTATCTGGCTAACCAAAGAACTTGCACACCTATATCAGGCAAACTTTGCTCCCATCCTGGCCTCCCTACAGGCCGATATGCACCGTTGGACGGACCTCTACATCTCGTGGTTCGGTCGCATAAACGCGATTAAAATGAACATCCTACCTCGCTTACTCTATCTTTTCCAGACGATCCCAATCTCCCTGCCACGGGAATTCTTCCGCTCTATCTCTGCAGCGATACGGGGATTCGTGTGGAGAAGAGGGGCACCAAGGATAAGTAAACACCAACTGGAACAGCCTAAACAGCGTGGGGGGGTAGGGCTCCCCTCGATACTGGGGTACTACCGAGCTGCCCACCTGCTGAGGGTCACCGACTGGCACGCTCACACGACGGAAAAGCTCTGGGTGGGAGCCGAGGTGACCCAGGTAGGGGGGAAAATCCCCTCGCAACTGTGGAGGACGGGAACCCCGTTCAGTGCCCTCAAGACGGGTAACCCCCTGATCGATGCAACCCTGAAGACTTGGTGCGCCCTGAGATACCCACAACAGCTGACCACCCACACCAGCCCGCTAACACCCCTTACTTACAATCCAGACATTGGGGGAGGTCTAACACCGGCGGACCTGAAAAACTTCACTCAGTCGAACTGGGTCTACATGCGCCAATGGTGCGGCAGTGACACCCTCAAAGCCCTGACAGACCTGCTCCCGGACACTACCCCGACGATCCTTGATCGGTTCCGATACCTACAGGTCAAATCATACCACTCCACAACAGCAGCCAAGCAACAATTCCATCGGGATCTCACACCCTTTGAGAAATACTGCACGGCCGGTCGTCACCTAGAACGGGGAATCTCTACGCTATACGCAATGCTTATGGAAGGAGACAACAGACCACCGCCGAAATTCATCGCCAGATGGGAGAGAGAGACCGGGGAAACCCTGACCGCCCAAGAATGGGATCAAATATTTCAGCTCACTCATAAAAGCTCAATTAGCTCAAAGTACCAAGAGATGAGCTACAAACTGCTGACAACCTGGTACAGGACCCCGGATGTGCTGCACCGCATGAACCCGGACATCGAGGAGACCTGCTGGCGATGTGGAGAAGAGAGAGGCACTATGCTTCATATTTGGTGGTCATGCTCAGCCATCACCCCCTTTTGGGAGATGGTTAACACCAACATCCGGGAAATATCGGACCCGGAGCTCCCGCTCCAACCACTCCCCATGTTGCTACACCACACGACCATGTCACTTAAAACGTACAAGAAATCCCTGACAAAACACCTGCTGACAGCGGCAAAGTCCCTGATACCCACTCTATGGAAAAAGGCCGCCGCCCCCACCTTCCAACAATGGGTGGATAGGGTGGGAGAAATACGCAACATGGAAGCAATGACGGCCTCCCTCCAAGGCCGCACAGAGAAATGCAACCTGACGTGGACCCCCTGGCTTCTGTTCATAACTGCAGACAGGACAACCCCCTGAGACCTCAGCACATACCTTAGCCCTCATCAGCCCCGCACCCCCACACTCCCCCACCCATCTCTTTCTCAACTATTCCCTCCCCCCCTCGCTTCACCCCCAACTCTCCTCCCCCCCTCCCCTTCCCCCCTCGGAACCGAGACAGACACGACTGAACCATACCCAGAACTGGACTGGAACACGCATAGCGTGATGGATTATACACAGACAAAGAAACAACCGGCAGACGGAACCCCACGCGGACGGGATGAGACACCGCCAGCCCCCAGGTCGCTGTACGATACTCCATAGCTCATGACCAGACTCACAGCAGGCGCCGCGATAGACCTGTGTACACGGGTACCACCGAACAGTCACGCCACACGTAGGCAACATCCAGACATGATAGACACACTTAAAAACGCGACTAGACGACCCCAACGGCAGTACCTAGGACTGAGGGAACGGCACACATAGCGACCGAGCAGCAGTGAATGGACAAGACCTAGCGGCCCAGGTAGCTCACCTGTACCCGAAACGGAAGTGCACGAGGCGGGCTGGGCCGGAACAGGCCCCACCCCACGCATGACTGTAGCTTACAGCCCGCCCGCCCGACCCACCTAAGCACTCACACCTGCCACAAACACCTTAGCTGACAAATGCACCGGGACCACAATCAAATAATAAATGAATAATTGCACAACTAATATGAGTTACTACGACATGCCGATACAAACACGGAATACTACATTGGTCCTCCAACCTCAGACAACCTCATGTAACCAACAAAAACCTACTGTGTAACTTCAAACGCACATGTATCTGTCAAGCATAGCTATTGCGTGTTCTGTAACCCTTTTGTAACCCCCATCCTATACCCTTTTTCTTTACTGTACCCCCCACTTGATCTAAAATAAGAAAAACCGTTAAATAAAGAATGTCAAAAAAAAAAAAAAAACAAAGGGTAGCAAAGCTCCTCCCACTTCCTATTTCTTTGCTGCTTGCCTCCCAGGTTCTAATTATACTGCCCGTATTTGGATATTATACTTAATTTGTTTTCATATATTTTACTTACATTGTTTTTCTTGCTTTGGTTCTCTTGATTTACTTCTTGTCCTGCCTTTGACATATATCCTTCAGCTTTTCCCTATGCTCTAATCTAGCCTGAGAGACCCTTTGCTTGTTGGGCGCCCTCAGGGCTTTGATTTCTCCTCTGCTCATTTTCCCTTATCTTTTGGGAACGAGTAGCCGAGCTTATCAGCTGATGAACTGTGATTTGCACAGCGTGACCGGCCCGCTCCATCTTTCCCCTGTTGTTGCCACCCATTCACTTCCCCTCCTGAGGTGCTGGCAGCCATTTTAAACGGCTCTATATCTCACACAGCCTTTTCCCACCATTTTTTTCGCGAGCTCGTGGATCTGGCTGGACAAGACTGCTTTTATAAGGTTCCTTTATCCAATAATTAAGATTTAAGGTAAGTTTTTGTTTTTTCTTATTTCCTTTATGGTTGTGTCTATTGACACCAATACTTATTATCCTTTATTTCTTTATTTTTCAGATACTGTCTCTCCCCTTTATCATCTATTTTTCTTAGCCCCCCAACCCCAGTCTTTCATTTAGTCTCCCTTAATTTAAGTTAAGCTTGCATCTTTACATCGTGGGTGACCCCCATTGTTTGAAAAACATACCATTACTTTGTCAGTGGGTGACTCCCACTATTTCTACTGCCATTAACTTTATATTAAACTAATTACTTCAGTTGTCTGGTTTGCATTTATATCTTATTGGGTGACCCCCCACCTTTTTACTGATATATAAATATTTTGTGGTAACCCCACATTGCTTGAATATTGTGGCTAACTCCACTTCAAAAAGTTTTGTTATACTTCTGGGTATATCCCATTTACTGAAAGTTCCAGTGAACCCTAACTGATTCCACGTGAACCCTGAATCCACTACTGATTTATTGGTGACCCCAATTAGGCTGTATATATATGTATATAGTTATAAATACAAAAAAATCTATATAGATATTTTTATATATGTATATATTTTTTTATTATTTTTACTGTTTATTATGACTGAACAACCAGACCCATCTATTTCAGCTGAGCTTAAGGCGTGGCATTTTTCTGCTATTGCAGACTCAATTCCCAAGGCCCTGGCTACCCTGCAGGAGCAACCTACCCGTAATCCTAAATCCACTCTACAACACATTTCAGACTCTGATGAATCTCAGGATCCTTCAGACCATGAAGGGGTCGCACGCAAACTCACCTGGAAGGGCAATAGTGTTTCGGCCGGTAAAGGCAAAGTGCCAGCCAAAACCCCTAGATTAAGTAACGCCACCTTACAATGACTCCAAGATTTAGACCCTTTAGAGGGATCCACTTCCCACAACTTACAAATTGTGGATGAATACCAAGCAGGTTATACGGATGATGACATCAATGACATGCAATCTTTGTGAAAGAAATGATCGTTTCTCACACCCACATCCCTACTACTATTTCACGGCAGGACCAGTCATCTGACACTTTGCTGGACTTCTGGGCCACCCATTTTTTGATCCAAAGTTGATCAAACTTCCACGTTCAGCTGAATGGACACCACCAGAGCAAATTGTCCTTTTCTGTAGATTATGGCTCTGCAAGAGGTCAGGAATAAACTCAGAGCCGAGTGCCCATGACCAATTATCCTTGATAAAGTTGCTCTTACACCAGAGTTTGACCCTATCCTGGTCACATTTCTCACCAGATCTGGCAAAGAACTCGCAAGGGCATAGAGCAGGGCGTAAAAGCCGTTCATGACAAACTGCTCGACATTGCTAGGCCACTTATTCAAATATTAATTCTATCAGAAGAAGCCCTTTCCGATATTTCTTTTGATCCACGCATGGTGCGCGAGTGGGCTCAGAGAGCACTCTGCCTTTTACGCAATGCCAATGTGGTCTTATCTACAGAACAGTGTAAAGCTGTTCTATACAAGATAGATGCTAAGCTGGTGGAATTGGGTTCAAGAAAACTGGGTCCAGAGGCTAATGGCTTTTTATTTGGTGATAAGTTTATCAGGGTAGAGATCGATTTTTAATTCACTTACTAAGGCCCCATCTTCCCTCTGTAGAGTTTTCCGTTCATAATGTTTTTATGGGAGAGCCGGTCGCCATAGAGGCCGAAAAACCGGCAGACAAACCTTCACTGGCTATAGGCCTCACCCTGCTGAACAGTGGAACTCAGGTCAATACAGACTTTATTACTGAAAACTCTTTCCTGGCAGAGGTCCCATCAGAGGACGTGGCTTTGTTTATCTCCGCAGACGCACTGCTTCAGGTAATTCACCTTCCTTATTTTCATGTAACTATAGCAGGCCGTCTAACCCATTTTTCCCCTCAATGGTCTCTACTAACTACAGATCCTTGGATCCTTCATGTTTACACATAGATTTTATGTCCGATCCATATCAATAAAAAACACCAATTCCTCTACGAATGAGTCAAGCTGAAGAGGCGACTGCATTTCAAACTTTGCTAACTCAGATTCAAAGGAGCCATCAAATCTTCTACTGGCCCCCCAACATTCATCTGTAATGTATTCTTGGTCAAGAAAAAGACCAGAGAATTTTGGCCAGTTAATAACTTATGAGATTTAAACCCATCTGTCATTTATCAACACTTCAATATGGAAGGGATACACCTTCTATATGACCTGCTCTGTGAAGGAAACTGGTTCTCCCGCTTCAACCTCAAGTATGCCTACCTTACGATTCCAATTGCTGATTCTCATCGAAGTTACCTTCAATTTCTCTGGCATCACGAACTCTGGCAATTCACTTGCCTCCCATTCGGCCTGTCATCCGCCCCATGATGTTTCATGAAACTCATGAAACCGATTTCGATTTCAGGGTGTCAGGTCCATCATCTATCTAGACAACATCCTAATTATGGCTCAGGTCCCACATACTCTCTAGGATTCATAATACACTTCGAGAAGTCTTCTCTTCTACCATCACAGCCCATACAATTCCTGGGATTTTAGATAGACTCTGACCAGTCTGTTCTACAACTCCTGCTCTCCAAAATAAAGACAATAAAGAAGGACATTCGGAGACTCTTAGGTTCTCCTCGTATCTGCCTCTGCAACTTGTTATTATATTAGAGAATATTGTGAACATTTTAGCAGAAAGGGGGAAGTTATATTATGTATTATTGTTTTGATTTAAAAAAGGAACTATAGCTAAAATACATTAAAAAAGAGAACAAGTTAAAAAAAATAAGTATTATTAAAAATGTATTAATTATAAAAAATTTAATAAATCGAATTCTATGTTTAGTCCTTTTGGTTGTAAGGTATCCATATAATATACCCATTCCATCTCTGTGTGTCCAATCTTTTTAATGAAATCTCCACCTCTCCGGTGATTTTTAACAGTCACAATACCCATAAAAGTGAGATGTTTAGGGTTATTATGTGTGCAGAAATTAGATGAGACTTTTCCTATATTCCTGCAGTGTTCTGCTATTCGTGTTTTCAAAGTCTAATAGTGCGTACAATGTACTGGAGGCCACAAGAGCACTCCAATAAATATATCACGTTTTTGCTATTACAGGTGATATCTTTATTTTTAAATGTTTTCCCAGTGTTATTTGATTTGAAAGTGGTTCTTAATTTTGCTGTCATATTAGTTTTTATACATGCTGAACATGAGTTGAATTTATAAAAGCCTTTTTTATTTGTTATACAGGGAGTGCAGAATTATTAGGCAAGTTGTATTTTTGAGGATTAATTTTATTATTGAACAACAACCATGTTCTCAATGAACCCCAAAAACTCATTAATATCAAAGCTGAATATTTTTGGAAGTAGTTTTCAGTTTGTTTTTAGTTTTAGCTATTTTAGGGGGATATCTGTGTGTGCAGGTGACTATTACTGTGCATAATTATTAGGCAACTTAACAAAAAACAAATATATACCCATTTCAATTATTTATTTTTACCAGTGAAACCAATATAACATCTCAACATTCACAAATATACATTTCTGACATTCAAAAACAAATCAGTGACCAATATAGCCACCTTTCTTTGCAAGGACACTTAAAAGCCTGCCATCCATGGATTCTGTCAGTGTTTTGATCTGTTCACCATCAACATTGCGTGCAGAAGCAACCACAGCCTCCCAGACACTGTTCAGAGAGGTGTACTGTTTTCCCTCCTTGTAAATCTCACATTTGATGATGGACCACAGGTTCTCAATGGGGTTCAGATCAGGTGAACAAGGAGGCCATGTCATTAGATTTTCTTCTTTTATACCCTTTCATGCCAGCCACGCTGTGGAGTACTTGGACGCGTGTGATGGAGCATTGTCCTGCATGAAAATCATGTTTTTCTTGAAGGATGCAGACTTCTTCCTGTACCACTGCTTGAAGAAGGTGTCTTCCAGAAACTGGCAGTAGGACTGGGAGTTGAGCCAGGGGTACACAGGATCAAGCCTGGAGTTCACACATTCACCTTGCTGAGGTATATATTTTATTTAAAACTATTATTTTACTTTTTACAGTCAGCAGGGGGACTACCTGTATATTATATGTATATTTATGTCAACCAGTTACTGTGTGTGTGTGTATATGTATATATATATATATATATATATATATATATATATATATAATTTTAACAAAAAGGGCTGCACTCACCTAAGCATGCATACATTGTAAGGTGCTGTTGTGGCCAATTATTGCAACATACATTGACATTGTGGCTGGCTTATGGTCATATGCATGTATTATCATATGCTCTAACTAATACCCATTATGTTTGCCTAAGTCAAATGAAAAAAACTATTAAACTTTGCAACCCTGCCTGTCACAGCTGCCTCATTCCACAGCCCTTTTTAACCTTGACCTGCAGCATGCTGTCCGGGAGTATCGATTTCTCAAGTAAGTGGGTTAATCTCATAAGAGCAAGCATTATGTTGCTAGGATGGGACATGACCATAATGGGGTACATTGACATAGTGGCAGTCTTATGCAATTTCTGATCATGTACTGAGACTAAATCACCCTTATTTTTGCCCAAGTCTTGCCCAACTATTACATTTAGTGAGCTTTGAAGTTGGCGTTTGAGGTGGTGAGTGCGCTAGATCTTGTATGTTTCATATATACATGTCAGGATCGGGACAGGGATCCAACACGCAGAGTACGAACAGTAGAGATGTACGTATACCGGACCTTAGAATGGCCGGACTAACGTAAGGAGAAAGCAGAGAATAGTCAGAGACAAGCCGGGGTCGAGGGAACGAGAGGACAGGTAAGCAAGAGACAAGCCGAGGTCAAAGGACACGATGTCAGGGTACCTGAGGCCTCTACCTCTAAGGGAGGTAGAGATTTGGTGGTTTGCCCGTCCAGGCGAGCTGTTTCCTTCGTTCCTCGCGGTTCATCCAGTCACTTAAACACCGGCCGCGAGGAATCCACGTCCTTTTCTAGCAGGACGCTCAATACGTGACGTCATGACGCTATCACGAGCGACCTGTCACTCAAGTGTCCGATATCCAATCGGTACTTGTCAGAGGCGTGATTACCATCCAGAGCCAGGGTATTTAAGCTTACTTCTCTCTTCAGCTCATTGCCCTGTCGTGGTTCTAGCTTGTCTAGTCACTCAGTGCTCTGGTATTCTAGTTTACTCTATTTGGTTTTGACTCGGCTTGTTGTACTACCCTGCTTCTCTGTTCTCCCTTGACCCGGCTTGTCTCTCGCTTATCTGTCTTCCCGTTCCCTCGACCTCGGCTTGTCTCTGACTATTCTCTATTACTCTCGGTACGTTAGTCCGGCCATTCTAAGGCCCGGTATACGTACCTTTCCACTCTTTGTACTCTGCGTGTTGGATCCCTGTCCCGATCCTGACATTACGACAGGGCCAATGGATCCTGCAGGTACAAACAGTCAGCTTGCTTCTTCTGATCCCAGGTTTGACGCCATGGAGCATAGGATGGATCAGATGGCTCTAGCACTACAGGCACTTTTGTCTCGTGCTAGTAACCCACCTGAGGAGACACGTACTCCTTCTATTTCTCCTGCAGTCTCAGGTCTAGAGGTAGCCACTGTAGGTGCTTCTTCCCGTATTACCCCACCAGTACGTTATGGCGGGTCACCGGAGAAGTGCCGTGGTTTTCTGAACCCGATCAGCATCCATTTCGAATTACAACCCCGCTCTTATCCTACAGATAGAGCGAAGGTTGGATTTGTTATTACTTTACTCATTGAGAAAGCTCTGAGATGGGCCAATCCTTTATGGGAGAATGATAATCCACTAGTCTATAATTATAATGCCTTTGTAGCTGCGTTTAGAAGAACTTTTGACCCTCCTGGTAGAAAGGTCAATGCAGCTAGATTACTGTTGCGCCTTAGACAGGACAATCGAACACTTGTGGACTATGCACTAGAGTTCAGGTCCTTGGCGGCAGAAGTTAAGTGGAACGAACAGGCTTATATAGATGTGTTTCTGAATGGGTTATCAGATGTAATTCTTGACGAGGTCGCTACTAGAGAACTCCCTGAGAATTTGGAGGATTTAATTTCTTTTATATCTCGTATTGATGAACGCATAAGAGAGAGGCAGAACACTCGAGATAGGACCCGTAGACCCTCCTTTAAACTAGCGCCTACCTTTCAAAATTCTGAGTTCGAGGACTTACGTATTTCTGAACCTATGCAGATAGGCAGTACTCATCTCACAGAGAGAGAGAGACAGTACAGAAGAAGGGAGGGTTTATGTATGTATTGTGGAGTCAGAGGACATTTACGCCTAAATTGTCCTAATCGTTCGGGAAACGCTCGCACCTAAGTTTCTCTAGAGGACAGGCCTTGGGTGTTTCTACTTTGTCCTCTATTCACAACTACAAAGAGTTCAGGCTTCTGTTACCCGTTTCTTTGAGGTGGGAGAAGGGAGTAGTAAAGACTATGGCACTAATCGATTCTGGAGCTGCTGAGAGCTTTATAGATCAGGGTTTTGTTGCCAAGCATGCTATCCCATCCCAGTTAAAAGAGACACCACTGGCTGTTGAGGCCATCGATGGTAGACCGTTACTTGAGCCTGTTATTTTCCATGAGACCATACCGATTAACTTAACTGTTGGCATCCTACATAAAGAGGATATATCCTTAATGCTCATTTCTTCTCCGTCTATTCCCATAGTCCTGGGGTACTCCTGGTTGAGGAGACACAACCCTATTATTAATTGGGAGTCAGGGGAGATAGTTTCGTGGGGAAAGAATTGTCAAGGAAAATGCTTGCGGAAGGTCTTACCTCTCGGATTAACTAACACATCGACTACCTCTGACAATCCTACAGAGACACAAATTCCGCCTCAGTATCTAGATTTAAAGGCAGTATTTGACAAAAAGAAAGCCGATACCTTACCCCCACACAGGTCCTTTGATTGCAAAATTAACCTACTCCCTGGTACCATGCCTCCCAGAGGTCATGTATACCCATTATCTACGAAAGAGAACTCAGTTCTAGAGGAGTATATTCACGAGAATTTAGACAAGGGATTCATCAGGAGGTCCTCCTCCCCTGCCGGGGCTGGATTTTTTTTTGTTAAAAAGAAAGATGGTTCTTTGAGACCTTGTATTGATTATCGAGGCTTGAATAAGATAACCATTAAAAATGCCTACCCGATTCCCTTGATCACCGAACTCTTCGATCGTTTGAAGGGCTCTACAATTTTCACCAAGTTAGACCTCAGAGGGGCATATAACTTGGTGAGAATCCAACAGGGGCATGAGTGGATGACGGCATTCAATACTCGCTATGGTCACTATGAATATACGGTTATGCCTTTTGGGTTATGCAATGCACCAGCGGTATTCCAAGATCTGATTAATGAGGTTCTTAGGGAATTTCAGCAAGAGTGCGTCATTGTATACCTAGATGATATACTTATACATTCTAGTGAGATTGAGACTCATCACAAGCAAGTCAGGAGGGTTTTGCACAAGCTTCTTCAGCATGGTTTGTACTGCAAGTTGGAGAAATGTAGCTTTGATCAAACCCAGGTAACCTTTCTCGGCTATGTGATCTCTGGGGAGGGATTTAAGATGGATCCGGATAAACTCCAGTCCATTCTAGAGTGGCCTTTACCCAAAGGTCTTAAAGCCGTACAGAGATTTATTGGTTTTTCCAATTATTATAGGCGCTTTATTAAGGGCTATTCTTCAATTATCGCACCTATCACTAATATGACCAAACAGGGGGCTGATACTAAGAATTGGACTACTGAAGCTCTTCTTGCGTTCAAAACTCTCAAGGAGCTTTTCGCTTCCGCTCCAATTTTAGTTCACCCCGACACTTCCCTGCCTTTTCTGCTTGAGGTAGACGCATCAGAGACTGGTTTAGGTGCTGTCCTATCTCAAAGGTTGGGTGTTGATAAACCATTACATCCATGTGGATTTTTCTCTAAAAAATTGTCCGGTACTGAGAGCAGATATGACATTGGTGACAGAGAATTACTAGCGGTTATCAAAGCTTTGAAAGAGTGGAGACATTTATTGGAAGGTACTTTACATCCTGTTACCATTCTAACAGACCACAAAAATTTGTCTTATATCGGAGAAGCCAAGCGTCTGTCCTCCAGGCAGGCTCGTTGGTCATTGTTTCTTACCCATTTCAATTACGTTCTGACTTACAGACCTGGCTCAAAGAATTCTAAAGCCGATGCGCTATCTCGCCAATTTGAGCCTTCTGCTTCAGTTGAACCACTTGTGTCCTCCATTGTACCCAAATGCAATATTATTGCTAATACCAGTCTTAAAATTCATTCTCCGCTACTTGACCAGATCTTGAAGTCACAACATCTAGCCCCCGGAAACACTCCTGAGGGAAGAAACTTTGTTCCTCCTGAACTTCAACTGGAGCTCTTACAATGTTTTCACGAAAGTAAGATAGCTGGTCATCCTGGTATTCGCAAGACATACTCTCTGATATCCAAGGATTTCTGGTGGCCTTCACTTCGAAAAGATATTGAGGAGTTCGTCGCAGCTTGTGAGACTTGTGCCAAGACTAAACTACCTCATGCTTCTCCATGTGGCCTGTTACACCCCTTGGACGTTCCTGAGAAACCTTGGTCCTGTTTGTCCATAGACTTTATCGTTGATTTACCTGCTTCCAAGAGACATACTGTTATTCTCACGGTAGTGGATAGATTTACTAAGATGGCTCATTTCGTACCATTACCTAAACTTCCGACTTCTCCTGAATTGGCGGAGATTTTTGCGAGAGAGGTTTTTCGCCTACATGGGATTCCTTCGGAGATTGTTTCTGATAGAGGTTCTCAATTTGTCTCACGTTTCTGGAGATCCTTTTGTTCTCAAATGGGTATCAAATTGAACTTCTCCTCTGCCTATCACCCTCAGTCTAACGGAGCTGCTGAACGTACTAATCAAAAGATCGAACAGTATCTACGTTGCTTTGTTTCCGAACACCAGGACGATTGGGTCGGTCTGATTCCTTGGGCGGAGTTCGCACACAATAACCTTGTTTGTGATTCAACTCGCTCTAGCCCTTTCTTCATGAACTATGGCTTTCATCCTTCGATTTTTCCTTCGGTTTCCTCTTCTCAGGGGATACCGTCGGTTGATGATCATGTCGCCAACCTGAAGAGATTATGGGATCAGACTCGGCAAATTCTATTACATAGTTCTTCGTTGTTCAAGAAACACGCTGACAAGCATAGAAGAGCGGCTCCTGTTTTTGTTCCTGGGGATAGGGTATGGTTGAGTACTAAGAATATTCGCCTAAAAGTCCCATCTATGAAGTTTGCTCCTCGCTACATAGGTCCTTACAGGATTCTCACTCGTATCAACCCGGTTGCGTATCGCCTTGCTCTGCCACCTGCCTTACGCATTCCTAACTCTTTTCATGTCTCCTTGTTGAAACCTCTTATTTGCAACAAATTCTCCTCTAAGGTTTCCTCTCCTCGTCCTGTTCAGGTGGAGGGTCGGGAGGAGTACGAGGTCAGCTCCATCATTGATTCCAGAATTTCAAGGGGAAAATTGCAATATCTGGTCAACTGGAGGGGATATGGTCCTGAGGAGAGGAGTTGGGTACCTCAGGAGGACGTTCATGCATCTCGCCTTCGCAGAGCATTTCACCTCCGCTTCCCATCTCGCCCCGGTTCCTTCCGCCCGGTGGGCGTATCTGAGAGGGGGGGTACTGTCAGGGTACCTGAGGCCTCTACCTCTAAGGGAGGTAGAGATTTGGTGGTTTGCCCGTCCAGGCGAGCTGTTTCCTTCGTTCCTCGCGGTTCATCCAGTCACTTAAACACCGGCCGCGAGGAATCCACGTCCTTTTCTAGCAGGACGCTCAATACGTGACGTCATGACGCTATCACGAGCGACCTGTCACTCAAGTGTCCGATATCCAATCGGTACTTGTCAGAGGCGTGATTACCATCCAGAGCCAGGGTATTTAAGCTTACTTCTCTCTTCAGCTCATTGCCCTGTCGTGGTTCTAGCTTGTCTAGTCACTCAGTGCTCTGGTATTCTAGTTTACTCTATTTGGTTTTGACTCGGCTTGTTGTACTACCCTGCTTCTCTGTTCTCCCTTGACCCGGCTTGTCTCTCGCTTATCTGTCTTCCCGTTCCCTCGACCTCGGCTTGTCTCTGACTATTCTCTATTACTCTCGGTACGTTAGTCCGGCCATTCTAAGGCCCGGTATACGTACCTTTCCACTCTTTGTACTCTGCGTGTTGGATCCCTGTCCCGATCCTGACACACGAGAGGTAAACAGGAACGATAGTACAAGCCGAGTCAAAACCAGATAGAACGATAAACATAAGAGCACTGAGGGACCAGACAAGCTAGAACCACGACAGGGCAATGAACCATTAGCCACATCCCTCTTTTATACCCTGGTTCTCTAAATCATGGCTCCGCCCTTGCCGAGCCCTGATTCGTTGTTCCGAACCAGATTGACAGGTCGGGATGTGATTGCCGTCATGACGTCGGCTCCTGAGCGTCGTGTCATAAAAGGAAGTGGGGTGGGGGGGCGGGGCCTGACCGCCGAACAGACCGGTCACACCAAAACAGAGCTCCGGGCGAGAACCGACAAACATACAATACAGATTGAAACTATCACATCAAAACTACTAAAAATACACAGCAGAGAAGCGGTGCGATCCCCGAGGCTCACATAGCCGGATTGCCGGACTCTGAGAGGCGATCAGAAGCGGAGATAGGGCTGCGGCCTACCCACGAGGGCAGGCGCGGGAGAGGCGGCCGACCTCCCTGCCGGCGGCTCGGCGGGAAAAGCTGCAACCCCCAAGACCCCGTTTACCCCCCCTGGCCGGAGAGGGATATCCCGGCATAACCAAGCGTCTGATACAAGCAATACCTACCTGCCAAGCACACTGACACCGTGAGCGAGCAGTACCAACTACACATCGTGCAACCCCGAGCACCTGAGGCCTAGTCAAAATGGCCGCCCTGCAGGGCCCAAGAGACAAAAAAGAGGTCAGTCATACCCCATCCCATACCCTGGAAGCCCTAGACCGGCTGGGCCTGACCTTCTGCACAACACTGCAGGACAGGGGGGTGACCTACCAGAGTGCAGCACAAATAGTGGCCTCGTGGATTAGGCCAATCACCCGCCGACGCTACTACGGGCACCCATCTCTGGCCTTTCAAGCGGCCGCGCGGACATCGACTACCGGCACAGCACACCAAGAGGCCACTCGACCTAGGCGATCACGCCCTCCTCCGCCCGCAGCGGTACAAGACGACCAGGCGGATCGCCCTAAGACCCAGCACAAATCATCACTCCAGCAAGACCCCGAGTACCACTCCAGGGCCGCAACGGCAAGCCACATCGACACCCAGGCACTGTTTCCACAGATCGGGGACGGAGATGGGTCGGAGCCAGAAAATCCACGCCACTCAGGCATAAGCGAAGTCCTCCACGCACACGATATCACCGGCGACCTACATGACGACCAGCACGCCAGCAACACCTTCCACACATCTGGCATAGGGTGAATGACCCGGACTCGGCAGTGGGAACCGCGAGCCCCATGTTGTGCAGTATATGGGATCACGGGCCTCAATGCGAACTCTACTTAATATAAACGTGAGCCAAAACAGTAATACGTGATATCCTATGCATCCATGATACAACGTTCCTTATTCTGTTTATTATTATTTGCTTTGATATCCTTTTCTATGTCGCCTATGTCGAACCCAACAACCATACTTGTACCGCCCTTAGGCGATAATAACATGGTCTTGGGTGTTCACAACGACGGATAGTTGAATCCTGCGTAACTGTATAGCCCAATCCTCCTAATCTGATGTGTTATCGCTCCACTGTCTATCTCTCCTATTATTATAAGAGTAAAATGTACAGTTAAAAGACAACCTATAAAGTCTAACCAGAAAGTGAACACCCTAAGAACGTACGTTATGCTCTAAACCCATAATAGTGATACCAACATGTCTCTACTCTTGCCTATGTAACTACAAAATAGTGCATGATCTGACACTGCTATATTTTATTTTACCTTTCTCAACGTATAAGCGTTGACTTAGCTTGTTCGCTAGAAGAGTTAGTAAGCTACACTTGGGTTTTAAGTGAAAACCCTCCTGCACCCTGTGTATGCTCAACATGGTGCCTAGCCACCTAGCGGTGACGATCCTTTGCACATACCCCAGAAAAGTTAGTTAACCTATGTCTATACTGGGGGCTCTGCAAAGTATACATTGTACTGTGATATAAGGGTATTGCCAGATCATCTAATCTACACGCTGACTTACTATATAATAACTACTTACTCCTAATTTGAAAAGCATGTTTACTATGTATAAACCCGTGACCTCTTAATTTGAATAGCATGTTTAATACGTATAAACTTGTGATCTCTTAATTTGAATAGCATGTTTTCTATGTGTAAACTCGTGACCTCTTAATTTGAATAGCATGTTTACTATATACAAACTCGTGACCTCTTAATCTGAATAGCATGTTTACTATGTATAAACTCGTGACCTATGTATAAATTGTGCATTGTTCCTATGTACCCCATTGTAACCTATGTTTCGAATTGTGCAAGTGGACTGCCTTTGGGGCACCACATGCCTGTATGTTATCTTAATATGCACTGCAAAAAAAAAAAAGGAAGTGGGGTTCTCGCGGCCGGCGTGGGAATGACTATGAGAGCTGTGAGGATTAGATGAATCAGCCCCGCTGAGAGAACGGACGTCGGGAAGTCTAACCTCCTCCGAGGTAGAGACTTCAGGTACCCTGACAATACATACGCTACAATTGTGGTAGTTTACTCTATTTGGCAGGGTCAAATTAATGTAGTAGCTGATTGAAATTTTTCTCTTCAGACCTGTACTCTTAACAGCAATATAGATGTCCGCAGCCTGTGCCTACATGTTTGGGTTTGTGGTTGTAAGGTTAATGACTAGGTACTGTTTTAGTGAGATCGAGGCTAGCCCAGTGAGGGCCCGATCTTCCTAGCGAATGTGAGGCTGTAATAAGGGCCAAATATTTGAAAAAGGGTGTCATAATTGTAAAAATGGACATAATTTAATATAACAGTAGCGTAACCAAGTAGTCTACATATTTATAGATTGCAAATGAATATAACTAATATCCCTCCTATACAAGTTAAATGACCGCTAGTCACAATTGAACATACAAATAAAACACATGAATTATGCCTGTAAAGGCCCAGACTACATATAAATATAGGAGAATATACCATAACAGATTTTATTGAAGAACCCCATAGGACAGAAAACTTGTTTATACAGTTATAACTTGTTATGTTCTGTAGGCTGAATGAGGCCAGGTCTTGTAAAGTACATAGAAATATGCATGACAACAGTGTATTTAAGTACCAGATGAAGATGCATAAACAATATAGATCGTTTTTAATTTTAATAGCTTGGTTGATATGTAACCTGACATGCATATAGGAATACCACATATTATGGCCAAAAGCGGGCTGAATCCTTAGACTGGCGAATAGGGCGAACAGCAGTGTCCCAACAAGGTTGGGACGAACTGTCAATTTGTGCATTATAGATATGTGGCGGTCGAACAGGGGGCCTGAGCCTGTACATATGTTTGGCTGGATGACCTAATGTGGCCGAACGGATAATGTGTAAAATTTGTAATTGTGGTCAAATGAGGGCTCAATGCCTTGATTTGACTACATTTGGGCCAAACAGGAGTGCCTATTCGCGTGTGAACCAAATATATGTAACTTGTGGCGGCCGAACAAAGTTCTAACATTGTACATTTGCCAAGTAAAAATACAGAATTGTGGTTGTGGCCGTACGTAACGTAATGTGTTGTATTGGCTGACGGAGGCTGTAACTCATGCTTTGTTGCTGCCACGTGCGGTTGAGAGTCGGAAAGCCGCAGGGCCGAAATGACTGTGACGTCCCTGCACTTGCTGGCTGCCATTGTGAACACAGAAGCAGGCAGAGATCGGGTCTAAAGGCATAGACAGCCACTTGTATCGGGCATTGAGTTTGAAGCAGCAATACTGAGATTTTAGACCGGAACTGGAAATCACAATGACAATTTATTGGGAGTGCCTTGAGGTTTAATAGGTCCTGTCACCACAATCACGGTTTACAATGTCTCAGCCAATGTTTGTAACATTTGCTGAGACAACATTGGTTGAGGCAACAGAGCTGTCTCTGCCCCTCTCTTCTCCTCACTGTAATCTGAGGCGAGGGAGGCAGAGAGATTACTGTTGGAGATTGTTAAAAAGTATTTAAAATAAAAATAAGATTCAAACCTTTCAGTGCTGATGACAGCATTAACCTTGGTGATTAGTCCAAGGTACTAGTATATTTGTGTGTGTGTATTAATTTTGAGGGTCAATACATTTATTTTCTTGCTATTTTTCTTTTTTGTTATCTGCAGCAGTTTTTACATATCTTTTACCCCTTCCCTGCTGCCTCTCACTGTACGTTACAGTATCTGTGCTGTACAGTACTGTATCAGTGATCAGTGTTATCAAGCTGACATTTTTTAGTGTGGTTATTTATATAAAAGTGATAAAGGTTAAACGAATCCACCTAAAATGGCACGCTACAACGTAGGTAGATGTTTGTGAGCAAATTTACTATTTTAGCTTGTTTAAGTCTGATGACCTATTGAGTTGATGGTCAAACAAACCAACTTGTTTGCCAGCCAGTATGTTTCTGTGTATCCAAGGTCACATTACAGGAGAAAAAAGTATAGCACTCCCTGATGTTCAGGAAAAAAATATGTGGGCTTTAAGCCTAGTAATGTATATTATGAAAAAGCTAAGTATCATGTCCTACTGGCACAGGCACCCCATCCTAACGACTACTCCCCTTTTTACAGGGATTATGAAGAGGGATCGCTACAAGCAAATACTGCGATACCTCTGTTTTAACGATAATGCATTAGCCCCCCCAGAAACGCCCCATTGTTTGTCAACAAAATTCAGCCCCATATCCAATTCCTATCTGACAAATTTTCCCACAATTTATATCCCAGACCAAAACATTTGTATTGACGAATCCCTGATGAAATGCAAAGTTACACTGCTTTTAAAACCATATATCTGTCAGGATTACAATTGATCCAACACACAGTATTAGTATCAATTGATAGGAATAAGGATAACGTCTAACCGAACCTTAGAATGGCTGGACTTAACATACCAGAGAATAGTCAAAATAATAGCTAAGGTCAGGAACACAGAAAGAAACACTGTTGCAAGGATTAGCCAATAGTCAGGGATAGAAAGAAGCCAAAGTCAATAACCAAAGAAACACAATCATGAACACACTCTCGGATAACCAACAAAGGGAAACCACGAAAGGGCAACGAATAGAAGAAATTAATGAGTTTAATTATCCTTCTTGTTAGTCCGATTGGCTGTACTCAGCCTTTGACCCCAAAACGTGCACGAGTGTCCTCTGCGTGACGTCACCCGTACGTTGAGATGGATGCTCTTCTGCTTTTGAGAGATGCCCTCTCCTGCTGGCTTCCCTCCCTCGGCAGGAGGACGCGCAGTCCTTGGCACTCCCACAGTCTGTGACTGACACCATTTGTCCCAGACTATAACCCAGGTATTGCTTGCTCGCCCTTTGGGCACAGGGGCCAATACCTGCGTCCAGAGGTGGATCCCCTTGGGGACGCACAGAGAAAGGTAGCCGCAAATCTAGGCATGTATCCCCCTCTGCCTCCAGAACCACCATAACTGGCGTACCTCAGGTCGCCCATGAAAGCGTGTCCAATTCACGCAAAAGAGCCTTTCCGCGCCAGGCAGAATGGGCGCGGCAGTGGAAATGTACGAGAGCACAGACTGAGAGCCACTCCAACTCAGAAACTGGATCTAGTGAGGAGGCTTGTGTTGTCAGGTAGTGACTCAGAGAATGTTATCAGCGGAGACCTGATTACGGAACTATGACACTCTTAGAGGCACATATATCCATATTTCCCTTAATGTTAAGGGACTTAACTCCCCCCAAAAAAGACGTCTCATGTTCCGTGAGCTTAAGCTCCTGCGTCATGTCGCCCTGATCCAGGAATCCCACTTGCCTAGGCACGCCACCGTGGTCCTTAAAGATCACACCTATAACACGGTAGTAGAGGCCAGAGCCCTTAACAAACGCAACGGCGTGGCGATTTTGCTACGTTGTGACTGCCCTATCCGAATTACGACCACAGACAGCGTCCAAAACGGACGATATCTCATTATATCGGGCACATTACACGCACAGGTAATACATATAATTAACGTATATGCACCAAATGTACCCAACTCTGCGTTTTGGAGTAGCCTGGAAAGTAAGATCCGCTCCCTTCCTCACGGCTTACTGATCCTGGGGGGCGACTGCAATGCAGTCCTGTGTCCAGCCATAGACAGAAGCGCCACAAGGGGCCAACCCCGACCCCAGGGCAGGGGTTCCCAAGACAAGGCCTTCGACAGCTTCCTATAGTCAACGGGACTTATAGACATATGGAGGGCACACCATCCAGGCGACCGTGACTACACCTTCTTTTCCTTGCTGCACCACACCTATTCACGCATCGACCTGTTCCTAGTTAACAGTGCCACCGTCCCAAAAGCCGTAGGCACCAGCATCGGCTCTACGACATGGTCGGACCACTCAGACATACAATTGACACTGGGCAATATAGGAGGGAGGGCCCCTTGGACGTGGCGACTTAACACATCGCTTCTCAAAGACCCCCAGATAGTCTCGACCATTACAGACAAGATAAATGCATATTTCACCACCAATGACTCCCCTGACCTGGCAAGGGGAACACTATGGGCTGCGCATAAAACGGTGCGCCAACTCATAAAAATAGCTACACACAAAAAAGAGTTAAGATGCAAAGACTGCAGGAACTAATGATAGCACTGAGGACAGCAGAACAAAAACACAAATCGACCCCCAATGAGACCCTATACGCTCAATTAGAAACAGCGAGACGAGCGGTGAAGGAACTCCTCCTGGAGGATATGGCTCATAGCCTTCTCTGGTCTAAACAGACCTTTTACGAGAAGGCGAATAAAATGGACACGTACTTAGCCCGCACACTGAGGCCAAGACAGGCGCGGCACCACATTACCTCATTGAAACACCCAGACAAATCCACATGGACAACTACCGCGGACATAGCTGCGATCTTTACAGACTTTTACAAAAACCTATACAACCATTCACCAACGACCAATGCCCCACGAAATGACGAAGCCGATCGAACTGCCACATTCCTATGACAACTAACCCTACCAGGCCTGTTGCCCAAAGCGATAGCAACTCTTGATCAAGACATAACTACCGACGAAGTTGACAGGGGCATATCCAAGCTCCACGCAAACAAAGCCCCGGGTCCGGATGGTTTCGGAGGGGCCTACTACAAAAATTTTCGTGAAGTCCTAACTCCCCATTTAGCAACCCTATTCAATGACTTCCGCAATGGCGGCTTACCGGACAGAGACATGACTTTAGCTAACATTGTGTTAACTCCCTAACCCGGGAAGGACCCCCAACAACCTGGGAACTACAGACCCATCCCTCTAATCAACCACGACGTAACGCTACTAGCTGTCACGTTTAACATTTGTTATGAAGGAACATAACTGCAGATTTCTTAGAGCTTGAATATTTATTAGAACAATTAGAAGATATTGTGACTTAAGTTCAGAATTACAGGCACTGTAGCTTTAAATAATAAACGGTTGCTTAAGTCCAGAATTACAGGCAATGTAGCTTTAAATAATAAACGGTTGCTTAAGTCCAGAATTACAGGCAATGTAGCTTTAAATAATAAACGGTTGCTTAAGTCCAGAATTACAGGCAATGTAGCTTTAAATAATAAACGGTTGCTTAAGTCCAGAATTACAGGCAATGTAGCTTTAAATAATAAACGGTTGCTTAAGTCCAGAATTACAGGCACTGTTGCTTTAAATAATAAACGGTTGCAATTAGCAGGTTCTGAATCATTTAGAGTCTGTTAGTTGAGTTTAACAAGTTAGGTGATAAGCAATTACAATAGTTCGTTCTGAAGCAAGACAGGTGCAGCTAACTTGAATAGTGGATAGGTTGAAGATAGCTGTAGCTGGGTTGATTGATAATAAGACTTTGGTAACAGGAAATAAAGGCTTTAGATATGTAACTCTTATCACAGAGGTTTAATGTTACTTAGCTTCCGGTAAAGAGAAAACAGGTTCCCTAGTTCTCCTGAGAGGCGGTTATATCCAATGATATGTGTGTAGAGAGTTCAGGCTTTAGTCGAGGATGAGGAGAGGTGCAGGGGACGTGTGTAGTCTTCCAGTCCGGTCCGGTAACAGATGGCTTTCACAGAGAAGTTTGTAGCCGGTTCGTGAGTGCGGTACGTAGTTCAATAATCCAGCGTCTATCAGCTGGTGCGGTCGCATTAAGTAAGGAGACCGTGTCATAAGGGGGTGTGGCTAAGCTCCGTGGAACCCGGAAGTAAGAGGATACCAGACTAAAGGCATGACACTAGCTAAGATCCTAGCAGAAAGACTGAAACCCTACCTAAGCACCCTAATAAAACCTGACCAAGTGGGGTTCATCCCAGACAGGCAATTATTTGAGAACACGAGACGAAACTGCACCATCATATGGCGCCAACATATCACGAAAACTCCCACCGTTATGGTATCTCTCGACGCCGAGAAAGCATTTGACAGGATTAAATTGACATATTTGTTTACCCTCCTAGAACATCTATGCTTACCACGCCCATATATAACAGCCATACAAGCCTTATACCATGAAGTCTCGGCCCAAGTGAAGATACCCGGAGCACCCACATGCCCGTTTTCACTCTCAAACGGCACTAGGCAGGGGTGCTCCTTGTCTCCCCTTCTGTTTGCCCTTGCGCTAGAGCCTCTGCTACTGGCCATTCGGGAACACCCAAGCATCAAGGGGGTAAAGGTTGGGGGCCAGGAATTTTGAGTGTCTGCCTACGCAGACGACGTACTCCTGTCCCTCACGTCACCGACCACCTCCATGGAAGGAGTACGGGAGTTTCTCTCTAGATTCAGCCCACTCTCAGGATATAAGGTTAACATGTCTAAATCCAGTGCCATTCCTATAGGGATACCTACAGCAGACATAAACCACGTACGCGATAACCACAGCATTCAATGTGTAACACACTCCATTAGTTACTTAGGCATCCAGTTGACAGCGGACCCGGCGGACATGTACAAATACAATTACCCCCCGACGATCAGGGCCCTTGTTCGGGACATGGATAACTGGACGGACAAACCCATTTCCTGGATGGGTCGGATGCATTCAGTGAAGATGAATGTCCTTCCAAGGATTCTGTTTCTCTTTCAGGCCCTTCCCCTACCGCTCACTAAAGCAGATCTAGCACACCTACAAAAAGCCATCGGCAATTTTATTTGGCAAACCAGAAGACACTGGGTGGCGAGACATACCTTATTCAGCCCGAAGCGCATGGGCGGTCTGGGCCTACCCAATTTGTACTATTACTATTTGGCGGCCGCAAATCGCAATGTGGCACTCCCCAATGGGGACAAGGAAGTGGGTGGAACTGGAGTCACTCTTTATGGGAGCAGACTTGCCACAATACTACATATGGGTCCCGAAGGACGTCAGACCCCTACCGGGGACTAACTGCCCACCATCACCAACTCCATACACATATGGGACAGATTGGCCCAGAAATTTCACCTATCTGCTGCTCCATCCCCATTAATGCCATTCCTGAGCAATAGGGTTTTCACCCCTGGATTGATGGCACGTAATTTTAAAAGAATCAAACAAACAGGCCCGCAGAGAATATGCCACCTCTATGAAGGGGGCGCCCTAATAACATTTGACACAGTTAGGCAAGGACAACACCTCACCCCAGCGGGCTTTTTCAGGTATCTCCAAATAGCTGACTTCGCTAGACAACCCCACATTAAAAAGGCAGCATTAGCTACCCGTACTTTCTTTGAAAACATATGCTTAAAAGAAAGACCTCCTAAAGGCCTCATTACACAGCTATACGCCCACCTATGCTCAGACACTACTGAATGGGGCAGCCTGACATACACATTACACTGGGAGATGGACCTGGGGGAGGTCCTGGAGGGAGTGGAGTGGCAGGAAATATGGGAGGCAAGCAACACCTCCTCTATGTATGTCTCCATGCAGGAACAATCCTTCAAAATCCTTTAAAAAGTCAGCCACCTCCCAGGTCAATGGTGATCGGGAAAATAAAGGACAGCTGCCTTATGGACGACCTCACTGCTAGGGTGCGGGGTACACAAAGGAGGTTCGAGAGAACTTGGGGGCCATGGAGGGAGAGCCACCTCGCAGACTAGTTAAAAGGCGGGGACACAGCTGACGCGGGTCCCCCCCCTCCTCGCCTCCTTTTCTCGGCCCTGCCCAGGCCTCCCCGGCCCCTCCCCTCCTCCTGCCCACCCGGAGCTGGAATGTTACCCTTTCCTCCCCTCTTCCTCTATTGCTCTTCCACTATCTCTGTCTTCTGTCTACTCTGTCTCTTTCTCTCTATCTTAGGCCCTAGCCTTTTTCAGAGAGCCTTATATCACACACAGATAGCACCCATGAGCGTAGATTGCGTCAGGACGCTAACCGTAACCTTATCTCCCTAATGTGAAGGACATATCAGCAGAGGGGGGGTGGTGGGACAGGAGCGAGAGCCGGAAGAACATAGAAAGAGGGGGTAGGGAATGAGAATAGGGAATGACACAAACAATGTTAAAATCATAGAACGCATTACCCCCGTTGGTGAACCGGCGCCGCTGGCTGGCCTCACCGCCTGTGACCAGGACCACAGTTAAACTTTAAAATCCACAGCACAAATATGAACCTGACCTGAGTCATTAGCCCTTCCTCAGTGATGAGCATATTAGGCTGACTTGCACGCGGTTCTGACCTACAATTAAATTAGCCCTAGACTATCAGATCAATGCTAAACCCTTCTTGTCAAGCATTATTTTAAAATTTGTCAATGTACTGTAAAAACGGTGCCTTTGTTATATGCCATGGAAAAACTGAAGTTTATTGTAGACTACAGCAAGTATATGGAAGGAGTAGACTTGGCTGATCAATGTATACAGCCTTATCTGGTGAATCAAAAGATTAGGTCCCGGTACAAGCAAATTGCAATCTATTTAAAGGGAAACTATAGTGCTAGGAATTCTAAGTTTTATTTCTATCAAGATAGTACCCTATAGTGCCCCTCTGCAGCGCAGATAGGTATGAAAACCCTTTTATCACTTACCTGATTACAGCACCAATGTTCCTCCCCCAATGTTGGTGACCTAAGGTGCATGCACGGCAATCGCATTAGGACTACCCCATAGGAAAGCATTGAATTTCGCCTAACGATACGAAAACTTCTCCAGTTGCATTAACCCTGCAATGTAATTATCAGTTTATCAATAACTTTAATAATTACAATTGCAGGGGTAAACCGACAGGGGTACTGCACCCAAACCACATTAATTAGCTGAAGGTGTCTTTGTGCCTATAGTCTCCCTTTAAGCCAGACTGCAATTTTCAAATTTTCCTATGTGCTGTATAAAAAAAAAAAAGCACCATACTCCTTTCTTGATTCTATGTTGAAACTTATGTCCGATATATTATTTACCCAATACTACCTCTTTGGAATCAGTAGATGCCCAGAGACTTTGTGGCAAGCACTTTCCTTCCCCATTCTCCACCCTCCCACCACACACCCTGTAAAAAGTCACCCCAGAGAAAGTGTTATGTTATAAGAAATGACTCCAGTTATTATTGCCCTTCCTGTCCATCTCTACCTCATCTCTACCTCACTTCTGCATAACAGACTTTCAGAATCTACCATACAGAGCTGTACTTTTATATTACTCTGTATGGGACTTTGTCAGTTTGTTTGTCGTTTTTAGATTTCTTTTTTTTTTTTTAATTCCGTTATTTAATAATATATCTTTAAGGCATTTGTAACAATAATATATACGGATAGATCTGAAAGTTTGAATGCAAAAAGAAGTAACATTGGTGAATGGAAAGAAATTACTTTCAATACTCAGCCAACTAGAGCAAGGTGAAAAAGAAGTGTCTACACAGATCCCGTCTGCTGTAGAAAGAGGACGGTCACAGGTTCAGTTTAGATGAAGGAGGGTGGGAGGAGCTAAACTTAACCCCTCCCACCACGCCTCAGAGGACCAGCAAGCGGCTGTCTTAACGGCAAGTCTGGTGTTCCCAATAATGGGTTTTTAGATTTCTGACCTTGGCTTTTTTTTATTAATCTGTTAGCTGCCTGTACCGACTACCTGCTTGTATTACAGACTACGCTGACTTCTGGATCCCCCTGACCTTGGCCATCCCTGTCTACGTTAAGTTCAGTCATTATAAGGTCGCTACACCAAGCGACTCAAAATACTACATATTAAATACTTATTAGAATGGAATGCCATCATTGGGGCAATTTATTTTTAAGAATGCCATGTTCTCTCAAAGTGAACATAGAAAATTACTTTGTCAATTTTACAAGTTGAAAGGGCATCTAATATATCTGGCTCCCCCTCCCCCTAAAAAAAATGTATGTGTGAGACCAGGGGCGGCTCTAGACTTGGCGAGGCCTTGGGCAAAACTCAAACATGAGGCCCCACTAACACCATTAGTGGGAAAAAAAAAGCGGTTGCCTTGTGTCTAGATATATTGAAGGGCGGGCTTGCAGCGTTGGATGTAGAGACCTAGTCTCTGTATTTCATCGTTCAAAGGCTTGCATTGGTGTGGCTCACTGTGCCTCTGCGTTGTGAGCTCCCTGACTGTAGTTATGGCATAAATTGCAATAAACAAATTTACATTTGCAATTATGCCAATTGTTTATACATGATCACGAGGTATGGTTGCATAGCCTGGCAGTTGTGTATACATAAGTGCTGGTGTAAAGGGGTTATTGGAAACAGAAATTTTTATTTTGGTTGGGCTTTTATAAAAAAATCTGTCACAATGTGTATTTCTGAGTGTGTCTTGCATTGTCTACCTTTGTGTGTGCCTGAGAGTGTGTGTCTGACAGTGAGTATCCTTGTATCTGTATGTATGTTTCTCTGAGCATGTGTATGTTTATGTACTGCCTGTGGCCTTTGGGCACTGAGTTTGACAAAGCTATGTTTTATGACGGTGTGTATAATGATTGCCTTCAGGGGGTGACAGGGTGAGAAAAGGGGTAACTGTGGCAGAGTGAGTGTTAGGGCGTGAGTGTGACACAATGAGGGAGGGTGAGACTGACATGGTTTAAAGAGAGAGTGTTACAGGGTGAGAGAGGAGGTATGTATGACAGTATTAAGGGATTAATGTTATAGGGTGAATCAGTGGCGTACACACAAGCCATGGGGCCCCGGTGCGAAAACTGATCCATGTCCCCCCCGCGCTTAATCTGTGCGGGCCGGGGCCGCAATACATTGCGGCGGGCACCTGGTCGCAGGGCTGCGACCGCGGTATGTACACCAGTGCATACAGATACACATACACTTAAAGGACCACTACAGACACCCAGATCACAACAGCTCAATGAAGTGGTCTGGGTGCCAGGTCCCTCTAGTTTTAACCCTGTAGCTGAAAACGTTTCACTGAGGGTTAATCCAGTCTCTAGTGGCTGTTTCATTGACAGCCGCTAGAGGAGCTTCCGCGATTCTCACTGTGAAAATCACAGTGAGAAGACGCTGAACGTCGATAGGAAAGCATTGAGTAATGCTTTTCTATGGACGGTTTGAATGCGCGTGCGGCTCTTGTCGCGCATGCGCATTCAGAGCTGAGAGACGGATCGGGGCGGAGGGATCCTCAGCGCCAAGGGAGTCCGGTGCTGGAGAAAGGTAAGTGCTGAGGACACACACACTCTCACGAACAGACGCATACACACATTTACTGACAGACACACACTCACTGACAGACAGACACATACTGTCAGGGTTTCTTTGCTGTTTTAAACAGCAACCCTTCCTTTTTCAGTGACTGAGTTTTCAGCTGTAATTACTATCAGCTCCTTCAGTATGTTGTCACGGTTACTCACCTGAGAATAGTAATCAACCCTGCTGCTAATCAGTTCAGCCTATTTAAGCAGCACATCCCAGAACCTCCTTGCCCTTGCATGGTTTCCTGTTCCCCAGAAGTCTCCTTGTTCCTGTGTTTTCTGTTTGTTTCTGGTTCCTGACTCTGGCCTTGTTCCTGACTCCGCTGCTCTCCGTTCTCCTGATCCTGGCTCATCTGACTACCCGCTCTGGTGACTGACCCCTGCTTGCCTCCTGGACTTTGCTTTTGGTTATTTCTTTATTTATTAATAAAGGTGTTTTTGCATCTAGTTCTGTCTCTGTCTGGTTCCTGGTTCCTAACACATACACACTCACAAAACACACACTAACAGACTCACTAACAGACGCACACAAACTAACACACTCTGTAACAGACACATAAACACACACACTGACACACTCACTCTAACATTAACACACACACACTCTAACACTAACACACACACATGTTTTTTTTTTAAATTTTATCCCCCAGCCTCCTTACCTTTAGGAGAGCTGAGGGGATTTCCTGGGGTTCAGTGGTGCTCCTGGGTGGCCGGTCCTGTGGCGTGCGAGGGAGCACTCTCCCCTGAGCGCTCTCTGCCCAGCTGCCTCGCGCACCGTACTGATACCGGAGCCGGAATATGACGTCTTCGGTATCAGTGCGGTGCACGAGGGAGCTGAAGAGGGAGCACTCAGGAGAGAGTGCTCCCTCGCGCGCCCGCCAGCCTGGTGACACCAGGGCCAGCCTCGGGGGGGCCCTGAGGTGACCGGCTCCTGGGCCCCCCAGGAGAAGAGGATGGCCACTCTGGGTGCATACCGGGTCGCAGGGCGGCCGGGCCCCCTGGTGGGCCGGGCCCGGTCGCAGCCGCGACCCCTGCAACCCCGTTATGTACACCACTGGGGTGAATGTAGCACGCTTCGGGCGCGAGTATCACAGGGTTGGGGTGAATGTGGCATGATTGGAGAAGTGAGTGTTACAGGGGATGAAAAGGTGAGTGTGACAGGATTAGAGGGATTCATTTTATAGGGCAAGCATGTCAAACTCAAAGTCTAGCAAGGGCCAAATAAACAAGGTTTAAGTTATTGTGGGCCACAAAAAAATACAGAAATTTTTATAGAAACATAGGTTTATTTTGAAAAGTACAGTATAAAGAAAACCCTAGCATCCCCCTCTACTAAACCACAGCACCCCCATATACTAAATCCCAGTCCCCCCTCTACTAAATCCCAGCACCCCTCTCTAACCAACAAGCAGACTCCACTCACATTGCTGCTGCCAGTATGCGACTCCACAGCCCGGCCTCTGGTATATTCCAAATTGCGCCGTCCCCACACCCTGTGCCAAAGCGGATCCTCCCACTACTTTTTGACACCCTGTGAAGGTGGAGCACGTTGACGTCACGTTGGAATGTGACGTGGCGTTGCGTGCCTCCGTGCACCTCCAGGTCCTCCACTGTCTAGTCGCGGCCATCGCAACACTGACCGACACACACACACTCACTGACAGTCACACTCATTGACAGATACACAGACACTCACTGACACACACACTGTGTTTGGAGGGAGTGACAGTGTGTATGGAGGGGGATGCCAGAGTGTGGAGGGGTCACAGTGTGTATGGAGAGGAGTGCTAGTGTGTGCGAAGAGTGATCACAGTGTGTTTGGTTGGGGTGACAGAGTGCGTGACAGAGTGTGAGAGGTGGGTGACAGGGTGGGAGGGGGGTGACAGAGGTGACACAGTGTGAGAGGGAGTGACAGGGGGGTGCCAGAGTGCAGAGGAGAGTGACAGGGTGTATAGAGGGGGGTGCCAGAGTGCAGAGAGTGGTGCCCATGTGTGTGGAGAGTGGTGACAGTGTAAGAGGTGGGGTGACATCAGTGTAAGAGGGTGGGTGACATAGTGTGAGGGGTGACAGAGTAATGAGGGGGGTGACATAGTGAGGGGGGGTGACAGGGTGAGAGTGGCGTGACGGGGGGTCACATAGTGAGAGAGGGTTACATTAGTGTAAGCGGTGTGACAGAGTGAGAGGGAGGTGACAGGATGAAAGGAGGGTGACAGAGTGAAGGTGGTGATATAGTGTGAGGGGGGGTGACGGGGTGAGAGGGAGGTAACCGGGGGTGACATAGTGAGAGAGGGTTACATTAGTGTAAGGGGTATGACAGGGTGAGGGGTGACATAGGGTGAGAGTAGGTTGACATAGGGTGAGAGGGGGGTGACTTAGTGTGAGAGGTGATGACATAGGGTGAGAGGGGGGTGACTTAGTGTGAGAGGTGATGACATAGGGTGAGAGTGGGGTGACGGGGGTGTGACATAGGGTGAGAAGGGGTTGACATAGTGTGAGGGGGTGACATGGGGTGAGAAGGGGTTGACATAGTGTGAAGGGGTGACATAGGGTGAGAAGGGGTTGACATAGTGTGAGAGGGGGTGACAGGAGGATGAGAGTGGGGTGACCTAGATTGAGAGGGGGTTGAAATTTCCCTGGTGGTCCAGTGGGCTCCGGTCTGCAGCTCTGAAGGGAGCTGCTACCACATGGCAAATGTCTTGCGATCTCCAGTCAGAGCACAGAGCAGACTGAAGGCAGATCGAGCGGAGGGGCCTCGAACCCGGCAGCATAAAGGGCAAGCCACCAGGCCCCCTCCTGTGTCGGGCCCTCGGTCATAGATCGAGAACCCGACAGTTCAGTCTGCCCTAAGGCGATTTAGGCGGCTGCGAGGCCCCTGACATCGCAAGGCCTTAAGCGGCTGCCTAAATAGCTTAATTAGAGAGCCTCCTCTGCGTGAGACCATGTGTAATTATCAGGACCTCGCTCCCACACTCCCCTACCTTGCGCTCCCACGCTGCGTCTCTCTCACTCCACGAGGACACCGTGTCAGAGCATGACCCCCCAGGCAGAACGGTCGGTTCAATCACCCACGCCAACTGCTCACGTTCATGCGAACAGCACCTCTGTTCACACGAACGCCACTTACCCAATGCAGAAGGAAGAATTCCATGCGTACCAATGCCGCCTTTGTTCATGCGTACGCTACTCCCCTATACTGCAGAAAGAACTTCCACATGCGACCACACAGAAAGTAAGACTTCAAAAGAATAAGGGCGCGCGTGCCGACACATAGCCTTTTAAAGGTACAAGAGGTGGAGACCAGGGTGGAACCTCAATTAAGACCACTCACTTCCCCTATTTAAGTAGCACACACCCATCACTCTGCGCTCAGGTTTACTGTACTCCTGATTGTGAAAGACCTTCAGAGACTCTTCTGTTGTATCCTGATCCTGATCCTTGCCTGTATCATCGCTTCTGAACCTGTTCCGTCTGTCCTGACGTTTGGCTTCCTCGACTGTTCTCTTCGTCTGATCCTTTGGTACTGCGAACTTGGTTCATTGCCTTTAACCTCTTAGAAAATCACTTTTTCCAGTTATGAAGACTGGAATAGAGACAAGCTTTATATTTTACCCTGTAATTTTCCAAAACTCTATATAACCTGTACATTGGGGGGTACAGTTGTACATCACTCAACACAAATATGAAAACAAAAAAAAAAAAAAGACTGGACATACCGCAGTTTGAATACCTTATGTTGTCTACTTCTGTAAGTGGTATGCCATGATGATGGTATTTCTCATTCCTGGGATGTCATATGGTCTCAAAGGCACTACAGGCCCAGCAAACCAATCTAACAAATTGTATGTAAAAAACAAAAAGTGCTATATTTGACCCTTTAACTTTCGAAAACAACATAAAACCTGCACATGAGGGGCATTGTTGTTCTCGTGGGACATCACAGCATACAAATATGTTTTGTTGCAGTGAAAGCTAACCGTATTATGACATTTACAGTTAAAATGCCTTGCAGAACTTGGAAAATAACAAAATGTATTTCACACATATATTAGATTTTATTCTTATTAAATTATTCTTCATATTTAAATATTTGATGTGAAATGAAAAAATGAAAGCCTTATTTCTCCTGAACATAATGATAAAAAATAGGTGAGGGGGCACTTAACATGAAAAAGGTAAATTATGGTTGAACAGACCTATAGCTCAAATTCTAGTTTTTATTTTGGTTCAAAACGTGTACAATTAAGGGGTTAACTGCAAGTTCCTTAGACTTAGTACTATGCATCTGTACAACTGGCCATGCTGCATGCATAAAAACGAAAGTGAAACAGCATTCAAACAATGACCCCTATTAAAATCCCTTTTGCAAGACAAATATTAACTCAACACATATTACCCCTCTGTGAAATTTTTTGAAAGACTTCTTCCTGCTACTTGTACCCTATAATAAACTGTTTTGGGCTGTATTTTGCAAAATAAAGATAAAACAAACTGTAAAAAGAAAAAATCATACACAAAAAAATTCAAATATTTGTATGTCACTTGCAAAATTAATAAAAAAAAAACCAAAAAACAAACAAACAACTGCTGAGCAATAGTAATATAGAACCACATATAATTCTATTTTTATTTAATCTTTATCTACGATGTGACCCCATTCCACTTCCCTCCAGCTTTGCAGCTCTCTTGACATTGGAAATATTGGGATTATACCAGCCATGAGTCAGTGTGTACAAGGTGGGATATCAGTGGGAGCCCTAGCAGTGCCTGCTCCTCCCCTGTCCCTATGCAGTGAGTGCTGTGTATGAGAGCATTAGCAAGCTGCAGTTCCTCCCCCCAGGTCTGTGAGCCCAGACACACACACACACACACACAGCAGCCAGCAGCCTGTCTCTGACATTACAGGGCAGTCCAGCAGCGGCCCCCCCAGGCATGGCACAGGGCTCCAGCTCACTATGGCAGCAGTGCGACAAAACACCCTCGACTTCCAGCTCAGTGGCACAGGTAACGGGCCATGTACTAAGACTGAGTGGGGCTGTATGGCGCTCTATACGTTGTATGCAATGCACACACAGGGATGGCAGGTCCATGCAGCACTCTGGGTGGGTGGCTGGGCTTCCCAAGGCTGTGCATTGACACCCAGGAAGTGGAGCCCTTTATACCAGCTCTGTGTGTGTGCAGGTTGGGTTAGGGGTGGGAGGGGAGGGGGGATGCAGCATGCATGTCAGCTTTATGATCTCCGTGCATGTCAGCTTTATGATCTCCGTGCATGTCAGCCTTATCATTTCCATGGTTCAGGGCTCCCACTGAGGTGTGGATTGGCTTAGGAGGAGAGAGGGATGGATCTGCTCTCTATATATTTTATTCTCTTTCCGCAAGGCCCGCTTGGACAGCGTGCGGCTTCCTCCCTACGAGCACGGCTCCCTATTCACCCTATTAATGCCAGGCCCCGCAGCCGGGCAAAGGACGCTGTCACTTCTATTACCGCTGATGTCTGTGTTTGCTGTGCCCGCACGCGTGACCTTTGAGCGTCTGACTTGTCACCGAGTAGCTAAGGGGCAGGCTGTGTTTTGGTAACAGGCATGTGCAAGGTGCTGTCCTCTAGAGTCTAGACATCACGGGTGTCATCTACACACACAATAAATATATATAAATATATATATATATATATATATATATATATAAAATCTATTATCTATCTATCTTCCTACACCTATTCGCCTCTTTAATTATGCATAACACGTTTTCCAGTATGGCCTGTTTTAAAATTGTTTACAAATATTAATGCATATTACATTTACAGGAAATTTACATACCCTTTATATTTTTTTTTGTGTGTGTGTGTATATATATAAATAAAAAATAGTTCTCTCTTGTTTATGATAATACATTTCTATGGCTGGGCTTATTCATGGGTATTATTTATAATTCTAATAACGGAGTATGGTGTTTATTGTGTTTTTGTATACTATTGATGTAAAAAAGTATAAATATATTTACACAGCAATAGCATTTGAAGGAAAACCTGTGCAGATAATGTGCTTCCATGCACCTGATACCCCCAAATAACCCGTTTTCCTGCATGATGCATGGGGTCATTCCAGCACAAATACATAAATGAAATACTGTATTGAAGGCACAGTCTACAGATGTGCATTGCATTTACCCACAGCATATTAAAAAATGTGAAGTGGGGGGTGGCCTTGTGTGCAAGTTAGTGGGAGTCATAACTTGTGTGAGTGGCACTGTGAAATGCTTCGTATTGCTTCCAGGACATCGTTCCACTTGATTCCGATAGGATTTACGGAACATTTGCATGTGTGATGTCATTCAGGTGAATGGCGGACCAGGGATTGGTTTTTAAATATCCTAGCCACGTTGGAGGGGGGTAGATTTGCAAGCATCAAAGAAAAAACCAAAAACAAATAAGCATAGTTCTGTAATGAGATACTAGTCAGTGTATATTATCAATGTATCTGTGAATATATCTCCATTTTGTTTACATAAATGATTACGCCTTTTGGAAGAATGAATTATTACCCTTTTTTAGCTCACCAATATATTCTGCAGCCCTTTACAGTTTTATAATGGGAATATCAAATAGCAAATAGTAAATAATAGCTACAGCATATGATTGACCCTGGAAATGACTAGGACCCGGTGCTTATAGCTGTGCTACGATAAATTAATCTGAGATAAAAGGAGCACAATCAAAACAACAAACAAAAGCGGAAAAGCTGACTGCATAAAAATATTTAGATTTTAATAATTTAAAAAGTAGCAGATCAAATAGAGAATAGCGAAATAAAAGAAAATATGTATTTTCTTGAAAAGATAACTGGAGCATGCATTTGAAATGTGCATATGAAGAATTTTCATGCCAGGTACAAAGTGGACTAATAACCACTTGTTGAGACTCTATCAGTGGATAAAATTAAGGGACACTTTTGACAATCAGACCATTTCATCACAAGTGGTCTAAGTGCCGAGTACCTGTAGTTTTGCCCCTGCATTGTAAAACAATGTTTACATTGCAGGGTTCGAATGTCTTTAATGGCTGTCAATCAGACGGCCACTAGAGGCGCTTTCCAACAAAATAGCAGAGTAGCAAGACCATCTGATTGGTGCAGCGTGGCATTTTGCAGTGCTTGCACGCTAGCCTCACTATGCTTTTCTATGGGGAAGCATTGTATTGGTTGAGAAAAAATTAAGTAATCCTGCATCTTAATTCCTTTTAAAGGGGGGCAGGGAATCTAAACATTTTCAACGGACATTAATTAAGTTTAGAGACTAAAAGCTAGGTTTTGAGGAATTACACTTACTCTGGGAGGCCATCGGCTATTCTGAAGAGATGGGTTTGTAAGGTCTGAAAAATCAGCCTGGAAGCAGCATTTATTAAGGGCTGTAGACAATGTATGGTTTCTGGAGAGACCAATTTGGAGAGAATCAAAAGAGCATGCTCCTTAGTAGTGTTTTGCGTAAGAAATGGACAGATGCATGCAATGGTTTTAAGGTGGAATTGCAGGATCTGGCAGCAGACTTGATATGAGGTGCGAGGTAGGGATCGACCGATTATCGGTTTTACCGATATTATCGGCCGATATTCTGTATTTTCGGCAATATCGGTATCGGCCAATATAGATACCGATATTGCCGATAATACCTTCTAGGACCGGCAGGCTCATTACAAGCCCGGCGGTCCTGGGGGGGCGGCAGCAAGCGCTGACTTACCTTGCCAGCAGCTCCTGCAGCTCCATGTCTAAATCTCGCGAGACCTGCGGCTGCAGAGTGTTGCCACGGGTTACCCTGGGGAACTGGAGGAGCTGCTGGCAAGGTAAGTCAGCGCTTGCTGCTGGCCCCCAACAGTACTTAACAAGCCACCGGACCACCAGGGAATACTATATCCCCCCTCCCTGGTAAGAAGCAGGGAGGGGGGGACCAAAAAAAACACAAGTTAAATATTAAAAAAAAAAATAATAATAATTAACATAAAAAAATCCCCCCCCATTTTACACAAATTACATCACTACACAAACACACACACACTCACTGCATTACATACATACACACTACACAAACACACACACACACTGCATTACATACATACATACACTACACACACACACACACTGCATTACATACACACACTACACAAACACACACTGCATTACATACACACACTACACAAACACACTGCATTACATACACACACACTACACAAACACTGCATTACATACACACACTACACAAACACTCACTGCATTACATACACACACTACACAAACACACACTGCATTACATACATACACACACTACACAAACACACTGCATTATATACACACTACACAAACACACACACTGCATTATATACACACACTACACAAACACACACACTGCATTCACTATACACACTACACACACTGCATTCACTATACACACTACACAAACACACACTGCATTCACTATACACACTACACAAACACACACTCTGCATTCACTATACACACTACACAAACAGACACTGCATTCACTATACACTAAACAAACACACACTCTGCATTCACTATACACACACTACACACACTCTGCATTCACTACACACACACACTACATTCACTATATATACACACTACACAAATACTCACTGCATTCACTATACACTCTGCATACACACTACACAATCACTCACTGCATTCACTATACACACAGCTCCCCTGTCTAAATACACTTCATCCACTACATGTGGCATGTATATTTTGTGCATTTACCGTTAGAAATAGTTAATTTTTTAGAAAATGGTAAATGTACAAAATATCGGCAAGTTATCGTCTATCGGCCTGAAAGTTCACAGATTATCGGTATCGGCTCTAACAATCAATATCGGTCGATCCCTAGTGCAAGGTGAGGATGAGTCAATAACACCAAGGCAGCTAGCTTACAATGGTGGTCTGATTTGTGCACATCGCTTGCAGAGAGGGAGACAACGGAGGATTTGAATGTTAAAGGGGGCTAGAGAGTTGTGCTATGGTTGCTGTGCTTGGGAGAGCAGAAGGACTACCTGTAAGCGTTCTTTTCTGCTCTCTCTTGTCAGTCAATTCTTTGGCAGAGTCTATGCCGGAAAACTGACTGACAGGTGGAAGAAAGAGCTAATTTTAAATCCGTTTTTTTTCCCAATCTATACACTAGCTAGCAAATTTTCTATACATTGCTAGCACAGTGTAGAGAATCAACATGAAGTGGTTTGTTCTTTTAAAAGAGCACAAGTTGTACCTGACATGACCCTTTCACTTTTGTTTTATGACTTTACATAAGATATGAAACAGTAACAGTAAAACAATTGAGAATGTCACAAACAAAGATATTGTCAGTCTTAACCTAATATTTTGTAGCACAGTCTGCGAAGACAAGAACTGCAATCGAGATCTTTCTGTAGCTCTGCATAAGATTTCTACACTTCTCAACAGGGATTTAGGCCCACTCCTCTTGAGCAAACTGCTCCAGTTCTCTCGGGTATGATGGGTGCCATTTCCCAACTGTGCTGTTAAAGGGACACTATAGTAACCTAAATTAGTTTTAGTGTATAGATCATTCCCCTGCAATTTCACTATCATTTAGGAGTTAAATCACTTTGTTTCTGTTTATGCAGCCCTAGCCACACCTCCCCTGGCTATGATTGACAGAGCCTGCATGAAAAAAAACAAAAACTGGTTTCACTTTCAAACAGATGTAATTTACCTTAAATAATTGTATTTCAATCTCTAAATTGAACTTTAATCACATACAGGAGGCTCTTGCAGGGTCTAGCAAGCTATTAACATAGCAGGGGATAAGAAAATCTTAATTAAACAGAACTTGCAATAAAGAAAGCCTAAATAGGGCTCTCTTTACAGGAAGTGTTTATGGAAGGCTGTGCAAGTCACATGCAGGGAGGTGTGACTAGGGTTCATAAACAAAGGGATTTAACTCCTAAATGACAGAGGATTGAGCAGTGAGGCTGCAGGGGCATGTTCTATACACCAAAACTGCTTCATTAAGCTAAAGTTGTTCAGGTGACTATAGTGTCCCTTTAAGCTCTTTCCACAGACGTTGGATTAGATTCAGATCTGGGCTCATAGAAGGCCACTTCAGAATAGCCCGGTGGTTTCTTTCTTAACCATTGTTGCGTGCATTTTAATGTACCGTATATACTCGAGTATAAGACGAGTTTTTCAGCACATTTTTTGTGCTGAAAAACTCCCACTCGTCTTATACTCGAGTGAGTGTCTGTATTATGGCCATTTTCATTGCCATAATACAGACTGGGGGGAGAGGGGGTCTGGCAGAGCTGTAACTTACCTTCACAGCAGCTCCTGTCAGCTCCCTTCTCTCTCCTCCGTCCGTGCAGCTCCTAGGTCAGCTTCCTCTGCAACTCTCGCGAGAGCCGCGGGGTCAGAGCGTTGCCACGGGTTACCGTGGCAACGCTCCGCGCGGCCGCGAGAGTTGCAGAGGAAGCTGACCTGGGAGCTGCACGGACGGAGGAGAGAGAAGGGAGCTGACAGGAGCTGCTGTGAAGGTAAGTTACAGCTTCCTGACAGCCCCCCTCCTACAGCCCATCCACTGGACCACCAGGGAGTGAGAGCCCCCCTCCCTGGCCAGCTAAAAGGCAGGGAGGGGGGACGAAAAAATAAAAATATTAATAAAACAAATAATAAGAAAAAAAATATTAAAATAATAATAACAAAAAAAATAATAATTACCTAAAAAAAATAACAAAAAAAAATATTAAGATAATAATTAAATAATAATTAATAAAATGCCCAACCCCCACCAATGCTCTGCACACACACACACACACACACACACACACACACACTGCACTCACACATACACACACTGCACTCATATACACACACTGCACTCATATACACACTCCACTGCATTCATTATACACACACTGCACTCCATTCATTATATACACACTGCACTCATACACACTGCATACACACACACTGCATTCATATACACACTGCATTCATTATATACACACGCTGTAAATAAATATTCAGTTAATATAATTTTTTTAGGATCTAATTTTATTTAGAAATTTACCAGTAGCTGCTTCATTTCCCACCCTAGTCTTATACTCGAGTCAATACGTTTTCCCAATTTTTGGGGGTAAAATTAGGGGCCTCGGCTTATATTCGGGTCGGCTTATACTCGAGTATATACGGTATGTTTCGAGTCATAATCTGGCTGGAGGATCCATGACATGTGACTAAGACACAGCTTTCTGACATTGGGAAATAAAGTTTGCTCTTGAATGCCTTTATACTCTTTTGATTTAATTGTGCCCTGCACAGATTCTAGACGCCCAGTGCTAGAGGCAGCAAAGCAACCCCAAAACATCACTGAGCCTCCTCCGTGTTTCACGGTAGGCGCGATATTCTTTTGTTTGAAAGCTACTTTTTTCCTTTTGTAAACATGGAGTTGTTGTGATTTTTCAAAACGCTGTACTGTACTTTTGTTTTGTCTGTCCAAAGGACATTCTCCCTGAAGGACTGCTGGCATGTCAACATGCATTTTGGCATTTCTCCATACAAAGTTCAGGGCGAATGGTGCATTACAGCAGGGTTTGACAAATTTGCTTTGAATCTAGAAGCCAGCTAAAAATGTTAGGAGCCAAGCCTTTTTAAAACAAAGCTTTATTTTCAACAACAAAAGTACAATTCTTAAAGGGACACTGTAGGCACCCAGACCACTTTAGCTAATTGAAGTGGCCTGAGTGCTGTGTCCCTATTGCACTTAGTGCTGCAATGTTAAACATTGCAGTTCCAGAGAACTGCAATGTTTACATTGCAGCTCTAAGTCTGCTCTCAGTGGCTGTCTACCAGACGCTTCCGGAATTGAAACGGACATTTGGTCCGTTATCTGACGTTGGACATCCTCACCCTCTCCGTGAGGATCTGCAGCGTCAGATTCTCCCCATGGGAAGGCATTGATTGATGCTTTCCTATGGGTAAATCCTAATTGCCACGCATGTGCATTAGGTCACCATTGCCAGCTGACGTCGGTGGGGAGGAGTGTGGGCGGAGCCTGATCCAATGCCAAGGGACATTGGCGCTGGATTCAGGTAAGTGGCTGGGTGGGGGGTTGGAGGGGGCGCCAGGGCGGGGGCTCCTTAGAAACCTACAGTGCCAGGTAAATGGCTTTGTTTTCCTGGCACTATAGGAGCAATTTAATTCATAGATTGTATTCGGTAATATAAATGGATATATATATAATAAGGGGAAGTCAGCTAACATATTGCCATTGATAACCACTTGGTACATGTATTACAATAAATTATACACATGTGTACATACACACAAATGTAATAACCCTAAAGAGGAAGGGCCTTTTTCTTTTTTTTCTCTGAGGCCTTAATCTTTAGGGTAATTACATGAATGTATATGTACACATGTAACTTATTGTAATATATGTATCAAGTGGTTATCAATTAGGATTATGTCAGCATATTTTATCAATGGCAATATGTTAGTTGACTTCTCCTTACCCATTTATATTACCCAATGCAATCTAGGAGTTAACTAATTATTGCGTTTAATCTGTGATGTGTAATTGATTGTTAATTGATATTGGGGGCAGCATTTACTCCTCCACTCACAGCAGAAAGGGCAGGAATTTTGGAAAATAGAACTCTGAAAGTAGTATAAATACATCCACCCTCTCCCCATCGGCTAGCCTTTTCCCCCAGTTCTTCACAGCAGTTTGGAAGTACTCTGTTTTTAGCAGGACTAGAGTTTTATTTTAGGCTCACCAGCCCTATCTTTTGGATGCCCAACCAGGGTTCAGGCTCTAATCCTTGAAGACCCAGCGCACCACACATATGTAAAAGCTGCCTTCCTGGGTGCGTGTACTCCTTTTAGACTGACCTTACTCTCTCCCTGAGGAGATGGCAATGGTGTTATGACTACACAAGGTCATGCAAGGGCTCAACATCCTTTCCCTGAAGACCCATTAAAAAGCACTTGAGACAGAGCTTCTATACTCAGGCTGAGTATCTCCGCTAAGTATCCCTTCTCTCCTGGGACAGAGCAGCCAAAGTGAATATAGCTTACCCCTTTACCCAGGGACAAAATAACTAGCTAGAGTGATTATAGCTTGTCCCAAACATCAGCCTAGGCTTAATGAAGGGTAAAACAGGTATGAGTTCATTACAAAACACACAGTATATGGGTCTGATATAATCTTTCCCTTACAAATGACGTTAAGGGTACTTAAGGAGGCCTGTAAGTTTTTTTTTTTTTTCTTTTAGCAAATAAGCAGGCTTCTTTTAGAGAATGTAAATGTAATATGTTTTGCATCTTCTTGCTTAGCTGCATGAGCATGCAAAAGAAATATAGCTTCCTTGTATGAACTGTATCGATAACACAGCCTCAGTATATGTGACTGATATTATCTCTGTATATGAGTTGGTCCGAAGACACAATCTCATTATACACTGGCTGGATTTAACTAAGCAAAAAGGTACGAGCCTCCTATTGGATAGTTACTGCATGGGCGATTATCTTTTAACTGGGAATAAGTTATTTAGCCCCAACTGATGCAATGAGTAGCTTCTCATTTCTTAAACAACCACGTCGAAGGACACATCCCGTGGTCGTGGAAAAGATGTTAGTCTGTTTGAGAAGGGTCAAATCATTGTCATGCCTCAAGCAGAGAAAACATCTAAGGAGATTGCAGAAACTACTAAAATTGGGTTAAGAACTGTCCAACGCATTATTAAAAACTTGAAGCATAGTGGGGAACCATCGTCTTCGAGGAAGAAATGTGGTCGGAAAAAAATCCTGATTGATCGTGATCAGCGATCACTTAAACGTTTGGTGAAATCAAATCGTAGAAAAACAGTAGAACTAAGGGCTATGTTTAATAGTGAAAGTAAGAGCATATCCACACGCACAATGCGAAGGGAACTCAAGGGATTGGGACTGAACAGCTGTGTAGCCTTAAGAAAACCACTAATCAGTGAGGCTAATCATGAAAAAAGGCTTCAATCTGCTAGGGAGCATAACGATTGTACTCCGGAGCAATGGAAGAAGGTCATGTGGTCTGATGAGTCCAGATTTACCCTGTTACAGAGTGATGGGGGCATCAGGGTGAGAAGAGAGGAAGATGAAGTGATGCACCCATCATGTCTAGTGCCTACTGTACAAGCCTGTGGGGGCAGTGCTATGATCTGGGGTTGCTGCAGTTGGTCAGGTCTAGGTTCAGCAACATTATGTGCCCAAAGAATGAGGTCAGCTGACTACCTGAATATACTGAATGACCAGGTTATTCTATCAATGGATTTGTTCTTCCCTGATGGCACGGGCATATTCCAAGATGATAATGCCAGCATTCATCGGGCTCAAATTGTGAAAGTGTGGTTCAGGGAGCATGGATTGGCCACCACAGAGTCCAGACCTTAACCTCATTGAGAATCAACTCTCCCATCATCAAATTAATGCAACACTGGACGGAAATAAACGTTGTGATATTGCAGAAGCTTATCGAAACAATGCCACAGCGAATGCATGCCATAATGCAAAGCTAAAGGTAGGGATCGACCGATATTGATTTTTTAGCAAGCGTTTACTCACCTCCCAGCAACTCCTCCAGCTCCCCAGTGTAACTCTCGTGGCCAGCGTGCCGCGTGGAGCGTTGCCACGGTAACCCATGGCAACGCTCTGATGGCCGCATGTCTCACGAAGTATGTGCTGGCGAATGGCAACAGGACTTTGATTGCCCACTTTGACAATTCTGGGTATTCTTTGCTTAAATCACCCCAAAAAGTAATGAGAAACTTCTTTACATTTTTGGTTTAGTTGACTGTCAGAAGTCGATCAGATTCTCAAAATCTACATGAGAAAAATTGTCTGGCTTGTCATTTATGAATGGATTTCGAACCCAGTCATTATTGTTTTAATTCATGAATTGAAAACACTGATTAATAGAGGTGATTAAATGGCAAAGATGATCTACAATTTTATTGCGAATTTCATCTTGAAGTTCAATTTCTGATCCTTCAAGAAAATACTTAAGTGTTGGCAAAGAGTTCAAATTATTTTGCTCAACAGATGAGGTCTAAAACTGCAGCTTACGAGACAGTGAAAATATTTTAATTCTTGCATTAAAAATATTAGTGTTTTTTGCTTGTAGTGATAAACATATGTCATTTAATTTTGTGACTATGTCTGCAAGATATGCTACTTTGAATAACCACAGAGTAGATAATCCAAATGTATGATCCTGGAAATATGCAAACAACTCGCAATTCAAACATTCTAACAAGGACTTTACTTCGTGATAGCCAACGGACTTCTGAATGCAAGAGCAGAGCAGAGTGGTGAAATTTTAAATAGTCGTGACTGTAATGGTCGTATTTTTAATAAAAATAATCTGGACCGATTCGTCTCGCACAGTTTTAAGTGAGATTTAAATATTTTTAACTACCAGTGCATGTATGTGAAGAACACAGTGAGAACTGGTGCTGTTTTTAGCTACATTTCTTATTTGTGTCACAGTGCCTGCCACTTTCCCAACCATTGCTTTGGCACCATCTCTGCACACATCTACACATTTGTCCCAATTTATACTGTGTGTGTTTATGAACTACTGAATACAGTCAAAGATTTTCTCACCAGTGATCTGAGTTTTCAAAGTTTCACACAGAAGCAAGTCTTCTTCAATCTGTTTGTCAAAATTATATCTAACAAAAAACAACAAAATTGAAAGTCCTACAACATATGTGTGCTCGATAAATTGCAGCGAGTACCCATCACATTGATGCAGTCGAGAAATTAGTTCAGTATGGATGTCATCAGCAAGATCATGAATACGGCACAAAACTGTGTTGTTGGAAAGTGGCACAGTTTCAATTTTTTTACTCAACTTCTCACTTAAAATACATGACACTATTTCGTTTGCACATGGTTTTATCAGTGAGTCCCCAAAACTGTGTTGGAAGGTGGCACAGCTTAAATTGTGTGTGCTTCTCCTGCAAGTGCTGTGCTGTAACTCACTCTGTAAGAAGCCTCTGTGGCTTTTTCATTAGCATTTTGAAATGTTATGCTCATAAATTGTTTACTCTTCTGATACTCCTTTAGCTTTCGCTTAAAAAAGTCAATGTCTTTATCTTTGTACTCTGCGTGGTTTTTCTCAAAATGACAACCTAATTTAGCAGGTGCTAATGAACTGTTTGGCATTATTTTATTGCAAAGTATGCATTGTGCTTCAGGACAATCTGCATTCTGGCACTTTTGAATCCAAATGACAAGCAACTATCATCATATTTTCCTTGTTTGAGTAGATTGGCTAGCAGTGTGTGCTTTTAATTATATATTTTTTTTTACTTGTCACTTGTCTCTGCTATTTGAGGAACAGTAGATGCAACTATTTCGGGCATGTTTTCTGGATTTTTAGATGTATCTTCTTTCTCAGTTTCTATAAGTGCCTAACAGGTAGAAGTAGTAAAATTCAGCTCTCACAACTTGACTGAAAAGGGTGCTGATTTTGATAACACTCTTAGAAAGAATTGAACTTAAGCAGGATTTTTGAGTTAGACGTGGAGCCAAAAGATCTGAACTCTTTGAAAAATACAGTTAACAGTTTTTTTGCCACTGACAGTCTTTCAATGCCCCTGACAGAGTCTTTCAATGCCCCTGACAGAACCTTTTAATGTCCCTTACAGAGAATTTCAATGCCCCTGAAAGAGCCTTTTAATGTCCCTAGCTGGCGGACTGACGGCAGGGCGGGCTTAAGATCGTGCTCCCACAATCTCTGTTGTTTCCGACCTTCCGGGAACAGCATGTTGCGGCGGCCATCTTGGATGTGGCGAAATGCAGCGGACCCCAATTTTGTTCTGGTTCCACGGAACACCAATTGGGAAACGCTGCTTTAAAGTACTGTAAGATTGATCAGAATTAAGTCTTTTATATTAAGGATTGTTGCTTAGTACTCTGGAAGTTAAGTTTTTGACTAGGTTCTGATTTGAAGTGCTGAGTATTTTCTCTATATTACAAAAGGACATTTACTTCTGTTATTGGCTAAATATGTTTGAGATTTCCAGGTTGTGTTTACTGATGACTTATTTTGACGTTTTGAAAAGGTTTATTAGTTTTGTGTATCCCATTAATTGTATTTGTTTTATATATCTTTTAGCTGTATTTGAACTCTGTCCCTCAAATTATACATACTGTTTTGGCATTACCTGCCATGTTTGATCAGGAATAAAAAAAATATTGTTGCATACAAACTGTAATTTTCTTTTCCTGATCATTATACATTGCAGCATTACATTCCCATCAACCTTCTATGAGAGTTGTGAAGCTAGTTACAAACCCTGCCTGTTGGGGTTGGGGATGCTATTTATACCAATTTCAGAGTTCTATTTCCTGTCCTTTCTGCTGTGAGGGGAGGAGCTAACCCATAGGTAAATACTGCCATGTATAATGGTCAGGAAAATACAATTACAGTAAGTATAATTTTTTTTTTCCATATTAGATAAGTAAGGAAAATGTGTAAATCACGTCCAGGATGACATGTATATAGACGGGACCTATGATGGACTCTGTGAAACATATTGTCAGACTGGTAGAGACAAGATATTTGATGCTCATGTTGATGTTCTTCTTTTTAGTATTATTATTCAGATTGGTGGCAAATTCTTTGATTTGAAAGTGATTTTGTTCATAGTATTGATGTAATGGCAAATTTCCTTTGTTTCTCTCATCTGTTAGTCTTGCTTGCTCAGTGAGGTTATACATTGTGTGTTAAGGATATTTCATACTTGTATTTTTTTTTGTGTGTGTAGATATCTTTGAATTTTGTTTGTGTTGTGTTGATTTGCGGTGTGGTTGTTCAGATATGAGCTGAACAGTGAAGGACTAATGTTATGTTAATGTTATAAAAAATCCATTAGCACTAAATATATTTATCTTTAAAGATAATTATATAGATTTGGTTACTTTGGGAGCGGTTATTGCATTACTCACCTGTAGCCACTTGCTCGAGCACTGCCATTATCGGAGGTCTGTCAGTGTGTCCCATACCCCCAGCATGTGTGGGGAACACCTGCAAGTGGTTTAAAACAGCGACAGGGAACAAGAGAACTGCTTGGGTAGTGTTCCGTAACTACCCATGTCACTTTGTCCTCTGCATTAGACCCTGTGCGCTTCTATATTGCAGGTTTAATGTTGAGGATTTAATTGACTAGTGGAGACAGGAACATTAAAGGACCACTATAGTGCCCTGAGGGTGCCCCCACCCTCAGGGAACCCTTCCCGCCGGGCTCTGGGGTGAGGAAGGGGTTAAACTTACCTCTTTCTCCAGCACCAGGCGGGGAGCTCTCCTCTCCGCCTGCTCTGCTCCTCTTCGGCTGAATGCGCATGCGCGGCAGGAGCCGCACGCGCATTCAGCCAGTCTCATTGGAAAGCATTCACAATGCTTTCCTATGGACGCTGGCGTCTTCTCACTGTGAAAATCACAGTGAGAAGCGCGGAAGCCCTCTAGCGGCTGTCAATGAGACGGCCACTAGAGGCTGGATTAACCCATTTATAAACATAGCAGTTTCTCTGAAACTGCTATGTTTATAGAAAAAAGGGTTAACCCTAGCTGGACCAGGCACACAGACCACTTCATTAAGCTGAAGTGGTCTGGGTGCCTATAGTGGTCCTTTAAATAAAACTCTATCCATTTGCTAGCATTTCTGCTAGCACAAAGTATAGAGGACATGTAGTGCTCTTTAATTTAAAACAAAGTTGTGTGAGGCAAACTTTAAAGTGACACTCTCGGATGGGATGTTAACCCACCTTTTTTAATGCATTACATAGATTATGCCAGGGCTGAACATATTTGCTTTAAAACTAGGAGCCAGGTTTTTTATTTACTTAAATAAACAAAGCTTTATTTTCAACAAAAAAAATACAATTCTTTATTTTATAGGGACTGGAACCACTGCAGCTTAATGTAGTGGTTCTGGTGTAAAAAGCCTGTCCGTGTAGGCTTTTCATTGTAAGCACTACCTTTTCATAGAAAAGGCAGTGTTTACATTGCTGCATATTATTATTATTATTATTAATGCCATTTATATAGCGCCAACAGATTCCGTAGCGCTTTACAATATTATGAGAGGGGGATTTAACTATAAATCAGACAATTACAAAAAACTTACGAGAACAATAGGTTGAAGAGGACCCTGCTCAAACGAGCTTACAGTCTATAGGAAGTGGGGTGTAAAACACATTAGGACAGGAATTTGCAGTCAAATAAGGTGGGCTGCCCTTTAGGGGAGAGCAAGAGACAGGTATGTGAGGTAGGGGTTAGTCTTGGAGGCCATAAGCTTTCCTAAAGAGATGGGTTTTAAGGCACTTCTTAAAAGATGCAAGACTAGGGGAGAGTCTGAAGGGAGTAGGCAGGCTATTCCATAGGAAGGGAGCCGCCCGCGAGAAGTCCTGCAAGCGTGAGTTGGCCCTACGGGTGCGGACAACGGACAGGAGGTGGTAATTGGCAGAGCGGAGAGACTGAGAAGGGACATACCTATGGATCTGTGAGGAGATATGAGGGGCTAGAGTTGTTCAGTGCTTTATAGGTGTGAATTAATACCTTGAATTGACTCCTATACAGGAAGCCAATGTAAGGACTGGCAGAGGGATGAGGTGTGAGAGAACCGACTAGAGAGGAAAATCAGTCTGGCAGCAGCGTTCATTATGGACTGTAGCGGTGCAGTACGGCTTTTGGGAAGACCAATCAGGAGAGGGTTACAATAATCCATGCGGGAAATTACTAGAGCATGGACAAGCTCCTTGGTAGTATCTGGTGCAAGAAAGGGGCGGATGCGGGCTATGTTTTTAAGATGGAATCTACAGGATTTGGCAACATGCTGGATGTGAGGCTCAAAGGTGAGGCCAGAATCAAGTAACACCTCTGGTGGCAGTCACTCTGACAACCACTAGAGGTGCTTTCTAGTCCTGTATGCAGCACCTACGTTCAGCTTCTCCACGGTCTGCATGAATGCGCTGAAGGTTCCCCATAGAGTTGTGTTGATTAGTGCATCTCTATGAGGAAATCCTGACTGTCACAGATTTTTGCTGCACATGCGCAATAGCTTCCCTATGGGAAAGCATTGGATTGAATGAGATCATCAAGATTGATTATCTCAGTCATGGAGGCGGGGCCAGCAACGGCAATACCGGCACACAATCTCTCACGCACTCACAAATTATTATGATTTATTTTAATTCAGTTTACATCCTCCCGGCCTCCCTACATTTGGGAGACCTGGAGTGGATCTTTTCCCAGAGTTCCAGTGTGGCTGCTGTGATCCTGTCATCTTCATGCTCTTCTTAGTCAGCTCCCTCGCACGCTGTTTAGTGATGCTGAGGCTGGAGTGACGTCTTATCCTGGCTCCTGGCATCAAAGCAGGGCGCGCGAGATGGCAGAGCAAGAGGAGACGGAAGATTGCATCTTCCTTGCCGCCTGCTGAATCAGCTGATGAACACCTAGGTGCCAGAACAAAATTCATTGTAGCCATGGCAACCTGGCGCCTGGGATTTGTTGAGCCCTGGATTATGCAATAATATACATGTAGAAACAAATTGATAATGAAGAAAAAAAATATATAAATATTTTTACAATCTCATAACTAACTGCACTGTAACATGCAGATTTCATTGAATGTGTGCTAGTGCCGGGATTTCAACTTTTACGGTAGCCTTTTGAGATGTGGCTTTATAGATCTTGACACCCACCCTCCCCACACAGAAAAAGGATCATGTGCAAGTTTTATGAAAGATTAAAAGTAATTAGAGAATTTCTGGCACAGATCATTCAATATGTATGACTTTTCAAGGAAGGCGAAAGTGAATGCCGGGTAGTATACCTGATGCCTATCAATTCTTTCTGCAATGAAGTACGAAGTTAGTGCGTAGGTGAGATAAGAAATTTAAAAGGAAGCTTTAAGCACTTGAGCTTCTACAGTTTATAGGAAGACTGGGGGCACCATCACAACTTAATTGGAATTATGCTATGGTGTGAGGAGGTTCTGGGCGTCAGATTAAACCATTAATGAATTGCTTAACTCCAAAGTCTTCAGTCCGGCTCCTGTCAGTTTTGCCCCTCCACTTCTGTTTGAGTCTGAGCCTTCAGTCGGAAAGCCTTGAACTGGGTGCTGCCTATCAGGCTGAGATCGTCCCAGCCTATAAGTAGCTCCCCATTCACAATAAAGAGTGAAAAGGGTCCGTATCTTTTTCACGCCATTTTGTGAATGGGGATCTGCTGAGAGCTTCTGCTGAACACATGGAAAATATGATGTGTAGCAGACCAAGGGTAAAATTTAAGTGTCTACCAAACTGGGTTAAAAATACTTCTTGAATTTTGATTGAGAACTTTGACATTTGAGGGAGACAAATTTTCTGGCAAGTTTAAGGAGCCAAAATAAATATGATATGCATCTTGGGTGTTTGCCCTTTATTATATCTGAGCTGTGCGATCAGGCTTAATGTAATCCAGCAGTTCCCAAACTGTGTGCCGCGGCGCCCCAGATGATTATAGCACCGGGAAACATTACTCCTTAGAGGTCCGCGGCACCCGACCGGGCCCCTGTAATGTTGGCCGGCTGGGAGGAAGTGACAGCCTATCACTTCCTCCCAGCGTCATACAGGGAGACAGCGCGGTAGGGAGAAGAGGCAACCACAGCATGAGGGGAGAGGAGCATGAAGAGCTCTAGAATCTCTCACTCACACCAGCCAGGAGGACTCAAAACCACCCTTCTGGACACACAAGGTAAGCTAACAGGAGGGTTGCTCGAGGTATAGAAAAAAAAATCACGTATGAGTGTGTGAGTATAAGTGTGTGTGTGTATGTGTACAGGTGTGTGTACAAGTGTGTATGTCGGTGTTTGTGAGTGTGTGTCAGGGTGTGCATCTATGTATGTATATGTGTAAATATATATATATATATATATATATGTCAGAGTGCTTCTGTGTCAGTGTGTGTGCGCACACATCTGTGTATGTGCATTTGTGTGTCAGGGTGTGTGTTCTTATGTCAGTGTGATCTGTGTCATGGTTCGGGCATGTATCAATGTTTATGTGTGTCAGAGTGCATGTGTGTTTCTATGTGTGTGTATGTGTTGGTGTATTTACATGTATCTGTATGTTAATGTGCATGAATATCTGTGTATGTATGTATGGGGTAGTGTATGTGCATACAATCAAGCAGTCAAACACCAACACAATATACAAGCACACTCCTTGTAGGGGCATTCTAACTCCAAAAAAACACACCCCTTCACTCAAACACAAATACTTCATACAAATGTACATCCGCATTTAAAAGTGAACATTACATTCAGACACACCCCTGCAATCAAACTCAAACATTACATACAAACACACCCCTGTATTAAAACACAATAACTATACACAAGCACCCCCTCAAACACCAACACTATACATTACACTATAGTGCCAGTAAAAGCCACAGCGATGTACAGATATACAGCCTTGAAATTTGGACCTTGGGTGCCTTGGAAAAATATTGATATATTAAGGGCGCCTTGAACCTAAAAAGTTTGGGAACCACTGGTGTAATCTTATATAATATCAAATTATGCTGTAAATATTTCTGTAACAAGACACATACTTGCTGATGCAGGGAGGAGAAGACTGTTTGAACATTGACAACTGTGCAGGGTGTTCCCTCTGCCAGATAACATTTGAGTGAACACACCAAAAATTGCAGCGAAATGTTGGCTTTGGAGTGTAGTGTAACACCAGCATAAAGTTTTAACATTTTTACATTTGTATACAGTGTATATATACATATTTGTAATGGGCATAAACTTATTATTTTTTTAATTCTATTTGTTAGACTTTGTGATTGTATTCAAATAATTTACTGAAGACTGGATTGGAATTTTTTTGGGTTTTCACATTTGGCACAGAACAAGTGATTTTTTTTAATTTTTTTTTATTCCTTTAGGCCTGACTGCTTTTTCTATAAACACGTAGATTGCTGCCATTGAATACTGTCTGTTGGAATTTCTAATTACTTTACTTTCATATTGAAATTTTTTTGAAATAACAGTGGGCTCTTAGCTTTGTACTTTGCCTTACATTACTGTGCATAACTACAAGCGTGTGTACTGGGTAAAGGAGTCAGGGCCGGACTGGCCCACCGGGATACCGGGAAATTTCCCAGTGGGCCGCGGCGGCTGGGCTGACAGCCTTTATCAGTGATTTCGGCCGGCTATGTGTGAGCTGTGCGGCTGCACAGGACCCCATGGGATCAGGGGGAGCTAGGCGGCCGGCACAGCTCACACATGGCCGGCATCATAAAAAAAATAAAAAGAAAATTGTGGTGGGGCGGAGCCTAGTGTGTGGTGGGGGTGGAGCCTAGTGTGCGGCGGGGGCCTGGCTAACTGCAGCATGGGAAGCAGGAAGGAGTCCCTGCTTCCCCAACAAACAGCAACCAGGAGCTCCAAGGGATGTGGAGGTAAGAAGCAGGTTAGTGTATCTGTGTGTTAGTGTGTCTGTGTGTCAGCCTGTGTGTATGTGACTGTCTGCATGTGTGTGTGTGTGACTGTCTGCGTGTGTGTGTGTGACTGTCTGCGTGTGTGTGTGTGACTGTCTGCCTGTGTGTGTGTGACTGTCTGCCTGTGTGTGTGACTGTCTGTGTGTGTGTGACTGTGTGTGCATGTGACTGTCTGCGTGTGACTGTCTGCGTGTGTGACTGTGTGTGTGACTGACTGTCTGCATGTGTGTGTGTGAGTGTGTGGCTGTCTGCCTGTGTATGTGGCTGCCTGCCTGTGTATGTGGCTGTCTGCCTGTGTGTTTGACTGTCTGCCTGTGTGTGTGTGTGACTGTCTGCCTGTGTGTGTGTGGCTGTCTGCCTGTCTGTATGCGTGGATGTTTGCCTCGGTGTCAGTGACTGTCTGCCTCTGTGTGTGTGGATGTCTTTGTGTGTGTGCATCTGCTAGTGAGTGAGCGAGCGAGCTTCCGTGTGTGTGTGTGTGTGTGCGCGCATCTGCTAGTGAGGGAGCCTCTGTGTGTGTGCACCTGCTAGTGAGTTGGTGTGTGTGTGTGTGTGTGTGTGCCTGCTAGTGAGTGAGCTTGTATGTGTGTCAGTGAGCTTGTCTGTAGGGATCATATATGTGTGTGTGTGTGTGTTAGTGAGCTTGTCTGTAAGGAGCATGGGTGTGTCGGAGCCTGTCTGTGGTGAGCATGTGTGCACAGTGAGCTTGTCTGTAGTAAGCATGAGTGTGATCGTGAGCTTGTCTGTAGTGACCATATGTGTGTCAGTGAGCTTGTCTGTAGTGAATCTGTGTGATAGTGAGCTCTTCTGTAGGGAGCATGTGTGTGTCAATGGGCTTGTCTGTAGGGAGAGTGTGTGCGCATCAGTGAGCTTGTCTGTAGTGAGCGTGTGTGTGTGTGACAGTGAGCTTGTCTGTAGTAAATTTGTGTGTGTACCAGTAACCTTGTCTGTGTGTGTCATTGAGATTGTCTGTCAATGAGCCTATTTGTGTGCGTCAGTAAGATTGTCTGTGTCTGTGTGTGAGTATGCTTTACTGTATAATTTAATTACCCTGAAAGAACTAATATTTTGAATTAGAAGAAGAAATGTATCAATAATATATATATATATATATATATATATATATATATATATATATATATATATATAAAAAAGCTGTTGTACCTTGCACGCAGGCTTCAAAGTTGTGTGACTGGGTGCATCACCAGGGCTCCAGTATCCAGGCAATTGAAATAGTTGGCTGCACTCTCAGATTTCCTTAAAACTTAACTTTTATTGAAATATTTAAGAGAAGATTAACATTTCAGTCCCTCTTGTGGACTTTCATCATGATCCTGATGCAAGTCCACAAGAGGGACTGAAACGTTGATCTTCTCTTAAATATTTCAATAAAAGTTACCATAGCACAATGACTTATGGGGCTGGCATAGATTTTTTTCCAGGGCTGCTTCGTATCCCCAGTCCGGCCCTGAAAGGAGTGCAATATAAGCAAGTATGATGCACAGCTCTGCAGCTCTTCTGAGTTTTTGAATCATTAAGTTTTTTGTTTGAAGCATGAGTGAGCTATCAGTTGCATGAATACAGTCATGTACATTACATCCTGTGCCAGGATAGGCCATGACAACTTTGCATCTTATATATATCCATTTTTAAAAGGCTTGCTTCTTTTTCAATTGAACTCAGTGGTTACTACTATTTAGAATGTCTATTTAGAAGTGTCATTTTATTTGACACTTTTGATTACACCACTATTTAAAGGTAAAGACAGGTGTGTCAATAACCTAAAATGTCCTCTGTGTTTGTATGTATATATGTACAAATGAAAAAAGTTATGGTAGGGAAAAAACCCCATATTGCTTCAGACCTGAGGAAGAGTGGAAAACTCTTGAATGTTTGTCTATTATGTTAGTCCAGTAAAAAAGGTATAATTGAATACTGCAATACTCTGGTATTTTGGACACACACGGACACACAGACACTATAATCCGGAGTACCAAGGACATATGGGCACTTGTTTATCTTTTTTCACAAATGAATAAATAGGTGTTTATGCCAAGGTTTTGGACCTCACCCAGACCTTGAGAAGCATCGAGTTAACACCTACTTATTCATTTGAAAAACAAGACCTGTAAGTGGTCATATTCCCTTGATATTGTGGATTATATGTTGCTGGCTTCGGAGCACCTTGGCATGAAATATTAAATGTACACAAATTACCGAGTGAATGCCATGCATTCTGGGTCTTTGTGTGTGTGTGTTTGTGTGTGTATATACATATGTATGTGTGTGTTTATATATATATATATATATTTATTTATTTTTTCCATGAAAAATAATTGTATTTTCATATATTTGAAATACTTTGTGAAATCTAATTTCATATTTCGGCAATTGTTTGCAAAATATTGTAGTAGCTTTCATCATGTTGTAATTTGTTAACAGGACTGCGGTCAACATCTGTACATTGCATAGAAATTAGAGAACAAATTATCTCTGCAGGCAAAGCTGGACCATCCTGGGTTATAATCCTGAACAAAATGCAAATGAGACAAGTTCAAAAATAGGTTAAGCCTTTTTGGATTAAGTAGAAGATTGAAATAAGCCAATCCATGTTGATATAATTGATGCTCTTTGGGTATTGGGTTGCACTGTATTAGTGGCACATGTTGAGTGTTGGTAGTTTGCCATTCAGTTTTACATGACATAGCAGTATATTTCATTGTAGATAGGTATTCTAACTCCTTGTGACCATTTATTTTTAAATTAATTGTAATTGTTCTCATGACCCACTCATTGTAAAGGTAATCATCCAAGATATCATTATGGCATGTTAGTTTCCCAGACTTTTTTGAAAGCAATAAAAGGTCAGGGAATTATAGGATTTACTGTAGATCAGTAACATCTGGGCTGGGCAGAGTTTGATATGCCTAACATTTTAAAAAGGAGGAATCAAAAGAGACATTTCCGTATGTTCCATGGTAACTACTTCTTTTTTACAACTTTGCCTCAAAATTTCTCTGTATATTCTCTGATCAGACACAGTATTTAAACCACCTACCTAATATTGTGTAGGTCACTCTTGTGCTGCCAAAGCGGCTCTAATGCGTCAAAGTATGGACTCCATAATGCCTCTGAATGTCTCCTGTGGTACCCCGCAGTAAAATCATAACTTTTGCAGAAGACAGCGCATCTGCTGCTAGGTTTTGTCACTTACCACAGCTGTCTTTAGTGATGGCTGTGAGAATTAGGCATTGTCTTGCTTATGATGAGACAATATCTATGGTGTATGAAATGTGTTGGTTAACATTGCTTGTGCACTTTATGAAGTCAGAGGTGTTTCTGGTGTTTGTTTTGCTAATACTCAAATACTTGGAAATCTTTCAGTGTTTTGATTGTTTGGCTGGATTCCGATCACCGAAATGTGTCCTTTTCACTGATCAATAATGGTACAAGAATGCCGGAAAATTAGCGATTATTCTAGCTTTAGTGAACGAATAATCTAAATTGTATTTAAGACAGGAGACGAATATTTGCTTATCTTGCTTTACTGAAAACTCCCTGCAGCAAAGAAGAAGTTAGTTAACAAATATTGTAAAAATTCAACCAATCAGAACACATAACAGAAGTACATAGTGCCACCAGACTCCTCCCACTTCCTCTTTCTTGATGATGCCGATCATTAGTAGAGTCAACCATGTGTAGCGGACATGAAGGGGTGCTGCCCTGCGACAGCACTGTCCCTTTAAATGTGGGAACCCACTTAGCAGAGACATAATGCAAGGACACGATGAATGGAGCAATAAAGAAAATGTATTAAAGAAAACCAAAGGATAAATATATATACACAAAACAAAATATGTACAATGCCACAAATATATAAATATATACAAGAAATCAATATAAATACAATAGAGCAGGCAGAGTACACATGAAAGTCCTTAGGCAAAAGTAAAGGCTTAGTCAGGATAGTGCAACCACCACAGAATATAAGTGGGGCACAGATCCTAAGCCACCAAGCACTAAATAGGAGCAAAACCCGAAGCAGGTCACACAGAAATAAGGCAGCAAGGTCAGAATCACTGGAGAAGGAGTATAGGCAGGAACACTGCAGGCGAACACTGGAACTGGAGGCTCAGGACACAGGACCAGGCAGAGACAAGAACACAGGACCATAAGGACATAGGATCACAGGATCAGGATACACAGGATACACAGGAAACACAGGATACACAGGATACAAGACACAGGAGCAAGGAGTCAGAACCACGGGAACCAGGAAACAGCAGATACAGGATACAGGATGAAGGATAATGATCTGACAGGGAGTGAGGGGAGAAACCAGAATATATAGGTGCTAAACAAGGGCCAGGTGTAGTGCTTAATGAAAAGAAATGAGAAACAATGCCAAACAGAAACAGTGGTGAGTGCGAGTACTGCACGAGGGCATATTAACTAAGGAGTGTCGTGACACCATGTAAACGAGAGACTTTAACGAATCAGAAACTGTAGCTCCAGTGTAAATCATAATGAAGTCCACCATGTAAACGTGTCGTCAGTAGACTGTGCCAATGCATCGCAGGGTCAATGCAATATTTTCACACTAGGAAAGAAGAAGAGAAACTTCGTGAAAGTATGGTCTCTTAGACAAGAGAAAAACAAGTATTCACACGTAATTTTAAGTTAACAAATTAAAATTAAAATGTATAATAATAATAAATGACAAAATTGTGATGTAGGACAAATCCACTTGCGAGAGAGTGTAAAATGCAAGATTAGTCGAGAAACTTATCCTGAAGGGTGGGATAGAGTGTACGAAGGGAGGGAAAATATTTCCCCCCTGTCTTTAATAAAATTTAGATTATTAGATGAAGCTAGAATAATCCCTAATTTCATGGCAAGACATATTTGCTTTTTTAATAAAAAAGCAGCGTGTCGTTGGTTTGAAATAAAAGGTCCGAAAGGTGGATTCTTTGGACCAGTCTGCGGAAGATAAAATATCCGACAGAGAACTGCCTGCACGAAATGCAGAAGATGCGACCGCACCTCTAACCCAATAAGCCCCAAAAGATTGGTCAATTCCTGCATTGGTGAGCAACCATTTGATCCAGCGTGCAATCGTGGGGGAGGAGACCGGCCTGTGCTGTCTAACATAAGAAATGAGCAGCGGGCCCGAAGGAGAATGTACATTAGTTGTGCTATCAATGTATTGACAGGTACAATTGGCAACGCAGAGGGACGGTCTGTCCGGGAAGTAAGGGTAGAAATCCAAGGAGGAATTTGTCTTAGTACGCCTGGTAATGGTAAATTTGACTCCGTCTAGTGAGAAAACCACCGCGTGAGAGCACTGAACGTCAGAAACTCTGCAAAACTACACAAGGCACAAAAGCAGGGCAGAGTTGGTGTAGGGATAAGGCCTTGTTAGAAGGCCATGTTTGCAGAAAGGAGAAAACTAGGGAGACATCCCAGAAATTGGAATATTTGGCAGAAGGGGGTCTAGACAACCGTATGCCCCGTAGAAGTCTACAAACAGAGTGATGTTTCCCTATTTGTGAATAATCAATAGTATCATGAGCCGCCGAAATGGCAGATCGAAATACATTGATCGATCTGTAGGAATTTCCCCTAATCGAAGAGAAAGGATAGGAAGTTCAATATTAATGTAATCAGTGTCCCTTTCCAAACACCAGCTAACCCAAATCCGCCATGCGGAAAGATAAGTAAGTCTAGTACCTGGGGCCCATGAATCCCATAGGAGTGTTGGAGCGGTGTGCGATAGTCCTGCGACATGCCAGGATCCCCGGAAACGGTCCAAGCCACAAGTTGAAGATGACCCTGCAGGGCAAGTGGCTGGCAGTCGCCCGCTGGACTCCTGAGAATATCGCAGGAGCGAGTATGGAGAAGAGGGAAGTCTACAAATAGTTCCAGTAGATTGGGGAACCAAGTCTGGGCTCTCCAGAGAGGTGTTATGATGACTATCTGGACTCCCTGTACTTGGACCAGGTGAAGGGTCAGTTGAATCATGGAAAAGGGGAAAATAGCATAGGCTCCCTTTGTTGGCCATGATTGCAGAAACGCATCTACTGCTGAGGATAGAGGGTCTGGAAGCCAGCTGAAGTAGGCGTCCGTCTGACGGTTCTGACGTGACGCGAAAAAAGATCTAATGAGAGGGGCATCTCTGGGAGTTTTCAATAAAGAAAGATAAGCCAATATGAAGCCTACCGTGTTGCCATAAAATTATCAGAAAAGTGAGATTGTTATCTATTCAACATCATTAAAGGCTAATTGACTTCCTTTAGCATGTCCAAAAATATTGAATGTAATATTTAAATTTCCCTCTTCATCCTGTACCTCCATGGACCTAACAATTCATGGTTGGCAGCTCCTCTTAGGTTTATGTAATTATGTAGCACTTGGTTTGTATGTGTGTGCATTGGAGTGTTTAGGTATCACCATGAGGATAAAACCACTGATTGGTCACTGAGGGATATACAAAAGCTGCAGATGTTTGTCCTTTAAATCTTATCAATGTTTTGTTTATTTTTATTCTTTTGTGAAGAGTAAGATAAATTAGATTGTCCTACCTAATCAACTCTGTAAAATGTGATTCAAAAGGGTTGATGTGTGATCTACTCTTGGCATTTGTCAAATTGCATGTTTTTTTAAATCAGAAATGGAGTAAAATAATTAAATAATCTCTTTTTATTGTTCTTTTGTCTTTTTTTTGGGGGGGGGGAATGATAAAACCACATTCAAATGAGTTGAACAACAAAATTATTTTTGGACAACTGATTTCCAACATACGAGTTTATATAAAGTGCCATTAGAAGGCAGTTGGTAAAAGCTTTCATAGACTTGCTGAAGGCATAGTTTATTGATGCTGTATCCAGGCCAAAAATGAGTTAATGTATGAGTTTTAATGGATCACAGTGGCTAGGTCACAATAGAAGCTTTAGTTTGTAGATGGAATAAGGACATCTTTTAGTAGAATTGAACGTAATTACTTTTTCAACTCTGTGAAATAACTATTCATTTTCTAACAATGCCACCTGGCACTTGCCTTGCATTTTTTGCTCACTGAATTGTTTGTGTTAAAATTATTTGCATAGCTTTTGAATAAAGCACAGCAAGGTTGGAAAATTCTATTTATTTTTTCCCCCATCGACTCAGTCCTTCTCTTCGATAATTGAATAATCTTATGCAGTCCTATTTTACTCCTACTCCACATGTTGTTGAGAGGCGATTCACTTAAGCAAAGACCACTAAGAAATTAGCAAATTGATACGAAAACAGCTGCTCAGAATGTCATGCAAGTCTGTGTCTAATATTCCCAAAAAGTAATTGTAATTATAATTGTAAGTAAAAGTAATGGAGGGCTTTAAAGTACTTGTGATATTTACTTTATCATTTGATATGTGCATATTATACTCTGAAGATCATTATATCCATTTGCTGAAGAATACAGAGAGAATAAAACATTTTAGCGCCTACATTAATTCAGGGCTCGACAAATTCCAAATTTTGCCCTGGCGCCGGGGATGTCAGCCCTTTTATTAAGGCGGCCGCCCGTGGGAGCATTAAAGCCGTCCGCGTTGGTGAGCATTGAGGTGGCGGGCTCAGGGGATACATTGGCCATATTCTTTATGCGGCATGAGAGGGAGCAGTAATCTTCCTGCAGCTCCTCTCTGCTCCTTTGCACGCTGTTTAATGATGCCGGGAGCCTGAATATGACATCACTCTGGCCCCGGCATCACTACAGAGAAAGCGAGGGAGCAGAGAGGAGCTGCAGGTATATTACTGCTCCCTTGCATACAGGAAGAGAGAGGAGCCTCACTGGACCCCAGGGAAAGATCCATTCAGCTTTCCCAAAGGTGGGAAGGCTGGGTGGATTTCAGTTAAATAAAAAATGTCAGTGTGTGTGTCTGTCTGTTATTGTGTGTGTTTGTCTTTCTGTCAGTGCGTGTGTTTGTCCCCCCCCCCCCCCCCCTGTCAGAGAGTGTGTGTGTCTGTGTCCCCCTGTCAGACAGTGTTTGTGTGTTGTTAGATTTTAGCTATTGAAAAAGAAAAAAAAAATAGAGGGATGTTGGTGTTCTTGAACGGTACAGTCCAGGCACCATAACCTCTACAGCCCAAAATTTCAGCAGTTGGCTGCAAATCACAGCAGTTTTTCAGAATGTTCAAGGCACTACATCAAGACCAGATATGTTGGACAATTAATCTGTGGCTAGACTATGTAAGCTGTGATCTGTGTATTGTCTATCATAAGGTGCCTCACCTTGCCCAAGCTGGACAGAGTGTTAACATATATGTATGGTAGGCAATATTCTTATAAATAAAATGAGACCACACAATAATGATATACAACTTTTACTTACTACATACAACTTTTAATTACTTTTCAATGGGCTTGGTCGTGCTGTTTATTCAAAGCCCAAGGGGCTTACAGCCATAACTTTGTAACCATAACCATATAACATATGGTTCACCAACTTTCAAAACTTTCAACTTTGTTAACCACCATATTACCAGCTAGTCATAACTAACCTCAGAACTTGACCCTGCGAATTACTTTTGCCCCAATGCTTTATAACACCACGACAATACAATTAAATAAAAGTAAAGGGGGGGGGGAGGGGAAGTCCATCCGCACCGTTCCTGCTTCAGTCCACTCTGACAGCATTAAACTTGTGCTGCTTCTTTTTATAATCTTCCAGTTTTTTTTAAATGGCCAGTCTAACCACAATTAATCACTCTCCGTTAATGTAAAGTGCATGTTTCTTAGAGCACATCATGCCCACGTTCATCTTTGACCCCTACTTTTAAAAGCCCTCTAGGTCTCTCTGCCAGAACTTAATTCCAATCTGCAATCTTTAGAGAAAATGCAGTGTTTACATTGCTGCCTAGTAATACCTCTAGTGACAGTCACTCAGACGGCCACGAGAGATTATTCTTAGTACATCCTTTCAGCATCTCAACACACTGCATGGAGGTGCTGAATGTTCCCCATAGAGATGCATTGATTCAATGCAGGAGGAGGATTTGCTGATTGGTGCAGCGTTTTTTCGCAAATGCACAATAGACTCCCAATATTTTCCTATGGAAAAGCATTGGGTTGGCTGAGATCATCAAGATTGATAATCTCAGCCGTGGAGGCAGAGCCAGCCATGATGAGGCCGACAAGGCGTGGTAAGAAGGTGAGTAAAAACACCTTTCCCATGTGATTGGAGGGGGCCAGTAACCTAAACAGACACACACATTCACTCACACACACACACTCTGACAGACATACACAAACTCACTGACATACACTCACTACTGATGGACACACATTTTTTCATACACAATTTTTTTTATTTATTATTTTTATTTAAGTCCATCCAGCCTCCCTACCTTGGCGATAGCTAGAGTGGATCATTTCCCTGGGGTCCAGTGGGGCTTGTGTAATCTTCAAGCTCTTCTTGCTCTGATCCCGGCATTATAGCAGAGCGTACAAGATAGCAGAGCAAGAATGGCAGGAAGATTGCTGCTCCCTCACCGCTTGGCTCAACGCTCCCCTGGTTGGCTACCTCCACTCTTCCTTAGACTCCCGGCTCCACGCTTCCCCCGGCTTGCCGCCTAAACGCTCTCTCGGGCTGACAAACACCCAGGTGCCAAGATAAAATTCCTAGTTGCCATGGCGACCTGACACCTGGGATTTGTTGAGCCCTGGACTAACCATTTAGATCAGTGGAGTCAGAAGTTTTCTTGTAACCCTTCTTTCTGTTTTGATACTAAGTAAATTGCACTCTTTATCTTTTTAAATGTCCTCTTTTGGAAAACAAGTTCAGTAGGCTATTATTGAAGTAACTGTCTCTTGAGGAAGGTATGTGAAATAATAATCAGAAAACACCCCACCCACAGGAATCCTGTTTAGTATCTGTCTAGTGAATTTATAGGCAATTATCTACAGTATTTGGAAAGTATGTTGTGTTACTGTTGACACATTTATTTTGGCATATAATACAGTACATGGGGTGGGGGGAGATTTGCAAACTGAAGAACTGGAATCTGAAAACTGCTGTATAAGGCTGACAAATAGTTTTCTCATCTGAGTTAATTGTTGGCATGAAAAACGTATTATATATAATGAAAATGTTTTTCAAGCCAAATATTGTATGAGGTATCTAGACAGTTAAAGGGACACTATAGTCACCCGAACAACTACAGCTTAATGTAGTTGTTCTGGTGAGTATAATCATTGCCTTCTGGCATTTTCATGCAAACACTGCCTTTTCAGAGAAAAGGCAGTGTTTACATTGCCCCTAGAGACACCTCCAAGTGACCACTCATCTGATGGCCACTGGAGATGCTTCCTGGCTCAGTGCTGCACAGTAGGCAGCACTGCAGTTCAGCGTCTCCACGCTCTGCATGGGGACACTGAATTTTCCTCATAGAGATGCATTGATTCAGTGCATCTCTATGAGCCTGTACTTATTGGCCAAAACAGCGTTTGGCCCTGCCCCCATCCTGCCTTCTTGACGATTTTATCCAATCCAATGGTTTCCCTACTGGATGGAAATGGAAGGTGAGTTTTCACCTTTTCTAAAGGGGTTGAGGTGGGGCAAGCCACCTAAATGGTGGGTTTAACACTATAGGGTCAGGAATACATGTTTGTGTTCCTGACCCTATAGTGTTCTTTTAATATAATAGACTGCTAAACAAAATATTAGGGATACATGGGATTGGCTGAGATCATCATGACGCAGATCCAAGCGCAGTCATTCACGTATAGAGACTGGCATGGGAAAAATGATTAGCAAAATCACCTTTCCCATATGTAAAGAGGGCTGGGGACATAAATAGTTACTTAACCCCTTAAGGACCAAACCTCTGGAATAAAATGGAATAATGACGTGTCACACACGTCATGTGTCCTTAAGGGGTTAAAGGGACACTATAGTCACCAGAACAACTACAGCTTATTGTATTTGTTCTGGTGAGTAGAATCATTACCGTCAGGCTTTTTGCAGTAAACACTGTCTTTTCAGAGAAAATGCAGTGTTTACATTACAGCCCAGGGATTCCTCCACTGGTCACTCCCCAGATGGCTGCTAGAGGTGCTTCCTGGGGCAGTGTTGTGCAGCACTGCCATTCAGTGTCTCCACCCTCTGCATGGAGACACTGAACCTGCCTCATAGAGATGCATTGATTCAGTTCATCTCTATGAGGAGATGATGATTATCCAAGGCTGTGTTGTGGCTTGTGCTGGCTCTGCCCCTGATCTGCCTCCTTGATAGTCTCAGCCTATCTTATAGGAAAGCATTGTGATTGGCTCAGAGAATTACTTCTGATTATGCCAGCTAAGCAGGCCGATCAAGAGGAGATGCAGCAGCTGCAGACTGGAATAGAAGTTAGATTTTACTATATTTAGCAGGGCTAGATGGTTTTAATAATATAGTTTCAGGAATACACATTTGTATTCCTGACACTATAGTATTCCTTTAAAGAAAGTACTCAACTAATGGAAAAGTAAACATACAAAACATACTTATATTGTTTGCTGAGATCTCTGTCAATCCAAGAACTCCTGTTCTCCATTGTTTCATGACAATGCATTTCCTACAAATCCCTGGAGAGCAGAGGTGTACAGGATTTATGGTTTAATTTAGCAAGTACTTCATTTATAAAATCATGTTTTAAAGGAACATTATAGTCACACAGATCAACTTTATTTTAATGAAGCGGTCGGGGTGCTCTGATCCTGTCATTTAACCCTGTAATGTAAAACATTGCAGCATTTTAGAAACCCTTTTTGTGAGTATCCCTGATTTGTAAACCATTTTCAGAAGAGTCTTAAGTAGAGACCCCATGTAGAGACATCTCTCCTCACATTGCAATCGCAGTGGTGCACTGACAAGATTGAAGTGTGTGAAGGGTCTCTTGAGACCATGGGAGCCTCTATAGATCATGCTTGTGATGACTGCTGGGATTTGATAACGTTTGACATCGGAGCTCCACCTTTTTCCCCACTTTAGTCATCCTCAGGCTTGCCCATAGCATAAAGTATCCTGTCAAATAGCTTTAGTTTTGCTCATGGAATGAAAAAAATTGTGTGGTGAAAAAAAATTAAGACGGGATAAATTGAATAGCTCAGTAGTAACGAGGTGTATAAATATAAGGGGAGGAAAAAACTAAATATCACTAAGCATATAGCTCATAGCAATATAGAAGAAAACCTGTAGCTTTTGTCTTATACAGGATGCTCTGACAGTTTAAAGGGACACTATAGTCACCAGAACAACTACAGCTTATTGAATTTGTTCTGGTGAGTAGAATCATTACCTTTAGGCTTTTTGTTGTAAACACTCTTTTCAGAGAAAATGCAGTGTTTACATTACAGCCTAGTGATAACTTCACTGGCCACTCCTTAGATAGCTGTTAGAGATCCTTCCTGGGTCATGGCTGCCTAAAATGCATCCAAACATTCAGTGCCTCCACCCTCTGCATGCAGACACTGAACTTTCCTCATAGAGATTCATTGATTCAATTCATCTCTACGAGGAGACGCTGATTGGCCAGGGCTGTGTTTGAATCATGCTGGCTCTGCCCCTGATCTGCCTCTTTGTCAGTCTCAGCCAATCCTATGGGGAAGCACTGTGATTGGATCAGGCTACCACTTCTGATGATGTCAGCAGACTGCATGCAGATCTACAGCTTCTGGCTTGAATACAGTAAGGTTTTGCTATATTTATGGAGGCATGAGGGGCCCAGGGGGCCTAGATGGTGGTTTTAACACTATAGGGCCAGGAATACATGTTTGTGTTCCTGACCTTATAGTGACCCTTTAAGATTTAGTGTAAATGAGCTCAAAAAATGTAATCAGGAATAAACCCACAAGGAAGATTATTTCGAGAATGAAAGGAGATATGCCTTCGAAACCAATAAAAAGGTTGAGAGCTTAGCAAGGCCATAAGGTGTCATGGGGCAAGTCCTTTATTTGCCCCCCCCCCCCCCCCCAAAAAAAAAAACAAGTTCTATGCCCTGACAGATTGCAGATACCTTGCTGATGATATTTTATTATGATTCATAAGAATAAAACATGTCTAGGGAGCCATTAATTTGAATGCTCTATATAAATAGGCTAGTATCCTAATTATCTGTTCACTAAAAAGTGAATTTATAGGGACTGCAGTTTGTGGAGGATAGAGGTTATAGCGTATAATGGATAAATAAGGGCTCCAATGGGGGATGTAGTGTAGAGGGATTAAGGGTGCTGTAGTGTAAAGGAACTAAGGACTGTATTGTAGTGGGGATATGGGATGTAGTTGGGGATATGGGAGTTGTACCTTGCAGGGGGTAGAAGCTGTGGTGTGGGGAGAATAGAGATTTATAGTGTTGGGAGAGGATAGGAGCTGTAGTGTAGAGAGGGGGAATGGGCTGCGGGTGTGTGTGGGTTACACACTAAACACTTTTTTTTTTAAATATATGTACTTTTTTTATTTCCCCCCCTCCCATTTGCTTACGTTGGGCCAAAGGGGAGGAGGTTAGTTGATCTCAGGTTGTCCGATGGGCTGACTATTTGGTCTGCAGACCACATCTAGTGCTCACTCTCAGACCGGTAGTCAGTAGGGAATCATAGTTTTTCCATGGTGGTGCTCTGATCAACTACAAGGAGCGATACACATCTCAATGCAGTGGTCCTGTCCTTTTTATGCTGCAATGTAAAACGTTGCAGCCTTTTAGAAACTGTCATGTTTACATTGCAGGATTTGATCTACATCTAGTGGCTGTCATACTGACAACCACTAGAGATTGTTCCATTGCACTGACTGGGTACAACTCATGGACTCTCATGGGAAACCATTGAATTTCCAATATTTTCTTTTGGGTGTGCGGCATGTGCCGTGCATGCGCATTAGGTCTCAAATGCTCCTTTATGAGACATAATAAATTGGACCATTGCAGAGTAGGCAAGGCTTCCTCAATAGCGCTGCTGGAGATGGAGAGGTGAGCAGCGCAGAGGGAGCCTCGGTGCTGGAAAATAGCAAGTAATTTAAACAGAGCATGGGTACAGCAGAGAGGCATAAGCACTTTGCTGTAATGCAAATAATATAATGCTTATGGTGCTTAGTCTGTCCCTTTAACGCATGTTTTTCTCTTGGTCTAGTTTATATTAAACACGTCCATTATTTGCTTTATTTTAATATCCTTAATTACATTTTAACTATTTTTTTTCTATTTTTCTACTTTTTCTCTTTTGATCAGTATGGTGGACCACCAATATATCGCCGCTACGGATTCCTTTCCCCCAATATCGTAGGTCCAATACTCCTGAAGATAAATATCACTGATATCGCATTTTCTCTCCACACATTAGTCGAGACTGAATCGGAGTAGATCTGTTTAATGCAGGCAAAGGTTTAGAATTTGTACATTCAGTAAACTCCTCCCCTGTGCCTGAGAGATAATTGAGTCAGGAACTGTACACTCAATTATCTCCAGGCACAGAAAAATACAACAATTTTACAACACCCCAAAAGTACCCCCAAAATCCATGGAAACCTCTCGAGAGTCACATCAGCCCGGAGAGCCCTGATCTGAGTGACTAGCACGTCCAAAAATCACTCAGATCGGTTCGGTAGTTTTGAATTGCCATCAAAGGAAAGTTTTGACCGGTCAGCCACGAGGTGTAACCCCAAAATAGTTCCAGAGGAATCGTGACAAGGGCCGGTCTCAGTTTGCGGAATTTTATACGAAAACCACAAACAACAAACAAAAGCTTTCAAGTGTCGGTAGTTGTATCTCCTGAACGCCGTTCATATAGGTGGTTGGGAACTTGAATGGGCAGCAGTTCAATCTTTACCGGTGTTCGCCGAAATCAGTTCCAGGCACTTGTCTGTTCGGGAGAAAAAATGGCCACCATCCATTCTGTCGACCACGTGCATTTGGTTGCACGAAATGGCGGCAACCCAGGGGAGCATTCTATTAATTGTTTCCATTGTGGTTTTCCTACTGGATAGTTAGTGTTCCATGTTCTAATGAGGTGCTTGGGTGGTCCTCGTTCGGAAACCGAACCAGGTGGGATCAACCTATAAACGAACATAAAGGACAAAATGTACCGAACCAAGTGATTGGGTATTCCTTTTTTTTTATTTTTTTTATTTTCTGTGTGCATAGAATAACAGAACATCTTACATTGCCACAACAGCATTAGTAAGTAAAGCAAGAACATAGAAGGTCACATTTGTGGCTTTGAGGTAACGGCACATTTTTTTAAGTATTATTACAAAAAGCATGGTTGTTACGCTATCGCAGTGTAATTTAACTCGGCTTACAAGCTTGAGGGTGCTGTGATAGCTGGCATTTAAGTTAGATCAAATAAGGTCAAAGTCAAACAATACATTCAACTAGTGCGCTGACTGCAGTGTTGAGTGTAAGCTTAAAGATTAGCAAAATGCTATGATTAAATGCAAGCAAGACATAACTGCAACTGGTGCTCTGAGTAACGTATGGTAGATTACATGCAATGCTGTACTCGATTGGGACAGGTTAATTATTAAACGTTAGGTTACATGCTAGACAGACATTAAGCATACATTGCCGAGGGTACAATTGCATGGCCTCTAATTAGACTGCTCATTTGACATTGTAAGTAACATCACTATTTATGGATTAATAGGCACCAGCACCACTATGAGGGCTGATAGTGACGGTGAGCGGCAAAGGGCCTAACTCGTATCTCAGTCCTGGCTCCCAGGCTATCATATGCCAGCCAGGGGTACCGCACGGTCCCTTCTCGAGCAGTCACACTGCAGGACAATGTCCCTGATTGCAGGCATATTGGTCGCCTCTGCGGTCGCTTGTATGGTCCCCTGCGTTTCTGGCTGCGGTTGCGAGCGTGTTTGGCGCCCTTGAAGTCGCCTCCATGGTGCCGCTGTGCGTTTCAGCGAGGAATGGTGCTTGATCCGCCGCCATGTTGGGGATTTTCCCGCTGGTGAGAAGGTGCGTCGCGTTATGCAGGTGGTACTCGTTGGTGGAGAGGCAGGACAGCTCATCTGCCGTTTCAATCTCCGCCAAAAATTGGTGAAGTGCCGGTTCAGCCTGGAGAGGATGTCTTCTAGGCCATGACTGGGTCGTGGAGACCACGCGGCGTCCGCCATGTTAAGTGTGGCGCTGAGAAGGCCTCCGAGACTCCGGTCGTAGCAAAAGTGAGTAGCGTGTTTGGGTTTGAGAGTATAAGCTGGTAGTCCCGGTCTGCTTGTGCTCTCGATGTTATCGCACATGCCCTCCGCCATCCTTATTTCAGTGCTTGGGTTACAGGTATTGGCGGCTCTGCTACGGCACCGCAGGTGTTTTGCGGTATTCGGGGCCTGAGGGTGGGGACCGGGATCACCCCCCGGTCCAAGTAGGGGGGGGGGGTTCGGGGCCAGTTCCCCGCGGGTCCGACTCATGGCTGGGTGCTGATCGGCAGGCAGCGGGGGAACAGCGGCCGTCCACCCCGCTCACCTCCAGGGTAGGCTTTAAGGTGCCAGTGAGGAACCCTCCTCCTGGGGACTGAAGCCCGTTCGGCCAGCCTCTCCCTGGATCCAGGGCTCTCTGCCCGCTGAGGGCCACCGGTGCTGGACGGCTGTCTGCCCAAAATTGCATTTTCATTGCCTATTTGGGCCTAATTTGCAGGAGCTGGTGTTGAGTGCGACCATCCAGCTCGGCGGTCCGGCCCCGCCCCCTCGATTGGGTATTCCTTCACAATCAGTCATTCAAAAAACTTTCTTGCCCTTCTTTTATTAACTTAAAATGTACTATTTCAAATTTGAAGAATTTAGCAGTTTGCAAGGCACATCTATAGACCCCTAATCATTTTGGCTCTATACTAATCTAGTATTATTGCATTGTTGAGTTTAATGCTCCATTTAATGTATGCAAAGGCTCTCTTGCTAAATTTATCATATGTATGTATTCTGTTTTTACCATATTTGGTGACCTTATGGGAAAATGCATTTAAGTTATTTTCAGAGCAAAGCTGCCAAAACATTTTACACTGCACAATGTTGGCATCAAGTTATCATTTGTTATTCATTCAGTGCTGACATTTTTATCTCCTGCCCTCCTCCCCTGGGTTCCCACACTTGCTCACTTGTTTTTTATGGCATATTTAGCATTGTATCTTCCAATTGGCATTGTACACAGAGACATTTCTCATACAGTGTGTTTACAAAGACCGTGTTTTTGCTTGCAGATCTCTGCAGGTGGGTAATGGAAACCGTTTTTATTCAAGGTCAAGGGACAAGAAGATTTCTTCTCTCTTAATGTCTCTGGACTTTGTTTTAGAACTATAAATAAAAAAACGGCACACATGCAGGTCAAAATGTACACATTTTTAAGCCAACATCCACTTTCCTACCTGCAGGAGGGTGGCTTTTGCTGTTGGGAATTCAGCACTGGCTCTCCCAATCCCCCATCTCTCTATCTTCTCCTCCCTCTCATAGCTCGGTGTTAACTGGCAGGAAGTAATTGGCTTTCACGTCCTCCGCTGCCATTACGTTATTACAGGGGCATGTTTAAACCGTTAAAGGCCCGCAGCGCACAACCGGGCCACTGAAGACATATACACATCGGGCGGTCCATGTACGTCTGTTGCTGATCCCTGTCCCTAGTTTTGTAGGTCACTTCCACAGTTTGACCAGTAAAGCGTTTAAAGAACTTTTTACCTTACCGCTTTCCAGCACCAAGGCTACATCAACGATGGTTGAGCAGCCACTAGAGGTGGAGTTAAAAGGAATCTCCAGTGCCAGGAAAACTATTAGTTTTCCTGGCACTGGAGGTACCCTCTCCCTCTCACCCCCCAATCCCCGGTTACTGAAGGGGTGAAAACCCCTTCAGTCACTTACCTAAGGCAGCGACGATGTCCCTCGTCGCTGTCTCCTCCTCCGCGCCGCTCCTCCTACTGTCTCCGTCGGCCGGTGGGCGAGACTGATCCCGCCCACCGGCCGAGGAGACCTAATGCGCATGCGCGGCAATGCCACGCATGCGCATTAGCGCTCCCCATAGGAAAGCATTGAAAAAGATTTTCAATGCTTTCCTAAGAGGAAATGAGCGACGCTGGAGGTCCTCACACAGTGTGAGGACGTCCAGCGACGCTCTAGCAAAGAAAATATTTCCTATGATTCAGGAAGTGACCTCTAGTGGCTGTCTAGTAGACAGCCACAAGAGGTGGAATTAACCCTGCAAGGTAATTATTGCAGTTTATAAAAAAACTGCAATAATTACAGTTGCAGGGTTAAGAGTAGTGGGAGTTGGCACCCAGACCACTCCAATGAGCAGAAGTGGTCTGGGTGCCTGGAGTGTCCCTTTAACTCTCAGAAACCGCAATGTTTTACATTGCAGGCAAGCACAGACTAGCCATAGGGGAAACCTGGCAAATACCAAGGGCCGGAGCATGAATTGCTCCTCAGGATCCTGCTGACAAGTTACACTTGTAAAAGATTGCCATCCATAATAATGAACTTTAAAGTCATAATATATATATATATATATATATATATATATATATATATATATATATTTATATATTTATTTTAATACCCCCTTAATACGCACACACACTTCAGGCCAGTCCCTGTTACAAAACACACTCCAAAACCCCTAATTCGCCCTAATTCACTTCAGCAGTGCTTAAAGGGACACTGAAGGCAACAACATCACTTCAGTTTATTAAAGTGGTCTGTGTCTCTTTTGCACTTAGTGCTGCAATGTAAAACATTGTAGTCTCAGAGAGCTGCAATGTTTACATTGCAGCTCTAAGTCTGCACTCAGTGGCTGTCTATCAGAAAGCCACTAGAGGGCTTCCGGAATCAAATCAGACCTTTGGTCCGTTATCTGACGGTGGATGTCCTCACGCTTTGCATGAGGATCTCCAGCGTCAGATTTTTCCCATAGGAAAGCATTGATAAATGCGGGGAGCGTGTGTGTCATTGGGGGAATGTGCATGTCACCTCTCTGACTCCTACTATTGGGCTGCTTTGAATTTATATGCCCCACCCAAAATCTTGTTCCTGTCCGGCCCCGATTGCAGGGATAAACAGATGGAGGCACTACACCCAGACCATTTATGTGAGCCTCCAACTTCATATGTGCAGAGATCAGCAGAACAGTCCAGTAGATATTGTTGTATAATAGTATTTTTTCTAACACACGTGTTCAGCATTTGGATGATTATAACAGAGAAAACAAGGAAGTTAAAATTCCTCCTTTATGTATTCTTAGCCAATAAGGCTGTTGTTTTCAGTTATAGAGCTTTCAAAAGGTTTCATCAATCCCCCTTTTTTTTTTTTTTTTAATTCTTTATTTATTCCAAGATGCGATCACATATCCAATACACTCAAAACAAACATTGTTTGTATCATGATTATCCAGTTCGCTGTTGTGATAGTGATAGTCAGGATTTTAAGTCTCTTATGGATATGATATTATGCATTTTAAACATGACATCTCTTAGATTCAAACAAGTTCGTGCAGTAGGAAAATGTTTCATATCTGTATTGGAAAGTGTGTCCGCTCTGGTATTTTATATAATAAAATTTAAGAAAGTTTTAACATTACATAAATATGATCAGTAAAGTAACAATGCGAACGGTTTTCGGGTCTACAAGGATATCTTCTGAATGGTATATGCATTTCATCTACGATGCTTTCATGTATCCCTTTTGTGGGTATATGTATTTTCTTGTCCTGTTTCTTTCGACTTTGTTTGCCCACTTAGTATAACTGATTTTAAGATAAATAGGGCATTGTTTTATCGGTCCCCCTTACCAAAAACACTCAGAGCATTTTTAAAGTCAATTTAACTCCCTTTAATCCAGCACCAGGCAAATCTCTCTGGCGATGCTCGGCACACCCCTATCTGACGTCACGGGAGCTCCACTAAGGACAATTCAAAGGCCTTTTATTGGACCATTTTACCAACTCGGGGCGCATTCGCGCACTCACAGCCAGTAAAGGAAAGGGGACAGGGAGGTAGGGTGGGGATTTAAAACCTATTATGAGGGGATAGAGAGGAGGTAGGACTTCCCCCAGTGTGGGAGGAATGGGAGACAAGCTGAAACACTGCACTTCCAGACTTCTACCACCACGACTACTTCAAAAAGCAGAAGGTTTTCCTTGTGGTTGGAGTAACCCTTTAACATATTGCAGCAGTTATAAGCCACTTCGAAAAATGACAGTGGTTGTTGCATACTCTGTGCACCAGATGCAAACTTGTAAAGTTGGGTCTCAGGCTGACTATTTAACTAATGCTAAATTTTGCTAACATTTGCAGATAAAAAGACAGTATCTGTTACATTTTTAAATTGCATATTATGTGTTTCATTTGGATGTTTTATGTGCTTTGTTGTTGTTTGTAATACTATTTTGTTTTCTTTGTCTCTTTTTCTTCATCAGCTGATGGAAAGTACATCATTAAAGCACTGCAGCCTATTTTTGAAGGGCAGGAAATGACAGAAACCGTGCACAGCTGGGAAGACCATGGCTACCTGGCCACATACACAGCAAAAAATGGCAGGTGAGCAGACACTCATTATCTTCCATACAGAATATATGATGACAATATAGTTTATTTAATACATAGTAAAATACAGTGAATTAAAATGGCATAGCTAAATTTAGGTATAGCCAGTTAAGTAAAAGCACAAAAAAATGCACAAAAATTCCTGAATTGGCAAACTTGTAATATAACTTTTAAACTGCAGTTTGTCATCTAAACTCCTGTGAAAAGAAATAAATTGAGACAAATTTGCATGATCAAAATTTGCATTATCTTTTCCTTAGGCCATTAAAAAAAAAAAAAAAAAAGAAATGAAATGCCCCTTGACAGATTTATCTACTTTTACAGAAATCATTTGACACACAGTTCATAAAAAGCTTTTCCGGAATCTCTTATTTATCTAGAAAGTCATTTATATCACCTGTTACAAGGACACGCCTTCAAACCGGTATTTTCACTGTTTCTCCTGGAAGTAGTAAAGTATTGAGCCCAAGGCTAGCACTTCATAGATGATTATTTAACCCACACTCCCTATAAAACATAATCTTTATTTTACGGTTCTAGTTATAGAAATCCGATGGCTTAAGTGGTTGTTGTTGTTTGTGGGTTTTGAATTATGTTGTAGAACAATGTTAGAGCAATGATTCTCAGCTAGAGGTACACATACCCTTTTTTGGGACTAGGCTGGTAAAGCATCATGGAAAATGTAGTCCACAAACATTTGCAGTTCCAATGATAGCTATCTTTGTTCAAGAAGTAATTTTTTCCTCCCCTCTGATGAGTTGTGGACGAAACGCGCGCGTCAGGGGCCAAAGGTGATTCCCAGTGATATCTTGCTGTGTGGTTCATTGACTATATTTGCCCACACTTTCCTCCGAATCCCGTAGTAATTGACTGTCTATACTGGGTAGCTGTATGATAACAATTTTTTTCGTCACCCCGTTGTACTTAATCGTCAGACTGTGTCTATGGGGGTCTAATATTTAGCCATTTGGCAATCCGCTCCCAGCATTCTGGAGAGTCTTCTCTCAGATTAGCCTCGGTATTGTATTGACGATACTTAGAGGCTTTTAATTGGTGAATGGTTATCACTTAGCAAACTTGTTTTTCAGTGACTTTGATATTATTTTGGTTACATTACTCTCCTTAGATAGAACTAAGTACAATAGTTCTTGTCACTGTTAACTATAAACTGCAACATTGTATTGTTGCAGTCTGATTCTACCGGAGGTACTCTGAAAACTTTTGAACAGGTCCTCTGTGTTTGCTATAGGTTTTGACATGTGTATCTACTATTCATATTTGATCAACGTACGTAACCATTTTGCATATATCTATTTGAAACTACTAATAGGTAATATTACCTTAACGTTGCAATTTTTTTTTTATCACATTACATTGCAACTATCTATTTCTCATGTTGATTTATTGCACTACACGTCTATTTTAATAATTCATTAAAAGTTAATTTTTAATTTTACTCAGGGCACTCAACTGTACTATTTTTCATTTCTACCTTGGTAGTTTTTTGTGCGTTAACCCCACTATGAGTGTTTCCTTATAGCTTCCACTCCTCCCCCCTTATTTCTTGTAATTTTTTCCTAGTTTGTTGCAAAGTAGAAAGCGCTTCAAACTAGGTTTTTCTTGCCTACTTTTGGATCAACAGCAAAGACAGATGTGAGAAAGGCTGAACTTTGATGGGTGCATGTCTCTTTTCAGCTATGTTACTATTTTCTTCATTTACATCATCAGGGAAATAGATTTATAATTTCAAGGGAAACTCCACCGCCCAAATACAAAAATAAATAGCGGGGAAAAAATAACTATTTAGTAGATATATCCCAAATGAAAAATTTGAATGCATTTAATTGAGGTATATCTAAAAAATAGCTTACAAAAGTAGCAGTCTGCCTTGCAATCCCTCCCCTTCTAAAGCCACGCAGACGTTCTGTGGTGACCAATCACTGACTTCCTAATGCAGCTCAATGAGAAGTCTTTGCAAGGCAGGTGCTCTGAGCAATTGCTGCCTCTTGAGTGTAGCTCTACTGAGCTTAACAAACCAGGAAGTAACAGGACCTGTTGTCTGCTTAAAAACCAAGTGGATGTAACCAGGTTAATTTACAAAAGTGCAATTTTTATTGAATTCTGCACTTTTTGCAGAATAAAATAGAGAACACACTCTTAACATAAAAATGCTTTAGGGGTCAGACTGTACCTTTAAGTAGCTACTTATATTGGTGTTAATTATCTTTGTTAAAGAGAATGACTATGCACCATAACTGCTACAGTTTACTGTAGTGGTTTTAGTGCTATGAATCCGTCCCTGTAATCTTTGTTTTTACATAATGTTCGTCTCCATTATTTTAAGCTAAAACTCTTGATGCCAGACTCCAGTTTCCTACCCCTGACATTATTTGGTAAAGCACTGTACTCTGATTTATAGAGGCTTAACTTGTCCAGAGTGGGCAGGCAGTGTGTGGATAGCTTAGTTAGAAGCTGCACATCCCCAAATTTCATAAGGGTAGGAGTTGGAGTTTGAGCATCAGTGAATTATGTACATAATTTAACAGCAAGAAAACCAATACTTGACAGTGGTCTTGGTTAATTCCAGATTTGAGAATGCATAAACAGGCAGGGGGGTAGGTGATGGTAGAGGAGTATACATCCCCTTATTCCTTTACACACTTCGGTAGCTGTAGAATGATGGTGGAAGGATTATAATTATTGTATTATTATTTTATAAGATTCACCACCAGATGCCTTGGCAATCCATGAGTTCAGGACAGACTGAAATTTGTTTTATTTAACCCCTTAAGGACACATGACATGTGTGACATGTCATGATTCCCTTTTATTCCAGAAGTTTGGTCCTAAAGGGGTTAAATTGCATTATTTTATTTAACTATGTCTACTATTCTGTTCTTGGTTGGCACTGAAACCTAAAATTTGATATGGGGGCTTATAAGTGTTTCCATGATACTCTTAAGAGTTCCCTTGATAAAAATAATAGTTGAAAGACAGAAGAAAAAAAAAAAAAACTACACAAAAATAATAAGCGTCTGTTGCAGTTATTTTCCTGTAGCAAAGCACATAGCGTTCTCTTGAAACAAGGGATGGATTAAATGAATGTGCTATTGCTTTAGCATATTTATTTTACTGGATGGACACAGTGGGCTTTTAAGGTCATATGAAGCTCCAGGGTGTTCTCTCACTTTATTTGGTTGTTTTCTATTTCTGAACAATTTCCTTCAATACTTCTGTCAATGAACCATTTAGCAGATGGTGTTATATAATGTTAACATTATCCCTGTGGCATTTAATGTTCTATATACTAAAAGCAATTTAATGAGTGATTTGTTTTGTGTTTTAGCATTTCAACAGAAATTAAGAAGTCAGTGGAGCACCTTTTTTTTTTTTTTTTTTTTGGTGGCCTCCATTCGATAAGCCAATAAATATAAAGGCGTAGAAGCTGCACCACAAATGAAAAAATAAATCACAATTGACCCACCCAGAAGTGTGCCTAGGTTACATGTTGCTCAGGGCAGAAATGTATTTTGGCACTATCCCAAACGGTAGATTTTTTTTTTTTCTGTGTATCTCATTCACCCCCTAAATAACACTACATGCACATACTCACATTCACCTACATACACATTTATGTACATTCAAATTCACACACTTCATGTACACTCTAACATTCATTCTCGCACACCTACATTTATACGCACCCACTGATAGACATACACAAACATTTATTTTTCAACATTGAGGTTCACCATGGTTGGTAGATTCCTGCTCTAGTGAGCAGATAATGGCAGGGGATGGCAGGTGCATGATCTATCTACCAAAACTGTTAAATTATTGCATATTAGTAAGGACTTATATTCTCCAAAAATAATTAGAAGGATCTGTTCTGGCATCCCTCTGTTTGCCCAGTTTGTGATTGAATATATATATATATTAAAGTTTGCCTTAATGTTTATTTCAATTCATTCCTTTGTATTGTTAAAAGGACACTCTAAGTACGATATCCAACACAGCGTATTGTTGTTGTTATGGAGCCAAGAGTATTTGGGTGGCGTTTCTCCATGGTCTGCCAAACCATATTTCAGAAGTTTTGAAAAAAAAAATGCTTTCACTGGCACCTAAATCTTCAGCTGATTAGGGCTCTGTTTATTGCATATGATGAGTATTACAGCCTATATGAATTTATATTTTTATACGTAAATAATAGGCAGCCCCCTTTTGCTTTACATAGGTTCACCAGTGTAGGTAAATGCACAATAACATATGGGATAGCAGGTTTGTAGAATAATGATGGGATAGCAGGTTTGTAGAATAATGATCGATGATGTGTGTGTGTGAGAGTAAATGTGTGTGTGTGTCTCTCTCTCTCTCTCTCTCTCTCTCTCTCTCTCTCTATATATATATATATATATATATCTATATATATATATTAATGTTTTTTATGTAAAAAATTGAATTACACTGTTTCAACTGGTCAGTTACCATGCGTACAATCTATCTGTATCTTCATACGCTGAAATGCCATTTTGAACAGCCATATTTCCTGCTTACTCTACAAAAAAACATTTTGGGTACTACGACAAGAATCCCTGTAATGTCTTGATCCAATAAATAACGTAGTTCTTGTAAACTGCCTGGGAACCTAAAAAATTAAGCAGCTACAGTTATTCTTTTAGCAGAAATTAATTCTGCCCAAAATTTCCTGTACCAGTTTTTCAACAGCACACACAGACCTATTCATCTGCCACAATGATTTCCGATTAATCATTGATGTTTCTGGTGCTTCGAGGCAAGCTGCAACTCTTCAAAGGAGGACTTGTGGTAATTTCAGGATACTACATCTCCCCCACTCAGTTCACAGATGCAGAGTCTGACTCGCTCTTCTAGAATGTGCTGGTAACATGCAGAATTTGTAACAGCTAACCATTTTTGTCATAGGTCTGCAAGTAAGATAATTATATACCTGTGCCAAGGCTAAGGTGAAGTTATGTCACTCGCAACATTTCTCATTTAGACCAAAAATGTCCACTTTTATCTCATCTGTCTTCAGAACATATGTCAATGTCTGAGTCATTTAATTGACACTGTGTGTAACATTCCTTGTAATGCTTTTATTGTTATCCTCCAAAATCTGTTTTTTTTAGATAGATAATTCCCTTCACAAAAACCTGTTATAAGAAGCGACCTCCAATGTTGGCCAAAGTAAATGTTTACACTTTAAATGAAAGACTTTCAAACCTTTGTCTGATGCATGATGCTAATAGAGATGATTACCCTAGGGATTAACATGGTCTCTACAACAGACCATGAATCACCTATGCACATGTTTGTTTGTTCATTAAAGGGACAGAATAGGCACCTATACTACTTCATCTCACTGTATATGTATATGCATATGTGCTACTGTAATAAAAATTGTGCTCATCTTTATATCATTTATTTATAAAATATTTTACCAGGAAAGATACATTGAGATTTCTCTCGTTTTCAAGTATGTCCTGGGTCTACAAATCCTGAGTACATGAAGTTTTTTGTGAAAATACAGAGCTGAATTTATAACGTGCCTATTGCAGTTTTGGGGATTTTAGTAGCTCACATATTTAATTACTCCATAAATGCATACTATCTGCAAAAATGGACACCACAGGGACTGTCACATGATATATTTTTAGCTTTATTTAGGTGCCATTTTTTCACCTTTTTTAATTAAAGTTTGTGGGATTCATTTTTATTTTTCAATGTTTACATGCACTTATACGATACCCCATTTGTATACCTTTGCAAAGTAGCAATCTTAATCCAAGTCTAAATCCTTAACCAAACCCTAATTCTAAACTAAACCCAAATCCCAAATCTAACCATAAATCTAATAATAAACTTCACCTTAATCCTAACTGTTCGGAACGCTGGTATTTCAGATACAGAGAGCGAGAGAACATAATCTGTCCTAATGAAGATAAGTTCCTTAATAAATTTTACACATAAAATATAACGTTTAATCAATATTGTTAAAAAAGGAATAAATATCCTAAAGACACGGAATACAGGGGGTTGAAGGAATATATACAGGGGATAGATATATACAGAAAGAGTAGTAACAAGTGATAAGTACCTTTATGAAAGATTTAGTATGTAAAGGATAAATTAATGTTAGGTTCTCCAGAATGTAACAATAAATTGTTACAATTGTGTAAACTCCTGGTAAAGCGAAATAGTTACTTTTCAATAAAGCCTATGACTGGAGAAATGTGGCTATCAGAGATTGTATTTATACCTGAGACATTCCCTCCTATGGCCATTGGCGTAACTAAATAACCTCCATTTGTTTAAATATACATAGGGATTCAGGCGAGAGCGCAGGTAACCTTTTCTTTGTTTTTTACTGTATGTATTGGGGCTGATGTGTACTTGGTCGTTGCTGCCGCCCAGGAGTGATTGGAGTGAGCGCAGGACTTGGTTGTTTTTTTTTTGTAGCTATTAATGAACATACGTAAGTAGAATATTGAGAGAGAGAAAGGGAATGTCGCCTAAATGTCTAGTTTGGAGAAACCAAACTGCTAGTGAGTTCCTATCTCAATCCTAAAAAAAAATGTAAACACAATAACAGTGCATATAGTTATTAGATATAATCTGTGGTATGGACTGGGCTTAGGGTTTCATGGGTTTACTAAAACGACAAGTGACTTGTGCTGATTAGTAGATATCGTGTATATAGAAGCCCCGATCGGTATAACGGTTATTTGTAATATCCGCTTAAAGGGACACTATAGTCACCTGAGCAACTTTAGCTTAATGAAGCAGTTTTGGTGTATAGAACATGCCCCTGCAGCCTCACTGCTCAATCCTCTGCCGTTTAGGAGTTTTATCCCTTTGTTTATGAACCCTAGTCACACCTCCCTGCATGTGACTTGCACAGTCTTCCATAAACACGTCCTTCAAAGAGAGCCCTATTTAGGCTTTCTTTATTGCAAGTTCTGTTTAATTAAGATTTTCTTATCCCCTGCTATGTGATTAAAGTTCAATTTAGAGATTGAGATACAATTATTTAAGGTAAATTACATCTGTTTGAAAGTGAAACCAGTTTTTTTTTTTTTCATGCAGGCTCTGTCAATCATAGCCAGGGGAGGTGTGGCTAGGGCTGCATAAACAGAAACAAAGTGATTTAACAAAAAGGGAAAATGAGAAACTAAGCCAAATGCCATATTCAAACTGAAAAATATTATATAACAACTCACCATTACAATAAAATTATCAGGTAACTAGCCAACAGTATTTACTGCTGATAATCACTACGATCAACCAGCATAGTTAAGTTATACTTGCTCACCCATATACATTCTGTGAACAAAAAATAATTAGAAAAAACACTACAGTCACCAAAACAACTTTAGCTTAATGAAACAGTTTTGGTGTGTAGACCATGCCCCATGCAGTCTCACTGCTCAATTCTATGCCATTTAAGCTTTGAATTACTGTATTTATACAACCCTAGTCAGACCTCTCCGCATGTTCACAGAATTCCTAAACACTTCCTGTAAAGAGTCATCTAATGTTTATACTTCCTTTATTGCAAATTATGTTTGAATTAGAATGTCTTATCTCCTGCTCTGATAATAGCTTGCTAGACCTTGTAGGAGCCTCCTGTATGTAATAAAAGTTTAATTTACAGAGAAGTAAATAATAAACTTCTGAGAAAGTTAACATCAGAATGAAAATGAAACCATTAGTTTTCATGCAGGCTGTGTCAGGGATTTAATTCCTAAATGGCAGAAGATTGAGCAATGAGACGTCAGAGGCATGATCTTGTCAGGACAAACCAGTGACCCAACACGCAGAATTAAGTAAAACACGTAACAAAGACAAACAGTAACAACGTATTACTGGGCCTTAGAATGGCCGGAATTAACGTAATAGAATAAACATTCACGAGCCGAAGTCAGGAATACAGAAAGGAACAAATACGGTAAGAACAAAGCCAAAGGGTCAGGGATACCAGAAATATGGGAAGTCAAGCCAAGCCACGATCAAAAACCAACAGAATCAGAAATGCACTCTCGGATAACCAACAGGATGGAAACCACGACAGGGCACTGAACAACTGCAGGTTTGGGTTTAAATAACCCAGTAAACCCTACTATTGGCTGATTCGGGTCCTATGATCCCAGAACGTGTGTGCACGGCAAAAAACGTGACGCGGCACGCACGTTCACGACACTAGTGACGCAGCGTTGCTGCATAGCGCCGCCTTGAAGCGTCCGGCGTCCTTCCTAAAGCTGGACCCGGCCGCTGTATTAAGGACTGCACGGAGGGAGAGGCTCTGGAGGTAAGGTGACTAACCTCTCCCTCCTTTAGTGTGACCGCACTGATCAGATGTGGTCACATCGTGGTGCCGATCGGGCACTGCGATAATGTGACCACTCCGATCTGGTGCGGTCACACTGAGGTGGCGATCTGGCAACGTGACAGATCAAGACTCCAAAACTGCTTCATTAAGCTAAATTTATTTTGATGACTATAGTGTCCCTTAATTTAACCTGCTATCAATTTAAAGAATATCAATATTTTAGATTTTAGTTGTTTATTATTATTACAATAGGTGGACTAACAGACACGTATTGAAACCAGACAAGTTGGACACACAGGTACAGAGGGGTTAAGGGCCCTGCTCAATGAGCTTACATGCTAGGGAAAGTGGGGTATAGTGACAAAAGATAAGGTTAGGGTAGAAAAGTAGATTGCTAGGATAATCTTCCATGAGGGAATGATAGTTGCAGGAGAGGAATCAGGGTGCGAGGAGGGAAAGCTGTTGACCGTTTAATTGATATGCTTTCCTGAAGAAGTTGGTTTTCAAAGATTTTATCTAAGATATATATTTGCATGTTACAGCCCCAATCAGATGATTGCTGAGACCAACTTGGCTAAATGCCCCATAGCCTTTCTATGTTTATTTAGCCCCTTAAGGACCAAACTTCTGGAATAAAAGGGAATCATGACATGTCACACATGTCATGTGTCCTTAAGGGGTTAATCGAGCCCGAGGCTTCCAAATTAAAGCTGCTGTGATTTTATTGGAGGTGGTCTTAATTAACTAAACCTAATCGTGGCACACAGTCAAAAATTCAAGGAATGTGATTATAATGCACATTGTCATCTTGTCCATTTTAGGGCAGAGGAAGGCTGCTGCATGTTATTTTGCACGTTAGTTTGTTCCAAATGAGAGTTTAAACATTACAGCATTAGTAACTATCTGGTTGCAAATATCTCTTGTTGTTTAAAACAATTCTGAAAATTCATCAGTATAGCTCTCTTCTGTAACTATTTCCTATTTCTTAATCTCTATATTCCTTTCCCACTACTGTGTCCCCACATAAATACAGCCCATTCCATACTCTGGCCCATCAGTCCTATAGCCCCCTCATCTCTACTATTTGACTCCATATTGCTACAGATAGATACTAGTCCATCAACCTCAAGATTTTGCACATCTAATTTCTGCTGTTGATCCTAATGAAAGGAATGCTGTCAAATGGGTTTTCTACTTACCCCGAGAGGGTGTGTGGGAACTCCTGGAATCATAACCACTACAGTCTGCTGTAGTGGTTATGGTGCCTGGAGTGTTTCTTTAAAGCCATGCTGGACAGATAACAGTAGTGTCTAAAAATTTCACATTTTTATCTGGCTGAGCGTCAATGTTTTATTTAAAGTGTTTGAATTTCTTTAAATTTCAATAAATGTAATACTCTTTTAAAAACATGAGAAGTAAAAATGTGGTCACAGAATGCCCTTTAACACAGTCACATAAAAGTCACCAAATCCGTTCTAATCATGTATATCCAAAAAAGCACATTTGCATAAAATATTTTCACCTACAAAAGAATATAAACGGTGAATTGTTGAGAATGAACAGTTACAAATTTTATGGCTCAGTAGCTGAGCTGGATTTATAACCATTATAGATTTGACCTTTTGTCCTTGTGTACACTAAAATAGCACCGCAGTCTCGCTGTGTACATGTTAAAGAATGGCTAATTCACTGTTTATGTTTTTCCAGTTTTTTGGAATTCAGTTTTGTCTATTGTTGAATGGTTCCTGTTCAGTTGGAAATAGACATAGAGTTCTACAATTCAGCAATCTCATCTAAACATTATTTGAGAAAACACTTAACGTAAAATGCAAAAGTTTTAACCCCCTTCATTATGTTTTGAATCCTAATCTCTTTTTTTTTCTTTCTTTTTTAAAAAAAAAATGATATGCTATCCGTTTTGTTTTCTTTTTAAAGAACTGATAATGCCCTTCTTTAATATTTAAATTTATACCATATTTTTTTATCATGATTTTTCATTAGGTTTACATTTCTGGTAGTCGTTGGAGTGGTAATCTTCATCAAGTTAAATGTTATTCTTTCTACCACCCCCTACGAACTGTTGCTATCTCTATATGCACAAATGATGTGCAACCACATTCAAATATACCAGAATAATATAACTACAACTACATCCTCTATTACAATTTTGTATGCATAGATTTATTTATTTTTGTAGATAGTAAAATGGACAGATTTGAACATTGCAAATTACCAAACCTGGAATGTTTAAAAAATATTATGTTCTACATCCTTTTTATATGAAGCATTTTAGAAGCGATATTATACAAAATGCTCTTATAAAAGTGTACATATTTGATTAGCAAACCAGAAAAAGAGAAAAAAAAACAAGGTGATATCCCACCAAACTCCTAAATACTGCTTATGCCTAACATAAAAATAAATCATACCATAATCAGTCCAGACAATGCACTACAATTTGAAAGAATAATGCCACTATTAGTTGGGACATAATAATTGGGATATAATTCATTTATAAGCCTGTATTAAGTCCTCTTATGATGGGTTAAGACAGGAGACTTACACTAATGAACAGATACATTTATGCTGCTTATTAAATATGTATAATTCTCAAAGGCTTTTGGGGTTTTCACATACTGTGTAAGTGTCTGTTGAGCAAAAATTCAAATCAAAGCATCTGTTGATAAGATCATTTGATCATGCGAGGAACCCATGTGTTGAAGATCACTTGAAATACACTTTGTTCTGTACTTCAGTGTGAAATATATTCAAAAAAAACGATGGAGCGCTCTAAAACCTCTGTTTTGATTTGATTGTTTTGTTTTGTTAATCTCCTATTTGAAATCTGGGATTAATGGTAAGTAACATGGATGGCGTTAGTTTTTTTTTTTTTTTTTCTTCTCTGTACGATAAGATGTATTTCTTTTTATATGTAAATATTATTTTATTGCCATTTTCCTTGCACTTACTGCGATACCATAGGAATCCAAATCTGTCAGTTGCTATTCCTTCTTGCAACATAGAGAGCTTCTCGATTTGGTATCATGCCTGTGTGCCAGAGAAGCAAATCTTATGGGTATGCTTGAAAGACTGCCAAACCGGAATAATCCTTGGCAGAAATGCCATGGAAAAAGCCTAGTAGAGCCCCAAAAGCAAGCCCTTTGTGGAGATGGCTTTACAGGGCCCTAAAATAAGGACCTTTTTGTCATCAGCAAGTATGATATAATGAAGTGAAATTGTAGAATTGCATAACGTGTTGGAGTATTTGATAGTGTCTTGTTAGTTTTATCTATATTCTTTATTGGAAGAAGAAATATAACAAATACCATGAGATCATGATATCCAGAAAGTAATAAGTAGCATGTAATATAATGTTTTATTATTATTATTTTTTTTAAATTTATTTTATTTATTTATTAAGCCTTTGTTTTATTCTTTAGTTGTAGACAGTGCAGGTATTCACTTGCCAATACACTGGGAGAGTCGTGTATGCGGAGTCTTTTTTTCTTCTTGAACTGCAAACCAGCTGCAGAAGACCACTCAGAAAAAAAAAGAAAGTTTCAAAAACTATAGCATATTATCAATTTTTATCACTACAGCATTGTCCGGCTTAACTGCCGAGGAAGGTCTGGCTCTCTGGAGATAGTAGTGGAAGGTGGAAGCGGTGCCCAGCATACCCCAGGTTTAAAAGCAGTTTAACTCCTTACAATTGAGGGGCTGCCAAGGCAGACATTGCATACAACAACGACATAAAGCTTTAGTGGTTATGGTGTTTGTAGTGTTCCTTTAAATCAAAGGATATCCAGTTGTATGTTAAATGACACTAACAGGGAACACAAACCATTTACTATTAATAGGCTAATACACAAGTTAGCCAAATATATGCAGCCACCGCTTTAAATTAGAGGAGGGGTAGTACATGAGTAAGGTGAGCCCTGGCTGTGTTTGTCCTCAAACCAGGCATAATGGTGTAAGGAAGACAAGCATTTCCTATTCACTTGAGAGCAGTAAGCCTGCACCTGTCCTGCAGCACTGCACACTCAGCGTGATCTGCTGCTATGTAATGAAGCCAGCATGAGCAGCATAGGTCAAATGCAATCTGAGGAACTCAAAGATTCCTTTAGGTGTTGCTTTTCCTTAATAAGGAGTCCTGTCTGCAGCATTGAATAAAAAAAAAAAAAAAAGGTTCATAAAGCGATACTTTCCTTTTCTATTATACCAATTTTTTTTTACATTTTTTTTTTAATGAAAATTCTTGAAGTCATTTTTATGTTTATTTTGGCAATTCTCACATTATAATTATTTTTTAGGCTAATATAAGCAAATTGGAAAGATATATATATATATATATATATATATATATATATATATATATATATATATATATATATATTTAAATTCTTTATTTTTCTTGTGCATAAGAAAACATAACAGATGGGCCTGTAGCGCCACGACAGCTAGTACAGGCATTTCAATAGCAAACATTGCCATAGCAGAGTAATACAGCACATTTTTATATTTATGATGGTAAACAGGCTAGAAAAGTTTAACAGTCAGGTTTGCTATGCGACGACCGTAAACACAGGCATTTCAAGAAGCATAAGACTTTTGAGGCATATGATAGTACTGCACATTATTTAAACGATAAACAGGCTGAGACATGTAATGTCACGTAACAAGATAACAGTTAGATTGTGTGAGACATCTTATTTGGATTGACATTAACATATACAGATATAATAATTCAAAATAAGGTAACAAGCTAAACAGTAGTTAATTCCTTGGCATGGGAGCCGCTGGGCGCTATGGTCGGTGTAGGCGCTCGGTAGGCTAACAGAGTATTAATTAACGGTCGCACTATCTCGTCTATCACCGCCGGGATAGCTCTACAGCGATGGGGAGGGTGCCAGTAAGAGAGGCTGGTAACAGACTACATGACTTCGCACTTGCAGTTTTGGAGCACAATATTAGATTTAGCACAATAATCATGGCCTAGGTTTCCCGTCATGTTAGCTGGGGTTGGGGGGGGGGGGGGGGTGAGTTGGTTTGACATAAGAGGCATACTTGACATGATGTTAGATGGTGATGTACTAGTTAATATGCAAGATTACAGACATGCAAGCTAAGCCCTAGAATAAACAAATACAGCAATTTAAATGGGTGGAAATCAAAATTATAATAATAACGTGGGCTGCTAAGAATAAGTAAGTGATGTCCATAAGATGGCTACCACCTTAGTTCGTACAAAGTGAGAGTAGGAGTGAGCGATTAAAATTCTTGCCTTTCACAGCTAAGATAGACTTAGCCATGGATGGACCTGTGCATAGGTCTGCTTAGCCGATGCCCGTTTTTGTCAGGCTGCTGTCAGTGGAAAACCTGAGTCCTCTCTTCAGTGTGTGAGGTCGTCGCCTGCCACGGATGCCTGCATGCTTCTGCCTCCCGCCGTTAGACAAGTAGCTGAGTCCCTTAATCTGTCCACGGCCTCTGGGCATTCTTCGCGCTTGTGGCTGTTTTTGCCAGGAGTGTACCATCCAAGAGAGCGGCTTATGAGCATTGACTCGCCTTCCTCCAGAATGTCGCCCAGGGAAGCGGGGATGAGTTGACGAGGCGGGTTTTTTCACGCTGTGCTTTGCCTCCCATCGTTTGCGTGCTTGGAGCCGTCTGTGTGCCGTGCTTGGTTTCAGTGGTTCCCTCCGCTTTGCCGCCATGTGTGGGGGTGAGAGGTGCTGGTCCCTCCGCCGCCATCTCACGGCTCTGTTCCCCGCTGGGGCTGCAAGCTGGTGCTGTGGGTCGAGTGGCAGCTGTCGAGGTGAGTGGCTGTCCAGGAGGGGCACTCTGTAGCAGTTTTTGCTCGAGTTGTAGCCAGAAGTTACTGAATATTCGGTCCAGGTTGGACACGTAGTCGTGTTTCACCTCATGGCTGTTTGAGGTCTGCGTGGGCTCTGCCATTTTAGGTGGGCCTCTCGGCTCTCCGGCTAACTTCCCAGTTGTTTCTGCCATGCCAGGGAGGCTCCCCATAGGTGGACCGGGATCACCCCCACCGGTCCAAGGGGGGGGTTGCAGGGTGCCCGCTTATAGCAGACGGGTACCAGGCATCTCCAGGCTGGGAGATCGTCCGCCTCTCCCGCCCGACCTGTGCTAGGCCGCATGCTCTCACGGGCTTGACCGTCGTTCTGTTGTCCGCTCATGGGCCGCTTCACCGGTTTCCCGTGAGGACTGAGGGCCAGTAAATCTCTTTGTTGTCTTATTTTGGAGCTGTTTGTGGTCAGTGAATGCCTTAATAGCCAAGATTAGTGAGGAGCTCCAGCAAGGCACATCTACCCTCCATGACAGTCAGGCCCGGCCCCCCCCCCCCCCCCCCCCCCCATTATACCAATTTTATAATAAAGGAGCACTATAGTCACCCAGACTACTTCATCTCAATTTTATTTTAATATTTTTACCCTGCAATATAAAACATGGCTGTTTTGAAGAAACAGCAATGTTTACATTGCAGCGTTAAATCCACCTTTAGTGGTCATCTTCCTGATGGCCATTAGAGGAGCTTCCTCCTCCAAACAGAGTAAAACTCGGTCTGGGAATCAGATGCTGCTGATCAGGGTGGATACATTTAAATGATTTATTTATTTAATCAAATAAATCTGTTTTATGTAGGTTTTAAATGTAAAATTGACCTTTTTTTTTTTTTTTTATATATTTAAAGACGGGTAGAAGTCCAGGCAGCCTAAGTCCAGTCTAATATCAAATCTATGCAGAGTTACATCTGTCATCAGTGTGGCCTGCGCGCTAGCGACAGATGTATTGAGCTTCTTCCAGATTCACATCACCCAGCATCAAATAGGTCTTGGGACCCAGGGTACACCATTGCAGTTTTCTTTTTCACTTCAGTTAACAAATATTGATCTTTCAGCAAATACGTGAGTTAGCATGTTATTGTTTTAGTTAAATAAACCATTTGAATTGTTCTCCAATAGGTATTGAACCTATTAAAGTGGAAATAGTTCACCTTGCAACAATTTCATCATTATCTATTGTAATGGCAATACAATAAAATCACTTCTGAAATAACTGTTGAACTAATCTGAACGTTTTTATTTAAAATATGAAAACGTCATCTAGATTGAATTATGAAAATGGTAACAACTAGCAAGAACGAGTCTTTACATTTAGCAGGCATTACTTAAGTTGAATCATAACGGCTTGTATTTTATTATTTAAAATAAGAATTATTCAAATCTAATCTGCACTTAATTGAGGTAGTGTTGCGTTTGGCCGCGCATGCCTAATTCCAATCCATTGCATTTATATGAAAATCAATGGATTGAAGTAGATCGTGAGTGATGTCAGCTTGGCTGTTGACATTACCGGATGAAGGGGGGTGCAGCTGCAGGAGAGGAGTCCTGATGCTGGAAATAAGGTGAGTAGTCTTTATTAAACTTTTTTTTTTTTTTTTTTTTTTTTTTTTTATCACAAAGTGTATTGTACAGAAGGGAACCTATAGTCCCAAAATGAAATGATGCTTGTTATTTCCAGGTCTATTGGTTCCTTTTAATGTTGATACTCCCCCGTTACCACTTGTCTTTTCAACCATGCTCCAGATCTCATACCTGATGCCTCCATTTGTTCTGTCCATTATTTCTGTACTTTGCCTTTCTGTGGGATTCTTGTGACTGATGGATTGTGGGTAAAAAGCCTTAAAGTGACACTATAGTCACTGTCACGAACTAGGGCTATTGGCTCAGCCGAGACAGTGGGGTTAGTGTAAAAGTAAAAAGGGTTAATTACATCAGACCCCTGGTTATCTGTTGCTAGTCCCAGTAACCACTAAATTAATCCCTGCAATGCCTTCTAAACCAACACTCTAGTAAAAAAATTTGCTACCACCTCCAAGACTTTATATCCAGGCGTCTTGGGTTACCCCACACACAGTAGAATTATAGGATCACAACCTTACTTTACTGATCAGACAATATAATCAACCCTTTGGTAACATGTTTACCAGCTTTCCTCAGGAGAGTGAGCTCATAGAGAACAAATACACGAGCTGATTAAGTAAACATTTAATCTGACAAAAAATACAGAACTAAATGACATACAGAAACACAGATAACAAGTTGCAAAACAGTCCATAAAATAGGAGAAAACACAAGAAATCCTTACATATAGTTACCGATTTATATATAATTCATGTGGGGGTTTAGATGTTACAGTTCTCCAAGCAGTTGTTAACAAGAAATCCAACATTCTGATTATATAGCCTAAACTGGTTGTTTTTTAAGTGGCCAGACCCCTGGGTGTATCAGAGGGGTTTGGCCAGGCAGTTTATTGTCCACTCCATCAGACCTGTCCAGGGCACTAGTGTGTTTTTATCTGAAAACACAGCAGAGAAGAGAACTGCAGGTTTTTGCAAGCTGTTTTTTAGATATACCGTAATGGACAAATCATAATTAAATGCACGCAAGGGGTATATCTACTAAATTTGTGTTGATTTTGTATTTGAGCAGTGGAGTGTCTCTTTAATTGCAATTAATTTTCTATTTTCCTTTTTTTTCCTGCCAGCTTTGCTACAGTAAGAGTCTACCCCCATGGCTTAGTGCTCATTGATCTGCAGAGCAGTGATGAGTCAGATGAAAAGAAATCTATTCACTGTGTAGGTATACATAGTCTCAGCTCAAGCTGTTAGATTAAAATAGCTTAATCTATAAATAAGATGCAATTTGCTTCCATTTGAAGGGAATCCGTTGTTTCCTAAGAATTTGTTTACATATCCAGTATTTTTAACAAATACATGTGAGATATTAAAATAAAAATAAAACGTAGAAATCCACTGTGTTGTATTGCGGTAGTGAGTGCCATGTCAAACATTTAAAAGAAAACAGAGCAGCACACGAAGAAACCTATAGGTGATTTTCATTGTTTTACTCTGGTGTAATGTCCAGAGCAGTGATGGTTCCTCTTTAGTATTTTGCATCTAATTGCAATTGTAATTTTGAGTTGATGGCAGTCCCTGAAAATGGTCAGAGAAACCCTTTCTGTGGTGATCTCTCTCTCCCCCCCCCCCCACAAAAAAAAGTGTAAAATTACTTTTTTTTCCCAGCATATTTAGGGAAATGTTCTTTAAAACGTATTCATTCATTCTGACCAGCTTCCCAATCACATCACATATCTGCTCTAGCTGTGCTCTATCTAATAGTTCAATGGTTTTTGCATATTTATTTTCTAGTTTAATTTTGTAACTGAACCATTTTGTTGTTATAGCTTTTAAACAAGATAGAAGACAAAATGGAAGAAATATTGCACAACAGTATCAAACAGGTGAAGCGGTAAGTCTTTGTTTCTATTTCTACCGGGGGTGGACAAATGGAACCTTCCCATAGGAAAGCATTGCTTCAATGCTTCCTACGGTGATTTTACTGACACTGGACATTCTCATGCAGAGCGTTAGAATGTCCAGTGTCAGTTAGGCTTAAACACCAGGAAGTGCCTCCAATAGCCATCTGATTGACAGCCACTAGAGGCAGTCTTAGTCCTGCAATGTAATTATTGGTGTTTCTCATTGTTTTTTACATTGCAGGACTAAGGGGAACAGGGACACTGCACCAAGATACTTTAATAAGCTGAAGTGGTCTGTGTGCCTATAGTGTCCTTTTAGTTTCATTAAGACAATTATGTATCATAAAATGAGAGAACTTGGGTAGAAAGTGGGGAAATAAGCAGTGATCTCCTCCTCGTTATGAAAATATAGAGAATAATAACTGTCACATTGTCTGCAGTCCAAGCACAAGTCTCCTGTCATGCTGCTTCATGTACTGATGTTTTACTAATAAGTGCCTATACCTATGTATGCCAATAAACGCACATTTCTGGCATGCAGGAAAGACCCTGGCCAATATCAACAGGTTATTGTCTATATATACCAACCACGTGCTCGGTGCTGTGGTACTCCCACTACTGTATCCTAGTTTTTTTTTGGCATTTTCACCCAGATAGACTATTTTTCTGCTTTCTGTCCCCCGAATCCATTCTTTTACCGGATATCTGTACTCCTAGACCTCCGTGTGTCCCTTGGCAACTTGACATGCTTGCAGGTTTTATTTCTTTCTATAGGCATCGCATGAATGCTGGTCATTATACAAACAGATTATGTACAATCCGACATTCCTTATATATACAGCAGATTCTCGTAGCCATTCTGCTGCCTTGTTACATATTATCCTGTATTCCTCCTTTTTACAATTAAAATATGGGTTGTCGTAGCCATTTGAAAACCAAATCTTTCTATTAAAGTGCTCACTTTATGCTACAGTAGTGTCACAAAAAAAAACCAAAACATTTGTGATCCTTAGGCATTGACATTAGCATTCTGCAATACACTACTCTGCTCACTCTAATTTAAGTGCATTGATGTGCTGCGATGTATTGTGACTCAGGTACATAAATGTTCAAGATTCTAAACCTTATGGAATCAACTCTGCATAGTCTATTGAATGCAATAAGGGGCACAATGTACTTTTTAAATCAGTATTTTAAACAATAAAGCATTTGCTGTTTTCAGGATGGGATATTACTGTTCTTGTTGATGGTATATGATTGGAGAGGTTATACTTATCTTACAATGTGCTTTACAAATTGTCCTTAGATGTATTTAATCGCTGAAACTGAGAGCAACAGCAGAATCATATGGTAGTGTTTTAGCAATTAGGTGACGATGGTAATCTTTATTTCTTGCTTAAACCGTGTTTAGGCAATACTTAATACAATATAAAGAAAGCACTAGGAGGTGTACGTTATTTTGTCGGAGAGTAGTAGAGAGAGTAGTCTTGCTAGTCTTCTGTTTTTGACCTGCCAGACCAACCATCTGACACTTGTTTAAATATCTTAAAATGGGTCTGTACTCTCAACCCATTCCCTTCCCTACCTTCCTCCCTCCCCCCCCCCCAAAAAAAGAGAGCATTTCTTAAAGATAATGTTTTTGTTAGACATCATAGAAATCAGGGTTGCCAACTCTTGCCAATGCACCACTTATGTGGGCTCCTGACAAATTAAGTGTTAGGAGCTAAAGAAGACGTTATGGAAGAAGATTGCAGCGGCCATGAGGGACATTTCAGCTAAGTTAAAACTACCTTTTCCTGCTACCCCCAGGCCACCGCACTGCAAGCAGAGAAGTCACCATCTGAGCTCTTTGCAAAATATGCAAATACCCCAGAAGGTGACAAAGTTGCTTTAAGGCATATATGAAAAAAAAAATAAACACATGCTCTATATACACAGCTGTTTGTGAACGATTTGCATCCAAAAACTCCAAAGGTTATTTATTTCTAAAATTAAAAAAATGCTACGATAGCCCACATTTCATACAATTCAGTTTTAATTCAAAACATTTTGCTATTCGGGAAATAAACTACTGTTGTGGTGATGTAATGATGGTGCACCATAAATTTGTTTGGAAATACTGCCCTCTAGTGACAGTTCAATTAATTTTAATACTAGGATTAAATGACATGTCTAGATGTAATAAGAATCTCATGCACTTGTAAAGTTTACATTGTAAAGTAATTGTAATACAATTATCCATAATAAAACATATGATTAATTTATGATGTGTTTCAATTTAATCCGTTTACCACTTTATTGTTAATCTGGCTGTGTATTGTGGGCTTTCCGTGATCAAGAGATTTCATTTAGGTATGTTAATTAAAGGTTTAATGATAGCATGTGTTCTTTTCCAGGAAAGAAAACAAGTGAAAAATGTAGATATATGCACATAGATATAATAATGTATAAACTGTTATAAAGCCAATGAGCTTGATTTGTCTATCTCTGTGAATGTTCATTGTATAAAAAATAATCACGTTCACTTTTTTCCTTAGATTACCAGCCATTGTTCGTGGAGCATCTGTTGATAGGTACTGGCCGACTGCTGATGGACGCCTAGTAGAATATGACTTTGATGAAATTGTTTACAGTAAAGAGTCGCCTTATCAAAATATAAAGATTCTGCATTCTAAGCAGTTTGGAAATATCCTTATCCTCAATGGGGATGTTAGTAAGTAATTATTTTATTTTTATTTTAATTCTTTATTTTGGTGTGCAACAAAAGATTAACATACAGGCTGGCAGTGCCATGACAGCTTCTACAGGCTCAATGTAGATAAACAATTCCATACAGTGTCATGACATGAGAAAACACTTGCACTTTTTTATGTGTTAAAGAGATATGCTTCAGTACATGTTGTATTATAATTAGTATTCACTACTTAGACAGGCTGTACATCGCTAGTTATGTGAACAGACTAGTGCATTTGGACTCTAGAATAACAACCAAGCTAGGGCTAGTTAGATCGCTTAAAAACCATGTAGTGGGCTTGCATACAGAAATACAAAGTTAGTACACTGGCCCTGATTACATGAGTTAAAAAATAAAAAGAAAAGAAAAAATTAAATAAACTGAAAAAGGAAGGAGACTAATGCAAACCATGTTCAGCTGCAGTAAAGAGTCCTTGGCAGACAAAAATTAGACAAGACAGCAGCGCAGTCAAAAGAAACAGGTGTCTCAGTGAAACTTAAGGTAGTTGTTGGACACAGGTAGCCATTTTATATTAGGCACTCAACCAACGGCATACATTGATACATTATACATTTTTGACACCAAACCCTGCAGTGGTCTGGTATAGCTGTCCGGCTAGTGCATAACTAGTAAGAACTGAGGGTACAAAACTCTGGATCATAACAGCGAAAGTTATTATAAAATTTGAACTTAGAGTCATTGTTCCTGGGTTGTGCGGTCGGGTGTTGCGTTACTACCATGGTGGGTGGTGTAAGTTCCCGCATTTGGTTGTGTCCGTCATCCAATGCCCACCCTGGTGGCCTGGTATGCACTGGGGTGCCGCTTCCTTGGGTTGTTTTTGTACATCGGGGCGTTTGGCAGACATGGATAAGCGTTCGTCCGTCTGTCGTTTTGGTTGTTGGACTGGGGCGATGTTCTGCAGTGTTCCGTACCTGTCATCAGATGTAAAGCGCCCCCTCTCCTCCTATATGGAAAGCAGATGGAGGCTTTCTGCCCGCTTTGTGGAGGTGATCTCCAAAGAAGGCGTTTTGTGGCTTTCCGTCTGCGGGGGTGTTGGGCTATTGCCGCTCTTCTAGTGGGTCTCTGCCCCGGTGGACGTGCCGGTTTAGCTGTTGCCCTCTTCGGGGCTGTCTCGCCGAGTCGGGGCTTCTGCCGCCCCAGTTCAGATTGTCTCCAAGTTTCCCGTGCTGTCCAAGCCTCCTGCGCCGCCGCTGTCAGTCGGGCTTCCCATTTTGCCCAGAAGCACTCAAAGGCGGTGTCCAGTGTATCCGCGGACACCAGAGGTGAGTGAATCGGGTGCCCATGGTTCTGCTGGGCCGGACCTTGCTTACTGTCGACGGCCATCTTGGCTGGGCCTCGCAGTTTCTGCCAGTCCTTGTTATGTCCTAGAGCATGCCAAGGGTGAGCGCTCTGTGCGATTATTTGGACCGGGATGACCCCCTCCGGTCCAGGGGGAGAGGAACGTGGGCCCGTGCATTCCGAGGTAGCCAGTCTTGGCGGCAGGAGAGCGGCCGTCCCTCCCGCGCCTGCCATGTGAGTAGGCCTCTGACGCTCGAGCGGATAACCTTTTCCCTGTTGCTTGAATGGTGTCATAATGTTCCGCTCGGTGTCCCCTCTGATTTGGTGGCCTTTGTGCCACGATCGATCGTCGTTTAAGTTATGTAAAATCGATTTGTTTGTCTTTTGTTGCAGGAGCTCCTGAGGTCAACGTCTCCTCAGCTCCATGCTCAGGCCCCGCTCCCCATCTTGTTATTTTATATGTTCAAATTTTCAATAAGCAATATGTCTGTGCAAAATTGCGAAATTTATGGTGCAGTTGCGTGTATTACTGTTATTTTTGAATCTTGCATTCTTTAATTAAAGTATGGTGTGTGATAGGATCTTCCATACTGTGACCTTATTGAAATACGGACATGCTTGTTTGCTTTCCATTCTTGATGCATAATGTGGGTTCAGGGCTGGACTGGGAAAACAATTCACCCCGGGCATTTTCTAATCTCAGAGGACCACTGGTAAGGGGTGAGCCAGACAAGGGGCATGTTGTGTCATCACCAATGATGTACACATCCCCCAAAGTGAGCATGCTTGTTCAATATTCTTTAGGGCGGAGCCCATGCGTAGAGCCCTGCTAAAGAGCTCTTGCATGGGAAAAAAATCCTGTGTAATGCGCAGCATTGTGGAGGGATAAGCCAAATGGCTAATTATTTAGGTAAACTAGAAAAATTGTCAGAGCTGTGGCAACTGACATTTAATGTGGATTAGTGCAAGATAATGCATCTTGGGTCCTAACCTCAACATCTGAGGAAAGGGATTTAGGGGTGATTATTTCAGATGACTTAAAGGTAGGCAGACAATGTAATAGAGCAGCAGGAAATGCTAGCAAAATACTTGGTTGTATAGGGAGAGGTATTAGTAGTAGAAAGAGGGAAGTGCTCATGCCATTGTACAGAACACTGGTGAGACCTCACTAGGAGTAGTGTACGCAGTACTGGAGACCGTATCTCTAGAAGCATATTGATACTTTGGAGAGAGTTCAGAGAAGTGCAGAGAGCATCCTTGATGCTCCCCTATCCTGTTGATCTCCCCACCCCTATCCTGCTGATCCATACGAGGCATAGCTGGCGCCGGCTCTGCATGGGCCCAGCACGGGAGATCCATTGATCTCCTCTGTCGGCCCACAGTCTCTATCATATAAAGTTATGGGAAAGCTTGTCGAATGACTCTGAAGTTGTAGACTGTGCATATATCATGTCATACCTTGTATGTCATACACAATCTTGTATGTGTGCAGACAGGTCAGAACTAGACCTACCAGAACTTGTTCTTAGAATGGTGTACCCTGGACTACAGACTTTAATATTACTATTTGTGACTTTCTTTGTAAAGATACATTTTCCCAGAATACTTCTTGCTTTGATGCATCCTTGACTGAAATCTCATGAATTTTCCATGATCATTGAAGAAGCGGGAGCGCATGGTATGTGCGAGTTTTGACGGGCACGGAGGAGCAATGGCAGAGGCGCATTGTCACTGTCAGGTTGAGGAAGATGCAAGTGGCTGGAAAGAGATCCACCACTGAAATAAATATAAAAACAAAAGGTGAAAAGGAAAGACGGGATATCAAAGGAATACATCAAGGAGGCTTTGATGAGTCAGGGAGGAGAGAAAAAATTTGGCAAAGCCTGTGGAAGAGCCGTTTTAAAGTGACACTGTCCTGCTATGACCCGATGCCACGTTAAAATACACACAACATAGTTTATAAATTGTGCTATCCACACTGCAAGCAAGTGATGCAACGTTTTTTTGTTTTTTTATTTTTTTATTATTATTTTAATCAGAGTAATTATACTTGGGCCATCAGCACAGCAGTAAAGACTGCATCCAAGGGTGTATTTGTTTCTAATGTTTTATTAACAAGTCAACTCTCATTTGTTTGAATTTGATTATCGTTGAAGTGAATTGTAATCATAATACCCTTTATACAAAAAATAAATTCTTCCTGTATCTTAATGTAGACCTGGCAGAAAGTGACCTGGCTTACACCCATGCCATTATGGGAAGTGGCAAAGAAGACTTTTGCGGAAAAGAAGTGTTGATCCTGGGTGGTGGTGATGGAGGCATACTTTATGAACTGGTCAAACTCAAGCCAAAGATGGCTACTATGGTGGAGATATCCTTTTATAATGTGTTTATTTATTAATTTGTTTTCTGTATTATCTAAGGGAATATAGTAACAACAACAAAAAAGAAACAGAGAATTTTAGAATTCAAATTATGTTATGCTTTATTTTCTAGCAAAACAAATGTATTTATTCATTCTCTCTACGTTTCTTTCCCCCAATCTTCCTAAACATTGCCTGACAGTTCTCAGGTTAGTCTTTATATATCCCAGAGGCAACTAAGGCATATATAGTCAAATGACAACAATACCTTAAGAGTAAAACCGGCAAGCAGAGACATATTTGCCCATTGACACAGTACAAACAGGTCTACAGCAACCTCTTCATCATGCAACATTTTGCTCAGTTTTATCAAGCACAGCTCACTGTTGCCTTATCCAGTTCAATGTTGCCAACCGCCAGTGGAGTTATCACTAGCATGTAATGTAAACACTGCATTTTCTCTGAAAAGACAGTGTTTACTGCTAAAAGCCTGAAGGGAATGATTCTACTCACCAGAACAAATTTAATAAGCTGTAGTTGTTCTGATGACTATAGTGTCCCTTTAACGATGATTCTGCACAGCCAAACCTCCTCTACTCCATTGCTCACAAACTCTCATTGTACAGTGTATGCTCCTGCTGTAAACATTTGTATGGATGACAGTGGAGTTAACGTATTCATTATGATGTCACCAGTACAGAACTTCACTCATGGCCTGTTAGCACCATAACAGTAAGCTGTTGTCATTATAGTGCGTGAAGTGTCCCCTTACGTAAAGGAGTAAAGGAGGAGACTATATTTAAAAGAAGAAAAACTACCACAACCAGAGGACATAGTCTAAAATTAGAAGGACAAAGGTTTAAAAATAATATCAGGAAGTATTACGTTACTGAGAGGGTAGTGGATGCATGGAATAGCCTTCCAGCTGAAGTGGTAGAGGTTAACACAGTAAAGGAGTTTAAGCATGCGTGGGATAGGCATAAGGCTATCCTAACTATAAGATAATGCCAGGGACTAATGAAAGTATTTAGAAAACTGGGCAGAATGGTTCTTATCTGCCGTCACATTCTATGTTTCTATGTTTCTATGTTACGTTTTACCCCATTGATTCTATGCAATTTTTCTCTTTCTTGTGTTACCCATCCTTCAGTTGATACCAAACCTTAACATACTTTAAACATAGACCAAATGGTGATTGACGGATGTAAGGAGCATATGCGGAATACATGTGGCGATGTGTTAGACAATCTCAAAGGTGACTGTTATCAGGTATGTAATCACAGGTGTGTTATTTTGCATTTATTTTGTATCTATCCACCAAGTTGGATCCTTTTATCGCCAAAGTAGATTGGTCAATTAACTCTTCACCACTGAGTCCAATATCTCAGTCGGTTACAGCTTTGTTGTATTGTCAATCACCAGCAAAGTACCCGCAGCCACTAAAGTTCAGCAAGTTTAAGCTAGAGCTTGGTATACAGGGATAGTTACAGAGTTAGTGCAGAAGCAAAGGGAAGGCTTATAAACATGAAACATTTCTAACCTGACATTTTTGAGAACAAAAAGAAGCAGTCACTTTGTCATAATGCAAAGTAAAAATAATCTAGTTTATTTAGCACTAGCACAATTTAAATTGTCTCCCACGTTGGAATTAGTGTAGGACCCACCGATATTGCATTCCTGTGAAGTAGTGGTGGGCTTTACACAATATGGACATATGGTGGAACTGAATCCCTATATTTGTTTTCTGAGATACGTGATTTTAAGTAGCCGCCTAAAATTTAAATGTGTATTTTTATGTGTGCGCTGTTCCTTGATCTGTATAATGTTCTCAAAGTAGTGAGACAATCCAAGTCATGTACTTTACTACATGACAAGTGGTAAGCAACATTCAGGCAAATATTTGATCCTGGAGCAGTCCTGTTCAGAGATCGCGTGGGTATTCATGGTGGATACACGCTCTGGTGCCTCCAGGAAGGGAAGGTGGATCCCCAGCAATCCAGACTTGTAAAACCAGCAGGTAGTATCCCTGGGCTGTTCCTGGCTCCTAATTAAAGTCTGCATTTGGTAACCATACTGTGTGCCCAGGACTGTTTCTACAAAACAAAGGATAGAAATGACATCATGACATGAGGAACACAGTTGAAACTTGGTAGCCCCAGACCAGAAGCATGTCAAGGACTTTAACTCAGCGAGTTAGGAACTGGCGGCACCATGTAGCCAATACACCTAGGACAGGGCGTACGGTAGATTCCCAGAAGTTCCAGAACTTTAACTCTCATAATGCTTTGCCAGCCTTTAGAATACCAAGCTTAATGAAAGTTTACGTTCTACACCATCTGGAGATCTACCAGCCCTAACCTAGAAGATAACGACAAAGTGCATAAACTAGTCTTACAAGGTGGGTGAGTGCAGTGGCACCGGTAGTTACAAAGTGCTATTCTTAAATAGAAGAGGCCTGACTGTCATGTCAATGTCTGCAGATTGATATCAATGCACCTTCAATTTATTAAAATTTGTGCAGATTTATACATTGTTATGGAGGATGCATCAACGTTCTGGAGAGGAACACCAGACATGCTGTGTTAGTAGGTTTCTAGATGATTGTAACAAAACAAAACAAAAAAAAGCCATGCGGTTACCATAGCAACTTCGTTTTCATACTTTTATCTTTGCTGTTAACTCGTTTTCTTTCATATTTCAAATTAGGCACTTTTTTTTTTAAGTAGTGATGTAGCAAAATATAATTTTTATTTTGATTTTTTAAACTTTAAAATAAAAATTCTATACAGTTAGTAGGCATCTTGAGAATTTACATTGTACAGTCTAATAGTTGGCATTAGAAGCCTATGTGAACATCTAACATATTTTACCACCATTTTCTACTGTAAAATATGTTATTTCAATACATACTAAGCTGGAAATCTAATGTTTGTTCACAAACAGCCATAATCTTGTATATTTTCGTGTATTTCCTAACTATCATAACATTGTCCTATTTCAGTTGTACTATAAAACCATAGAAAACTCATGCAAAGTTAGCTATAATAGATCATATATTTTCAGTGACATGCAGTATTTCTTTTTAATTGTTGCATAATTATGGATTAAGCATGCCATACTATGCAACAGTAGGAACAACATCTATATTTCAGTCGACATCTATATTTCACGCACAGGAAGTCATGTATAAACAGTCAGATTTTATTTACAAAGGTCAACCTTCAGAAAAATGCAAGAAAATAAAGAATTATGCCGATGCTATATCTGAATTTCTTAATGGCACATGTAGCCCACAGTGGCTTTCATATATAATATCAATCTGGTCAGAGACGACCAATGATGTTTTTATATTTATTTTATATTTATTGACATAGTGAAACTCCCACAAACTGTTCTGACTCTATAGTAATGGTGATCGTTCTCTGGATATAAACTGGGAAATAAACTAATCTCTATTATTTTGTGCTGAAAAGGGAATCCATCCATCCATCCATCTGAAAATGTATTTTTATTTTAATTTCCCCTAAACACCTATCCAGTCTAACAATGTCACCACTAAATGATTTATGTAAGAGATCTTCTGATAAAGCCAGCACCGAGATGCCCAGTTTTAATGGGATCTGCAACTGCTGTCCAGGTAAATGTCCCATAATTCAATTATAGGACCACACATGTGCAATCCTGTACCAACCAGAGTATAAATAAAATAAAGATTTAAATCAGTTTCGATCAATTTTGCACCAACGGTTGCCTACTGTAAGGGATGCAGATCTGTTGAAACCACATAGATTAACAAATACATGCAGGGCCGGTGTCCTTTAATGTGAGGTAAATTGGAGATTAGTGCCAGGAATTATATACTAGATTGCCTACTTACAACCAGATAAGGATGACAATTGGCTCTGGCTGCAACCTGGCTCCACTGGTCTGGTGTAGAACAGGCTCTCTGGAGGCTGTTTGTAACTGTGGTCACAAAAATCAATGTTGTGGGGGAACGGGAAGCAGCTACATATTTCGGGGCCCACGGCCTGACGGTGAGTGTGCCCATAAAGCCCACCCATAGAGGATCTAATGTGTGTGCTTATGTAATGTAGAGTATAGGGATACCAGTTTGTGTAGGTGATGCAGTGTGTGTGTGTATGTGTGTGTGTGTGTGTAATGGATGCAGTGTGTTTTTGTGTAAAGGATAGAAAACAGTGTATCTTTGTGTGTATAGGATGCATTGTGTGAATCTGTGTTTGTATGTGTAAGGGATGCAATGTGTTTTTATGTGTATGTAGGGGATGCAGTGTGTGTGTGTCTGTAATGGGTGCATTGATTGTCTCTAAGGGGTGAATCAAGTGTGTATAAGAGAAGCAGTGTGTGTGTGTGTGTGTGTAAGGGATGCATTGGGTGTTTATGTGTATGTGTGTAGGGATGCATTGTGTGTGTGTTTGTTAGGTAGGATGGAGGCTGATAGGGTAGCAGAAAAAATATATCCCCCTTTAGTGTATCTCTTGCCCCCCTCTTTGTGTGTCTCCTACACCCTCCCAACTTCTTTGTGTGTCTTACTCCCCCTATCCCCTTTGTGTGTCTCCCTCCTGAGCCCATCTGTGTGTCTCTTTCTCCCCTACCAGCCCTTTTGTGCTTCTCTTTCCCCCCTTCCTTAGTCTCTCTGTGTCTTCCACTCCCCTGTCCCTTAATAATCTATTTCACTCCCACCCATCCCTTGGTGGTCTCCTCTCCTCCCCCTGTCCCTTAGAGCTCTTATCTCTTGTCCCTTTGAGCTCTTCTCTCTTGTCCCTTACTGCTCTCCCCTCCTGCCCCCTAGTGCTCTCTCTCCTACCCCCTCTTCCTTGGTTCCCCCCCCCCCCCGTCCCTTGGTGCTCCCCCCCGTCTCTTAGTGCTCTCTCTTATCACCTGTCCTTTAGAGCTGATATTCATTGTCACAGATAGATATAATTGTATAGTTTGGACAAATAATGGATAAATGGACCTGTCATTTAAGGACTTTTCATTCATCAATTGAGGAGACCACATTGTCTGTCCTTTTAATCATCTTTTAGTAGTGCAGCTGGTTTTTAGGGGTTTTTCCCTTTCTTTTTTGGAGGGTTAATCCAAACTCCATGGAGCAAGGAATCTGTGTGCAGCGTATCAACTCCATTTCCAAATTGTTTTAAAATTGTTTCTACAATATATAATATTGATTTTGAACTTTATATTTATGTAAATGTTCCCTTTACAGGATATGCCTGCAATGTCCGATCAATTCAATCGAACCTATGAATCTAGCATACTTTTGTATACTCTCTATGGATACATGTACAAAATATTCACCAAAACCTTATAAATAGCAATGTCTCGACAGTGTTGTGCTTAGTGATGTGCACTTCAAAAATAATGCTTTATACATTTAGTGTCATTCTAATTGTTTTCCAGGATTAAATGTAATAATTCCAGAAAAAAAAGTTACTGCATTTAATATGTTGGTATTTTTATTACTTCAATGGAGCCTTTCTGCTTTATCACCTTGTTTTAATCTATTTCATTTCTCCCTTTGTGGTCATGTTAGGTTTTAGTTGAAGATTGTGTACCGGTATTGAAGATGTATGCCAAAGAAGGGCGAATGTTTGATTATGTTATAAATGATCTCACAGCTATCCCAATTTCAACCTCTCCAGAGGAAGGTAAGTTATTAAACAATGTATCTCAAAATAATTTGATTATATATATATATATATATATATATATGTATATAAAATTTTTATTTTATTTTATTATTCTATTTTTTTTTTTTTTTTTTTTAAGCAAACCATAGTAAGTGTTTCACCATGTAACAATATGGCAGTTTTCAGGGAAGAGAGGTGGCCATTTTGGAACTGCATCACATCTTTTCATAAACTTAGTAAACCTTACTATATACGTGTCTGATATAGTTTCAGACATTTCTGGTATACTCTTTCTTGTTGGTTCACCATCTTCCTGTTCACAGCCAGCTTCAGCTCCAGGCAGATAAGGCTGTCAGGAGCCACATAACATAGCTCATACTCAGGACTGCAACATTAGTTTATGGACTACATAGATATTGTTTTGGGTATACAATGAGATGCCGCATCTTTTTCCCACAATCATAGAAAGTGAGTGATGGCTTAAAGGGACAACCCACTGCCCAAATACAAAATAAAAACAGATTGCTGTTTAGTAGATATACCGTATATACTCGAGTATAAGCCGACCCGAATATAAGCCGAGGACCCTAATTTTACCCCAAAAAACTGGGAAAACGTATTGACTCGAGTATAAGACTAGGGTGGGAAATGCAGCAGCTACTGGTAAATTTCTAAATAAAATTAGATCCTAAAAAAATTATATTAATTGAATATTTATTTACAGTGTGTGTATATAATGAATGCAGTGCGTGGATGAGTGCAGTGCGTGAGTGCAGTGTGTGTGTGTATGAGTGCAGTGTGTGTGTGTGTATGAGTGCAGTGTGTGTGCGTATATATTAATTGAATATTTATTTCCAGTGTGTGTATATAATTAATGCAGTGTGTGTGTATGAGTGCAGTGTGTATGAGTGCAGTGTGTGTGTATGAGTGCAGTGTGTGTATGAATGCAGTGTGTGTGTATGAGTGCAGTGTGTGTGTGTATGAGTGCAGTGTGTGTGTGTATGAGTGCAGTGTGTGTGCGTATATATTAATTGAATATTTATTTCCAGTGTGTGTATATAATTAATGCAGTGTGTGTGTATATGAGTGCAGTGTGTGTGTATGAGTGCAGTGTGTGTGTATGAGTGCAGTGTGTGTGTATGAGTGCAGTGTGTGTGTGAGTGCAGTGTGTGTGTGAGTGCAGTGTGTGTATGAATGCAGTGTGTGTATGAATGCAGTGTGTGTGAGTGCAGTGTGTGTATATGAATGAAGTGTGATGCAGTGTGTGTTTGTGTATGTGTTGGTGGGGGTGGGCATTTGATATATTATTAATTATTTTTTTTATATTATTATTATTATTTTTATTATTATTTATTATTTAATTATTATTATAATATTGTTATTATTATTATATATAATTATAATTATTATATTAATTATCTTTTTTTTTTCGTCCCCCCTCCCTGCTTGCTAGCTGGCCAGGGAGGGGGGCTCCTTCCCTGGTGGTCCAGTGTCATTGGTGGTTCAGTGGGGGGAGAGGGGTGCTGGCAGAACTGTACTTACCTTTCCTGCAGCTCCTGTCAGCTCTCTCCTCCTCCGCGCGGTCTGTGCAGCTCCCTCTGTCAGCTCCCAGTGTAAGTCTTGCGAGAGCCGCAGCTCTCGCGAGACTTACACTGGGAGCTGACCGAGGTGCTGAACGGACGGCGCGGAGGAGGAGAGAGCTGACAGGAGCTGCAGGAAAGGTAAGTACAGCTCTGCCAGCACCCCTCTCCCCCTAGTCTGTATTATGGCAATGCAAATTGCCATAATACAGACTCTGACTCGAGTATAAGCCGAGTTGGGGTTTTTCAGCACAAAAAATGTGCTGAAAAACTCGGCTTATACTCGAGTATATACGGTACTCCAAATGCATGCATTTCATTTTGCTTTTTTTCATTCGGCTTATATCTAAAAACCTCTTGCAAAACCCGCAGCTCTCTTGTCGGCTGCTTTGTCAAGCCGTCCCCTTCTAACTCCGCCCACATTTTCTTTATCTGTCCAATCACAGACTCCCCAATGTAGCGATGAGAAGTCTTTGCAGGGCAGTGCTCCCAGCAATTGCTGCCTCTTGAGTTTAGCCCCACTGAGCTAACCAAACCAGGAAACAACTGGGCCTTTTGGTTGCTCAAAAGCCAGGGGTGTGTAACAAGGTTAATTCATACGTATCTATTTAAACCTACACTTTTTGAAAAATGAAAAAAAAAAGAGGACACTCTCTTTACACAAACGCTCTCCAGCAAGCTAACGTGCTTTAGGGGTCTGGAGTGTTCATTTAATGAATGGGCCAAGATGGGACAGACATAAGCTTATCATGACTCTGCCCTCTAAATCCTAATATTGTCCTATTTACCTAAAACCTAGTGACCTGTACTTCCAGCCCTTGCTCCATTCCTGGGCCCATTTTCTGCCCTTGTATTACACTTGACCACAAGATTTCTTAACCCATGCCTAGTGGCTGTGCTGGAGAGATCAGTGACTAAGGGTGCCATGACTTAAAATGATAGCCTCCTGTCACTTTAAAAGGATGGCAAGGAAAGCATTGCCATACTTATCACTGCTCCCTTCTTTTCTTTACGCTTAAAGCGTAGAGTTTTGTCCTGTTACATGTGTATGTGTGGTGTAAATAAACCTCAGATCTTTGCTAGTAGTCATCACCTTATCATGTGAATTGTGACATCACAATAAAGATTCTCCCACTTAAATCCATTTCTGATGAGCTCAGCAGAGGGATTTCGCCAGTCTACTCTGTACAGAGTTCTCGCAGCAGAGGGATTTTGCCAGTCTACTCTGTACAGAATTCTCGCAGCAGAGGGATTTTGCCAGTCTACTCTGTACAGAATTCTCGCAGCAGAGGGATTTTGCCAGTCTACTCTGTACAGAGTTCTCGCAGCAGAGGGATTTTGCCAGTCTACTCTGTACAGAGTTCTCGTTGCTGTTAATCAAATAGCAGCAGGCTATCACAAGGTCCTCTCACGGTGTCAATAGTTCCAGTACACTCAGTGCTATGCACATGAAATTGTTCAGTGAGTGGATTCTAAATGATAGTAGGCCTCAATTTGGATGATTTTGAAACGTAAAGATTCTTGTGGTTGTTATAATCTTTAACCCCTTAAGGACACATGACATGTGTGACATGTCATGATTCCATTTTATTCCAGAAGTTTGGTCCTTAAGGGGTTAAAGGGACACTCCAGGCACCCAGACCACTTCTGCCCATTTGAGTGGTCTGAGTGCACTACAATGTATCTTAAATAAAAAAAATATATATTTAATTCAAATTAATCAATTTTTTTTTTTAAATATCTAATATTAATAAAATAATCTGTTTTAACTTTGGAAGTAAACTAAAATTTTGATTGGACCCACAAGAAAATGTGACCTTACTATCCTTGCAATAGTATGGACTCAAATATAGAATTGTGGGGGTTATCTGTAATGAGGAAAGTATTGGAATATTCCTGCTGATTGATTACTTTTATTAAAGGGAAACTCCAGTGCCAGGAAAACGATCCGTTTTCCTGGCACCGGAGGGTCCCTCTTCCTCCCACCCCCCAATCCCCAGTTACTGAAGGGGTGAAAACTTACCTGAGGCAGCGGCGATGTCCTTCGTCTCTGTCTTCGCCTCCGCGACGCTCCTCCTCTTCATTGCGTCGGCCGAGGGGACCTAATGCGCATGCGCGGCAATGCCGCGCATGCGCATTACGTCTCCCCATAGGAAAGCATTGAAAAATAATTTCAATGCTTTCCTATGGGGTTTTGAGCGACGCTGGAGGTCCTCACACAGCGTGAGGACGTCCAGCGACGCTCTAGCACAGGTTTCCTGTGCTAGAACCCAGGAAGTGACCTCTAGGGGCTGTCTAATAGACAGCCACTAGAGGTGGAGTTAACCCTGCAATGTAATTATTGCAGTTTATAAAAAAAAAAAAGAGTAGTGGGAGTTGGCACCCAGACCACTCCAATGAGCAGAAGTGGTCTGGGTGCCTGGAGTGTCCCTTTAAGGTTCCCCAGAATTGTTCTTTATATGAGCCCCCTCGGTGTCTGAGGTCTGAACTATAGTTCGAAGTGGAAGTTGAAACGTCTACTAATTGCGGGGTGTTTGGGAGTGTGCTTGCACTTAGATCTGTCTGTTCAGTTTGTGTGTACAGGTGGGCAGACATGATCAACACTCATCTTGTTTGGGAAATCGCCTCTCAGAAACTTTGATAACACAGCTCTTTGAGAAGTGTATGATGAGCAAGTCGCACACATTTGTCTGCATGGTCTGATTTGGCCAGCTTGTGCAGAGTAAGAAAGTCTGTACTGGCCAAAATGTGGGGGGTTTACTTGATCTGCAGAATTTTGTGATGCAGCTAATGTAAGCTTGCGTTTATTTGTACCCTCTCAAAAATCCTAAATGAAAGTTGTCTGGGAGGAGAGATCCTCTAATGATTTTGATCAAAAGACACACTGTTGGAGATTGTCATATTCAGGCTGAGTGATGTATATTTTCTATATCATAGTAAGCTGGAACTTGTGTGGGATAGTGAAAACTTTATGGAAATCATTTTGCTGCAAAATGTTTCTGAATTTTTCTGTGGTCGGAATCACATTCTTGCTTTCATTAACCAGATTCGACTTGGGAATTTCTGCGATTGATCTTGGATCTTTCCATGAAAGTCCTGAAGCAAGATGGAAAATACTTCACTCAGGTAAGTTAATATTTGTGAAAAATGATTGATTCCCCTTTGGATAATAAACCATATGCTGAACCTCCATCCGGTGTTGCAATTGTGGTTTTGATGGGATGCCATACAGACTGCAATGCATCAATAAATAGCTTTGTTTTAAGACCAAATACACCATTAAGTACCATTTCACTTTGTACATTTTGTAATACTCTGCCTCATTCATACATAAGGTGACAAAACATAAATACATCAAAAGACTTGAAACTTGTATTTCTCAAATTTGTTGTTATGCCTGTGCTTCCATATTAAAGGACCACTCTAGGCACCCAGACGACTTCAGCTTAATGAAGTGGTTTGGGTGCCAGGTACCTCTAGGATTAACCCTTTTTTTTATAAACATAGCAGTTTCAGAGAAACTGCTATGTTTATAATGAGGGTTAATCCAGCCTCCAAAATCTCTAGTGGCTGTCTCACTGACAGCCGCTAGAGGCGCTTGCGTGCTTCTCACTGTGAAAATCACAGTGAGAGCACGCAAGCGTCCATAGGAAAGCATTGTAAATGCTTTCCTATGCGACCGGCTGAATGCGAGCGCGGCTCCTGCCGCGCATGCGCATTCAGCCGATGACGTCGAGATCAAGATGGAGAGGAGGAGGAAAGCTCCCCGCCCGGCGCTGGAAAAAGAGGTAAGTTTAACCCCTTCCACTCTCCAGAGCCCGGCGGGAGGGGGTCCCTGAGGGTGGGGGCACCCTCAGGGTACTCTAGTGCCAGGAAAACGAGTATGTTTTCCTGGCACTAGAGTGGTCCTTTAACAGTCCCTCAAACATTAATGGGAAAACTGAGTATATCTAGGAAAATACATCAAATACATCAAATTAGCAATCAAAAGTTTGAGTATAGTTGCTGGCAGTGTGACTGTTGATTTGCTGGTGCCCAAGCTGGTGGTTATCTCAATATACTATGCTGACATGGGAAACTCCAGAGGCCTTATTATCAGAATTTCAGTTAATAGGGGAATTTATTGTTCAGCAAAAATAATTGAAGATACTGGTGAAAATTTTAAATAGTTTTAAACAAACAGGGATATTTTACTACAGTGGCCAAAGTAGTTGGTTTTGAAAAATGCTCCAAGTGATCTTTTCTTCCAGTTCAGCTATTTTGGTCTGTAGTTTGAATTTACTTTGAATTGCCAACAATTCTCACTTAAATAGCCCTGTAGGTCTTCATCTCTTGACTGGAGATGTGAAGACTGGGAAGGTAAATAGACTGTGTGGATTTTCCTCTTTCTTCTTCACTTGGAAATTCTTAATGTACCTCTGTCTCCTCCTCCATACCCTCCCAAAAATTATTATTTCATAAAAATAAAATCTTTATGAAATGTTCAAAAAATACTGTTGGAATTTCATTGAAATTTCAACCCAATCATAAAAGACTACTTTGTCCTATGTATTTTTCTTACGCATGACAAAAGGCAGAGCTACCTTGTGTCAACCCATGCCAAGCCATCAGCTGAGGGGGGCAAGGGCTGTTTCTATTGAGGATAGACCTCAGTGTTGTACTCTAGCGCATGGGTATGGGTACACTGCTGACATCGGCTCCTCAACCTCAAAGAAGAAGATGACGGTGCCCGCGAAGGGCAAGTTTAGGTAAGTAAAAGCTCCCTTCCCCTGCTCATCTTGACTGCCAGAACACAAGTGGAGCAGTCACCATCTGGGGTCTTTACAAAATAGGCAAAGACCCCAGAAGGTGATAGAGCTACTTAAAAAAAATCTTTGGTACATTCTCTTCATGCTAAGTAATATATTTTGCACCATGTTCAACGTATTTCAATGTAGCCTTATTATGGCCTTTATTTAATAAGCTTTCCAAATGATTAAATTATGTTAGAAAACTTTTGTAAGGGTTTATTTACAAAATTCTCATTTAATTTAATGATGACATCTGTAGATAAATGCTTTGTAAAGTTTTTTCTGACAATATTGAATCATTTGGAAAGCTTATTAAATTGAGGCCTTCCTGACACTATGTACTCCTTAGTACCCTCCTTTGGCGCTGAAGGGGTTAAAACGCCTTCAGTTACTTATTTTAGTCCAGCGCCGGGCTCCCTCTGCGCCGGTGCCCTCTCCTCCCCTGCCGACGTCAGCTCCCGAGTGGAGCGGAAGGCACATGTGCGGCAAGAGCCGCTCGCGCATTCAAACAGTCCATAGGAAAGCATTTCTCAATGCTTTACTATGGACGTTCTGCACGCTGAATGCGATATTCGCATCCAGCATCGCAGAAGCGCCTCTAGCGGCTGTCAGGAAGACAGCCACTAGAGCAGGGCTGTCCATCCTGCGGCCCCCCAGATGTTGCTGAACTACAACTCCCATGATTCCCTGGCTATCTGTTTAATTAAAAGAATCATGGGAGTTGTAGTTCAGCAACATCTGGGGGGCCGCAGGTTGGACAGGCCTGCACTAGAGGCTGGATTAACCCTGCAATGTAAACATAGCAGTTTCTCTTAAACTGCTATGTTTACATCTGAAGGGTTAAAACCTGGGGGGCCTGGCACCCAGACCACTTCATTGAGCTGAAGTGGTCTAGGTGACTATAGAGTCCCTTTACTAAAACCTGTTACGTAAAACATTTCTCCTTAATGTCATAGCCTTTAGTTTCAGCACTGTTGATGGCACTTATGTAACTTTTATTTCTCATTTGTATCACAAAATTGTCCGGCAACTTGGAATCTGTAAATTTCTCTGCGTGTCAACATTGTACTTTTTTGAGGCAGTCATTGATCACTGTATCTCTGCCATACCTGTTAACATTATCTTCTTATGTTTTGTACACTTTTAAAATACCTTTAAGAAAAACTATACATGGGGAAAAAAAACATGCCATTTACAGAGTAATTAAACCCACTTTCCTGTAAAAGAATGTATGTTTGATTTGTATACAATACATGCAAACATCAGACATTACACAGATAATATCTCAATAAGATTGGACATTCCCAGATATTACTGTAGAAGTAAGCTCTTGCTATATATAAACTCTAAGATATAATTTCTAATTATGTTGCAGTGCATTCACATTATTACATTCCCGCAATGGCCATCTCATTACCTACAATACTTGACATGCGTCATTGTGGGACTGCATATGGTTACTTGCTCTGCCCACAGCAAAGACTTAATTGAATCATGTAGTAGATAATGTTATTTTTAAAACCGTAAAAAAAAAAGGTATTTGTTGCTGGCGGTCAAACATATATATTAATGGGGTACTGGTATCTGGGTCTTATTAGAATAAGCTGTTATAAATGGCAATCTGCTATGACCCAGGAATTTGATGTAATTTAGATGTTTGTTGTTGTATGCACTAGTTCTGCACATAAGGTAGCAAATTTGCCATCACAGTAGATATTTTTCACCCTTTGTATACCATACCCAGTATAATGGCCATATCTCCACTGATTTTAATGCTACTGCTTGTAGAGTGGTAACAAATAGCCATTAAGTGATACATGTACAAATTGAAAGCATAGAATTGCAGAAACTGCATTGAAAACTAAATGCTATAATGTAAAAGTTGACTGTTTCCTTGAAGAATAGGCAAAATGACAGAGTAAGGCAAATTTGCGAATCCGTTTCAAATGCACATTACAATGTATTTTGTGTGTTGTTGTTTTTTTGCTCTGTGTCCACCAGGGGGTGTTTATGACTCATATTATGAACAATTAGGAAAGCCTTTTTAACACAGCAGCTTTATATTCTCTGAGAACAATGGTTCCATTTCCTTTTTAGATACTAAATTTGTATCTATTTATTTATGCAGTAGACATAAGTGACATGAAAGAGCTATGGCCTCAATTTACTTTTGGATACGCTTTTCAAATTATCACAATCAGTTAGAAAAACTTTTTTTTTTTCTTTTTTCAAATGATATATCGTCAAATATATATGATTGTGACCATTTGAAAAGCTTATCGAAGCAAATGTAATCAAGGCCAATGTGAGATATGAGTGTATTCGTTGCATTATTTGGCAAAGCTCAGGATTTTAGACCCCTTCAATGACAGATTAAAGGGTTCCTGCATTTTTTAATAGCCCACAATTTATTGTACTCTATAAATAAGGTCATTAATATCTTTAATTCTTTTAAAAACTTTTTTGCAAAATATTTTTCACGTTGTTTTTTGATGAGCATCTCCTGGATTTGCAGCTGATGAACTCCAGACTAGAGTGTAGCTCATATCTGTCAGCCAGTGGGATTTGCAGATATCCCATAAAGTCCTCTTCAACATGGCAATGTAAGAAATGTAGTTTGGAAGAATGTATGTCATCATTATAACGTTACATTTCTATATACCGGTAATAATTTTTATTTTAAAGCGATCCTATAGTGCCAGGAAAACAAAGCTGTTTTCCTGGCACTATAGGGTTAATAGGTCCCCCTCCAGCAGGGTTACCTGAATCCAGCGCCGAGGTCCCTCGGTGCTGGGTCAGGCTCTGCCCACGCTACTCCCCTGCCGACGTCAGCCGGCGGGGGAGACCTAATGTGCATGCGCGCCAATAGTTTTTTCAATGCTTTCCTATGGGGAAAATCTAACGCTGGAGGTCCGTGAGGACGTTCAACGTCCGACAACGTACCAAAAGTCCGTTTGGATTCCGGAAGCCCTCTAGTGGCTGTCTTGTAGACAGCCACAGAGGGCAGACTTAGAACTGCAATGTAAACATTGCAGTTCTCTAACTGCAATGTTTTACATTGCAGCACAAAGTGCAAAAGGGTCACAGCACCCAGACTACTTCAATTATCTGAAGTGGTCTGGGTGCCTACAGTGTCCCTTTAACTTCTTCATGTCCTTTTCTGAATTCTCTGCATTCGTTGGCCTTTTGTTACCACTGTTATTTAATGCTTTAGTGTTAAGCGCACCCATACATAATAAATATATGTATGTGTATATATATATATATATATATATATATATATAAATTAAAGAGACAAGGCATTGGTACAGAAAATTCTGCTTAGCATAGATGACATCACTGCTCACATGTCCCCTTCCAGAGACTTGATCGTGGATGCATCACTTCCTCCAGTGATGAGAGCCAATCCGAAACTTCTTATGTGGACGCTAACAGTGCTTTTAATAGGAAAACATTTTTTTTTTTTAATGAGTTGCAGTTGCATGGAGCTGTGTTTAACCCTGCTATATAAAATTAGCTGTTTCTACAAAACTGCAGTGTTTTACAATGCAGGGTTAAAATGACAGGCCCACTACACCCAGCCCACTTCATTAAGATCAAATGGTCTTGGTGACATTAGTGGTTCGGTAGGATTTTAATGCAAAATGCAGTCAGCTGGAATTATCCCATCTATCTCTGTCTGTCTGTCGGGAAATCACTTTCAAATCCTTTAAAAGTTACAAGCCACTGCAAGCCTGATGAACCCAGAATGTATCATCTACATATTGCTTATCCAAAATGCTTGTGACATCACTGGTAAGCACAATGTATTAATTCCATGTATGTGGTTAAAACCCATCCATCCATACAAAACCGTTTAACTGTACAATGTAAAGACCAGTGGATCAGAGGAAGGGATGTGGATACAGACATGATTAGAAAATCTATCTCCTGTAGGCTGTACAGTTGTGATGATTAGCTAGAGCAGTGTAGATAGTGAGCTGTGTGTGTGATTCATTACGGGGTTGTGGTAATTGAGAGGAAATACAAACCTAGCACATTTCTTCTTGCAGTGTAAAGACATAGGGATGGAGTATGTGTCACTATCGTGGATCCGAGTGCTTTGTTTGGAGTCTTGGAGTCAATGTAGGATTGACAGAGCAGATACATACAATGGGAAATAGCGCTTTAGGTCAGTCGGCAGCAATCTCTGGAGCAATGCTTTACGAGCAGCCTATATCTGTTGCATATAAAGCCAAGAAAATCAATTCAAGCAGACAGAGTGCTTGCAGGTGCCATTAGACAGGTTCAAATGAATTACCCGCAAACAGTTGAAGGAACGTTTAAAAGGAAAAATAAAGCACATTTGCCAAAGTTCACAATATGGAGCTCCCATTCACTTTTCTTATTCAAAGTCTGGCTTTTACAGGTCATCAGACGAAAGTGGGAGTTGTGCAGACTGACTCAGAGCCATGTGGTTATAAATCAGAGGCTACAGAAAATACTCGATTTTATTTGTGTGTTATCCCCTTATCAGCATTGGTAGAATAATAATAATAAAACTAAGCAAGCTGATTACCATAACTTGCCTATACATTCGCTACATTGACTGTTGCATTGCAGATTACTTACTTATCTACGAAGGATTTCCTTCCTTCCATCACTCACAATATAAATTGTTTGTTTGCACCCTCTGGCTTGAGCTGACATTTACTTGGCATTTTCTACATCGAATCCCTAATCAAAAAAGAAAAGAAATGGGATGAACACTTGGGCATTCATGTGTTGTGTCTGAATTGCTATAGAAACAATAGAGATATCACCTCATTCATCTCCTAGACTGATTTGGGGTTTAGATGAAGACATAAATAGTACACTGCACAAAATATAGTGGCTTAAATAGAACATTCACTTTTAAATAGTTTTTATTTTATTACACTTTCCACATGCAATCCTGCACTACTCGCCACTACCACTTCACAGATGGCAACTGGGCAGATATTCCGGTATTCTTTATTGTTAGAACTCATTTTGAGATCTAGAGGTTTGATTGGAAAAGTGCAAAAGGCTAGAATCAGTTGTAGCGGTTGAAGAATAGCCAATTATTGCAGTGTTTAGAATTCGGGTTTGGGAAGGGTCAAACAGCTGGGGTTTGTGTGCCTTCCAAATCCAATGTGTGTGCCCTGAACTGGACTTTACCAGCAAAAAATACCCCCAACCCCCAAGTCAATAATAAAATATTTTTTTCAGTTACTTATGGTGGTTTTTTTTGCCTCTCCTGCTAAGTGTTGACTGGATCCATTACAGCAATAGCGTACTCTTATATAAAAATATCTGTTTTGGGTCGGCAGCACAAATATGAAGGAGGGTTGAAACTGATAGACAATTGTCTAACTAAATCATAGATTTAGATTTTATGTGTGATACTCGGGCGCTTGGTAAAATCAATTGTAAACGATATTGTACCATTGTATATTTCTTTTTATCTTTTTTTCGGTACATATATGAAAATGCTTAATGCCGTATAGGTAAGCCTTGATTTTTTTTAAGCGCTGCACTATACACCGTTGTGTTTGAAAGGGGTAGGATCACCTAAACCTTGTTCTAGCACACTGTGTTTTTTGTTCACCATTATGTCACTGTGTCTGGGATATACCGTCATGGAAATTTTAAAACACAGTTACTCAACTTTTATTTTGTTTATAGTGACTGAAGCCATCAGTGGCACTTTTTTTTTTAACCTAAAGTATACTTGATATGCATGTGTGAAGGATGAGGTGATTAGATATCCGTATTGGGGATCATTCAAAGGAAAGTGTATAATGCTTTTAAAAATCTTTTTTTTTTACTTAATATTTAGAACATCAGCGAGTCTTTAATCAAGATAACAGGATGTATAAAAACATATATTTATCAAACCATGTGCAAGAATAAAATATGGTCAGCTGTCAGCCGGTGGGGGATGAGCGGAAATGGCCTTAGGTTGGCATTAGGTTTTCCCCTATAGGAAAGCATTAATAATGCTTTCCTATGGGATTTTACATGATGTTGAAAGTCTCAAGGGATCGCTAATCTCAGAAAGAAGAGGTGTTGATTTTTTTCAATTTAAATTGCTGTAACACATATCTAAGGGTTTACTGGCAATTAGGCATATTCACTTTTTTAGTAAATAAACCCTTTAAAGCAAAATGATCTTTCTTTCTGTGGTGGGCAAACATTTTTTTTTTTTTTTTAAATAATCCTTTATTATTGTTGTGCATCGATACAGCATGGATATCACAAGATCTGAAGTCATATAAAATAATATCCAGCTTGGAATATGATAGACTGCACTTTTTTTTGTAACGAGAACAAGAGTACAAACAAGGTAAGCATTGATAGTAAGCATATCATCACAGATATTCACAGGCATAGGCTACATGACTTATGCTAAGACTGAGTTCCTGGACAAGTACCTGTCAATTAGACTGGAATATGTGCAAAAATTGGTAGTTAATAATGAAAACTAATAAGAAAAAAAACATGTTAAATCTTAGTAGTGATGAATCAGGATAACAGAAAAATACAGAAACCTCTGGAGCTCGAGAAAGCTTAGAGCATCAACCCAGCTTAGTATAGTCAGTTTGAGCAGAAAGTCTACAGTGTATGTGCAGAGTAATAGCTTGATGAATTGATCATGATAATAGCCAATGCCCTCAGATCCGGTCCTCTAAGATGTCACGATCGGTATTCCCAAAGAGGCTAACCTCTCGTCGACGAGCCACTCTCCTGGGAGCAGGGCTGTGATGGGGAGTTCCACTCCACAAGGCTCGTGGTCCAGTTAGGTGGATGCAGGACCTAGACACAGACCTCGGTTGTTCAGCATTGGGACAGCCTCGGTCAGAGTAGGTAGCAGGCTCTGCAATTAGCCCTCTTCATGGTGCCCTACCGTTTTCTAATTGGTGAAGCCGATGCTGTAGGGGCTGCGGCGTCTGCCATCTTAGTGCCCTTGCTCTAAATTTGCAATAAAAATTAGAAAATCCCAAGAAACTTTGAACTTCTTTTACTGTAGTGGGGATAGGCCAATTGAGGATACACTGTATTTTGGAATCGTGCATCTTTATGCCTTGGGGTGTAATGACATATCCAAGAAAAGATTTCCGATACTTCAAAAAGAAATGTTTCTGGTCTAGCATATAAACTGTGTGCACGTAGTCTTGAAAGAACCCAAATTACATGTTTTCTGTGGTCATGAAGGTTATTGGAATAAATGAGTATGTCATTGAGATAGATTATGTCCAAGAGGTCACGAAATATATCATTAATTAAGTGTTAAAAAGTGTCAGGAACGTTGCAAAGTTCAAATGGCATTACTAGATATTCATACAATCCATAACTTGTACGAAAAGCAGTTTTCCATTCATCTCCATCTTTTATTCTGATTAAGTTGTATGCTCCGCAGAGGTTACGTTTTGTATACATAGTTGCTGTTTCAAGTCGTTCAATCAGTTCAGGAATTAATGGAAGAGGATATCTATTTTTTATAGTTCTTTAATTTAGCACACGGTAATCAATGATGGGATGAATAGTTTTATCCTTAATTTTGACGAAGCATATAGCAGATGCAGAGGGAGAAGTAGATGGTCTAATGAATCCTTTGCGCAGATTTTTCTTCTAGGTATTCTTTAAGAGTCTTTAGTTCAGGTTCAGAAAGTGGATATATAGGCCAAATAGGTATAGCTGCTCCAGGAGTAAGATCAATAGGACAGTCATATATCCTATGGGCAGGTAAAGACTCTGCTTCAATTTTATTAAAGACATCCTTGAATTCATTATAGTGTTCAGGTATCTTTACTACATCAATAATTTGAAGTAGAGAAAGATGAGGATAACAATTTTCATAACAAAATTTGGACTTCAATTGTACAGAGATAGGAGACCACTGAATATGAGGGTTGTGAAGTTGTAACCAGTTCATGCCAAGTATGACAGGGAATAAAGGTGATTTCACCATGTCCGATTTTAAATATTCACTATGATTCATTTCAGTAGTCATTTTTAGAGGGATGGTTTTATCTTTAAAGGGACCAGATGAAATGGTTGAACCATGAACTTCTCTAATGGAGATAAAGGAAGTTTTTCGAATGTAAGGAATTTTATTTTTTTAAACTAGAGTTGAGCAGCATCGGAATCGATTATAGCTTCAGTTTGAATCCTTTCTAGATCCCACTGTAAAATGTTAGAGAGAACACAATGAGGAGTTGGTTTAGGAGATGCATTTAATATGTTGCATTCAAGTTTTTTCTTACCCCATTTTTGAATTTTTTAGGAGAGGACAGGTGTCCAGGAGACGTTCCTTTGAAGCCTTAAGTACATACAAAGATTAAGGTTTCTTCTTTGTGCTTTTTCTTCAGGGGTGAAAGGATTTCTAAATACACCCAACTCCATAGGTTCAGATGAGTGGGGTGTTTTGCCAGTGGTTCTTGAAGGACTTGTAGTTTTTTTTTCATAATAGAAGGATTGGTAGCTTTTTCTGCTCGTTTTTCTCTAATACTCCTGTCAATGGAGATGGAGAATTTTATGAGGTCGTCCAATAACGGTGGAAGTTCAGTATGTGAGAGTTCATCTTTAACAGGATCCGAGAGACCTAAACTGAATTTATTTTTAATAAATATCGTTCCATTGAGTTTCTAATGCCCATCTTTTAAACTCTGCAATATAATCTTCCACTGGACGTTTACCTTGTGTAAAACTCCTCATTTTAATATCCGCAGTGGCTTGCTTATTAGGTTCCTCATATAAAAAGTATAGGGTCGTTGTTTTTCAGAAAAGTGTGTGCCCAAACCATTGGTTCAGCCCTTAGAAAGAAAATGACTGTATAAACTTTTATTTTGTCATTAGGAATAGGACCTTGGTTTCAGAGCAAATAGTAAATTGTATGAATTATAAAATTCTCTGTATTTAGAACGATCACAAAGAAATGTTTCAGGGTAGCAAGCAACAGCTTCAAATGAGTCTTGATGAGCAGAGATAGAAGGTGGGGTTGTAACAATTTGATTTTGGATCTTCCTTATACAATTAAGGAGCCTTTCATTAGTAGTTTGTAGATCTTGCATTCCTTGTGTTATTAATTCAACTCTTTGAGTCAGTGACAATATTTGAACATTAAGTTCTGCTGGTTCCATTTTCTAGACTCAATCAATATGTGATACTTTTAGAAAAACTTAATTCGGAACATAACTGCAGATGAAAGAATAAATTTGATATCGTCACTTTAAGAAAATACAATTTATTGAATGTTGGTGTTTCCACTTTAATAATCCTCTGCAGCAATATGAATTGAAAATAATAATGCATAAGTAAAGATAGATCCCGCTTGGGATTGCTTCACAGATATAATTAGATTTCAGTGGTGAAAAATAAATAAAGTGGATCCTGATTAGGATTGACTAACAATGTCCTTTAGACTTCAATAGTAACACAAAATCAAATAGATGCTGCTTTGGGAAAATATATGAATTAAATTAGAAAAGAGTAATCCGCTGAATGGTTACTTCCAATAGTGCAATTTAGGCGTAACTGAAAGCCAAAGGGCAGACAAGTGTAGTCCCTTTTTATCCTTCCAAATAAACATAAGGCTTGAAGCAATTATGAATCAAGTAACTGGAGAACATATCTTGCTTTCTTTGGATGACGAGCATGGAAGTCCTTTCAAGAATAGTGTGGAATATGGTTCCCTTTAGAATATGTTGGAATGGAGGAATTCGTGGTGATGTCTGTTCCTAGTCTGGGAGTGGAGAGGTCAGCATAGTCAGGATCAAGCAAGAGAGGTTCGGTACACATGTAATCAAATAGAAGAGCTCCGTCGGCAATCAGCAACAAAGTAACAAGGTATGCGAGAGGCACAAATTGATTGAGCAATATGGATGCAGCCGCGGCTTCCTTTTTAACACATGGGCAGAGTTGGATCGGCGAAAATCATGCGGGTAATGCCGATCAGAAGGAAGATATGGGGGAATCCTGAGACTTAGAAAACAAGCTTCGGCGAGCTCCTCACAGGCCCCTTTGAGGACAGGTTCGGAGTCATTAGGGGGGGCCGGGATAACCCCCACCGGTCCATAGGGGAGGGGAGGGGGGGGGAAACGGACCAGAGAGATGGTATTCAGGGAGCCCTTGCTTTGCATTAAGGCACGAGAATGAAGTGGCGGTTGTCCACTGCACTCCTGGACGCAAAATCTGCATTTCTTCTTAGGATCTCTAAAACACCAAGTTTAGGGGAAATCTGTAGCCCCAGTAGTTGCTTACATAGCCATACGTTAATTTCATGGTTTTGGGTGAATGTTTGCAGAAGTTATGTTTCCATAAACCCCATAAATTGCAGGAGCTGTGCTGACATGCGGCCAGCTCACATGGCGGTCCGGCCCTGCCCCCCAAACATGTTCTTTTCAGTCTTTTTCTGACCTTGCTTCTATACTGAAATTAAACATAGATCACATTTCCGACGTGTTATCATTCAATAAAATTGTATTCTTAGGTCTGTGGTTGAAATACTTGCTGCCTCATGTTTAGTTTGTCTGCACAAACACTGTAAATGTTATATTACATACTTCCTGGGGCAGCTGACATACAAATAAATCACACTGATCTATATTATGCTTAAAAGAATGAGATTATTGGGCTGTCATACACACATGCAACAACAGCTGTAACATCTGCTTTAGCCAATGACCGTCCTCTTTTATTTTATCCAATATTAAGATGATGTTCTGTTTGTGTTCTATTAAGCAAGGTGACATACATTTTCATGGATTATAGATATGAATTATATGTATTCACATTTAACACGTTCTGTTAAACCAGAAACAATAAAACCACCAGAAACAATAAAACCTCTAAATAGTTTTCTTATACAATATGCTGTAACAGGCAAATGTGTTTAAAACCCCTTAAAGGGATCCTATAGTGCCAGGAAAACAAACCCGTTTTCCTAGCACTATAGGCTCTTAGAGTGCCCCCCTCCCTTGGGACCTCCTCCCTCGGCGCTAAAGGGGCTAAAACCCCTTCAGCCACTTACTTTAATGATGACCTCTCCTCCCCCACCGACGTCAGCTCCCGAGTGGAGCCGAATGCGCATGCGCGGCCAGAGGCGCTCGCACATTCAAACCCGCCCATATGAAAGCATTACTCAATGCTTTCCTATGGGGATCTTATTTGACACTGGAGGCTGCCACTAGAGGCTGGATTAAGGCTGGATTAACCCGGCAGTGTAAACATAGCAGTTTCTCTGAAAATGCTATGTTTTCAGCTGCAGGGTTAAAACTAGGGGGGACCTGGCACCCAGACCACTTCATGGAGCTTTAAGGACACATGGTGGAAATATTTCATCACGATTACCTTTTATTTCTGAAGCTGTGTCCTCAAGGGTTTTATCCATTACACCATAACGCAAGTCATATTAATAGCTTTTTCGATGTTGTCTGCAATATCAATATACGATTGGCTCACTAATTAGTGCAACCACCTTGTGGTCAACTAAAAATGTGATGTTTTCATTAATTTATAATAGTAAGACACTGAGTGCAATGGAATATAAGAAGTATAAAATCATGGGGCAAAGTAAGGTATGTAGTGCTAGTGTTTTAGAACTGAACTGTCCAGATATAGTTTTAGTGTGTCAGAGTTTTAGTAAGTATTTGGGTGATGTCAATGTAACTCATTAAACCTTACCTACTAAAACCAATGTGGAGGACAGGAAGAAGAGGCTACAAGATAAGGTATGGGAAAACGGGACACAGTCATGCATCAATGAGTGATGCCATGGCTAGTTAGATATATAAAAACACATTGGTGAGTCACTTCTCCATTCAATTTTTATAAAAGAAAACTCACATGGGATATTTCAAACATATAAAGCATTTCAGCTTGCTGAAGTTCATTGTGTCTGCAGTCTATTTTTATTTATTCATTTATTTTTACAGTCTATAGAAGGGCTAACTAAAGTAGGTATCGCAATTTTTATAAGTCTGTGGCGAAAGACCTCCCCAGTTGTCAATAAAACAGGTTTGTAAGTAATCGGGATGGATGGGCGTGTGTTCTAGGGGGCATTGCCAGTGATGTCACTGGTCACACCCACAAATCGTGGCCTGGAAAATCTTAGGAGACATCCAGCACACCAGGCGGACAAACAGCCCCATTGCTGGCCCACGACTTACAGTGTCATGCTGAGAGTGCTGCTTGGTCCTAGTGCTCACTGCACAGCTCCAGCACATGAAATGATGCACTCTTGCTGTGCTACACGAGGACAGTTCCTTGGTATCAGAATGTAGGTCAGTATCCCAAAATTGGTCTGTCCTGACAAAAATGGGGCTATTGTGATCCCTAGTATTGAAAAAGGGGAGGACTTGCAGACACCAGATCTGCAGCCTTTTCATATACACACAGAAAATATGCAGAAAAAAATGATGTGTACGGGGACGTTTTTGCTGGAATGCGGCTAAAGCGGCGCCAATCCTAAATGAGTGCCCTGTGATGGACATTGGGTCGTAGCCTAGTCTGACCACCAGGGTTCTTATGTAGTGTATGAATTTTGGCTGTAGTCAGAGGTTTGTTGGAAATAGTGAGTAACGGTGCGTAGCTTTGTTGGTCATTGAGTGATAGGCAAAAAGTATCCAGAACTGACACCGGACACCATTTATTATGGGTCGGAAAGTATGGGATCTCCATCGGGGGGCCCATCTGATTCGTCTTGGACTGTCTTAGGAGTAGAACATAGTGGTCCCCTACTTTGTGTATATCCCTTATTCTGATGTAACCATTGTCACTGGTTAGTCTGTTCACCGTGAATTCGTTGGGCCTTAAGAACCTGTAAAAAGCGATGTACATGGCTGCTTTGAGTACGTGATTAGTACTGGGTTCGAACGGGCTGGAATCTAACAAATCTGATAGACCCTTGAATTTGTAGCCATCAATTGGTTGTCTTTTCGTAGTTGGTGGGCCGTCTGTGCGGAGTATGCCTTTAAGGACATTTTTCAGAAGGTAGTTCGACATGAACGGTTTGTGATAGGGAAATAAAGTGAGCAAGTGATGTTGTATTCCCGTGAGGTACAATTTGATAGTGTTATGTGCCAGCTCGAGGCGTGAGTGACAGTGAGCGGTGAAAGCTATTATTGTGTCAATAGAAAAGGAGTTTGTTAGGTTGTATTCGGTGGTGAATCTAGAGAAAATAACGAGAGCTCTATCATAAGCCTTTCTGGTGTTGTCCGACAGCGTGGATTTCGCCAGGGTTAGTGCAAGTCGTTTTAGTAGCGTTAGTCCAATATCAGGTCCTGAAATGTTGGGGTTGGCTCGGGTTGGTTGGCCGCCGTGGGGTGATGGTTGAAAAAGGTCTGAAAGTTGGAGCGAGAGAGAGCGTCAGCAGCGATATTTTCTCTACCAGGGATGTGTATGCAGACCAAGTGAAAATTGTGTGTGGCTGCCAGCCATGTGAGTCTCCTCATGAGCCTCATGATAACTAGGGAAGAGGACCTGCCTTTGTTTATGATCTCACAAGTGGCTTCGTTGTCCGAAAGGCATTTAACTGCTTTTCCCTTCCACAATGAGCCCCAAGTGTGTGCTGCTGCGACTATCGGATAAAGTTTGAATAGCGCGGATGTAGTTTTAAAGGCCTGTAATGTTGACGTTTCTGCTGGCCATGAGTCGTGGAGCCATTGGTTTTTGTATATGGCTGCGAACCCTGTGTGCGCTGCCGCATCGGTGTGTATGACTGGGGATTCCTCATCCAAAGGGTGTATGAACATTGATCTCCCGTTCCAGGAGGAGAGAAACCTACCCCACATCAGTAAATCTGCCTTGGCGTTATCGTTGATCCGTATGGGCGAATTGTCGTGAGGGGCTTCCGTTAGGAGGAGTAGTAAGCGTGAAACGAATGCGCGGCCCTGTGGTATTATGCGGATTGCGAAGTTTAGAGAGCCGAGGAGATATTGCAACTCTTTGCGGAAGCAACTGTTATTGTGCGTGAACCATGTGATTTCATTTGAGATGCGGTTAACTTTCTCTTCGGGTAGGCTAGCTATCATAGATGTGGAGTCGAGATGGATACCTAAGAAAGTTAGGGCTGTAGAGGGACCTATAGTTTTGTCCTTTAACAGGGGGACTTCTAGTGTAGAGAAAAAAGCAGCAGTTTTGTCAATGCTGTGTGGAATACAGTTAGGTTCCTCAACCGTGAGGAAGTCATCCAGGTAGTGTATAGCCACTGGGCAGCCACAAATGTTTAGCAGGAGCCAGCACGGTGTTTCAGCGAACGTGTCGAACAGTTTGGGACTGCTTTTGGCCCCAAACGTCAGACGTGTTGCGAAGTAGTACTGGCCCTTCCACTTGACCCCATGCAGATGCCACAGAGACGGGTGTATGGGTAGCAACTTGAAAGCGTTAGCGATGACGGTTTTCCCTAACCAGGCGCCGCGTGCTGCTTTCAAAATTGCTCCCATGGCGTTGTCCACTGTGGCATACTGCAGCGAAAATTCGCTGGATGGTATTTTAAAGAATTAATGCTAGGAACCACTGATGAATGAGGTGCAGAGAATGATCATGCGTTTTTTATTGTTAAATTTCCCAGTTGCAATGCCAATTGGGTTGGTTCTGAAACTGACGTAGGGGGGTTGTGTGAAGGGGCCTATCATGAACCCTTGATTGACTTCTGCTATGAGCAGTGTGTTGGTGGTGTGGGGGTCTAGGATGGCTGACTGCAGGTTTATGCATTCTAGATTTCCCCCCGGGAGTGCCACTAGCCCGGTGTGAAATCCCTTAGTGAAACCCGTGGTGAGGAACTCGACCAAGTGAGGGGAGGGGTGGTTGGAGAGGTAATAGGTGAGATTGCTAATGTTAACTTCGGTGAGTCATTGTCTCGGGAAAAGCCGGTTAGGGCACATGGACTTTGCATGTGCCCTAAAGCAGAGGGAACAGACATGCAACAACCGACAAGCACTGAAGCTACAACCTCCAGCATTGAAGTTGTTGCATACCTGTGTTTTGCCTAAAAAGACGATGGGTCTGCCCAGTTTGTCTTTTAGTACCCTTTCTGTTTTGCTGGGGGCGGCCTCTGCGTGGCTAGTGGAGGGTTGGCTCAGTTTGGAAGGGCACAAATTGGTGGAATGTGCGGTTGATACACAAATGGCACAAGACGGAGGCTTGAGGCCAGCGAAGTGGTGGCAGAACAGTTCCGTGTCTAATTGGCTCCAGTCTGAGCGTATGTTAAACTGAACCAGTGCCTCCGCCACCTTCGCCGAAAATGACCTATGATAATCATAGAAGGAGTAGCCTCCGTACTTGTTAGCTAGGTCCACCAATTTGTGGATGTAGAGATCCAGCTCCTCTCTGCGTTGAGGGAAGACAGAACATATGACGTCCCTGAACAGGCCAAAAGCTATCACGAAGTCAGGGATGGCTAGCTTCTTGTTGAGTCTGGGGTCCCTAGCCTTGAGTACGACCGACACGTCCCCGTAGCAGTACGCCTTGTTTTCTACTAACTCTTGGGACGCTATGAGAAGTGATACCAGGTTGACATCTTTTCCTTCTAAAATGTCTTTTTTAGTAGCTTGGGGTACTAAGTGGGCAGGAGTGATGATATGTGAAGGTGTTGGGTTAGTACTAGTGATGTTACCTGCTTGAGGTAAAGTTTGGGGTATAGTGGGAAGGATAGCCGCTGGGGTGATTATGGCCACTTGGTTTTCCAGTTTCTCCAGTCTCTCGTTGATGAGGTTAACTGAAGAAAGAAGGGCGGACATTGTGGCCTGGATTCCAGGCGTGCTTCCATCGTTTGCCTGTGTGCTGATGCCTGGTCTCAGGGTGTCGGGGTTGGCATTCAGGAGGCGGTATAGTTCCGCTTTACGAGTTGTGGCTGGGTATGATACGCCACGTCTCCTGAGTTCGGCTGCTATCTTAGGTATGGTCCATGAGCGTAGAGACCCTGGACTTGCTGTCTCTAAATTCTCGACAGGGGTACTCGGTCTGGTTGGGCTTGCGATTCTGGCTGGGGTGCTGGGTAGGGAGACATCCTCGGCTATATCCGAAGCGTGTGACATTCTATGAAAATGAGGAGGTACACTGGTTAGGAGTGATTGGTAGTTTAGGGGGAAAACTAGTGTGATGTGCGTTGGTGGGGGGAGCTGTACTCACGAGACCCGGAAGTGTGCCTGCTCTGGGTGCGCCGGCGGCGGGCAATCAGGCTGGTTGGAGCCCTTCAACTTTGGTGCTGGTGTTGGCTTGGAGTTGTAGGGATTTTTTGTTACAACTGGAGGTGCTGACCGGAACCAGAAGTGGACGCCAATGGAGTCTGACTTGATGTCGGCCATGATAGGAGGTAGGTTAGAGTTTAAATAGCCGGTTAATCCCTCCCACAACTACAGGCTCCGCCTTAACACACAAACATATATATATATATATATATATATATATATATATATATATATATAAATGCAGACAGCTCTTGCACTCTTCACTATTTGTAAAGTACCTGGTGCTCTGGTAGCTCATGCACAGCAATAGAAAAAATATACCAGCACTCCTAGGATTTTCAAATGAAGTTTTCCTTTTATTCCAAAGTACAATATCGACGTTTCAGCTCTCCCTCAGAGCTTTCATCAGGACATATACCATATATGTCCTGATGAAAGCTCTGAGGGAGAGCTGAAACGTCAATATTGTACTTTGGAATAAAAGGAAAACTTCATTTGAAAATCCTAGGAGTGCTGGTATATTTTTTCTATTGCTATATATATATATATATATATATATATATATATATATATATATATATATATATATATATATATATATATATATATGCTCGGATGAGTGTTTCTTTAAATTGTGATGGTTATAACATCTGAATTATGTTACAGTTTTACATCAATAAGCATGTGCATTAGTGACTAGTAATTAATGTTCTGTAATATTTTTAAGAGAACCATATATGCCAGCTGCCTCTTCTCAATTAAACCCATCCTGTACCATCTATTTTTAGGATTTTAATATGTTGCTGAAACAAACATTCTGAGGTTATATTTTGACCAGTCAGCAATGCAAATTTAGTATTATTTTATGTTATTGTCAAAGATGGAAGTTTTATGGTTGTACATTGTGTAAATACCTGCTGATTCTTAGAATGTTCTGATTCTTATTGCATCACTGCTCCTGGTGGACATAGTGTCACCTCTTTAGCCTAATTTATAGGCAAACAGAGATTCTTTTTTATTTATTATGCTGTATCCTAAACCCTCTCTGCAGACACACATGAAGATTCGTCATGAATTTCACAGCGCACAAGATGCTGAATTTTAAGAAAACACTTCACAACTCAATAATAAGTGCTTAGTCAGCTGCTGAATTTGCAAGGAATGTACCATCCACTTGATGGTGACAAGTTCTTCCCAAATACAGCTGCATAGTCCAGTTCCCAGTCAGGTCTGGTTAATTTGGCAGCGCTGCGATCATTTAGGCGAGCTGTGCCACCTAGTAAAACAGCAGCTGGAATGATCTGAATATAATTGATGAATAGTGATTACTAGAATATGTTGTCAAAAACCCTGCACATTGTGACTATATTTGACACTATTTCTGCTATATTTAAATATTTCTATTAATTAAAAAAACTGTAGTGCTTGTACGAAACTGTTAAATCCTCAGACTTTTATCCTATCAACATCCATAAAACGAGTTGGGTATTAATAATTTCTCTTCCCTAGGAAAGCCATGAAAACCAGACTGAAACCAAACAGAATCTCACATTAGATTTCCTGTTAAAACTCTATATTAGATCTATCGTGCTTATATGAGCATACTTTTCTTATTCCCAATGAAAGGTTAATGCCATTTGGCAAGTCATAATTTATAGCACAATGTCCAAAGAAACATGGTGTTCTGGAGTTTTTTTTATATAGGAAATAACGGCTGTTTTTACCAATGTGAACTAACAAACTAATTCTTATATCCCCAGTACGAGGTAGTGGAATGTGTATGTTCATCCAGGGAGTTTGTTCGACACGCAAACCAGCAATGTAACTGAAAATTTTATGTAGGAATAAGTTTATTACGCAAAACAACACAATGTTTCACATACAGAACTAATTACTCTTCTTGAGAAGCTGATTTAGCTGTTGGATATTGCAAATCATGTGTGCCTTTGGGACTACTCTGATTAGCATCCCACTTTGACAAAGAGATTTTTTTTTCATTGGATTAAAATGAATTTGTGTTCTCGCTAGTCGGTTATTTACATATTACATGCTGACATCCACCAGTGTAATTCCAATGACATTTACTATTCAGATAAAGTGGGCATTTATATACAAACACACATACAGTCATGGGAAAAAGAAAGTACACCCTCTTTGAATTCTATGTTTTTTGCATATCAGGACATAATAACAATCATCTGTTCCTTAGCAGGTAAATACAACCTCAGATGAACAATAACACATGACATATTACAGTGTGTAATGATTCATTTAACAAAAAGAAAACCAAAATGGAGAAGCTATTGTGTGGAAAACTAAGTGTCCCTGTTCCCTTAAAGGGACACTGTAGGCACACAGACCACTTCAGCTGATTGAAGTGGTCTAGGTGCTGTGTCCCTATTGCACTTAATGCTGCAATGTTAAATATATGTTTGCATTGCAGCTCTAAGTCTGTCCTCAGTGGCTGTGTACCAGAAAGCCACTAGAGAGCTTCCAGAATTGAAACGGACCTTTGGTCCATTATCTGATGCTGAACTTCCTCAAGCTCTTCATGAGGACCTCCAGCGTCAGAGTATTTTGATTAATGCTTTCCTATGGGGAGGTCTAATGTGTGTGCGGCCATTGACGTGAATGCGCACTTGGTCTCTCCCGTCGGTGGGGGAGGAGCCTGACCCAGCACCGAGGGACATCTGCTCTGAATTCAGGTAAGGAGTGAGTTAGGAAGGGGGGCACGTTTTAAACGCATAGTGCCAGGAAAACGGCTTTGTTTTCCTGGCACTATAGGATCCCTTTAACCTTGCAATGTAAAACATTGTTACTTGTGCACTATCCCAAAATCTATGCACATTTAAATAACTGGATGTTTTTTAGTATCATTTCAATGGCCATTAAAGTGTAAGCTCACCTGCCACATCAAGGCGAAGCCTCTTAGATGAGTCATACATTAAAGATTCACCTTGGGTTATTCACTTTAAAGTTTATTTATTATGTAGTTCAAGAAAGGACTATTCTGATCTGGATATAGTTCAGTAGACCTTCAGATCTAAATGTATTGTTCTCCAATTTTATTGCCATGCAAAAACATAGAAAAAAGCTCCATGTGCAATTTAAGCGATAAGGGGACTAAATTGCACATTATGATTTTCCTATGTTTTTCCATTATATTCTCTATGCTGAGGTCCCACAGCATTGTTTATCATTAGTGTGAATGTTTCTTGTTTTAATTTTATTTTTATTTTATTTTAATTTTTTTTGCTACTGCAGGGGGCAATTTTATTACCATTGCAAAAATACTTTAATGCTTGTGTGGATAGGTCTAAAAGCCAGTGATTTGAATGCTATCAGAATGTATTTGTTTGTTTGTTTATTATTTTTTTTTAATTTGCGTTGTGGGTCTAGGTCTTCCTTGCAAGGAATAGGGTCAAAGTATTTTGAAGAGAAAAATTACAAAGCATTTTTCTATACTAGACAAGATGGAAATATGACTACTTCATACAAATCTGTTTGTGAAGAAAAACATGTCCCAAACTGGATTCGAATCTGTGGTTTTTGATTGGTTGGAATAATATAACACAGTGAAACAAGATTTCACCCAATAGAAAGGTTGTGTAATTATAAAATCTATATACATCTGCATATTTTTGAACATTTGCAGCTTTATGGCCTCATCAGCAAAATATATTTATATTTCTTATTGTTTTCTCTATTAAAATATTCTCGACTTTGATTTAAAAATAGTGCATGTACGTCAGATAATCTGAAACTGTTGTAAAAATAAAAGTTCTCATTTTCATTATCACTAATTCTGTGATATCTTTGTTCTAAAAACAGCACGTAGTACCCTTTCTGATTAGGCTTTTTCCTCTGCTTTCCTCAGACAAATGTTGGCACAGTTCAAAGAGGATGACCTAATATCCTCACTTTGGGGACACAACGCAAGTTGAGTTATATCTTAAACTGATATACCTCCACAACAAAAACTCAAAATCCTTTGCTATTCCATTCAACAGCATTTTTATTCTCTTTAAAGATACTTACAGGGTTAATTACTAAAGTGAGAATTATTCAAAGATAATTTAAAATTTGGAGCAAATTAGCGTATTAATCATTGCTGCAAACCCAGGGACATATTATTTCTTTGCATGCTTTTTAGTGTTAAGTAGCTATCTATTTTTTTCAAACGTGTTGGTTCATTAACTCCTTAACCCCATTGCGACCAAGGATGTATCAGGTACGTCCGACAAAAAGTGGTCCTTAAGGAATGTCTGCAGGGAATTATAGCGCTGGAAGCGATCATGATCGCTTCCGAGGCATCGCTGTAATACCCCCCTCACTGCCGGATCGCCGGAGAACACCGGGTTGCTCCATGTGGTCATCATGCACCCATATCCTATTTGGGACATTTTTGAAGCAGTGAGGCAGAGCATTGGAAGCCAGCAACCATCATACTTACTGATCGCTGCCGTTCCCCCGCCGGCGATCTGTCTTCTTCTATGGGGGAACTGTCTGGACTCTGCAATTTAGGACCCCCAGGGGCCATGAAACCGATCTAAAAGAGTGGTCACATGGCCGCAATAGGTGTCCACAGTGCTGCCAGCAGGGGGACTGCCTGAACTGACAGTCCCCCTGCTGGTGAAAAAAGTAAAAAAAAAAAAGAAAGTTAATACATTTAAAAAAAATAATTTTATATATATATATATATATATATATATATATATATATATATATATATATATATATATATATATATATATGTCAACCATTTTTGGCACTCTTCCCAAACAAATGAATCACTTCCAATAATTACCAGGTGCCTCTCCGTGCAAAAATATAGACGAAAAAGATTGAGAGCACTCAGTGGATTTTATAAATAAAAAATGTATTAAATATAACGCATACAAATCAACGTTTCGACCGTCTAGCGGTCTTTATCAAGATCTTGATAAAGACCGCTAGATGGTCGAAACGTTAATTTGTATGCGTTATATTTAATACATTTTTGATTTATAAAATCCACTGAGTGCTCTCGATCTTTTTCGTTTATATAGATATATATAATTCACGCTGGGTCCCGCACTCCTGCTCCCAGTCTTGTTTATTGCCAAGGTGCCACTCCGGCAAAAAGTCCCTAGTGGACTGAAACGTCGACACTATGTAATCAACTTTTGAAGCTTGAATAAATGGCAAATTTTTGGCAACAGTATCGAGTCCTGTGAGTGCACTTCCAACAAGGTATTATATATATATATATATATATATATATATATATATATATATATATATATATATATATATATCTTGTATATAATGTCATACTAAGTTTATTTTTCTATTAATATATACATATATATATATATATATATATATATTAATAGAAAAATAAACTTAATTTTTATATTAATATATGTGTGTGTATATATGTGTATATATATATATATGTATATATATTAATATAAAAATACACTTAGAGTAAAATGACACCCGTATATATATATATATAATATAATATTATAAAAACTAAATAATTCATTAAAAATATGTAATTTTATTCTAACTGTATTTTGATAATATATATATATACATTTATATCAAAATACACTTAGAATTAAATTATATATACATCTATGTATATATAAATAAAAATAATATGAAATATACATATGTCCATAAACATACCGTATTTTTCGCTCCATAAGACGCACTTTTTTTCCCCTTAAAAGTGAGGGGAAATGTCTGTGCGTCTTATGGAGCGAATATAAAGCTTTACTTACCTGTCTTGCAGCGTTGGCCGGCAGCACAGGGCGCACCGCGGTAGTGGAACTTGAATTTCATGTTCCGGTTTCCGGCGGGACTGAAAGGAAGTGTGCACAAGCTGAGTGCGCACTTCCTTTCAGTCCCGCCGGAAACCGGAACATGAAATTCAAGTTCCACTACTGCGGTGCGCCCTGTGCTGCCGGCCAACGCTGCAAGACAGGTAAGTAATTATGGAACAAGGGGAGGGGGACAGTATGGGAGAGGAGAATATGGGGAGGGGGGGAGATGAAGTCTATGGGGAGGGGGGGGGATGAAGTCTATGGGGAGGGGGGGGAGATGAAGTCTATGGGGAGGGGGGGGATGAAGTCTATGGGGAGGGGGGGGATGAAGTCTATGGGGAGGGGGGGATGAAGTCTATGGGGAGGGGGTGGATGAAGTCTATGGGGAGGGGGTGGATGAAGACTATGGGGAGGGGGGGGATGAAGACTATGGGGAGGGGGTGGATGAAGACTATGGGGAGGGGGTGGATGAAGTCTATGGGGAGGGGGTGGATGAAGTCTATGGGGAGGGGGTGGGTGAAGACTATGGGGAGGGGGTGAGTGAAGACTATGGGAGAGATGAGAAGACTATGGGAGGGGGGGACACTATGGGACAGGGAAGAAAAAAAATATTCTGTACAAACTGTCCCATAGTAAGAAACACTATGGGACAGTTTGTTCAGAATATTTTTTTCTGGGTTTCTTCCTCTAAAAACTAGGTGCGTCTTATGGAGCGAAAAATACGGTAATCACATAAATAATTTCATAAATATACACATTGACGATATCGGACCAAAAAAACACACACAGCTCAACTCTAAAGAGCTCCACATGTGCCCTACGGTATGGGGAAGAAAAAAAAAATCACGAGCGGACCCCGGCGCGGGTTCCGAAGATATTGGGGCTTATATGTGCACGGCCATGCGGACAGACTTTCCAAAGATGGCGCAGGTTGAGGCCTATTCCTCTCATTCGTCGGACGACGACGGCCTGTTGACCGACCTACCTGCTGCAGCACCGGCTCGGACAAAGCCCACGTTACCCATGGAGCTGGGGGACACTGCTCCGGCTACGAAAGCCGATATAAAGGCCCTGATGAAGGACATCCAAGCTATTCCCATTCACTTAATAAAGTTTATTATTTTCTACTGTTGCTCATTAATGATATCTGTGTATGTATGCATACACGTGTGGACAGACTTTGTTCTCCTCTCCTTTCGACATCCAAGCTATGTTTCAGGCTGACATGGCGCAGGTACGAGGGGAAGTTTCCACGCTTACTAGCAAGGTGAACTCAGTGGAAGGAAATGTCCACAATATCAAAGCGGCACAAACGATCGCAGACACTCCTTGCAGCAGCAATACAACGCACTGACAGCACAATTAGCCAATATGGAGGACAGGGCTAAAGCACGCAACCTGAGAATCCGGGGAATTCCCGAAACGATCACTGCAACCGAGCTGCCTCACTACTGCAGACGGCTTATAGCCACCCTCCTCTTACCTAAACAAGCGAAACAACTGGGAATTGACTCCTGCTTTCGCCTACCCAGGGCCAGCAAAGCACCGAAAGAAGCCCCGAGTGATGTACTTATAAAATTAGTGAGAGACTCTGACCGGGGGGTGCTCATGGGGGCTGCGAAAGGCTCTCCAACGGTTCCCTTTGAGGGGGCTCACCTGGCGTTTTTCCGGGACTACTCCAGACATACCCTAACATGGAGGAGATCTTTCAAGCAAATCACACAGCAACTTCGGGACAATTCCATACCATACAAGTGGGGACCACATCGCCTGCTGGTGGAAAAGGAAGGCAAGATGTACCCTCTTCTACATATTTCGGATGCTCCGACTTTCCTCGAAGCTCTTGGGGTGCCAACTACAGCTTTACAAGCGGTGCAAGGCCCAGCGTGGAATGTGGCCAATATCAGACCCTTCGTGCCCAGGGGACTTGAGCCAAGCATCTCCGAACCCCCCGCATGAAGGCGACGACCGCTGCTATACCGGGACTCTATGTACACACATTTCTGTTGAGTTTTCACTGTATATTTCCATGGTCACATTAACGTGATATTCGTAACGTTTACGTTTGCTTTTACTTTGTGTTTCCTAGTTTGTAAATACCCATAACTTCCTACTGGCTCCGTAAGCTTACAGTCAGACACCTAGCCTAGAATACACTCCACCCCCCATAACTTTAATTGGGACGTGCAAAGCTCTCACTCACACTTGTACGAGCTATTAGTAGCACGCCCCGAGATAGACCTACTACGGCCTGCACTTACACCAGCTACCACAAAAAATGCAGTAGGTCACCGACTGCTCCTCTGACCAAGCGACATCTTATTAGCACAAGCGCCTTTAGTAAACAATTGACATGCCCAATATTGTTAGAGATCAGGGCGCACCCCGCTCTTATCAAGCACCCTCCAGCCCGAACCACACCTACCATGGCATAGACATGAGGGAACCTAGCAAACAAACAAACCTAAAAAAGGGTTAACATAATGCATGTGTTATTGTTCTATATACTGAAAATGTACCATTTGTTGTTCAACGTCTCTTTAACACAAACTGAAAAGTTCTGTATTTAAATACCCGCAAAAATAAAGAATTACAAAAAAAAGGCCTATTTCTCTCAAATATTCACAAATCTTTCTAAATCTGTGTTAGTGAGCACTTCTCATTTGCCGAGATAATCCACCCACCTCACAGGTGTGGCATATCAAGATTTATTAGGCAGGCCACAATAAAAGCTCATGAAAAATGGGTGCAAAAACCAGTGTTGCGTTTATAATTTTGTTCAGTGTATATATAAAAATATATATAGATATACAAACATATACACACACACAAATACATAAACGCACACACACGGAAACATACCTATTTATGTAGTGATTTGCATAATTTTGTTCCCACTTATGTTTATACACACAAACATATCTATTGATTTGAGGTTTTGTATAATTTTGCTTTCATCAAAATGTCTAAATCAAACAAGTACCTGAAGGTATCAATGAAAAAGCCAGACTATTAGTCTATGGAGTATTATAGTATCTTTATAGAGGAACAGAGCCTGCCCTGTTTAGACATTAGAAAACTCTTTAATGCACAGCACTTCCACAGAAACCACAAATACAAACATTGCAAATGTAGCTATTCTCAGCAGCAAAAAATGTGTCCGGTTTGCAAAGAACTTATTTTTGTACAGTTTGTTTTGCTCGTAAAGCTCAATGTAGCTCCAGACTTAAGATGAATAATAATACGAATTCATGGCAACTTCCGTGCATCTGAGCAGCCACAAAATATTCGCTGTACAAAGCTGCCGGATGAGGTAAAATCTGTTTATCCAGGTATATTTCTATAAACAGCTAAGGAAAAGAAAAAAGCCATATAATTTACTTAAAGTGACACTCCAGACAGGAGATGACTTGTCACTACGCACATTTTTAAAGTGTTACTCTAAACAACATAACAACTCTGCATCATTGCAAAGGTTATGTTGAAAAAAGTATCCTTCCCAGAATGGCTTATAATTGCAGCAACTAGTACAAGTAACACAGCTATAAGTCTGCCCACCATCCCCTGGATTATGATGTCAAAGGAGCAGTTTTATTACCTTCTTTGCCTTCCAACTGTTATCTATCATGCACGAAGTGAGCAAACCTCTCCATCAGCAGTGCACGTCCATCATTTTTGTAAACTTTGAGGGTATAATTTTCTTTTTTGAATTATTACTTACTCTGTTTAATGCATTAAAAAGTGATCAATTCTATTTCCCTTTAATGGGTTTTATCGCTAAGGCATCAAAAGATATAAAAAAGCATCTGAAAACATTAATGACTTTCTTTTGGAGCAAAACAAGACTGCTCTTTCAACAAAATTGGTCCATTTGTCAGATTTTATTGCAGAATGTAGAGCAAGGGTGCCCAAAAGGTAGATTCTTATGTGTTGTACAACTACAACATCCATTGTGCATGCGTTTTAGAATGACAAAGCATCATGGAAGTTGTAGTTTTAAAGCATCTGAGGATCTACCTTTGGGGCACCTGTGCTGTACAGGTTACAGCAGACCAAGCCATACCAAATTTTTGGGCTCATTATAGAAATAATACAGTAAAAAATGCTAAATAAACAAACAAATCGATAAAAGATGCTCACCATGTTTTACTCAAGACACCCATGGACTAGGAACTAGGCTAGGAACTTGCTAGGATTCTAAAGCCAATCTGAATCTTCCTAATGTTTTCACCAAGAGCAATGGATAATGTCCTATTCTAATGCCGAGTATTATCAAATATCTGCAACTATATTGAATATACTGATGGCAAGCAAGAAAAAATAGTTTTTGGCACCCACATAATTGAAATAACACGAGTGATTAGCGTTTATGGTGCATCCCTTGAATAACTGCATTCTGCATAATCTAGCAAATATATTTATTTTAAATTAAATGTTGCAAAGCGTTGTGCCTGTCCTAAGAGCGTTTCTAGGTTGGTGTTTCAGAAACTGCAAGCTTTAGTCCTAAATTTTGTTTAAAATTGTAAATAAAAGCTGACTCTTTGCTTCCAAAATGCAAGACTCTGGAAGGATTTACAGGAAACAAACAGTTTTCCCTTAGACATTTCTGTGGGGAACTAGTCAGACTCAGCATTACAGCTAGTAGTACTCAAAACAAGAAATAACTACTGTCCATGCGACAAAACGGACAATGGGAGGCGAACGAGGAAAAATGGGAGCAATGGGAGGTGAATGAGGAATATTCGGAGGTGTTGTTCTTCATTTAATATTTTTTTGTAATACAATGATCTATGCAATCAATACTTTACCAAATATGGCATATCTGCCATAGACTGTCTCTTTAAAGTTCTATATCCAGGGGAATGCAAACATATGTATTTGTAATTATTTCTTTAGAATTTCTTTCTAATATCTACAACTTCATATACCACATTGATTGTTTAGATGTCTCGATTTCCCAAGTTTCAACGCAGTGGACTATTTTGGGTTGATATTTCAAGAATCCCTGACTCACTTCCTCTGTAACCTTAAAATTTGCAGTTTGTTCTGCTGTTGGGAGTTTGAGCAAGTCTGGCATTCCACCTCCCAGGTCTGTAATTATTTCAACTCTAGAAAGGTTGTTTATCTATGCACAGGATAATATCGTAATTCATCACTGACTGGATTTATTAACTTTGATATTATTTTGCTCATGCAATCAGGACTGACGCAAGGGTGAGAGGTGAAAACTCAAATGTTATCCTCCTGGGAACATCTATTCCAGCTCTATTAAACCACAATATATAAATCATTCAGCCAATGTTCCTAGTAAGCGAAAAGCAGCATGATCTGAAGGGGGTTAATCAGGCTCAGTAAAATAGTTCTTCCAAGGTCAAAGTCTACGTTTTTGCTCAGGCTTACTTACTAGGCTTTTATTAGCAAGAATAACTTAGAAAAACATTGACCTTTTCCAATTTAAACCAAGTTAAAAACTTACTGATGATTTTAAACATTTAAAACACTTGTTTCAAATTAATAACATTTTATAATTTCAGTATGTGATTGGTCCATTGGAACCCCCATCCCACCTAAACACTGAAGACTGTTGTTTGTGAAGGTTCTGTCTAAGCCTGAAGTTCCTTATGTAAATATAGTTCTTCTTTAGACTTCTGGTACAAACCATTGGCATACAGCAGGCATGAGAGCAATAACCACAAACAGAGCCGGACTTACATGTCAGTTGCCTATAGGCACAGGTTTCTAAGTGTCTAAAAAAAACAAAAAACTGGGAGTTGAAGTGACTTTAATGAATCCTGTAATGGTAATAAATACTACCTATGTATACAGGCATAAAATGTCTTAACAATCCTATTTCTTTTTTAATAAAACTGTGTATATTATATTAATTGGAAGTGAATAGGATGGGGGGGGGGGGGAGTTAAGATTTAAAAGAGGTTAACGTCAATTAGTTTACCTAGGGTGTTAAGTGTTAAAATGATTAGAAGCTTAAAAGGAGTTATAGTTGTGGTATCAGTGGTGTTCAGAATTATTTAGTTTAGGGTAAGAGATAAATTAAGTTTAGTATTGGAGTACATTGGGTGTTTAAGAGAAAATAAACATAGGGTAAAGGTACTTACACTGAACTAAATTATAAAAGCAGCACTTTTGTTTTTTTCCCCCATTTTTCATGAGCTGAACTCAAAGATCCAAGACGTTTTCTATGTACACAAAAGCACAAAAGGCCTATTTCTCTCAAATATTGTTCACACGGTTGTGGATCGAGTAGCCCACGGTGACGGTGGGGTTATGGTATGAACAACGAACACAGGTGCATTTTATTGATGGCATTTTTAATGCACAGAGATACCGTGACAAGATCCTGAGGCCCATTGTTGTGCTATTCATCCACGACCATTTCCTCGTATTACAGCATGATAATGCCCAGCCCCATGTTGCAAGGATCTGTACACAATTCCTGGAAGCTGAAAACATCCCAGTTCTTGCATGGCCAGCATACTCACAGGACATGTCACCCATTGAGCATGTTTGGGATGCTCTGGATCGGCGTATACGACAGCGTGTTTCAGGTCCTGCAAATATTCAGCAACTTTGCACAGCCATTGAAGAGGAGTGGACCAACATTCCACAGGCCACAATCAACAACCTGATCAATTCTATGCAAAGGAGATGTGTTGCACTGCATGAGGCAAATGGTGGTCACACCAGATAATGACTGTTTTTTGGACTCCCCCGAACCCTACAATACAGTAAAACTCCACGTTTTATAGCGACCTTTTATTGTGGCCAGCCTAAGGCACATCTGTGCAATAATCATGCTGTCTAATAAGCATCTTGATATGCCACACCTGTGAGGTGAATGGGTTATTTCGGCAAAGGAGAAGTGCTCACTAACATAGATTTGTGAACAATATTTGAGAGAAATTGGCCTTTTGTGTACATAGAAAAAGTCTTAGATCTTTGAGTTCAGCTCATGAAAAATGGGGGCAAAAACAAAAGTGTTGCGGTCATAATTTTGTTCTGTGTGTATATATATATATATATATATATATGTATATGTGTATATGTATATATATATATATATATATATATATGTATATATAGATGTAGAAATATGGGCTAGCACTCACGGTCTTGTAGTAAAAAATATTCTTTATTCAGGAGCAACAAACAACAATAGCATATCAGCCTAAAATGCTGCAATATATACCCATAAGAAAGAGAGAAAGAGAAAGGGAAATTAAGAAATTAAACTCACCACAGGTGATATCTGTTTGCCGGTCGGCGTGTGTTTGAAATCTGTGCGGCTGCGTGAAAGTATAACAACCCGGAGGTACTATGCGGGGACATGATCTCCGACGCTATGAAGTGCTCAGTGCATGTGCGCATGCGTGAGGGAGTCTTACCCGGAAATATAGTGTATGGATACGACCTTGTATACATGGTTACCAGTCCTCGCTAGATGGTACCATGGTAACCATAGTAAACAATAGTAAAGACCGGTGCTGGGACCAGACATCGGAAACATAAAATCGATTGATACATGTGTGATGCCATAGATAGAACGATCTAATGGTGCTAATATATGTAGGGGAGCAGGGATCATGCCATAAGCTCCTAAAAATAAAGTGTAAAATATTATAAGTGAAACTGTGCAAAAGATCTGGTTAAATATAATAATATATACAAAGTGCTAGTGAAGCAGAAATAGAACGTTCCCATATCTCTATAAGATGAACTAACCTGTATTATATACTGTAATGGCTAGAAAAGGCTATTGTATATATGCACAAATAAAATCTAAGGATCACTTGAAGTTCCAAGATAAATATCCTAGTGGAGACAAAAAGAACTAAACATAAGTAATAATAATAATAATAATAATAAAAAATAAAAATAATTAAAAAGAAAAGTAAAAAAGAAAATAGAAGATGAAAAAATTAATTGAAAATAAATATAAAAAAAAATGATTAAGACTAAATAAAATTAAATAAAAAAATAAAAATAAATATAAATATAAAAATGAAAATAAAAATAAATAAATATGAAAATGAAAATAAATATAAAAATAATAATAAATAAATCCAAATAAAAAATGAAAAATAGATAAAAGGAAAATAGATTAAAAAAATGGAAAAAATAAATGTAAATATGAATAAAGATAAAAACAAATACAATTGAGTTAGATTGATGTGTATCATAAGTAAGGGTGATAGGAAATCACTTCATTCAGTCCATTGGGGAAAACAGTGTTGAACTCGTGGATCCAGAAAGTCTCTTTCCTCAATAGTAAATTGTCACGGTCCCCACTACGTTGTAGTTGTGGTATGTGATCTATCGCCACAAATTTGAGGGTTGCAAGGGGATGTTTCTTCTCCAAAATTTTTTGGCAACCGGCTTATCAGAGGAGCCATCTCGATATGCTGTTCTGATGTTGGATCTGTGACCCTTAATGCGATCGCACAGGGGAGTGGTGGTTTTGCCAACATAGACAAGTCCGCATGGGCAAGATATCTTATAAATAACGTGTGTAGTATTGCAGGTAATAGTATAGCGAATATTATATTGTGTATTGTTGTGAGGGTGGTTAAATGTGAGTGACGGGACCATATAGCCGCAAGTGACACAACTAAGACATCTCACACTACCCCTGATTTGTAAAGTCAGTTTGGGTTGATAGCATATCACTGGATCTGTCTTAACCAGCATGTCACGTAGATTTTTGTTACGTCTATGGCATATCATAGGAGGCTCCTTAAACACTTTTGGGTAGTGTGTCATCGGAGGACACCATTTTCCAATTGTTTCTAACGATATTGGAGATCAATGGAGATTTGTTGTGATAGGTCATAGGGAATACCATCCTGTGGGTCGTAGAAGGACCTTTTGGGGCGTGTGCATTCTTTGCCTTCTGTAACGCTGCTACCAAAGTTTGACTACTGTAGCCCTGTTCAAGGAATTTATTGGTCATATCTGTTATTTGAATTTGCCTAAGATGGTCATCAGAGTTATTTCGAATAACTCGACGGTATTGGGCATAAGGAATAGATCTGATCAAGGACGTTGGATGAGAACTGTCGTGATGTAGAATAGTATTATGATCAGTGGGTTTAGAATATAGACTATATGCCACTTTATTATCCGAGATCCTGAGTTCCAAATCTAAGAAATGAACTGTCTCACTGCTGATATTTGCAGTCATTCACACTGGAGATGCCAGGCCATTGAGATGTTCAACCATCATGTATACTTGTTGTTCATTTCCATGCCATATAATGAACACGTCATCAATGTAACGAAGATAACTGGTGATTGTTGGAATGAAGAAAAAGTATTATTAATCTCATATATGTACATGAAGGCATTGGCATACATGGGTGCCATCGTAGCACCCATGGACGTGCCAGTCAATTGTAAGTACCAAGTATGTTCAAACCGAAAGTAGTTGTGTTTCAGTGTAAATTCTAACAATTCCAACACAAATTCGATGGGAGGGCCTTGATATACAGTAGATTTTGCGAGGACCTGTCTCATAGCCTCTATACCAACATCATGCAGGATGATGGTATAGAGGCTACTGACGTCCATGGTAATAAGTACTGGCTGTGAATCTGCAATATGTAAAGTTTGTAACTTGGACAACAGGGTTGGAGTATCCTTGACACATGTATGTAAAGCCTCAACAGTGTCCTTGAATATTTAATCCAACCATTTTGCCACTGGCTCTGGGACGCCTCCGATTGCCGACACGATAGGTCGTCCAGGTGGATTGGAAGCATTTTTATGTATTTTAGGAATAGAATACATAATCGGCGTACGTGGATGTGCTTGAGTGAGGTATAGGTATGTGTCTTGGTCGATGTAATTTGCCCTTAGGCCCATAGTAAGAATAGAATCCAATTGATGCTGAATTTGCACCGTGGGATCTCCTGATAAAGCCTGTTAAGTATTAATATAATTCAATTGACTTCTGATATCATTTGCATTCTGTTGGTAGTCCATTATGACGATACCGCCCCCCTTATCGGCAGGACGTATCACTATTGTATCACTATATATGTTTAAGGCCAGAGGCCTGTAATTGTGGGAGAAGTTAGCGTACCTTTAAAAACCCCTTTCCTCCCTCTTACTTGGACCGCACGCCACCAATGTCATCAAAGCAGCCATCTATATAGCCTTTTACGTTTTTTTACATAAGTAGTTTGCCATGGTAACCCTGACAGATACACATCTTTGTCTAAAGATAAAAAACATCAAGAAAGTTAATGGTCAACCTCCAGAAAAAACGACACCTGACCGACCACCCCGCATGAACCACTTAACACACAGAGATACCCGGGACCACAAAACATGGCCTGAACCCCAGACGCACAGATGAAGTTACCCAAACCCCAAACAAATGCTACCACCAGGGGGGAGGAGGTGATCGGAGGGGGAACACAAGGTTGACGAATGGACAGTGTACTGGGGGCACACATTAACCCACAGAGGAGCCAGCTGCCTACACGGAGGTGGTGGCTAGCACCCTCCGAGAGTCTGACCCCCATAGATCACATACTTAGACATACTCAGACACCCGCCCCAAAGCTACGGGGCAAAACCATACGAAAAAGGGACCTGGAGGCACCAGAGGGACGCGTGGTATACGGAACAGGGCTACAGACACACGAAGTATAAAAGAATAAAGGCAGGCAACAAACCTGCCCGGGATGCTCCGAACACCCCTTCCCTTAGAAAACACGTAATAGGTAACTCTACCCCTGATAAAGCAGTCAGTGTACAAGTTAAGCTTGGATAGAGTACCAAGCGATAATCTATCTAGCTCAGACAATGAGTCGGGAGTACCGGACTGTACTTTGTACACATTACTTTGGACACATTATAACGACATAAGTGACGGTATGTGCCCTTACACAACGACCAAACGAGCATATTCCACACGTCCTAGGACATAACACACCGAAAAGACACCCCGATTGCATGCCCAAACAACCTAGTGGGGTGTATTAACGACTATACTGACCCAGACGCTACCAGTAGGCCAAAATACTGATCCGATGATTCACACAACGGGGTAACCCTGATAGCCTAAAGCAAAAGAGATAGAAGTAGTAAGGCGATTGTACCCCTCAATAGTAAGAGGTATCTCAGTTCACTAAGAGTTACGTATGAGAAGAACAGCCAACTCATCTCAAATCAACAGCACATGGAGAGACAAAACAATATAAAAACAGCCAGGTGCAAACCATATAAGCACTCCCTCAAGTGCTTTAAATATTCAAATGTATATAGGATATAGAATGCACACCATAACAATCTCAAAAAAATATTTAAATTTTATTATGTACAAAAAAGTACCAGAATGTAAACATAGAAGAAAAAATAAATATAAACAAAGTAACAGAAGTAAAGGCAGATACAATAAAATAATAGTAATAAATTACCACAAAAATCCTTACAAGCCTCAGACAGAAACACGAGTCACCAAACCCCCCCATAGTTTCGGCACCAACTGGCTGCCTTTATCAAGGCACCCTTGATAAAGGCAGCCAGTTGGTGCCGAAACGTTGGGGGGGTTTGGTGACTCGTGTTTCTGTCTGAGGCTTGTAAGGATTTTTGTGGTAATTTATTACTATTATTTTATTGTATCTGCCTTTACTTCTGTTACTTTGTTTATATTTATTTTTTCTTCTATGTTTACATTCTGGTACTTTTTTGTACATAATAAAATTTAAATATTTTTTTGAGATTGTTATGGTGTGCATTCTATATCCTATATACATAAGAACAGCCAACTCAAACACCCGCTACCTGACATAACCACATTTAGACTCAAAGAGTGCCATAACTGTATACCATCATCCGAGGAGAACCCATGTACTATTGTATAACTTTAGCCATATGCCAAGGTATTTTTGTTATGTTATGAAAAATCATTAAAAACAAATTAATACAAAAAAAGAAAGTTAATGGTCATTACACAATATATCATTCCAAGTCTAACATAAACTAGCCAGCCTGTAGAAATTCCTTTGTACTCTACCGTGAATAATTGGTGCCCTGTAAAAGTCCTAGACTTATTACGACACACCGAATTCACCCCTGCTCACACTACAAGGTTATTCTCTTACCATCTCTAAATTTATGTTTTACGTTAGGACTCTGTGCCTAAGACTGGATCTCAATCCTGCCTCAGCAGCAATACACCAGTTCACATTATTAAAAGGCTAGGATGCTGGACATCTTTAGTGTATAAAATGTATATTCTTCAACCTGAAAAAGAGTTGAGGAAAGTCTTCATGAATCTTGTTCTATAAGTTATGTGTAATAGAGTGTGTTTTATTGCATCCTTTTTGCCCTCTTTTATTTACAGGCCTAACCGTACGTCGGTTTTGGCACACCACTACTGACTTGCAACTTTTATGTTGCCGACCACAAGTTTAAGGCCAGAGTCCTGTATTTGAGGGAGGAGTTAGCGTATCTTTAAAAAATCCTTTCCTCCCTCTTACCTGTGCGGTGCCACACAGGTTATCCCACCCACATCTCCCCTTTTCCTTTTAATTTTACAGTTCCTTTTTAATTTTACATCCTGGTAGGCCCACTTTTTTATTTACAGGTCTAGCCATACGTCTGTTTTGGCACACCACTACCGACTTGCACCATAACCAGTGTTATAACATTGTTTTTATGTTGCATATTTATTTTATGTGTGTAAGTGCATAGGGAGAACATTCAAGGAACTTTGAAGATGAACAAAACATTTTGTTTTGGTATTGCAGCATAATGTTACAGTTCACCCTTCTGGACTTATCCCGGGTCCTTACAATTCCCTACGAGTGCTTTCCTTATGCACTATTATGTATTAGCCTGAGATTTGCATATCAACTTCCATTAGCCATTGATACCATCATAAATGTGCTCTTTTTCCTTTTTTCTATTCACTCTTTTCACCATTACATTTGCCATTCTGTTCTATCACAGTATACTGTGTACATTTTGTTCTACACAGTATATTGCATCACTGTATACTGCATAGTCTCTTATTTATCATTTACCCCCCAAAACAATTATCTGCTTCCTCTTATGAACTCCTTAAATAGCTTTTCTCCATTAACACATTACTTTGACTCTATTATCTCCATGATATTAAATCCCTAATTTAAAAGGACACACACACAGGTTTATTTATTAAATGTAGAATTCTGTCCAGGTGGGGTAAATTACCAGATCTGCTATTCTCCGTAAAGCCAAAATATGGTAATTCTAGCCAAGGGAACACTGTTTCATCAGTTCCATTTGGCTTAGAATATTTTTCACATGTGAATACTAAATGAAATACTGTGAGTGGATACCAGATTTGTATTGGGTCTGGAACGGAGACAGACAATCCGGTAATCCGGTAAATAAGTGCACATGTGCTTTGCGAGTGGATGTTTGGCTTCTAGCCAGTGCTCGGTAGCTAGGTGCCACTGAGAAAATAATTATAATGCATAGTGGAGTTCAGTGACTCAATGTAATTATAGGGAAGATAAAATCCTCCTATGTGCCCCCACTGAACATGCTGCAAGTGGGAACATATCTACTAAATGAAGAGCAGCCCTGGGCAATGGGTATTAGAAAAAGGTGGGGCATGTTCATGGTTTTTATCTCTCCACCAAAGTTTTTTTTTTTGAATTCTTTATTTTTGCCATGAAAGAATAATATATCCGCAGTGCAACGGCTTATGCAAAAGCCAAACATGTTTAATTTAACAGTATTTTAGTGATACAGAAAAGGAATAAGATATGCAGATACAGTGGTATATAACTTGGTTGTAATATGTCATGGATTTCTTGGGTGCATTATTTTATTTATGCTGTTTTTAGCGAGGGTTGTAACATATGAGGATACCATTCATAGTAGGTAATTGTCAGGGTACCTGTAGTCTCTACCTCTGAGAGGGGTAGAGACTTAGACGTTTCTCCTTCCAGAAGGTCTGTTTCTCCCGTTCCTCGCGGTTCCCTCGGTCGTTTACACGCCGGCCGCGGGGGAGCTACTTCCTTTTATGACGCGACGCTCAATAGCCGACGTCATGACGCTAATCCAGTCCAACCTGCCACTCAAGTCCGGAACACGAATCAGGACTCGTCGGAGGCGTGATTACTCTCTAGAGCCAGGGTATTTAATGGAGCTTTCCGCATTTGCTCATTGCCCTGTCGTGGTTCTAGCCAGTCTAGTCACACAGTGCTCTTGTATCCTGATTGTCTTTTGGTTCTGACCCGGCTTTGTTATTACTCTCCTGCTTCTCTGTTATCCTTTGACCTCGGCTTGTCTCTCGCTTACCTGTCTTCTCGTTCCCTCGACCTCGGCTTGCCTCTGACCATTCTATACGTAGTTCTTACGTTAAGTCCGGCCATTCTAAGGTCCGGTATACGTATCTCTCTACTCTTTGTACTCTGCGTGTTGGATCCCTGTCCCGATCCTGACATTACGACAGGGCCAATGGATCCTGCAGGTACAAACAGTCAGCTTGGTTCTTCTGATCCTAGGTTTGACGCCATGGAACACAGAATGGATCAGATGGCACTAGCGCTACAGGCGTTGTTATCTCGTCCTAATAATCCACCAGAGGAGATGCGTAATACTTCTATTTCTCCTGTGGGTTCAGGTCTAGAGGTAGCTACTGTAGGGGCTTCTTCCCGAATTACCCCACCTGTACGTTATGCTGGATCTCCTGAGAGGTGTCGTGGTTTTTTAAACCAAATAAGTATCCACTTCGAATTACAACCCCGCTCCTATCCTACAGATAGAGCGAAAGTGGGATTTATTATCACCTTACTCGTTGAGAAAGCTCTGAGATGGGCTAATCCGTTGTGGGAGAATGATAATCCATTAGTATACAATTATAATGCCTTTGTAGCTGCTTTTAAAAGAACTTTTGACCCTCCTGGCAGAAAGGTCAATGCAGCTAGATTACTGTTGCGCCTTAGACAGGATAACCAAACACTTGTGGATTACGCACTAGAGTTCAGGTCTTTGGCGGCAGAGGTTAAGTGGAATGAACAGGCTTATATAGACGTGTTTCTAAACGGACTATCTGATGTAATACTTGACGAGGTAGCTACTAGAGAGCTTCCTGAGAATTTGGAGGATTTAATTTCGTTTATCTCTCGCATTGATGAACGTCTAAGAGAAAGGCAGAACACTCGAGATAGAACCTGTAGATCTTCTTTTAGACTAGCTCCATCTTTTCAAAGTCCTGAGGCCAAAACACCACTTTTTCCAGAACCTATGCAGATAGGCCATACTCGTCTCTCAGAAGAGGAGAGACAGTACAGGAGAAGGGAGGGATTGTGTATGTACTGTGGAGTCAGAGGTCACTTACGTTTGAATTGTCCCAATCGCCCGGGAAACGCTCGCACCTAAGTTTCTCTAGAGGACAGGCCTTGGGTGTTTCTATTTTGTCCTCTCCTCATAATTACAAAGATCACAGGCTTCTATTACCCGTTTCCTTAACTTGGGAGAAGGGAACTCTAGAGACTATGGCATTGATAGACTCTGGAGCTGCTGAAAGCTTTATCGACCAAGTTTTTGTCACCAAACACGCTATCCCATCCCAGTTAAGGGACACACCCTTGGCCGTTGAGGCCATAGATGGTAGACCTTTAGTTGAGCCTGTGATTTTTCGTGAAACCATACCTCTTAATTTAACTACTAGTATCCTACACGAGGAGGAGACATCTCTATTACTCATTTCATCTCCTTCTGTTCCCATAGTCCTGGGATACTCCTGGCTTAAGAGACATAATCCTATTATTGATTGGGAATTAGGGGAGATAGTCTCATGGGGCCAGAATTGTCAGGAGAAGTGTTTAAAGAGAGTGTCACCGCTTTGCACAGTTAACAAACCTACTAATTCTACCGACTCTACAGAAGTACAAATACCGTCCTTGTACCTGGACTTAAGGTCGGTATTTGACAAAAGAAAAGCCGATACTTTACCTCCACATAGGTCCTTTGACTGTAAGATTAATTTACTTCCTGGTACTATGCCTCCTAGGGGTCATGTATACCCTTTGTCTACGAAAGAGAATTTAGTTCTAGAGGAGTATATTCGTGAAAACCTAGACAAGGGATTCATTAGGAGGTCCTCCTCCCCTGCTGGGGCTGGATTTTTTTTTTGTTAAAAAGAAGGATGGTACTTTGAGACCTTGCATTGACTACCGAGGTTTGAATAAAATTACCATTAGAAACGCCTATCCGATTCCCTTGATCACTGAGCTCTTTGATCGATTAAAGGGTTCCAAGATCTTCACTAAGTTAGATCTCAGAGGGGCATATAACTTGGTCAGAATTCAGCAGGGACACGAGTGGATGACTGCGTTCAATACTCGTTATGGGCACTATGAGTATACAGTAATGCCCTTTGGTCTCTGTAATGCACCGGCAGTATTTCAGGACCTAATTAATGAAGTTCTCAGGGAATTTCAACATGACTGTGTTATTGTATACCTCGATGATATACTTATACATTCTAGAGAAATTGAGACTCACCACGGACAGGTCAGAAGGGTTTTGCACAAACTCCTTCAACACGGCTTGTACTGTAAATTGGAGAAATGTAGCTTTGACCAATCCCAGACAAACTTTCTTGGTTACGTAATTTCTGGGGAGGGGTTTAAGATGGATCCGGAGAAACTCCAGTCCATTTTGGATTGGCCTTTACCTAAGGGTCTCAAGGCCATTCAGAGGTTTATTGGTTTCTCCAATTACTATAGACGTTTCATTAAGGGATACTCTTCAATTATTGCTCCTATCACCAATATGACCAGACAGGGGGCTGACACTAAGAATTGGTCTACTGAAGCACTCCTTGCTTTCAAGACTCTCAAAGAACTGTTTGCTTCCGCACCAATTTTAGTTCACCCTGATACTACTCTGCCCTTCCTACTCGAAGTTGACGCTTCTGAGACGGGGATAGGTGCTATCCTGTCCCAAAGGTTAGGTGTGGATAAACCATTACATCCATGTGGGTATTTTTCCAAAAAATTGTCCGGTACTGAGAGCAGATATGACATTGGTGACAGGGAACTTCTAGCGGTTATCATGGCCTTAAAGGAGTGGAGACATTTATTGGAAGGGACCTTGCATCCTGTTACTATCTTAACGGATCATAAGAACTTGTCCTATATTGGGGAGGCTAAGCGATTATCCTCAAGGCCGGCTCGTTGGTCTATATTTCTCACTCACTTCAATTACATACTCACATATAGACCTGGTTCTAAGAATTCTAAAGCCGATGCCTTGTCTCGTCAATATGAACCTTCTGCTGTATCGGAGCCGGTTTTGTCTTCTATAGTACCCAAGTGTAATATTATCGCTAACACAACTCTCAAAATCCATTCTCCGCTGCTTGCCAAGATCATGAAGTTGCAGCATCTGGCACCTAGACAGACTCCTGCGTCAAGACACTTCGTTCCTCCTGAACTCCAACTGGAGCTCTTACAGTGTATTCACGAGAGTAAGGTAGCTGGTCATCCGGGCATTCGCAAAACATATTGATCTCTAAGGATTTCTGGCGGCCTTCTTTACGGAGGGATGTTAAGGATTTCATCGGAGCTTGTGAGGTCTGTACTAAGACCAAACTACCTCATTCGCTTCCATATGGTCTTTTACATTCCTTGGAGATTCCAGACAAACCTTGGACCTGTTTGGCTATGGACTTTATTGTAGATTTGCCTGCTTCTAAAAGACAGACTGTTATCCTCACGGTGGTTGATAGGTTTACCAAGATGGCACATTTCGTACCTTTACCTAAACTTCCGACTTCTCCTGAATTGGCGGAGATATTTGCAAGAGAAATTTTTCGCTTACATGGGATTCCTTCTGAAATTACTTCTGATAGAGGCTCCCAATTTGTTTCACGTTTCTGGAGATCATTCTGTTCTCAACTAGGCATCAAATTGAATTTTTCTTCTGCCTATCATCCTCAGTCTAACGGAGCTGCTGAACGTACCAATCAAAAAATTGAGCAATATCTGCGTTGTTTTGTTTCTGAACACCAGGACGATTGGGTTGGTCTGATTCCTTGGGCAGAGTTCGCACATAATAATCTCGTTTGCGATTCAACTCACTCTAGCCCTTTTTTCATGAATTATGGCTTTCATCCTTCCATTCTTCCTTCGGTCCCCTCTTCCCAGGGGTTACCGTCGGTTGATGTTCATGTTGCCAATCTGAGGAAATTGTGGGATCAGACTCGACAAATTCTCCTACATAATTCCTTACTGTACAAAAAACACGCTGATAAACGCAGAAGGGCGGCTCCAAGTTTTGTGCCTGGGGATAGGGTATGGTTGAGCACTAGAAACATTTGTTTGAAGGTACCTTCTATGAAATTCGCTCCTCGCTACATTGGGCCCTACAGGATTCTGACTCGAATTAATCCAGTTGCGTATCGCTTAGCGCTTCCTCCTGCTTTGCGTATCCCTAATTCTTTTCATGTTTCATTGCTGAAACCGTTAATCTGTAACAGATTCTCCTCCAAGGTCTCATCTCCTCACTCTGTTCAGGTTGAGGGCCAGGAGGAGTACGAGATCAACTCCATCGTCGATTCTCGTATCTCCCGCGGGAGGGTTCAATACCTGGTGGACTGGAAAGGATATGGTCCTGAGGAGAGGACTTGGTTACCTCAGGAGGATGTCCATGCTCCTCGTCTTCGCAGGGCTTTTCACTCCCGCTTTCCGTCTCGTCCCGGTTCCTTCCGCCCGGTGGGCGTTTCTGAGAGGGGGGGTACTGTCAGGGTACCTGTAGTCTCTACCTCTGAGAGGGGTAGAGACTTAGACGTTTCTCCTTCCAGAAGGTCTGTTTCTCCCGTTCCTCGCGGTTCCCTCGGTCGTTTACACGCCGGCCGCGAGGGAGCTACTTCCTTTTATGACGCGACGCTCAATAGCCGACGTCATGACGCTAATCCAGTCCGACCTGCCACTCAAGTCCGGAACACGAATCAGGACTCGTCGGAAGCGTGATTACTCTCTAGAGCCAGGGTATTTAATGGAGCTTTCCGCATTTGCTCATTGCCCTGTCGTGGTTCTAGCCAGTCTAGTCACACAGTGCTCTTGTATCCTGATTGTCTTTTGGTTCTGACCCGGCTTTGTTATTACTCTCCTGCTTCTCTGTTATCCTTTGACCTCGGCTTGTTTCTCGCTTACCTGTCTTCTCGTTCCCTCGACCTCGGCTTGCCTCTGACCATTCTATACGTAGTTCTTACGTTAAGTCCGGCCATTCTAAGGTCCGGTATACGTATCTCTCTACTCTTTGTACTCTGCGTGTTGGATCCCTGTCCCGATCCTGACAGTAATGTGGCAGTGCGCGTGAGCTAAAACTGTGCGCTGTTAAAGGAACTTTGTGGTCAGGTAACCTTGCATTGGTATACTATTCGTGTATAAGGTTTGGGGAGTCCCAAAATTGGTGGCCATTAGCATGTTGGTCACGTCCCAAGCTGTGCCAAAGTCGTATATGAGTAAGGGTTCGATTTTGGCTCTCACCTTATAAAGGTTGGTCTTTTGTTGTTTCTGGGATGTGTGTTTCATTACAAGTTGGTTGAAATAATCAATGAGTAGTTTCCTCCCATTGAGAGTGGGAGGGAGGTAAGTAGAGGTGACAGGAAAGTAACAGGAGGATAAAACAGAAGAGGTACAGAGAGAGTTACCAGGTAAGGAAATAGTTTTGGGTTACAAGCGGAGCCGGCCGCAAGCATGGCAGCGGAGGGGCAAGGGGCCGGTCCCGTGGTGCTCCCCGGGCGCCTAGGTAGTGTTTAAGTGATGCGTCAGGGTTTTAAGTCCCCCCCACGCGGTTTTTATTTTTTTAAACGGACTAGCCACAACACACTTAACCCTCGTGTTGCTTTGATAAAATTATGGTCCAGACCCTGTCAGTTGTCCAGCAGCATCATGGGTGGGTTGCAATGCAGAAAATATTTTGGCTCATGTTCACATCTCTTCTTCAAATCCACACATCCATACAGATATGGATTATTTTTGCAAATTCGGATGGGGTGCATCGGAGTGTATGGCACAGTCCTCCCAATTTATCGTCAAACAAAACAATGGCGCTTTCTGTTGCCCCAAATTAATTTTATCTAAATTATACATGAAAATGATCTTCTGTCACTGTAATAGCAATGAGAAAGAACTTTGCTGATGGCCATATGTCGCATTATCAGTCAGTGGTTCATTATAAAAAATGTGCTTACAGACTTTTTCTACCGGTAAATTACATTAAAAAAAAATCTATTTATTTTCTCATGCTTCCTGTTTATTGTATAAAGCATGATTGTAATTACTAATCCAAATCGTGATTCTCTGTTACCTTTTAATAGGCAGTAAAGTACTTTAATTTCAACTATGAGAAGAATTTCCAAACATATATAATGCAACCGGAAAACAGTGCTGTAATTAGAGGACTGTGTTCTGTCAGCCCTAATCTAGGATAATGTGTATATAACCATGCGTTTATAAATATATACAGACAGGAGAGCTAAGAAGACTCTCTTTAATATTAGGTGTGCTGTGTTTTTACTAAATAAGCAATCCAGAATACTGCAATTTAACATTTGATTCAAATGAGAAGCAGTTAGCTTTATAAGCTATTTTTGTTTAAAGGGTCACTATAGGGTCAGTAACACAAACATGTATTCCTGACCCTACAGGGTTAAAACCACCATCTAGCCCCCCTGGTCCCCTCGTGCCTCCCTACAAATAGTAAAATATGACTTTTATTCAAGTTTGTAGCTGCTTAGTTTGTCCCTGTTTCCTTTAGACCTTCCCACTGCCTGCTGACATCAGCAGAATTGGTAGCCTGGTCCAATCACAATTCTTCCACATAGAATTGGCTGAGACTGACAAGGAGGCAGATCAGGGGCAGAGACAGCAAAATTCAAACACAGCCCTGGCCAATCATAATCTCCTCATAGAGATTAATTGAATCAATGAATCTCAATCGGGAAAGTTCAGTGTCTGCATGCAGAGGGTGGAGACACTGAATTTATGGATGCATTTTAGGCAGTCATGACCCAGGAAGGATCTCTAACATTCATCTGAAAAGTGGCCAGTGAAGTTACCCCTAAGCTGTAATGTAAACACTGCATTTTCTCTGAAAAGACAGTGTTTACAGCAAAAAGCTTGAAGGTAATGATTCTACTCACCAGAACACATTCAATAAGCTGTAGTTGTTCTGGTGACTATAGTGTCCCTTTAAATATTGGATGGGTAGCTAAGACATATGTACTATGTGTCAAAAAATATGTGGACATTTGACCATTACTTCTGTATGAACTTGTTGGTCATCCTATTACAAAACCATGGACATTAATATGGAGTTGGATCTTTTCCACTTTTCTCGGAAGGATTTCAACAAGTTTTTGGATTGTAGAAGTTGTGCCCATTCAGCTAAAATTTTTGAGGTCAGGCTTTCATTGGATGAGAAGGTCTGATTTGCAGTTGGCATTCCAAATTATCCCAGAGGTGGTCTGTGGGCTTGAGGCCAGGGCTCTGAGCAGAACACTTAAGTTCCTCCACACTAAACTTGTTAAACCATGTCTTCATGGATCAAGCTTGGTGCACATGGGCACAGTCATGTTGGAATAAGAAAGTGCCTTTCCTAAACCGTTGCCACGAAGTTGGAATCAACCAGTTTGTCTAGAATTTCTTTGTATTCTGTAGCAAGATTACACTTACTGGAACTAAGGTCCTATCCCAAACCTTGAAAAATTACAGTACACTACAGTACATTACAGTAGACACCACGCAATCAAAAAATAGATCAATACAATGTATCACTTATGGGTATTTGTAGGGATGCAGTTTTCTTAAAAATGCCCCAGAATCTAAAAATACCCCTATACTAGGTCCAGTTACTGAGGTTTGGAATCTATTATAGTAGCCTGCATAAAATCTACATAGTATTATTCAGTGTCTTCAGAGCCTGCACTAATCTCTCTAGAATGCATCCAGTTTGTCTGGCTTTCAAAGAAGGCTGCACTGTAGGGGAAGAAAGAGCAGAGGCTACCACATACAACCCCTCTGCAGAGAAGCAGAGGGACAAAATGGAACCCTGCCAGAAGAAAACTGAGAAAAACTCTTTACTCTGCAGGATAAAAAACACCAATGAAACAAAGGAGATGGTAAGTAACATACCAGTCGAAAATCCTAGATTTTTTAAAACCAGTGGCAGAACTATCGCCAGTGCAGCTGCACTGGAACCCTCAAGTAGGAGGGGTCATTGTGAGACCCCCTTACACTTTTGGGCACTCAATTGTGTCACTAATAAGGGGCCCAGTCAGGCTGTGCGGCCCTTTACCAGCACGACCAGGCCCCTGTCAGACGTTGCTGGGAGGAAGTGAGTTCAAGTCACTTCCTCCCAGCTAGCAGAGAGTGTAGTGCAGGATGGCTGGGAGAATGCAGAGAGGATGGAAAGAGGAAGAAGCACATCCCCAGCTTCCCATCAGCCTCAGACCACAGGACCCCATGAAGCCACCCTCCTGCACCCAAATGTATGGCAATCCCAGGCACCAGGGCAAAATTTCTAGTTGCCCTTGACAACCTGGCACCTGGGATTTGTCGAGCCCTGATGTACACTGTTGCTATGAACTTTGCTTTAGCATATGAGTGCAGACCAGAAAAACAGAGAACAAGACTAGGTAAGTGCTCATAAAAGGTTGGCTGTTTACCAAGGAATGATGCCAAGGGACTCCTTGAAACATGCCGACTACAATTTACCATTAAGTGCATAGATATAGTGGTTCCAGCACTCAAAATAGCCATTCAAAAGATATAAAACAAGTTTCTATATGGGAACAGCAGGACAGCATTGCTGGCTAATGAATAAATGCCGTTATCTCAAGAGACAGGATAATGAAGGCATGTGTTTGAAAGTAGCTAAAACTGTTAAAGGGAAGTATAAAAGGTGTCCTTAAATAAATGGATTGTGCACAACAGGTGTTCAGTTGGTGGACTACAGTTCACATAATTTTTTGCCAGCCAATGGCCATCTGACTGACACAGAGTTATAGGAGCTGCATGCCATTGATAAACAGCTGAAGGGAGCAATATTGAACAAGGAACTGCTTCAGTATATTGCTAAGAGAGCACAGACATACGTCAAGCTTTTAACTATATATTGCTTAAGCAGAATTAGCCGGACCACCCCACACAGCTATGTCAGCTAATAACATAGAATTCTGTACAAATGCTCTTTTCAGCAGAAAAATAATGTCCTTGTGTGGAAATCTATGGTCAGCAATCGCGCCAGAAAAAAAAAACATGGCAAAACTCTTCAAATGTTTTATTTTTTTTTGCTTTTGAATGCCAGCTGGATGAAACTATTTTATTGTCCATCTATGCAGCATTCACATGATTAAATATACGTGATGAGTTGGAATAATTTACATGAAATGGCTCAGACAGGAATGTTCCCCGGGTTCTCCTGACAGTACATTAAGTTGTTTTCCTCGTAACATGTATCTGCAATTGCTCAATAACAGGCATAGGATCAAATTATAGAGCAGCCAGGATGTTTTTGTTTTTTTATTTATTTATTTTTAACATTGTCTGTGTACACCATATAATTTAGAATGTGTTTAGAATGCATTTAAAGTCGAGCTGTCACTTCTCTCTATATATGTTATGTTTATCGTGGTAATTCTTTTACACAGAATTCACAGGTTGATGAATTTTTATAGTTTCTGTGCATTCAGTGACACTCTAGATGTTCGGTATTTGGTTGCATCAGGCGGATATACAGACTGCTTGCAAGGTATTCCATTGCAGTATTGCCAAATCTAGATATTGAGAAACCTTGTGATCTCTGGAGAAAATAACTACATGTTTATTATTTAATTGAGCTGTTATGATTTCTCTAATTGATGACCAGGATTGATGATCTCAGCTGGGGAGGTGGGGCGGCCGTGCAGAGGTCGGCACGCTAGGGGAAATCAGGTAAGTAAATAGCTTTTTTTTTTTCATTTCGGGGTGTCGGTCATCCAATTAGTTTTTTGGACACAATAGTGTTAGGAACGCATTTGCATTTCAGTATAGTGTTCCTTCATTTTTTGGAAGATATAGGAAAAATATTGCATGGAGTAAATTAAAGGTTTGAAGCTAAACCTTTGCAAAATTTTATATGCTTAGACTACAAATTTAAATAGTAATGACAAAATCCAAAATTGATACACAAAAGTAATTTTTTAGAATAGAATGTAATCCCCCTCCCCAAGATATTTAAATAAAACCATTTTGAGACTTTTCATTTAATCATTTTGTTACAGGCTCCTGTCAAATCTGCAAATAATATTGTGTTTTTTTTGCACACAAATCGGGAATGTTAAAGACTGCATTACTGTGAGTAACATAAAAGTGTCACAAAACCTGTGCCTCGCGTCATAGGCAATCACAGAAATTGTCTCTTCTGTGTTTTGATGCACACCCACCTGTCCATAGCTTCCTGGTGCCTCATTATGACATCATATATGGCATGGAACCCTTCCATTGGTTCACTTTTATAATGCCAGTCTATGTGGAGCTTTTTGATGATGTATACTCACGCCGCTTCCATCCTGCTCCATGCTGCCTCAGCCGTCCGGCTCCATCCTCCTCAGTGCGGCTGGCTCCATCCTCCTCAAGGCAGCCGGCTCCAATATTCCCCGCGGAGCTCTCAAATCCCAGACGCCAGGGCAAAATTTCTAGTCGCCATGGCAACCTGACGCATTGGATTTGTTAAGCCCTGCTGTATTATACTCCATTCTGTGTACTGTATAGGTATCCCTGTATAGTGCTTTGCTTTGATTATTGTATGGATGTCTCTATATTATACCTAGCTCTGAGTATTGTATGGGTAATTCTGTATTGAATGGGGACTACCATTAGGGGTTAAGTACAGAAGTTAAGCGGATTGATCACACCGATCAGAAGATAATGACCACAGAGTTAAAAAAAAATTCACATAAAGCGTTCATGATAATTACTTCACTAAAGCATAATGTATATTTGCACTGAGATTTACATTATGCTCTTTGTAAATTGGCAGCCAGTGACTAAACCTGGGGTCTAGTTGTGATTGCAACAGGCAGTGTGGGTCAGTCCTCCATTTAATCATGGCTGCCTGGCAGGGAGTGACATCAGATCACTTCCTCCAAGCATTCGTCAAGGGGAATCCACACAGAAGGAAAGCAACTAGCAGCAACAGCCGCAGCCCTAGCCCTCTACCTGGCCAGCCTAGTTTCCATAAGCTAAATGCAGGGTGGCTTAATAATCTCAGTGTGTATGTGCCACAGTGTGCATGTCTTGCATTGTGATTGTATATGTGTGTGTTTAGCATTGTATGTGTGTGTGTAACTGTCAGTTTTTTTTGTTTTTTTTTTACTAATGTGGGAATTATGGGGAATTCAAAGTTAATTCACATTGTAGTTCAAATTAAAGGCCAAAGTAGCCAAACTGGAAACGTAGTTAACTTGGAGATATTTTCTAATTCAGCTAATTTGGCCTTATATTTGAATTCCCAACAATTTTCATGTTAGTAAATAACCCTGTGTGTATTGGAGTGTTTATCTGTGTATGAATCCAATGAATTTGTTTCTGGAATGCATATTTGAGTGGGTCTTTGAGTGTCTCTGTCTGAGAACAAACACATGAATGCACACAACCCTACAAGTAGCTTGCCGCACACACAAATACTACAAACAGCCCACACGTAATCACATAGCTTCACACGCATTCCTCCACACTCAACACAACTGACAACCTACATACACACACTCAAAACCCCTCAAGCTGCCTAACCACACATACACACAACACCACACACAATACTGCATGCAGTCCACAAATCTACTTAACAATACAAACTGCTCAACCACATACACAACCTGCATACACTGGCATAAAAGCAGCCACAGCAACACACATATATTACAAAAGGAGAACAGTGCAACATACACACGTGTAAAAACAAAAAAAATAAAATAGAACCAACATGCCAAGGAAATTCAAAGTCTTGTTTTAACACAGTGTTGCTTAAAGGGCTGTCTACCCCTGGACTAGACCCTGAGCTAGCCATATAGCTAAGACTTTTTCATATAGTGTTGCAGTGCTGCAAGTGTTAACGTTTTCCAATAGCAGTGGAATTATCTAATACTTAGCTTGATCTAACAGACAGCCTTTGTGAAGAATGACAGCTTGCTATTTTGCTGTAAAGCCTACATAAGACCATAATTTACAATACTTGTCAATAAGATTATAATTCACCTTTCCTTTCCTCTTTTACTTCCTCCCACAGGGAAACTGTGTAAACCTGACTGAGGCTTTGACACTATATGAAGAACAGCTGAATATGCTTTATTGCCCTGTGGAATTTTCTAAGGAGATAGTGTGCGTTCCCTCCTACATGGAATTGTATCCTTTGTAAATGTAAACTCCGATATAGAAATATGACTTTTTACCAGTGTGTATTTTGCTTGGTAGATGAAGTGCATGGGGTGTAATTTATCTCATAGTTCAAAAAAGGTTTGTGAGAAGATAAGCTTTGTCCAGACACATCTTTTTATGTAAAAAAAAAATGTTTTTTATTTAAAGTTAACCAATTTGTCTTATTTATCTTCCTATAATTGTGTTAATTGGGTTAATCCACTTAATAGTGAATTGAAAAACCAAATTGCAAATTCAAGGCTGACATAGAAAAGTCATGACGATAGCTGGGTAGGGTCATACTTTTCCCATCTATTTGGGCCTAATACTTTGCAATTCAGGTTTTAAATTGACTGTTTAGAAAAGTTTAAAAATATTAAATCAAGGTCTTAGTTCCCTTGTAACCTGCATTCAGGAACACCAGGGAACTTGTCCTTCGGATATTTCCCTGAGAAGCACTTGCCCTGTGCCCACTGCACTAAAGCCATGTCTGGATGGTCCCACAAATAGTGGCCAGCCGGGAGGCCATCTGATAGACTGGCATGCCTGAAGCGAGGCTAACATGTCCCCTTCAGTAGGTCCAGCCATCTTTATTATATACGTTGGGAGGTATGTATCTGTTAAAAAAGAATGGTCAAACCAGTGGCCGTGTGTGGTTTTAAACTACAGTTTTCTACTGCTTCTGTGCTCAATCTCACATATATAAAAGAAAGAAAAAATGTGATGACTTTATAGACACTCACTTGTTTTACCCACTCAGGTAAAATCAGGTTTGGATGTATGGTATTTATGTGAAATTTAAACCATCACAGATTATTCAGAAAAATGTGTTAAACTTATCTGTATATATTTTGCGGTTCAATGGAATTAAACGGGTAATAGAGGGGTCATCTAACGCTTCTTTAATGCCGACAGTATGGGCATGTCTACTAAACAGTGAGCAGCCAGTGCAAAACGCTATTATATAAATCCGATGGTCTAAGAGAGATCATCTGATTGGCGCAGTGCAGCTTTTTGCCATGCATGCACACAAGCCTCCCTTTTAACACTTGCAGCGGGGGTCCGGTCACCTAAACACATTTGTATTCCTAACGCTATAGTGTTCATTTAATGTTAATCTCATCATTATCTAACATTAAAAAGGGTTATTCACTAACGTGAGAATAAGAAGTGAGTTTCAAATATAAATCATTGCAGATTTAAAGAATTTTTCCAATTCAGTTATTTTGACCTTAAATTTGAAATCCGTGAATAATCCTGTATACGTCTTACGGGTACTTGGGATGTTTCTGAATGTTGAAATATCCCATATATTTTGAGCTAAATAAAACATTGTTTAGATTTAATGTATTAACACCAGCAGCAAAATATGAATCATGACATTGTATATTGCCTGTCCCCAACATATTTGTCAAAAGCTAAAGTTTTGTAATGTCTTAAAGAGGTTCAAATGTGGCATCAAATTAAATAAATTCTTCCTAAAGGCAATTTGTATAATCTTTCCCTAAAGAGAGTAAGATTAAATCAGCATTCATTTTCCCAAGGAAAGTTTCCTGAAGATTATCCGCAGCTGTCAAGTCTATCGAATTGAGACTGACCTACATATTTTACAACACAATTCTGCCAAATGTTTTAGCCCTGGGTCTGGTAAACATGTGTCTGGCAGCATATCTCAAAAAGGTTTTACATATAGATGTATTTTATTCCATATTTATTTTGGGGGGATAGTTAATGTTTCTGTCAACTCCCACCCTCCCCTTTCCTTCTGCTTCATGTTCTATTTCAAACAGAGGTATTTCTTGAGAGAGTATAACAAACACATATATGGACAAGAATCTTCCTGAGTCAATGCTTTTCTATCAGTCGAAATTGGTAGAAAGTGAAGAGTTGGGGTAGTAAAATTTTCATAGTTTTACAAAAGGGCACATGTTGCACATTAGCTTCCACCCTATATAATGGTGGCCTTATAGCCGCTTTGAGTTTTGCATTGGTGCACAAATACCCTGTCTGCTGGAAAAAAGTGACACAAACGTAATCTATGCAAAAACTTTGTTATGGTGTTTGGAATGTCTCTTTATTAAGAAGTATCACAGGAAAATAATAGTACATACTATCAAATGTATAAATAACAATTTGCAGAAAATTATAAAAAATTTGGCCTGCAAATACATAGGCCTCTTAGAATTTATATCATTACTATACTGCAATATGTAACTAAAATGGCTGGTGAAGATTCACTATGTTGCCCAAACTGTGAGGACCTTGGCTTGTTAAAACGTCCCAGGATTTTTATTAGTACGTTTACTTATTTCCTACGTTTACCAAATATGTGTTTGTGTGGGCCAAACAATAAAATGAAATGTAGTAATTCCACACCTCTATTATGGAACGTGTCGCCTCCATCTTGGCTCCCTGTGATTTATTGTAATAAATGTTGCCCTTTTCTGCCATTGAACATAATTAATGGAAGATGAAAAACTTAACAGTGTTTATGTTCTCACTGCAACATATGCCATGGCTGTGCCTGGACTAGAATAAATTGAAGAAACGTTATAAGTCATAGGTGATTTTCAGTGTTTTTATTTCTACTTTCAACTTAAAGCATTGTTCATTTGAAAACATGCTAATTGCTCAATTTAATAGAAGTTATAAAGTGCCTTTTCTTGGTCCTGTAGCTTCCTTCAGTGGGGACTGTAGGGATGAACGAAAACTCTTACTTGTATAAAAAAAAAAAATCGTAAAAACAAGCAGTGTAATAATTTTACTTTAAAAAGCTGTATTTGACACCTGTTCAAAAAGCTGAATATTCCCATTTTGGCTATGTTCCCAGAGCAGCTATTTTCGCAATTTTCCTGGTGATTTCACAATAATTCACAGTTTAGTGACTAACCCTATTTGTCCTACAACCTGAAGTATCCCTTTAAACAAAATTCAGATATTCTTGTATATTGCTAACCTTCACGTTTTTTTTTTTTTTATTTTCAATCTGATTTATTTAAGCGTTTCCTATCTGTAAGTACAAGGACGTGCCAAGGACAAAATGTGGAAAAAGAGATTTATTAAAAAGATTTATTGTATGCACATCGTTTTTCACGGACACATGATTGGATATAGAATTTAAGTTGCGTTTGTGGATCTATTAACTAAATGGAGGGTTGACAGCAAACTGGGCAATGTGTAAGCGACACTGGCAGACTTTTTAATATCAATGGAGCTAAAGATTTATTTAAAATGTTCTCTTTTATCTGAAAGTTTGCAGCAATCAGCTCTAAAATAAATTAAGCAAATATGAATTTATTCAGGGCTTAATTCCATATTGTATTTTTATATTTTGATTACTACCTTCCTGTTAAAGACAGTCAAGAAGCCATTACAAACCTGGGGAAAGCAGAATTGCATGGCAGGATTAACCATTAATTAACCTAAGGAAGATGCCTAGGGCCACAGGTAGACAAGGACCACAGAACCATGATAATGTTTGGCTCCATTCACCATCTTTATTTGAAAAGTAAGGGGGTCCCAAACTATAACCTGCCTATGGTTCTGTGGGATCTTAATCCTTCTTTGAATTGTGATCAGGGAGTGTGGAGAATTTGTGCCAAAATTGGTGAGCAGTAAAAATGGCAAATTAGGACATTGTTTCCAATTCAGCTTGGTCGGCATTGAATTTAAAATTCCCTTGTCCATTCACGAAAATATATGCTTTAGGGGAAAACAATCGTGTTTTTTTAATTATTGCTGATATGTGTCCAATTTGTTTCTACCGTTTCTGTATTTTATTTTTAAATTCTATGTACTATCGAAATACTTAATACAAATGTCTATTTTAATCATTTGGATGTCATCATAGTAATGTTTTGGAGACACAAGCCAAAAATGTTATCTTTTTTCTAAGACCGTCTGTTTATTGTCATTTTTAGTTCTCCTTAACTTCCTCTCCCAGATGGGTGTTTTACACGATTTGGAAGAAAAACAGTCCCTGAGCATTTTGAACAAAATCTTCCACACTGCATGGAGCAGATTAGGCTTGGCACATGCTGCATGGGGGCATTGTGAAAACCTTAAATTATATGCTGTAGATAATTCTAAGAAAAATTATTTACGTTTAAAAAAAACAAAAACAGGTGGTTTGAAAATGACTAATTTGATGAGCTGGTATGTTTATTTTAATATTGTATTGTATTGTGTTTTTTTTGTTTGGATTTTTTTTAGTTTTTTTAGTTTTCTAAAGTCAACTTGGGGATTGGCAGCCTAATTTAAGCTGCTACATGCACTGAACCTAAAGAATGTGATCCTTCCCTTTTGTTTGTTGCTAGATTTTACTGCGGGTCTTTATTTTATGTAATAGAAACCTAAACACTATCCTTAATTTAATCTCCCTATTTCCCAGATCGATGGTTGTGACTATTTGCACTTGGTTTATTATACCTAGAACCTTTGACATTTTAGAATCCTTTATCATATGTTTCCTGTACGGATACACTGGCAATAAAATCCATCAGGAGCACAACTACTATTATTTCAAGTGATTGCAGGCTACAGATATGTTCTGACCTTTTCATTATATATTAAATAAATTCAAAAACACAAAAACAAATAACTCCAAACCTACCATAAAAGTGCAAAAGCAAGTCTACTTTATGAATTGCCTTTTTATGGTAGCCAGTTTAGAGGTAATTATTGGAGACACTTTTTTGCTTTGCAAATTTCAGATCACAAAATGTACTTCTTATGCTTACAAATAATTTTGTAATATTTGCTCTAAATAACTATATATATATATATATATATATATATATATATATATATATATATATATATATATATATATATATATATATATATATTGACTCCAAGGAACAGATCCTTTACACACAAACACATACAATACAAATCTGCTTGATGCTATTTTTTTTATTTTTATTATTTCAGTGATCGCTTATATTGAGAGAACATCAGCAGTGATTAAAACATTGGGGTATTTATATAAATAAGTGTTGTATGTAAGAATAGTGGTACAAAAGTTGTAAAAGTGGGGAAATAATTAACTACACGTGTCTGCTGATCCGGTCGGTTTCCACTGTGGTTTTGAATCTTTTTAGAACTTTGTACCACTTTTCTAACAACAGGCTAATCTCTTCCCCCCTCGTTTTCGTTCTCTATTAACTCTATAGCTTGTATTATTTGGTGCTATAATTCCAGCTATTTTGCACAGTGCTTCCATTAAGGCTTGTGACAGTGATAAAGGGCCATTGTTTATAGTATCTCTAATGCTATTTGCATTTTATACATACTTTTAGTTTTTAGGTTTTCTTATCAGTTGAAATATCTCAAAACACATACGATGCCCTTAATATTTCTTTAAATACTGATTTAATTGATTACTTAGTAATTGAAGTATTGCCTCTCCTGCTATCATATGCACACAAAATTGGCCTGTGCTATTAAACTATGTTCTCATTTACCTGAGTCTACCAACCATTAGCCTCCATTTAATAAGCTTTCCAAATGATTCAATACTGTTAGAAAACTTTCCAAATTATTTATCTACAAAAAATCCCGTAGACTTCAATCCCGTAGACGGAATTCTATAGATAAATCATTTGGAAAATTTTCGACCTGTATTGATTCATTTAGAAAGCTTGTTAAATCAAGGCCATTATTCACTTTCCACATATTTCTGTGTAATGTGATTTCAAAAACAATCAATCAACCACTTCATATATTTTATATACTATTGGAAAGATCCAAACATAGCAAAATCATTTTCCTTTTTATGTCTGGATAGTAAATACTGTAATGTGTGCCTTTTTTGTCATTTAGTGTAATAATTGAAGGTATATTTTCCTTTAAGACAAATCTGTCCCATGCAATATTATATATATATTATTAATATTATTTCAACACTGTAAAGAGAAGTTGTGTGCTATTATGCAGAACAGCATACATTTATTTGTTTGGTGTGTTTTGTTTTTTTGTTTGTTTTTTAGTTTTTGCTTTGTGCTTTGCTAGATGCAAGGAAACGGCAAACACCAGGTTGCCATATTTAAAGGAAAACCATACCAGAGAGGGCTGAGAACTAAAAAAGCGGGTTGTAATGTTTTTTTTTTTTTGTTGTGCTGCTAATATTTCATATTGGTCAGTTATTTTTATTCCTTTGAAGAATACTGTTCCAGCTATTTACCATTGAACACCTATTGCAAACATATTTTCTGATACACATACAACTCATATCCCTTCTTTGTAAAAGTTAATATAACATGTTACATAGTATTACAACTGAAACAGCCAATAAGAGAGTGGAAATCATATGCATGTTTGGAAATGTTATTTTACTGTAAAAAAAAAAAAGTATCATTGTTAATAATAATTAAAAAAATATATATGAACAAAGACATGGCAAAAAGCAGTTAAGGGTCCACTCTAATTTTAAAGAAAAAAAAAAGATGTAAATTCAAATATTAAAATGAATAGTTTTTTTTTTTGTAGCAGTAGTTTAAAGGGACACTATAGTCACCAGAACAACTGTAGGTTAATGTAGTTTTTCTGGTGAGTATAGTTATGTTACTGCAGGCTTTTTAATGTTAACACTGCCTTTTCAAAAAAAAGGCAGTGTTTACATTGCTGCCTAGTAACACCTCTAGTGGCAGTCACAGATGGAAACTATAGGTGCTTCCTGAGTCAGTGCTGCACGTTCAGCATCGCCACGCTCTGCATGGAGGTGCTGAACATTTCCCATAGATATGCATTTGATTCAATGCATCTCTATGAGGAGATGCTGATTGGCACAGAACAACGTTTTCCCGTGATTGCGCGATAGCCTCCCAATGCTTTTCTATGGGAAAACATTGATAATTGGGGGGCGGTGGACTAAACAGCTATTTAGAACTATAGTATCAGGTATCCACATTTGTATTCTTGACACTATAGTGTTCCTATAAGACGATTCTTTATCAATATGTGGCTACATGTTGCTTTGTTTTAATTTTTGATTTTCCTTTCTCTCTCAGAATGTTTCCCATTTTAAACTTACGAAAGTAATGGCTGTTAAAAATGATGGCTCAATTCTTGGATGTAATAACCAGAATAACCCCTATTGTGATTGATGGTTAATGTTAGCCAGCAGTCATATTAAACATACTAAGCTGTGCAAAAAGGTGGAAGGCTTAAACGCTGTACGCTAATTAAAATAGTTTTGGGCCTAAGATAACCATTATAAAGAAATGTTAAAATTTTAAACAGTCCCTCCATATATGCAGTAAAAAAAAAAATAATAATTCAAATCAGAGAAAAAAATAACTTTGTTGCACAAACATTATTTGATAAAGAACGTTAATACGAAAACTAACAATTGTAGTGCTTTCAAAACTGAATTTTTCATTTCTAAATATGTTTTGTATTTCTGTGAAATATTGTCATGTGTATGGTCCGTTAATTTATTAAAGGGACAAACTAAGCAAGGTAACCACTACCGTTCATTGTAGTGGCTGTGATGTAAAAAGTCTTTGAATGCAGTTCTCCTAATTTGGGTCAAACCGTCTTCAAGTGGTTTAAAAAAAAAAAAAAAAAAAGTTAGTTGTCCTATCAAATCAATTCCCAGCACTCTCAAACTATCGTTGCCACTCAAATTCTGGTGTGCTTATTGAAAAGATTTGAAGTTTGAAATAAACTAGGAGGATGGGACCTACAGTTTCCTTGCATCATAATCACTATGATGAGCTGTAGTAGTTTTAGTGCTGAACTGTACACAAAACACACTTATGTCTCAATATGTACCAATAGATTACTCATTATTTCTAGAGCTGAAGCAATTATATATTGTCTTCTGTGCAATAACATTTCTGCCCTTAGATCAACACTGTGCACTATATCATTTTACTCCCTTTTTAGCCTGATTTTTTTTGTATTTTTATAGCAACTGATTATTTTGACACATTCTTGCTGTGTATTGTTGTAGTCAAATTGTTAGCAAATGTATTTTCAGTTTAAGCACACTTAATATATCAACCTTCCACTACTCCACAATTTGGCCACGAGCAACAGTGAAGACAACAATATGGCATCACTTGTCCGCTATATGCATATAAAAACCCCTTTCAATCCCGATTTATGCAGTGGAATCCCACTGTAAAACTGTGGGGTGTCTTATATGTCATTTAGAAGATAGCAGCTACTCATCCACATCTAGCAACCTGGTTGTAGGAGTAAGTAATCATCTGACAACTATTATTTAAAGGACCACTATAGGCACCCAGACCACTTCAGCTCAATGAAGTGGTCTGGGTGCCAGGTCCATCTAGGATTAACCCTTTCTGCTTTAAACATAGCAGTTTCAGAGAAACTGCTATGTTTACACTAGGGTTAATCCAGCCTCTAGTGGCTGTCTCAATGACAGCCGCTAGAGGCGCTTCCGCGCTTCTCACTGTGATTTTCACAGTGAGAAGAAGCCAGCGGCCATAGGAATGCATTGAGTATGCTTTCCTATGAGACTGGCTGAATGCGCGCTTGCGGCTCCTGCCGTGCATGCGCATTCAACCGATGATGGGGAAAGAAGGAGGAGACCGTCGCCAAGAAATACTTACATTTGATGCTACTTGAAATTTTAAGTACATGCACATGCCCATTAGGCCTCCCTCCCCCTCTTTGTCGGAGGAGGTGGAGTATAAATGAATAATTAAACCGGCATCCGCTAACGTTTTCATAGCTATAAGATTATATAATTAGCTCTATGGTTACATCTTTTTGGATCTTAAAATCTCGTTCTATACTGTTAGTATGGTAAACTACAAGTGTGTTACTGGCATTTTAGTTAAATCCACAAGCCATTGTTGGTTACCTCGCACATAGCCCACAGATAAGACTCAGAAACTAATTTCAGATAAGCTTTGTTTTCCTTCTGTACATTAGCTTTTCCATTTAGCACAATATATGCATGAACATTTTCTTACGGATTTTAAGTGAACTTTTTCACCCAAACATTCGTAGAACAGCTGCACTATACATTTTCAATTGGATCGTGGACACCATTTCTTACTCCCCCCCACCCCCCATGAATTGCTCGGTGAGTTATAATATGGATCACTGGCTTAATACAGATTCTCTAAAACAAAAGTATTATTTTTAATAACATACCTCCCTACTATCTCTCAGCATGACAGTCATATTTTTTGCACGGCTCGCAGTCACCTGGTGTGCATGCTCCATGACTGCCTCGCACCTTCTTGGGTGGGAACATCACTGGCAGTCCCACTCCAACAACAGCCCTGCATTCCTACCTTCCAATATCCTAAACTTATTTTTACATTTTCATTCAAATCTAAATGCATCTATAACTAATAAGTGAGCAGATTGATTTAGACACAGTTAATGTATATCTCTGAAACTATTTATTCAGATATGCTATACTTATTAAAGTCCCCTCTTAGCAGGTCAATGTGATAAAAAATAACAAAAAACTATAGAGCATTTAAGTGTCTGAGATTTTATTTTTTACACTGTGACATAACTTTATTTATTTTATTACTTTAATTCTTTTGTAGGAAAAACTGCTGGTTATTTACCATTGTTACTGCTAGTGAATATTTCCATACATTGAATTATATTGTTCCATGGCGATATAGAAGTATATGGAAATCTTGATTAAAACACTGGTCCTTTATATTTGATTTTTGAAAGTAGAAGAATGAAAAGTCAAGGCATACTGTGTTTGTCCCAAAAGCTATTGCTCTGTGTCATAGTAGAGGAAGAAAATAGTCACCTTCTGTAGGAATTCTTGTGCACACTGATACAGAAATAGAAGCTATTAAAATATGTTTAGACTTTAAAAAAAAAAATAGTTATTATGTTTGGCAAGATAGGCAGGGCACTTGAGTTCATATGTGCGTAAACTGATGTATAATGCTGATTGACATGATTTCTTTGTTTGCACTAAACCCTGCTTCCATCTGGGAACATGATACATATTTTGTAAACTTGATTGTTAATGATTTGACTCTTGCAACAAGAATGCTTGCCTTGCATCTGCTGCACCCGTGTAGTACCTATGTTTAAATAAAGGTACACTGTTATTACCTGTATGTCTTTCATTACTTGTATGAATGCGCAATAATTGGAATGGTCATGAAAATATGAACACTTGTCAGCTGATGTGAGGGTGTTAACTGATGGAACCTGTCAAGTCTGTATGGTATGGTAAGATTATCATCCTAAATGCAAACCCACCAATGATCAAATGCTCTTAATTGTAACTTCACATTTTGATGGATAAATGCATGGAGTTTATCACTATTGCAACTTGAACTAAAATATACTGAAGAAAAAAAAGCACAATGATATGATTGATATTAATAGACACTATTTGTTACAATTAAAGGGACCATTTAAGCATTGAAACAACATTCAGCTTAAAAGGAATCTTTCTGCACTGGTACTGCTTCATCTCTTTGACGTGCTTATGGTGTTTACAGCCCCCTTGCAACGTCCTTTCATTTAGTGTTAACCCCTTAATGACGCGTGACGAAAATTTTCCGTCAAGGCAGACCTACCTTTAACCCCTTAAGGACACATGACGTGTGACATGTCATGATTCCCTTTTATTCCAGAAGTTTGTAAGGACGCATGATGGAAAATTTCCCTCATTGACTAAAGTTAACCCTAGATTGTGGGGTTACGGCTCCTCCGAACTGCCTCGGTATTTGAAGCAGACCGGGAGCACCCGATCGCACTGTCCCTGCAGCTGTGATCGCTCTGAAAGGCTGTCAGAACGAGCACATGTGCTGCAGGGACTTCTGATCCCACCTCCCTGTGCTCCCGCGTTCAGTGTGAAGTGCAGAGAGAAGAATCAGCAGTGATCTCCCTGTGTGAAAAAAATAAAGTTAGTTTAACATCCAACACACCTTTACCCATTTAAAAATAAAAATTAACCCTTTCCTTGCCAATTGATCACTGACTTCAGTAATCAATTGGCAGGGACTGCATTTTTACTGTGATCTGATTTGTTTGTATTTTTAACCCATGACGGTTACCTTTTATTGATTTTTTTTTTTTTATCCCTCAGGGGTTACATTTATTTTATTAATTAATTTAAATATTTTACAAATATATATTTAGCTAGCTGGGGTGGGTGGAAGTTATTGGGGAATTTGGTGTTAGGCTAGCTAAGAGTTAACAAAAAAATGTTTTTAAAGCTTTAAAAAGTTCAAAAAAATGTTTTATTAACATTTCAAAAAAGTTAAAAAAAATCCCACCCACCCCCCCTTTTCCCAGTCCTAATAAAAAAAATAAACCCTTCCCTGCCAGTTGATCAAAATAATACAGATCACAGTAATACAGATCCCACGCTATGGTTCAAAATATGCCTTTTGAAATACCCCAGGGTGTATTCTTTCAAAAATGGTATGCGTTTGTGGGAAAGTTTGAATAACCAACCAGCTAGACTACTCTGAAATGGAACATGGACACAGCATAAAACTTCAAAGTTAGTAAAAAAATAAAAAATGAATGGCTGTGTCTCAAATGTACCCCTTCGACTTCCACATATACCTGTCAAAGGTACATACGAGGGTATTGCTGTACTCAGACGACATAGCTGAGCAACATATGAAGTATTATACAACCATAGCACACATAAGGTTTGCAAAATATACTGTGCAAACTCACTTTGTCAAAAAGGCAGAACAATGCTTACTACTACACTTGGTACAAGCTAGCGAAAAATGATCCCACGCTGAGGTTCAAAATACCCTAGGATGTCTTCTTTAAGAAATGGTATGCCTTATGGGATAGTTGGAATATATAGTCTGCTAAAATACTACAAAAAGGGATCTGGACACAGCGTAAAAATTCAAAGTTTGAAAAAAATTGTAATGGCTGTGTCTCAAATGTTCTCCTTCAATGTCCACATATACCTAGCAAAGGTACATACGGGGGTATTGCTGTACTCAGATAAGATAGCTGAGCAACATATGAAGTATTATACAGTCGTAGAACACATAAGGTTTGCAAAATATACTGTGCAAACTCACTTGGTGAGTCAAAAAGGCAGAAAAATGCTTATTACCACTACACTTGGTACACGCTAGCGGAAAATGATTTCATGCTAAGGTTCAAAATATGCCTTTTGAAATACCCTGGGATGTCTTCTTTAAGAAATGGTATGCCTTTATGGTGTAGTTGGAATATGTAGCCTGCTCAAGTGCTCCAAAGTGGGACACGGACGCATTAAAACCCTCCATGCAAATTCACAGTTATAAACCTGAACTTGTCACATCTCTTTTACAGCACTGTAACTTCACAAAATAGTGTCTAGGTCATACATTGGGCATATTGTTTTACTCAGAAGATGTAACTGAGCATAATTTGGGGGATTTTATGACAGTAGTACATATCAAGTGTAAGAAATACTCTGCAAAAATGCAACATATATGTAAAAATCCAATTTTTTTCCCCTCACCACAAACATTGACATAAAATGGTGACAAGTTAAGGCACAATATACACTATATAAGATGCCATGTGGTGTCTGCTTTATCAAATGGAAGCCCTTTGTGGGGTTATTTGAACAGTCAAACAACTGAGACATAGGCCCATCATATCCATCTATGAAAATTCTAACTATAGAAACTGATATAGCCTTGTCTCTTATATAGCTTCACAGAATAGTGCCGAAGGCATACAATGAGGGTATCGGTATACTCAGTAGATTTAGCTGAACACAATATGGGATTCTGTGCAGGAATAGCACACACCAATATTTAGCAGAGTTTGTAGATGAAATGGCTATGTAAAAAGTGTCAAACTAACCTTAGGTAAATAGCCTGTGATGTCTACTTTATATAAATATATACTTTTGTGTGGCAATTTTGTTTTCTGTGATGGCTACTAAACCTACAAGACAAACATACCAACTTCTAAAATTGTTTCACATTGAAATTTTATTTTAGTCCTTTTATTTTGTGACCTGTAGCTTTCAAAATAAGCTGAAATCCTTTACATATTATGTACTCTATAAATCAAGACACATACATAAATTTATTTTGAATTACTTTTATTAAGCTTGAAATATTATGCACATGCTATTATTGCCAAAACTGTGAAAAAAAAATCCCACTCCCTCCATTTTTTGGCATTTGTTTTACAATTACTTAGAATTTTTCTATGTATATGTGACATCAAATTAATGCCCTTTTTGTCCTGTAAAAAAGGGTATATAATATGTGTTGGTGCAATAAATGACAGAGATGCAAATTGCATTTGAACAAAAATCGCAAAAATGGCTTGTGTCCTTAAGGATAAGTCCAGTTTTTGAAGCTGTGTCCTTTAGGGGGGTTAAACCATTTTTAATGTTTAGCCTGGCAAAAGCATGGCTAATCAATATAACACCTGTTTCTAATAATTCTTTCTACTAGGTTAGGTAAATGGGGTAAATAGTTTTTATGGGGACTTACATTTATACAATACTGAGACCCTTTTTAATAAAACAAGGTTGGCATTGTACATGCTATAATTAGTTACTGAGAGGCACATGAATTGTGTTAAGGCAGTCCAACAGGCATCTAACTGTTTTGCTTTGAGCAAGTAAATGTATGTTTCATGTGATCACATTCACACATCCTTCTTAGTCTCTATTAATGGCCTTGTGATATAGTATATAGATAAAACAAGTTATTGTGTTACTTGTTACTGAATGTATTAACCTCTTGTTTGCCAAAGGGGTGGGCCCTGTACTTGCCATTTAAACAGTTTAGTTTATATTTTTCCTGTTGTGCCTACAATAATAAGTTTAAATAATTGTATAGTGTTTTGTATAAATGTATTGTTCAGTTAATGGAGTTAATAATATAACTGTATTACTAACAACCCAACATGTGGATAGCATTTTAAGATATATGTGTGTGTTAGTGGTGTCCCGAACGGTTTGCTGGCGAATAGTTCCTGGCGAACAAAGCTTGTTCGCGTTCGCCACGGATGGCGAACATATGCGATGTTCGGTCCGCCCCCTATTCGTCATCATTGAGTAAACTTTGACCCTGTACCTCACAGTCAGCAGACGCATTCCAGCCAATCAGCAGCAGACCCTCCCTCCCAGACCCTCCCACCTCCTAGACAGCATACAATTTAGATTAATTCTGAAGCTGCATTCTTTTTTTTTTTGTATTTTTTTTTTTTTTTTAGACAGAAGTGTGTTATATTTGAGCATGCTAGGCTGAACATGCATATATCATGACTAGTTGCACTGAGGGTATGAGTATATAGCAGTACATTGTTGTGAAAGATGTCTGTCATGTTTAGGGTGTAGCTTGCACGTCAGAGGCGGCTCTCTAATTAGGCGGTTTAGGTGGCCGCATAAGGCCTTGCGCTGGCTGGGGCCTCACGGCCGCCTAAACCGCCTGTGGGCAGACTGTGTCAGGTCCTCGATCACAGACCGAGGACCTGACACCAGGAGGGGGCCCGGCGGCTTGCCCGGTATCCCGCCGGGTGCGAGGCCCCTCCTGGCTGCCCGGCCAGCCACCGCAGACACCGGTCTGCAGCTCCGCAGTGTTGCATGTGTCTTGCGAAAACTGGCCAATCAGAGCGTTGTCGCGGGTTACCATGGCAACGCGCTGATGGTCTCGCAAGATTACATGGTCTGCAGCTCTGCGGAGCTGCAGAACGGGAGCAGTGGCCACCGGACCACCAGGGACTAAAGGTAGGCTCTCTCACCCCCCACCACACTCAGCCTCCATACCACCCTCCCCACCACCTTTAGCCTCATCACCCTCCCTACCACCCTCAGCCAGCCTCCCCACCACCCTCAGCCTCATCACCCTCCCTACCACCCTCAGCCTCCTCACCCTCCCTACCACCCTCAGCCTCACCACCCTCCCCACCACCCTCAGCCTCCCTACCGCCCTCAGCCTCACCACCCTCCCCACCACCCTCAGCCTCCCTACCACCCTCAGCCTCACCACCCTCCCCACCACCCTCAGCCTCACCACCCTCAGCCTCCCTACCACCTTCAGCCTCACCACCCTCAGCCTCACCACCCTCCCCACAACCCTCAGCACCCCCCACCACCCTCAGCCTCAGCACCCCCAATACCCTCAGCCTCACCACCCTCAGCCTCACCACCCTCAGCCTCAGCACCCTCCACCACCCTAAGCCTCAGCACCCTCAGCCTCACCACTACCCTCAACCACCCTCAGCCTCAGTCTAGAGCCGCCTCTGTTGCACGTTATCAACTGTGTATTTATATCAGCAGCCCCATGAGAGGAGACTAGTGAATAACATAATACATGAACGGTTAAGGTAAAGGCATGTAAGGAACTACAACAATAAACTCTTTAGGAGGTGAAATAATGACATGTTTAAACGCTTGCTACTTTACGATTAGTTAATGTGCAGAGAGCAGTTCATGTGATCAAAGGCATGGTGTGGAGGATCGGCTATAGTGGGACATGCTTGGCAGGCTGCTGTTTACTGCTTGTGCTCATCCGATCCCTTCTGGGCACCAGGTGCAGACCCTGGGAGTCCCTGATACCTGGAACAACAAAGGCAAGTCTCTGGCTGAGTGCCGGGTTCGCGGCTTGAGGTGGTGGAAGCTTGTTTTGTCGGGTGGTCGGATCTGTCCCGGTGGTGCTTCACGTCCGGTGCGGTATTGTGGTGGCTTAAGGTGGAGGCGAGTGCTTGACGTGGGGCAGGCTCGTCATTTCTGTTTGTGCCTCCGGTCCCGTCTTCGACGCCTTTTGCGTTGGTGGATTTTAATGGGGACTGCTTCGCTTAGCTGTGATGGAGCTTGTTGGGGCTGTGGTGGAGCTTGTTGGGGCTTCCTGCTTGTTATTGCTTCCAAAATTGATTGAAGAGTCTGTCCAGCTTAGACTCAATATCCCGCCATGCTTTGCTGGTACCAGGAGGACACGCGGCCGCCGCCATATTGGGAGAGTCGCAGATGAGTATGTCAGCCTGGGCGGCTGTGCTCTGTGCGTCCATTAGCTCCAGACAGCCTCTCAGGGGTGGACCGGGATAACCCCCACCGGTCCGAGGGGGGGTAACGGAGCTCCTGCCGGGAAGTAGCTGCTCCTGGGCATCCCGGGATCGGGAGATCGGCCGCCTATCCCGCCCGGTGAGCACCAGGCCACACTTGTCACGCGGAGGTAAGTAAGACTCGAGTTGCTGACCGCTATTAAGCATGTCGGGTCGGTCAGGTAGGAGCAACATTGCTGGGTCATCCCCTTCTGGGGTGAAATTAGCTTGTTGATAGCTGCTTAAAGTGAGATATTGAGGGAGCTCACACGAAGTGCGTCTTTCCTCCATGACAGCTAGGCCCCGCCCCCCGGAGGCTGCATTCTTAGTGAGAGGAGGGACAGTGTAGCTGCTGCTGATTTAATAGGGAAATCGATAGCTAGGCTAGTGTATTCAGTGTCCACTACAGTCCTGAAGGACTCATCTGATCTCTGCTGTAAGGACAGCACCCCAAAAAGCCCTTTTTAGAGCTAGAACATCAGTCTGCTTTTTTTTAAATTTCCTGTGTAATCTTATTGCAGTTGCCTGCCTGCCAGCGTGTGTGTCAGGCTCACAGCGTATACTGTGCCCACTTGCCCAGTGCCACCACTCATATCTGGTGTCACAATAGCTTGCATTTTAAAAAAAAAAAGAGGAAGAGACCTTTAATGACATCAGTGAGGACAAGGAACGGGACATGGCTAGCTTGGTATCCAACCTTGTGCAAATGGGGAGTTTGCGGTTGTGCAAATGGACTGTTTGCGGTTGTTTGCGGTGCGTTAAACGGGGAGTTTGGTCTGTCACTGTGAAGCGGGCGTAACCCTTACACTACCTGATCGATACAACATCATACCTGATGTTTTAAAGCACGTTATTCCAAACAATTTAGAAATGTTAGGTGATTTATGCCCTTTATGGATTAAAACCAGACTCTGCATCAACTATGTAATTTTCCATGGGAGTTTTGCCATGGATCCCCCTCCGGCATGCCACAGTCCAGGTGTTAGTCCCCTTGAAACAACTTTTCCATCACTATTGTGGCCAGAAAGAGTCCCTGTGGGTTTTAAAATTCGCCTGCCTATTGAAGTCTATGGCGGTTCGCCCATTCGCGAACATTTGCAGAAGTTCGCATTCGTCGTTCGCGAACGGAAAATTTTATGTTCGCGACATCACTAGTGTGTGTGTGTATGTATATATATATTGGAAGGCTTGGCCTGAAGTTGTGGGAGGGGCTTATGGACCTTTAAAAGGGACTCCCCCCCTCCCCCCCTACCGCTGCCGTGTTACAGACCCCCATTTTCTCTGCAGAACGCTGGTATCCTGCTCTCCTGAGTGGCTCAGTCGTCCCGGCTCACTGTTCCTACGGTTGCGACCGCCAACCCGGCGGCAGATAAACGGCCGTGTCGGCGCCCTCTAGTGACATCATTTTGGATCCTTGTGTGATCCAGTAAACCGTAAGCTTACTTCGCTCGCACGGCCTTTCCGGCCTACGAGCACGGAGGCCACGTGGGCACCTTTCACACTTGCCCGCAGGGGGAGGGGGGGTGTTCTGCTACAGAGGGTCCTTATGATCCCAGGGAGGGTTGCACGCTTTTACTCCTGTGGGTTCACTCGATCACGGCTTTCCTCTATTAAACTGTTCTATAACATGCACAAGATCCAATTCCTCACTAAAAGAACTGAACCTACTGTAACACTTCATGTGATCTCAGGATGTAAACAGTTAACCCTCCTTCTTTTTACTCACATTTATCTAATTGTAGCCACGCTTTGCTGTTCCTACTCTTATAGGCAGTTGCATTTTTTTGACTGCAGGTTTAAGTTTCCATTACACCTACACAATCTTCCTCTGAAACACTCTCCTGCGCTATACCTGCAGCATCTTTCTATAATGACACTCTTCCTACAACTATGGACTACATTGCTCACAATCTGTCACGGTTGTGTACCCCAACACGCAAGATTTAGTCCAACGAGAGACAAGATAAAAAAGATACGTCTTACCGGGCCTTAGAATGGCCGGACTAACTTAGTACAGAGAAATGACAGAGTCAGGAACGAGCCAAAGGCAGGGGAACAAAGAGACAGTGAAAACAAGAAGTTAGCCAAGGACTGGTACACAGGAGTCAGGAAACCGGCAAACAAGACAAAGCAGGGATAAAGAGAAAAACGGAGTCAGGTACAAAGCCATGGTCAAGCAAAAAAAAAACCACTACTGGACAAAACAAGCACTAAAGGGAACTGAGGCAGAAACCACAATAGGGCAGGGAGCTAAGGGAAAGGTGAGTATAAATACCATAGAGTTTAATTTGATTGCCCCTGTCATATCCACGCCCCCAAAACGTGAGTGTATGGGGAATGTGGAATGACATGGGCCAATGGGAGACCGTTTTACATTTCGGCTTCCACTGTCCCTTTAAAAGCGCGCCCGAGACGCGCGGCACGCACCCAGAGCCAGGCGAGTCATGTGGCTGCGTGTTGCGGTCAGTGCACCCCTTCCGGATCTCCCTGTCGTGCAACTCGTGCAGATGCAGGACCACGCACGGCGGGGACAGAGGACTTCGCCTGGCCCCCGGAGAGGGTAAGTACCGCTACAGTACCCCCCCTGAAGACACGCCCACCGGGTGGGGAGGACCAGGCCTGGCAGGAAAATGAGAATGGAAGGAGCACAGAAGGCGAGGAGCGTGAACAGCGTCAGCGGAAATCCAACTCCCATCCCAAGGCCCATCTCCCTTCCAATGCACCAGGTACTGGAGGCGACCCCGGAGAAAACGAGAGTCAAGCACGGCAGCCACCTCAAATTCCTCATGACCCTCCACAGAAACAGGAGGAGGAGGAACATGCCGGGTATAACGGTTACACAGGAGCGGCTTCAAGGAGGTGTGAAAGACGTTAGGAATACGCAGGTTTCTGGGAAGATCCAGGGCATAAGAAGCAGGATTAACTTTATGCAAGATACGAAAAGGACCGATAAAATGGGGAGCCAGCTTCATAGAAGGCACATGAAGACCGAAGTTGCGAGTGGTAATCCAAACCCTATCCCCCACAACATAGGATGGAGCCGCCCTGCGATGTTTGTCAGCATGAACCTTTTGACGTGCAGCAGAATCTACCAAAGAACGCTGAATCTGCTCCCAGGTAGTACGTAAACCAGCCAAATGCTCATACAGAACACAGTCATTCACTACTCAGGGCGATGTCAACATCAAACATGGCATTCAAAGTTGAAACTATCCCAGGGTGCAGAATAAATGTTTAGGAAGGTATCTCTCAAGACATGTTAAAAACCACAAGTTACATTTGCTTTTGAAACTGTTTATGTACACTAGACATCACTTTTATTCAACCCCAAATTATTGTATGCCATGTTTTGCAGATTGCAAGGTACCTGTCAGAGAAACACCTGGCCCTTTAAACCTCAACCCTAATTCATAGGTGGGTAGGTTATGGTAGTATGGGTCGTATCCATCTGATAATTTCCGTATGACTATAGATATACCGTTTTAATTTGGTTTAGGCCTCCCTCCTTAGTTGGGATCTCAGAGTGTCACAAGGCAGATCCTTTAAAGCAGACTTTACCAACAGGTACGGCACTCCAGGCCCGCTCCATTAGCCTATTTATACTACAAGGTTAACGGGCTGATAAGGAATTAGGTGGACAATTAGATATTTCGTTCAGTCACCCTCAGTGCCTGTCTCCATGACACCATTACTGCACTTTCAGAGTGTAATGGTGTCATGGAGACAGGCACTGAGGCTAGTGGTGTTGTGCAGAGAGGCACTGAGGCTAGTGGTGTTGTGCAGAGAGGCACTGAGGCTAGTGGTGTTGTGCAGAGAGGCACTGAGGCTAGTGGTGTTGTGCAGAGAGGCACTGAGGCTAGTGGTGTTGTGCAGAGAGGCACTGAGGCTAGTGGTGTTGTGCAGAGAGGCACTGAGGCTAGTGGTGTTGTGCAGAGAGGCACTGAGGCTAGTGGTGTTGTGCATAGAGGCACTGAGGCTAGTGGTGTTGTGCAGAGAGGCACTGAGGCTAGTGGTGTTGTGCAGAGAGGCACTGAGGCTAGTGGTGTTGTGCAGAGAGGCACTGAGGCTAGTGGTGTTGTGCAGAGAGGCACTGAGGCTAGTGGTGTTGTGCAGAGAGGCACTGAGGCTAGTGGTGTTGTGCAGAGAGGCACTGAGGCTAGTGGTGTTGTGGAGAGAGGCACTGAGGCTAGAGGTGTTGTGGAGAAAGGCACTGAGGCTAGAGGTGTTGTGGAGAGAGGCACTGAGGCTAGAGGTGTTGTGGAGAGAGGCACTGAGGCTAGTGCTGTTGTGGAGAGAGGCATTGAGGCCAGTGGTGTTGTGCAGAGAGGCTTGAAGACTATGATGAGGCCTAATAGAAAGCAGTTGTTGTTGGGGGATTCCATCATAAGAGGTGTGGAGATGGACTATGGTGGTCTTGTGAGGTGTCTTCCCGGAGCTACTGCTCACAGAGACAGGAGACGTATCTGTAATATTGTTAAGCAAGCAAAGCAGGAAGGGGAATTGGATGTACTTGTCCATTTAGGGACAAATGACTTGGCTTGCAATGAGGTTTCAGAGGTTAAGGAAGTTTTTAGTGTTTTTGCCAATGATATATGGCAGGTTGCTTCCACACTGTCATTCTCTGAAGTTCTGCCTGTGCATAACACTCAGAATGACAGGCGGATGCGTATTAGGGACTTTAACTTGTGGCTTGGTGAATGGTGTCGGGAGCAAGGATTTGGCTTTATTGCTCATGGTAGCTCTGTTTGGAACGGAAATAAACTGTACAAAAAAGATGGTTTGCATCTTTCTCAAAAGGGAACAAATGTTCTCAGTGAGCAGTTCAGAGGTTTTGCTAAGATGTATTTAAACTAGGAGGGGGGCAAAAGGGTGATAAAACATCAATCCAATTGTCCCCCAAAACAAGGACAGAAGGTGCCTGTAGCAAGTGTGTTAAAAAATGATAAGCTTAGAGTCATGTCTACAAATGCTAGCAGTTTAGGGAATAAGATCCATGAACTTGTGGCAATAATGGCAACTGATAGTGTAGATTTAGTCGCTGTTACTGAGACATGGTATAATGAAAAAAATGACTGGGACATAGCAATACCAGGGTACTCTTTATATAGAAAAGACAGGGAAGGCAAGAAAGGGGGAGGGGTGGCCCTGTATGTGAAGGATAGCATAAAATCTAGCCTAATAAAGGTTAGTGAGACGAACATAGAGTCCATTTGGGTTACGTTAGAATTTGGTAATCACACAGTAGTTCGTGTAGGTGTGATTTATAGGCCCCCAGGACAAATTGAAGAGTTAGATAATCTACTGATGAAGAAATAGCTAAAATAACAATGAAGGGGGAAGTTATCACCATGGGTGAGTTTAATCTTCCTGATGTGAATTGGAAAACAAAAATAGCTACTTGTGCCAGAAGCACACAAATTCTAAACTCCCTACTGGGATTGTCTCTAAAACAAGTTGTTGAGGAGCCAACTCGTAAAGAGGCCATACTAGATTTAGTGTTAACAAATGGAGATTTGGTATCAGATATTACTGTAGGTGAAAGTTTAGGATCCAGTGATCATCAGTCAGTGTGGTTTAATATAAGAACAGTGACTGAGTCACACCACACAAAAACAAAAGTTTTAGACTTTAGAAAAACAGACTTTTCTAAAATTAGAATATGTGTAAAGGAGTCATTATCAGACTGGAGCAACTTAAATGGAGTCCAAAATAAATGGGATTATTTAAAAGCTGCACTACTGAAGGCAACAGAAAATTGCATTAGGCTTGTCAGTAAAAGCAAAAAATTTAAGAAACCACTGTGGTACTCCGCAGATGTGGCCAAAATAGTAAAAAACAAAAAGTTAGCATTTAGTAATTATAAAAAAACCCAGAGTGAGGAAGACAGAATGACCTATAAGATTAGGCAGAAAGAGGCTAAGCAAGTTATAAGAGCTTCCAAATCACACACAGAAGATAAAATAGCACAGTCAGTAAAAAAGGGGGACAAAACTTTTTTTAGATACATAAATGAGAAAAGAAAAGTTAAACAAGGATTAGTTAGATTAAAAACAAAAGAAGGAAGGTTTGTAGATGAGGATAAAGGTCTAGCTGACTGCCTCAATGAATATTTTTGTTCGGTATTTACAGCTGAAAATGAAGGAAAGGGACCTCTGTTAAAAAAAAAGGATAAATGAGTCATTTATTACACGTGAGTTTACAGAGGAAGAGGTTCTATTTCAACTGTCAAATGTAAAGACAAATAAGTCAATGGGACCTGATGGAATACACCCAAAGCTATTAAAAGAGCTTAGTGGTGTACTAGCAAAACCATTAACAGATTTATTTAACCAATCATTGTTAACAGGAGTAGTCCCAGAAGATTGGAAGTTAGCGAATGTTGTGCCCATTCACAAGAAAGGTAATAGGGAGGAGTCGGGCAACTATAGGCCAGTAAGCCTTACTTCAGTAGTGGGGAAAGTGATGGAAACCATGTTAAAGGATAGGATTGTTGAACATCTAAAAACACATGGATTTCAAGATCAGAGACAACATGGGTTTACTTCAGGGAGATCATGCCAAACTAATCTTATTGATTTTTTTGATTGGGTAACTAAAATTATAGATCAGGGTGGTGCAGTAGACATTGCTTACCTAGATTTCAGTAAGGCTTTTGACACTGTTGCACATAGAAGGCTTATCAATAAACTGCAATCTTTGAGTTTGGATTCCAATATTGTTGAATGGGTAAGGCAGTGGCTGAGTGACAGGCAACAGAGGGTTGTAGTCAATGGAGTATATTCGAAGCTTGAGCTTGTCACCAGTGGGGTACCTCAGGGATCTGTACTTGGACCCATTCTCTTTAATATTTTTATTAGTGATATTGCAGAAGGTCTTGATGGTAAGGTGTGTCTTTTTGTGGATGATACTAAGATATGTAACAGGGTTGATGTTCCAGGAGGGATAAGCCAAATGGCAAATGATTTAGGTAAACTAGAAAAATGGTCAGAGTTGTGGCAACTGACATTTAATGTGGATAAGTGCAAGATAATGCATCTTGGACGTAAAAACCCAAGGGCAGAGTACAGAATATTTGATAGAGTCCTAACCTCAACATCTGAGGAAAGGGATTTAGGGGTGATTATTTCTGAGGACTTAAAGGTAGGCAGACAATGTAATAGAGCAGCAGGAAATGCTAGCAGAATGCTTGGTTGTATAGGGAGAGGTATTAGCAGTAGAAAGAGGGAAGTGCTCATGCCATTGTACAGAACACTGGTGAGACCTCACTTGGAGTACTGTACACAGTACTGGAGACCATATCTTCAGAAGGATATTGATACCTTAGAGAGAGTTCAAAGAAGGGCTACTAAACTGGTTCATGGATTGCAGGATAAAACTTACCAGGAAAGGTTAAAGGATCTTAACATGTATAGCTTGGTGGAAAGACGAGACAGGGGGGATATGATAGAAACATTTAAATACATAAAGGGAATCAACACAGTAAAAGAGGAGACTATATTTAAAAGAAGAAAAACTACCACAACCAGATGACATAGTCTAAAATTAGAAGGACAAAGGTTTAAAAATAATATCAGGAAGTATTACTTTACTGAGAGGGTAGTGGATGCATGGACTAGCCTTCCAGCTGAAGTGGTAGAGGTTAACACAGTAAAGGAGTTTAAGCATGCGTGGGGTAGACATAAGGCTATCCCAACTGTAAGATAAGGTCAGGGACTAATGAAAGTATTTAGAAAAAAGGGCAGACTAGATGGGCCAAATGGTTCTTATCTGCCGTCACATTCTATGTTTCTATACAAGCAGATTGCAGCAAAACACGCCGACTTTCAGAATTTACTGCCAGGTTTCGTCAAGTGCCAGGTCTAAACTACGCCTCCTGATTATGTTTCCGTGGCGCGTTTCACCTGCTTTTTCCCCTCTGGGTTTCATCAGACAACGCCCATCTCTCCCTCCTCCGGCTTTTAAGTCTCTTGACTCCGACTTTGCTGTTCTCTTATTGATTTTAAAATTCGTTCTGCAGCCAGGGGGAGTTTGCTACATATAAATGTGAATATTTAATAGCAATGTTTAATGCATATGAATGTATATAAGGACTGATAACTTGAAGATAAAGTACTGTACATGATTCCTATTAAGAATATGGAATTGCCATAAAGGTCCGATATGCAGCAAACTTGAAAGGCCCTTTTGTGGGCCGAAACGTTGTTTCTATTTTGCTCCAATAAATCTGCCCACTGGATTGAACTTGAGTGCCTGGACCATCATTACTTTTTTGCAGAATGACAATTAAAACTGGAAGCGTACAAATTCTAACAAGTTTTTAGTTTTCTATAGTTACAACTGCATGTATAACTATTTATTTAATCATACAAAAAGAAAACCAGAGAAAAAGAGTGGCAAACGAAAGATTGAAAAACAAGTCAACCATGTTCTACCGTGTTCTAAGTAAGGTCTGTCTTACTGCTCTAACACATGGGAGTCCAATTCAGATCATTCACCTTAGACTTCTATGTATAGAGATCTGTATGTTTTAATTTTTATTTAATTTGTAGATAGTTTACACCAATGTATAGAGTTTACCTCAGTCTAGGCCAATTTCAAGTGATCAATTAATAATATAATTTCAATAACAAACCCCTGTCACAAATGGCAATGAATGAGTTTGTGCAACTGCAATTATATTAGTTATTCTTTTAATGATATCTTAGTGAGCATATTACTTGACTTGACTTGTTGCAGCATATTGTGTATTTCATTTTTAAAGGGATACTATAGTCACCAAAACCACTTTAGCGTAATGAAGCAGTTTTAGTGTACAAATCATGTCCCTGCAGTCTCACTGCTCAATTCTCTGTCATTTAGGAGTTAAATCACTTTGTTTATGAACCCTAGTCACACCTCCCTGCATGTGACTTGCACAGCCTTCCTAAACACTTCCTGTAAAGAGTCATTTAAAGTGTATCCTTCCTTTATTGCAAGTTCTGTTTAATTTAGATTGTTTTAATCCCGTTATGTTAATAGCTGCTAGACCCTGCAAGAGCCTCTTGTATGTGATTAAGGTTCAATTTACGGAGAAAGAGATACAATTGTTTAAGGTAAATGACATCTGATTGAAAGTGAAACCAGTTTTGTTCATGCAGTGCCGGGAGGTGTGGCAAGGGCTGCATAAACAGAAACAAAGTGATTTAATGCATTTTTCGCTCCATAAGACGCACCACACCATAAGACGCACATAGTTTTTAGAGGAGGAAACCCAGAAAAAAAATATTCTGAACAAACTGTCCCATAGTGTTTCTTACTATGGGACAGTTTGTTCAGAATATTTTTTTTTCTCCCCTGTCCCATAGTGTTCCTTACCACCCACTCCCCTCTCCTGTCCCATAGTTATCTTTAAACCCCCCCCTCCCCTGTCCCATAGTGATTTTTAACCCCCCCTTTCTCTGTCCCATAGTGATTTTTAACCCCTTTTTGTCCCATAGTGTCCCCCCCTCCCCTTGTCCCATAGTGTCCCCCCTCCCCTCCCCTTGTCCCATAGTGTCCCCCCTCCCCTTGTCCCATAGTGTTCTCCCCCCTCCCCTTGTCCCATAGTGCACTTTCCCTCCCATAGTGTCCCTCCCTCCCCTTGTCCCATAGTCTCCCCCCTTCCATCCCCTCGTCCCATAGTGTCCCCCCCTCTCCTCGTCCCATAGTGTTCTCCCCCCATCCCCTTGTCCCATACTGCACTTTCCCTCTCATAGTGTCCCTCCCCTCCCCTTGTCCCATAGTGTCCCATAATTACTTACCTGTCTTGTAGCGTGGGCCGGCTAAACAGCTCGCACCGCGGTACAGGAACTTCAATTTCAGGTTCCGGTTTCCGGCGGGACTGAAAAGAAGTGTGCACACTGAGTGCGCACTTCCGTTCAGTCCCGCCGGAAACCGGAACCTGAAATTGAAGTTCCTGTACCGCGGTGCGTGCTGTGCTGCCAGCCCACGCTACAAGACAGGTAAGTAAAGCTTCACATTCGCTCCATAAGACGCACAGACATTTCCCCTCAATTTTGAGGGGAAAAAAAGTGCGTCTTATGGAGCGAAAAATACGGTAACTCCTAAATGGTAGGGAATTGAGCAGTGAAAGATAAGAAGCATGATCTACTAGGCATAGGCAACCTTTGGCACTCCAGATGTTTTGGACTATACCTCCCCTGTCCCATAGTTATCTTTAAACCCCCATCCCCTGTCCCATAGTGATTTTTAACCCCTTTTTGGCCCATAGTGTCCCCCCTCCCCTCCCCTTGTCCCATAGTGTCCCCCCCTCCCCTTGTCCCATAGTGTCCCCCCTCCCCTTGTCCCATAGTGTCCCCCCTCCCCTTGTCCCATAGTGTTCTCCCCCCCTCCCCTTGTCCCATAGTGCACTTTCCCTCTCATAGTGTCCCTCCCCTTGTCCCATAGTGTCCCCCCTCCCCTTGTCCCATAGTGCACTTTCCCTCCCATAGTGTCCCTCCTCTTGTCCCATAGTGTCCCCCCTCCCCTTGTCCCATAGTGTCCCCCCTCCCCTTGTCCCATAGTGTCCCCCCTTCCCTCCCCTTGTCCCATAGTGTCTCCCCTCCCCTTGTCCCATAGTGTCTCCCCCTCCCCTTGTCTCATAGTGTTCTCCCCCCTCTCCCCTTGTCCCATAGTGCACTTTCCCTCCCATAGTGTCCCTCCCCTTGTCCCATAGTGCCCCCCCTCCCCGTGTCCCATAGTGTCCAATAATTACTTACCTGTCTTGTAGCGTGGGCCGGCTTAACAGCTCGCGGTACAGGAACTTTAATTTCAGTTTCCAGGTTCCGGCGGGACTGAAAAGAAGTGTGCACACTGAGTGCGCACTTCCTTTCAGTCCCGCCGGAAACCGGAACCTGAAATTGAAGTTCCTGTACCGCGGTGCGCGCTGTGCTGCCAGCCCACGCTACAAGACAGGTAAGTAAAGCTTCACATTCGCTGCATAAGACGCACAGACATTTCCCCTCAATTCTGAGGGGAAAAAAAGTGCGTCTTATGGAGCGAAAAATACGGTAACTCCTAAATGGTAGTGAATTGAGTAGTGAAAGATGAGAAGCATGATCTGAAACTGCTTCATTAAGCTAAGGTTTTTTAGGTGACTAAACATTCCCTTAACATTTGTATTTATTTATTTATTTTTTTTTTTTTTTTGCAATACTTGAAGAAATGTTATTTATTTGAACCAATAAGACATTTTACTGCCAGGCATTTAACTGCATAGCTGAAATCAAGCTTGGCAGAGTTTAAAACACCATTACAGAAAATTGTTTTTCGCCTGTGTATTGCTCATCAGAGCAGGTATTTCCTGGCACTCAAAACCTTCTTTAAAAGAAGCAGACTATTCTTCTAAACAGAAACATCAAACTAGCTTCTAGTTCAAAGCAAAATGTGAAATATTTTATAGAACATTTTGCATACAGCACATTTTTTTTTATTTTCCTCTTAAATCTTCCCACATTTTAAGGAAATAGAAAACTTTGAGCTAGCTTCCAAAATCCAATTTATATATTAAATGTTTTACGATTGATATTGAAGGGAACCATAACTGTTATGGTGCATTGTAGCAGTTATTGTGCCAGCAAGCCCCTGGCACCATCTTCCAATCCTGTTGCAAACTGTTTTTGAGACACAAACACAGAGTCCTCAAGGTAACTTTAGCACAAGTCCTATGACATCTATGACTTGCTATGGAAAATGAATGCACATTTAGTATAACCTACTTCCTATGCCTCCAATAACCTTTCATATCCTTTTTAAAAATTAAAATAAAAATAAATAAAAATGACAAACTTATCACATTTCTGGAGAACAAAGCACCACTGATAATGAAACCTATGGTATGCCCTCTACAGTATTAGGTGCTTCAGATTCTATCTCTCAGTGTCTTGTTTATCTCTAATTTTTTAATTTTTTTTGTGGGGGTTGGTGGAATTCTAATCTATTATTTTTTTTTTTAATTCTTTATTTTAGGTTGTGCAGATGGTTACAGGATTTCAACGGACGTCACAACAGCGTATTTCAAGTTTCATAAAAATAAACAGTGGCATGATAATTCGCACATATTATATATTTTCTGCATGCTTAACTAAACAGTCGTTACTTCCGAGTAGGTTTGAATAAGATTAAGTAAGATAAAGACATTTAACATTGCTAGTTTGCCTATGCTAGAGTAGATAGAGTGCGAGCATGTTTTGCAGCAAAGCAGTAGCTAATTCACAAATGGTGCAAAGTAACGTTATGCTATGGGTATTTAGCTGATGAGGCTTCTTATTATAATTAACATTGCTAATAACTTGCCTATAATATGCCTTAGCATCACTATTCTCTCTAGATATGATTGCCCTGTGGCACTTTGCTATGTCCAGCCTGTCACTTAAAATAGCTTTCCTACGCATTCCAGGCATGGGTATTAACTGCTTTGTCAATTTTCAGTGTCCATAGGACCATCAGGAACGGTTGTCATCAGATTTAGAGTTATTACCATTAGTGCATGAGCATAGTCCATTCGTGGCTTGAGTTATGCTTCAGGGTCCGGGTACTCAGCTGGATCGTGTGCTCTGAACAGTCCAGCAATCTTTCACCCGTGTGAAGCAGTGTGGTAGGCACTTCATCCTATGCCCAGCGCTGGTAGGATCCGCAGGCTGTTGCTGTTCTTCTTGTCATAGTGGTCGCAGGGCCCGGTGTCTCCATTTCGGGGGTTAGTTCCAGGACGTCGCTTCACGGTGAGCAGTTTCCCCTTCACTTGTATCACAGTGTTGGTTGAGGGGTGGCGCTCATTACTGTGTTGGAAGCCGGGATTCAGGTAAGGTATTTTAGTAGTGTGCACCGTTGTTGGATTGGAGGTCTCGGCTTTGTTTGTATGTGGGTGAGAGCGTGTGTCCGAGAGGCCTGGCGCTGGGTCCCGTCTCGATGCCCTTCGGTATCTATTGTGTCTGACGGCCATCTTGGATGCGTGGGGTACCTGTATGTAGTGCCTGCGTCGCGTTGTTGGTCGCAACCATGAGGCCACCATCTGATCAGCTTGGCGGTGAGTTGCTTCCCGGTTTCGCAGTGCTGCCCTGAGACCAGCGCAGGTCCGGTCCAATATTGTCATAGGGGACGTGTGTGTCCCTGAGCGGGTATTCCGCCTGCGCAGCTCGGGTTGGTCGGCCATTTTGGCTGTACCTCTGTGGTCTGTTGCCCCGCCATTTCTGGTGGTTGGTGTGGACTTGTTCCATGCTGGTCCGTATGTGCTTTGGAGACCGGGATGTCCCCCACCGGTCCATGGGGGGGAGGGGAATGCTGAGGTGTAGTATCTTGTGTGTTCTTGCGCTGAGGGGAGCGGCCGCTTCCCCCCTGCTTCAGCCCCAGTAGGCCGCATGTAGAACTCCACTTTCCCGGCATTGACAGGCACCGGGGTGGTGTCTGTATGCTCAGTGGGGCACCCCCAACGTGGGTAGCGCACCCTCCGATGCTTTTGGGCTTATTAGTCGTCGCTGATACCCCGGTTTCTGCCCGCTGGATCGGAGCTCGTGGCAGATGCGTCTGCACGGCTCAGCGGTCAAGCTCCGCCCCAATTCTAATCTATTATATATCAGACCTCATGGCATTGTAACTTTTATGTGGCATCAGCACTTATCTCCCAATTAACCCCATGTAGGAGGGACCATCACTATTTTGGGCCCATATCTATCTGTCCCACTTTTCTATCCTAATGTCCCTCTTTTCTTGGAGCTCCATATTGTGGGTGTGTTTAAGTGTATAACAGCAATTATACTCACAGTAAAGTGATTTTAAACTACAATAAATGTGTTTAGAAATCAGTCTGTGGAAATATGATAGATGTAATGGATTTTATTTAGTGGCATAAATTGTAAGTTAGTAAGTCACCTAAAATATTTGTCTCTTTGAAATATTGGGAGGTAAATCAGCATAAAAACAAAACTAAATCTGGGCCTTTTAAATGGATAATATAGGCAGCAAACCAACTTTAGCTTAATTAAGTAGTTTTAGTGTATATATCATGTCTCCAAAGTCTCACTGCTCAATTCTCTGCCATATAGACTAGGGCTCAGGACCTAGACCAGGGCTCAGCAACCTGTGGCACGCATGCCATGAATGGCACCCAAAGCTTCCAGTAGTAAACAGGCAGTTTAGGGAAATCAGAGGATCCCACTACAAACAGTGAGAGTAATTGCCCAATCATCACTTAGACAGGGTGTCATTTTGCTGCTCTCCTCCGACCCAGCATTGATAATTTAGTCAAACAAATAGATATCGGATCAGCGCTATATGATCTAATAGAAGCTTAAAACAAGTGGAAAGCTGCAACCTATAAGTATGAGGTTCCCTCTAATGTCCTCAAAAGAAATGGCTAAACAAAACAGAAGGGAATAGGTCGCGCTACAAGGGAAATAATGAATAAAAAGTATTATACTCACATACACTGAGAGAATAAAAGAATATACAAATAATAGTCCTAGTATTTAATAGACTTCTTTTGGATTTCAATAGGCTTGTAGAGACTTTAGTATGCAGTATGTCCAATAGGAAACTTGATCATCTAGTGTTGGGGAAGTCTTGACTCGGTTTTAGATATATAGATAAGAAAACAAAGATACTCCAATAGTGCAGACTGTATGCTGACAGATAGGAATTAAATATTTTAACAGGGAGGTAATTCACTCACCTATTTAAGAGCATAAACTAGCTCAAGTATAACTTTAAATGTCTGCTTGCTAATGCATAAACCATTGTGTAGGAAAATGGGGAAGCTTGCAATATTGGCATACAAGGAGCAGTATGACATAATTCAGATTACTGACACGTGGTGGGATGAAACACTTAGTTGGGCTATTAAATTAAATGGATATACATTATTTAGAAAGAATAAAAAAAATGAAAATGAGATGGTGTGTGTCTTTATAGTAAACCCGATTTCAAACAAAATGTTAAAGAAATTGTATGTGATGATACAGGTGAGTATGTAGAAGTCTTGTTGTAGAAATATGTTTAGGAGGAAACATCCATTTATAGTAGGAATATGTTACCATTAATGTTGATGGGGAAGAGTAACTGCTAACTAATAATGTTCACTTATTTTCAAACATTTAAGTTACGTAGTACTTGGGAAATAGTGACCATACTATGGTATCATTTAAAATGAACTAAAAAAAAAAACCCCAGCAAATATGTGATTTGTTAATACAGGAGAAAGGGCTCCAAACATTTAGTAGAGTTAATGTAAACAAAGCCCCAGGGTCAGAGGGTATTCATCCAAGCATGCTTAGGGAGCTTAGTGCGGAAATATCCACTGTTTTTAACTTTTTAAGATTATTTTCTTCCAGGAATTCTAAGAGTAATGGAGAAAAATCAGATGTGGTGTTTATATTTAAAGGGACACTATAGTCACCAAAACAACTTCAGCTTAATGAAGCAGTTTTTGTACATAGAGCATGCCTCTGAAGTGGCACTGCTCAGTTCTCTGCCATTTAGGAGTTAAATCACTTTTGTTTCTGTTCATGCAGCCATAACTACAGCTCCCCTGGCTATGACTCAGCCTGCATGAAAACAAAATGGTTTCACATTCAGTTAGATAGTAATATACTTCAAACATTTTATAGTTTAAAAGTGTTTTATGTTCTGCTCTGTAAATTGATCTTTAATTACATACAGGATGCTTCTGCAGGATCTAGCAAGCTATTGACAGAGCAGGAGATAGGAAATTCTAAATGAAACATAATTTACAATAAATGAAGTATAAACATTAGATGCCTTTTTACAGGAAGTTTTTAGGAAGGCTTTGTAAGTCACATGCATAGAGGTGTGGCCAGGACTGTATAAACAAAGTGATTTTACTCCTAAATGTTAGAGAATTGAGCAGATGGGCTGCTCTATACATCAAAACCGCTGCATTAAGCTAAAGTTGTTTTGGTGACTGTAGTGTCCCTTTAAAAAGGGATAATGCAAGAAGACGGGATAAAACAAATGGTACAAAGTTATAAAAATATAAAAAGGAATCATTCGGAATAGTTTTAGTATTAGAACACCCATGTCAGGTCGTATACAGGTTTTAACTCACTTGTGCCATTACAGAGAGAACCATAGCCAGTTGCAAGTCTATTCATATTCTACCTCTAGGGATTTCGGGTGGGTAAATGCAAATGAGTTCAACAAAGAATTACCTTTTTGCCTCATTATTCCATTTTAAACATGGATTTCTTTGAGTTTGTGTTTGCTGTATACAACAACTTTGAAACACCACTCAGGAAGAGATGCCAAGTCAGTGAACCATGGAACTCATGGACAGCTGTTTTGTTGTTAATGCAACTCATCAGTATAAGGTTGGTTACTGGCTTGCTATTGAGGCTTGGCGTTACTTGTGGAGCACCCAGAAAGTTATGTTGGTAAACCAGATCTGTGCACACTAGTCAAGTCCTAAGGCTTACTTTCCCCACATATATGTGGTCAAAGTTTAAGCGTACTGGCTCTATGAATGATCACTGTGCGTATAGACAATGGTGAAATATATGCACAAAACAGACAAAATTGGCCAAGGCCCAATATTTCTATGACAATCTGAACAATAACATCTCAAACCCTAGAAACTTTTGAAAAGTCATAAATAAACTACAAACTACCCCAATCCACTCCCAACCCTCCACTGTCAAAGTGGATAACCAAACCCTGCAACTTCCCTTAGATGTAGCAAATGCCTTTAACAATTATTTTGTCGAATGCTCTACTGCCTTGATTGCCAAGCTAATAAATGACACGCATCCTGAAACTACAAATGTGGATCAGGTCCCACTAAATTTGCAAAGTCCCAATATAGACAAGTTCATTTTTAGACCTGTACCTGTTAGTGTCATTGAAAAACATCTTAATAATCTAAAAATGAAAAACCAGTCCGAACCTGATCAAATCCCAGCAATGCTGTTGGAGCTCAGTGCGCCGGCAATTGCTAAACCCGTTGCAACTCTAATTAACGAATCCTTGATGTCTGGATACATACCCAAACTTTGGAAGACTGCGAGAGTAGTGCCTATCCATAAAAGTGGTGACACTACTTTGGTTTCTAACTATCACCCTATATCATTGTTCCTGGTATTGTCAAAAATCTTAAAAAAATGTGACCATACGCAACTATGTGAGTACTACCAACAATCAAACTATCTGACCCCTGATAAATCGGGCTTTCGCCAGAATTACTCCACTACAACTGCCGTCTTAAAAGTTTGCAATGACATCCAAACTGGCATGGAACAAGGAGACCTAACTGGAGCTATTTTCCTTGATTTTGCAAAGGCTTTTGACACAGTAGACCACGACATTCTACTACAAAAAGAGAAGTCCTGCGCTTAAGCAGCAAGGACTACAACACACATCAGCCCCAATATATAGTAAAAACCAAAGAAAAGAAAATGTTACTTGCACTTTCTCCTTAATCCCTATGTATATTTAGACAAATGGAGGTCATTTAGTTGCTCCAATGGCCATTGGAGGGAATGCCCGCCTGCCAACGTCAAGGCAGACCCCCCTAAGCGGGTCCTAACACTGACCCTTCAGCCTGCTTCCTTGAGCTTCTGGCAAAGATATCTCTAATGAGACAGAAAGGGGTATTTTTTATATACACCCCTATACTTATTAACCCTTAATAGGGAACACATGGGATGGGTAGCAGCATTGTAACCAGGCTGTGTGATGCAAAGTAAATACAAATACAAAAAGAGAAGTCCTGCATATTTTTGTATTTGTATTTACTTTGCATCACACAGCCTGGTTACAATGCTGCTACCCATCCCATGTGTTCCCTATTAAGGGTTAATAAGTATAGGGGTGTATATAAAAAATACCCCTTTCTGTCTCATTAGAGATATCTTTGCCAGAAGCTCAAGGAAGCAGGCTGAAGGGTCAGTGTTAGGACCCGCTTAGGGGGGTCTGCCTTGACGTTGGCAGGCGGGCATTCTCTCCAATGGCCATTGGAGCAACTAAATGACCTCCATTTGTCTAAATATACATAGGGATTAAGGAGAAAGCGCAAGTAACATTTTCTTTTCTTTGGTTTTCACGACATTCTACTGCACAAACTCAAAAACTCAGGTATTGGTGATCATTCGCTAAACTGGTTTCAATCGTATGTATCAGATCGCTCGCAATATGTGTCCATTTCTGACAGCGACTCCCTCCCTCTCCCAGTCACGTGTGGTGTTCCCCAGGGTTCCATTCTCGGACCCCTACTATTTACATTATTTATAAATGATCTGCTTAGTGTCTGCAAATCCTCAAACGTACACATGTACGCAGATGACACAGTAATCTAGGCGAGCAATTCCGATCTACCGCAGCTTGAGGCTGTGCTCCAAGACCAGTTTACAGAGGTAGAAAAGTGGATCGCAAAAAACTCTTCCTGAACACTGACAAAACTGTCACAATGATCTTTGGAACAGTACCTAAATTACACAAATTACACAATTCCCACCTATCCATCAAAACAAATTCAAATGGCACACTGACCGCAGTCCACTCTTTCAAATACTTGGGTATGATGTTAGACCCCAATTTATCTTTTGGCCTGCACATAGAAAAACTTGCATCTAAACTTTATCCAAAACTAGGTGCCCTGTACAGAAACAAATCCTGCCTAAGCCCTACAGTAAAGGAAAAGATTGTACAGCAAATGCTGATGCCAATCATTGATTATGGAGATGTAGTATATGCATCTGCATCGCAATCCCACATTAATAAACTCAACACATTGTATAACTCGTTCTGCCGATTTGTGCTACAATGTAATTACAGGACCCACCATTGTGACATGCTAAAAGAACTAAACTGGCTGTCGCTGGAATCCAGACGCACCCTTCATCTTTCCAGCCTTGTGTTTAAGAGGTTTTCTGGGAAACTCCCACCCTACCTGAACACAATGCTTTCCCCGGCTGTTCCCACTTCCTATAACCTCCGATCCAGTACCAACACTTTACTTAGTCTACCTCAATACAAAAAGAAAGCAGCCCAATCCTCCTTCTCCTACAGAGCACCGCAATTGTGGAACGACCTCCCGCACAATTTAAAATCTTCCACAAGCCTAAAGTCCTTTAAGAGATCCCTCTCTACATACCTCAAAACAGAATGCACCTGTCATGGTTGATTATATATTTCCTACCTGTTCTACGTTAAAGTTTGTATTTATTGTGTATTAATATTGTTTTTGTATTTTATTGTACCCTAATTGTAACAATGCAATGATTTGTTGACCCAGGACATACTTGAAAACGAGAGAAATCTCAATGTATCTTTCCTGGTAAAATATTTTATAAATATATACATTGTAGTAGCTTGCACTCCAAGAAGACTTTTGTAGTGCCCGGTGCTGGTTGTGGCAAAGGTAGATATGGGTGTAGAAACAATCGCACTCCTGGGACTTGGTTGAAGTAGTAAAATTTAGCTTTTATTTATTCCATATGAAATATCAACGTTTCAGCTCCAACATGGAGCTTTCATCAGGACAGGTAACATGTTACCTGTCCTGATGAAAGCTCCATGTTGGAGCTGAAACGTTGATATTTTATATGGAATAAATAAAAGCTAAATTTTACTACTTCAACCAAGTCCCAGGAGTGCGATTGTTTCTACACCCATATATATATATTCATATATATATATATATATATATATATATATATATATATATATATATCGCTAGGATACCGATGGGTAGTCGTGAGTACTTGGTAACATTTCTTGATAGAGGTAGGTACGTCTGGTGTTGACCGTTCAGTATATGGAAATACAAGAGAGGTAGAGGCGACCAATGGTGCAGTATGTAAAATACAAAGTGCAATAAATAACAGAAAGAGAGAACTCACATTCAGTAGAGCTAAAATTAAAAGCAGTGACCACTCTTTAAACCCTGTTATCAATAAATAAACACAACACAATACTAGAAGATAAAACTAAAATGACACTGTTTAGCAACAGAGATATAATGTTAAAGCACACTATAAATAAAATGTTATATCATGCAACAAAGTAGCAGTTAGTTTCAAAGCCATATTGGAGCTCCAGTAGAGTTTAATTCCCAAGGGACCAATGCAGCAAACCTTGTGGGAAAAAGGCAAACTCCAGCAGCCCAACGGTTGCCATGTTGTCACTGTAGCAATGCACCCCAAACGAGGAAGCCTTCTGAATCCTACCCAGTCTCGGTGGAGCACCTGTGGAGCAGTGCACAGTGTGCATAATTCTCAAATGGATGTAGTTGCTGCTGACAGTGTATGGTGTTAGCCTCCAATAAAGTGCTTTAAATGCCCCAGAAATAATAAAGGAACATCAAGTGGTGCTCTGCTAGAGTCCCAATAACTCACGATCTACACGTGATTTACATAATATATTATTTTAACCCTGCCTTATTTCAATTAATGTATTTCCTTTCTAATAAATAAATATAATTTCATACTAAAACAAAACATGACACCTATCTTTAAAACTATAACATTCTTAAATTTAAGTTCTTTCTTAAGCCCTTCAGGGGCTAAGGTTTCCAATCTAAAATCCATTTAGTTTCATCAGCCAATAATAACTTAAGTTTACTAGCATGACAAACAATCTCTGTATTAATAATCCCTTCTATGATCAAAATGGATATTGTATTTGGATCTGAGTCATGACATAATATGAAGTGCCTAGACATAGAGGTATTAGAATTATTATTTCTAGCAGTACTAAAACTTATGTTATACTTTTCTTGTTATAGTTCTTATGTTGTTTACCTGCTACACAGTAGTTGTGGCTATAAGTATATTAAGTCAAACATCTAGGAAACATGTCACATTTAGTGATGTACCGAACTGTTCGCTGGCGAATAGTTCCTGGCGAACATAGCGTGTTCGCGTTCGCCACGGCAGGCGAACACATGCACGGTTCAATCCGCCCCCTATTCGTCTTCACTGACTAAACTTTAACCTTGTGACTCACAGTCAGCAGACACATTCCAGCCAATCAGCAGCAGACCCTCCCTTCCAGACCCTCCCACCTCCTGTACAGCATCCATTTTAGATTCATTCTGAAGCTGCATTCTTAGATAGAGGATGGAAAGTGTAGCTGCTGCTCATTTGATAGGGAAATGTATAGCTAGGCTAGTGTATTCAGTGTCCACTATAGTCCTGAAGGACTCATCTGATCTCTGCTGTAAGGACAGCACCCCAAAAAGCCCTTTTTAGGGCTAGAACATCAGTTTTTTGGTTTTTTTTTGTGTAATCTAATTGCAGTTGCCTGCCTGCCTGCCAGCTTCTGTGTCAGTCTCACAGTGGATACTGTGCCCACTTGCCCAGTGCCACCACTCATATCTGGTGTCACAATAGCTTGCATTTAAAAACAAAAAAAAATGTTTTCACTGTAATAGATTGAATAGCAGTTAGTTGTCTGCAAGCGTCTGTTTGTCAGGCCTACAGCGTGTACTCTGCCAACCTCTGCCAGTGCACAGTGCCACTCATATCTTGTGGCACAATAGCGTGCATTTAAAAACCAAAAAACTTTTTTTTTCACTGTAATAGATTGAATAGCAGTTAGTTGTCTGCAAGCGTCTGTGTGTCAGGCCAACAGCGTGTACTCTGCCAATCTCTGCCAGTGCACATTGCCACTCATATCTGGTGTCACAATAGCGTGCATTTAAAACCAAAAAACTTTTTCCACTGTTATAGATTGAATAGCAGTTAGTTGTATTCAAGCGGGTGTGTCAGGCCTACAGTGTGTACTCTGCCAACCTCTGCAAGTGCACATTGCCACTAATATCTGGTGTCACAATAGCGTGCATTTAAAACCAAAATTTTTTTTTCACTGTTATAGATTGAATAGCAGTTACTTGTATTCAAGCGGGTGTGTCAGGCCTACAGTGTGTACTCTGCCAACCTCTGCAAGTGCACATTGCCACTCATAGCTGGTGTCACAATAGCGTGCATTTAAAACCCCCAAATTTTTTTCACTGTTATAGATTGAATAGCAGTTACTTGTCTTCAAGCGGGTGTATCAGGCCTACAGCGTGTACTCTGCCAACCTCTGCAAGTGCACATTACCACTCATATCTGGTGTCACAATAGCGTGCATTTAAAACCCAAAAACTTTTTTCACTGTTATAGATTGAATAGCAGTTAGTTGTCTTCAAGCGGGTGTGTCAGGCCTACAGCATGTACTCTGCCAACCTCTGCCAGTGCACATTGCCACTCATATCTGGTCTCACAGTAGCTTGCACGCATAGTACCACTAATCCCCCAAAAAATGACAGGCAGAGGTAGGCCACCCCTCAGGGGCCGTCGTGGTGCTGTGATTCCCTTTTGCCCTAGAATAATGCCCAATTTTCAGAGGCCACATACCCTGAACTTGAAAAGTTCTGAGGACATAGTTGACTGGCTAACACAGGACACCCAATCTTCTACAGCTTCCGCTCGGAACCTTGACGCACCATCCTCCTCCAGCTTAGCTTCGGGCACATCTCAAGATACCACTCACCCGCCTGCCGCCACCACCAACACTAGCACCACAGCCGCTTCACTTTATCTGTCAGAGGAGTTATTTACACATCCGTTTGAAGAAATGAGTGATGCACAACCATTGCCAGAGGATGTAGATAACAGGGATATGTCTCAGTCAGGCAGCATTACACACATGGACGTACGGTGTGATGATGATGTTGTACCTGCTGCTGCTTCCTTTGCTGAGTTGTCAGATACAAGTGAAGCGGTTGATGATGACGATGCGTCCATGGATGTCACATGGGTGCCCGCTCGGCAAGAAGAAGAACAGGGCAAAAGTTCAGATGGGGAGACAGAGAGGAGGAGGAGACGAGTTGGAAGCAGGGGAAGGTCATTGCAAGGAGCTAGTGGCACAGTCAGACCGCATGCATCGGCACCCGGGGTCAGCCCGACAGCACGCCAATCAACGCATGCTGTGTCCACCACCAGAATGCCGTCATTGCAGAGCTTAGCAGTGTGGCATTTTTTTGTGTGTGTCTGCCTCTGACAACAGCAATGCCATTTGCAACCTGTGCCAAAAGAAACTGAGTCGTGGGAAGTCCAACACCCACCTAGGTACAACTGCTTTGCATAGGCACATGATCGCACATCACAAACGCCTATGGGATCAACACATGCGTACAAGCAGCACACAAACTCAAAGCCGCCATCCTCCTCCTGGTCCAGCATCTTCAGCCACGTCAACCACTGCTGTCCTCCTTGCCCCCTCTCAACCATCCGCCACTTCGTCTCTCGCCTTGAGCAGTTCCCGCTCATCTGCCCACAGTCAGGTGTCTGTCAAGGACATGTTTGAGCGTAAGAAGCCAATGTCAGAAAGTCACCCCCTTGCCCAGCGTCTGACAGCTGGCTTGTCTGAACTATTAGCCCGCCAGCTTTTACCATACAAGCTGGTGGAGTCTGAGGATTCAAAAAATTTGTGGCTATTGGGATACCGCAGTGGAAGGTACCCGGACGAAATTTATTTGCACAAAAGGCAATCCCCAACCTGTACTCGATTGTGCAAAAGTAAGTAATGGCATGTCTGGCACACAGTATTGGGGCAAGGTTCCATCTGACCACTGATACCTGGTCTGCAAAGCATGGTCATGGCAGGTATATCACCTACACTGCACATTGGGTAGACCTGCTGACGGCTGCCAAGCATGGAATGCGTGGCTCTGCAGAGGAGTTGGTGACACCGCCACGACTTGCAGGCAGGCCTGCTGCCACCTCCTCTACTCCTCCTACTCCATCCTCTTCCATAACCTCCTCGGCTGAGTCCTCTTCTGCTGCTGCGTCTTGCTCCACATCAACGGCACCCCCCCAGCTCCCCAGGTACTATTCCACATCCCGGATACGGCAGTGTCACGCCGTCTTGGGTTTGACTTGCTTGAAAGCAGAGAGTCACACTGGACAAGCACTCCTGTCCGCCCTGAACGCACAGGTGGAAAAGTGGCTGACCCCGCAGCAACTGGATATCGGCAAAGTGGTTTGTGACAACGGAACACATTTGTTGGCGGCATTGAAGTTGGGCAAGTTGACACATGTGCCGTGCATGGCACATGTGTGTAATCTGATCGTACAACGCTTTGTGCATAAGTACACAGGCTTACAGCATGTCCTGAAGCAGGCCAGGAAGGTGTGTGGCCATTTCAGGTGTTCCTACACGGCCATGGCGCACTTTGCAGATATCCAGTAGCGAAACAACATGCCAGTGAGGCACTTGATTTGCGACAGCCCGACACGTTGGAATTCAACACTCCTAATGTTCGACCGCCTGCTCCAACAAGAAAAAACTGTTAATGAATATTTGTATGACCAGGGTGCTAGGACAGCCTCTGGGGAGCTGGGAATTTTTTTGCCACGTTACTGGACGCTCATGCGCAATGCCTGTAGGCTCATGCGTCCTTTTGAGGAGGTGACAAACCTAGTCAGTCACACCGAAGGCACCATCAGCGACATCATACAATGTGTTTTCTTCCTGGAGCATGCCCTGCGAAGAGTGCTGGATCAGGCCGTAGATGAGCGTGAAGAGGAAGAGGAAGAGTTGTGGTCCCCATCACCACCAGAAACAGCCTTATCAGCATCGCTTGCTGGACCTGCGGCAACGCTGGAAGAGGATTGTGAGGAAGAGGAGTCAGAGGAGGAATGTGGCTTTGAGGAGGAGGAGGAAGACCAACCACAACAGGCATCCCAGGGTGCTCGTTGTCACCTATCTGGTACCCGTGGTGTTGTATGTGGCTGGGGGGAAGAACATACCTTCATTGACATCACTGAGGAGGAGGAACGGGAAATGAGTAGCTCGGCATCCAACCTTCTGCAAATGGGGTCTTTCATGCTGTCGTGCGTGTTGAGGGACCCTCGTATAAAAAGGCTGAAGGAGAACGACCTGTACTGGGTGTCCACACTACTAGACCCCCGGTATAAGCAGAAAGTGTTTGAAATGTTACCAAATTACAACAAGTCGGAAAGGATGCAGCATTTGCAAAATAAATTAAAAAGTATGCTTTACACAGCGTATAAGGGTGATGTCACAGCACAATGGGAATCTAACAGGGGAAGAGGTGAAAGTCATCCTCCTCCTCCCACGACCACGCCAGCAAGGACAGGACGCTTTAAAGGCGTGTTGTTGATGGAGGACATGCAGAGCTTTTTAAGTCCTACGCATCGCCACAGCCCTTCGGGATCTACCCTCAGAGAACGACTCGACCGTCAGGTAGCAGACTACCTCGCCTTAACTGCAGATATCGACACTCTGAGGAGCGATGAACCCCTTGACTACTGGGTGTGCAGGCTTGACCTGTGGCCTGAGCTATCCCTATTTGCGATAGAACTTCTGGCCAGCCCCGCTTCAAGTGTCCTGTCAGAAAGGACCTTCAGTGCAGCAGGAGGTATTGTCACTGAGAAGAGAAGTCGCCTAGGTCAAAAAAGTCTAGATTACCTCACCTTTATTAAGATGAATGAGGAATGGATCCCGAAGGGACTGACAGTGGGCGATACATTCGACTAAAAAAGGCCTGATGAGATGAGCTGCCTTGGGCTAAAAATGGTGACCCTATGTAGGAGGAACAGTCCCTATTCTGCTCTGTGTCAGTGTGTATCAGGGTCCCTGAGGACAGGTGTCAATGCATATCTGCCAAGTGACCCTATGTAGGGGGAACAGTCCATATTCTGCTCTGTGTCAGTGTGTATCAGGGTCTCTGAGGACAGGTGTCAATCCATATCTGCCAAGTGACCCTATGTAGGGGGAACAGTCCCTTTTCTGCTCTGTGTCAGTGTGTATCAGGGTCTCTGAGGACAGGTGTCAATCCATATCTGCCAAGTTACCCTATGTAGGGGGAACAGTCCCTATTCTGCTCTGTGTCAGTGTGTATCAGGGTCTCTGAGGACAGGTGTCAATCCATATCTGCCAAGTGACCCTATGTAGGGGGAACAGTCCCTATTATGCTCTGTGTCAGTGTGTATCAGGGATCATTAGGATAGGTGTCAATCCATATCTGCCAAGTGACCCTTTGTAGGGGGAACAGCCCCTATTATGCTCTGTGTCAGTGTGTATCAGGGTCTCTGAGGACAGGTGTCAATCCATATCTGCCAAGTGACCCTATGTAGGGGGAACTGTCCCTATTCTGCTCTGTCAGTGCAGTGTGTATCAGGGATCTTTAGGATAGGTGTCAATCCATATCTGCCAAGTGACCCTATGTAGGGGGAACAGTCCCTATTCTGCTCTGTGTCAGTGTGTATCAGGGTCTCTGAGGACAGGTGTCAATCCATATCTGCCAAGTGACCCTATGTAGGGGGAACAGTCCCTATTCTGCTTTGTGTCAGTGTGTATCAGGGTCTCTGAGGACAGGTGTCAATCCATATCTGCCAAGTGACCCTATGTAGGGGGAACAGTCCCTATTATGCTCTGTGTCAGTGTGTATCAGGGTCTCTGAGGACAGGTGTCAATCCATATGTCAGGTGTCAATCCATATCCATTGTGATTTAGGAATGTTAGGTGATTTATGCCCTTTATGGATTAAAACCAGACTCTGCATCAACTGTGTAATTTTCCATGGGAGTTTTGCCATGGATCCCCCTCCGGCATGCCACAGTCCAGGTGTTAGTCCCCTTGAAACAACGTTTCCATCACTATTGTGGCCAGAAAGCGTCCCTGTGGGTTTTAAAATTTGCCTGCCCATTGAAGTCTATGGCTGTTCGCCCGGTTCGCGAACGTTTGCGGAAGTTCGCGTTCGCTGTTCGCGAACCAAAAATTTTATGTTCGCGACATCACTAGTCACATTACATCACATTAGACCAAGCATGTCAAACTCAACGGCTAACTTGGGCCAAATAAACAAGGCTTAAGTTTATGTGGGCTGCAAATTTAAAAAAAAAAAAAAAGAGTTCGACCTAGACCAATACAAACTAAAATTGTATCATTCTCATGGAAACAATATGTAATCCTGGGTACATATATATAATTCACTCAAAAGCTTACTATCCCAGTAGTAATGCCACTGTCTGAAGTGTCCGCACCTGTCACTCCTTCAGTCCTTCTGCAAACTGCAGTCTCAGTCACGTAGGTAGCCTCACTGTCCGCTCCACTCACTCCCTAGTCCCTCTGCATTCTCCAGGCAGGGTAAGGTATAGCTGCACACTCCACTCTGATCACTTCTACCCCCCCTCCCATCCTTGTCTCTTCTCCCCCATCCATCCATCCATATCTGTTTCCCTCCATGTCTCTCCCCCCCTTCCATCCATGTCTTTTCTTCCCAATTTCCATCCATGTCTATTTCCCTCCATATATCTTCCCCCATGTATCTCTCCTCCCTCCGATCCATGTCTGTTTCCCTCCATGTCTCCCTCAATTCCACATATCTCTCTCCCTTTCTTACCTCTCCCGCCCTCCCATATCTCTCCCTCCCTTCCATATATCTCCCTCCACATCTCTCCCTCCCTTCCATATCTATCCCCCATATCTCTCCCTCTCGTCCATTTCTCTCCCCCACATCTCTCCCACCATTCCTTATCTCTCTCTTCCATATCTCTCCCCCCATGGCTCCATGCAAGTATTACTCATCGTTGAGTAAATTAAAAGTAAGAACTCTGGGGTTTTATACCATCTATTGATTCTTTTGTAGAAGGACTTTTGTTTCTGGAGAGCAATCATTGAGGTCATTATCGTGTGGAAGATATGGGTCAAGTTCCTAAGGGACAACTGTATATGAAACTCACTTCCATCCATGTCTCCCCCCACCCATTCCATCCAAGTAAGTCTCTCTCTCTACCATCCATATCTCCCTCTCTCATCCTTCAATTCATATCTCCCTACCTCCCTTCCATTCTATTTCCCCCACTCATATCGCCCTTCCTACCCCTTCCATTTCCACTCATACCTCCCTCTTCCTGCTCTGGTAGGTAGCTGCTTCTCCCATAGAGCCGGCGCCTCAGGTGATGGTAGCAATGGCTCTCTCTGCACTGGTTAAACGATATCTACTACCATCTACAACAGGGATATGGATGAGTAGTACTTGAGCTAGGGTACACATATTTTCGCATATTTGTTTTGTTTCCCCAAGGATACACAGTACATATTTTCAATGGATCTCGTATTCTCAACCCTACATATCCACTGTTCCCAGGTGGGGGATACCTGTTGTTTCCACAAGGTAGGTATTAGATCACTGTCATCTCCCAAAAGTATTCCGAGGAGTATTTGTTTATGACTCTCTATAATAGTGTTTTAACACCCAAGAAGCATCAGAGAGGGAATAAACAAATGATTAAGCACTTTCCAAACAAGACCAAGCACACTATTCAAAAACAGATTAATGTCCCTACAGCTCCATCAAATATGCTCCATAGAGTCTGCCTCTCACTGCACATCCATCAAGTATCACTCACCATTGGGTAAATTGAATTGAAGCACTATAGGGTTTTATACGATCTAGTGATTTTTTTTTTTGTAGAATGACTGTTGTTTCTGGAGCGTAATCGTTGAGGTCATTATCATGTGGAAGATATGGGTCCAGTCCTTAAGGGACAACTGTATTTAAAGCTCACTTTCCTAGTGAGGAAGAATTGTGACCTGTCTCCCACCAGGTCAGAGATCTTTGGAGCTTGATGCTCTATTAGAATAAAAAACAAAGTACATTGTGTATTGCCCCCAACCCTCAACAGTACAGTTTGACCGCCTCCTGCTTGTAATGAGGGATTCTCTGCAATAGACATCAGTGGTCATATACCTGGAGATAATTGCATGGTAGAGCATAATTTCCTCCACAGGCGTAGTATGGGCCATATCACAGGATGAGGGCTGGGGCATAGTTGCTGTATAATGCATTATCTGCCATGGTAAAGTATTGTTCTATGCCCAGCCAGGACTGCATACCCCCAGCTCCCATTCACTCTCTTAATTTAAAAAATAGAATTACCAAATGACAGATCTAAGCCTCCCGATATTCTGTTTTTGGTTAGTGAACTAAATGCCAGTCTGAGGTGTTTACCAGCACATACTTAGTTAGAAAAAGCATTCTTCAATGTAATGAAGAATTTTCATATTAGAGCTATAGGCAAGGTCTGTAGTAAATAAAGAGCAAGCCTTGTCTAAGACTTTAGAGTCATCTAATAGTGTCTCACTGAGATGCCAATGAGAGGAGGGGGATATACTCTCTGCAGAACTATGGAAATAGTCACTGAGATGTGGTCTAACCAACAGCAGCTTCTTTCATTATTTGTATATATACAATGGATAATGAATTTAAAGATAACCTAAATGGCGGAGCTTCCACCCCATGGGTATATACCTATGTGAGATGAAAAATATATTGAATCTGGTGTAGCAGTCTGCAGTCCGCAAATAGTATGAATAATCTATACCCCTGGGATGCAGGTACACAAACAATCAGCTGGTGTTGATTCATAAGGATACATTTGTGGGACAGAAGGTCCTTACATTTGGAGGTGCTGTCCCGTGCGTGGTCTTTTAAGGTAAATGGAGAGAGGTTGTGGAAAATCAGCACCTGATGACCCTGTTTGCAACAGAGAGCAGGTTTCATGTGACCATGCTCTAAGTCCACTTACCCATGCCCCATGTTGCATATTTTACACTATTATTAAAGGTAATATTCTATACTGTTCACAAACCAGTCCTCGTAGCCAGTCAACAATCCAGGATTTATATACTTCCATTTTTTATTCCAATGGAGATGCTGCCAATACCTGGATTGGTGGTGGGCCATGAGGACTGGTTGGGGAACCACTGATCTATACTTTTGATACTTCTCTTTTATGAAAAAAAAATGTATACCCATTTCAAAGAAGTAATTTTGTCGTAATGTTTTTATGAAAATTCATTATGAATGCATATCTGGAAAAGGGAAAATAAACAAGTTTCTTGCTTCAAAAAGTACCCCAATCTGTGTATAGTATTATAATACAGGTTCTTAATTTTGCTGTTACATACATATGCATAAAGCAGCACAATGTCTGTTCCTCCTTGTCTATTCATGTAAAGGCAGGCTGGTGACAAACTTGCTATCATTATTCCACCACATGCTGTTAAAATCAGAGCGTATCTTTGCCCTGGGCTGTGAAAGTGCACTGCTAACAGTGGAGCAGTGACACTAAGCTGCGACAACATAAAACACTATTGTATATGTTGTATTTTTATCTGTCATGTGATATGGATGTGGATTTACTTAGAATTTAAGAATAATTGAAAGTGTATTTATAACAGAGTATTGTGGTCAGTAACGGAATTTTTAATCATTTTTTAAAATTTATTTTATTTATTTTGGTAGAACATGACATCATTCAAATGTTTCTAGTACCTGCAGTGCCGGGTTCACTAATTTGGGACAATAATTTCATATTCACACATTTTTATAGTTTCCTGACTTGGGGGATAGTTACTAAACTCCAAATTTGCACTTTGAGCTATTATAATTGATGAACTATACAGAGGATGATCAGATATTTTCTAAAGGCAATTTTTTTTTGTGACAATTTCTATTTTGTCATAGCATGGGAGTGGGGAGGGGTACAGAAAAGAAAAAAAAGGGTCGTGGTTTCAACAGTGGTACATTACATCCTTTCAGCAGTGAATCACTGGGTAAATTTGTCATAGTAAATGCGGAATATGCAGTGTAAGCGGAGGGCGTTATCGACCAGTGGCATACTATAGGGTTTAGATACATTCTCATTGAGGAGGCCGTAACAGCAGTTTGGATGGTGCTGCGTGTGTTCATTCAATTGTTGGTGCCTTCCATTAAAGTCTGCTATTAGTGGGCAGTTAAGTTGACATTTCCGTGTGGTATCGGGGTAAAGGAAAAGGGTGGTTGTGGAGGGGAAACAAACTTCACTGTGAGTTTGCTTCTTTGATGTCTTTGATGTCTACCTATCACTTCCCAAGTTGACAACCTATGCTTTTTTGTACAGTACAGAAGGAAAGGAGGGAGGGGGTGGTAGATGAGGTAAATGTCACAATCCTAATCTGCACTGTATATCGTCAGTGTGTTTGCATGAATTGTGGAATTTGTACCATCTGGTCTCAGGCGGGGTATCTAAAAGCAGAGTCTGAGGTACCATGGAGGTAAGTAAGGCATGTACCTGTGTGGTCTCGTGTGTCAGCTTTGTGCTGTTCGGGTCAAGGTGGATGATACTACTTGGAACCAATCAGCCCAGAGGTTCCACTTCAGAAGGGGTCTCTCAAAAGCTATAAAAGATGAGCTAACTCGTGTTGATCTTCCTGTTGAGTTTGATGCATTTGTGCGGTTGGCTATCAGTATTGATCGGAGACTTTCAGAAAGAAGATTGGAAAGACAGGGCTCTTTTAAACCAAGTGCTACTCCTACTTTCTATTCAAGAATTTCTACTCCGACCCCACAAACACCTACAGACTCTGAACCTGAGGCTATGCAGGTAGATCTAATAAGAGGGCCATTATCCAATGCAGAAAAACAGTGGTGACGCACTCACAATTTATGCCTGTATTGTGGTAGTGCAGGGCATTATGCCATCAATTGCCCTAGCAAGTCTAAAAGAACAATAGCTATGACTGCTGAGGGTGCACAGATTCAACACCAATCCCAGATTTCAGACCAACTGGATTCTGTCACACAACCCTTGTTTTCTCTGACTCAGGGTGAAGAGGGTATGATGACTCAACATCCTCATTTGGTGGTGCCTATCACTTTGCAATATAGTGATAATAAAATTTCAACTACAGCTATGATAGATTCTGGAGCAGGCGGAAACTTTATGGACATTAAATTTGCAGCAGGAAATAAAATTCAGTCTATCCCTAAATCTTCACCTGTGTTAATGGAAACAGTAGACGGTTCTCCACTTACGTCAGGCCCGGTTACACATGAGACTGTGCCCTTAAAATTGATTCTGGAAGTGAATCACCATGAGTCTATATCTTTCCACCTAATTTCCTCAACACAGTTTCCAGTGATTTTGGGTATACCCTGGCTTGCTTTGCATAACACACAGATTGATTGGAAGACTAGAACTTTGTCCTTTCCTTCAGAACACTGCTTAATGAATTGTCAACCCTCTAAGGCAACACCTGTTGCCACAACAATTAATGAAATGGTTGCTACAAACTTAACTAAGCTTCCGCTACAGTATCGGGATTTTGCAGATGCCTGTGATAAGAAGAATGCTGATCAGCTTCCATCTCACATGCCTTATGATTGCCCCATAGAGCTGCTACCTGGAGCTGCTATCCCATTTGGCCGTATATACTCCCTTTCTGAGCCTGAATTGAAAGCACTTCGTGAATACATACAAGAAAATCTTGGCAAAGGCTTTATTCGACCATCTACTTCTCCAGCAGGAGGTCCTATATTCTTTGTAGAAAAGAAAGATGGCAGTCTACGGCCATGTGTCGATTACAGGGACATTAATAACATCACTGTTAAAAACCGCTATTCCTTGCCTCTCATTCCTGAACTTCTGGAGAGACTTCGCTCAGCTAAAATATTTACGAAGCTTGATCTACGGGGGGCATATAATCTGGTTCGCATAAGACCAAATGATGAATGGAAAACAGCTTTCAGAACCAGGTACGGACATTACGAATATCTAGTAATGCCATTTGGGCTTTGTAATGCCCCTGCAACTTTTCAGCATCTAATCAATGATGTACTACGGGATCTCCTGGATCAGTTTGTTGTGGCATATTTGGATGATATCCTGATATTTTCTGATAATCTTGAAAATCACAGAAAACAGGTCTGCATTGTTCTTGAGCGCCTTCGTACCCACCACCTATACATTAAACTGGAAAAATGTGAGTTTGAACAAACAGAAATTCAATTCCTGGGGTATGTAATAACTCCTAAAGGTTTAAGTATGGACGCAAGTAAAATTAAAGCTGTGCTGGACTGGCCCATCCCCAAGAATGAAAGAGATATTCAGAGATTTATGGGGTTTGCCAATTTTTACAGGCGTTTCATTAAGAATTTCTCTGCCGTTATTACACCGATCACTGAACTTACACGTAAAGGGACTTCTTTTTCAGTGGTCCAATAAGGATGACACTGCATTTTCCAGATTAAAGACTGTGTTTACATCTACCCCTATCCTGGTACATCCTCAGCCAGAATTGCCATTTACTGTAGAGGTAGATGCTTCTGATTCAGCTGTTGGGGCTATACTGTCTCAAAGGACTGGACCTAAGATGTTGTTACATCCATGTGCCTTCTATTCCCGCCAGATGTTACCAGCAGAAAGAAATTATGACATAGGGAATAAAGAACTTTTGACTATAAAAGCTGCCTTTGCCGAATGGAGACATCTCTTGGAGGGAGCCACCCATCCAATTACTGTCCTCACAGATCACAAAAATCTGGAATGTATTCAATCAGCTAAGAGACTGTCAGCCAGACAAGCACGCTGGTCCCTATTTTTCTCAAGGTTAAATTTTTTGATTTCATACCGCCCTGGTTCCAGAAATGGCAAGGCGGATGCCTTGTCTAGGATAGCTGACCCCCTCCATACTACAGTAACCAAGGCCACCATCTTGCCGGAGAGTAGATTTTTAGGAGTTACCTTTCCTTCTGATCTAATGTCTCACATTAAAAAGGGCTACGCTGAAGATCCAGTTTTTTGTGATCCTCCTCGTGATCTTCATATGACCATGCTTAATGGGTTTTGGATTTTTCAACAACGTCTGTTTGTTCCAGAATCAGTGCGACTGGACGTTTTACGTCTCTACCATGACTCAAAACCAGCAGGTCATCCAGGAATCCGAAAGACACAAGAACTACTTACCCGATCCTTTTGGTGGCCTAAATATTATGAGGATGTTAAGAAGTATGTGTCCTCTTGTGATGTATGTGCCAGACATAAGACTCCTCGCTCATCCCCTGTTGGCTTGCTTCAGCCTCTTCCGATTCCTCATCGTCCCTGGGGACTTTATTGTGGAACTACCTCCCTCTAAGGAACACACTACCGTTCTTGTTGTGGACTGGTTAACTAAGATGAGTCATTTCATACCAGCTCGTGGTCTGCCTTCAGCTAAACAGACTGCTGACCTAGTTATTCGGGAAATATTTCGCTTGCATGGAGTGCCGAAGTAATTTCTGACAGGGGAGTGCAGTTTACATCTCATTTTTGGAAATATTTTTGTTCTATTCTAGGTATTAATGTAAATCTGTCATCAGTTTTTCATCCACAAAGTAATGGACAGACTGAGCAAACCAATCAGACTTTAGAACAATATTTGCGGTGCTATATTAGTTACCTGCAGGATGACTGGCTGGATTTTCTACCCACGGCGGAGTTTGCTTATAACAATGCCCAACACTGCTCCACTTCTCTGAGTCCATTTTTTGCCAATTATGGTTACCATCCAGCCTTCCTAGTGAGTCTCCCAATTACTACTTTCATTCCTGCAGTCACTGACCGGCTAACCGCCTTACGAGATTCCCAAGAACTGTTGAAGGAGATTCTTTCGGAGGCTCAGGAATGTTACAAAAGAGCTGCTGATAGGCATATAAAGGAGGCCCCAGTTTATCATGCTGGTGAGGTTTGGCTGTCAACAAAGAATCTTAAGCTTAGGACTCCTTCTCATAAATTTGGTCAAAAGTTCATGGGACCTTTTGAGATCATCGCTCAGATCAATGCTGTCACCTTCCGTCTGCAACTTCCGGATTCCATGAAAATACATGCGGTGTTTCACGTTGCACTGCTTAAACCTTTTCATGAAAATACTTTCCCTAGTCGAGCCCTGCCTGCCCCACCACCAGTCCTCGTGGATGGTGAAGATGAATACGAGGTGGAAAAAATTCTTGACTCCAGGATCTTCCGCAACAAGCTTCAGTATTTGGTTAATTGGAAAAGCTATGGTGAGGAGGATAGATTGTGGAAACAGTGGACAACATTCACGCTCCTGATCTTCTTCAGTCTTTCCATGCACAGTACTCTGCTAAACCAGGAAATAGGGCATCCAGAGGCTGCGCCTGTAGAGGTGGAGGTAATGTGAGGAACTGACTCTGCTGGGTTTCAAACCCTGGTTTATATGCTGCTAAACCTCTTCCTTACCAGTACACCAGCCTGCCTTTTGCAAATTTACCTGAGATCTGATAACCTTGAATCTACAAGCAATGGTATCAGTGACAACTCTCTTCAGCTGTGTCTGGTCAGGTTTCTGGTTCTTGGCCTATAAAAGCCACTTCCTGTCTCTGTACCTTTGCCAGATTATTGTGGTTCCTGTACTCTCTAATCAAGCTAGTTCCTGTTTCTCCTACCTGTTGCTGAATTTGGACCGTTTTGACTTTGCTGCTTCTCCTTCCCACTGACCTCGGCTTGCCTCACTACGATTATCATCTTTCTGTTCCAGTCTCCCATCTCTGCTTAAGACCAGACGGTCACTCAAGGCTCAGTTGTCAGGGTGGTAGTCCGGTGCCCGGAACCCAGACACAGTGTCCAGGCGGTGGGGCGTAGACTGGGACCCATTATGCCTGATGTTTAGTGGGAGTCTTCAGCGTGTAGGTGGATTAGCAGGGTCTGGTGCAGGGTAACCGCACGCCCCCTGGTGTTGAGCACCAGCGTTTGTGCAGCCACATTCCAAGACCCTGATTCAGCTTATGCGGATAAACGGAACTAGGAGCATGGAAATTAGCAGACCTTCCAGGAGCTGAATAGGGAGGCTCTGCAGCAAGATTGTATCCAGTACTAGAAACAAGGCAAGACTAGAGATAGGCACCAAACATGAAAACAAGACAGAACTAATAGAACCCAGAACCAGAGAAGGATAGAAAGCTAAACCCAGAACATATACACAAGACATGAGGAAAACAAACATAACATGGGCATGACTGTACATGGACTGGGTATACAAATTAAAACAAGACAGGATAACATAGGCAAAACAAGAGGAGAAATAACTAAGTACTACATATGGAAATTATGGGGATTTAGTCACACTATATGATCATACATTGCATAAGCCTGCCAACAACGCCAATGTACCCCATATCTGGCAGGTCCTCCACTGCCTAATGTATGCTAAAACAACCACAGATTCAGAACACATATATAGCACTTACCTGCAAGAAAGGACAGAAGCAGTGAGCAGCTGCCTGCAGGAACACTGAAACACAATGAAAGATGGAAACAAACAGTGTGGCAAATAAAACAAACATTTACAGGAAACCTGGAGACTGGGAAATCCAGGGACGAACTATAGGAATGAACCCAGAAATCCCAGCATAAAGAAAACCAGACATAGAATAGAAAACCAAAAACCAAGACAACTAAGCAAGAATAGCAAAAAGAGTACTGGATACCAGAAGCCAAGTCCAGACATCAGAACAGAGCAGAGCAGATCATGACATCAGGAGCTCAACCACCTGGGTAACGAGTGGCCACCTCTGGCAGAAAACATTGCTGATCTGGCTACTGGACTCCAAAACTTTGTAACATCAATATCATTACAACTAGTCGCCAACTTGGCGTAGTTGCAGGGTGTGTTACGCTTGAGGGAAGAGGTCAGAGATGTGTGTGGGTGCAAGTCACTTTTGGCCAGTGCCCTGTACGCATTGGTCAGGTCTGTGCAAGTCCCAGAGATCCCATGCTTGGGACCAGAATTTGGCACGGGGGCGTGAGCGTCTGGCCATTAGTTCATATAGTTTATTGATGTCCACTTCCTTTATGCATTGTTCTATTGTGGGTGGGAAGGTGACTTCCATTGTCTGCTTATGACTGTGAGAGCAGCTATGATCAGGTGATATATTTGGCTTTTCCGAAGTTGCGTTGGGAACATCAGGAGGAGGAATGTTTCGGGGTAAAAGGGGAGATCTATTCCTACGCAGTGTGTTATCATGTCTGCTATATCACGCCAATATTGGTAGAGTTTTGGGCAGTGCCACCATATGTGGGCCATGTTGGCATGTCCAGCATGTGTCTGAGGTGTTTGGGAAGCCTTGCTTCAGGCGAGTGGGAACTAAATACCATCTGTAAAAGATTTTATGGGGTAGTTTGATGTGTGATGTACATAGGGTCATTGGGTGGTGGTTCGTGGGTCTCTTTTGCAGGAGATGGGACGTGGTCCAGGATTTCAACTGCATGTTGGAAAAGTGTGCTGTGGCGGAGAGACCAAATTCGTCTTGAAGGTCTGTGAACCCTTTGAGGTGTGAGTCCTGTAGTAGTTGGGAGGGAGTGTGGACGCCATGCCTATGCCAGATTAGGTGGTTGAAGTCAGGGATGATTAATGGCAGTGTGTCTATTGATAGAGCAGGCAAAACCTTGTTCTCCATGCCTAGTTTGGAGCGGTAGTCGTCCCAAATATGTAGTGTGAGCGACGTCGTGGGTAATATGTGTTGTAGATTTGGCCTGTGCTCTTTGGGCATCCATGCCAGCATTGTCAGGGGGATCTTTCCCATATAGTCGGCTTCTGTGTCCAGGCTAGTGGGTGCGGGTGGTGGAATGAGGATAACAGGGGGCTATGTGTGTTGCTCGGTAGTATCCCCTTATGTCTGGTATCCCCATGCCGCCATGGGAAAATAATTTGTATAGTGTTGTTTTTGCTACTCTTGGTTTAGCATTGTCCCATATGAATGAGTTTAGGAGGTTTTTGCACGTCTAGGATGTATTCTAAAGGCAATTTAATTGCATATTACACTATCAGTGCTGAATTTTCAATTTGGATTTGCTGTAACGTCTTCCAAGTTCTCAGGTGTCCAGAAGTTAAACTGGATCTGAAAACTTGGACCTTCCTTTTCCACACTAGAACCCAAGGAAGCCACCTTGCTGCAGCAAGCTAGGAAAAATGCTTGTTGGCTTAAAATAATATTATGTATATTATTATGGCATAAAATTAAATGTGAATGCATCTGGCAGTGTGTCTTAGCCTGGCAGTGAGTATGTGTGTGAGCGTGTCTGGCAGTGCTCGCGTGTGTCTGGCAGTGTGTCTGCGTGTCTGGAAATATTTATTGGTGTGTATGAGCAATTGAATGTGTGTTAGTCTTATTTGTGTGCCTGTGTCTCTGCAGTTTTGGGAGTGTATCTAAAGAGTAATTTTGGAAGGGGTCCCAAAATCTTCGATTGTAGGTCTTTAGATACATAACACCAGGGGTAGACAACCTTCAGCATTTCAGATGTTGTGTTGAAGGGTGCCTACCCCCGGTGTAATGTATCTAAAGATCTCCAATCTGAAAGTTTGGGTTTTAAGTTTTCTAGGACTTTTAGATCCTTTCTGTACTGAAGGACCTCCCCATTTAGCTTCTTGAAAAAATAGATGGCAACAGCAATACTAGATATAATCTCACAAACATTATTAATACATTTAGTTAAGTATCTTTAAACTTTGGGCAAAGTGTTTAGTGATGTCCATAATTAGTATGTGGGACAATTCTAAAAATTCTTATGCATAAAAATACAAGAGCACTATTCTCCTCTTCTTTTTGCCTTTCAAAATCTTGTGGTCAGATAACTTTGTATCTAAACAGATTGCATTTATAAAATTGTATTGATATGATTTGGGATTTTAAAAAAAACAAAACATGTTGACCTTATTTAGGCAATTTAGCAATGTTAGCATAAAAAACAGTTTCCAGATTATTATAATTCCAAAATTATTAGAGAGGATGCTACACCATTTAATAGCCTTTTGCAGCTAATCTACTAGTACAGTTTTGTGAGAGTCACCAAGATTTGGTTTTGGAGGCATTGGAGGTGTCCACATACAGTGAGAGCTCCGTCTTAACATTTTCCTTAAGCAACAATAACAAAAACATTTAATAAGATAATTATCTGGTACCTTGAGCTTCCCACTTACCTACCTATCAAGTATTCATGTGGGTATTGAGGCTGGCTTGCTTCATGTTGAGGGGAATGTAGAAGCAAAAGTAGAGCATATATCTTGGACATCTACACAGAAGATTAAAACAGCTCTGAAGACCTGGGGCCCTGAGGAGGCCACAGAGGAGGTCCTGTATTTGAGAGCTAATGGGAAGAATGCTCCATGAAGGTCCCTCGCTGAATAGTCAGGAATATTTTTAACAGATCTGAGCCTTAAGGCCACAATTATTGAAAAGCAACATTGCAAATACAATTCCAGCAAGCTTACCTAGAGATATAATTGCCTGGGTCTATTACAAAAATACAGGCATTTGCTGGTATATCCATAATTTATTTCTATACATTATCCAATAGGACAAAGTTTCAACCTGTTACACAAGCATTTTGATAGGCATGTAATCAGGGCCGGATTTTCCTATAGGCTAACTAGGCTTCAGCCTAGGGCCTCAAGATCAAGAGGGGCCTACATTCAATTTGTTAGCAAAATTAAAATTACACTATTCTAAAAACAGTGAACACTAAAACACTGAACCGAAAATAAGGAGAAATTCTACGCATATGATATGACCAGTGGCGTACTAAGGGGGGGCAGGGGGGGCGATCCGCCCCGGGTGCCACTTACTAGGGGGGTGCCCGGGGCAGACTGCAATGCCCCTCCTGCCGCGATCGCCGAGACCGGCGGTCTGCAGCTCCGCAATGTGCAGAGCTGCAGACCATAAATCTTGCGTGCACTGCCCAATCAGAGCGTTGCCGCGGGGTACCACGGCAACGCTCTGATTGGGTCTCGCGAGATCCATGGTCTGCAGCTCTGTGGAGCTGCAGACCGGAAATGAGGGCCACTGGACCACCAGGGACCCCACCGGACCACCAGGCAGCCCCCACTGGACCACCAGGGATTTAAGGTAATTTTTTTAGTCCCCCCCCTCTCCTCATCACCCCCCTCCCTATCACAATCACCCCCCCTCTCCTCATCACCCCCCTCCCTCTCACAATCAACTCCCTCTCCTCATCACCCCCCTCCCTCTCACAATCACCCCCCCTCCCTCTTACAATCACCCCCTCCCTCTTACAATCACCCCCCTCCCTCTCACAATCACCCCCCTCTCCTCATCACCCCCTACCTCTCACAATCACCCTTCCTCTTACAATCACCCCCCCTCTGCTCATCAACCCCCTCCCTCTTACAATCACCCCCCTTCCTCATAATCACCCCCCTCCCTCTCACAATCACCCCCCCTCTCCTCATCACCCCCCTCTCACAATCCCCCTTCCTCTCCTCAACACCCCCTCCCTCTCCAGGGTCCTGCAATGCCAGCAAAACTAATGTTTTCCTGGCACTGGAGAATCCCTTTAAATTCACCCCATAAACAGTGTCTGGTATTTAACAAGACTTTCAAATGATCTGTGTAGAGATTTTGCGAGGGGTAAATACTTATAAATACTTTCCAATGGAAAATAATGCTGTAATTCTTTCTTCATCGGCTTGTACATCCTTGTTAATTCATAAAGATGATACTATTTTTAATTTTATCATTTTTTTACAGAGAATGGTCCTCAAAGTAGATATAACTTTGCAGGGTGCTCAACAAATAGACAAGACTAGAATATTAAATATCTATTTGCCAGATGCATATCAATTTACCAAATGAGTGAACTATGGATTTAAAACTAAATGTTTGCGGAGTTTGGTATAACTACAACTTTAAATGCAGTCACAGAATTTTAAACCACCGCAGAAAAGTATATATTTGTAAAATGTAGACCACCCCCTCAAAGGTATTTAACTAATGCCTCGTTTCCACTGAGCGGATCGGTTCGGTTCGGTACGGTTCGCTATTTTGGGTGTTTCCATTATGAAAGTAGTCCATACAAGCGAAACGTACCGATCCATTCAGGGCCCTGCTTCAGATGTAGGGCCATAGGAAATGGAACGGTTCGGTTAGGGCGGAGCTACTATACAATCCATTGATTGGTGGACAGGAAGAGTATTTTTTTCTAAACCCTGCATGGCCCTGAAAGGTCTGACTTGCAGTGGAAACGCTCACCAGAATGGGCTGGTCCATTCTAAACAGGGCCGGACTGGCCCACCGGGAAATTTCCCTGTGGGCCGTCGGCACCTGGGGCCGGGGAGACATTTTGGTGACCTGCGGCCGCATGGAGAACTTGAATGGCGGCCGCAGGGGAAGCTCTTCTTGCGGCCGCTGGGGGAGCAGGCTTTTCTGTCTCTGCTCCCCCTCCCTCGCGCGCAGCTTAATGAGACCGGGGCCGGAAGGTCTCATTAAGCTGCGCGCGAGGGAGGGGGAGCAGAGACAGAACAGCCTGCTCCCCCAGCGGCCGCAAGAAGAGCTTCCCCAGCGGCCGCCAGAAGAGCTTCCCTAGCCTATCAGTCTGCCCGATGTGTATATGTTGCATCTTTGCAACATATATGGTAATATAACCCTCACAAATCTTGGACAGGCCAGGAGATGATATCACCATGTGGTCTGCAGCTCACTCCCGGCGGAGCTGCAGACTGAAGAGAGGGGCGCCCACTGGACCACCAGGGCAGGTATTTAAACCCCCCTCTGTCCCCTGTCACTCACTGCCCACCCACCCTGCCTGTGCCCCCATACACCCCCTAACCCCTGTCACTGCCCCCAACCCCTGTCACTACCCCCCCAACCCCTGTCACTACCCCCCCTAACCCCTGTCACTACCCCCCTAACCCCTGTCACTACCCCCCTAACCCCTGTCACTACCCCTCTAACCCCTGTTCCTAGCCCTCTAACCCCTGTTCCTAGCCCTCTAACCCCTGTCACTACCCCCTTATCCCCTGTTCCTAGCCCTCTAACCCCTGTCACTACCCCTCTAACCCCCTAACCCCTGTCACTACCCCTCTAACCCCCTAACCCCTGTCACTACCCCCCTAACCCCTGTCACTACCCCTCTACCCCCCAAACCCCTGTCACTACCCCCTAGCCCCTGTCACTACCCCTCTAACCCCCTAACCCCTGTCACTACCCCCTAACCCCTGTCACTACCCCTCTAACCCCCTAACCCTTGCCATTACCCCCCTAACCCCTGTCACTACCCCCCTAACCCCTGTCACTACCCCCTAACCCCTGTCACTACCCTTCTAACCCCCTAACCCTTGCCATTACCCCCTAACCCCTGTCACTACTCCCTAACCCCTGTCACTACCACCCTAACCCCTGTCACTACCCCTCTAACCCCATGTCACTACCCCTCTAACCCCTGTCACTACCCCTCTAACCCCCTAACCCCTGTCACTACCCCCCTAACCCCTGTCACTACCCCTCTAACACCCTAACCCCTGTTCCTAGCCCTCTAACCCCTGTCACTACCCCCTAACCCCTGTCACTACCCCCCTAACCCCTGTCACTACCCCTCTAACCCCCTAACCCCTGTCACTACCCCTCTAACCCCCTAACCCCTGTCACTACCCCCCTAACCCCTGTCACTACCCCTCTAACACCCTAACCCCTGTTCCTAGCCCTCTAACCCCTGTCACTACCCCCCTAACCCCTGTCACTAACCCCCTAACCCCTGTCACTACCCCTCTAACCCCTGTCACTACCCCTCTAACCCCCTAACCCTTGCCATTACCCCCCTAACCCCTGTCACTACCCCCCTAACCCCTGTCACTACCCCCCTAACCCCTGTCACTACCCTTCTAACCCCCTAACCCTTGCCATTACCCCCTAACCCCTGTCACTACTTCCTAACCCCTGTCACTACCCCCCTAACCCCTGTCACTACCCCCCTAACCCCTGTCACTACCCCTCTAACCCCATGTCACTACCCCTCTAACCCCATGTCACTACCCCTCTAACCCCTGTCACTACCCCCCTAACCCCTGTCACTACCCCTCTAACCCCTGTCACTACCCTCTAACCCCTGTCACTACCCTCTAACCCCTGTCACTACCCCCCTAACTCCTGTCACTACCCCCTAACCCCATGTCACTACCCCTCTAACCCCATGTCACTACCCCTCTAACCCCTGTCACTACCCCTCTAACCCCCTAACCCCTGTCACTACCCCCTGACCCCTGTCACTGCCCCTCTACCTCCCTAACCCATGTCACTGCCTCTCCACCCCCTTAACCCCTGTTAGTGCCCTTCCACTCCCCCACCCCCTGTCACTGCCCCTCTACCCCAACCCCTGTCACTACCCCTCTATCCCCCTAACCTCTGTCACTACCCCTCTATCCCCCTAACCCGTTACTACCCCTCTACCCCCTAACCCCTGTCACTAACCATCTACCCCCGCTACCTCCTGTCACTGCCCCTCCACCCCCCTACCTCCTGTCCCTCTACCCCCAACCCCTGTCGCTGCCCCTCCACCCTCCTAACCCCTGTCGCCCACACAGTGCACCCCTCACAATCATACACACTGAATCCCTCACAATTACACAAACTGTACCCCTTACAATTACATACACTGTACCCCTCACAATCACACACACTGCACCCTTCACAATTACACCACACTGTACCCCTCGCAATCACACACACTGCACCCCTTACACGCTGCACCGCTCATAATCACACGCACACTGCACTGCTCACAATCACACACACACTGCACCTACGTATATTTGTATTTGTATATATATATATATATATATATATATATATATATATATATATATATATATATATGTAAAAAAATCTGTATCTTGGCACTCACCCTTTCCAAATAAAATGGTTTAAATGCCTAGGTGCTATCCCACGTTGAAAAGTATATATGAAGAAATAAGAGATGCACTCTCAGGTCTTGTTAAGTAATAATAAATCGATACTTTCTTTTCCAGACAAGGTTTACATTATCCGATCGACGTTTCGACCCCTTAGGGTCTTCCTCAGGATTCCTCAGGATTATTATTACTTAACAAGACCTGAGAGTGCATCTCTTATTTCGTCATATATATATATGTATATATATATATGTGTGTGTGTGTATGTATGTATGTATATGTATGTGTGTGTATGTGTATATAAAAATACATATACACGCGGCGTGTGTGTTTGTGCTTTAGGGTGCACACCCTAATGCAACAGGCTGCGCACGCCTATGATTATTATTATGATTTTAACTGATGGTCATCCACCATACGGTACAGGATGTGAAAACATGATCTACCATTTGAAATAATGTGTATATGTTGCATCTTTGCACTTATTCTCTCTTTCTGTGAGCTCCTTACATAAGCAACCCCTACTTTTACTGAATGGTTCTCTGTGACTCCATTTACCATGAATATTTATATGAATCTGTTGTTATTATTATTGTGTATATGTGTGTGTGTGTGCCTGTGTCATGCTGTGTGTGTCTGTGTGTCTGTGTCATGCTGTGTGTGTGTGTGTGTGTGTCTGTGTCATGCTGTGTGTGTGTGTGTGTGTCTGTGTCATGCTGTGTGTGTGTGTGTGTGTCTGTCTGTGTCATGCTGTGTGTGTGTGTGTGTGTCTGTGTCATGGTGTGTGTGTGTCTGTCTGTCATGGTGTGTGTGTGTGTGTCTGTCTGTGTCATGGTGTGTGTGTGTTTCTGTGTCATGTTGTGTGTCTGTCTGTCTGTGTCATGGTGTGTGTGTCTGTGTCACGGTGTGTCTGTATCATGGTGTGTGTGTCTGTCTGTGTCATGGTGTGTGTGTCTGTCTGTGTCATGGTGTGTGTGTATGTCTGTCATGGTGTGTGTGTGTGTTTTTAAAAATAGTGTTTTACTCACTTATTTTTTTCCAACGTCGTGCTGGTCTCTGCCTCTATGACTGAGATCATCAAGCCAATCTGCACTGACACAGGAAGCGCCTCTAGTGACCGTCTGAGTGTCTGTCACTAGAGGTGTCACTAGGAAGCAATGTAAACACTGCCTTTTCTCTGAAAAGTCAGTGTTTACATTGAAAAGCTTGCAGGGACAGGCTATAGACACCAGAACCACTACATTAAGCTGTGTGAGTGAGCTTGCTTGCATGTATGTGTGTGCCTGCTAGTGAGTGAGCTTGTGTTTTTATTTCAATGAGCTTATGTATATTAGTGAAATTGTTTGTCTATGAGGCTGTGTATCAATGAGCTTGTGTGTGTGTCAGTGAGATTGTCTGTGTCTGCATGTGAGTATGCTTACTGTATAATTAAATGTTTTACTCTGAAAGGACCAATATTTTATATTAGAAAAAGCAATATATATATTATATATATATATATATATATATATTACTCAATCATCTGGGGGTGGCAAGACATAACCTTACATATTACATACGGCAATTTATGGGGCAATGACTTATGGGGCTGGCATAGATTTTTTTTTCCCAGGGCTGCTTTGTATCCCCAGTCCGGCCCTGATTCTAAACCTTCCAAACTGTACCGACCCGAACCGATCTGCTCAGTGGAAACGAGGCATAAAAAGCATTTTCTTTTCACTATTTAATCAGTAACCTCTGCCAAATCTGATGTTTCAAATTCATTGTTTTGTATCTTTCACACGCATTTCACTTCCATGCCACTAAGATCCCATATTTGTATTTTACCTCTCTCTCTAAGTTCAGTAATGCCTGCCGTCTAGTCCTTTGACCGATTTTAAGGAAGTTAAAGGGTCAAATTACAAACATGCCAATTACAATTTCAAAATCATTCAATGTGCAAAAGAAAATGTGAGCAATTTAAAAAGGGGCATTTTTAAACTTTTTATGTATTAATTTCTGTTAAATTTAGAAAAGTATTTAATTTTATTTCCACATTAAATCAGTTTCTAGACAAGGCCTTCCCTGTTTTACTACTTTGAATATCCCAAATTTGTATTGTGCTGCATCCCCAAAATACAGCAATACTAAACATATATAATCTGGGGCCTCTCGCAAGGGAGAGGGGTGGGGGGCAGAGGTACACTATAGTGTAGGAATACATGTTTGTATTCCTAACACTTTAGTGTTCCTTTAACCCCTTAAGGACAGATGACGGATATATTCCGTCATGATTCCCTTTTATTCCAGAAGTTGTGTCATTAAGGGGTTAATAGGTTGTGTGCATGAGTTAACTATACCGCCTACACAAAATATTTACATCGTGCACACAACATAACTGTCTTGTGAGCACTATCTACAAAATCATGCACATGAGATTGTTCACATGCTGTACTATCTAAAAAAAAAAAAAAAAAAACATGTTATCTATATGGCTTCATACTGACTTCTATAGTAAACTGACGAGTTTTTTTGCCCAACTTGAACTGACTGGATCCTGTTGCATATATATCTTTTGAACTGACTCAATGCTGATAAAAAGCCAAACTGGAGATTTTTTTTTATCCAACAAGACAATTTCACCTTACATTAAACAAGTCACACTTTTGTGGGTGGACCTTAAAAACTAGGGCCAATAGTATATATGATCTTGTCTTGGTTTTCCCAGGAGTTATTTTTATTTAATTTTATGAACACATACCAGTACTAGACCATCAATACCTCTAAAATGCATACATTCATTTATAGCAAGATTGTGATTGCTGAGTCAGTAAAACCCCCTTCAAACCACTGTAAAGTTCTGCAAAATATTAGATTAAACTAGGAAAATACTGCCAGTATTAAAAGACACTTTCTTTTTCTTTACCATGTGGTTGTGAGGTTGTTTTTTCCAGATCCGGATCGTCCTGTATTAAATCCTGACCCAATCTACTTTTTACTGTTGGTAACCCTGATTTGTAACATGTTTTTGGAAAAAGCTTCAGGTTGAGAATTGAAGGATAAGAGTCTGGACAGAACGTAGTAATTTGGTTTACTGAAATAATTATATTTAGTACTTTAATTGCTAGTTTTGTTTTCTCTGTGTTGAGAAAAGCAAACATTTGGTTACAATTATACAACGCTACTGGACTCTGAGGTTTTTCTTTTCTGAATATGAAGTATATGTGGCCTCCCACATTGGAGAACCTCAGTGATTAGGTGGGATATAAATTGCCATGCTTTATTTTCGTTCTTAACCTGTCATGTTTTTTTAGATTTTAACGGAAACATTAGCCTAGACTTGGCTGGGCTGGCTGAGCTGGCTGAGCTGGGTCTGATGAAGTAAGCATTTACAGAGATAAGCTGTACAACGGCGTGTTTCCAGAAAACATCAACCTGTATAGCTCCTCTGTGCAGTATAACAATTGTTATAATTTCACTTTTTAATGCTTTACTGTTTCCAGGGCATTATGAAGGAGTGTTTTTTATATATATTTGTATTTACCCACCCAGAATCCCCTGCGGTAGTAAAAGCACTGCATATGTCAGATTTCTATGGGAAAAGCAAGTGTTACAACTGTGTTTAACACAATGTATGCTATATATATATATATTAAACAAGGTCTGTCTGTAAAAAGTCCAGCCATTGTTAAAATAACAAGAACGGTTTGGGCAACATCGATGTAACCTGGCAGCCAAGGAGAGTGGACTGGAATGCGCATGCATGAACAATGACAACTTCACTGACGACGACTGTACTAGTCAGTAGGGGTGCTAGACGCTGTTGAGTGAGCATTTGTACAATGTGGCCATCACATTCAAAATGACTGAGTGAGTAGAACAACGAATCGGCAACAAATCTGCATCAACATTTGTGTTAATCTTAAACATTCCTCCGAGGAAAGATTCAGAAGGCTTTTGGAGAGGATGCAATGAGTGCAGCGCAAATAAAAGTGTGGCACAAGCATTTCAAAGATGGCTGAGAATCTGTTGAAAGATTTTGTGCCCTGCGACTTCTGCCTTTTCCAAAAATTAAAATCACCTTTGAAAAAGAAGAGGTTTCAGACCATCGATGAGATTCAGGTAAATACAATGAGGCAGCTGATGGCGATTCCAACAAAGGCTTTTGCACAGTGTTTTGAACAGTGGAAGAGACGCTGGGATAACTACTTTGAAGGGGACTTATGTGTCATTGTCCTATGTACAATGTTTTTTGTATCATCTTCAATAAATGTCTCTATTTTTTATATTAAATGACTGGATACTTTAAGGACAGATCTCCTATATATAGCAACAGAAGAAAGTTCATGTATGTGTCTAAGTTGTGCAGTGGGGAAGTAAGAAGGGTGGTAGATTATTATTAATATTATTAGCATTTATATAACACCAATATATTCCACAGAGCTTTACAATTATAAAATGGGGATATATTTGATAACAAGTAACACACAGAATATATAAGTAACAAGAGGTGAAGAAAGTCCTGCTCAAAAGAGCTTACAATATACGAGGAATGAGCAAAGGGGCAGGTGAGAGAGTGAGCTGGCTCAGCTGGGTTATAGAGGAGAGGGAACTGATTGGAGGAATTGCATTGAGAGCAGTATCACCCAGGAATATGGTAAGCTTGTGTGTTTTAAGTGATGGGGATGAAGGGAAGTGCAGGTGAATGAGAGAGAGTGTATCAAATTGGGAAGTTTTGTATAACAGACACACAGGGTTATGTATTTATTATTCACTAAAGTGAGAAGTGTATAAAAATCAAGTGGATTTCAGAGGCCAATCTGTTAGCATAGCTGACTTGGAGAAGTTTAATATTTCAGCTATTTCGGCTTTAAATGTGAAATTTACCTTGAATTCCAGCAATCCCACCTTTATTGAATAAACGTGACAGACACACGCTCCTAATCCTCCTATGCAGTCAGTATGTTGCAGAATTATGTCATAAAACCTGGCAAACTGTGAGCCTTGCACAGCTGGGTTTAAGAAAAAAATATATATATGATTTCACTTTTTTCCCTCTTTTTGGCTGCCCTCTGTCTACCCTCTGAAATGATTAAGGCACCCTTACTACAAGGCTGGATGTTGTGTCCATTACACGTAGGATCCACTGGCAGCAGGGGAACCATTTAACCAGCAACATGTGGCTAACGTGAGGCGCTGACAGACAAGGCTGTGTGGGGGCATGGTACAAAGGCTGCGATATGCTTGGGACGAGTCAGAGAGTAAAAAATCGCAACAATCTCAGAATTCGGAGACTTTCCCCTAACTATGGGAGGGATGTGGAAAGCCCTGTCATGTGTAATTGTGAATTGTTTCTGTTTTTTATCCCACCCCTCTTGGAAGGAGGGGTGAGAGGGAGAGTCTATAATGACAGAAAACTTGTAAAGAAAAATGTGTACTGTGTAAGGCAGACCTAGGGGAAAGGAGCTCAGCTGGGACATGGATCTGTAAAGTAAAAGTTCTGGGAAGAAGCACATTTACTCATCCTACAGGCATCTCTCCTCCTCTCTGAAACATGGAGGTTGAAGTGATGGGGAATTCAAAGTCCATCAAAAAGAAACCAGCAAATAAAGGGATTAAAGTTGCTCTGGTCATCTTCATTTTAATAACAGGGATACTTGGTGTCTTGCTTTTACTAGGTAAGCTTCATTATTTTATTTTTATTTTTTTAAAATCTGTTCATGTATTTTTTATGTATTTTATGTATTTTATGTATTTTATGTATTATGTATTTAGGTGTCAAATTACACCTTAAGAACATGACTAAACTAAAGTGAGTTTCTCGTGTTTTTAAGAATGTGTTAAAAACTGAGCATGTGACTGTGAGCTTGTTATCTGTACTTCACAAACGGCTGCAGGTACACAATTTATAACCAGTTTAGTTTTAAAATGCAGCATGTTGATGTTGCAAAAATGTTTTTATTTGTACCTTTTTTGTTTGTAGGCTAGGTAGGTTTTTAAGTGCTGAATGAATATTTACTGAACATTATAATTTTATAAATTATATATAATTCCCTATGAAGAAGCATTGGATTGGCTGAGATCAACACTATTGATGATCTTAGCCAGGGGAGGAGCAGCGGCTGCAGTGAGACCTGCACTCCAAGGGACTAAAGGTAAATAAATTAATGTATTTGATTAATTCTGGGGTGACCTTAATCTAAATAAGCCCATACATCACTTTAACTTTAAGAATACATGTTTGTATTCCTAAAATTAGTGTTCCTTTAATGTAGTGGTTATGGTGCAGGCAGGCTATGAGCACAGTCCAGACAATTCATGTAAAACTATTTTTAAGCAGTTTTGTACAATCAGTGAGCTACCCTTGTACCCAAAGCCCATCCCTCTTTACCTCCAGTGTACAACATTATGGAGCACTTTAGCACAAATTGTATGGAATTGCAATGATAAGCTGTGAACATTTTATTATAGCAAATGCAGCCAGTATTAAAGGTTTACTCCAACCAGAAATAGCGTTTTAATAAAACACTGGTTCGGTTGTAAGTAACTGTTGCTTGCATGGTCTCTCTGCAATCTCTGCACCTACTGACTCCAAGCATCATGAGCAATTCATGGAGAACCCTTTCATTCTATCAATCAGTAGGGACTAGGGGACACAGAAAGGGCTGCAACAATTTAGGAAGGGGAAATTATGCCATCATTACTTATCATTGATTCGTGTGACAATGCATGCACTCCATGTCCAGACACGAACTTGGAAGAGGAAGGAGGGTTGAGTTTTGGGTACCAGTGAGGATGCCCTGACTTTTGTGACAATGGACTGAAAACCAAAATCCAATGTACTGTGTTTCTGACCATCTTAATCATAACCACTAAAGTAAGTGGTAATGGTTGGGGGCTTAGTATGCCCCCTTAATTGTAATCAACCTCCCCCCCCCCCCCTTCTTGCCTTTCCTCCTCTTAATATTTATCCTCCTCTCTCGCTCTCCCTTCAGATTGGTGGTACCCATATCAGCCCATCCTTGCAAGCACGTTGTCTAGTTGTTACTTTTGATTCTGGCCTCACCTTTGAGCCTCACATCCGGTCTGTTGTCAAATCATGCCAATTCCACCTCAAAAACATTGCCCGCGTCCGCCCCTTTCTTACACAAGATGCTACTAAAGAGCTTGTCCATGCTCCAGTAATCTCTTGTATGGACTATTGAAACTCTCTCCTAATTGGTCTTCCCAATAGCCGTATTGCCCCACTACAGTCTGTAATGAATGCTGCCGCCAGACTGATTTTCCTCTCTAGTCGGTCCTCTCACACCTCACCCCTCTGTCAGTTCTTACATTGGCTCCCTGTATCCTATAGGAGTCAATTCAAAGTGCTAACCCATACCTATAAAGCACTGAATAACCTTAGCCCCTCTTATATCTCCTCACAGATCCATAGGTATGCCCCTTCTTGGTCTCTTCGCTCTGCCCGTGACCACCTTCTGTCTGCTGCTCGTACCTGTACTGCCAACTCGCGCTTGCAGGACTTTTCACGGGCGGCTCCCATCCTATGGAATAGCCTGCCTACTTGTTTGAGCAGGGTCATCTTCAACCCTTCGTTTCTGTGAGTTTTCTTGTAATAGTCTTATTTATAGTAAAATCCCCCCTCTAATAATATTGTAAAGCGCTACGGAATCTGTTGGCGCTATATAAATCGTAATAATAAATAATAATAATCATGAAGATACAGGGCGCAAAGGATATTAAAAGTTGAGTAAAAAATGATATTAGGGCTCGTATAGCGAGAGAGTTTAATATATTATCCAATTAGTGATATGGGGTCAGTATTTCTATTTTTGCTGTATATTACATCCATCCATATTTAACACAACACAAGATTATTCACTAAAGTAAGGATTGTCAAGAATTCAAAGTTAATTTTAAATTTAAGGTCAAAATAGCTGAACTTGACAAATTCTCCAAGTCAGCTATGCTTCAGTTTGGCTACTTTGGCCTTAAATGTTAAATTCACTTTGAATTCCCTGCACATCTATATTTAGTGAATAACTTTGAGAAACACAGCTCTTCTGTTTAGTCCAAATGGTCTCTATGAGTGTTATTAGCTAGTTTTATAAAGGAATGAACTTAAGAACATATGGCAGTCTGTACCATTAAGCGGAGAATTTGTTGAGTTATGGCTTTGTTGGCAAGAACTAAAACAATAAATACTGGACATCATAAATCTGTTGCAGCCATGTGGCCAACTTTGTTTTTAGATTATTTTAGCCTATGTTAGCCTATGTTACTTTGCAGATGAAATGTGGTAGACATTAATGTATAGAACAAAAAAAAAAACCTCATTGGTATGTTTCCTTTAGTACATGCTAGCTCCAGAAACATGATTTAAAGAGACACTCCATACATTAAATGTTCCTTCCCGTATGAAAATAAATAAACATTTTGACTCATCTAATGACACCCAACAACATTTTAGATCAGCAACTCTATATTCTATTACGCTATTAGACTATTGCAGATGGGATTTTCTTTTTCTTCTTTTTCTTTTTACAGCTAGCATTTTAGACTATAGGAGGAAGGGAGTTTCTTAGATTTGGCATAGATACTAGGGCTTTTTTTTCGAGGTGCACTCGAAGGCACAGTAAGGGCTTAGACCACAGAGGTAGTGATATATATATTTTTGGTATATGGTTAATACTTTCAAGTTATTTAACTGAACGTATTAAGAGACAATTTTCATTTATATATACATACCTTTCTCTGCCTTATACTACTGCCCTAGAGATACCAGGTTTTGGAGACCTATCTCCTGCTCCCTTTCCTTTTTTTATTCATATCTGGTTTTTATTCATATCTGTTTTCTTGTTCCCTCTACTTTTAGAGTGTAATCTATCGTAGCTATTTTAGGATATATCTAATAAAAGTTAAGTTTTAAATATCACCTATTTACTTCCACTACCCAATACCTTGTTTTCAATACACTCTGTTCTTCTTTTCTTTTGCTAACTTCAATTATTAGGGTCATCCCCTGTAGCAGTATTTGTTAGCACCTAGCTCACTTCTTGCATCTTTTTGTTTATCATTTTGACTCACTGCAAAGCTGGCTGTGTGGCTTGTAGTATTTATAGGACAGATTGTAACATATTAAAGGAACAGGAACAGAAACATGTATAACTGATACTATAGTAAGTATAGCAAGTACCGCGCGCATTCAAGCTGGCAATAGGAAAGCATTTCTCAATGCTTTCCTATGGACGCTCTGCCCGATGGAGGCATTATATGCCTCCAGCGTCGCATATGCGCCTCGAGTGGCTGTCCAGAAGACAGACACTAGAGGCTGGCTTAACCCTGCAGTGTAAACATAAACTGCTATGTTTGCATCTGCAGGGTTAAAACCTGAGGGACCTGGCACCCAGACCACTTCATTGAGCTGAAGTGGTCTGGGTGACTATAGTGTCCCTTTAAGTTTCCATCCTTTTTTTTTTTTTTTTTCAATCAATGGGTCTGGAGCTGCAGCTCCATCAGCCCCAATGTTAATCCGGCACTGATCACACTGCATGATCTCAGCCAATCCAATGCTTTCCCATAGGAAAGCATAGAGAGGCTATAAACGCCATGCTGCACCAATCAGAATCTCCTCATAGAGATGCATTAAATCAGTGGATCTCTATGGGGAATGTTCAGCGCCTCCATGCAGAGCACACTATTCAGCACTGACACAGGAAGCACCTCCAGTGGCCATCTTAGTGACTCCCACTAGAGGTGTTCTTAGGCAAGAATGCAAACACTGTTTACATTAAAAAGCCTGCAGACACCAGAACCAATGCATTCAGCTGTAGTGGTTCTGGTGACTACAGTGTCCCTTTAACGAAAGACTATGAAGGAAAATTGATAAAATGATCTATATCATATTTTTTTTGTGTGATCATGGTAAGTATATGTTGTAAGTGCACAATATAAATAAAATATTCATGACTTTTCAGTGGTTGAAGTTAGTTACTAGTAACAGGTATCAATCAGCTGTCAGTTTGATTAAATAGGAAAGAGCCTGATTTGATCCCCTGTATCAGAGGTGAGTCAAAGGTTCTTGACATGTGGGAGCAGATTTTTTTTCTTGTGCACCTCTTGTGGGCGGGGTTAGTTTAACTCCTTTTCTTACACTTTTTCTTGTAATAATCTAGGACAGGGGTTCCCAATTAATTTTTCCCATTGAACCCTTTGACAAAGTGTATCAACATCGTGGAGTCCCCCCCCCCCCCCTTCACCCCCTGGAAAAAAAACTTTCAATTAGCACATTTAAAAAAAAAAAAAAAAAAAAATTACTATATGTACACACTAATTTCTACAGATAGTAAAGAGATTGTAGGACTTAGGAGCAGGTGTGTGTAGCAGGCTTTTGTGTGTAGAGTTGGTGTTTGTATATATTTTTACCATTTTAATACAGGGGTTTGTTTTGTATGTAATGTTTGCATTTGCATTTAGGGGCTTGTTTGGATGTAGTGTTGGCTTTCAAATGCTTGTGTGTAGTATTGGTGTTTGAGTGTTTGTATATAATGTTGGGGTTTGAATTCAGGGGTGTTTTTGTATGTAATGTTTGTGTTTGACGGGGTGTGTTGGCATGTTGTGTTGGCGTTTGATTGCTGGGATGTATGCCACGCAGGGGCGTACCTAGAGCATTTGGCAGCCAGGGCGGGTCCTATTTTTGGCACCCCTCCTTGCCTCCCCCCCTCAACTTTAAATATAAAAACAACCACATTTTTTTTAATGTATTTAGCACTAAGCAGTGTTTGTGTGTTTGAATGTATGCATGTTTTTGTATGGAGTATATGTGAGTGAATGTAGCGGTGTGTTTGTATGTAGTGTTGGCGTTTGATTGCAAGCATGCATTTGTGTGTTGTGTGGTATTTGAATGCAGTGGTATGGTTATATATAATGGTGGGGTTTGTATGTAGTGTTGACGTTGAAATGCATGTGTGTATTTGTGTGTAGTGTTGGCGAGATTTTTAGATGTCTGCACATATACACATACACGGACATACACACATGCAGATACATATATATATATTTAAGGACACCAAATAAGGTGCTATCTGCTAAACAGCACCCTCATTTGGCATCTTTAAATATGGATATCTCACATAAGGGCAGCAATTCAGGGAATAATCTACTAAACAGCTAAAGGATTAAAAACAATGCCCTTTTCTTATTTTCAGTTGTTTAGTAGATAGATCCCTTATTTGTTATCTTTATGTGGGATTGCAATATTTAAGGACAGGAAATAAGGGAGCTATCTACTAAATACATACGCAGATATACACATAATCACACACATAATCACAGATATACACAAACACAATCACTAACCCACACACATACAATCACAGACACACAATCACATACACACACAAACATTACATACATACACACATTTAATAATTAAGAGGTCCACCCAGCCTCCCTACCTTGCTCTAGAAGGGCTGGAATGGATCCTCAGTCCCTGGTGGTCAGTGGTTGCTGCTGGGATCTCTGTGCTCTTTCTGCACAGGTCCATCACATGCCCTGTAATGATGCCGAGGCCGCAATGACATCATATCCTGGCTTCCGGCTCACTGCAGGGCAAAGACCGTCAGACACAGTCAGATGCACACAGTCCCACACACACTCACATAGTCACTCACATACAGTTACAGGCAGACAGTCAAACACGCAGGCAATCACAATGGCAGACAGTCACACATACACACACAGATTCACAGACAGCCACACACACAATCACAGGCAGACAGTCACACAACACAGTCACAGACAGTCACACACACACACACACATACACACAATCGCAGACAGTCTCACACACACACAGTCACAGACAGTCACTCACACACACACCCACCATCACAGGCAGACAGTCACACACACACACACACAGACACACACACAGGCAGGCAGTCTCACACACACACATACACACAATCACACACACACAGTCACACAGACAATCACAGGCAGACAATCACACACACAGTCACACAGACAATCACAGGCAGACAATCACAGGCAATCACACACACAGAGTCACACAGACAATCACAGGCAGACACACACAGGCAGACAATCACACACACAGAGTCACACATACAATCACAGGCAGACAATCACACACACAGTCACACAGACAATCACAGGCAGAGTATCACACACACAGAGTCACACAGACAATCACACACACAGTCACACAGACAATCACAGGCAGAGTATCACACACACAGAGTCAGGCAGACAATCACAGGCAGACAATCACACACACAGTCACACAGACAATCTCAGGCAGTCACACACACAGTCAAAGACAGTCACAATCACAGTTACACACAGCACACACTCTCTCACTTACAGTAAGCTTGGGCTGGAGGAGGAGTGGATCCAGTCCCTCCTGTGCTGTAGTTGAGGAAGCAGGGACTCCTTCCTGCTTCCCCTCTCTCTGTGTGCAGCAGTATTAGGCTGCATTTAGCCCCGCCCCCACATCCGGCATGACTCTGCCCCCACGGCCGACCTGGCTCCGCCCCCAAATCTCCGTGCAGGTTTCCAGCTTCTGCTTCCAGCCCCTGCGTGTGAGCTGTGTCGGCTGCCCGGCGCCCCTGCTGCTATGGCACCCGGTGCAGCCACACAGCTCACTGAACTCCAAGCCTGGCCAGCCCTGGTGGCACCCCCCTGCCTGATGGCACCCGGGGCGGACCGCCCCCCCTACCCCCCCTTAGTACGCCACTGATGCCACGTACATACTTACACAGATATACATACACATTAACACAGAGATACACACAAACGCACTACACATATACACACATTCATAAACACACAGACTCAAAGATACACATTGACACATGAACACATCTTGACACACAGATACACACTGGCGCAGATACATACAAACACAGACATATACACACACTGGCACATACACACACTCAGATACACACAGTAACACATGCACACCTTAACACAGATACACGCAGACTGACACACAGATACACACACTGACACTTAGATACACACACCCAGATACACACAAATACACATACAATGGCACACATATACACACACTTACACACGGACACGTACACACACACTGGCACATACATACACTCAGATACACACACACCTTAACACACAGATACATGCACACCGACACAGATACACTAAACGATACACACACTGACACTCAGAAAGATACTGACCCACAGATAGACACACTGACACATACACACAGATACACAACCTGGCACTGACACACAGATACACACAGTGGCACATACACACTGACACACACACACAGGCACACACCTTAACACACAGATACACACACACACACACTGAAAGATACACACAGTTATACTCAGATACACACAGTGACTCACACTGTCAGATACACATACTGGTGCATGCAGATTCACACTGACACAGATACACACAGTGCCACTTACACACAGATACACAGTGCCACATACACATACAGTGACACATACACTGACACACAGATACACACAGTGACACATACACAAACACGTCATATAATATGTAATAACACGTAATATATATGCAGTCACCCTCCTGTTAGCATACCTGTTGTCTGCAGGAGGATGACTTGCTGGCCGAGGCTGGTGTGTGTGGGGGGAGCTGCTCACTCCTGGCTGCTGCCTCTCTCCATCCAGTGCAGTGTTTTCTATGTGAAAACTTCCTCCCAGCATCCCATACTGTGGGGACCCGGTCAAGCGATTAATCGGACGCGGCGCTGACCGGGTCCCTGTGCAGCAATGCCCATCGGGTGGCCCTAAGTGCATGGGCCACGCGATGTGCAAATCACAGCAGAACACCAATTTGGAAACGCTGATCTAGTAAAACTACATGTCTCATTATAATAAAACTACTATCTTATACACATAGAGTGACTAAATTGTATCCTGCAGTTGTGTGGACTGCAATCTCCAAAAAGCCTTGCCAGACTAAAGGAATGTATTTAGATGGCTTACTTATTATATGAATTTATGCAACTAAAATGTAATTCAGAGCAAGAACAATGTATCTTATATACACAGACAGATTTCCAAACAAATGTATTGTAGTTTAAAGACACATTATTGCAAGTATTATTGCTGTGTAGCTCTGTTATACATTTAGGCACACCAATAAAATAAAGCACCTAGAAAAGGGACAGAGTGATTTGGGCCCAAAATATGGACTGCCCCTTCAAAATAAAGACAGTTGGGAGGTATACAGTACCACATCAACAAATTGTGCACTCTTATATCTTTGTGAATGAGTTGTACAGTAGCTTTTTAGTAGTTTCCATTGCACTTTTGTGTTCGGTTTTGGACAAATAATCAGCCGTTAAGCTGAATTCCATATCTCCAAAGTGCCATATGGACATACAATTGAGCAAATTGCTCCCCCTCTTTTTCCTTCTATTGAATACCAGAACATACCTTTTCCAAGCCAGTTTTAGGAATGAGGAGTCATGAATTGGCTAAGAGCGTCATCTGACCACTCTCAGCCAATCTGCAGCACCCTTGTACAGCGGCACTCCACACCTTCTGAAACCGAAATATCAGAAGTAGGATGCCGCCCAGTTCGAGAATGGTTTAACCCCTGTAAGAAAGAGTGCGCGCGGCGGCTTTCAGGCACCATAACAACTTGTAGAGGAATTTGTTAAGGTGTCTTATGCTGCCTAAACGGCCCCTTTAAGGTGATTTCACATTCATGAAGAACACTGTCACCTGTTGGGGGTTTCTCATCCATCTCTCTTATCAGTCAATTCTTGGAATAGAGGTCAAGGCCAACAGCATAGAAAAACAGCATGCTCAAAAATGGTGGCTTGGTGGGAAATGGATATTTTAATTAAACATGCAAAAAGCTATACATTTGCTAGCAGTGCATCTTGCTCAATGCAGAGATGAAATGTTATGCTGTTTAAAGGAACACTCCTCCTTTGATGTTATTACTACTGGTGACTTGGGTCCACTCAGAGGCTTCTTGTGGAAGAGCATTGGGACACAGAGCGCATGCACAGCAATCACCATAGAGAAGCAATGAAACCAATGCTTCTTATAGAAAAGCACTAAGTTCCATTTTAAAATGCTGATAAAAACGTGTGAGGCAGGAAACACCCCTGGCTGTTACTAAAGTTTTTTTTTCTGTTAAAATTGGCACTTTCATAACATAAAGCAGATGGGGCATGCAGCTAACCCTTAAACCACTTAAGCAAGCTGGAGTACTTTAGGGCACTAAAGTGTCTCTTTAAAGGCCATAAGCATGACAGGTACACTTTAATGGAGAGCCAGTCTAAAACACATTATCTGGGAAAGATTCAGCAATCTGACTGGGAGTATCTTGCGGTTGGCTCGGATTCGTTGAAGTAAAAGCCAGAAGTTGTACTTTTAATAGAAGACAGAACATGTTGTTTTAAAACAAAGTAGTAATTACATAAGAGAGGTAAAATTGCTAACATTGTTTAACTTTGGTAGATTGCTTGGAAACTAAACAAAAAAAATAGCCTTTTGGTTTGTTTTCTTTTGCCATGCATTTTATGTTAAAAAGGTACTAGGTTTATCCGATTTGATAAATTAGTGTGCATCGTATGTGTATATATTTATATTGATGCATTTATTGTAGTACGACTGATGTGCTAACATTTTGCCTATGCTTTGCTGGAGTCCAGACGTGATAAATGACCCCATTGTTGCACTTTCTATGGTTGTCAAAATATTTTTTCAGCCTCTTGAGGCGTGACTGACCCAAACCAAAGTAATGTAGCAGATGATCAGGCTTTGTGACAGGAAGTCTAGCGTAGAAGTACACTTCAGAACTCACATCAGATGTAGCTAGCGCAAGTGACAGGAGTATAATGCATGGATTTGCAGGGGCTCTGCTAGAGGTAGTGGTTCACAGGGTTCATCAGCCAGCGATAGGCAAAGTTTTTGAATTCCAACAGCTGCAATCCGCATCAGGTTCGGCTAAACTGCAATATTTTATCTAGACATTCTAAGAGACAAAACCATCTCCACATTAGTGGAAACTTACACAAAGGTTAAAACAAAATGGCAAATGCACCTATGGAAAAAGGAATATGCACCACAAAAAACAATATAAACCTATTTGTATCCTTTAGTACTCTCCAATTCTGTTATATTTTGTCAAAGGTTGTGGTGACTATACTGTTGTACCAGACTAATCAAGTCACATGATTATTATATCATGTGACACAGAAGTTGCACATAAGCAGAATGTTTCTACCACATAAACCTGAAAAACTAGGATAAAGTGCATCGGGATTTCATGTTTAAATGCATTTATGCTGCACTTGGGATTACATTCATGGCATTTTATCTCATAAGAGATTATTTCAGCAGCCTTTAGCATTTAGCAACAGCCTGTTGTCCTAGTGTGCATGGGCGTTTGGATGGCACGCCCAAACTTGGCAGAGCTGTTGTACTTTTAGGGCTGTGCATCCCAAAGTTTCCACGCTGGAAACAAAAGGTGTTCAGGTGCGATCTGCTTCCATTAAATTGGATGAAAGCCACCGTGGCAGTACTTTTTGTACACAAGAATTTTCTGTTAAATTCAGTGTCGGAAGTATATTTTACAGGAGTGGCAGGGGCTGTTGGGATGAAAGATTTTAAAGATTATCCTTTGAGCAGGTATCCTTTATCTTGCAATATTTCAAACAGTGAATGCAATATTAGGAAACAAGCTAATGACCATGTTTTCCACATACAATGAGTGTATCAAATGAGATAAACCAAACAGTTAAAGGAACACTATAGCATGACCAATACAAAAGCTATAGTTTTAATATCCATATTTAGTCCACTGTGCCTGTTTAAAAGATTAGCTTTACTTACCTTTAAGCCCTCGCCACACCTGCTGCTTCACTACCCCATCTGAGATTATTAAGATTGATGATGTCAGCCAATCCAGTGCTTCCCCAAAGCAAAACATTTGGAGGCTAGTGCGCATGCATGGCAAAATGCAGCGGTGTGCCAATCAAGTGCTCTCTAGTGGCGAAATTTGATCACATGACCATGTTTCACTTAGGTGTAGGAGTGGAAGGGCCTCTAGTTGCTGTCAGGAAGTCAGCCACTAGATGTAGCATTGTTGGAAGCAGCAAACAGTAATTCTTTTTATAATTACAATTGATAATTTTTTTATTTTTTTTTTCATTTTTGTTATTTCATTTTTTGCACATTATTCATATGTGTCGATTTAAGAATTAAAGGATTCCTTCAAGCCAGCTACAGTGCAAAATTCAAAATCACAATCCAAAACGAACATACTCGCCCATTGCGTGTTTTGGTTGGTTCACGATTCGGGTACATTTCAGCTCAGTGCTCAGGAATTCGACCGATCACTCGATCAGCCCACATTTGGATGAATTGCTGTTCAGATCAGAGCAAATAGCACTCAATAATTGCCATATTGACACGTTAACTACTTAACAATGTCAGGATATGTCAGTATATTTTAACAATACTGGTCTTGTTGACAGGTCCTAATGTTTTGTTGTGAGTAGGGGTAAATCCCAGCCCACACCAGGGAGATATCTGGGGCTCTCCACTGCCAGTTGGGGCCATTTATAGCGACCCCAGACTGTCAGATGCTCGGTATGCTGTGATCAAACTGAGGGCTGTATACAGATCTTTAAAAATGCAAAGCAGATGAATAGGTAACGAATGTATGCCTACTATGACATTCCTTCAGTGGTATCTTTAGCAGGCATTGCACTGTGCTTCTTTAATTAATCTGCATTGCAAACTCTGGATGTGCAAATATATCCTGGTATCCAGGCTTACTGTGTAAATTAAACATAAAAATGGTTCAGATTTTTTTTAACGTACCATCATTTAGCTCTTGAGTTATAGGAAATATCTGGTAACCTTTGTAATGGATTACCATTGAACACCCAAAGCTAATCAGAAACTGAGAAAAGACTGATTCCTTTCTTTTAAAAGCTTTTTTTATTTAAGACATGTACGGAGAGTGTGTTACAGACCGGATGGAGCTGCTATATGAAGGAATGCAGCCAGCTTTTCAGAAAACCTATAGCTTAGACGGTTATTAGGTGAAAGTTAAAGAATCTTCAGTGATCAAAAAACACTTTTGAAAAGCTGAACATTTGTAAATCCCATGACCTTCTCTGATCGCATTATCACTCTAATGGCTGGAAGATGAAAAGAACTAGCTTGCCTTCCCCTTCTTAAATAATTATGCAAGTGGAATGTCTGGGGTCTCCATTACAGGGAAATCATATTGTACTTATGTTAACTATTAACAGCTAATGCTCTAGGATAAAGAATTAGAGAGAGAATGAGTTTGTTTAGATTATAACAGTAAATTGATATCTCATACGTACGACAGATGAACAGGACATTAAAAACAGATGTATCCATGGCAATGGCCATAGAAGGTAATGTTCTTTGTTCTGAAGTTTTATGAACAAATCAGGTATTTTAACAGAATGTGGCACTCTGGCTAATGTCAGCTATACAAGAGCTAATGAAAATGTATGTCTTGTGTTTTTTTTACAGTCAGTCAAGGACTTATTAGCTTCCAGAAACCAAAGTATTGTTTAACTCCAAAATGCATCGAGGCAGGTAAGTCATAATAAATAAAAGCCTATTTAACAGGTATGTACCATACTAGCCCTGAGGTGCGTGCATCCGTTATACTTTTAGTTAGCCCCTTTCACAAGAACCTACACTATGTAGTGGTGAACCAGTGGTACCAAATTAGGTGAACCAAGACTTTTTGCTATCCATAGTTGTCATTATTTGAAAATGATTTGCAGAGGCACTGTGCAACGTTGGTGGATCCGATTCTTTTTTCTAGTACTGTGAAGAGTGAGTGGTGTAAATATATAATCATTATGGCAGTAATTCTTTGATGCATTAATACCACTGTAGATGTTTGTGGAATTCCCATAGAATGTGGATTCCAAATGAACAAAGAAAATGTAAATGCACTGGTGTGAGTGTGCGCAAATCTGTTAGGATGGCATAATATGAATACTCTCAAATGAGCATAGATGGCCTACTGTTATATCACTACTTAGGTGTAGAATAAGGAAGCTATATTGTTATAATATTAGTCTTAATATGTTACTGTGAGAAGTAGCGTACTTGGGTTAGATGCAGCTTAAGTACGGTCATTTTAGAAGGCTAGACACACTTTTTTTCAAATTCTTTATTTTTGCAGTGCAAGGATTAGTGTACAAGCTGGTAGAGACATAAAATAAACAATACATAGGGGCGGCTCTAGACTTTGCCTTAGGCGAGACTCAAACATGAGGCCACCACTAACACCATTAGTGAAAAAAAAAATAGGGTTGCCTTGTGTGTGTATAAGGAGCTGCAGATATATTGAATGGCAGGCTTGCAGCGTTGGATACAGAGAGCTAGTGTATTCATCTTCAGAGGCTTGCCTTGTCGCAGCTCCATATGCTGCTCAGTTGTGAGCTCTCAGACTGTATGTAATTTGCAATGATGCTATCGTTTAAACACAATTGCGGGGTATGGTTGTATAGCCTGGCAGTCGTATATAAATAAGTGCCAGTGTGAAGGGGTTATTTGAAACAAAAATGAAAATGTTGGTTGGACATTTAATAAATAATTTACCAAATAATAGTTACAGATAAGAAAACAATGTCACAATGGCATTTTCCCCACATATTCTATAATCCATTACATGTATATTATTCTATATGTGTTTTCTCATGTATTGGATATGTATATGTATGTATGTATGCATATAATATATATGTTGCTTGCAACTTTACCTTTGCATTGCCCATACTTAGATGACCACTCCTTAGATGGCCACTAGAGGTGCTTCCTACCTCAGTGCTGTACAATGTGCAGCACTGGCATTCAGCATCCCCACGCTCTGCATGTAGTCGCTGAATGTTCCCAATAGAGATGCACTGATTCAATGCATCTCTATAAGGAGATGCTGAATGGGGCAGCATAGTGTTTTACTGTGCATCTTCAATAGCCTCTCAATGCTTTTTTATGGGAAAGCATTGGATTGGCTGAGATCATCAAGATTGATGATCTTAGCCATCGAGACGGGGCCAGTTGCATCAAGACTGGTGCAGTGTGAAAAAAAACCCAGTTAAAACAACTTTTCAGTGCGCTCAGAGCAAGGCCAGTCACCTAAACAGCCACGCCAGTACTATAGTGTCAGGAATGCATGTTTGTTTACTATGTAGATCAGGGGTTCCCAACGCATTCCTCAAGAAGTACCCCCTACTTGTCCAGGATTTAGGGATTACCCTGTTGCATCTAAAGTGTTTTTTTTTTCTTTTTCTAAAAACACCTTAGACACAATTGGATAATCCCTAAATCTTGGACTGTTAGGAGGTACTTAACGGACTGGAAAATATAGAACAACCAGACATATTTGGGATACGGCTGAGAAATCTAAAATTAAAAGACATAAATATACATAGTGTAAATCTGTTTCAAATAGTAGGTAAGTGTTCATGAAATGCACTCACAAGATTAGACGAAAGATAGCGCTCTAGGGTGCCTCCCCCGGTAGTAATGGGGGGCTCTTATCTTCCTCCAGTTGCTCCAGAAGAATAGATGAAAAACAGGACTCCCAGGATGGTGGAAAAAAGTAAAACGGCTTTATTAAGGATGAGACATCACCCAGCAGTAAAAATAAAATATAAACTTAAAATGAGTGTGACATTGTAGATTTTATCACTAAGCAGAGATATTAAAAACTGGATTATAAAATAGATGATTTGTCAAAATTCTCCTTTTCTGCTAGATTCACAGCTATTTCAGCCTAAATTTTACAATTCAGTTTTCACTTCACTTCGCCATAATTCTATGCTTCTAATTAGTTGTGTATTTAATTGCATGTTTATTTTGTTACCATAGGGGTGCATGCAAATGGTAATGCGTTGTGTGAATGAATGTGTGTGTGTGTGTGTGTGCGCGTCTCTCATCTGTTGCATCAGCAAACTTTGTGTAATTTGTGGGTTTATACTGTTCTTTAATATCAGATGTAAGTGCTTGGGTCTTGATTAAACAAACATTCTTTGAGAACACATTGCCTTGTAAAATATCTTTCCATACACTTAGTAAAGCAGTTTTGTTAATTGAGGTTGCTGATAAATGAGTCTGCTTTGCTCTCTAAGGAATTCTTTGTCAGAAATCCCTTCATCAACTCTTTGATTCCTTCTAGCTTGAGAATGTTTTGTGCTTGTTTTCTTAATTTTTGTTTGCTTGTCATAAATGATTTCAATCACTATGCTTTTTCTCTCATTTAAAAAAAAAAATCCTTCCTAAAGCACACTAGGATAAGCTTATTTCTCTGAACCACATATGTTGCTTAACTATTTAAACACCAGAGAAGAAAAACCTACTTTATACGAATAACTACCAAACTCTTTTCCATTCCACCTACTGCATGAAATACACCAAATAAGCAGATAGCTGTTGCTCAGTGTGTGTGTCTGTCTATCTAAAAATAAAGTTATCTGTGCACTATACCAAATCATTTTGCACGTTTAAATAACTGAAGTTTTTATTATCACTCCTGTGGCCAGTACAGTGTAGATTCACCTACCACGTCAAGGAAAATCTTTAAGTTGAATCCTATATTAACAATTCACCTGCTTTTAAGAAAAAAAGACAAAATATCTAATGAGGCAGAAACCTTTAACTCTTAAAGGGACACTATCGTCATTAGACCAACTACAGCTCATTGTAGCTGTTCTGATGAGTATAGTCAGTTCCTGCAGGCATTTTCATGCAAACACTGTCCTTTCAGAAAAAAAGGCAGTATTTAAAATAAAGCGTAGGGATACCTCCAGTTGCACTCCTCAGATGGCCTTTGGAGGTACTTCCTGGGGCAGTGCTGCACAGTATTCATGGAGATGGTAATTGGCCTTACCGGTGTTTGGCCTTGACCCCACCCCACACCCTTGGCGATCTGGATTAGCCCCCCAGCAATCTAAGGGGACGCACTCCAAGGCGATTTTAAAAGTCTCCATTGTGTGAGTGTAACTGAGCACAGCACACATTAACTGAACTCGCTATTGTATTGTTCTGTATTTCTGTAGATCTCCAGCTGCATCCTTTATATTTTTGTTTGGCAATCTTAGGTTATTTAAACCCCACAATAAAAATGGCAATGTTTTCAAGGTTAAAATTAAAGGGAAATGGAACCCAAACCACTTCACTGAGATGACATGGTCTGGGTGCCTATAGAGTCCCAATAGGACACACACTGGGTGGACATCAGAACTGTAACATGATTGTATAATACTAAAGCAAATAGAAACACAGAAGCCCTGCTAATAGAGATGTCCCGAACAGTTCGCCGGGAACTGTTTGCCGGCGAACAAAGCTTGTTCGCGGTCGCCGCGGCGGGTGAACATAGCTTGTTCGCGGTCGCCGCGGCGGGCGAACATATGCGATGTTTGGTCCGCCCCCTATTCGTCATGGAGGTGAGAGGGTCTGGGAGGGAGGGTCTGCTGCTGATTGGCTGGAATGTGTCTGCTGACTGTGAGGTACAGGGTCAAAGTTTACTCAATGATGACGAATAGGGGGCGGACCGAACATCGCATATGTTCGCCCGCCGCGGCGACCGCGAACAAGCTATGTTCGCCGGCGAATAGTTCCTGGTGAACTGTTCGGGACATCTCTACCTGTTAATTCTGCAGTTTTTCCTTTCTTTCCTATATGGTAATGGTTTAGGAACCTTGTTACAGGTCAAAGGTGGAGGGCATGTGGGCCTGTGTGTAGAAACATAGAAACATTTAATGTGATGGCAGATAAGAACCATTCAGCCCATTTAGTCTGTCCAATTTTCAAAATACTTTTATTAGTCCCTGGCCTTATCTTATAGTTAGGATAGCCTTATGCCTATCCCACGCATGCTTAAACTCCTTTACTGTGTTAACCTCTACCACTTCAGCTGGAAGGCTATTCCATGCATCCACTACCCTCTCAGTAAAGTAATACTTCCTGATATTATTTGTAAACCTTTGTCCCTCTAATTTAAGACTATGTCCTCTTGTTGTGGTAGTTTTTCTTCTTTTAAATATAGTCTCCTTTACTGTGTTGATTCCCTTTATGTATTTAAATGTTTCTATCATATCCCCTCTCTCGTCTTTCCTCCAAGCTATACATGTTAAGTTCCTTTAACCTTTCCTTGTAAGTTGTATCCTGCAATCCTTGAACCAGTTTAGTAGCCCTTCTCTGAACTCTCTCTAAGTATCAATATCCTTCTGGCTATACGGTCTCCAGTACTGTGTACAATACTCCAAGTGAGGTCTCACCAGTGTTCTGTACAATGGCATGAGCACTTCCCTCTTTCTATTGCTAATACCTCTCCCTATACAACCAAGCATTCTGCTAGCATTTTCTGTTGGAGTGTGTACTGGAGCAAGTGAGCAGCTGGGGCCATAATTATATATTTTTTGAAAGGTTTAAGATCAAGCTAATATACAATGCAAATCGTTATTCCATGCACTTTCTTTTCCCTTCATTGTAAGGGTTTAATTTTGCCCCACAAGAGGAGCATAGTGTTAGAAGTAGCTCTGAAGTCAGGTGCAGATGTAGAATTTTTCCAGGAAATTCTCTTTGCTTGGGGAAAACAGCCCTTATTATTGCTAAACTATTCCCTACAAGATGTAACACCGTATTGTTGCACTATTGTTGTGATGTATTTAGTGCTTACATGAATTGGCTACCTGGTAGAGCTGTTATGGCCAATTTAATTGCAGAGGATAGCTGTCAGAAGGAATTAATTTGATTATATATGAATGTGATATTTGTCAGAAGGTTTACAACATAAAATCCTCTTTTGAAGCTGTGATTTCAGAGCTCCTCTGCAAGGTGTGAAATGTTACACTTGAGTTGCCTCTAAGTCTGACTTCAATGTAAACCAACTAAACTAACTATATCCCCTCTTAGATAGTGGGTCCTTTTGATAAGACATTGACCATTTCCATTCAAGAGGACCATTGTGTTCCAGTGTCATATCCAAAAGAAACATTAATAACAGCCCACATGTGAATAATCATTATTCCCTTTGTGCATATTTAAAATGGGAAAAGCACCACCTACAAAAAGAGTATAACTATGGCTACCACGGCTTCAAAGTCATAGATGCAATTTTTATTTCTGTGGCACGTACAAAAGAGGGGATGAAATCAAAAGTTTCTATTTGGATTGCTGATGGTCTGAAACACAAAGGGGGAGGTCACGTATTATTTCTATAGGTACGCCTTCCCCTCCACCTATACCACCTCTGGGCAAACATAGAAACCTGAGATGAATATAGGAGGTATAAATCTAATTGACGGGCAAATGTTTAGTGTGGTTATTAAGGGCCAATTTTGATTAAGACACCATCTTTCCTTGCCAGGGACCCCCCCCAGGCAGAAAATACTGTCATATTTTACCATCTAAGTGAGTACTTTTTTCAGTTTTTTTGTCCTTTTTACTTTTTAATTGTGTAAATAATTTGTTTGTCAACTGTTTTTTTTTTATACACACTGTGTCTATTGTTTGTTCATATTAAATGTTCCATTATTAGGTTCTGCCTTTGTCTGGTAAACACTTGTGTTACCTGATTAGACCTATTTCTTACTATTTTGAATTGAATTGCATTTGGTAGGTTTTTATTCTAATTTACCTGGGGGACCAAGGCATTCCAGTTATAAATTGTCTTGTTCTCTCGGGTGAATATAACACTGGAGTGATATCCAGAGGCTCCTGTATTTACTTAGTCCCTTGACACTAATATATATATATATGTGTGTGTGTGTGTATGTGTATAAGTTTTATGGTTCCCAATATTTCTAATTTCACCCTTTTTTTTTGTTGCAAATACATATATTCTATGGGAAAGCATTGTGATTGGCTGAGATCATAAATTCTGATGATGTCAGCCAAGGATGTGGATTGGTTGGGGGCTGATTAGTTTCTTACAATATTTAAGGGGGGCAATGGGGAGTCAGGGACCTAAATAGTGCTTTTAATACTATAGGGTCAGGAATACACGTTTGTGTTCTTGACCCTATAGTGCTCCTTTAGTTTTATAGATCTCAAATTTCTGGTTTTACCACCTACAGTTGATCTCTAAGGGAGCTTATGGTAATTTGATCATTGGAGGTGACTCCAAATAAATTTTAGATGTTTCACAGCACACAAACACTCTAGGGGGCTCAGACTATGCCACTTCTTGCTCTCTTAAAGCCAAAGGGATTAACCCATTGTTGTTGTTAATGTAAAATTTGTTTGACTCCTGGCAAGTTACCCACCCAGAAGAAAATATTGTACTTTTCACTCAATAGTACACAATTCTTACACACGAATAGATAGACTCTTGAAGCCTTCTTACAAATATTTGTTCCTGTTTAGTAGGAAATATAATATGGTCTGACCATGTGCCTATAACCTAAAGTTTAAAGGAGCAGTTTCCCTACAGAGGCACTGGTACTTGGCACCTAAATTAAAGTTTTCTTCTTACTTCTCAAAATAAACAAGAGGTGGAGAAGGAACTTGTTGCTTATTTTCAAATCAATGACACTGATCTACCCATCCTCCCTATGGTGGGCCCTTATGGCTTACATGTGGGGTTTATTTATTTGACTGACAACTTATCAGAAAAAAACAGAAAGCTGAACAACTTTGAAAGTTATCCCTAGTGAATAAGCGCACTCCAACCCCTTATTTTTTTTAGAAAAAAATCAAACAGGTTAAAGAGAAATTGACTGCTTACTATGGTACAAGCTATATTCTCCACAGGTTAAACTATGCTGATATGCACAAAGCAAAGCGAGCGGGAGTGTTCCTAGCTCAACAGTTGAGACAGAGGACAGTAATGTCCAAGACTCCATTTTTAATTAATGCACAAGAAAAAGCAATTATCAGTCCTAGAGATATTGCTAACACATTTGCTAGGTTTTATCAGAACCTTTGTAATTTGGGTAAACAACCAGTTTGTCAAAAAGTGTACCAAATCAAAAGTGTAATTCTTCAACGTGTCCTGCCGGTGCACTCCGGGTTGGGTGAGGAGACATACCATTTATCAGCATTGTTGTTGAATGTCTGTATGTATCCCCCTCGAAAACCTAAGCTTCTATCTTTATGTTAACCTAATCTCCTCTCCAAATTTGAGCTAGTCAAAACCTTAGTCAAAATATATTTGCTACAAGAGTGGCGCTCTGCTCTATAAGTTTTAAAATATCTTCTCATCCCCTACCCTTATTACTTGGTTATTTTTGTTGTGTTTGTTTTTTTAGGTTTACGCTCCGCTAGGGGTTCAGTGGTCTAACTGGCTGGGGAGCTGCATACAGGCTTATCTTCTTCAATGTTTTATTGGATAAGCCTACACAAGTTGTTCTGAAATATTATATTACAATCGCTAATCTATAGAGTGGAGGACATCAAGTGGTGTATATATATATATATATATATATTAAAACACCTACCCCTAAATGGGGAGCAGCAGGTTTAGTTTGGTGTCCAAAAATATAAAAAAGATCTCTATTGTGCAGATCAATGATATAATTAAGACCCTATATGATGTGATGATGGTTTAACTTGTTCTGAGCCAGATATGACAGGCTCAGGTTGTATTTGCAGTAGTGTACTCAGGTGACACAACCCCCCCCCCCCCCTTTCAGACACTATGATGTATACTCTCAGGGAGACAAAAGGTGAAAAAATAGGAGATAATCCTCATAGTGTTATACAGCAAAAATGCCAGGTAGTTTTATATATACCAGAAATGACTGAAGAAAGCTATAAAAACATAACTAATAACTTGTAATTCCAAGAAAGTGATTTACTTGATAGTTTGTAATTGTGGCCTAGCATATGTAGGAAGAACTACAAGAACACTAAATACTAGAATACAAGAACATATAAGAAATATATTAAAAAAGGATTCGAAAACACATAGCCTCTTGTCACACTCTAAACTGAAACATGAATGTAATCCAAATCATCTAAAATTTATTGGGATTCAGAAAGTTGAAACAAGTTGGAGAAGAGAGGATTTAATTAAAAAGATGGGCCAACTAGAAATGAGATGGATATTCAATCCCAATTCATTACCATTTGGACTCAATAGTGATTTCAAAATCTGCCACTTTTTATAGCCTATATCTATCATATGCATTTTCTTTATATAGTTTTTACAGTCTATTTGTATTTAATATAGGAAGGAATTAAATTAAATTCATTACTATATAACTTACCTATATACGTTCATATATATTTTTTTTAATGTATTTTTATGTATATTTGTATTTCCATATTTTTATATATAAATATCACAACAGTAAAATAACCCTTTACACGGGCCATATATTTCTTCCTGCAATACACATATTTTCTTGTGACATTTGGTATTCAAGATATATTGTAACCAATCATTTTTTATATATTTTTTTTTTATTTTTTTCTCCTTTGTTCTGCCTTATGAAATTGGCAAATATTGTGAGGAGATTGTGTAGCATTTGTCCTCACAATGAAGCACATAGTAGTCAGTTCTGATCTTATAAGTAGAAGAACCTCGGCATGACGTATATCTTGTTAATGTCGAAAGAGGGAATTTGCCCTTAATCAATATAGCGGAATGCAACTAGTAAGTGACGTGAATAGACACGTTCAGCCACTTCTTATTCACAATTGGACGAAGATAGGAAACAGAACTGAACAATCACCCCCCCCCCCCTCCCAATTTGATTGGATACATCAACGCACTATCAACCAATGAGGAAGAAGGAGGAGGGTTTTTAAACCAGGAAGAGGAAGCAGCACATTACCGATTGAAAAAGCACGATGGACGGGCGAAACGCGTCTTGGAAGGATGAGAGTCATAGGACGTTAAAGCATTTTCGCTGTATTTTATTATTTGTTATTTTTAACCTTGTCAAGAATCTAAATGGATTCATACAAAGGTCCATCAAGCCTCCAAACTATCTGCTTCCAAAAGAAGGGCTGTGCCACCTATATAGACACATAAGCGAACACACCTAGAACCAGGTTCCTTGGGCTCTAGTAAAGATGAGCAGTTATTTATGGTATATATGAAACAACCTGGAAGTTTTGCTGTATAACACTAGGAGGATTATATCCTATTTTATTCACCTTTTGTCTCCCTGAGAGTATACATCATAGTGTCTGAAGGGGGGATTGTGTCACCTGAGTACACTACTGCAAATACGACCTGAGCCTGTCATATCTGGCTCAGAACCAAGTGAGTTAAACCATCAATACATCATACAGGGTCTTAATTGTATTATTGATCTGCACAATAGAGATCTTTTTTCATTTTAGGACACCAAACTAAACCAGTTGCTCCACATTTAGGGGTAGGTGTTTAACTATATATACACCACTTGATGTGGGAAAGAGAGAAACCCACTATAGTGTAGAAGCACCACAAAATACTTTTATTCTAAGCGCATTTTTTTTTTTAACACAAAGCACCTTTCTTCTATTATATTACAATGTTTATATTGCAATAAAAACAAATTATTTTTTTTGCTTACAGGATGTTAGAAAATATATATTTCCCCACCATATCTTTTGATTTCTGTACTACACTTGGAATTTTAATGTTTTGTAAAACTTTGTAAACTTAAAAAAAAAAAAAGAAAAAGTAATGGGTGGTGGACAGAGGCTCCATTGGCGGTAGTTAGGGGCCCTAAAATTACTTTCAGGATGGGAACGTTATGTCATCCACCTGGCCAACACCCATTGGCAGCAAGTGTGGTCCCTAATAGTCATAATCAGGAGGTAGGACCTATGGGTGATGGGTGGGGGCACTAATTAAATCTACAAAAAGATATGCCAGTAGTATGTCCCCCCATTTCTACCACACTCCCCCAGGTGACTATGTGTTCCCAGTCCTCTAACTTTCTCTTAATTAAAGGAAATAATTATAGCTACCATCCCTCACATTCAATTGATCAAAAAACAAAATGGTGCAATACAATTAATCAATTTTCACTCATGGGGGGCTTGTCGCAGTAAGCTGCCTGGTCAGAGAGCACTGTAAGACACATGGCAAATGGAAGCATATAGAGGTTTAAAATCTCCATTATAGTAATTTTGGAGTCTTAATAACCCCCATAGACTTTTTTTATTTATATATTTTATTTAGTTTTTAGCTTGTGCTGCCACTGGGCAAATGGTTTGGATTTCAAAAATAAATCCAAGCCCGTATTTCAAGTTTACGTGGCTGGATTTGCAGCATTTGGTCTGTATTTCAGCCATCCTGTGGAGTTCATTTAGGTCCACCTAGGGCCTGAATTATCAATTTCAAACATTATTAAATTGGCTAAATAGTGTCCGCATTTTGCAATTCAAATGGCCCGATGGTTTTGCCCCATTTCTACTCTAGTGAATAACCCCGATAGTCAGTTTTGGCTAAGCCTCCCAAGTGTCCTCGCAATTTCTTCTCATTTCACATCCCTTCCAGAATATGTGTTGACAGCCACTAGAGGCTGTCTTAGTGCTGCAATTTAAACATGACTGTTTCTCTGGAACTGCAATATTTTGCATTGCAGCACTAAGTGCAATAGGGGCAGTGTACCCAGACCACTTCAATTAGCTAAAGTGGTCTGGGTGCCTATAGTGTCCCTTTAAGTTAATATTTTTTCGTATGTATTTGTCATCTTAATGGCAGCTTTGCTTGAAGTTTGGATCCCTTTGTGGGAAGCAACTTAATTTTGTAAATAATTGTCATCTAGGGTTAGGCCCTTTTTTGTCGAACCCTTCCTGACCATGAACGTACCAGGTATGTCTGATATAAACCGTCCGTTAACGACCACAGACGTACCTGGTACGTCCATTAGTAAATCCCCACTAACCTGATCACCCGATGGTGATCGCAATCCTGGGGTTTGCCTGGGAGCTCAGGCAGACATCCTCTGCTCGATCCACTCTCCTGGGCAGGGCCGGATTAACATACGGGCTGATGGAGCTGCAGCTCCAGGCCCATGGAATAGGCCCATTTAAAAAAAAATATATATATATTTTTTTTTAACACACTACTCTTAGGTTTGTCACCTGACTGGTATTTTACTGGCATAGCCAGTATTTGAGGCTGCCTGGCCATGCCGGTATTGCAGTAATACCGGCAATACAAATGCAGGTATTTTTCTCAGAATAAATGGAGATTACTCTGCAATACCAGCACCGGCCATTAAGGGTCACTGTGTGTGGAGAGAGGCAGGGATAGGAAGTTACAGCATATCCCTCCGTGCCTCTCTCTACTACTCACTGATCCGAGGGGGAGCAGCTACACAGCACAGAGTCCAGACAGCAGCACCCAGCCTGCAGAGACAGATTACAGCTCAGGTAAGTGAGGGATGGGGGGAAAGGCAGCAGGGACACATGGGGACACTGAGACACTAGGGGACACAGACACTAGGGGACACATGGGGACACCAGGACACATATGGGGACACTGAGACACTAGGGGACACAGACACTAGGGGACACATGGGGACTACATACACCTTTTCTTTTTCTCAGACTATATACCAGGAACTTCTGCCTGCTAGTAAGAAGGTAATGGTGGACCAGTGAGTGCTAGGGGACAGTCCTTAGAAAGCATGGAGTGATCACATCATTAGATGCATTTATGTCAAGCTCAGGGTGCTGCCTGCATAGTATGCCCTTAGTTGGACAGCCTGCAGGATTGGCGGGCAGCCTGACATGCATTCATGCCAGGCTGTCCTTCAAATTCTTTGGACAGACATGCCTATGTTGGGCATGTTCTCCCCTTTTGGCAGGCCTGGTCACGTGTTCTTCCCTTTTGGCATGCCTGGTCATGCTCTCCCCTTTTGGCAGGTCTGGTCGCACCAGTGGCCCACCATTTTACCCCGCCCATTGACTTCCTGCTTCACTAGACACGGCTGTTAGGGGTTATGGATTTACTTGAAATATGAAAGCATAAATTAGAGCGAGATTAGCATAGAGCATGTGTTTTCTTATAGCTGCATCCTATGAGTTTCCCTCCAGCACCATCTCCATCAGATACATGACGCTTGGGAGGTATGACTGTTTTTGGTCGATAAGATTCCATAATTAGGCCCATCATAATTGTCAGCATCAGGCCCAATGGGCTCTTAATCCGGCCCTGCTCCTGGGCCATGTGAGTTCTCAGGCAGGCCCCCTAATGCCTGCACAAAAGTTTTAAAAGTTATTAAAAAGTTTTAAAAAGTAAATAAAAATACTTGGATCATATATATATTTAGTACTTTTATATGCACATACACAGACATAAATCATTATTAAAAGTGTGTTTTAATATTAATCTATATAATTATATTAATATTAAAAGACACTTAGAATAACGTTAATTATATATATATATATATATATATATATATATTTATATATATATATATATATATAAAATAAAAATAAAAACTCAATAAAAATAATAAATTAAATAAAAAAAGTTATATATCGGTTTAAATTTGTTCTAACTGTATTTTGATATTAATATACTGTGGCAAGGTCAGAGAGGCTTTCTATGTTAGTAATAGATTGGAGCAGGACAAAACTCAACTTCAATCTCCATAAAAAATTACATATTCAGACTCAGCATACATCAAACATAAACACTTCCAAAAATCAGCCAAATCCCTCCAGCGGATCAAAAGTTAGCTGGAGGTCCCTTTATGACCGACCGCAAGCACAATTTCCTGCCCAAAACAGTTCCATAGATTTGGGCTGTGCGGCCGGTCAATTTCATGCGGAAAAACGACTAAGTCCCATTTCGAACGGGACTTAGTCTCTGGAGCTGAAAAACAAAGTGTAGGAGAAGGTAAGGGTCAGCGGTGTTCGTTAACAGACACACACACACACACACACAGTCAGACACACACACAAACAGTCAGACACAGACACACACTAACATTAACATATATATATATTTATTTTTAACCTCCCCCCCCCCAGCCTCCTTACCTTTGGGAATGCTGGGGGGGTCTCTTTCTCCCTGGTGGTCCAGTGGCTGCTGGGCGGGCGGCAATGGCGGGTGGGCGGCTGGCGAGGGAGCACTTCCTCTGAGCGGTCTGCTAAGCTCCCTCGCGCACCGCCCACAAAGTGAGGCTGGGAACAGGAATATGACGTCATATTCCGACTTCCAGCCTCACTCTGCGGGCGGCGCGCGAGGGAGCTGAGCAAAGAGCTCAGAGGAAGTGCTCCCTCGCCGGCCGCCCGCCCGCCCAGCATGTCAGTTAGCCGCAAGGCTAACAAGGCATTTGCCCTGGGCATTTGGGGGCGGCGTTTTTTGCCGCCCCCTGGAAAATGCCGCCCAAGGCAAATGCCTTATTTGCCTCGCGGCTAAAACGTCCCTGGATTGGAGCGCTCTCTATTCCCACTCACTGCTTGGTATTTTGTTTTCTTTTGGTTTCACAATTATAGTGGTTTTGGAGTATCCACTAAAAGTGCACATAGCAGCTACAACAAATAATTCTCACTGAATAACTATTAAGCGCCTTTATTCTAGCCATATCCATTTTTGTATCTTTCTGTCAGTTAAGCCTGAGACTCTGAGAAAAAGGTACTGTGTGAAACCTGCTTAAAGTGCTGTATTTCATTTTGTTTAAAACTGGGAACCAGATAAGCTGGCCAGTTGGATAGTTAGTAACACTGTTGTTTAGTAAGTCTCCAAGTTGGAGTAGGATTTATTTTCTTTTTGTTTTATTTTGTGGGAGAGCACAACCTTGTAAATATTGTGGAAAGTGAAAATAAACTGCAGTACTATTTTATCCTGACTGTTGCATGTTAAGTTTATTGTGAAGAGCCTGACCATCCTGCCACAAGTGGTGTTAGAAGTGGGAATAGCTGTTTGAACCCTGTATTAACATGGAGGATGTGTTAAAGGCCTTACTGCATGCTACCACAGTGCAACATGAAGCTAGCCGGCTGATAACTTCTCAAATGGGGACAGGACGGTCAAAAGAGGACAAGACGGTCCTGAAAGAGACTGTGCAGCAACTCTCAAAAACTACCAGAGAAGAGCAAATCAGCGGTTCAAAGCCAATACGTGCAAATCAGTATCTGCAAAAGATGACGCCGCAAGATGATGTGGAAGCATTTCTCATTGCTTTTGAGCGAACTGCTATCAGAGAGCAATGGCCTCATGCTCAATGGGCTGGCATAGTTGCACCTTTTCTGCTTGGTGATGCTCAAAAAGCTTACTTTGACCTAGAGGAAGAGGCGGATGCAAGCTATGAGGTTCTTAAAGCAGAGATTCTTGCAAGGACTGGCGTGACTCCAGTGATCCAGGCCTAAAGGTTCTACAATTGGAAATTCCAGGAACAGAAGGCACCCAGGTCACAAATGTTTGACTTGATTCATCTGGCAAGGAGATGGTTAAAACCAGAGGGTTCAACACCTGCACAAATAATTAAGACATTAGTTTTGGATCGGTTCTTGCGAGGATTACCCCAAGGTCTGCGACAGTGGGCAGGACAGGGTAGCCCTACCACTTATGATTCAATGGTGGCGGTGGTAGAAAGATATACAGCAGTGAGAGAGTTGAAATCTACAGCACCATATAAAGTACAACAGAACCAAGGACTGATTCCAGGCTCAAAGACCTTGAACTATGGCACAATTCAAAAGCATGTAATACAGACCAGGAGAACCCCAGTTACCTGCTTTGAGTGTGGGAAGCTAGGACACATAAAGGCTGTGTGTCCACATTTGCAAGAACCTATAGAATGTGGGTATAATTCTGTAAATGAGGACTTTTGTGGACTGATCTGTTTGGTGGGGAAACATATTGAAACATGCATATATGATAAAACTGTTTTGTTAAATGGGAAGACAACAATAGCTCTTGTGGATTCAGGTAGTGACATTACCCTAGTGACAAGCAGTTTAATTCAGCCTTCTCAAATGATCCCAGAAAAGAAGGTTAAGGTACTTTGTGTGCATGGCTGTACTGTATCATGCCCTACTACCTCTATAAAAATAGGCTATCTTGGCCAAACATACCCAGTATTGGCAGCAGTTGTGCCTAAACTGCCACATGCTCTTATTCTTGGGCGCAATTTCCCAGGCTTTGAAAGCCTTATTCAGTGTGAATCCATAAGTGAGAGCCCTTTATGTATTTTTCTATTTACACACCCTGACTTGTTTTATGATCAATGTAAAAGGCGCAAGTAAAGGCGTGAACGAAGGGAAGATAAGCATAGGGCAACTATGAATTTACAAATGGCTTTGATTAATGAAGCTGAGAGTAATGAAGGTGTGGTCTTACCTAGCCCAAGTACTAATTCCACACCTTCAACTGAAATATTGATTAAACCTCATGTCCAAACCCTACAACAGGTTAATATTGAGGACTTGGGCATTGGTTCAAGTCAATTTGGAAGGGAACAAGTTAATGACTTAACATTGCAAAATGCCCGTTACCAAGTTATAGAAATGAATGGTACTATGGTTGATGGGAAATCCAGAGAGATGTATCCCCATTTCATTCTTAGAAATGACTTGCTTTACAGAGTGATCAAAGTTGAGGGGCTAGAGATTGAACTGCTTTTGGTACCCAGATCTTTCAGAAGGAAGTTGTTAGATCTGGTTCATTCTCACTTATTTGGGGGGCATCTGGGGGTTGAAAAAACTCAGGAAAGGATTCTAAGGAGACTTTTCTGGCCTGGGGTATATGAAGAGGTCAAGAGGTACTGTGCCTCATGCCCAGACTGCCAACTAGCAGCCCCAAAACCTCACTTAAGAGCACCCCAATCCCATTGCCTATAATTGAAACCCCTTTTGAGCGAATTGCTATGGATTTGGTGGGACCATTGGAATAGTCAGCTAAGGGTAATCAGTACATTCTGGTTGTATTGGATTATGCCACACGCTATCCAGAAGCTATTCCGCTTCGCAATACTGCTTCCAAAACCATAGCAAAGGAATTTCTCCAGGTATTTTCTCGGGTAGGGTTACCAAAAGAGATTTTAACTGACCAAGGTACCCCTTTTATGTCCCGACTAATGAAAGAGATATGCAAATTATTGCAAATAAAAGCCTTGAGGACATCTGTGTACCATCCTCAAACCGATGGCTTAGTAGAAAGATTCAATAGGACCCTAAAACACGTTGCGCAAGGTTGTAGGTCGAGATGGGAAAAATTGGGACACTCTCTTACCATACTTGCTGTTTGCTATTCGGGAGGTTCCCCAATCTTCTGTAGGGTTTTCCCCTTTTGAGTTCCTTTATGGTAGACACCCAAGGGGTCTATTAGATATAGCAAAGGAAGAATGGGAATAACAAACAGTACCTGGAAAGAATGTGATTCACTATGTAGATCAACTCAAAGAGTGCATTACACAAATTTCTCCAATAGTCAGGCAATACCTGGAAGAAGCTCAAAGGAGCCAACATGTTATCTACAACCGTCAGGCAGTAGTAAGGTCCTTCCAACCTGGGGACCGAGTGATGGTACTTGTTCCCACAGCTACATTGAATTTGGTTTTACTCTCAAAAAGTAAATGTAGAGGGGGATCTCGGGCCTGCCACGCTGGAAGCTTACATGAGACGGCAGTTTAGGCTTAACCCTTGACTCTTTCACGAAGAGCACACTCAATGAACCTCTCAATGAAGCAATGGGTCGCAAAAACCTAAGACTAAGCCAGCCGACTGCCAGAAACAACTAGGACATCGGGCAAATGCTTACCTCAGAGCCGTGCACAAAACAAATGGCGTCCTCACGGCCTGAGGCCCCACTCACTCCACCTGAAGAAAATATCCCAGATCTGGAACCCTGCTATCAGCAGATAGTGATGCTCAGTCCACAAAGAGGAACATATATAACCTTTTCCTCCACATACAGACATAACAGCAGTGAAAACAGCGATCCAAACAGTAACCGCCAGGCTTCACACGTCGGAGGCAGACATAAAAACCTTGAAGCAGAGCATGGACAGCCTTGGAGACACTATCCAACACCTCAGCTCCTCTTACTCTCATCTAGCAAGCCAAATGGAAAAATTACAGGACAGAAGCAGGAACAGAAACATCAAGATACGTGGAGTTGCTGAAACACTCTCCCCCGAGGAACTTCCATATCTCATCAGTTGTCTGATTAGCTTTTTGCTACCTACAAGATCAGCCAAACAATTCTCATTTGATGGAGTGTACCGCATAGCCAAGTCTCCCCAAGCTCCAGCTGCTGCTACCCGAGACATCATACTGTGCTGTCAGTAGTATGCCGATATATTAAATTTTTTTCCCTTAAGGGGAAAATGCCACTGCAAAGCCACGCTACACTGGAGAAAATCGATGCAACCGATTACCAAAACCCTTCCAAGTGCGTGACTGGCATACCGCTGGTCCTATCCCAGAGCCATCATAGTCATCAAAGATGGGATTGTCATTTTTGAACATTAAAGAGGAATTGGAATATGTAAATATGTAAATCAACCTCAGGAAGATCTCTATATAGACGCTGGTTATAAGACTCATACAAAACAAGCTCAAATCTTACAGTTTCAGTTTATCTTTTTTGTAATGCCGTATTAGGAAGGTGTTGTGTAGATTAACTAGCAAGGAGAGACAGGGATTCCTAAGCATGGTTATGTTTGCAATGGTTATGTTTAATGTCAAATCTGAGTTTCATTAATTTAAGGTGTTCGGAAAAACTTGAACTGCCAAAGAATTGGCTTTATCAGTGTTTATTTAAAAGTAGTGAGAGATCCTCCCTTGGAAACTGGTACTGAATCTGAACTGGTACTAAAAAATGCAAAGGAAATTAACCCCTTAAGGACCAACGCCTTTTTGGCACTTTTGCCATGCATTTATTTTACCACAATTTCCACTTTCTGTTTAAGCGCACCCTTATATAATATCTAATATTATAATATATTAATCTAATATATTATTATTATTATATTATAATATATCATTTTAGAAAGGAGAAATTGGGCTTTTTTTGATACCCTATATGTATACATAACACAATATCAAATATGAATACAATATTACAATACACAACTAGTGTAACTAAATAAAACTAAGTCATTTTGTTAATGAAAACGGATTGTTCATATACCCAATATGTCTAGGATTTCAATAAATTTTTAGAAGTTAGAAAACAAATATTGCAAGGAGAAAATTATAATTGTAAAGCTAAGATTTAGCAAAATTTGGCATGCAGAAACTTTTATAGTAGTCACAGAAGCCAAAACTACTATACAAAGGTATATATTTGTAGAGAGTGCATTCCCCAAGCTACTTAGCCAAGAGCATTTTGGAACTCTTCATTTAAACATTTTATCACGAATTTCCATCAAAGTATTGAATTTTTGTGTGTTTTTTTTTTTTGTTTCACACGTTTTTTATTTTGGGTAAATACACAGGCCACGCATGTTCCACAACATCCCATATTTGTATTCTGCTGCAGTTCACGATTACAATGATAACTCGAATATTTGGAGTGGCACTGATGAATAGAGCTAAACCGTATTTCAGTGAAAAAATATTCCAATAAACATAAATGTGAAAAAAACAAGAGAAGTTAAATACTAGATTAGATACACCTACACATGCCAATGCTTAAATTGTCCTAAATAACCTTTAATATGTTGCTTGGAAAGTCATGCGTGGTATGTCTACTAAATGGTTAAAAGGAGAGGAGGAAAAAATATCATGGAGTGGAGATATACTTATAAAGGGACTAATTACGTCCTCAGAGATGCTTGTGAGGATAAGTGTATAGTCTGAGACACCTACCAAATATCTCACAAAGTGCTCCACTAGAGATAAACTGTAACGGATCGCCTGGCACCCCGACTGGGTACCTCCGTTAAAGGATGCTCGTAGCGTTTCCTGAGGACTCCAAGCACTCTGGCAGACACCACAATCACCGTATCAGAGAAGCATATAAATCCTCTCAAGCATATGAATGCTGTATACAGCCGAATAGGACAAACCATGCAAATAGGTTTCCACTCCTAGCAGTCAAACTGGAACAGCATACAATAAATCCTCCCCCAATAATGAGACGGCACTTCACTTTGAGGGTTAAGCAGGAACTCAGGCTGGCACTCCCAGCCTGGTTTTTATTACAGTTGTTGAGAATACAGGTCCGCCCACAGGGAGGGACAAAACAACCAATCAATCGGTACAATACACACAGACAATCCCACACAAAATCCTCCCCTCTGCCTGTAACAGGATTACTGAACACAATGGGTAATCTCATTATTACAGGCAGAGGAATACAGTTTTATAAAAAATATCACAGGGACCCCAAAACATGGGTGAACCACATATCCAAAATTCACCCAGATCCATTCAGTAGTTTGGAAGATACAGTTTAATGCAGATTCCGCAGAACATATACAGATTATATAAAAAAATAATTACTGTATAATGTGTCCCCTGTTGTATAGTTTAAAACTACTGCACGATGTCTTTGTGTGCCAAATACCGGCGAGATGGCACCGTGTAGAAAAGTCACAACAATGTCTGTGAGTTAAAATGGCCGCCATCCATTGTTCTCACCATGTGCTCCATCCATTGTTCTCACCATGTGCCTCTGATACATGAAATGGTGGTCACCCAGTAACTCCACAGTATGTCCCCAGATGGTTCTTAAAGGGCCAGTAAGGTCATACATAATCCATTATGCCCAAATATTGTACTTGAAGGGCCATATCTCCCAGGGACCATAACCACAGGGCAGGAGGCGAGCAAGCAGTCCCCTCCAGGAAACTGGGGCAGACTCTGGTGCAGGGTCCAGTCCGCTACATAAACTATATAGGGAGACTGCAGGAGACTTAATCCTTCTATGATATAGCGAGGAAAAAAATTAAACAATGCTAAAAACAGTAAGCATCTACCTAAGGTGAACAGTATGTGTAACTCTAAATAGTGGCAGATGGAAAGCCTGTATAAGGATGTGATATCATTGAGACTAAATCCAAACCTGTAGTGAACAAGGCGCAGACTGATACTGTAATAATGCAATAAAGTGTCGAGTGAACCTCGACCTGACCGAAGTCCGAACCCTGAGAGTAGAGAAGTGAAGACCAGAAACCCTACATAGAACCAATCCATCACCAAAAGCCCAAAATTGTAAACATAAAATAAAAGAAATAAGCGTATGAAAACGCCCGACGTGCTTTTCGGCGCTATAGTAATGCGCCTTCGTCTGGGGCTAGCCCGTCGGGCGTTTTCATACACTTAGTTCTTTTAATTTAGGTTTATAATTTTAGGCTTTTTGTGACTGATTCTTAGTGTTAATTTACCTGGAGAGGAGTGGTTCTCTGTAGGGTTTCTGGTCTTCACTTCTCTACTCTCAGGGTTCGGACTTCGGTCAGATTTCCTTAGACCCTCTACCCTTAGCGTGTACAACAGATATTTAATATCTCTATTCAATCGAGGGCACCTAGAGGAGTATTTAGGATTCCCCTTCAGTCTGGTCAGATTGCTCCGGAATTAGTGACTTTGTATAGATCATTGTGCATTGTTAGCCTGCAATTCCAGTCAGGGAGTCCTGAGGGATGTATCATTATATCATAGGTTTATCTACTTAGGAGTACAACCTGCCTAGGGTATTCAGGTAGCGGACCGTTACTAGTATCAGTTTATAGCGGGTCTTTCCTGGTACACTTGTACCGAACATTTAGTATTTCTAACATTGATGGTTTAATCATTATCCGTGCAGATACTACTATCTATTGGATGGTTTTTATAATATGGCTATCTCTCTGAGCATACCGGAGTGTCAACCTTCTGTGGCTAAACTTTATTAGATAGTCCAACTGACTACGGATCTCGTTAGTTGCTACATATTATCTTTTGAACATCTAAGTATCAGTTAGAGGTTCACTCGACTCTATAATGCATTATTACAGTATCATTCTGCGCCTTGTTCACTACAGGTTTGGATTTAGTCTCAATGATATCACATCCTTATACAGGCTTTCCATCTACCACTATTTAGAGTTAACACATATTGTTCACCTTAGGTAGATGCTTACTGTTTTTAGCATTGTTTAATTTTTTTCCTCGCTATATCATAGAAGGATTAAGTCTCCTGCAGTCTCCCTATATAGTTTATCTCTAGTGGAGCACTTTGTGAGATATTTGGTAGGTGTCTCAGACTATACACTTATCCTCACAAGCATCTCTGAGGACGTTATTAGTCCCTTTATAAGTATATCTCCACTCCATGATATTTTTTCCTCCTCTCCTTTTAACCGTTTAGTAGACTTTCCAAGCAACATATTAAAGGTTATTTAGGACAATTTAAGCATTGGCATGCGTGGGTGTATCTAATCTAGTATTTAACGTCACTTGTTTTTTTCACATTTATGTTTATTGGAATATTTTTTCACTGAAATACGGTTTAGCTCTATTCATCAGTGCCACTCCAAATACTCCAGTTCCAATACGGAACATTTCTCCTATTGTACTAAATATAGGGTTAGGCCCCTAAGATTTGGAGGACACATTTACCCCTTAGGCGGTTAACTTCTGGAATAAAAGGGAATCATGACATGTCACACATGTCATGTGTCCTTAAGGGGTTAAAGGGACCTACATTTATTTACTTCCCTACAATGATAACCCACATGTTTATCTTTTCCCCTAATTCCGCCGTGAATCCTTATCCAACCACTAACCAAACCTATTGTCCTCATATAGTCAGAGGTGAGGTTAACCAGTTATTGCAGTTAGCCTTGTGTACTGCGGTTGATCTCAAAATGACTTGCAGTACATCAAGTCATTGATTTGTGGCCATTTAGATCTCCTTTATGTGACCACAAAGTATCATTGGTGGCACATTTGTTTATTGCATATTTTATGAGGTCTTTTGATGATTTGTTTTGTAACATTTGTTTTTGGTACAGTGAGATTGTTAGAACAGTTAATTGCCATATGCATGTGGAATTCTGACTGGTTTAGTAATTGAGGTTCCTACTCAGGCCTTGCTGGCCACTGAACTATCTATTTATGGCTAGCAAGTAATCGACTATCACTTAAAGATAAATATATAGCAAAAGCCAAAAGTCGATGTTTTATTTATATATTTGTTCAGGACAAACAAAAGAAATATATGAAATGAAAATATAATTTTGGCCATATCATGCATTAGTGCACATGTAACTCATACAATATGCACATCCATTATATCCATTATAGTAGACCTGAGATTTTTGCACTTTTGCACTGACTACATATCTATTGGTTGCACTATTATTAACAATGGACCACTGGACATGACATGTAGATTAGGTAAACCCCTGAAGTGCTGCATGTACTACACAAACACTCATGGCATTACTGGACGAGTACATAGTTCCTACGTGCTTGGATGGTGTTTCTGTGTAGATGCCTACGCACACATGAGAAGGCCTTATAACTGTCCTATTTTTAGTAGGACTGTCCTGATTTTTAAATCCTGTCCTGCTGTGCCACCTTTGAGGTTGCCAGGGAATTGCTCCCAATAAGCATAGCACAAGTACACCATTAGATACTGAAGTAGTCATAGCAACACAGAATGTGATGGCAGATAAGAACCATTCAGCCCATCTAGTTTGCCCAATTTTCTAAATACTTTCATTAGTCCCTGGCCTTATATTATATCTAGGATAGCCTTATGCCTATCCCACGCATGCTTAAGCTCCTTCACTGTGTTAACCTCTACTACTTCAGCTGGAAGACTATTCCATGCATCCACTACCCTCTCAGTAAAGTAATACTTCAGGATATTATTTTTAAACCTTTGCCCCTCTAATTTAAGATGATGTCCTCTTGTTGTGGTAGTTTTTCTTATTTTAAATATAGTCTCCTCCTTTACTGTGTTGATTCCCTTTATGTATTTAAATATTTCTATCATATCCCCATGATGCTTGCAGTTACCCTGTAACTCCTACACTACTCCTGCTCGAGTCCTGCAGGGACGCGTGGGAACGGTGTTCCAGCATTTTTTTTACAGCCGGAACGCCGTTCCCGCTATTCCTGCAGGCACTCAGGGGGCGGCTTTCCCACTCCCAAATGCCTCCTGTGTTCCCACTGTCATGGGGGGCCCAAGAGGTGGCCTAATGGCCACCTGATGGACCCACCTGGCGGGCGCCTGTCATCATATCAGACGCGGTGAGGGAGCTGTGTTCTCTCTGCTCCCTCTCACCGCACGCCGTTTGCTGATGCCGGAAGCCAGAATATGACGTCATATTCCGGCTCCCGGCATCAGTAGACAGCACGCGGGGCGAGAGGGAGCAGAGAGAATACAGCTCCCTCGCTGCGTCTAATATGGAGACAGGCGTCTGCCCCACTGGACCCCAGGGACAGGTCCATGCCAGCTCTCCAGGTAAGGAGGCTGGGTGGACAGTTTTTTTATTTAAAAAAATTATAATAATTTGTGAGTGTGAGTGTGTGTGTGTCTGTGAGTGTTTGTGTGTCTGTGTCTGAGTATGTGTGTGTCTGTGAATGTGTGTGTCTTTGAGTGTATGTGTCTGAATGTATGTGTGTGTCTGTGAGAGAGTGTGTGTGTGTGTGTGTGTATATATATATATGTGTGTATGCACATTTAAACTTTATTCCCCAGGACTTGACCCCTGAAAATACTCAACATTTAGTCTTTGGTCTATATGATGTCTCCAGAACCCTAAGATGTCATTATATTCAAATAATATGTGGTCTTATTCTATATATAAATGTAATAAAAAAATACGGATTTAAAACTTATGGACAGTCTGTATAGATATTATTAAACAAACGCGGCTTTAGCAATCCATAATTGTAATAACATAGTATATTCCTATTTTGTCTTCCTTTTTCTTTTATGTATATACGCATACAGCTGCTTTAGTTCAAAACAAAATGAATTTCTCCGTCGATCCCTGCAACAACTTTTTCCAATATGCCTGTGGTGGATGGATACAGGGAAACCCCATTCCAGATGACATGACGAACCATGGAATCTACCCATGGCTCAGGAATAATGTGGATCTTAAAATTAAAGGTAAGTTTAATTGTAGAACTGTTATCTGTCAAACATTTTTTGATTTTCTGTTTCAATATGCATAAGTGGAAACTGCACATTTGTCTAGAAGAGTAGTTGGTGGCTTATGCCACAATTAATGATATAACCAGATGGGAACATGAAGTTGTAAAGTATGTGAAAAGTTTTCCTAACCATTAAACATTTAATATGAGCTTGTTTGAGTTGGACCCTCAACACCCTCTGTTCCTGTGCGTCCAACTCTTCTTGTTGCAAATACTTGTCTGTTAGTCCACCCATTGCACAGTACTGGGAAATTAGTTGGCACTTTATTATTAATAATAATATTACCGTATATTATCACTGCAAAAAGTAAATATGCTAAATCTTGTTGAAGAACATATATTGTCTAAAATACCAAAAAAAGTTTAACTCGTAAATGTTTTTATGAAATGGAATCTAAGGAATATCACCCCCTAATAAAAGCAAAATAAATATTCAGCAAAAAGAAAAACTGTAGTTCTCCTTCTTGCTAAATCTCAGAATGTTTTCAAATCTCACAATCCATCCCCTAAACGTATTGAAAATTAATTGCACACATATACGTTTCCTAGATAAGCAACATGTGCTGGTAAAAGATCTGTTACAACTGAGCATTAAAAACTCGATGTTTAAAGTAAAGTAAAACTGCATATAATTTATTTGCCCCCTAGGCTACTAAAATCAATCCAAATAAAATCCCCTCCAGCGTTTCATATTGACAAATTGATATTTCAAGATTGTTCAACTCCATGAGATACTGGGGTCGAATAGGAAACACCAATATGAAACGCATTGATTGTTGTCTGAAACGCTGGTTGGCTTGCTGAAGGGGTATTTATTTTTTGTTCTATGTTTTTGGATTGATTTCAGTACTCCAAGATGCGATTCAATTATATCCTGCTTTACTTTACTACGGATTAGTACAGTTTTTTTTTTTAATTCTTTATTTTTGTAGTGCGTAATAAATTAACATACGCCTGCGAGGTGCCCCAAAGGCAATCCTCAGGCCCAATACAAACCGCTGAACATAGGGGTACAGGATGAGACAAGCACATTTTTACATAACATTGGGGATGATATCGCTTGACATTGGTTAAAGATTAGCGCGATGACATATATTTTACACATATGAGTTGTGTTGAAGAATTGCGTAGAGAATTAACACGAAGAATTTGTATAGTCAGTTGCATAGTGCTGTTGCTCAATTAAGTTGCAGAAAATGAAGATAATAAAAATACAACCAAAAGAAAAATTGCATTGGCTCCGTTTACATATCTGTGATACAGGGCCGGCGCATCCATAAGGCGGCTCAGGCGGCCGCCTTAGGGCGCACCGGCCCGGGGGGGCGCAAACGTCCGGGTGACCGGCAGGAGGGAAGCGCACAGCTCCCCTCTCCTGCCGGTCACTTCTTGTAGCGTGACCGAGCGCAATACGGCAGTGCCGCGGACTGTGTGGAGGGGGCGGGGACATGAACACGTCATATCCCTGCTCCCTCTAGCACACAGCGCGGCTGGCGCCCAGCAGGGGCGGAGCTACCGCCGGCCCCCTCACGTCAGCATGGGAGCAGAGAGGAGGCAGAGAGGAGGGGGCTGGGTGCTGGGCAGGACCAGCTCCTCCAACTCCCAACTACCTCAGGCAGCACTTTGAAACTCAGGTAAGCCACCCTCCTGAACCTGTCTGTCACTGTGTGTATGTCTGTCTGTCTGTCAGTGTGTGTGTGTGTGTGTATGTCTGTCTGTCTGTCAGTGTGTGTATGTATGTCTGTCAGTGTGTGTATGTCTGTCTGTCTGTGTGTGTGTATATCTGTCTGTCAGTGTGTGTGTGTATATCTGTCAGTGTGTGTGTGTGTATATCTGTCTGTCAGTGTGTGTGTGTGTCTGTCTGTCAGTGTGTGTGTGTCTGTCAGTGTGTGTATGTCTGTCTGTCTGTCAGTGTGTGTATTTCTGTCTGTCAGTGTGTGTGTATTTCTGTCAGTGTGTGTGTATGTCTGTCAGTGTTTGTGTGTATATGTCTGTCTGTCTGTCAGTGTGTGTGTGTATATGTCTGTCAGTGTGTGTGTGTATATCAGTCTGTCAGTGTGTGTGTATATCAGTCTGCCAGTGTGTGTGTATATCAGTCTGTCAGTGTGTGTGTGTGTATGTCTCAGTGTGTGTGTGTATATGTCTGTCTGTCAGTGTGTGTGTGTATGTCTGTCTGTATCATTGTGTATGTCTCTATATGCCTCTCTGTTTCTTTATGTCTGTGTCTGTATTTCTGTGTGTGCCTGTGTCTGTATGAATATATGTCTGTGTTTGCATGACAATGTACCTGTATGTGTAGATTGTATGACTGTGTTTGTTTGATTGTGTGCCTTTTAGAACTGTGTGTCTGTATATCTTTGTGACTGTGTGCCTGAATAATTATGTCTGTGTGTTTGTATGGTTGTGTGTCTGTATGTTTGTGTATTTGTGCATGTATGTATTTTTGCCTGTATCCATGTCTATGTGGGAGAAAAAGAGAGATAGATAGGGACTGGGGGCAAGAAAGAGACAGAAAGGGGCTGGCGGGGAAGTAAGAAATACATAAGAGGGATTGTAGGAGACACACTAAAGGGCACAAAGGGGCCAAAGGGGTAAGACATTGAAGAGGTTGGATATGCAACACTAATGGGGGTAAGAAATTCAAAAGGGGGCTACGAGACACAGAGTTGAAGATGCATTGTTTATTTTTTGGGGGGAGGCGTGGGGTGGGGCGTCAAAATGCATCTTCGCCTGTGTAGTCAAAAATCCTAGCACCGGCCCTGCTGTGATATAGAGCGATTAGATGGAAAGCTTGCATGAACCAGTGGCCTAGAGCAGTTGCCTAGTGTGTCGCATAGAGCAGTAACATTGGCCCACAACTGAGTGCTATGGTTTAGATCCAGAGTACAGTTTTTTTTTTAATGCTCATTTGCAACTGATCTTTTTCCCTGCATCTCCTTATAGAGGTTAGTACGCACCGAGCAGTTGCAAAAGAGCAGTGGGGACTCTAATATCAAACACTGTGAGCGATTTATATTGAATAAGGCATGGGTAATGCTGACTTTGCTCAATTATATAACTGACAATCTATTAGCCATCCATAATTTTGCTTATGGAAGTACTAGTGTAAGTCCTTTTTCTGTTTGTAAATAAATCATATCTTTTTTTTTTTCAATTGGATGACATGGTTTTATCCACTAAAGTAGCTTTAAATTATTATTTAAACAGACATTATCAGTGCATTGCACATTAATCTTCCATCCCATGATAGAGGTAAGGTACCAACTTTTCCTATTTGTATGCTACGACAAAACGTTGTATTGGTGATGGCAACAAATATGTTTTAACTAATAAGCCCTTTAACCCCTTAAGGACCAAACTTCTGGAAGGGGTTAAATGACTTAATTGTTTGGTTTAAATAAAAAATAACGTCGGAGCCAACTATATATGATCACATTAGATATACTTAAATGTTTTTGTTTTTTTCTGGTTAATTTTGGCTGCTCTAAGTAGTGACTTTTCCAACAGAATTTCAGAGTGGAATTCTCAGTTGTGCGAATTACATTTATTTCATGTACGTTTGCAATATGTATAGCGCTCATAAATGTTAAGCCACGTTCATGATAAAAATCTTTTCCACACACACATTTAGTGATAGGGCACTGATAAGGAAGTCAAGAGATAAGATTTTTTTCCATGTTTTTTTTCTTCTGTTTATATGAATAACTAACCTTGGAACATTCACCAGTGCATCAGTCTTAGATGCCTGCTGCCACACAACTACAGAGGATGGAAAATTACCATTAACACTCAAACTCATAACTCATAATAGCATTATACGTGTACTAATCAGTTCATAGACACCAACCCCTCACAACAACAACAAAAAAGTGAACACAAGTGATCAACAGTAAGAAGAAAAACTCACTTGTGCAAAAATACCAACTCTACATGAAAGGATTCAGATGTTGTGAAGAACATGTTCTTCTTTTGGACCACACTTGTTCCATGGCTGTTATGCCATGACAGGTGGTAGTCACAGCTGATGTTAAGGCAGCGCTGAGACACATTGACGTGTGTTGACTCCACATTTGATAAACGGAAGACATTTTATCTTAGGCAGCATTTTAACAGGTGCTTTATAGGTACTGAAAACATCACTAGGAACAAGCCCATCACCTACCAAATAGAAAGTGTTTAAAAAGACCTGACAGCTTCACATGATGACCTACGATGACAACATAAGGCTCCTCAACTAAAAGCTCTGGATGAAATGTTCTCTACCAATCTACAAACCAACCTCCCAGTCCAACTGAAGCCCTAATTTTAGTCGGGTTCATGCTCTCAAGTCCCCATGGGCTGCAGCCATCAGTTTTTCTCCTTGAAATTTTTCCTCTCAGGCAATCTGTAGCCTCAATCAGTAAGAACATTGGGTGATTGTCTCAGCTACCTTCCAGACTTAATTTGGGGAGGCAGTCTAGTGCGGGGAAATGCGAAAATGATGCCAGTGTTTGGAATTTAGCACCATGATCTAGGTGCACTATTTACAATCCATGGATTTGATTATTTAATTTCTCAAATATAATTTAATCTAGTTTAAAATATTACCTTGTACAACTCAAATATATGTCCTTCTCTGTGTGGATAAACAGGTGTATATGATTATATTCATGCCAAAAGGGTGAGATTCAACAGAAGTACGGATTGTGTCAGGAGGGCTCCCATACTTCTAACTCTTGGAAATAAACTTCCCCTACATATCCTAAAAATATGATGCACTGATTTAACTGATATAAGTAATAAGAGGAAATCTGTAACAAAAAATTTCAGTTGCACTGGTACTTAAAATTCCATGTTGAAGTATTATATATTGGTTTATGCATTGCAAATCCATTTCTTTGTGATACGTGTAAGTCATTGTTTTGTGTCCTATGAGTACCTCCTTACTGAACTTATTACTCGTTATTATGATTTGTATTTATGTAAAAGCAGTTTCAATTTGGACCACGCATTTACATGATTGAGCCAAAATATCAACTTAGCTAGCAAACATGGGATTTTAGTCTACGTAGCCAAGAATACTTAGTGAAATGTTTATTTAAGACATTAGAATCAGTTTCATTTGCTGAGGATTTTCTAAAGTTTGTTTATACGATCAGTTTTATTGTTTTGTTCTGTTAGATAATGAAATGGAGTTGACACCAAATAATCAGTAAACAGATGTTCCGAACTGAACTAAATAACAAATTATTATTTTCCCCCAAGAAGACTTATGAACTGCTTCAAAGCTTATTTAACCCCTTAACCCCTTAAGGACCAAACTTCTGGAATAAAAGGGAATCATGACATGTCACACATGTCATGTGTCTTAAACAGAATAGCGAAGATTTATAAAAATGTTGATAAAAAGAAAGTGAGGAACATTTGTAAAAGAGGATACATTACGGTTGAAGCCAATAGAAAATTATTTTTATTCTATTCGTTTCCATGGCAACTGAGTCACTTTCAGAACATTGCTTCAATTTTCTGTTGGCAACATGTTTGTAAATCTCACTCAATGCTTTTGTTATTAATATAGTTAGTACAAATGTGTATTATTTATAGTATAGGTTTTTGTTGATATGATACTCATAAATGATTTCTCTTTAGGGTACTTATCTATTATATTCCAGCCACTGCATTATGTTACACTCTGGACACTGTGACTGCAATGGTGGTAGATTTACCCTCTTCATCCCGAAGCTTCTGGCAAATCCCTTTATATTGTGGCAGTCCTGCCCTGTCATCTGTTTGAAGTAGCTAAACTACCTTTTTTTATATTCTTACAATCCAGATTTGGGTGACCTTTTCTTAATTGTGTATTTACACATACACGTATACGTCAGTATATAGTCACTCTGACCACTTGATATAAATGAAGTGGTCTGGGTACAATGTCCCTATCCTTGTAACCCAGTAATATAAAACACTATGTGAGAAACTGCAATGTTTACTGTGACGGACCGCCTAGCACCCCAGCTTGGTACCTCTGCCAAGTATGCTTCCTAGCTGTAACCAGGATAGACGGAGTCTATCCAGAGCTTTCCCACCCTAGATCAGGGTCTTGTGCTACTGATTCAAGTGATCAAGCTCTCCTGTAGAGTGTATAGCTGTATAGCCGTCTCACCCAAGCATTAGTGGAGACTTAGTGAAGGGTGAATAAGAAGTGATTTTCTTGAGCAAGCACACAGATTTATACCCAGACCCTCAGCAATGTTTCTCCATTCATTGTAGAATAAGCCCGTCCAGGCACCTCTGTGTCTGTGAGATAATTGAATCAGCTCTCGGTTACAGAAAGTGCAAAGCACAAAGTACCCTAAAACACATCCAATGTAAGTGAGCACCCCCATCGGAGGTGGCTGGCCTAATTTGGATGGAGGTCAAAGTTTTAGCAGGTCGCGGCTACCCTCCAATCCGGCACAGAGTTCCATGGCGCTGGGGTGAAAGTCCCGGTCACCCAAAACAGCTGTGCTTTTCTTGAGTTTGTCTGGCTCCCCCAAGTCCAGGGTATCTTTGGGTTCCTCATTACCTCCTCTATCGCCCCTCCAATAGGTGCCCTACTAGGTGATACTTTTTACATATTTGTTAGATTTAGTTATACCGTAGGTAAATATAATATTATAAATCCTGGGAAGTGTCTGATCCTCTTTAACCTTTAGCTAACGACTCAAATATTGTAAATGGCATTCTCTTGGCAACCCATTCAAGTGTAAAAAATAGCTTTTAACCATATTGAATCATTCTTTCATTTTATTATAATGCTAAAATATTTTCTAACCCCCAAAAAGTATTCATTAGACTTCCTGTCGTGTATACATTGCACTGTGGTAAGTAGTAATGAACAACATATTGTGATCAGTAGCCTGGGGCCTGAGGAAAGTCTTGCATCATTATGTTTTCTCTCTTTGTATTTTCACTCCACCTTTTTATTTTCACTTACATTGAATATACATATATAGGTCACTTTAATTGTATCTGAAAGTCCTACAGGTATCTGATCTATTTGCAGGGTGACTTATTGTTATTGATTATAAGGTATTCTTTATTTTTCTTTCTTTCAAAGCTGAACAATGAGATATTTAGATAGGCTGCTGGAGTTTTATTTAAATATGCACAGGATTACATTGCCTATGGATCAACATTCTTAGAAAATGTTGACGACCAACATACTATATTTCTAAATTAAGTATAATTTTGAAAGGATACTGTCCAGTTATGTCAATATGTTTTGATATGCTATATTATGTAGTTAAGAAATCGAATGCTATCTTACAAGTCACATTTTACAGGTGCCTAAAGGGACACTCCAAGCACCATAATCACTACAGTTCTCTATCAGTTCAGACAGAGAGCTTCCAACTCTCTGTCTGAAATATGCCTGCCTTCCCAGGGCTTAGCCTTTTGGCTGAGCGTGACCAGCTGATGTTCTCAACCAATTAGCTAGAGAGCAAATCGAAACATCTGCTTAGGATGCTGCTCTTGGTGGACACGAGCTAAGAAGTCAAACTATTCTTAAGCAGTCATGACTACTTTCAATTAAGGGCACCAGGACACTCCTGGTACTATAACTATTACAGCTCACAGTAGTGATTATGCTATGTGGAGCAGTGGTGTATTATGGTTTTGTGTTGCCTAGGCATGACAAAACTTGGGCACCCCCCAATCTAAATTTGCCGCACCTCTGCCTATTTAAAACCAACACGCTCTTTGACTAACAGACATACGCCCTCACTGATGCACACAGTGACATACACTCACTGACAGATACACAGTCATTGGCACACATACTGTCAAACCAACACATACTTTCACTGAAAGACACACACACTCACTGACAGACATGCACACATATTCACTGACAGAAAAACATACACACTAACTGACAGAAACACACACACACACACACACACACACATTAACTGACGGACACGCTCAGTGACAGACACACATGCTCAGTGACAGACACACACTCACTGACAGACACACATGTAGACATTCACTGATGGACACACACACACTCAGTGACAGACATGCACACACTCACTGACAGACATGCACACATATTCACTGACAGAAACACATACACACTAACTGACAGAAACACACACACACACACACACACACACATTGACTGACGGACACACTCAGTGACAGACACACACGCTCAGTGACAGACACACACTCACTGACAGACACACACGTAGACATTCACTGATGGACACACACACACTCAGTGACAGACACACACACATACACTCTCATTGACAAACACACACACAAACACATACACACACACTCAGTAACAGACACACACATACACTCTCACTGACTAACATACGCACTCAGGGACAGATACATACACTGACAGACTCACACACTCTTTGACAGACACACATACACACTCACTGACAGACACACATACAGACAGGGCCGGTGCAAGGAATTTTGTCAACACAGGTGAAGGAGTATTTTGCCGCTCCTCCTCCCCCATACATTTATCTTGCAGTTTATACAATGTATTAGAGGTGTTACAAAACACTAGATTGTAAAGATATTTAGATAAAAAAAAGTGTGCATGTATTTATCTACGAGAAAAAGACATTTGACAGCCACTAGAGATGTCCTTAGAAGCAAATGTAAACTCTGCCTTTTCTTATGAAATGCAATATTTACATCTGTCAGACTGCAGGGACAAGCTCTTTTCACCCAAATCACTCCATTACGTTATAGTTGTTATATATTTAGCATGTGTTTTTTTGTTCGTTTTTTTTTTTTTAGAAAAATAAGAACAAATTTGTGGTTTTGTAAAGTACCGTATTTTTCGCTCCATAAGACGCACCTCGCCATAAGACGCACAAAGTTTTTAAAGGAAGAAACCCAGAAAAAAAATATTCTGAACAAACTGTCCCATAGTGTTTCTTACTATGGGGCAGTTTGTTCAGAATATTTTTTCTCCCCTGTCCCATAGTGTCCCCCCCTCCCATAGTCTTCTCCTCTCTCCCATAGTCTTCTCCCCCCCTCCCATAGTCTTCATCCCCCCTCCCCATAGTCTTCATCCACCCCCTCCCCATAGTCTTCATCCACCCCCTCCCCATAGTCTTCACCCCCCTCTTCATCCCCCCTCCCCATAGTCTTCATCCCCCTCCCCATAGTCTTCATCCCCCCTCCCCATAGTCTTCATCCCCCTCCCCATAGTCTTCATCCCCCCTCCCCATATAGTCTTCATCTCCCCTCCCCATATAGTCTTCACCCCCCTCCCCATATAGTCTTCATCCCCCCCCTCCCCATAGTCTTCATCCCCCCTCCCCATAGTCTTCATCCCCCCTCCCCATAGTCTTCATCCCCCCTCCCCATAGTCTTTATCCCCCCCTCCCCATAGTCTTTATCCCCCCCTCCCCATAGTCTTCATCCCCCCCTCCCCATAGTCTTCATCCCCCCCCTCCCCATAGTCTTCATCCCCCATCCCCATAGTCTTCATCCACCCCCTCCCCATAGTCTTCATCCACCCCCTCCCTATAGACTTCATCTCCCCCCCTCCCCATAGACTTCATCTCCCCCCTCCCCATAGACTTAATCTCCCCCCTCCCCATAGACTTCATCTCCCCCCCCTCCCCATAGACTTCATCCCCCTCCCCATATTCTTCTCTTCTATCCCATATTCTCCTCTCCCATACTGCCCCCCTCCCCTTGTCCCATAATTACTTACCTGTCTTGTAGCGTTGGCCGGCAGCACAGGGCGCACCGCGGTACTGGAACTTGAATTTCAGGTTCCGGTTTCCGGCGGGACTGAAAGGAAGTGCGCACTCAGCTTGTGCACACTTCCTTTCAGTCCCGCCGGAAACCGGAACCTGAAATTCAAGTTCCAGTACCGCGGTGCGCCCTGTGCTGCCGGCCAACGCTACAAGACAGGTAAGTAAAGCTTCATATTCACTCCATAAGACGCACAGACATTTCCCCTCACTTTTGAGGGGAAAAAAAGTGCGTCTTATGGAGCGAAAAATACGGTATATTTTATTAACATTTATTCAACAAAACAAAAATTATAAAACAGAACAAAAATAAATAATGAATTCAAGTGCATGTAAACTGCAGTAACTATTACTCAAACTGCATGACGTAGTGCAACTAGTATCAAGGTGCTTTAAAATTAACATAATTACTATAAATAACTTTTATACAATGAATAAAACTGTACGCTTTAGGTTTCTGCAAGTGCAAATTCACCTAAAGTGCAAAGTGCTTTAACAGATATTGCACACAAACAAAGTGAGAATGGTAGCCTACAAAAACTTAACCCTTCTTGCTTTCGCATTTACAAAATCATGAAGCAGAGTTTTAAAGTCAATCTCTTTTGCAATCGGATTTTCAATGGAAATCATTGCAAGTCCCACCAATCTCTCTTGAGACATAGAGGACCGAAGATAATTTTTTATTAACTTCAGCTTTGAAAAGCTTCGCTCCCCACAGGCAACAGATATTGGCAATGTCAACAATATGCGAAGTGCAATAGACACATTGGGAGCAAAGCCATTTTTAAGTGCATAGGCTAGAATCTGACTGGGTGTCATTGTAGGCCTCAAGATAGGGGCCAATATTGTAAGTTCCTCACAAAGTTGTGCTCCATCCAGATCAGCATCTCCTGATTTATCATCAGTCAAAATATTCTGCAAGTCTGTACAGTACTCCATAACTGCTTCCCTTGGTACATCCATAAGTTTTTGTGTAGTATAAAGAAACTGGAAGTGCTTACTGTGGTGCTTAATTTGCTCAAATCTCTCATCAAGAGAATTAATACATGCATCCAAAATGCTGTAAAAGCACTAAATTTTTTAAAAAAATTGCAGGATCACAAATTGGATCATCCGGTGCTTCATAACAAAACATCCTCTTTTTCTTAATTTGTTGCACAATAGGAGGAAACACAGGGTCTATTTCCATTTCTAATGATAGGTCTTTTGCCTCTACCAGTAAATCTTCAAACCCTTTATCAGAACGATAATTCTTCAAAAAAGTGGTTGTGTATTGCAGAATATCTATAACATCTGGAAGATACATACTTCTACTTTGGAGAAGTTTGCTAACAAAGTTTATTCTATTTAAGATGTTGTACCACAACACAATAAGACAAACAAATTTAAAGTTATTCAGTTATTTTGAAAGCGATTCAGCATCAGACCGTGCCATTGCCGTGTGAGAGTTCTCTCTTGAAATTTCAGAGAGCGCATCAAAAATGTCTCCAACCTGGAACCTAAATGGGCGAATAGCATCTATTCTTGAAGACCATCTGGTGTCAGACAAAGGTTTAAGCGCAGGTCTGCCAATGTGCTTCTTCAAGACATTCCATCAAACTGTGGATCCTGACAAAAACACATAGATTTTCTGTACAATAGAAAAGAAGGTTGCAGCATCCCTGCATGACATGGCTGCATCATTCACAACTAGATTTAATGTATGAGCGCTGCAGGGAATATAAAAGGCACGCAAGTTTAAATCCAGGATTCTTTTCTGAACACCTTGGTGTTTGCCCTTCATATTGGATCCATTATCGTATCCTTGTCCTCTCATATCACCAACTGGGATCTTACATTTTTCAAGTTAAACCTTCCCCAGTTGAACTTTGGATTTGGATAAAACCTAGAATTTTTTCTTCTATACAGATCTCTGGTTCAGCAGTTGGAAACTTGCCTTCCTTGATGGACACAAATCGAACAAGTATAGTAATTTGTTCAATTAATGTAATGTCTGGTTTTCAATAAAGTATTATAGAATAATACTTTGCATTTTTCAACAACTGCAGAATGTGTTTTGTGATTTCTTTCGCTATAAGGCTGAGGAGTTCGTTTTGAATGTCTTTCCCCAAATAATGTTGGAAAATCTCCTTATTTTTTCTTTTCAAATGTTCCTGCATAACGGTGTCGAATGTGGCCAGCATTTCCACAAGTTGCAGATAATTCCCATTATTGTCACTGTATAATGTATCTCTGCTACCTCGGAAAGCCAAACACTGGCGACCAAGATATTTTACTATGCCTATAAGGCGCTTAACCCCTTAACGCCGTTACGGCGTGCTATGCGGTCACGGGTTAAGTGGGCTTTAACGCCGTTATGACGGCATAGCACGCCGTAACGGCTTGCAGCCCCAGGAGGTAAGTTATACTTACCTCCGCCGCGATCCGCTTCGGGAGGACTGCCTCACAGCCCAGGCAGCCCTCCCACGGCAAATGAGGCCCCCGGGGGCCATGTGATCGCTCTCAAAGAGCGATCACATGGCCCTCTATAGCTGGCTGTGGATATGCCAGCAGGGGGACTGTTTGAAATATCAGACAGTCCCCCTGCTGGTGGGAAGAATTAAAAAAAATAATTAGACATGTGTAAAAATAAAATAAATGCATTTTTATATATATATAATATGTATATATATTATATATATAATATATATACATATTATATATATGTAACGTCATACAAAGTGTATTTTAATATTAATATAAGTATATATATTAATATTAAAATACACTTAGAATGACATTACATATATATAATATGTATATATATTATATATATAATAGATGTACATATATATATTATATATAAATACGTATAATTAAAATAATAAATAAATTAAATAATAAAATAAATAAATAAAATATTGAAACAAAATTTAATATAAATTATATATGCATATGTAATTTCATTCTAACTGTATTTTGTTATTAATATATATATATCGGTAACAAAATACACTTAGAATGACATTCTATATATATCTATCTATATATAAAATGCAAATAACCGCAAATATATATATATAGATAAATACATATAATTACATAAAAGATTACATCAGTATACACGTAGAATTTAAATACCTATAAATGCATATATATTAAAATTCTACATGTATATTTAAATAATCTTTTAACGTAATTATGTGATTTGATTAATTAAAATTTGATTGACATGCATGACAACACAGGGAGAAAGTGCAGAGAAATTAATTTGCAAGCACTATATTTGACCCTGTAACTCTCCAAGACACCATAAAACCTGTACATAGGGGGTACTGTTTTACCCGGGAGACTTCGCTGAACTCAAATATTCGTGTTTCAAACTGGTAAATTGTATTACAACGATGATATTTTAAGTAAAAGTGACGTTTTTTGCATTTTTTACAAGCGAACTGCACTTTTATGGTCTATATTATTGTTGTAATATGTTTTACTGTTTTAAAACACTAATATTTGTGTTTAGTGAAGTCTCCCGAGAATAACAGTACCCCCCATGTACAGGTTTTATGGTGTTTTGGAACGTTAGAGAGTCACATATAAGGCTTGCATTTCATTTTTTTCACATTGAAATTTGCCAGATTGGTTATGTTGCCTTTGAGAGTGTATGGTAGCCCAGGAATGAGAATTACCCCCATGATGGCATACCATTTGCAAAAGTAGACAACCCGAGGTATTGCAAGTGGGGTATGTCCAGTCTTTCTTAGTAGCCACTTAGTCACAAACCCTGGCCAAATATTCGTTTTTTGCTTTTTTCACACAAAAACAAATATGAACGCTAACTTTGGCCAGTGTTTGTGACTAAGTGGCTACTAAAAAAGACTAAACATACCCCACTTTCAATACCTTGGCTTGTCTACTTTTTCAAATGGTATGCCATTATGGGGGTAATTCTCATTCCTGGGCTACCACACCGTCTCAAAGGTAACATTACCAATCTGGCAAATTTCAATTTGAAAATGTAATGTTCTATATTTGACCCTGTAACTTTCCAAAACAACATAAAACCTGTTAATGGGGGGTACTGTTGTACTCGTGAGACATCGCTGATTACAAATGTGTGCATTTTTTTTGCAGTAAAACCTAACAGTATTATGACATTCACAGTTAAAATGTCAGACGGAAATGCAAATTTAAAAAAAAATCTTATTTTCTCACATTTTTTTTACTTTTATTCATAATAAATGATGTTCCATATATGAATAGTTAATGATAGATTAAAGCCCTGTTTCTCCTGAACAAAATGATATATAATAAGTGTGGGTGCATATAATTTGAAAGAGGGGAACTACGGGTGAACAGACACATAGCGCAAATTCCAGTTTTTGTTTACGTTTTGTTTTGATCAGAACGTGCACTATTGACTCCGTCCTGAAGGGGTTAACAACATCTTGCCAATGTTGTGTTTCAGTTGCCAACAATCTCTGGGAAGCTGCATCTATTGTTTTTCCACAACCAAATCTTCTCGAGAGTTCATTCCAGTCTCTTACAGCGACAAGATGAGAGTTAGACTTTTCGTGAATGGAAAGATTTTGAGATAAGTTTTTCCAGTCATCATAACCTCCACGTGTCAAACTTGTAGTGACTTTAGTTGCAAATAACTTACAACAAAAGCAAAATACTTTGTTCAATTTGACAGAATAAACTAGCCAGTTTCTAAAGGTTTCTTCTCCGTTTGGCAGCCGTTGCTTGTAATTTGCTTTAGTGAAACGTCTATTCACCGCATCTTTGGGGAAAATGAAATTTAGTTTTTTGCTTTGCAGGACCTTTCCTGACAAGAGCATCCCTTAGTGAGGTGGTGAGAACAGCTGGCCAATTAGCTGGATCAGACAAATCCAGTATTGCCAAAGAAGTAGATTGTTCCTCCTGCTGCAGTTCCTCTCTTTCTTCTTCTTTGTCATTTGATTCTTCTGGGACAATAGTCTTCTCAGGGTAGACAGAGTGTGATGATGTGGAAGGTTGCTCATCATCTTGTTGTTCTGGTATTTTTCCAGTATTTGCATCATCTACATTAACAGCCTCTTGGACTGTGATGGGCTGTTTGAATGATGATGATGATGAAGATTCATCAATATCGATTTGCAAGGGTTCGCTTGCAACATTGGAAACTGGTTCTGATGCAGCAGTATCTTGCTTTCTCCTTTTGTGAGAAGTCAAGTACTCCTTTAAAGCTTCAGACATCCGCTTCCCAGCTTTCTCTTTTTCTGCTCGTCTTTGTCTGAACACTGCCCCTGATGATTTATTTTCCTTAAATAGTTTTGGCATTTTGATTATACTTTTCCAGCCATGTAAAGAATAAGAATGAAGTTTAATTTCACACACACAATTAGGAATTTTAACATTATAAGGAAAAGTGAAATTTCATCCACAGCTCAACCTGCCTTCCTCGCTCTGGTCATGTTCCTTGATGCAGGTTCTTTCCTTCTCTGCAGCAGCTAGAACAGGCCAGCCTTGTCCAAACCATTCCTTCCTTTTATTGTGTTCCTCTCAGAGTATCTGCTTTGCTTCTGCACCAACTCAATAATCCCTCAAAGTTCAAACCTGCTTGTTGCAGGGCTTGACAAATTTGTTTGCGATCTAGGAGCCAGCTAAAAAAGTTGGGAGCAAGGTTTTCCAAAAAAAAACAACTATAGTCACCAGAACCACTATAGCTTAATATTCTGGTGTCTAAAGCCTGCCCATGCAGGCCTTTAAATGTAAACACTACATTTTCAGAGAAAAGGCAGTGTTTACATTGCTGCCTATTAACACCTCTAGTGACAGTCACTCAGATGGCCAGTAGAGGTGATTCCTAGTTCAGTGCTGCACAGTGTGCATCTTTACGAGTAGATTGTTGCAGTGCAACGTTTTGCAGCACATTTACAATAGACTTCCAATGCTTTCTTACGAGAAAGCATTGGGTTGGCTGAAATCATCAAGATTGATTAACTCAGCCATGGTGGCAGGGCCAACCATGGTGAGGCCAGCACAGTGTTTGAAAAAAAGTGAGTAAAATTACCTGTGCCATGAGATCGGAGGGGGGGCGGTAACCTAAACACACACACATATTTTTGTCATACACTCACAAATTATTATTATTATTATTTTTTTTAATTTAAGCACACCCAGCCTCCCTACCTTTGGGAGAGCTGGAGTGGATTCTTTCACTAGTATGCGGTGTGGCTGCTCTCTATTCTTTTTGCTCTGCTTCATTGCGTGCTGTTTAGTGATGCGGTGGCCGGAGTGACGTCATAATCCAGATGCATGCATCACTAACCAGCATGGGAAGAAACAGAGCAAGCACTGCAGGAAGATTACTGCTCCATGCTCCTTCGGTCAGCCACCAGGACAAAATTCCTAGTCTAGTCCTAGGATTTGTCGAGCCCTGCACTAAGTGATGTACTATTTCCCGACATGTTTTGTGTTGTGATTACAATGAAAAATCATTAAACATTTACAAAAAAAAAAAAAAAATACAATTACAGACATAAACATACTAAATTAATCCCTGTGCTCAAATTCTCACTTATCCTGGGCAGTATCAATGACCATAATACACATCAGCCCCAATACAGACAATAAAAAAGAAAAAAATACTTGAGCACTATCCAGGGCCGGTGCAAGGATTTTTGGGTACATAGGCGAAGATGTATTTTTCCGCCCCTCCATTCAAAAATAACATCTTCACCTATGTGCCTCTTAACCAGCCCCTCTCCCCGTCCATTATTGGTCCCCTCCCTTCCCTGTCCCTTAGTGTTCTTCTGACAGTCACACACACTCAATGACAAACACAGAGACTAACTGATCTGACACACACACACACTGATTGACACTCATTGACAGACACACTGATAGTCACACACAGACTCAATGACAAAGATACTCTCACTGATTTGACAGACACTCACAAACACACACTGACAGACACACACATACACTGACACACTCACATGCAACACTCATACAATCACTCACAGACACACATACACTCACTCACGCACACACTCACAGTCACTCACAGACACATACACTCACTCACCCACACACTCAAAGACACACATACACTCACTCATGCACACACACAGTCACTCGCAGACACACATACACTCACGCACACACTCACAGACACACATACACTCACTCACGCACGCACACACTCACTCACGCACACACTCACAGACACACATACACTCACACACAGTCACTCACAGTAACACATACACTCACTCACGCACACACACAGAGAAACATACTCACAGACACTCACTCACACACAGACACTCACACACAGACACTCACACAGACACTCACACACAGACACACACTCACAGACACTCACTCACACAGAGACACATACACACTCAGACACACAGACACTCACTCACACACTCACTCACACAGAGACACATGCACACTCACAGACACACAGACACTCACTCACTCACACACACACAGTCACTCACAGACACACAGTCACTCACAGTAACACATACACTCACACACACACACAGACACATACTCACATACACTCACTCATGCACACACACACACACACACACACACACACACAGACACATACTCACACACACTGACGCACACACAGCCACTCACACACAGACACACACTCACAGACACTCACTCACACAGAGACACACACTCACAGACACACAGACACTCACTCACTCACACACACAGACACACACTCACTCACTCACTCACAGACACACACTCACAGACACACAGACACTCACTCACTCACACACACTCACACACACACACACACAGACACATAATCACTCACAGACACATACACACAGACACTCACTCACACAGACACTCACACAGACACTCACACACACAGACACTTACACACACAGACACTCTAACACAGACACTCACACACACAGACACTCTCACACACAGACACTCTCACACACAGACACATCACATACATTCACAAATTATTTTAATACATAAATAATATCCACCTAGCCTCCCTACCTGGAGAGCTGGTGTGGATCATTCCCTGGGGTCCAGTGGGGCTGCTGGGCGGCGTGCGGCAGGGCTGCGATCAGGCGCTGTGAGGGAGCTCTAACCTCTCTGCTCTGCTCCCTCGCGCGCTGTCTGCTGATGCCGCGGGAGCCGGAATATGACGTCATATTCCGGCTCCCGCGGCATCACTAGACAGCGGGCGAGGGAGCAGAGCAGAGAGGTTAGAGCTCCCTCGCAGCGCCTGATCGCAGCCCTGCCGCACTGGGGGCGGAGATGGTGGCCGGCAGGAGGGAGAGCTTCCCTCCTGCTGGTCACTGAAATCTTGCGCCCCCGGAGCCGGTGCGCCCTAAGGCGGCCGCCTGTGCCGCCTTATGGACGCGCTGGCCCTGGCACTATCCTAAATCACTATGTACATTTAATATAATTTTAACAGGCAGATGAGCTAAAATACTCACACAAAAAAAACTCCAGTTATTTTAATGTACATAGGGGTTTTGGAATTATACGCAAGTAGCTTTTTTTTTATTGTAAATTACACACACATTTACTGCAATTTTCCCAGGTGAATTAATAGCTTAGCTATGTGTAAAGTACATAAACATTAAACCTAAAACAACCTACCCACCCTGAGAATGCAGGATTGGGGGATAAGTGATTACGTTGAAAGACTGACACAGGTTGGGGACAGAGTAACTAGCGGGACAGGGTATTAGTGGCAGAGGCTAAGAGAGGCATGGGATTACTGCAGCACTGTCGTCATCCCCCCTGGACCACCCGCCCCCAAGAAATTAGTATTTCATAAAGATAGAATCTTTATAAAATATTCTCACTGTGTTGGAATTCCACTGAAATTCCAACTCAGTCAAGAGATTAACAGAGACAAATAATTGACTACTTTGTCTATGTATTTCTCCTCCTCCTGACTTCCTTAGACTCAGGGTGGAGTCTAATCGTTTATCCTAAAAGCAGTCACCAGTAACAGCGGCAGGGAATTGGCATAAACTTCAACGCAGTACTCTTGCGCAGGGACATCGGAGCAGACTGAACAAGATTGCTGCACATATGAGAGACAGGTTAATATAAGTAAATCTCACTCTTACCTGGGTCTTTGCAAATTCGGCAAAGTCCCCAGACGGTGACAGTGCTGCTTTAAAGGTACACTGTAACTGCAATGTTTACATTGCATCACTAAGTCTGCCCTCAGTGGCTGTCTACCAAAGGGAATGCTTCTGGAATTGAAACAGACTTTTGGTCCATTATCTGATGCTGGGCGTCCTCAAGCTCTGCATGAGGACCTCCAGCGTCAGATTTTTCCCCATAGGAAAGCATTGATTCAATAATTTCCTGTGGGGAGGTCTAATGTGCACTCGGCATTTGCTGTGCGCATGCGTATTAGACCCCGCTAGGCGCTGCGCTGAGATAAGGCAAGTAAATAAAGGGTTTCTAACCCTTTATTTACAGGTGTGGGGGGGAGGGGTAGGCAGAGGGTCAGTAGTGCTCGGAACACAGCTTTGTATTCCTGGTACTACAGTATCCCTTTAAGGAGATACAGCGAAACAAGACTAAACAATTAGGGAACCAAGTGAAATGGGGCTTGTAGGATACAGTGACAAAGGAGTGAGAAATGGGATGCCGAAGAACAAATGATGATAGTGGATTTGGGGACAAAATGACAAGGATTAGGAGCCTGTAACCCCCTGTCACTCCCTGACAGGGGGTTACAGTGTACAATAAAAAAATTAAATATAACATTTTTTCAAACTTACCCCCTTCAAGTGCTGGCAGCCAGGTCTAAAGTGAGGGGGATCTGAGGAGACTGCAGGCACTCCAACACTATGGGGAGCAGTCTTGCAGAATAGGCAGTTCTTCCAAGGTAAGTCTGCTGCCTGCAGGACTTGGACAATATGGAGTCAGGGGAAGGGGGAGGGGGCGGGCGGCGGAAGTCAGGCCACCTACTCACCATATTAAACTGAAGTCCGCCTGGGCCTATCTGCTTCCCTCCCCTTCCCTTACCTTCCTGTTCCAGTTTTCTCCGGGCTGGCCTGGCTCCAAACGCGGGCAGACTCCACTGTTCATGGGCGCCGCCATATTGGAGCCAGCAGAGGGAGCCTGACACTGCATGCATCCGACGGTACATACAGAGTCACTTACAGACACACATAGACACTCACTAGCAGACACACAGACATTGCTATTGGGAGTGGTAGAGTGGATTCTCTCTTTCCCTGGGGTGCAGTAGGGATCCTTTCACTGCTGGCTGGGCTGGGTCGGTCAATGTAGGCGGCGAGGGAGCTCTGATCTTCCTGCTGTGTTCCCTGCCTGAATGACGTCATATTCTGGCACCAGCATTACTGCGGGGCGAGCGAGATTGCAGAGCCAGAAGAGTTCAGGGGGCAATAATCGATCAGCGCCTGTCTATACTATGAGCAGCTGTCTGCCTCCGAGGGAGCCCTAAGGTGGCCAGCCAGCCAGCTCTTGGGCCCCCAAGACAAGAGGCTGACAAGGCATCTGCCGTGGCGTTTGGAGGCTGCGTGTTTTGCCGCTCCCCTGAGAATTCTGACCAAGGAAAATGCCTTGTCAGCCTTGCGCTAAATACAGAGCTGGTGTGGAGTGTTCCTTTACTTTTATCAATGGATGAATTCACTAAACAATTATTCACTCTACAAGGACTTAAATACAATTGGCAAGGTAACTGTAAATTTTACAAATACAGAAAGATAAGTCCTGCACTCACTCCCATCACTCCTGGGCGGCAGCAACGACTACAGTACACATCAGCCCCAATATATATAGGAAAAAACAAAGAAAACAAGTTACCTGTGCTCTCTCCTTAATCCATATGCATATTTAAACAAATGGAGGTAATTTAGTTTCTCCAATGGCCATTGGAGGGAATGCCCGCCTGCCAAAGTCAAGGCAGACCCCCCTAAGCGAGTCCTACACTGACCCTTCACCTTGCTTCCTTGAGCTTCTGGCAAAGATATCTCTAATGAGACAGAGAGGGGTATCCAGCGCTGGATTCAGGTAAGTCACTGAAGGGGTTTTAACCTGGGATCAGGGGTGGGAGGGAGAGGGGCACTGCAGGAACCTGCTGTACCAGGAAAACGGAGTCCCTTTAAGGATATGCAAGTTGTTTGTTAGATCACTAGAATATTTATTGAAAAATATATTTTAGCTGTTTCATGTCTCTAACAATTATTATTTGGACATACAAATAGTATTTCTCTTTATTTGTTCCCATGCGTAATAGGGGCTTGGCACCCATCAAAAACAGTCTTTTTTCCCTGTATAATCTCCAATATGTTATTGCTTATTTTGCAGCACTTCTAGAAAAGCCTATCAGTAAGAGAAGAGATATAGAAGCAGTACAGAAAGCAAAGATATTTTATATGTCCTGCATGAATGAAAGTAAGTGTCCACAACGACTAATATTTATTATATTTTTTATTATTTAGCAATGTAGAAACACATGTATTCTCTTATCCATCATTATGTCATTACTGAAGATATTTATGCGATAATATTATAAGTGCTTGTCTTGTTTAAAAAAAAAAAAAAGAAGGCCTGGATAAGTTTAATGTATATAATTGATTCATTTTAATGGGAGAGAGTGGAGGAGACAAGAACAGTGTTCTAAAAGTGTCGGATACACATAAAGTCATACAGATACACAGACATGCAGATATATATTCTCCCTCCCACGTGGCTCCATGTTATGTCTCAGGGTCCTCATTAACCGTTTGTTTCTGTAACAATTGTTTAATTTATTGTTACATTTCCCTCTTGCTAATATTGTAAAGCGCTGCGGAATAAGTTTGTGTTCTATAAATACTTCTAATAATAATGTTACGAATTTTGTAATGTGTACCTTACTTCCCAAATGAAGAATCATAAAATGTGAGCTGCATTACTGAATCAAAAATTACATTTTGTTTCAAAAACTTGATAAAGTAGTAAAGTGATTTAAACAATCATAAGGAATTAGTGCTATGTTTCTCCACACCGATACTGAGCGTAATTATTATTATTTTTTTTTTTACATGTTACAGCTGAAATAGAAGAAGCTGATATGAAGCCACTTCTGAAAATATTGACACAGTCATCAATGCGTTGGCCAGTATTGGAGTCCAATATTGGAAGTGATGGAAAGTGGTCAGAGAGGAAGTTCAATTTTCTTAAAACTCTTGCAGATCTCCGAAAACAGTACAGTGTTTCAGTATTCTTCCGTGCCTATGTTGGAACAGACGATAAACTATCTAATAATTTCATTTTAAAGGTAATAACCGTCTAATTATTTCCAATGCATATATATCTTGTAACTAAGCTTTTAACAAAACTAGTTTTTGTTTTTTACTCGTGGCAAAGTTATTCCCAGATGCTATTAAAGGTACAGTTTAGCCATCACAAAGCACCATAATAACTTTATGTAAATTAAGTTGTTAGGGTGCCAGGAGGCCCCATGGCACATTCTAACCTTCAATGGTTAAAACGTTTTTAACGGGTGTAACCCTAAAGTTGCCTCTGGCTTCTGAAATTTCACATTCAGGAAGCAGGAAGTATCGCTTAGCAGGGGTGCCGCTGATTGGCTGAGAATGCTCTTAGCCAATTAGTGACTACCTATTCACACTACTGGCTTGGAAAAAGTATGTTTCTTTTCAATTTATATTATTGTTATTTAGCATTCCTAAGGCTTTAGGGTTCCTTTAATTGATAGGATATAAGCCTAAAATGAACTTCATATATATTTTAGGCATTTGGAAGATAGATATAAGCTTAGTTAGTCACATGTTATCTTTTAGATCACTTAATCTGAGTGACCCCAGATTGACCCAATCTAGGACTTTAGCTCTTCTCTACTTCTGGGGAAAAAAAAAAAAAGCATTTTGAGGTGCCAGAACCTTCTTCCTATATTGCCCAACAGTGGGCAATTAAAGTCCCTGCCAGATCTTCAAACACCATTTTTGTGACACCATTTTACATTTCATTTTCTCTTCCCTTTGATGAAGCACTGTTTAGCCCTAGGGTGTGATATGGATTTATCAAAGAATGCTGTATCTTAACTCTTGAGGCACTGAAATTAAACACTGTAAATGGGAACTACCATTTTTAATGCTGACATTTGTAAATTTGCAATTCTTTTCCATTAGTTTCATGCTGTATTCTGTGCACAGCAAAAAGCAAAGCCGAACTGACAACACTCAGATCTATAAAACTGTATGATTTCCATTTAACTCTATGAGATTGGCACAGTAAGCGCTGCTTTTTCTGTAACCTAACAAAATATGTGTATTTTTTCACAGCTGGACCAAGCATCCCTGTCTTTATTATCTCACGAGGACTATCTTGATAATAGTACTACTACCGTAGCAGTGAGTATTGTTATTTTTCTTTGCATTTTATATTCTTCTTATTAAAAGAACTGTTAAATTACCAAAATAATGTATTGAGCAAATTTACTTTCCAGTTCTTCTCCTAATTTACACAATGTCATCTTGCTGCTAGTAGTCTTGGCCCAGGGCAGGGGGTACTTTGGATAGACATTTAGTGGGGAGATGGGTGCTGTGCTTGTTCCCTTCCTATAGTGGGGCGTGGGTCACATTCTGCATTTTTAACATGTTCAGATGTAAGACACTGTCCTTTAGATATAGCCATATTCTCACACTCTGGAGACCCAACATCATTTTGTATTTTCCATTGCTCACATTTTCTCATATGCTACCACTAGACAAAAGCTATTGATTCCCAGACTCCCTTTGTCTGGAGAAGAGCCTGTTGAAGAGAGTCATGCACTTAATCAACAAGCTCATCATGAAGAATAATTACTTTCTTCCCATTATTCAGAAAGGTAGGAAGAGATCTTATCATTATGTCCCTCACTTATAAGTGTTCCATGGCCTTGAGATACTAGAAAGTTTGTATACCAAAGGGAAAGTTTGTCGTAGAAAGTCTCTAGTATCTTGGACAATAGTACAAGGGACACCGCATTCCGTTGATCCCCAAGGTGCGAACGGACCTGAGGTTGGCCTAACTGAATTCTGTAGTTTAGAATGTAGACAATGCTCAAGATTTTTTTGGAGCAAAGTACAAGCAACGTTTTGACCCTCAGAGGGTCTTTTTTTAAATTTATTTTTTTATATATTCTTTATTTTGATTACATTCAATATTCCCAACGGGGGGAAAACAACATGCGGTATATAAAAAAAAAAAACCTGCGCTATTGTGAAATGGTGTGCACAAGAAGAATAGGTAGTACATAAAAATATTTCATTGGTCACAGCACCTGCACAGTTTTCAGTATATAATCCAAGTGTATACATTTTGTTGCCAATATTTGTACATTTTAAATATCTTGTATAACTAGGTAGCCTACCCCATTCTTCACCTGAGATTGTGCGTCAATATATGTAAACTTTTAACCCTGAATTATATGTAGAGAGCCAACACCAGGGCGGGGCTTGCATGGTCCTGTGACACCGCCAAAGGAGATAATGCACTCTCAAGGGAATGAGGTGCTGCATCTGGTGCCCCATGTGGATTCACTGTGTCTTAAGGCCTCAGCTTATTTCTTAGGGCTGTGTTGGCATGCCTACCTAGTGTTGCCTGTACAAGATAGCAGAGGGAAGGTCAGTAACTGGGGGAGGAGTAATCCCCAGAATAGCAGAAAGTGAGTGAGGGTTGAAGAGACAAGGGGGGGGGGGGAGGGAAGGGTGAGAGGCAGCGGCTGGGTGCCTTGCTAAGCAAGAAGGGGAAAGGGGGGCACCCCCGTGTAGGCCACTCGGCCTTCACTTTAATCACTTAAATCATTTTGCAACCATGGCTCTCACACCTTTTCAAACTTATTTAGTGATTCTCGTGTGATGGCAGTCAACTTGTTCATGAGGCAGGTTTGTTTTTGTATAACTAAGGACAAGGGGTGGTCCTATTGTTTGAGCCAGTTCTGAGCTATGGATAGTCTGGCTGCTAATATGAGTTTGTGCAATAGTCACTGTTCCGGTTTCGTCCAGTCATCTCTAGGCCTAGAGAGTAGGAAGACCCAAGGGTCTATCTCAATGTTGCGTTGGATAATTTGTGCTAGGAGGCCTCCCACTTTTTGCCACTAGGACTTTGCTATCAGGCATTCCCACCACATGTGGATATATGACCCTTTGGTCCCGCACTGCCTCAAGCATAGGTCATTTGGTGTTTTGCCAATGCAGTATACCTGTAATGGTGTCTTATAATACCGAAACATTGTTTTATTTGTTTGTTCCTGGAGTGATGTGCAAATTGAGACAGCTGCATTGGCCTCCCAGATATCCTGCCAGTCCGTGCCCTCCAAAGTTTCCCCCAAGTCGGTCTCCCACTGCTCTACATATATCAGTTTGCCCTAGCCAGTAGTGTTGGATGCTATGTGTGCATACAGTGATGAGATCAGCCCCTGAGGGGTCAACTTCTTAAGAACATGTGCTCAAATCTTGTCATCTGTTGTGTCATGATTTCTCGTATCTGTGTTTGGTCTACAAAATCCTTGAGTTGCAAATACCGGAAGAAATCTCCTGGCTTAAGAGTTGTTCTTTTCGAGAGCTCATGCTCATGTGGCAGAGTCTTTGAAGCCCCGCGTATTCCAGGTTTTTAAAGTCACTGTCCCTCATCCCTGGGGGGAAAGCCCTATTTCTGAGTAAGGGTAGCATTGGAGAGGGGAGTGTTGCTAAGCGGTACTTTTAAGCATATTTGTCCCATATTCTTATGGAATTCAGGACCGCCGGACACTCTGTACGCAGGATCGCTCTATGTTCTTTGGGCAGCCAAATATAGTACTGTGGCAGATCTGACCCAGTAAATAGGGATTCTAGGTCTACCCATTTTCCCTCATCTGGGGTTGTGTGCCACAGTGCTACCTGTGAAAATTGGGCGGCTATGTAGTAGTAAAAGAGGTTAGGTAATGCCAGACCTCTGGTGGCCTTTGATCGGTAAAGGATGTTACGTGATATGCTGTGTCGTTTGTTGCACCATATAAACTCCCTGATCGCCTTTTGCAGTGGGGCGAGATCGCATTTTGTGATGGGGATCGGTGGGGCCTGAAACAAGAAAAGGATACGTGGGAGCACGTTTATTTTAACTGAGTGTATTCCGCCGATCCACGAGTTCGGTTTGTTTACCCACTTATCTAGGTCCTGAATTAATGATTTGAACATAGGTACATAATTTTGTGCGTATGATTGAGTCAGGTCAGCTGTCAGGTGTACCCCTAAGTATTTAATCATTTTGCGATTAATTTGGATGTGATGTGTTGTGGTGATACTGGTTGTATCTGTGTCTGACATGTTGAGTGGGAGGGCGCTGGACTTGCCGAGCTTGACTTTGTAGCCCGATAGCTTACCATATTCTGCTAGGGTCTGTATCATTGTTGGCATAGAGACTTCGGGTCGCGTCAAGGTGAGCTCAGAGGGTCTTTTAAAGTTACATCATGGAGTTTGGCTTACCTCAGGCCTTGGGGACCAAGAGAGTGTGGTGTGCCTTGAACTATTGGAGCTTGAAAAATACCCTTTAAAGGTCAAAATGTTGCTTGTACTTTGCTCCAATAAATCTGCATTTTTTTTTTACATCTTGAGTGCCTTGACCATTGTCTAGTGGTAGCATCAGTTATTCAGTGAATCTCGAATGCTATTAAGTACTTAATCTACTTTGACTGGAAGAAGCCCTGCCTCCCTCTCTCAGGGAGGCAGGGCTTCTTCCAGTCAAAAAATGAAAAAAATGTTTTGGTTTTACACTTGTGAATAAATTGATATTTTTTATTGATTAAGATTTAGTAGTTTAGTAGTGTTGTAGTGTAGATATTTTATTATTTATTTTGATTTGCTGTCATTTCCCCCTAGCCCAATCATCTGTGTATAGTATTATTGACTAGGGTCCGTCTTAGTGGTGAACTTTGAGAACTACTGAGTTGATGGTGCTCCGTCCTGCAGGATGTTCTTAGTGTTTGACCACTCTCAGTAAATGTGCAATCTCTTTTCATCACTTGTGAAAAAAATGTTTTGGTTTTACATTGAGCGATGTACTACTGTATCACTCAGCATTGCTTCTAATGTTTTCAATTATTGATTTAACAGAATATTCCTTCAAAAGCAGAAAGCAGGGTCACATTATCTCTTTTAAATAAGTGCATTGTCACCCTTTCCTGGGTTGTTTAGAGCAAGCAATGTGATTTTATTTCCTAGTACCTTGCAGCAATTCCTCATGCTTTTGTTTATTATCTATCTTTCTGGGCTCATAGTTCACAGATCTCTAGCCAGATTTATTTTAGTTGAATTTAAATAGAACAAAATAAAATTAGCAGGGGAACTGTATCATTTTATAAAGCAATACGCTCAGCAGCCATAAAACCACCTGCCTAATATCGCGTAGGATCCCCTCGTGCTGCCAAAACAACTCTGATGTTTCAAGACATGGACTCCACAAGACCTCTGAATGTGTCCTGTGGTATCAGACAGGCACCAAGACATTAGCAGCAGATCCTTTAGGTCCAGCAAGTTGTGAGATGGGGTCTCCATGGATCGAATTTGTTGTTCCAGCATATCCCACAGATGCACAATCAGATTAATGATATAGTGAGAGTCACTTTTGACACTCATGTAACGGACCGTTTTTCTCACCAGAGGTTAAAAACCGTTTAGGCGATAATCCCCTTCCAGATAGACAAGCAGCTACTGCAATCACCAATCTCCCGAACTGTAAACTGCACGGATTCACCAACTCCCGAACAAGAGACACACGAACACTGGAAGCAGCCGAACAGGAAAAGCCCTATGAACAGCTCACACTCATGGCAATCGGCATACAATCAAATCGTCCCCCAAGAATGAGACGACACTTCACTTTGAGGGTTAAGCAGGAACTGGCTGTACTGGCACATACAGTCTCTTTTATTCCCAATCCACAACAGCAGTACAGCCCACAGGGTTTTACAGAACAACCAATCAATCCGTACAATACACACAGACACTCCCACACAAATTCCTCCCCTCTGCCTGTGATATGATTGCTGAAATCCAATGGGTAATCTCATTATCACTGGCAGAGGAATACAGTTTTTACACATTATTCATAACTTTGAAAGTATGCATCACATTCACATAAAACATTACATTTTCCGAATCAGCATACTCCAAATACAAACATATGTCAAAATCATCCAAATTGGTTCAAAAGATAGATCGAAGTCCTTTGGTACCAAATGAAGCATGGCTTTTCTGCCTAAAACCAGTTCCACAGAGTCTTCTATCCTGGAGATGATTGAGAAGTAATCAAATTATCTCCGAGGACAGAGGCAAAACTCCATTAAGCACATGGCTGTAAAAATACAGTAAAATACAATAAAATACACAAGGTTACATTTATTACATAAAATACAAACATTCTACCTATCCCCAGATAGCTTAGATCTGAGCACACATTATTACCGGATGGCGCTCAGATCACATACATACAGTTCAATCGCCATGGAGCCAAAGTCTTTCAGTATACGGCTGGGCTCCATGGCATAGCTATCTGGAGTAGCATGGCTTTAACAGTCTGCAAAAAAGGTACAAACCAGCCTTTCTGCAGGGAAAAAGAACAGGGGCCATAGTCTAAAGGCAAGAGGCGGGCAAGCAGGTTTCTCCAGTGCACAGTGGCGAGGTTGGTTTTGCCACAACTCACTTCATCATTGAAGATGCTTTCACAGGTGGATAGGATAATCATGGACATTCTGACCAGTCTGCAGATATGCAGTCACATATGTAGTAAAGTGAGATGCATTGCGTGTTGTTCTGACACCTTTCTATCAAGGCCAGCATTACGTTTTTTTTTAGCAATTTAAAATACAGTAGCTCTTCTGTGTGATCGGACCAGATGGGCCAGCTTCGCTCCCCATGTGCATCAATGAGTACTTGGCACCCATGACCCTAACTGGTTGTCTTCCTTTCATCATTTTTGGTAGGTACTAACCACTGCATACCAGGAATACCCCAAAAGACTTGCTGTTTAGTAGATGCCCTGACCCAGTCATCTAGCCATCACTAGTTGGCCCTTGTCAGAGTCACTCAGATCTTTTTGCTTGCCCATTTCCCCTGCTTTCAATACATGAAAATGAAGATCTGACTGTTCACTTGCTGCCCAGTATATCCCACCCCTTGACAGGTACCATTATACTGATATAATCAATGTTATTCACTTCACTTGTCATTGGTTTTAAAGGAACATTATAGTCACCAGAACAACTACAGCTTAATGTAGTTGTTCTGGTGATTATAATAATATAATCATATGCATTTTCATGTAAGCACGGCATTTTCTATAAAGTAAGATTATGCGCTGCTGACCAGTGTATAATCTTACTTTATAGAAAAAAAACACTTGTGATTAAATTGATATTTTTTTATTGATTTAAGATTTAGTAGTGTTGTAGTGTAGATATTTTATTATTTAATTTTATTGGAAACAAAACAATAATATTACTCTTTTGTCTCTGGGCTTGATTAAATAGCAGCCTGCAATATCAATGCTTAGTGCATGTATTCTTTATGTAACTGTACATGCTATATGTGGGCATTATGTCTCAAAAAAGCCATTATTTTTTCATTCTACTGCCAATTTAAAATATATATATATAAGTCTGCAAAGAGGCATTTTGTCACAGGTGTGCCAAAATACAGTAGTGTGTATGTATATATACATACATACATACATGTAAAGAAACGGCTTGCACTCACGGACTTGAGATATAAAAGTTTTTCTTTATTCAAAGCGTATCCATAAAATCATCAACAACATTTCAGCCCTCGTCCGGGGCTTTCCTCAGGATGAACTGACAATACTGAGGAAAGCCCCGGACGAGGGTTGAAACGTTGGTGTGATGATTTTATGGATACTCTTTGAATAAAGAAAAACTTTTATATCTCAAGTCCGTGAGTGCAAGCCGTTTCTTTACATGTATACTTTTTGGCTATGGCTTTGAAGCACCCGGCCCCTAAATTTGTGGTTAAGCCTGAGTGCAAGGATACAAGCATTATATATATATATATATATATATAGATATATATATCTATCTATCTATCTATCTATCTATCTATCTATATATATATATATATATCTATCTCTATCTCTATCCAAGATCCCCGGTCTTATATATGCCCCAGTGTAAACTCCAGTGTAGTGATGTCGCGATCATTACATTTTCCGAACGGGCGAACCGCCATAGACTTCAATAGGCAGGCGAATTTTGAAACCCACAGGGACTCTTTCTGGCCACAATAGTGATGGAAAAGTTGTTTCAAGGGGACTAACACCTGGACTGTGGCATGCCGGAGGGGGATCCATGGCAAAACTCCCATGGAAAATTACATAGTTGATGCAGAGTCTAGTTTTAATCCATAAAGGGCATAAATCACCTAACATTCCTAAATTGTTTGGAATAACGGGCTTTAAAACATCAGGTATGATGTTGTATCGATCAGGTAGTGTAAGGGTTACGCCCGCTTCACAGTGACAGACCAAACTTCCCGTTTAACGCACCGCAAACAACTGCAAACAGTCCATTTGCACAACCGCAAACTCCCCATTTGCACAAGGTTGGATACCAAGCTAGCCATGTCCAGTTCCTTGTCCTCACTGATGTCATTGAAGGTCTCTTCCTCCACCCAGCCAAGTACATCACCAAGGGTCCCCGAAAGGTGACAACAAGCCCCCAGTATTTTTTTTTTAAATGTACACTACTGTTACACCAGATATGAGTTGCACTGGTGCGACACTGTGCCCTGGCAGATCCTGAAACGCACACGTGTGAAGGAAACTGACTGCTATTATATTACAGTCAAAAAAGTTTTTAGTTTTTTTTTTAAATGCAAGCTATTGTGACACCCAGTGGCGTACTAAGGGGGGCGGGGGGGGGGGCGGCGGGGGCGGTCCGCCCCGGGTACCACTCACTAAGGGGGTGTCCAGGGCGCACTTTCACAGGGGCGGCTTTTCGCCACCCCTGTGTCTTATGAAAAGGGACTGGTGTGCCGCGAGTTCGTGTATCAACGCAATTTCCCATCAAGCAGCAGTAGGTCCTGTTCTCGCGATCCGCGAGAGCGTTGCCGCGGGTTGCCATAGCAACACGCGGCAACGCTCTCGCGGATCGCGAGAACAGAGGACCCTGCTGCTGCTGCTGGATGGGAAACGAGGATGCAAAGTACTGGTCCCCTCTTCACCGGACCACCAGTCGAGGAGGACAGGACGGGCAGGTAAGTGCACACACTATACACTGCATACACTATACACACACTGCACACACTATACACTGCATACACTATGCACACGCACTGCACACACTATACACACACACACTGCATACACTATACACTGCATACACTATACACACACAATGCATACACCATACACACACTGCATACACACACTACACACACTGCACACACTATACACTGCATACACTATACACACACTGCATACACTATACACTGTGCACACTACACACACTGCATACACTATACACACACACACACTGCACACACTATACACACACACACTGCATACACTATACCCATACACTATACACACACACTGCATACACTATACATTGCATACACTATACACACACACTGCATACACTATACACTGCATACACCATACATACACACACTGCACACACTATACGCTGCATACAATATACACACACTGCATACACTATACACTGTACACACTACACACACACTGCATACACTATACACACACACACTGCATACACTATACACTGCATACAATATACACACACTGCATACACTATACACTGTACACACTACACACACACTGCATACACTATACACACACACACACTGCACACACTATACACACACACTGCATACACTATACACTGCATACACTATACATTGCATACACTATACACACACACTGCATACACTATACACTGCATACACCATACATACACACACTGCATACACTATATACACACACTGCATAAACTATGCACACGCACTGCACACACTATACACACACACACTGCATACACTATACACTGCATACACTATACACACAAAATGCATACACCATACACACACTGCATACACACACTACACACACTATACACACACTGCACACACTATACACTGCATACACTATACACACACTGCATACACTATACACTGTACACACTACACACACACTGCATACACTATACACACACACACACTGCACACACTATACACACACACTGCATACACTATACACTGCATACACTATACACACACACTGCATACACTATACATTGCATACACTATAAACACACTGCATGCACTATACACTGCATACACCATACATACACACACTGCATACACTATATACACACACTGCACACACTATACACTGCATAAACTATGCACACACACTGCACACACTATACACACACACACTGCATACACTATACACTGCATACACTATACACACAAAATGCATACACCATACGCACACTGCATACACACACTACACACACTATACACACACTGCACACACTATACACTGCATACACTATACACACACTGCATACACTATACACTGTACACACTACACACACACTGCATACACTATACACACATACTGCACACACTATACACACACACTGCATACACTATACACTGCATACACTATACACACACTGCATACACTATACACTGCATACACCATACATACACACACTGCACACACTATACACTGCATACACTACACACACACACTGCACACACTATACACTGCATACACTATACACACACACTGCACACACACACACTGCATACACCATACACACACACTGCATACACACACACTGCATACACTATACACACACACTGCATACACACACACTGCATACACTATACACACACTGCATCCACTACGCAAACACACTGCATTCACTACGCAAACACACACTTATACATGTGTATCTGTATGTCTGTGTATCTGTATGTCTGTGTATCTGTATGTCTGTGGATCTGTATGCCTGTGTCTGTATGTCTGTCTGTATGTCTGTCTGTGTGTCTGTCTGTGTGTATGTTTCAGTGTTCAGTGACAAATACATAAAAAAAAATTGCAGTTGTTTTTTACATTTCAAAGTGGGGGGGGGGTCGCCAAATAAAGGATCCGCCCCGGGTGCCAAATACTCCAGGTACGCCCCTGGTGACACCAGATATGAGTGGTGGCACTGGGCAAGTGGGCACAGTACACACTGTGAGCCTGACACACACGCTGGCAGGCAGGCAACTGCAATTAGATCACACGGGCAAAAAAAAAAAAGCAGACTGATGTTCTAGCCCTAAAAAGGGCTTTTTGGGGTGCTGTGCTTACAGCAGAGATCAGATGAGTCCTTCAGGACTGTAGGGGACACTGAATACACTAGCCTAGCTATCGATTTCCCTATTACATCAGCAGCAGCTACACTGTCCCTCCTCTCACTAAGAATGCAGCTTCCGTGGGGCGGGGCCTAGCTGTCATGGAGGAAAGACGCACTTCATGTGAGCTCCCTCAATATCTCACTTTAAGCAGCTATCAACAAGCAAATTTCACCCCAGAAGGGGATGACCCAGCAATGTTGCTCCTACCTGACCGACCCGACATGCTTAAGAGCGGTCAGCAACTCGACAGAGTCTTACTTACCTCCGCATGGCAAGTGTGGCCTGGATTTCTTTATATCATGGCTGGAATTGGCACATATTAGACCGGGGAACGTGAGTGCGGGGGTCTTGGGGATATATATATATACACACACATATATGTATACACACGCAGGAAAGAGTAGGTGCACTCACAGGTCTTTTTTCAAAGTGTCACTTTTATTGTAGTTACATATACAATGTCCCGATCAACATTTCGACCCAGGGTATGCGGGGTATTTTTCAAGATCAACAATATAGTGCAGAAAGTGCAAATAAATCAGAAATGTAAAGTAATTACTTACCAATGAAGTGTGAGGAGAGATCCAACACCCGACCGAACACAGAGGTGCACAGGCGGGACACGTGATCAAATGTGATGACGCAAGCGATAGCGTCAGCATTGCTAAGTAACGTGTAAACAACAGAGAGACCATGATTCCCCAGTGCTGTACATAAGAGTGAGGTGCTATAAATAGATGAAAAAAGGAATATAAGAATATCTAGGACAGAGGATTAAGTAGATGAATTATAGGTATTACTGGTTAAACAAATATAGGACCTTAAGAAGTAAAAAAGATATGAGAGAGAATTGTGAATGTGTAAAATCAAGTGAAACAACATGAAAAGTGAGTGAAAACAATATATACACACATCAAGCGTGCTGTGACAGGCTCCTAACGTAATACACTACATGCATGTAAACATTGCAGTCTACTCTAAATGAGTACGGTAGTATAATGCATAAAACTATTATTATGCATAAACCTTATTATACATTATTATTTCATAATATAATTAATGACTAATAACCAAAAAAGCTTAACATAAATCAGGAAGCTGGGTGGATATATCATTATGAAACAAAAATATATAAGTACTGTGCATATTAAAATACCTCTAAATATGCAACATACAATGGTACTATAACTCCATAGTTTAATATGACTAAATAACCTGAGGCAACAAGATATGGCTAAACATTTGCATAAATAATCTATTCAATGAATTAAAGAAACATTGAATAGGTGATTTGTTCATTCAGGCCGTTAGGTACCACAAAGTCTAAATGATGAATCCAATATGCTTCACTTTGAAGCAACAGTCTAGACCTATCACCCCCATGGGATAAATGGGGGATGTGGTCTATGACTATGAAGCAAAGTGTCTGAAGTCTATGGGATTCTGCGAGATAGTGTTTGGCAACAGGTTTGAGTTTCCTCTGCTCTTTAAATGCAGAGGACCTATGGCCTCTGATACGGTCCCATAAAATTAGGTCCATTTTTCCCACATATAATAATCCACAGGGACACGTTATTAAGTATATCACATGATCAGTCATGCAGGTGATATACTGAGTGATGGAGATTCTTTTGCCATTGTGGGGATGGGTGAAGGAGTTGCCGGGATTCACATGGCTACACATAACACAACCACTGCATTTGTAGCAACCAGTTTTCTTATGTATTGTAGGTTTTTTATAGCAGTGTGTAGGATCACTGCGAACCAGCATATCCCTCAGATTTTTGCTCCTTTTATAACTGATGATTGGTTGCTTTTGAAATATGAATGGTAGATTCTTGTCAGAGTGTAATATACTCTAATATTTATGGATAGATTTACGGGTAGTTCTGGGTAGTTCCCGTGTGGAACATCAGAGGTAGATACATCTGGGCTGTATGTGTATATATACTACTGTATTTTGGCTCACCTGCTGCATGTGACAAAATGCTTCTATGCAGACTGAGATATTGCAATGTTACGGTGCACTCCTAATTAAATTTTGTCCCTCTAATATTTATTTATTTGATGCATTAATAAAGGAACAGTAATGACTATATTTTATTTTAAAAAGTTGGTGGCCTTACATATATATTTTATCCCTTTTTTATTTTTTTCATAGTACAGAGATGCCCTTTTCCATTTAATGGTTGATGTTGCAGTTTTCCTTGGAGCAAACAAGACAAGAGCTATATCTGATATGAAATCTATAATTGATCTGGAAACAAAACTTGCTCAGGTAAGTAATCTAAATATAAATTAATAGCATTGTAATACTTTGTAGTCCAGACAATTTAACTGCTGAAAGGTCACCTTGTGTCACCTTTTAGTGAACAGACTCCACATTCTTCTCTGTCATATGTCACTTTGTGCTCTGTATTCAGCTATGAGTAGCCTAAAGAGTCAGCTGGTGTTTTATAATTAAAATTTAATAATCACTGGCATTGCTATGGGGTTTGGTGGGGGTGGGAGGGCTTTGTTCTCATTCATCCTATCTGCCCCCCTGTACATATTAGCTCTAGTAAGGCAGCTCAACTCTACCGAGCCAGTAAGTTTCAATAGTTTGTCAGGGAATCAGGAAGTAGCCTGGACCATCAGTGATTGTGGTCAGCCACAAAGAAGGTGCTGCCTGAAATATTCCCTCGCTCCTTGGCACAGAGGGTTGTGCGTGTCCCTGAAAGAGTTACAAGAGGTTTTCAACCGCTACATGTACAGTGAGGTGTGTTCTGCATTATTTCCAGACTGATCTATGGAGGAAAGGAGTTATATTTTTGTGTTATTTTTAGTGGATGGAATCTCAGTGCAACAAATATTATTGCAACAAATACTGCAATTTCCCCACTGCCATGGCTGATTTGTGACTCCCTGATTTAGTCTCCAAGGCTTGGAGTGTCCTTAGGTCATGACGTAATAATCAAACTAGAAGCAGGTTGTGGTGGAACCAACCTCGCCACCGGGCACTGGAGAAGCCTGGTTGCTCGCCTGCTCCCTTTGGACTATGGCCCTACAGGTTAAAGCTTTTATTTTCCCTGCAGAAAGGCTTGTTCGTGCCTTTCTGCCGGGGGTTCAGTAGATTCCAGCTACCGAACAAACTACCGTACGAGGGACCACCTGGGAGCTTGAGTGTGCCGTCAATTGACTGCCCAGAAGCTGCGGTTAACCGCAGCTTAATTGATGAACGCTGGGTGGCCTTTGTTCGTTTGCCGAACACGTGGCATCGGCCATTTTAACTCCTGAACGGCCAGCGGTGTTCAGCGCTCAAACTATGGAACTGAAAACGGACGCTTTATTGCGCGAACACAGCTGAGCCGCCAGCCTCCTTACCTCTGCATTCGGTAATGGAACCGACTGGCTGTTCATTCGGTAGTTTGACCGTATGAACAGCCTCACCCCAGATAGCCATGTCATGGAGCCTATTCGTGTAACGAAAGACTATGGGAAAGACTTTGGCTCCATGGCGATTGAACTGTATGTATGTGATCTGAGCGCCATTTGGTAATAATGTGCGCCCAGATCTAAGCTATCTAGGGATATGTAGAATGTATATGTTTTATGTACTAAATGTATCAGTATGTAATTTTAAGTCTTTTACTGTCTTTTTGTCTGCCATGTGTGTAATGGAGTTTTGCCTCTGTCCTTGGAGATAATTGGATTACTTCTCAATTATCTCCAAGGCAGAGAGGAGGGATTGTAATGCATTGTGGGATTGTTTAAAGGTGTATGTCTGTGATTGGTCAGTGTCCTATATGTTGCCCAGTTTCCCATCTGGTCCCCTAGGGGAGTGTCCACCAGGTGGGAGACCTGCATAAAAGCCGGGCAGTTAGACCCAGTAAACCAGATTCTGCTTGACCCTCAAACCGAAGTGCCGTCTCGTATTTGGGGGAATTGGATTGTATGCTGATTACCAGGAGTGTAAGCGGATTGTATGCTTTTCCTGTTCAGCTATTCCAGTGTTCGTATGTTTCCAGTTCGGGAGATTGGGGAATTCAAGTGTGTGCAGTTCGGGAGTTGGAAGATTCGTGTAGTTTGCAGTTTGGGAGATTGGTGCTTGCAGTAGCTGCTGGTCTATCTGGAAGGGGATTATCGCCTAAACGGTTTTTATCCTCTTGTGAGCGAAACGGTCCGTTACACAGGTCAGGCCTTTATGTTGTAACAAAAGAGACTCCTAGCAGAAGCCATTCTGATAACACTTTCACCACCCGCCATTGCTAAGGCTCCTCTTCCAGTACAGATTTGGATTCTGCTTTCTTCTGATATTTTCACCATATATAAAGCACCTGTCATTTTGTTATTGCCAGATCCAGCCCATTATTGGACCCAGGGAACTCCTTTAAGGCAGCCATAAGAGTTATGTATGATGACTACCATTGTGTCTCTACTACTCAATCATAACTAAAGATTGTGGCCAGTGGAAGAATATGTCAGACTTTAGACATACCATAGCATTCTCTTGAATTAGCTAGTGCTGCAAAACAAGTTCCACACGGGGTTGCCAAAGTTTTCCAAGGCAGAACTGGCATGTCTATTCCTTCTTATCTGTCTTAATGTTAAAATATCATTGGTTATCATATAGATCAGAGACCTTGGTATGTATCTCCATAACTGCCCCACTGCCTTGATATCTGGCATTCCTTTGTATGAAAACTGCTGCTTTGCCATGAGTATCCAGCCATTAATTAATTAATACTGCAGCATAGTGTTTGCTCTCTCTTATTGGAGCACATTGCTGAAACTGGCACAGTTCTTTAATCTACTCATCTAAGAGAAGCAACACCTCCTTCCCCTACACATTGTGTATTGTGGCCTCCTAAATATAGGACTTGTAACTCAGGAGACATTCTGAACTCATTCCCATTGACAAACATGACTCAGATAACCTATGTCTGGACTTGGTACCCTCTCCTCTATTTCCACTCATCCCTGGCCTCCCATAGCTGAAAACACACAACCTGTCAATTAACTGAAAAATTGGTAAAGTCTCTTTTCTTCATGCATCTGCTGTAGCAGATGTTTTCACAATCCTCCTACTGTTGTAATGACTCTTACCTAATCCTATAATAACCTTACTTGACAAGTGCCACCAATGTTTGGATGTCATCAACAAAACTGCAGAAAGATCACCTCCTACATCCCTCCGACATCCCTACAACTGCTCTCTTAATCTGTTCTGTGGGGCCACTATCTCATATGAACACATATAACTTTCATCACAACTGAAACACCTCAAAGAATACGTAAATGAGAATCTGGCCAAATGTGTTTTTGACCCTATAAATCATCTATAAGAGCCAACATATTTTTTTTGTGTGTGTAAAAAATAAGGATGAGGAACTACATCCTTGTGTAGGTTATAGCACATTAAACTACATAACTATCAAGAACAAATATCCAAGTTCTCTTATGCTTTAACTTTTGGATCAATTTAATGATGCTACCATCAAGTTTGTGCCTCAGAGTATCTATAATCTTATCTGAGTTTTAGAGGAAGAAGAATTCAGTCACATTAAGGTCATTGTGAATACCTTTTGTGCTTGACCTTCTATGTTCCAAAACTTTCTGATTTACATATTCGAGGACTTCCTAGATATACTTACATAGATACATAGTAATCTAGGTTGCAAAAAGATTTAAGTTTATCAAGCCCAACCCTTAAAACACTTTTTATTCTAGTTTTATGCTTCATCATCATAAACCTCAACAGCTTCATCTTCTCTACTTCTCCAGAAATCCTGAACATACATATCAAAACTGTGTCAACATGATTGCTTGACCATTAAAGATATTAGAGATATGTATGCTTGTGGTGTCCAACATTGGTTTTGTGGGTTATTCACTCTCCTCTTACCATACATCCTTTACCAGATGGAAAGCATTCTATCTAAGCCTTTTCTAGACTAATGCCTGAGAATCTTTACTCTATTTCTATATATAATAAAGCCTTTGCAGATCTACCTGATAACTGTACCTAAGTTCAAGGCCTGCTACGAAGTTGTGTTTTTAAGTGTGTGCTGTTCTGTGAAACTGAGTTCCAACTCCTAACAGACACCGTCACTGCAGTCATTTGCATATCATGCAATAATTGTCTTACTCATTAAATAAATATTTGTACCACACTGGTTAAATGTGAAACCGGTTTTAATTTGAATGCATTAAAAAGCTTTTTGTTGAAAAATTGTTCTGTAGAAAATGGCTTAACTTGCTGTAGTGGCTTAACTTGCAGGAATTAAATTATATCTTATATGTCTGAAAGTGCAACCCTGTGTCATGCCTATGTCCTGCTTATGATTTCCAATTACTATGGGTATTCATGCTTCAAGTGAGAACCATGTTCAATTCACAGTTCCACAAACAATTTGCTAAAATCACTTAAAATAACATATTTCCTCATTAAATATCCCCTTCTGAAACCAGAGTAGCATTTTAGCATAAATGTTCTGTCTGTCGGATTTACGGTTGTGCTGATTTATTCATTTGATAAAAAAAGTTTGCCTCTTGAAAAGCAATGCATGACTTGTTCATTCAAATGGCTGGGGGCCCTTATTGTCATTAATGTTTAATTACAAAAAAAATTAATGCGTACAAAGCATACTATAAATAAGCTTAAAATAAATCAAAGTTAAAGGAACACTATAGTCACCTAAATTACTTTATCTAAATAAAGCAGTTTTAGTGTATAGATCATTCCCCTGCAATTTCACTGCTCAATTCACTGTCATTTAGGTGTTAAATCACTTTGTTTCTGTTTATGCAGCCCTAGCCACACCTCCCCTGGCTATGATTGACAGAGCCTGCATGGAAAAAAAAACTGGTTTCACTTTCAAACAGATGTAATTTACCTTAAATAATTGTATCTCAATCTCTAAATTGAACTTTAATCACATACAGGAGGCTCTTGCAGGGTCTAGCAAGCTATTAACATAGCAGGGGATAAGAAAATCTTAATTAAACAGAACTTGCAATAAAAGCCTAAATAGGGCTCTCTTTACAGGAAGTGTTTATGGAAAGCTGTGCAAGTCACATGCAGGGAGGTGTGACTAGGGTTCATAAACAAAGGGATTTAACTCCTAAATGGCAGAGGATTGAGTAGTGAGGCTGCAGAGGCATGTTCTATACACCAAAACTGCTTCATTAAGCTAAAGTTGTTCAGGTGACTATAGTGTCCCTTTAAGATGTTTCTAGAACAGTATTATATAATCTAGAAAGAACCCTTAACTAACCTTTATGATATCCCAAATGGCAAGTCAACGTGAGTTATGCAAGCATTGGTGTAGGTGTAAAATAAAATTAGCGGCTCAAAGCAAGTTTAATAAAAACAACATTCTACAAAGTAATATGGAGCAGGAGACTTCATGGGAACGAAGCAAATGTGAGAATAGTCATGTATTAAGATTACAATAGTTTGAGTAGGACACATAGAGGTAGATTGCCAATAATTCATTAAGTGATTGCAACACTGCCAGCAGATGGCAGTAATAGACAAGATCTAATACTATAGCTTGTCATGAAATAAATAAAAGGAATGATCATTGCACCAACACCAGTGCTTACCAATGTAACTTACATCTATCTATCTATTATTTTTATTATTATTATTGCCATTTATATAGCGCCAACAGATTCCGTAGTGCTTTACAATATCTGTCTGTCTGTCTGTCTAGCATTTTTAATATCATTTACTGTCTAGATATACTGCTTTAAAAAAGGATACATCTACTTTAATATTAAAAATCCATGATTTAATCTGAAAGACACACTGTTTTTTTTTTAAATGTCTTGTTCTAGATAACAGTCCCTCACGAAAACAGGACAAGTGAAGCAATATATAATAAAATGAACATCTCCGAGCTCACTTCTATGATCCCACAGGTATGTTATATAATTATCTGTCTGCATTCCTAGCCTGGCATTGGTATAATCGTATATATCTTGGATAATTTATTTGAAGACCACTTTAATAAATGTTAACAATATTTGTCTTTATTTTTTCCAAAGCCAGAAATAAGTTGCAATGATTTGTTTGTCATTATAATGATGCATATAGTGGAAATTTTAAGATTCTATGAACAGACATGTGGGTTTTACATTTGGTGTTACAATAAATGTATCTAGGTCCACCTGAGCCAGCTTGGTGAGTAAATATCTGGTATGACTAGGCTGCTTTAGCAAATACGCTTCCAAAAGCTGCTGCTGATGCTGATGATTAAAGGACCACTCCAAGTATTGTTATCACTATAGCATGGTGTAGTGGCTATGGTGTCAAGAGTGTCCTGACACTCCATTTTTCCCCTTTGTAAGTAGGCAACCTGGTTTTGAATGGATTGACTTCTTACCTAGGTCCGCTGGATGCCTCATATACAAACACTGTAGAGTCGGAAGATCCTAAACAGATTTTCTAGATTATTGGCTAATTGCATCAGCTGATCACTGTCAGGCAAAGGAGTTAAGCCCTGCAGTTGGTGGGGGTTGCAGGGGACAATAGATCCACCTCCATTGAGTGGGGGATGGGGAAACATTTGTCATTTTTTAAATAACCCTCACACTAGGTCCCCCTCTCCCCCCTGTTTAATAGTCCCGACTTGTGGTCCCCCAGTTAATTACAGGTTCCATTTTATTATATTAGTGACTGGCCAGCAATAGTAACCCAGTCACTTGTCTTTTTTTATAACAGGTAGGTGCCACTGGCTGCTCACTGTTTAGTAGCATGGTGGGTAGGTGCAGGAGGGCAAAGGTGGAATATAAGAAGTGGCAGGGAGCAAAGTTTTAATTTTGTAACTAAAACAAACTAATGAAAGAATGAATTGCATGGAAGAAATTTAGGCCTACAAGCAGGCTGTTTTTTTGTTTAATTTTTTGTCATTTGGATTTGCTCATTCATCTTTCGGACAAATGGACGAATAGCCGAAATTCGTCTGCAAACGAACGCCCAAGTCTACTATCATTATAAATGATGCACAAAGATCTTTTGAGGTAATGGAGGAAGGACATGAATAAGAGATGAGCATTGTGGAAGAATTTTCTGTGACAAAGAAAATGGAACTCCACTTGTTTGTCACATTTGTCAGGCGTAGGAAAAATACATAAGATAAAGTAGTCCCTACTTGTCTTGTGTTTTAAAGAAAAATAGATGAGAAAATAAGAACAGATTGGGAAAGATGAAGAGAAGAGGAAACAAAAAGAGAAAGATAAGTTTTAGGTGACCGAGCCACTTTAAGATACCTGAATTTTCCCTCTTATTTCTGGTGTGTTATTTTAGTATTTTCTTTAAATAAACTTTAAAGAGGATTTTTTTTCTAAATTTGTGGCCATTTGTCAATGCATTCGTAGCTTTTCTCAATGTCCTTGATAATGTTGCTTAGCAACTATATGCAATACTCAGCTTCCTTTTCATGTTATACACAGGCCCTTTGTAATTCTCTATGGTAACTTCTGTCATAAAGTGTCTCTTGCAAAAGGACAATAAAGCTTACAAGTATTCAGGTGAGGTGATGGCATAGCTTCTACAGCAGTATACACTATATCAAACATGGAAGTGTGAACTCAAAATTGCTCTCTTTTGTAGAAAACTAAAACAAATGTCTCCCATTTATCATTAGCTATGTCTGGGGCCTAATTTGTGGTTGTACATCTATTTTAAATCTTCTTTTTTAATTATGGGTTTTGACAATAGTCAACATTACTTAATGAAAAGCTTGTGTACGTTACTTCACATGACCCCCCCTCTCCACAATTTTACACTTTGCTTTTTTACAGTTTCAGTGGCTGGCCTACTTGAATGAAATCATTGACTTCACCATGCATCCTGAACTTAAATACATTGACTCTTCGGAAAATGTGATTGTTCGGGTTCCACAATATTTGAAAGACTTGTTTCATATAATAGAAGCTGAGGACAAAAGGTAAACAATTTTCTCTTCTAGCATAAAAAAACTAAAATCAGGGCTATTCACTAAATTCCAAATTGTTGAGAAATGATATATGATCATTGCTATTGCAATATTCAACAATTTAGTGAATAAGCCATATTGTGTATGGAGGTGTAATGTTGCATGATCAAATGATACATAGTTTATGGCAAAACAGTACATTGATCTGCAAATACAAGTTGCACATGGCATTTAAATAAAGTTGCGATAAAAAAAAATCTAAATGTTGATTGTTGTTACACATTGTTCATTCAAAGACTTAAAGGGACACTATAGTCACCAAACAACTTTACCTTATTGAAGCAGTTTTGGTGTATTAATCATTTCCATGCAGTGTCACTGCTCAACTCTCTGCCATTTAGGAGGTAAATCACTTTATTTATGCATCCTATTCATACCTCCCTGCATGTGACTTGCACAGACTTCCTGAACTCTTCCTGTAAAGAGTCAGCTAATGTTTATACTTCCTTCATTGCAAATTCTACTTAATGTAAAATGTATTATCCCCTGCACTGTTGATAGCTTGCTAAACCCCACAGAAGCATTCTGTGTATGATTAAAGTTCACTTTAGAGAGCAGGAAATAAGAACTAAGTTACATCTAATTGAAAGTGAAACATTTTTTTAAACTTTTTTTTATGCATGGTGTGTGAGTCACAGCCAGGGGAGGTGTGACTAGGGCTGCATGGACAGAAACAAAAGGGATTTAACTTCTAAATGGCAGAGATTTGAACAGTGAGACTGCACAATCATGATCTATACACTAAAACTGCTTCCTTAAGCTAAAGTTGTTTTAGTGACTATAGTGTATTAAATATTTAGTGCATGTAATTCTTGATGTATTTTAAGACAGACAATGCTCCAAGACAAAACACTTCAAAGTATTAGATAAAATCTATTATTCTGCTTTGGAATTCTTGCACGTATACACTAGTTTAACATCGACAAGGGAAAATGCTCTCTGCCTCATTATGAATCAATCACACATAGGAAATGACTGATTTCTGGTTATAGGTTTACGTGTGTGCTGTTTGCTGACATGCGAGGATTGACAGAATGAGGAGTCTAAATAATTTGGAATGTATCTGTCACCCTTTTTGCAACACAGGTTTGATAAAATGTTTACAGGGATGGACTTGAAAATTGAGCAATTGAGCAACATCATAATCCAAGGCTACTAAATCTAAAAATGCCTCACAGATAGTCTATCCTTCAATAGCATTCTTGCAATAAGACCATGGAGTCAGACAATGTAACTAAGTGGATGTAGCCACTAAGTCTAGATGCTCCCTAGTCGGTAAAAGGCTGCAAAATTAAAGCTCCTATTAAAAGCTGACAAACCCCCCATTATAAGTGAACCGTGCTAAACAAAACGTGCAGAGTGAAAAAGTAACATATCGCCCAACGCGTTTCGGCGCTACTAAAGCGCCTTTGTCAAAGGCAGAATGGGTCTGACATTGTCTGACTCCATGGTCTTATTGCAAGAATGCTATTGAAGGATACATTGTCTGACTCCATGGTCTTATTGCAAGAATGCTATTGAAGGATAGACTATCTGTGAGGCATTTTTAGATTTAGTAGCCTTGTCAACGATTTATAGGGAGGATATCTATTTAGGTGTCTCTCTATCTAGTACTAGTTAGCAATCTGAGCTACTTTATGCCAAGTGGACCTGTACCAATTCCAGTGTTTTCATATATATTTTAGCGTCTCCTCTCTTCACAATTTTTGTGTGAGCGCTACTGAAGCTTAACACTGGGTGGTCTCTACCTATTAGAACATCTTGCAACTATTTGATATTATGTAGATACTCTGCAATTACAGCGGTTTCTTTAGAGGTATAAGAGGATCTGTTTATTTTTGTGGTTTGATATCCATTTTTTTTATATAGGATTAGCCACCTGCATCATTTCTCATCCTACCTCAGGCATTTTTATGCTGATTTGCTCAGTATGGTATTCTGACATTTTGAGATTTTATAGCTCCCATCTGGGATTCACATATATGGGTGTTTTTTAAGTAATTAGTTAGGTTTATTGTATATTTATAATAAACTATTTGTTTAATTTTTATTTTTAATTTTTTGCTTTTTCATGTAGACCATTTATTCAGATATCCATATTGTGATCTTGGATCTACTAGTGAGAATCCTCGATCATTTTTTTTCTTCTTTTTCAAGTTTAACCAGGGTTACCCCCTATTTTGGATATCTGGTAGACGCTCACACAGCTACCCTAATAGGGAGATTGTGTGTTTTTGTTTAATTATTTTTATTTATTTTTTTCATTTCAGTGTTAAAGGGACACTGTAAGCACCAAAACCATTACATCTTATTGTAGTGGTTTTTTTTTTTGCACAGGCTCTGATATAGAAACATAGAAACATAGAATGTGACGGCAGATAGGAACCATTCGGCCCATCTAGTCGGCCCATCTAGTCTTCTAAATACTTTCATTAGTCCCTGGCCTTATCTTGATAAATGTAAGCACTGCTGTTTGTGCTTAACAGCAGTTCTTAAAATTGTCACTGTGGATGCCTCTGCTGTCTATTACTCAGACATTCACTATAAGTTATTCTGCAATTCATTCAACACAGCCAAACACACAGCCATTGTATTCAATGCTTCTCTATAAGTAGCACCCGACTGGCAGAGGACAGGGATTGCTGTAAGTGTACTTTATGTGAAGCATTGATTTTGGCCGGAGATAATTGATTATGATAATATAGTAGCATGCGGAACAACTGCAGCACCGAGACTGGGACAGCTCTAGATTAAAGATGAGTTTAACAATTTTATTTTAAAAGTAGGGGCTCAATAATGTTAACAAGTGCAGGAACACTCTAACTTTATAATTAAAGTCTGACAGAAACATTAAATATATGCAGTGTTTCACACTGAAATGCTGCACGTACAGACTCCGAGCACCATGACTAGACATGTGCAATTCGTTTCGGTCTGAATATGAATTTGGACGAATATCGGGCAATTCGGACATTCGGGAACTTGCGAATGTCCGAATTGTCGATTTGCCGAGGTCCCGAAGTTCCCAAATTACCGAATTTCCGAAGTGTCGAAGTGTCGAAGTGTCGAAGTTGCCGAAGTTCCAAAGCACAGTATTGCTTTAGTACTAATATACTTACCCAGTGAAAGAAGAAGAATGTTACATTGTATACAATTTTAAATAAAAAGTATACAAACGTAGCCAGGATTCACCTGTAAGCATTTGCAACACTTACAACAATCAAGTAACACACATTCATATAAAATGTAAGTTACTTGGCCAGTCAGTGTAATTACAGGAATGAATAAGTAGATAACTCCCTAATTCCCACGGTATTAGGGAGCTATCTATTAAAAGGCTGAAAGACCTGAATTGGTCTTTCAGCCAAATTTACTAATATTAAGTAAAGATTACTTAGTATTAGTAAATTATGCCCCTACTCGCTATACTGCGAGTAGGGGCATGTCTATTAAACAGTAACACTGTTAAAAAAAGTCCCCCTTCCCGAGCCCCCACCCGCGATTTTAAACTAAAGGGGGGACCAATTGCTCCCCCCCGCCCCCACCCCTGAGCAGCGGGTGGGGGCCCTAAATTATAATAAGGGGGGACCTAATGTCCTCCCCCCTGGCCGCCACCCCTGAGCGGTGGGTGGGGGCCCTAAATTATATTAAGGGGGGGACCTAATCTCCTTCCCCCTGGCCCCCACCCCTGAACGGTGGATGGGGGCCCTACAGTAAAATAAGGGGGGGACCTAATGTCCTCCCCCTGGCCCCCACCCCTGAGCGGTGGGTGGGGGCCCTAAATACTAATAAGGGGGGGACCTAATGTCCTCCCCCCTGGCCCCCACCCCTGAGCGGTGGTTGGTGGCCCTACAGTAAAATACGGGGGGGGACCTAATGTCCTCCCCAATGGCCCCCACCCCTGAGCGGTGGGTGGGGACCCTAAATACTAATAAGGGGGGGGACCTAATGTGCTCCCCCCTGACCCCCACCCTGAGCGGTGGGTGGGGACCCTAAATACTAATAAGGGGGGGGACCTAATGTGCTCCCCCCTGACCCCCACCCTGAGCGGTGGGTGGGGGCCCCTACATTAAAATAAGGGGGGACCTAATGTCCTCTCCCCTGGCCCCCACCCCTGAGCGCCGGGTGGGGGCCCTAAATACTAATTAGAGGGGACCTAATGTCCTCCCCCCTGGCCCCCACCCCTGAGTGGCGGGTGGGGGCCCTAAATACTAATAAGGGGGGGACCTAATGTCCTCCCCCTGGCCCCCACCTCTGAGCGGTGGGTGGGGGCCCTAAATACCAATAGGGGGGAACCTAATGTCCTCCCCCCTGGCCCCCACCCGTGAGCGGCGGTTGGGGGCCCTAAATACTAATAAGGGGGGGACCTAATGTCCTCCCCCCTGGCACCCACCCCTGAGCGGTGGATGGGGGCCCTAAATACTAATAAAGGGGGGGGACCTAATGTCCTCCCCCCCTGGCCCCCACCCCTGAGCGGCGGGCGGGGGCCCTAAATACCAATAGGGGGGAACCTATTGTCCTCCCCCCCCGCCCCCCACCCCTGAGCGGCGGGTGGGGGCCCTAAAAAAAATGTCCCCCCCCAGGTGACTAGGGGTCCCCAAACCCCTAGTCACCCCCTCCCCCCCCAAAAAAAATGATCCCCCTACCTACCCCCCTCACCCTAAAAATAATGAGGGGGGACCTTTAACTAAGAACTTGTAAAAAAAAATTTAAAAAAATAACTTACCATTCAATGTTTTCTTTCTTCTAAAATCTTCTTTTTTTCAGCCCCCAAAAAGGCCAAATAAAAAAACATAATAACCGCCGCAATTTAAAAAAAAAAAAAAACGAGCGCAAAAAAAAATAATCCTTCTTCACCCATGGAGGGCTCCGCGCAGACTGAGCTCTGCAGGGCGGGGGAAGGCTTATAAAGCCTTGTCCCTCCCTGCAATTAGGCTCAGAGCACTCCCCCCTGGCTGCTCACTGTTTACTAGACATGCCCCTACTCGCGGTATAGCGAGTAGGGGCAAAATTTACTAATACTAAGTCATTTTTACTTAGTATTAGTAAATTCGTCTGAAAGACCAATTTAGGTCTTTCAGCCTTTTTGGTAGATAACTCCCTAATACCGTGGGAATTAGGGAGTTATCTACTAAGCGGCTGCAATTGAAGTCCCGAAGTCCCGAAATTCCAAAGTTGCTGAAGTCCTGAATTGCGAAAATTCTGAATTTTTGAATGCCGAATCGAACCGAAAATGTTCCCAATGCACATGCCTAACCATGACTACTTCAAATCACTGAAGTAGTCATGGTGCTTGGAGTAACCCCTTAAGATTCTTTACAATTAGTATTTAATCTTAGCCCTGTTCCCCTAGTTTGTACAGTGCCTTGGGTGAATATCGTATATTAGTGATTAGTGATATAATGATATTAGTGCAAGTAGTGAATAATCAAGTTATAGATTTATTCAAACTCAGTGAGGGTTACTTATAAAAAGTATCATCACTTTTTATGCAGATTTTCTGCTGTATTTCCTATTTGTGCCTATTTATTCCCATTTATTGTGCCAAAATATACCGACTGCGTCTTTTATGTCAATTATTTGTGCATTGGTTTTGTGTTCTTTTTCTTGGTTCACAAATGAATTGTTTCCAATGTAAAAATAGAGGTGTAAAAGTGCTTTTTTGTTTCTTCCAACACGGTTTTTACCTTTGTCAGATAAGGCATAGTTGAGTAGTTCATATTCTTTCTATTTGTCAATCTCGAAAAATTCCTTTCAAATATATATATGTACATATTTTTTTAATAATTATTACTGTTTTACTGTTCAAATATATATATGTACATATTTTTTTAATAATTATTACTGTTTTACTGTTCTAATCACCAGTGGTTTACTTTCACTTTACTTCTACTTTCTCGAGTAACATTTCAGCAAGATATATAGACATATAACAAACGAAGCCTCTCCCTTACACTAGCCTATAACTTGCCTATTGAATGTTTCATGATTTAATTCACATGTCTAGATATCTAACTATTTGCTATTACTGTACACAACTGTTACTCATTACTGTTATTTTCCTGCCTACCAACTAAAATATAAAAATGTGCTTGTAAATCATCTGTCCAGCATGTTTAGCGTGGAAAAACTTGAGGATTGCTCTCGGGGCACCTCAGGCCTGCATGTACCCGTTATACGCACTGCAAAAATAAAAAATTTAAAAAAAAAAAAAAAAAAAAAAAGAAAAGAAAGCAACAACAAAAAAAAGAAAGAAAGGAGTAACATGTGGTAGAAAGGCAAGATTATATTGGAGAAGGCAGAAAAAAAACCCATAAATATATAAAGGGTTAAGCAGCATTTTGTAAATGTAAGAAACCCATTTTATACATAGTTACCCCTTTCAATTTTCTGCGAAACCCTTTTTTGTCCATTTAAGATGTGTGTACATACATACTCACAGAGATACATGCATGTAAATGGAAGGACTTCACATTTCATCTCAATGTGATTTTAAATAGATATATATTTTAAATAGTATAAAAATGTTTGTGGAGGTTTTGGAAAATCATATTTATGTGCTTTTTGCTTCACTGATTAATTGATTGCCATGAGCTTATGATATCTTGGCGAGATGGATATAGGACACTTAACAGCATCTGGAGATTAACAGAACCCACAATCTCATCAGATGTCTGCTCCAGGCATTTTGTCACAACTCAGGACATTTCATTTAAGATTAGAGGCATTCCTGTGAAGGGTTGAATTATTTCCTATAACAATCAATGCTGTTCCAGTCACCCCGAAGACGAGATACAATAACACATTACAATCTCCGTTGGCTTCTATTCCACAGTCGCTTTGTGGACTCATGCTGCTTCTGTGAACATATTTTCACATTTTAAGCAGGGTGTTTGCCAAACAATTTCACAGATAAATGACTTCTATTTATAGATATACACCTTTTCATGGTAGTTTCGCTTTATAAAGTATCCACTTATATCTCATCCAATCTATATTATGCGTTGGTACTTCCAGTAAAGCAGAGAAATTTGTAACTACAAACTATGCCAACAGATTGTCTGTTTCTTAAGCTTAGTGCTGCCATTTTGTTAGGAGTATACACTAATATCTTTGATGTAAATCAGTGTTTCTATTCTCCATATTATTAAGACGTTTACATTAGCATTATGGTTATGTGGAGCTATAATAATACCTATATTTGTTAAATTTCTTCTACTTTTATATAGAGATATGGAATTGAGAAATTTTTGGATTTGTTACACCAAGGCTCATTGTATTTGATATATAACACATGCAGTATACTTATGGAAGGAATTATTGTATGTTTTATATGTGTCAGGCCTTTTCTTTTTATAGCAGTTTCATATGCTTTAATATGTGGTGTATGGTATGTTTGTAATTTCACATAGCTAATAGCTATAGGAAGTTAGCTTTTGGAATCTCTTGGCATCTCTTTGCACCATGCAAGAGGATGGTTAAAGGGACATTCCAGGCACCAAAACAACTAGGTCTAATCTTATGGTGCCCCCAGAGACACTTACCTCACTTAGGTTAAACCGTTCTCGAACGGCGAGAAAAACTGTATATAATATGTGTGGGTACAGTAAATGAGTAAGAGGAAAATTGCAGCTAAACACAAACACCGCAGAAATGTAAAAACAGCCCTGGTCCTTAACGGTAAGAAAACTGAAAAACGGTATGGTCACCAAGGGGTTAAACCAGTCTCTAAATAGTAGTTTCAGGGAATACAGCGACTGGCTTTAAAGGGAAACTGTAGGCACCATTACTGCTTCCTCTCATTTACATGGTTACAGTGTCTGGAGTCCACTGACACTGTCCTTCCATTCAGCATTAAAGTGAGCAAGACTTAAGACACTATAACCAATTCAGTGTGATCGAATGCATACAGTGTCCCTTTAAGTAGTGGCAGCCGGTAACTCCCTTTATGCCATTGGTGATATTGCAGTCAGTAAACAGCTGCTACCTGCTAACTGTAGCGACAGACATTATAGTGAGCAGCAGCTGGCTGTTGAAAAGTAGCAACAAGATTCCCCTCCCCATGTGACATTACAATGCCCCACCCATATGAACCAACACCAGTGATGCACACAGTGTGTGTTTACATTAAAAAGCCTGCAGAGACAGGCTATAGACACCAGAAACACTATATTAAGCTGCAGTGGTTCTGGGGACTATAGTGTCCCTTTAATGTGAGGTAAATAAGAGATTAGTGCCACTAATAATATACTAGATTGCCTAATTACAACCAGATGAGGATGATGATGGGCTCTAGCTGCAGTCTGGCTCCACTGGTCTGGTGTAGGACAGGCTCTCTGGAGGCTGTTTGTAACTGTGGTCACAAAAATCTTGGGGAACGGGAAGTAGCTACATTTTTTGGGGCCCCTTACACAGCTCAAGGGTCATTGTGACGCCTGTGGAACTCTACCAGCCCTGCTGTTTGCTTTCACAGTCCGGAGGGGAGATCAGTGATCTCCCTACCCGGCCCACAGGCACTCTGCTGGCAGCCGACAGGAGAGAGAACCCGGGGGAGCTCTTACCTGCAGCTCCACCGGGTTCTCCTCTCGCTAGCAAGGAGTATTGCCGCGGTTACCATGGCAATGCTCCGTTCTCATGAGAGTGAACTCTAGCCTGAGCTGCAGGCTAGAGTTCACTCCCCCACTAGAACCGCCAGGGACTGGAAAGAAAGCAATGTCTCCCCCTCCCTCAGCAAAGGTAAGAAGGGAGGTGGGACATTAACTATATTTATTTAGTTATTATTTAATCATTTAAAAAATATATATCTTTAATCTGCGCCCCTATCCCCTCACACAAACTATAACCCCCTACACACTGCACCACACACAAATCTACTGCCCCCTTACACACAGAGCCCCCCTTACACACAGAGCCCCCCTTACACACACAGCCCCCCCTTACACACACTGCCCTCCCTAAACACACATAGCCCCAATACAAAAACTGCCCCCTTATACACACAGCCCCCTCTTACACACATAGCCCCCAATACACACACTGCCCCCCATACACACACACAGCACCCCTCACACACACAGCACCCCTCACACAAAAACACACTGCGCCACTCACACACAAACATACTGCTCCCAATACACACACTGCACCCTTTACACACAAACACACAGCTCCCAATATACACATTGCTACCCCATACATACACTGCACCCCTCTCACACACACACTACCCCTCCATACACATACTGCGACCCTCACACACATTGCACCCCTCACACACATACACACTACAGCCCCTATCCCGGCAGATCCTGGGTAAGTTATCAAATGTTTCTTAAACGGTTTGACTACTTACTCTGGGAGGGTTCCACAGCAACTCCTGGTACCAAAACCACTACATAAAGCTGTAGTGGTTATTGTGCCTGGATTGTTTCTTAAAATGATCTGCCAGTGCCCCTCCCGAGATTAGCTTCTGGATCCGCCACTGGGAAGTGATCTCCATATAAGATTACATTTTCATCTATACATTTACTGTCTATTTCACACCAAAATATGTACATATTGTAAGATATAAGATATACCTACATACAAGCCACTTCATATTGCTCGCATTTTTGTTGATGATTGGTGCATCAGTACTACAATAATAAAAAAAATGAATCCTCAAATACAGCTCTAATAAGTTTCTTCCCATAAAATTTTAGACATGGCTTATACTTTTACTTCTATGCCCTTTATAGATGCCACACAAAAACAAACGAGCGCTTCCTGTTTGATATATTTTGGCATAACAATTTGGGCTGATTGCAAGGTTACAACATTATCTCAGCATGTTAAGATTAAGTCAATTTGTTTTCGCCCTGTTATTGCTCATAGATCTGTTTAATTTCACCTAGATGTGTTGGGCTTACAAGGGGATTTGTATCAAGTCAGTGTGATGGAAAGAGGACTGGGGACTCCTAAGTACTTCTTGTTGTGAAATATTATCCTATTAATTTCGGTAGCATAGCTTTGCCAACATAGCACGATTTTCAAGGGAAGCTTGAAATTCTAGGTAAGCTTTTAATCCAAGTAAATTATAGTCAGGCGGTATAATCTTAATAATACATTTCAGGAAGGCACTCCGCAGGTAGTGTAACCGAGTCTCTCATACAATGTGTTCATGATATGCTGCAATATTTAGAGATTGCTTGTGATGTGTAATAAAATACAGAGGTTTTTAAAAGTGTGTTAAGATGTATAAACCAAAAGCAGACAATTATATTAAATGCTGTATATATGATATATTAATTTGGCCAGTAGGAAGGCAATACTGATAATGTGTGTTGAGAAGTAAAAATAATTATGTACACAAGTTATTTGTGTATATGTTATGCACTCTCTCAGATTGAGAGAGATTCAAGTTAAAGTGTGCAATTATTCTGTAAATCTCATAACTTCTAACCAGTCTATATTATTATATTATTGAGATCTGCACTGCTGGACTGAAATGTAATTAGATTTATTTTGCTATCAGTTTGGATGGACCAAGCAGCGCTTTCAAAAGATGTGAGAATGGGCAAAAACAATGAAAAACAAGCTTGAATTGTCCTTTTATTAGTCTCATGTGTACCATTACAGACAGACCCTTAGCCAGTCAGATATCAGACTAAGCACACCCATAAGGATAATCCAGATCCAAAATTAAGGGAGGGTCACACTGCACGAGTGATACATGAACCTTTGCCAGTGAGGTGTAGGTGATACCCCTCTAGGCACAGTAAGCATGGAGTCAACATCTTGATCACCCTTTTAATGTATAGAGATCCCAAGAAAATGTACTGGAACAAAAACAAACCAAAGTCACCAAAACAACTTTAGCTTAATGAAGCAGTTTTAGTATATATTTATATATCATGCCTCTTAAGCTTCACTGCCAATTAGGAGTTAAATCACTTTTGTTTTTGTTTATGCAGCCCTTGCCACACCCCCTGGCTGTAACTGACACAGCCTGCATGAAAACAAAATGGTTTTATTTTCAATCAGATGTAACTTACTTTAAAAGTTTTAATCTCCAGCTCTGTAAATTGCACTTTAATCACAGGCTCCTGCAGGATCTAGCAATCTATCATCAGAGCATGAAAGAGAACATTCTAAATTAAACAGAATTTGCAATAGAGTAAGTATGAACATCAGAGGACTGTTTACAGGAAGTGTCTAGGAAGGCAGAGAAGTGTGACTAGGGCTGTATAAACAAAGTGATTTAATTCCTAAATGGTAGTGAATTGAGCAGTGAAACTTCAGAGGCATGATCTATACACCAAACCTGCTTAATTAAACTAAAGCTGTTTTGGTGACTATAGTGTCCCTTTAATAGCTTGCCCATGGTTTTGCTTACATGTGGGATTATAGAGAGTCTTTCCTGTATGTCCATGGCATACAGTCATGTGACGTGGAGTGCATAGTCATCTCCACTTACTATAGTACGGCTACAAATCCATATTGTGAGAAGCCAGTACACATCTGATCTAATCTTGGTTCAAGGCCTATAACGCACTTCTGTTTAAAGGTCATCCATTTGCTGCAACAAACTTCCATAGAGTCAACAGGAAAGCATCCTGCATAATGCTCAGTCACATGAAGCATCAGGAATCAACCAATGTTTCACCCAAGGCCCTATTTCTTCCTGCTATTACAAAAGACATTCCTTCTGTTTCAGTGACAAAGCAAGTCCAGTAAAACACAGGAGAGACACTGCTAAACCCTGTAAAGGCAAAACACTCAGTTCTAAAGCCTTATGGAATAGATTCTTTAATACTCACATATAAGAAGCATAATATGACAACCACCACCTTTAGGCAGGATCTCCTTATAATAGTAAATATTATATTGATGCAGAGATATGTACATACTTCCATTTGTTTATTACGCTTTAGTATCCCTTTATGACCGGGTGCTAGCAAGCCAAGGCTAGTATTATCCACTCTTCCAAATAGGTAGCTGCACTCACGGATTTTAAAAGTCCAAAATGTATTGATTAAATGTTAAACATTTAACATTTAAAATGTTAAACGTTTAACATTTAATCAATACATTTTGGACTTTTAAAATCCGTGAGTGCAGCTACCTACTTGGAAGAGTGTATATATATTATCCATCTGGGGTTATAACATATGAATGTTCAAGTTTCTGGACAATTCCACATATTGAAATAAAGTCTATATACAAATACAATCAGAAATGCCTATATTTTCAAGTCTGCCATTTATTATATCCTTGTTCAATTTTCCACCATGCTCTTGCTTATTTAATGATTTAGCAGATTTGAACATCAATCAATAATCAGTATTATACCAGTGTTCTTTATTAATGACTCTGTCAGTCTTCCTGAGATAACCAATAACCAATGCAATATTTCTATACCAATACACAATGTGTTCCAGACATTAGATATCTAAAGTGGACAAAAATACTTTTTTATGTTAAAACCTAAAGCCACACCTGCCTCAACAAGACAGGGCAGCATTTCTCTGGCATCTTTCTCTCTACCATGGAAAGAAACCTAGAGAACATGCCTCCAACATCTGCATCTCATGGCCAGATACAAGTTCCCAACTACCAACACTACTAAAATCCATGCACACCTTCATGGAGCAAAGCTAGGGACAAATGATGACTTGTATCAGACAAGAAATTTAATACTAGGATGAAAGAACTAATGTCCCAGAGATCAAAGTACATTAATTGATTGATGCACACATTAAACTGGCACACGATGACTTTGCATTGGACTATACACTGATAAAACTACAAGATAAAGTCGCAGATCTTTAAGAAAGATCTTGTTATACGCAATGCAGATATATGCACTCACATGGACCATCTGTTTCATCTCTAATTGCCTGATCTTCCACCGCAAAAGTGTTTAATGGGTCACATTCATCAACTTCCTAGACTGAAATTCCTTACAGATAAATCTCAAAGGGATGTTATCATCACATTCCATTACTTTAAAAACTTTAAAGACTTTGCGTAACGGGATATGAAACACATGATCATTTCCTGACTGTCTAAAAAATATCCATGTCTTTACAGACTTAACTCAACAGCATTAGCAAAGAGGAAGTAGAGTTTATACAATGTTCACCTTACTTGGATTTCACTTGTGACTTTTCTCCCTTTCCTGTTTAAACACTCACAAATATTGTTTCGATATTGTTTTGACAGTGTTTTAATAAGCTGTATTGATGATCCGTTACCTAGTTGCAGTAGCATGGTACAGTGAAAATTACTGTTATTTGCTTTGCAAGACCAGCATTAACATTAACATTCTACCTTTTGCTCAATGATGTTATTGTGTATCTAACTGAAGGCCCGATACTACCTCTTAAAAGACGGATGAAATTTACAGTCAACCAAGAGGTCACATTCGCATGTAATTCTGTTCCAGTACAATTTATGAATATAAACACTCCCACCTCTGATCAACTCCTACTTTTTACAGAGTGCCCTGTGAGTAGTGCACAACATTGCAATGTAACTCTGTGGCAGTATTGGGAAGGTGTGACTTCAGAACACTTACTCAAAGCACATAGTTAGCTGGAGCATGAACTTGAAACTTGCACCAGCTGCCAACTGTCAATGGACCCCAGAGAAGCCACATTCTTTCAGTACAATGGTTGGAAATACATGAGGGTTTTTAAACCATGTAGTATATATATATATCAAAGTGTTCAGACTCCCTCTCCCAAGTTTAGTTGATCTTAAAGTCTCTTCTCATAGGTACACACATGGCTAATGCATTTTTCTCAATGGGAACCCTGCGATATGCTGAGCGTGACAGCTGAAGTCTATCACCGGTGCCAAGTCGGATGCTTCCTCATTGGAGTTGGGCACAGAGAAGGAGGAAGAGGGACCCTGAGAACAGATTCCATCTGGCCAACTTTGGGGCTGATCCATTCTTTAACGATTCAACATTTTAAGATAATACAGTGTCCAAATGAAGTAGTTATGGTGCCTCCTTTATTGCTGAGACCCTCTATGTTACAGGCAATCATTGTGATGATATGGTCAAGAACAACATGTGTATATATACCAAGTGTATTCCATTTATAAATGGAATGTACTGCTTACATAACTGCTATGTTATGTACTGCGTTAGAGTCTGTTTATTCCAAAATAAACATGTTCCCCTCCCTCTGTCCCCTTAATTTCTTTCTTCTATACCCCATCCCCTCGCAATTTAGAAAAAAATTGTGAAAATAAAGTTAAGTAAAAACTGTTATTCTTCACAAAGACAATAAAGTAATCTAGATCAGCGGTTTTTAACAACTGTAAGTGGTTGAATGGAGTGCTTAAAATGTTTTTTTTTTTTTAAAGATAAGTGTTCACAGTCGATTTGGTTTTATTATCTGGCAACATTTTTACAATAAATATGTATCTCTCTCTTGGATGGCTTCAAGTAAATGATACATTTGCAATCTGCTGATGACAAAGAAAACAAAAGTATCTGTACCTTGGACATACAGTTGCAAGAAAAAGTATGTGAACCCTTTGGAATGATATGGATTTCTGCACAAATTGGTCATAAAATGTGATCTGATCATCATCTAAGTCACAACAATAGACAATCACAGTCTGCTTAAACTAATAACACACAAAGAATGAAATGTTGCCATGTTTTTATTGAACACACCATGTAAACATTCACAGTGCAGGTGGAAAAAGTATGCGAACCCTTGGATTTAATAACCGGTTGAACCTCCTTTGGCAGCAATAACTTCAACCAAACGTTTCCTGTAGTTGCAGATCAGACGTGCACAATGGTCAGGAGTAATTCTTGACCATTCCTCTTTACAGAACTGTTTCAGTTCAGCAATGTTCTTGGGATTTCTGGTGTGAATTGCTTTCTTGAGGTCATGCCACAGCATCTCAATTGGGTTGAGGTCAGGACTCTGACTGGGCCACTTCAAAAGGCGTATTTTCTTCTGTTTAAGCCATTCTGTTGTTGATTTACTTCTATGCTTTGGGTCATTGTCCTGTTGCAACACCCATCTTCTGTTGAGCTTAAGCTCGTAGACAGATGGCCTTAAGTTCTCCTGTAAAATATCTTGATAAACTTGGGAATTCATTTTTCCTTCGATGATAGCAATCCGTCCAGGCCCTGACGCAGCAAAGCAGCCCCAAGCCATGGTGCCCCCACCACCATACTTCACAGTTGGGATGAGGTTTTTATGTTGGTGTGCTGTGCTTCTTTTTCGCCACACATAGTGTTGTGTGTTTCTTCCAAACAACTCAACTTTGGTTTCATCTGTCCATAGAATATTTTGCCAGTACTGCCGTGGAACATCCAGGTTCTCTTGTGCAAACTGTAAACGTGCAGCAATGTTTTGTTTAGACAGCAGTGGCTTCCTCTGTGGTATCCTCTCATGAAAGCCATTCTTGTTTAGTGTTTTACGTATTGTAGATTTGCTAACAGGGATGTTAGCATTTGCCAGTGACTTTTGTAAGTCTTTAGCTGACACTCTGGGATTCTTCTTCACCTCATTGAGCAGTCTGCACTGTGCTCTTGCAGTCATCTTTACAGGACGGCCACTCCTAGGGAGAGAAGCAGCAGTGCTAAACTTTCTCCATTTATAGACAATGTGTCTTACCATGGACTTATGAACAGCAAGACTTTGGAGATACTTTTATAACCCTTTCCAGCTTTATGCAAGTCAACAATTCTTAATCGTAGGTCTTCTGAGAGCTCTTTTGTGCGAGGCATCATTCACATCAGGCAATGCTTCTTGTGAAAAGCAAACCCAGAACTGGTGGGTGCTTTTTTTATAGGGCAGGGCAGCTGTAACCAACACCTTCAATTTCATCTCATTGATTGGGCTCCAGTTGGCTGACATCTCACTCCAATTAGCTAATGGAGATGTCATTAGTCTAGGGGTTCACATACTTTTTCCACCTGCACTGTGAATGTTTACATGGTGTGTTCAATAAAAACATGGCAACATTTCATTATTTGTGTGTTATTTAGGCAGACTGTGATTGTCTATTGTTGTGACTTAGATGATGATCAGATCACATTTTATGACCAATTTGTGCAGAAATCCATATCATTCCAAAGGGTTCACATACTTTTTCTTGCAACTGTATTTCTCTCACTGAAGTTGGCCTTGCTATGAAAAAAAGTTGTGCACCATTGATCTAGATATACAAACATTTTGTGGTACGGAAGTCTCTCAAAATGTTCTTCCATTAATCACTTAAAAGTTGATGGAGCCACCGTGATTCCCCTAGGCATTTCTATAAATTGGAAAACAAAAATAGGGCAAATTAATGCAGTCTTTTCTTGATATTCCTGCTTCATTGCAATAACCCAGAGCATTGGTCCAAACCACACTATAATTGACCTGCTCACAGGACAAATCTTCTGTCCTTGGGAAATTATACTCAGCATGGATAGTTCTATTGCTCTGAGTCTTATTCAGAGTTCTTTATTCTATGTATATCTGAATTGAACTATTCTTTTCCTTAAGGTAGGTAAAAGCTGATGAGTCTTTAAACAATGTCCCACTCTGAAGCAGTGGGACATTGCCTGATTAGTTCATACTATGAGCTCAAACCCGTCAATGGAAGGAAAGAGTATCTCAGACCTTTCTTGGGTAGTAACAGCATACTATCTCAGTTCATATTCAGAATAGGAGTAATTTCAGAGACAATGTTATGTTTCTGCTATCTATAGCTGTGGTGGGATGGTTACCATTGCAATGATCAGCAGTCATAGAATTCATGTAGAGAAGGATATTCATTCATCTTATATGATCTTGAGGATTGACAAAAATATTACAGGAAAGGGATGTTAGGAAATTTTCTCCTGTACTTCATAAATGGGTTCTCAAGGCTTTCAGAATTGTGAAATTGCAAATCCAAGACTATGATGTGGAAACTGAGAACCTGTGGTCCTCCTCATCAGAATCTCCTAAGAATCCATCAACAGACAAAGGAAATTATATGGCACAGGTCATATGGGGGTAGGCAGTGATACAATGAAAAGTGGGCATGCCAAGTGGAATAGCAGCCATACTGGCCAGCTCCTCTCTGTGCTGTACATGCACAGCATGCTATTGACACACTTCTGCGTGGGCTTAAATTCCAAAACTCAGCTTGTGTGCTAACCAGGGAAATTTTTTCAGGTGTCTCCAAATGTGGGCTGGAGAGACAAGATCTCCTATTCAGGACTGTCGGGCTAATTTTAGGAATCTACGGACTTCTCCTGCTTCTCAAGATTTGATCACATTGGATACTCTGTATCCCATTTCCTAAGAAAGTTTGCAAATCCTTTTTGAAGCGCCCGGATTCTTTATTTGTTTTCTTACTGTATCTATAAGGGGTTTGGCCACCCAGTGTCCATGGTCACATTAGTGGGACTTTTATTATTTTATTCTCTGGAAGTGTGTCCCTACGCTGTGGATCTTATGATCTACAGGGCAGACCTGACTATTACTTTGGCTCCTTTGCTTACAAACTTCAGGAACATGGCCAACTGCATGTTATTATACACTGAATAGGCAGCAAGTCCAACAGAATGGGCATTTTCCCGAGGTATAATGTAATACTCATCTCTTTCTCTGTTTTGCTTGTCTGTTCTCCTTTTATCGCTATATATTTTCAATACACACATAAATAAAAACATATATACACTTCAAATATGGTTTTGTGTGTACACAATTAAACCTCAATTATGAAATGTCCTTTAAGTTTTGACAAGTTGTAGAGTGGAAAGTCTAATGTAATTCTGAGTGACCTTGTCATCTAGATAAAAAATATATGTGCATAGTGTAATTGGTGTTTTCACTCTTGATAAATCAAAGGTTTTTATAGGTGCAGCAGAGATTTTCAATGTGTCACTTTACATGGCACTGGAAAGTTAAAAATGAATTAACTGCCAAAATAACTGAATTTATTTACATGTATTTATCTAAAATCATCATTAAAATTATATTTCTAACACTTGTTTTTTTTCTGGTTTCATGCAGGACTCTTGCCAATTACCTAATATGGAGATTTGTATATTCAAGAATTTCAAACCTTAGTAGACGGTTTCAATACAGACAGCTGGATTATGCACGGGTAAGAGACCAATATATCAAGTTACTTATTTTTACATTGTGTCTCATCCCAGGTAAAAAGGGGTACATGTCTGGTACATTTAAAAATGGATCAAGTGCAAATGTTATATGTTTAACTTATGCATTCTAATTATTTTGATATCCTCATCAGTTGTTCTCAACCCAGTAATTAAGAATTAAGGCAACCTAAAAATCTGGAACTGCGAAATGCCTATTCCAAATATGGGGTAGTAACAAAACCTTGATATACAGACTGCCATGAAGAATAGATTAAACAGATTTTTTTTAGGTGTACTGTTTACTTTGGAGACATTGCAAATGTTTTGGGGTCTTGTTTAGAATTTTATTAGGAGTCAAGTTATATAACAAACAAGAACTGGTAAACTAAATCTAGGTGCTTCAGGAACTTTACCATATTCAAGTAGAAATGTTCCAAAAGACAGTTAAAAAAACCCAAAATTAAACACAATGGTATTGTTTTATTCCCATCTTGAATTATTATTAATATTATTTATTGGTGATGTTATCTCAAATTGTTGGCTAAACCTGGCACTGCGGTTATTTGTGCTTTTAAGTTTCCATGATGCCTGGGCCCCAATTTTTTCTCTTTTTGGGAACTACAAGTATTACTTCTACACAGCTTCTACACAAGCTTCCGTTGTGTGACAGTCGAATTTGTACAGATACAAAGGCTCTTACTTAAAGGAATACTATGGTAACAGGAATACAAAAATGTATTCCTCTAACTCAAGCTGTGAAAACCTAGTTTATATGCTGAGCCCCTCAGCAGGTGATTTAACTCACCTTTATTCCAGCATCAAGCGGGTCTGCTCGTAACTCCCCCCGCTCCACCTCCTTGTCTAAGATCATTAAAATTGATGATCTCAGTCAATCCTATGCTTTTGCATAGGAAAGCATTGGGAGGATATGACACATGCGCAGTAAATTACCTTTATTACAGCACCACGCGGGTCTACTCGCAACTCCCCCTGCTCCACCTCCTTGTCTGAGAACATCAAAATGGATGATCTCAGCTAATCCTATTCTTTTGCATAGGAAAGCATTGGGAGGATATGACACGTGCAGCAAATTACCACACTGCGCCAACTAGCATCTCCTCATCGAAATGCATCGAATCAGTGCATCTCCATGAGTAATGTCCAGTGCCTGCATGCACAAGGTGCTGACACTGAACGTAATATGCAGCGCTGACCCAGGAAGCACCTCTAGTGGACGTCTGAGTGAAAAGGCAGTGTTTACATAAAAAAGATTTACTATATAAACATTAAGCTGCAGTTGTTCAGGTGACTATAATATAATCTCCCTTTAACCCTTGTTGAAGAGAGGTGTGAGTGCTGTGCTGCTTCTAAATCGTAATGTCATACATTTCCACTTAAGGGAACACTAAAGTTAGGAATACAAATCTGTATTCCTAACGTTATAGTATTCCCGTCTCTAGTATTATTAGATTCCCCCATTGAGCATTGAATGGCTTAATACCCCCCTTTTCACTCACCTTGATCCAGCGCCGAAGATTTATCAGTGGTGCTGACATCTCCCCAAGAAACATCACGAAGGAGGTATTTCCTCATATAGGGAGCATTGGGGACCTAATGAGCGGCAAGCTCTTTGTATCTATTCAAACTTTCCCATTAAATTTTACTCAGTCATTGCAGCGAAAATGCCTCTTGTGGCTGTCACACTTAAAGCCACTAGAGGTGGACTTAATCTTGCAATGGAAACATTGCAGTTTCTCAAAAACTGCAATGTTTTACATTGCAGGCTTAAGGGGACAGTGTAAATGCACCCAGACCACTTCATTGAGTTGAAATGGTCAGAGTGACTATAATGTTTGTTCCTTTAAGAAGTAAAGCTATGAAATTGGAAGCCTGCTGATGCCAGAGTGGCCACCTCATATTTACCACTGTTAATTTATCTTGTCAGGACTTGTAATGTCCTGTTGTGGCACGGAAACTTGGTTGAAAATACCCTATTTCTCTTCAGAACCTGCAGTATGGAACAGGTTTTCCAAGAGTCCTTGGTAGCCTGAGGGCTGTATTAGAGAAGGAACTCTACAGTGGGACTCAGAAGAAGGAGAGATCTGGAGGCTATACTTTTAAAGAACTTTATAGGGGAAGAATAGCCAGGTGCAAGGAAGATCCATTTTACCGCCCACTCATGTCACTCACTGGCAGACACACACACACACACTCACTGACAGACAGACAGACACACACTCACTCACTGACAGACATGTGCTCACTTACTGACAGACATGCACTCACAGACACTTCCTGACAGACATACACTCACTCACTGACAGACACTAACACACATACTCCCTACCTCCCTGGGGTCCAGTGTGGGGCAGCTCATCACTCCTCATGCCTGCTGATTATTGATGCCGGGGCGGAATGACATCATATTCCGGCTCCCGGCATCACAGAGGGTGCGCGCGCGAGGGAGGAGTGGGAAGCTGCAAGAAGAGCCTCCCTCGCCACTTGCCTTCTCCTGGCTCTTCTGGTCACCGGCATTTGTAGGCAGAGCAGGCACCTGCCATAAAGGTAAGAAGGTGCCTGCTCTGCCATACTGAAGGACAACTTAGGGGGCCAGATGACCACCCCCTGGGCCTCCTGTGACAGGGCTCCTTTGGGCGCGGGGGGGGCGACTCAAGAGTCGCTCGTCCCGGAACTGCAGCCCAAGAGCCCACCAGAAAAAATGCCTAGTTCGCCTAATGGTTGTGCTGGCCCTGGATGCATTTGATGGATCCAAATGAGCAGGAGAGATTTGTAAATGCAGGGCGTACTGAAGTCCAATAATCCAAATATTCATAAGAGAAGTTCAGATAAGAAACATGTCAAGAAAGATAAAGAAGATCAAATAGACAAGAACAACAAGTACAAAGACCTGACTTTTAGAAGCAAAGTCTAGCGTTGTGTTTTGCCGCCCCCTTAGGGTGGAATATGCCATTCGTCATAAAAGGATGCCAACATTGCTATTGTCAGCATGTAAGTATGACAGCATGTGAATAAATACTGTACTTAGTATTAGTGTGGATGATAGTGACAAAAGGTGACTGCATGAGGTGGAGTCATTCATTGTAAATATAAACCTGAGAGAGAATTTCATGGAAAGTAATGGCGTTAAAGGTCGATTGAGTGTTTTTAAATGTTTTTTTTTATGTGGGTAATAATGTGATTGAGCTAGAGAAGTTGAGTAGGTCAGTATAGTAGATGGTGACTAAGTGTGAGTGATGGCTGACTGCATGTAAGTGACATTGGATTACTAACAGGGTGATTCACTAAAGCGAGAATTCCAAGTGAATTCAAATTTAAAAGAACACTAAAGGGTCAGGGACACAAACGTATATTCTTGACCCTATTGCGTTAAACTAACTATTTAATTAAATCTAGCACCACGTGGGTCCGACGGTGCTGGTTCCCCCCTGACCCGCCTCCTGAAAGGCAGCGTTTACATTAAAAAGCTTGCAGAGACATACTATACTCACCAGAACAACTATATTAAGCTGTAGTTGTTCTAGTGACTATAGTTTCCCTTTAAGTTCAAAATAGTCACATTGGAAAAATTATCTAAGTCCACTATGCTTTCAGTTTAGCTACTCTGTCCTTAAATTTGAAATTAATTTTGAATACTCACTTTAGTTAATAGTCATGTTAAATGTACTAAGTAAGGGGTGGGAGATGAAGGGATGACTGCTGGTAAAAGTATTTGAACAACCCAAGTGGGAGATTTACCGGGTTTCACCTGGTTGCTGTGTTGATGAGAGATGGCTGAGTGACAGTGACAGGGAATGACTATGGGTGACAGCTGTGTGGCTAAAGGAGAACTGGGATCTGACTGAGGAGGAGTGTGGTTGTAGCAATGACAGGGAAAGAGAGCAGACAATGCTAAGATACAATGAAGAAGAACTAGAGGGTGCAAGAAAATACAAATCTATAAGTGTTTGCGTTTCGTGTAAGGGCTAAATAATGTTTAGATATTTCATTAAAAAGTGTTTATTATAATTCTTTCTGCTGCCATATGATCACTATCTCTGTGCCAATGTTTAAAATGTAAATTTACATCTTGATGACTTCTGTGATTGTTGCAATTAATATGACATAATGAAAGTATATCCATGTATGTTACAGTAGCTTCGTTATCTCTTTGTGTGTGATTACATTGTTAAAACCATAAACTCCCACAAAAATATTTCAGTGTGCACACCTGGCCTTTTTTTCCAAGGAGTTGTGTAACGTATGGATATATTTTATAACATTTCATTGTTAGATGAGTTATATGTCATCGGGTTTGCTGAACAAGGGGTAATAAGAAAACTAAAGTAATTTAAAATAGATGTGAAATCTGAAGACTACATGGACTTACTTGATCTCATCTACATGTCCCTGATCATAAAAGGACATAAATAACTTTGCTAAAAAATAATTAATCATTTTGACACATCATCCCGTAATCTATTGTTCATAGAGAACACATTTGTCACTTGTAGACTTATTTTACATACAATTCTTTGCTTTTTGGCTGAGATTTCTGGCACTCCATTTTATGGAACCTTTCAACATAGATTAGAGAAAGGGAGCATTAGTGAGAAGTAGAGAAACCCAAATTAATATACTCAAACTCAAAAGGCAAAAAATTAAGAAATGGACGGTTGTGGGGGTTGTAAGAGGCCTAGGGACCGTGCTCCGCAAAATAGAAGAAACCATGGAAATGGATAAACTTTTGGCCCTAATACATGACACAACCCACAACCACCACAAAATCTGGGACCCATGGCTCATATACCATCTAACCCACACCTGAGAACAACTGAGGATAACTGACCGATCATCGGTCGACATCCCACCCCCCAAACGACACCATCCCCTAGGCCTCTTACGACCCCCACAACCGCCCGACACTTTGGGCTGCACCAACCACCCCCATCCTTTACTCCTCACCCACGCTCAAAACAGAAATCACACCCCCAACGGCCTCACAAATACCACTTGTACTTCACACTGACTCACACACCCGGAGGATACCCTCCCAGCTGATGACAGGGCAATGACGACTAAAGGAACCCCCCCGGAAGGAGTCACCTGCCGTACACACGCACCCACCCAAAGATGGTCAGTACGCAACACCTAACCCAGTATTACCAATTGTAAAGTACACTCGAATAATGGTTCCATCAAATGGACCAAGAAGCACACCCCGCCCCATCTTACATTCAGTATCCCATAATATATCTCGATAGTACCTGAAAACTAAAGTCTTTACAAAAACGACAAAAAAGCTCAGACCACAAAGAGCATGGTATTGACGAATAACAAATTACTGTAAAAGACAATTGAGATGTACTTCATGTCAAAATGTACAAATGACGTTAAAATAACTATCACCCCTCTCTACTTTCTCATTCTCTATCCCATAATGATCTGAAAAATGACTGAAAATAAAGAATTTACTAAAAAATTTAATTTTCATGTCCATTTTGCAGCCCTTACTCAAATTTCCTAATTCAGCCACTTACTATTTTCTTCAAATTCAGGATTCACTCACTTCCCCCAGCTCCCATCCTTTCCATTCATGGACCCACTGCCTCAATTCATCTCTCCCATTTCACTTCCTTTCAAGTTAGCAGCCAAATTTGGAAAGAGGCAATTAGCATGTGTCTCTCCCCTGATGCAATAGGAATTAGCTATGCATCTAAAACATACTTTTTCTTTTATTGACTAAAACATTTGCAGCAGTTATTCAGTGAGGCCCAGTGGACAAGCCATCACTGCTTGAACATTCTTTGCGTATTGTCAAATTATCACATTATGAAAAGGTGGATTACTTTATCAGTCATTTAAAGAAAGGACAATGTGAAAAGTATAAACCAGCAGATCCTGCGTTTAGTAATTATCTCTATGTTCCATAGTATTTTTGGTTTGCATGGACACTGAATGATTTTAAATAATTCTAAATATGTATATATTATTATACAGGTCCTGTTGGGTACCAATACATTAGCAGCTCGTTGGGATCGATGTGTGAATTATATTGAAAATTCTCTCCCTTATGCTGTTGGGAAGATGTTTGTAAATGCTCATTTCCAAGAGGACAAGAAGCAAATGGTATAGTAAAAATATGCATGTAAACTATGACATGGAATATTTATCATTTATGTGATAAAAAAATGTATGCTGTAAAAAATGTATTTTATAATATTTTACATGATTATATTTTGCTTCTGTATTTTATACATATTATGGTCTTAATTTAATATATTTGGATACGATGTTCAAATGATTAAATATCTTTAGATACTCTTTTAAAATTATTTTTAAATATTAGAATACCAAAAATATCTTTAAAAAAATACAAATAAAAAAATAAATTAATATTAAAATATTTTTCAAAATGCTAAATCATTGTAAGAGTTTATACAAAAATATTAAACCATTTGAAAATCTTATCCAAAAATATTAAATCGAAGCTGGCCCATGTTCTTTAACAATAAGAAATGCAGAGACTATTTTTGCTACAACAAATCCATATATACTTTATATTTGCTTACCAATGTGTTTGGCTTGAGCTGACAATTAGTGATGTCGCGAACATAACATTTTCCGTTCGCGAATGGCGAACGCGAACTTCCGCAAATGTTCGCAAATGGGCGAACCGGGCGAACCGCCATAGACTTCAATGGGCAGGCACATTTTAAAACCCACAGGGACTCTTTCTGGCCACAATAGTGATGGAAAAGTTGTTTCAAGGGGACTAACACCTGGACTGTGGCATGCCGGAGGGGGATCCATGGCAAAACTCCCATGGAAAATTTCATAGTTGATGCAGAGTCTGGTTTTAATCCATAAAGGGCATAAATCACCTAACATTCCTAAATTGTTTGGAATAACGTGCTTTAAAACATCAGGTATGATGTTGTATCGATCAGGTAGTGTAAGGGTTACGCCCGCTTCACAGTGACAGACCAAACTCCCCGTTTAACGCACCGCAAACAACCGCAAACAGTCCATTTGCACAACCGCAAACTCCCCATTTGCACAAGGTTGGATACCAAGCTAGCCATGTCCCGTTCCTTGTCCTCACTGATGTAATTGAAGGTCTCTTCCTCCACCCAGCCACGTACAACACCAAGGGTCCCCGAAAGGTGACAACAAGCCCCTTGGGACGCCTGCTGTGTTTGGTCTTCCACCTCCTCAAAGCCACCTTCCTCCTCTGACTTCTCTTCTTCAGACTCCTCTCTCTGCGTTGCCTCTCTCTGTGTTATTATAAGGTGTGTTAAGTAGTACTATTCCTATCAGTTTAATCCCTGTTATGTCCCCTATCAGGGGACGTGTATATGGCATTGATTTTAGGAACCGGGAGATGGAAAAAGATGCTTGGTCGTCCTCCTACTTCAAATTTTGGGCACTGCACGTGCAATCTAATGTGCCACCAGATAGGAGTGGTGTGTTAAGTAGTACTATTCTTATCAGTTTAATCCCTGTTACGTCCCCTATCAGGGGACGTGTATATGACATCGATTTTAGGAACCGGGAGATGGAAAAAGATGCTTGGTTGGTCCTCCTACTTCAAATTTGGGGCACTGCGCGTGTAATCTAATGTGCCACCAGATAGGAGTGGTGTGTTAAGTAGTCCCCCTCATCAGGCCTTTTTTAGCGAATGTATTGCCCACTGTCAGTCCCTTCGGGATCCATCCCTCATTCATCTTAATAAAGGTGAGGTAATCTAGACTTTTTTGACCTAGGCGACTTCTCTTCTCAGTGACAATATCTCCTGCTGCACTGAAGGTCCTTTCTGACAGGATACTTGAAGTGGGGCAGGCCAGAAGTTCTATCGCAAATTGGGATAGCTCAGGCCACAGGTCAAGCCTGAACACCCAGTAGTCAAGGGGTTCATCGCTCCTCAGAGTATCGATATCTGCAGTTAAGGCGAGGTAGTCTGCTACCTGTCGGTCGAGTCGTTCTCTGAGGGTGGACCCCGAAGGGCTGTGGCGATGCATAGGACTTAAAAAGCTCCGCATGTCCTCCATCAACAACACGTCTGTAAAGTGTCCTGTCCTTGCCCGTGTGGTCGTGGGAGGAGGAGGATTACTTTCACCTCTTCCCCTGTTAGATTCCCGTTGTGCTGTGACATTACCCTTATACGCTGTGTAAAGTATACTTTTTAATAGATTTTGGAACTGCTGCATCCTTTCCGACTTGCGGTAATTCGGTAACATTTCAGGCACTTTCTGCTTATACCGGGGGTCTAGTAGCGTGGACACCCAGTACAGGTCGTTCTCCTTCAGCCTTTTTATACGAGGGTCCCTCAACAGGCACGACAGCATGAAAGACCCCATTTGCACAAGGTTGGATGCCGAGCTACTCATGTCCCGTTCCTCATCCTCAGTGATCTCACTGAAGGTATGTTCTTCCCCCCAGCCACGTACAACACCAAGGGTACCAGATAGGTGATAACGAGCACCCTGGGATGCCTGTTGTGATTGGTCTTCCTCCTCCTCCTCAAAGCCACATTCCTCCTCTGACTCCTCTTCCACACAATCCTCTTCCAGCATTGCTGCAGGTCCAGCAAGCGATGCTGATAAGGCTGTTTCTGGTGGTGATGGTGACCACAACTCTTCCTCTCCCTCTTCACGCTCATCTACGGCCTGATCTAGCACTCTTCGCAGGGCACGCTCCAGGAAGAAAACAAATGGTATGATGTCGCTGATGGTGCCTTCGGTGCGACTGACTAGGTTTGTCACCTCCTCAAAAGGACGCATGAGCCTACAGGTATTGCGCATGAGCGTCCAGTAACGTGGGAAAAAAATTCCCATCTCCGCAGAGGCTGTCCTAGCACCCCGGTCATACAAATACTCGTTAATGGCTTTTTCTTGTTGGAGCAGGTGGTCGAACATTAGGAGTGTTGAATTCCAATGTGTCGGGCTGTCGCAAATCAAGCACCTCACTTTTGCCGCTGGATATCTGAAAAGTGCGCCATGGCCGTGTAGGAACGCCTGAAATGGCCACACACCTTCCTGGCCTGCTTCAGGACGTCCTGTAAGCCTGGGTACTTTTACACAAAGCGTTGTACGATCAGATTACACACATGTGCCATCCACAGCACATGTGTCAACTTGCCCAAATTCAATGCCGCCAACACATTTCTTCTGTTGTCACAAACCACTTTGCCAATCTCCAGTTGGTGCGGAGTCAGCCACTGATCCACCTGTGCATTCAGGGCAGACAGGAGTGCTGGTCCGGTGTGACTCTCTGCTTTCAGGCAAGTCAACCCCAAGACGTCGTGACACTGCCGTATCCGGGATGTGGAATAGTACCTGGGGGGGTGCCGTTGATGTGGAGCAAGACGCAGCAGCAGAAGAGGACTCAGCCGAGGAGGTTATGGAAGAGGATGGAGTAGGAGGAGTAGAGGAGGTGGCAGCAGGCCTGCCTGCAAGTCGTGGCGGTGTCACCAACTCCTCTGCAGAGCCACGCATTCCATGCTTGGCAGCCATCAGTAGGTTTACCCAATGCGCAGTGTAGGTGATATACCTGCCCTGACCATGCTTTGCAGACCAGGTATCAGTGGTCAGATGGACCCTTGCCCCAACACTGTGTGCCAGACATGCCATTACTTCCTTTTGCACAATCGAGTTCAGGTTGGGGATTGCCTTTTGTGCAAAGAAATTTCGGCTGGGTACCTTCCACTGCGGTGTCCCAATTTGTCAACAAATTTTTGGAACGCCTCAGACTCCACCAGCTTGTATGGTAAAAGCTGGCGGGCTAAGAGTTCAGACAAGCCGTGTGTCAGACGCCGGGCAAGGGGGTGACTTTGTGACATTGGCTTCTTACGCTCAAACATGTCCTTGACAGACACCTGACTGTGGGCAGATGAGCAGGAGCTGCTCAAGGCGAGAGACGGAGTGGCGGATGGTTGAGAGGGGGCAAGGAGGACAGCAGTGGTTGACGTTGATGAAGATGCTGGACCAGGAGGAGGATGACGGCTTTGAGTTTGTTTGCTTCCTGTACTCATGTGTTGATCCCATAGGCGTTTGTGATGTGTGATCATGTGCCTTCGCAAAGCAGTTGTACCGAGGTGGGCGTTGGACTTCCCACGACTCAGTTTCTTTTGGCACAGGTTGCAAATGGCATCGCTGTTGTCAGAGGCAGACACAAAAAAAAATGACACACTGCTAAGCTCTGCAATGACGGCATTCTGGTGGTGACAACAGCATCCGTTGATTGGCGTGCTGTCTGGCTGACCCCGGGTGCCGATGAATGCTGTCTGACTGTGCCACTAGCTCCTTGCGACGACCTCCCCCTGCTTCCAACTCGTCTGCTCCTCCTCTCTGTCTCCCCATCTGAACTTTCCCCCTGTTCTTCTTCTCTTCTAGCGGGCACCCACGTGACATCCACGGACGCATCGTCATCATCAACCGCTTCACTTGTATCTGACAACTGAGCAAAGGAAGCAGCAGCGGGTACAACATCATCATCACACCGTACGTCCATGTGTGTAATGCTGCCTGACTGAGACATATCCCTGTTATCTACATCCTCTGGCAATAATGCTTGCGCATCACTCATTTCTACCAACTGATGTGTAAATCGATTAGTGGTACTATGCATGCAAGCTACTGTGACAACAGATATGAGTGGCACTGTGCACTGGCAGAAGTTGGCAGAGTAGACGCTGTAGGCCTAAAACACACGCTTGCAGACAACTAACTGCAATTCAATCTATTACAGTCAAATTTTTTTTTTTTTTTAAATGTACACTACTGTTACACCAGATATGAGTTGCACTGGTGTGACACTGTGCCCTGGCAGGCCCTGAAACGCACATGCGTGAAGGAAACTGACTGCTATTATTTCACAGTCAAAAAAGTTTTTTTTTTTTTAAATGTACACTATTGTGACACCAGATATGAGTGGTGGCACTGGGCAAGTGGGCACAGTAAATGCTGTGAGCCTGACACACACGCTGGCAGGCGGGCAACTGCAATTAGATTACACAGAAAAAAAAAAGCAGACTGATGTTCTAGCCCTAAAAAGGGCTTTTTGGGGTGCTGTCCTTACAGCAGAGATCAGATGAGTCCTTTAGGACTGTAGTGGACACTGAATACACTAGCCTAGCTATCAATTTCCCTATTCAATCAGCAGCAGCACACTGTCCCTCCTCTCACTAAGAATGCAGCTTTAAAATGAATCTAAAATGGATGCTGTCCAGGAGGTGGGAGGGTCTGGGAGGGAGGGTCTGCTGCTGATTGGCTGGAATGTGTCTGCTGACTGTGAGGTACAGGGTCAAAGTTAACTCAATGATGACGAATAGGTGGCGGTCCGAGCATCGCATATGTTCACCGTCCGTGGCGAACGCGAACAAGCTATGTTCGCCAGGAACTATTCGCCAGCGAACCGTTCGGGACATCACTACTGACAATACTAAAATAATGTTCAGTAAGTTTAACATACATATAGTTTCCAACAGTATAGTGCATGTCTCGGTCTGCAAACAATATAGCACAACAAAAGCAGATAGCAAATAGTATTTGTTGATCTTTCATTAAGTCACAACTGAGGATTTCTAAGCATTTAATTGTGACTAATTTTGGGATATAGTCATCATTTATTTAAAGGGACACTATAGTCACCAAAACAACAGCTTAATGAAGCAGTTTTGGTGTATAGACCATGCCCCTGCAGCATCACTGCTCAATTCTATGCCATTTAGGAGTTACATTATTATTATTATTGCCATTTATATAGCGTCAACAAATTCCGTAGCGCTTTACAATATTATGAGATAACTATAAATAGGACAATTACAAGAAAACTTACAGGAAAGATAGGTTGAAGAGGACCCTGCTCAAACGAGCTTACAGTCTATAGGAGGTGGGGTATAAAACACATTAGGACAGGAAATAGCAATCAAATAAGGTGTGTGTGAAGCAGAGCTGGAGGAGAGAGTAGAGTGCTGCCCTTTAGGAGAAAGCAAGAGACAGGTATGTAAGGTAGAGGTTACTCTGGGAGGTCATAAGCTTGCCTAAAGAGATGGGTTTTAAGACACTTATTAAACGATTGAAGAGTAGGGGAGAGTCTGATGGCGGTATGCAGGCTATTCAATAGGAAGGGAGCTGCCCGTGAGAAGTCCTGGAAGCATGAGTTGGCTGTATGGGTGTAAAGCTATCGGCTGTAAGGTTAGTTTGGGGCGTGGCCACAGCAGGGCGAAGAAGAGAGTTAAAGGTGTCAAAGAGACGCCTGGGATTGTGGGAGCATGAACTAATGAGAGAGGAAAAGTATGACTGTTTGGCGAGGGCAAGGGCTGCGCTGTATGAACACAATATGAATCTATAATGGAGAAAGTCTGACTGGGTGCGAGACTTCCTCCAGGAGTCTGTATCACTTTGTTTATAAAGACCTAGTGACACCTACCTGCAGCCTTCATAAACACTTCCTGTAATGAGTCAGCTAATGTTTACACTTCCTTATTGCAAATTCTGTTTAATTTAGAATTGTTAATCTCCTGCTCTGTTAATAACTTGCTAGACCTTGCAGGAGCCTTCTCTGTGATTAACGTTGAACCTACAGAGCAGGAGATAAAAACTTTTAAAGTAAGTTACATCTGATTGAAATTTATACCATTTTGTTTTCATGCAGGATGTGTCAGTCACAGCCAAGGAAGGTGTGGCAAGAGCTGCATAAACAGAAACAAAAGTGATTTAACTCCTAAATGTCAGTGAATTGAGCAGTGAAACTTCAGAGGCATAATCTATACACAAAAACTAGTTCATTAAGCTTGCTTGGGAAGTAGCTTTCATTAGAGTACAAATGGTTACATGAGGATGAGGATGATAATGAGGATGTCACAACTGGATTCCATTCTACCTTCTCCCATGCCTGAACATATTTACAAAAACCTTTCCTGAGATTTTTTGGGAAATCGTCACAAATTCATAATCATACAAAAGGGACATAATCTATGACAGAGATAGTTTGCAAACCAGATAGAGGAATGTTAAATAGGTTTTGCCTGAATATGTCAAAATCCCACTAATTTCTGTGACTGTCACTCATTTCTTCACCCCAGTAAATGCTATTCCATTGTTCTGAAATATACTAGGCCCTGGGTAAGCGAATGCTCCTTATGGTGATGATGTTGGAGTATACAGTAAGGAACAGCAGTTGTCCTGCGTAATTTATTAATGAAATATTGAGAAAAAACACTCTACCCAGCATTCCTATGGTGAATCTGATTTTTTTTTTGCTCGTGCTTGTCGTTTACTGATGAAGTGAGTGCATATTACACAGTTTAAAAAAGTCTGGTCGAAATCCCTTTAGAATGTTCAGTGTTGAAGCTGTCAGCCCAAATCCCAGCCACAGCCCAATGTATCAGTAATCACAATCAGCTCATTGAGGTCGATATTACATCAAGCCTAAGAAACATGCTCCTATATTAATTTTAATGGTGGAGTAAAAGTAGACAGCCTGGAGACTGAGGGGATAAAAAGATTCAGGTGGTGGTAGAGCAAACCACAGTATGTAAGAAAAAATTGACAACTGATAGAAATGAACAGGGCAAGTGAAGAAAATACTGAGAAATCAAATCATATCATACATTCCCACCAGTGGTTTCAATTAGAGTACACACATATGGTGAGCAGATAGGAGGAAAGATAGATCAGGAAGACTGTGTGAAGAGAGAGCAGCTTAGTATAACAGAGATTGGAATCAACACACAACAAGCACTGTTACAAAAAGCCTGAGACCTAGGCCCCAACTGCTTTAGGAGTATTTTTAATTTATTTAATGGGCTCAGTTTGTAATGCTAAATTGAATGAGGAAGGCAGTTGTGATCAATCCTGTACAGAAATGGCTGACAATAGTTTTTAAGCAGATAGCTTCAGCACTGAAGAATTTAACTGCAGAAAAGATGCTAGTGGATAATGTAAAAGTGCCCTTATTATATTGGCCTGGTGTGAATTAAGGGATATCTATGTATTCTGAGAATATTATTATTTTTTTTTTTAATTATAAACACTCAGAATATATTGAGATTAATTCACTAGCTGAAGATTGAATTGCTTATACAGAGTGTTGCAAGGAAGGAAAGTTGTTGAAAAGTATCTTAAACTAATGTCAACCTATTATAGTACTGTACTATTTAAAGTTTTTATCATGATGCATTTAATTAAAAAAAAAAAATAAGAATTAAGATCAAATTAACCATGCTCTGCTTATATTATAAACCCAAAATCTATTTATCACTCCCCTGTGACTGCTGACCTTCTATCAAAATTTATGTTTATTATTCAGATGGAAGAACTGGTTGAAGGCATCCGTTGGGCCTTTATTGACATGCTGGAAAAGGAAAATGACTGGATGGATGAAGACACTAAAATAAAAGCGAAGCAAAAGGTGCAATATTTATTTAATACATATACGCACTATGCATGCTGTTAACAGTACAGGTGAAACTATATTGCAGTGTTTTCTGTAATTTTTTAAAGCTTTTTAGAAGACATTTTATGGAACGAAGTAATCACTAAAAAAATATACTATTAGCAAATTTACTCCATTGGTTTCTGCCATGAATGCCTCAAGAGTAGCATTCTGCCCCTTTAATAATTTTGAAACCAGAGAAGCTATTATTAGTTGCATTTTCAGTTGAATTTGGGAAAATCACTTGAAGCATTCGTTGTGTTGCGCTATTTCAATTGCTTTTGTTTGATTTGTAGATTGCAAACAGCTGAAAGTCTGTAAATGTTAATGATAAACCTAATTTGCTATAGAGGTTGAATCATTTTGATTACAACTTTATATATTTCAAACAGGCTCAAAAAATGTGAGTGTAATACCATTAGAGTATTTTTATTCATTTATATATGTTATTTATCAACTCTATTGCCCTATGAGAGTATGTGTTTTGTTTTTTGGTGATATCTCAAAACCATTTATGGGGTATATGTATACATTTGATTAATATCACTCTGTTGCACATTATTAATAGTGTGTTTACACAATCACTACTTATATATTTATATTCACTTTTATGCAGGGGCGGACTGACCGGTCGGGCACTTCGGACATGGTCCGAGGGCCCGGCCGGGAGGGGGGCGCGCCGCCAGTGCCGCCATCAGGGGGCCCGCCGTCAGGGCTGGATTGCCCCACTGCGGCCGTGGCATCTGTGGACTGTGCACGTAGGTGCCACGGGGTGGCCAGTCCGGTGGCACACTGAGGGGGCCGGCCGCGGTACATACTAAAGCCGTCGGGCCGGGTGGCAGCCTTGCCGGTCCGGCGGCACTCCTGTCACTAATGCTGAGGACGGAAGGAGGGAGGAGCATGTCTCTCTCTCATGCACCTTTGCGGTTTCCACAATTCCCAGCACAGGATGTGGGAACCGCAAGGGAGCATGAGAGAGAGACATGCTCCTCCCTCCTTCCGTCCTCAGCATTAGTGACAGGAGTGCCGCCGGACCGGCGAGTCTGCCACCCGGCAGCTCCAGCATGTACCGCGGCTGGCCCCCTCTGTCTTCTGTTGGTAAATGGGAGGGGGGAAATAAAACAGAGAGGGGGAATAGATAGAGGCAGGGGTAGAGGGAAGAAACAGACAGTGGGAAAATAGAGAGACGGGGGAGGGGAAGGAAAGAGACAGAGGGGGGGAGAGAGTGACACAGGGAAAGGAGGGAGAAAGAGACAGGGGGGAAGAGTGAGACACAGGGGGAGAAAGAGGGGAAATAGAGAGATGGTGGAGGGGGAGAAAGAGACAGAGGGGAAGAGAGATGTGGGGTAGAGAGAGACACAGGGAAAGGGGGGAGAAAGAGACAGAGGGGACAAGAGACACAGAGAGAAAGGAGAGACACATGCAAGGGGAGGGGGAGAAAGAGGCAGAGGCAGAGGGGGGAAGAGAGACTGGGAAGGAGAGGGGAGACATGGACACAGAGGAGCAGTGAGGGGGAGAAAGAAACATACAGAGGGACTGGGGGAGAAAAAAAGGCACACAGAGGGGCTGTATATATCATTGGTGGATCCCCCCAGCCGATCTCTCTCCCCGGTCTGCAGGCACCGTGCGGGCAGCCGGCAGGGGAGGGAAGAAGAGAGGACCCGGGAGCTTAGCCTGCAGCTCCTCTGGGTCCTTCTCATGCAAGCGTTGCCGCGCTTACCACGGCAACGCCCCGGCTCTCGCAAGAGTGAACTCTAACCCTGGAGCTACGGTCTAGAGTTCACTCTCAACACTGCGACCACCAGCGATTCCTGGTGGTCGCAGTAGTGAGAGTGAACTCTAGCCCCATACACACACTGCTTCCACACACACACATCATACACATTCACTCACTGCCCCCCATACACACACACTGTCCCCACACACACCATACACATTTACACACATTGCCTCACACACACATATACTGCCCACCCATACACACAGACCCCCATACACAGCCCCCCATACTAACATTGCCACACACTACAACCCCCCCGCCCCCCCACACACACTGCACCCCTCACACATTGCACCACTGCTCCTATACCCTACTACAGCCCCATATCCCAGCAGACCCCAGGTACATTTTCAAACTGTTCTTAAACGATTTGACTACTTACTCTGGGAGGGGGTCCTGGCCCTCCTGGCACCATAACCACTACACAGAGCAGCAGTGCTTATTGTGCATGGATTGTTTCTTTAAATAATCTACAAGTGCCCCCGTAGCCAGCTGGCCCACAGGCTGGCCAGCCAGCCCACAGGCCACCAGTTAGCCTGCCCACAGGCCAGCCAGGCCAGCAGCCAGCCACAGGCCAGTAGCCAGCCCACAGACCTACAGCAAGCCACAGGCTTACAGCCAGCAAGCCCACAGCCTGCCAGTCGTAGCCAGCAAGCCACAGCCTGCCAGCCGCAGCCAGCGAGCCACAGCCTGCCAGCCGCAGCCAGCAAGCCCACAGCCTGCCGGCAGTAGCCAGCAAGCCCACAGCCTGCCGGCAGTAGCCAGCAAGCCCACAGCCTGCCGGCAGTAGCCAGCAAGCCCACAGCCTGCCGGCAGTAGCCAGCAAGCCCACAGCCTGCCGGCAGTAGCCAGCAAGCCCACAGCCTGCCGGCAGTAGCCAGCAAGCCCACAGCCTGCCGGCAGTAGCCAGCAAGCCCACAGCCTGCCAGCAAGCCACAGCCTTCCAGCCGCAGCCAGCAAGCCACAGCCTGCCAGCCGCAGCCAGCAAGCCCACAGCCTGACGGCAGTAGCCAGCAAGCCCACAGCCTGCCGGCAGTAGCCAGCAAGCCCACAGCCTGCCGGCAGTAGCCAGCAAGCCCACAGCCTGCCGGCAGTAGCCAGCAAGCCCACAGCCTGCCGGCAGTAGCCAGCAAGCCCACAGCCTGCTGGCAGTAGCCAGCAAGCCCACAGCCTGCCGGGAAGCCGCAGCCTGCCAGCCGCAGCCAGCAAGCCCACAGCCTTCCAGGAAGCCCACAGACTGCCAGCCAGCAACAGTAATTAAGGTAAGAGGAGCCAACTTGACCTAGGTATCAGCAAGCTATGTTGTGTTGCTATATTGTAAATAGGAACCAGAGTGTTGGAGAGACCCCCCTCCAGGCCCCCATTAGACTCCATTGTAGTCTCTAATGGGGCCTGGAGTAGATTATTTCTAACACTCTCTAAAGAACACTGAGATAGCCTCTGCTTGAAAGACCTCCCCTCCATGGCCCATTAGCCCTCAATTGTAGTCTTTACTGGGGCCTGGAGGCGACTGTTTCCAGCAGAGGCTATCTAATGGACGCTGAGATGGCCTCTGCTAGAAAGACCCCCTTCCAAGCCTATTAGACTCCATTGTAGTCTCTAATAGGGCCTGGAGGAGATTCTTTCTAACACACTCTCTAAAGGACACTGAGATAGCCTCTGCTAGAAAGACCCCCCTCCATGGCCCATCAGCCCTCAATGTAGTCTCTACTGGGGCCTCGAGGGGATTATTGCACTTTTGTTCTTTGTGTCTAAAGATTGTGTAGGGTGTGGCTGGAGGCGGGACAAGGGTGGGGCTTGCTGCGGAGCATGGGTGGGCCTGTAAGGGGGTCCTTGATTTATTTTGCCTGTGGTCCCTGAGAGTTCTCAGTCCGACCCTGCTTTAATGTATGCATTTTTAGATTTTTATGTGCATTTAAGTCTCCATCTGACATCCTTTTGTTAACTGTGTGATATTGTTAGGTATGGTATGCATAAGACTTAATCAATTTCAGCTGCATTAAATGAGTAAAATTCCTGTTAGATTACACCCAAAACAGATCAGTTTGATTGGATGGATCGATTTGCTCGGTTATAGAATCCAGGAAGGAATTTGGTTTGGCGCAGCTGAAAAGGATTTTTGCACAAGTCTAGTGCGCACACACATGCTTCCATTGAAAAAATGGTTCATTGTGGGCCTGCAAACGTCATATCGGGAGAGAGTAAACATTTAAAATATCAAATTTCTAAAATTTACTTAACTATTGCGCATCATTTTTTTAAATTCTCAGTTTCCTCTCAATAACCTACTTTAACCCTTTAAGTCCGGAGGACGTACTATTACGCCACGCAGAAACCGGCTCTAAACGCCGGCGGGCGTAATAGTACGTCCTCGCTTTTATTGCCGCCCACGTGGCCGGCGGTATTCTCCCGCTGCAGATCGCGGTCGGGGGGGATGCCTGGCCCCCCGGGCAACCCCCCCTGTGGCCGGTGACCGCGATCTGCAGTCTCTGATCGCAGTGACAGGCTGTCACTGCGACCAGTATTCAGCATGTGTCAGCCGATTTCAAATCGGCTGACACATGCGGCCGGCGGCTTTCCCCTTCTGCAGATCGCGGTCGGGGGACTTACCTGGCCCCCCAGGCAGTCCCCCTGGGGTCAGTGACCGCGATCTGCTAGGTCTGAGATCGCAGTGACAGGCTGTCACTGCGATCTCAGAGCGCTCTGATCGCAGTGACAGCCTGTCACTGCGATCAGTGTTACATGTGTCAGCCTATTGGCTGACACATGTAACTGGCACAATGATCCCCCTGCAGATTGGAAGGGGGGAGTGCTTGTACCACCCAGGCACTCCCCCCTGTGGTCAATTACCCAATCTGCAGGAGGTGATCACAGTGACAGACAGTCACTGTGATCACTGATCCTGTGTGTCAGCCAGTGATGTGACATCACTGGCTGACACTGTCTCTGCCCCCTGTCCTGTAAAAAAAATAAAATATTAGTTCAAAAAATAAATAAAAAAAATTACAGTTACAAATAAAATATACTTAGATCATATATATTATATATATATGATCTAAGTATATATATATATATACACATACACACATTTACACATACACGACGTGTATTTAAATATTAATATATATATATATATATATATATATATTAATATCAAATTACACGTAGACTGATACTGATTAAATATATATATAATTATTGTTATATATATTTATATATAATATAAAAAAATATATATGTAAATACGTAAAAAAATAAAATTAAAAAAATATTTAAAAATAAATAATTAAAAAATATATAGATGTGTGTTATTTCGTTCTAACTGTATTGTGATAATAATATATATATATTTATATCAAAATACACGTAGAACAAAATAATATATATCATAATATATATATCTATATACATAAATATATACGTATATATCACTATATATACCTATATATAAATAAAAATATTAAAAAAAAATTATATATATATATACGTATATAAACACATATGTATATATATACATATATTAATTCTACACATATATTTATGTAATAATTTTACATAATTAGGTATCCTAATTAATTACAATTAGCGGGACCTGCCTGACAACCCATGCCGAAAGTATAGGGAATTTAATTTGCTAGCACTATATTTAACCCTATAACTTTCCAAGACACCATAAAACCTGTACATGGGGGGTACTGTTTTACTCGGGAGACTTTGCTGAACACAAATATTAGTGTTTCAAAACAGTAAAATGTATTACAACGATGCTATCGCCAGTAAAAGTGACGTTTTCTGCATTTTTCACGCACAAACAGCACTTACACGGACGATATTATTGCTGCAATACTTTTTACTGTTTTGAAATACAAATATTTGTGTTGAGCGAAGTCTCCCGAGTACAACAGTACCCCACATGTACAGGTTTTATGGTGTTTTCAAAAGTTACAGCGTCAAATATAAGGCTTGTGTTTCAGTTTTTTCACATTAAAATTCGCCAGATTGCTTACGTTGCCTTTGTGACCCTATGGTAGCCCAAGAATGAAAATTACCCCTATGATGGCATACCATTTGCAATAGTAGACAACCCAAGGTATTGCAAATGGGGTTTGTCCAGACTTTTTTAGTAGCCACTTAGTCACAAACACTGGCCAAAATTGGCGTTTTTTGCATTTTTCACACACAAACAAATACTAACGCTAACTTTGGCCAGTGTTTGTGACCAAATGGCTACTAAAAAAGACTGGACATACCCCATTTGCAATACCTTGGGTTGTCTACTATTGCAAATGGTATGCCATTATGGGTGTAAATTTAATTCCTGGGCTACTATACAGTCTCAAAGGCAACGTAACCAATCTGGCGAATTTCAATTTCAAATGTAACGTGCTATATTTGACCCTGTAACTTCCCAAAACACCATAAAACCTGTACATAGGGGGTACTGTTTTACACGTGAGACATCACTGAATACAAATATGTGTATTGTATTGCAGTAAAAGCAAACAGTATTTTGACATCCACAGTTAAAATGTCACATAGAACAAAAAAAAATTAAAAAAAATTTTTTTCCCCCCATTTTTTAATAAATTTTTTATATTAAATTATGTTCAATACCTAAATATTTGATGTTAAATGAAAGCCCTGTTTCCCCTGAATAAAATGATATATAATAAGGGGGGGTGCATTTAATATGAAAGAGGTGAATTACGGTTGGACAGACATATAGCGTAAATGCCAGGTTTTGTTTACGTTTTGTTCTGTTCACAACTTGTACATTTGGCTGCGGTGTTAAGGGGTTAACTTTCTTGAAATTTCTCTTTCTTTTTAATTTTGCCACGCATCAATTTATCAACAAAATCATATTGCTTTTTACAATAAATGTTTACCAAACACATATTTATTTATTATCCTCAAAGGATAGCATTTTCAGCGTGCTCTGAATGCAATATTTCAACAAATCACAATAAGGATAGGGATTAGAATGCATAGGGATTAAGAATAAAAGTGTCATGCTATGGACTGGGTTTTATTATAAGAGTAAAATTTAACACCGGTAATTGATTACCATTTGTACCTTTAACACCTTTTGGAATATTGCTCTTCGTTTACCAGACATATGCTTATCTCTCATAATGTGATCTACACTTGTGATGTTCAGGTGTGATGTTTTAACTCAGACAAATGTAAAGTTATGTAACACGGGAGAAAAAGTAAACCTGGTAATTGTTCACTAAATCACTGTTTATTGATGAATTCCTCTAAAGAGAAGGATGTGGGAGTACGAACAGATGAGACCATTTCCATCTGTGTGCAACTGCAGGCTGCTAATAAAAAGGGAAGGATGTGGTCATGTATTAAGGGGGGAATAAACACAGAAGATCAGATTATGTATTATCTCATATTTATAAATCTTTGTTAAGACGTCACCTTTAAAATGTGGAACAATTGTGCACCTGCTCAGAGGAAAGATTTTACAACAGTGCATATATTTAAAAGATTGGCAACCTAGTTAACAGATTGTAAGATTCTAACTTGGAGTGTAGGCTTAAGAAATTGGGTTGGTCTGGACAACAAGTTGCCAATGAGAGAATTGTATAAATGCAATGCAAAGGCCTATGACAGGTCTATATACTGACCAGCTGCGACATGACAGGTGAAGTGAATATTATTGATTATATTGTTACAATGGCACCTGTCAATGAATGGGATATATTGGGCAGCAAGTGAACAGTCAATTCTTGAATTTCATGTGTTGGAAGCAGAAAAAATGGGCAACCGAAAAGATCTGAGTGACTTTGACATGGGCCAAATAGTGATAGCTAGACGACTGGGTCATAGCATCTCCAAACCAGCAAATCTTGTTGAGTGTTCCCGGTATGCAGTGGTTAGTACCCACCTAAAGTAGTGCAAGGAAGGACAACCGGTGAAACAGCGTCAGGGTCATGGGCACCCAAGGCTTATCAATGCATGTGGGGAGCGAAGACTAGCCCATCTAATATGATCACAGAAGAGCTACTGGTGCTCATATGACTGAAAAACGTAATGCTGGCCATGATAGAATTGCGTCAGAACATACAGTGCATGGAAATAGTGAGGCTGCCATCCTGTAGGTGGCTTTTTTTCTCACACTATAGTGATACATTAAAAAAAGAATTAATAGAGGAGCTAGCCCATTGGTTAATGCTGCTGTGAGTTGATCAGAAAATATGATTTGTCGCACAAAAAGAGCATACTCAATTTATACACGTTCCTTGCATGATCCATTAATTGTTCTAGAGACTCTAAGCTGGGCTAGTACATTGTACCAAAATTGCCAGTAAATATCTAGATAAGTCTTAGTCTCTGTTGTATGCAACATGTGTATGTGACTGTGGCATGTCATATATATGTGCCAGCAGTCCCAATTTTGCCGGCAGAGTCACACATCCTGTCCCCAAAGAAAAAGAGTCAGACGGACCTATTCTAAATGCTCAGATCTGCCCATCAGTTCAATCTGCGGGGCAGATTTGAGGATGCAGGTAGGGACAGGACACAAGGACCATGTACACAGAACTTAGGCTGCTCTCTTTGCATGGTCTGCCTCTCACTGGTAGCTCACCCCTTTCATGAGTGGATGCAGCCCTCTTAATGAACAGGTCTACCCTTCTCTGGGCAGCCTGCTGACTTACCTGCCAAACTCTGTCTTGAATGGCCAGCAGGCAAAGTTGGTAGGTGTGATTTTTCATGACGAAAGAGAAGCATGACTAATCCACAGCATCTGACATACTTGTCACTTAATATATTTATATATTTGCTAGCAAATGACTAGCACAACTTACAGACAAATGTTGTGCTCTAAAGTTCCACTATGTTATATATGGATGGTTACGTATTAAATATAACATAATATACTAATTTGCCTGAGCTTCTAAAGTATATTATTTATGATTAACTGACTTTGAAAACTGGCTGTTACGATTTTTTTTTTTTATGATTTACTGGCTGTGCTTTTAAAAAGAAAACTATCCAAGCTATGCAATATACACTGGAAATATCAATGTTCCATGGAAACAAAATAAAGAATAAATGATCTGCATATTTTCCATTAAACCTTTTCTTATATGTTAAACCTCACTCGAATATGTACGGTTCAGTTCATTAGATGCTAGAACAAATGTCATATATCTTAATATGAGAGAAAAAAAATGGGATATTTACAAGCAGTACCTGTAATGTGAAATGTTCAGCATATAATTTTTCATGGTCTAAGGGCAGTGTTTGCAAAAAGCCATGTGGTTAATTATTGCAGTAAAAATAACTGAATGCTTGGACCCCAATATTATCTGGTGTGCATGGGGAAGACTTAACTTAAGTAGAACTTAAAAAAATATTTAACTGTGCATTCTCTACCCTCAATGTAAAGAAAAAGACAAGTCAAAAGACATAAATCATACTTACCTCCTGGAGTTTTAAAAAATAAAAATAACGAGGGCTTTTATCTGCCCTTGGCAGAATGAAGGGCCTATAGATCAATGTGATTATTAGTTTGAGATTGGCCTGGAAAAGTGTATGATGTCGGGATCTCTCAAATCCCATAAGTTGCTTTTTAAAAAAAAAAATAAAAAAAATCATTTTGCTAGCCAGAGTGATATTGTACGTCTATTGAAGACTTACTCGTAGGCTATATGCAATAGGATATATGTCCTAAATTTGGAGTAGATTTTTTACACCCAATAACATGTAAAACCATCTTTTAATTATCCTCATGTGGTTTGAATAGATAAGTTTTGCTACAACTGGAAGATTTTGTTTTCCGACATAGCAATGAAATATGCTAACTAATAAAGATCAAAATATAGTTTGCAGTAATTCTAATAAATGGCACATAAAATAGTAACAATGAATTAACACCACAATATAAAGTGCTAGTATTTATAATGAAGCCCCTCTCATATTTTCTTGAAAACATTTAATACCAATACAAATACAATTAAAGAGGGGTACTTCTTAATAGTGATAACACTGTCCAACCACCTCAGTGTATAAAAACTTACAAATGTATTGAAAAAGCCTTTAACCCAGGCTGAGGATAACACTGTGGAGCCTAGATCTGCAGTTCAAAGGCACAGTGGGACAATGCACGTCACATACAGTGCAAATACAAACAGAGATGCAGCAAGGATGTCGATCAATATAGTTTTGTAGCAAAATGTAACCCAGTAGAATCCTCTGCATTCTATATGAATACACTGGGTGGTGCTCCTGTTTCTTGCGACGTTTGGAAATGTAAGGTATAACTTAGATGTGTGCACTAACATACTGAATTCCATTCACTGTATTTTCTAGCTCTCCCTTTTCCATTTTGCAATTTTGCTTATTTCATATAGTCTTACAATAATCTGAATATTATCAATACTTATATGAACTAATTTAGTCAGTCCCAAATAGTTAATTACTAGTTAATACCTAGAATAAGTAGAATAAAATAACAGGAACATAATACACTTACATAATATAGTCTAGTATTGTGCTATGAAGCAGCAGAGTAGTATTTGGTTGGACCAATCTCCAGGCTCAGAGCACATGCACACACTCTGAGCCAGGAGGGAGGGAGTGGGGGGTTGGACAAGGGAGGGATTTTTTTTATTTTAAAAGCAGCAAAGTAGGTAGGGTGGGAGTCCAATGAGGGAGAGCGGGAAGTAGTGTGGGAGATAGTTACATAGCTGAAAAGAAACATGTGTCCATCAAGTTCAGGCTTCCTCACATTTGTTTTTTACTGTTGATCCAAAAGAAGGCAAAAAAACCCAGTTGGCAGCACTTCCTATTTTGCAACAAACTAGGGAAAAAAAAATCCGTCTTGACCCCAGAACGACAGTCAGATTTAAAAATTATCCTTGCATATTCTGTTTTTGCAGGTATGCATCTAGTTGATGTTTAACCCCTTAAGGACACATGACATGTGTGACACGTCATGATTCCCTTTTATTCCAGAAGTTTGGTCCTTAAGGGGTTAAACATCTGTACGAAGTCTGATAAAACCACTTCTTCAGACAGAGAATTCCACATCCTTATTGTTCTTATGGTAAAAAACCCTTTCCTTTGCCTTAGACAAAATCTCCTTTCTTCCAGTCTAAACGCATGACCTTGTGTCCTTTGTAAACTCCTGTTTGTGAATAGATTTCCACACAATGGTTTGTATTTGCCACAAATATATTTGCATAATGTTATCATATCCCCACTGAGGCAACGTTTTTCTAAACTAAAGAGATTTAAATTTGTTAACCTTTCTTTATAGCTAAACTGTTCTATTTCTTTTATTAATTTTGTTGCCCACCCCTGTACTTTTTTTTCTAGTGCCATAATATCCTTCTTTAGAACAGGTGCCCAAAATTGCACAGCATATTCAAGATGTGGTCTTACTAGCAATTTATAAAGAGGCCAAATTATATTCTCATCCCGAGAATTAATGCCCTTTTTCATGCATGACAATACCTTACTGGCCTTAGCCACTGCAAGTCCTTCTTGTGTGTGGTTATCTCTAATTTGCTTCCATTAAGGGTATAAGGTGCTTGTTCATTCTTGACGCCAAAGTGCATAACTTTGCATTTTGCTACATTACATTTAATCTGCCATTTAAGTGCCTAGTCCCTCAGTCTATCTAAATCCATCTGCAGCAAAGTAATATCTTGCTCACATTGTATTACTTTACAGAGTTTTGTGTCATCTGCAAACACTGAACCATGACTTTCAATGCTTGTTTCAAGATCATTTATAAACATGTTAAATAGAAGGGGTTCCAAAACAGAACCCTGAGGGACACCACTTGCCACCTCTGTCTAGTTTAAAAATTTACCATTAATGAAAATTCTATGTACTATTTTTAAGCCAATGTTCTGCCCAAGAACATGAATTTTCATTTAGACTGATGTATTTGAGTTTGAACACTAATCTATTGTGTGGACCTGTATCAAACGCCTTGGCTAAATCCAAATAGATCACACTGCAACACCCTGATCTATACTTCTACTTACTTCTTCATAGAATGCAATCAAGTTAGTTTGACATGACCTGTGCTTCATAAAACCATGCTGATAACCATGTTCTTCTCAAGGAATTATTTACTATTATCCCTTAATAACCTTTCAAATACTTTTCCAGCTACAGATGTTAAGCTCACAGGTCTATAATTTCCAGGCAAGGATTTCAAACCTTTTTTGAATATAGGAACCATATCTGCCTTCCTCCAATCCTCCGGAACACTTCCTGAAAGAAAAGAATCTTGAAAGATTAAAATCAGAGGTTAAGCTACCCTTTGCAGACGTGCTCCCAGCGCTGCCCTCACGAGTACAATTTCATTACCTCTGTCGCCAGGGCACATACAGATTACTTGCTCCATGACTACTTCTAAAAAGCAGAATTGGTAATTGACGTTGGAGTAACCCTTTAGTGAGTATCCCTTTAGCTCCCGACTGATTCCTCTCTTGCAACTGTCATTAGTCTAATACTATCCTTACCTTTTGTGTAACTTTACCCCTCTGGCATGTAAGCTTATTGAGCAGGGCCCTCAACCCCTCTGTTCCTGTGTGTCCAACTTGTCTGGTTACAACTACATGTCTGTTCGTCCACCCAATGTAAAGCGCTGCGGAATTTGTCGGCGCTATATAAATAATAACATAATAGTAATAATTAGACTTATCACTTGCCTTTATTTATACTTATTATATTATATTTTTTTAATATCATTTATATATTATTTCATACAATATATGTATAAATTTATATAAATTATATTTTCTTCCTTGTGCCAGATCTTTTTATCTGGGTGCCGCCATTTTGTTCTCCTCTGTCCATGATGTCTGATGTTTTCCTTTCTCCGGAATGAAATTTACTGATGGATTATGGGTAAATTTGATTGGCACGTGAAGAGAACCTTATATATGCTCTGAACATTGTCAAGTTTTTTTAAACTGGTATATATAAGGAAAAGTAGTATCTACTATTCCTAGAACTCTTAAAAAAAAAAAAAAAAGAAAGAAGATTCAGAAACAGTTTTCTATATAGAAGCAGAACAGATAGTTTATTCTTGATGACAGTGGTGCTTCATCTGAGTATGTCCCATTTTGTATTCAATTTCAATTCAATTCCTTACTCAGGCTCAAAAGAATATATTTGTGCCCACTGAGGAAATGCTGCCTCTCAGATTGCTGTACAAGATTGGAATAAACATTCCTCTCTCAAATCTCTGGGGTAGTTTTTCCATAAGAGAAATTAGTTTTCTTTTAAATCTCTGCAGAAAAAGGGTAACTTTAAAATGACAATACAAATCTCCTGTACTTATTTGATACAAGCTGGTTGGTTTAAACATTAATTTAGAGGTAACACAATATTGTTTTACTTAAAGCCCAGGAGATCACCATGTAGTGTGTTTAGCGAGCCTTTTCTATAAACTGGCATTAGAACAATCAGAATAAAATAATATATCTCTGGGCAACAACCCCTTCAAAAGTTGAAATATTATTACCAAGGTAACAACTGTCTACATTCATATCCTCTAGGGGTAAACAAGCTATATTTCCATGTACTTTGGGAATGCTTAATTATATTCCTATCTTCTCGGTTACCTCGGTTGGAATATAATTTGCTCTCAACACGTTCAAGGGATTAAAAAACAAAAACAAACTGTGTATCAGCGCTTAGTGAATATACCCCTATATTTTTAAACACAGGGTTCAGCACAAAAATGTCTTATTTGACAAAGAGTTCCAAATTCAGTCTTAATTAAGGGTTCTTCCAAAAGTCCACAAGGATTAGTTGTTGCAACAGTAGCATATATGTAAAATCTGTGTCTTTATACGTATCCAAACCTTAAAAAAGAGAAGATACTGACATAGCGTAATATTGTTACAGCTTTATTTCCCATGTGCAAAACCCCCCCTTAAGAGAAACTCTTACAATAAAATATTGTGAAGCTTATCTCTAAGATTCACAGTAAAAGAAAGATTCAAACAGAGTGTCAATGGAAGAGTTGATGATTACCGTTCCGTGGATGCAGATTTTCCTGAACCGATCCTGTGCACTTAGATCGGTCCTTACCAAGAACGCCGGCTTCCAGACACTGCTGCAATCGTTGCAAATTCAAAAGTCACGCCAAAAAAACACGATCTACGCGTTTCGCTCGTTAGACCGAGCTTTTTCAAGATGAGGTGTTTTGGGGGACAGTAGGTGTATATAACCACCTTTCAATTAAAAAATCAATTGATATATTTATGTATCTTCTCGTTCTATAATTACAATTCAATTTTCATAATAACGTAAAGACAATTAAATTCCACTTAAATACATATAAAAATTGCAATTGACTGTTTTACTTCATTAAGAGCAGACCATCTTTTCACATCTAATGAAGCCGATCCGTTCAGATCTGTATTGCAATGATACAGGTCCTCTCCTGCTTTATATCGCATTCTGACTAGGCATTAAGTTACAATATTTGTCAGATAATCAAAAATATATATAAAATGCAGTTAGCTATTTCACTTCATTGTGAACGGACCGTCCTTTCATAGCTAGTGGGACTCATCCGTTTAAATCTGCTCTGCGGGAGGACAAGTCCTCTCCTGCTCTACATAGCATACTGACTAAACATTGGATCAAACTGTTTTACATTCCATATTAAACATATATTAAGAATATATACAGATTAAAAGATAATACATAAAATTAAAAAATTAATAAAATAATTTGAATCAAAACAATAATTTTGCAATAGAATGGCAGCAAAAAACTGTAAAAAATGCGTGTTAACCTCAGATCTAACAAATAATTCACATATAAGGTTATCTGTACATACAGCACATTCCATAATGCCTTAGTTAAAGGTACAGTCCTTCTTTCTGAGTAACCGAAAATATATTTAAAAAACATGCAATCCGTTTACCAGTAATATTATATGTGCATGATTAATCAAATCAAACTATATAGTTATAAAAATGCAATCAAAAGTAAGTAAATAATCCATCTTACTAGAAACCATTACTAAAAATTATATCTAATATCTTTATAAAATATGTGCCGTTTCAAATTCTGCATTAAGTCCTAAAGGTGCCAAGGTTTTTAATGTGTAGATCCAGTACATTTCCCTATGCAACACGTTCTTTATTAAGTTCCCCCTCCAGGGGACTTTAACATTCTGGATACCACAATACGATAAAAACCATGGGTTATTATTGTGGTAAATTTTTAAATACTCTGATAGTGAGTGTTTTTCGAATTTTCTATTAATATTGTATATATGTTCCCCCAATCTTATTTTTTAGCATTAGTTTGTCCCACATATTGTAAACCACAAGTGCAGCCCAATAGATAAATAACCTGTTTTGAGTTGCAGGTTATACACTCCTTGATTTTATATGTCCTTCTCGTTACAGTTGATGTAAATTCAAAAATGGCCCCAAAAGGTGGACCTATCAGTTTACATATTCTACATGATCCACATTTATAAAAACCCATCTGTGAATCTCAAAAAAAAATTTCAGGGGATGGTCTGATATGGCTATGTACCAGTTTATTCTTTAGGGTTGGTGCTCCCCTAAATATAATTTTAGGTTTCGCTAGTAATATAGAATTTAATTGTGGATCTTGTTTCAGCAAATCCCAATTTTTCAGGACTGCCTTCTTAATATAATTAGTCTGGGCATTAAAATCGAAAACGAGGGGACAAACAAACTTATCGCTATTTTTATCATTGCATTTATCCTTTGACTCCAAAATCTCCATCCTAGTCTTATTAGACACTTTCTCTGATGCTCTATTAAGTAAACCTGAATCATACTTCTTCTCTGTAAACTGTGCTTTTACTTTCTTAAGTTGTTCCTTACACACATCTTCATCTGTGCAGTTCTTTTTAATTCTTAAAAATTGGCTATAGGGAACTCCCTATAGCCAAGAAGGATAGTGACAGCTAGATTTTAAAATGAAGCTGTTAACGTCTACAGGTTTGAAGAAAGTCTTAGATTTTAAAATGTCATTTTCTACATATAGCACCAAATCTAGAAACTCCACCTGTTCTTCACTGTGTGAATGTGTGAAGGACAAGTTAAAATTGTTCTGGTTAAGATATCCTAAAACTTCTAACAGATCTGCCTCCGTGCCATCCCAAATGAAAAAACAATCATCTATGTACCGTCTATATAGGACTAGGTTTGCTCCCCAGCGATGTCCCTGCCAGATAAAAAGATCTTCCCAATATGCCATAAAAATATTGGCATAGCTGGGTACAAACCTAGTCCCCATAACCGTTCCATTGATCTGCAGGAAAATATCCTCCTTATACCAAAAAAAAGTTATGTGTTAGAATACAATCCATACATTCCAAAAAAATTCAATCTGTTCCATACTTAAGGTCTGATTTTCATACAGAGTGTGTCTAGTTGCACGTAGCCCCAAATCGTGTTGGATTATAGTATATAATGAGGTCACGTCACATGTAACTAGCCAAAATCCTTTTTTCCAGGTAATTCCTTCAACTAATTTCAAAAGAGCCCCACTATCTTTAAGATAGGATTTCGAGAGCTTAACAAATGGTTGTAACAGCACATCTATATATTGTGAAAGATTAGATGTTAAGGAATCTATCCCTGAAATGATAGGTCTTCCAGGGGGCTGTGAAATGCTCTTATGTACTTTGGGAAGATAATAAAATACAGGTTTCTTTGCATGTATGACCATAACAAAGTCAAGTTCTTTTTTAGTTAGAATCCCCATAAAACTTCCCTTCTCCAATAATGTAAGCAGGGAGTTTCTGAAGTCCATAGTTGGATCCTTCTTCAGCCATTTGTAAGTGCTCTCATCATTTAAAATCCTGTTACATTCAATATTGTAATCTTTGGTGTTAATTACCACTTTGCCCCCCCCTCCCCCCCCCCTTTGTCGGCTGGTTTTATTGTAATAGTTGTATTTTCCTCTAATTCTTTAAGGGCGTTTTTTTCCTGTTTTGTCAGGTTAAATTTATGACCTGATATCCTCTCTGGAATTTTTTCCAAATCTGCAATAACCGCCAAACTGAATGCGTTCATAGGTGCACTCATTTGGTTACTGGGGCAGAATTTAGACTTATTTCTCAAATCTGTATGCTGGAAAATATCTGTAGGAAGTTCTCTTATATTAGAAATCGGATTATTGAGGAAAAAACGTTTTAACAACAATTTTCTCATAAATCTTTGAACATCTAAAAAATTAGAAAAGGGATTAGATTTTTTCGTGGGGGCATATTTTAAACCTTTATTCAAGTATAATCTGATCTTTCGTTAAGGTCACATTTGACAGGTTAAAAATTCCTGTCATTGTTACCATTTGGTTCTTTTTCTGGATTCTTTTTCCCCCACTACATCCCCTAAAAGGGGTCTTTTCTTTCTGTCTGGATAGTTTATGTTCGTAATTTGATGAACATAAACTATCCAAGGGATTATTTCACTTAGGGATTATTTCACTTAGACGGCCACAAGAGGTGCTTCCTGGGTCAGTGCTGTACAGTAAGCAGCACTGGCATTCAGCTTCTCCTTGCCCTCCGTGGGGACGCTGAACGTTCCCCATAGAGGTACATGTATTCAATGCATCTCTAAGAGGAGTTGCTGATTGGTGCAGCGCAGCGTTTTGCACACATGAGCAATAGGTTCCCAATTAATTTTTTTTTTAATATATTGGCTAATCCTCAAAATTTCCCAAAATCAAAATATCTTAGCCATGGAGGCAGAACCAGGCGGGGCCAGCCACGGCGAGACTGGAGCAGCGGGAGAGAAAAGGTGAGTAAAATCATTTTAGTAAATAATTTTGTCGGTGTTCTCATGAAGGCTAACATTATATACCTCTTTTATTGTAATTTTTTACACTTTGTGACAACATCCCAGTGCATTTGAGCTTTATAAATTCTTATACAGTTGTGCTCAAAATTCTGCGTACTCTGGCAGAAACTGTGAAATTTTGACATTGATTTTGAAAATATGACTGATAATGCAAAAATTATTTTATTAAAGGATAGTGATCGTATTAAGCAATTTAGCACATCATTTGTTTTAAATCATAATGATATCAGAAATCACCCTAATGAATATGATCAAACGTTTACTTACTCTTGAATGTTTGGCCTTGTTACAGACACACAAGGTGATACACACAGGTTAAAATGGCAATTAAAGGTTAATTTCCCAAACCTGTGACTTTTTAAATTGCAATTAGTGTCTGTTTATAAATAGTCAATGAGTTTGTTAGCACTTAGCAGGCTAGATACTGAGCCATGGGGAGCAAAAAAGAACTGTCAAAAGACCTGCGTAACAAAGTAATGGAACTTTATAAAGATGGAAAGGGATATAAAAAGATATCCAAAGCCTTAAAATGCCAGTCAGTACTGATATGTCACATATTAAGAAGTGGACAATTCGGGCATCTCTTGATACCAAGTCAAGGTCAGGTAGACCAGGAAAGATTTCAGCCACAACTGCCAAAAGAATTGTTCGGAATACAAAGAAAAACCCACAGGTAACCTCAGGAGAAATACAGGCTGCTCTGGAAAAAGACGGTGTGGTTGTTTCAAGGAGCACAATACGACGATACTTGAACAAAAATGATCTGCATAGTCGAGTTTCCAGAAAGAAGTCTTTACTGCACCAGAAAGCCTGGTTACAAAATGCCCTACAACACCTTGACACGCCTCACAGCTTTTGTCACACTGTAATTTGAATTGGCGAGGCCAAAATAGAGCTTTATGGTCACAACCGTGTTTTTTCTTTTTACTTTTACAGGTAAGAGTCATCTAGGAAAAGGTTTTAGATTTTACAAGGTTTGATTTCCTGTTGATAATTGGTAAGGCATTTAATGGACAAAAGGCATACTGCACAGTCTGTGTCTTCACATAATTCATTTTTTGCACTTTCAGATTGAAGTGGTGTTAAGGAGAAAGGCTCAGGCACCAAGTTTGTGGAACCACCATCCTCAATGCCTTGGGTGAGCAAGAGTGCAGCCAATGACACAAAGGACAAGATGTGGCCTGATAGAAAGCAGTTGTTGTTGTTGGGGCATTCTATCTCAAGAGGTGTGGAGTTGGACAATAGTGGCTTTGTGAGATGTCTTCCTGGAGCTACTGCTCATAGAGACAGGAGATGTATTTGTAATATGTTTTTAAGCATGTAGAGAAGGAAGGGGAATTGGATGTACTTGTCCATCTAGGGACATATGATTTGGCTTGTAATGAGGTTTCTGAGGTAAAGGAAGTGTTTTGTGTTCTTGCCAATGATATATGGAAGGTTGTGTCCACACTGTCATTCTCTGAAGTTCTGCCTGTGTATAACATTCAAAATGACAGTTGGATGGGTATTAGGGACTTTAACTTGTGGCTTGGTGAACGGTGTCGGGAGCAAGGATTTGGCTTTCATTCTCATTGTAGCTTTTTTTGGAATAGAAATAAACTGTACAAAAAAGATGGTTTGCATCTTTCTCAAAAGTGAACAAATGTTCTCAGCGAGCAGTTCAGAAGTTTTGCTAGGATGTATTTAAACTAGGAGGGGGACAAAAGAGTGATAAAACATCAATCCAACTGCCCCCCAAAACAAGGTCAGAAAGTAACTGTAGCGAGTGTGTTAATAAATGATAAGCTTAGTGTTAAGTCTACAAATGTTTGCAGTTTAGGGAATAAGATCCATGAAAGTGGCAATAATGGCAACTGAGAATGTAGATATAGTGGCTGTTACTGAGACATGGTTGTGGCGAAACCAACCTCGCCACTGTGCACTGGAGGAGCCTGGTTGCTCGCCTGCTCCCTTTAGACTATGGCCCCTGTTCTTTTTCCCTGCAGAAAGGCTGGTTTGTACCTTTCTGCGGACTGTTAAAGCCATGCTACCCCAGATAGCTATGCCATGGAGCCCAGCCGTATACTGAAAGACTGTATGAAAGACTTTGGCTCCATGGCGGTTGAGCTGTATGTATGTGATCTGAGCGCCATCCGGTAATCATGTGCGCTCAGATCTAAGCTATCTGGGGGTAGGTAGAATGTGTATGTTCTATGTGATAAATGTAACAGTATGTATTTTTATGTCTTTTATTGTCCTTTGTCTGCCATGTGTCTAATGGAGTTTTGCCTCTGTCCTTGGAGATAATTTGATTACTTCTCAATTATCTCCAGGATAGAAGACTCTGTGGAACTGGTTTCGGGCAGAAAAGCCATGCTTCATTTGGTCACAAAGGACTTCGATCTATCTTTTGAACCAATGGACCAATTTGGATGATTTTGACATATGTTTGTATTTGGAGTATGGTGATTATGAAAATGTATGTTTCATGTTTGTGACATGTATATTTTAGAAGTTATAAATATTGTGTAAAAACGATATTCCTCTGCCTGTGATAATGAGATTACCCATTGTGTTCAGTAATCATATCACAGGCAGAAGGGAGGATTTTGTGTGGGAGTGTCTGTGTGTATTGTACTGATTGATTGGTTGTTCTGTAATACCCTGTGGGCTGTACTGTGGTTGTGGATTGGGAATAAAAGAGACTGTATGTGCCAGGACAGTGAGTTCCTGCTTAACCCTCAAAGTGAAATGTCGTCTCATTCTTGGGGGGGGGAATTTGATTGTATGCCGATTGCCAGGAGTGTAAGATGTTCATAGGGCTTTTCCTGTTCGGCTGCTTCCAGTGTTTGTGTGTCTCTTGTTCAGGAGTTGGTGAATTCGTGCAGTTTACAGTTCGGGAGATTGGTGATTGCAGTAGCTGCTTGTCTATCTGGAAGGGGATTATCGCCTAAACGGTTTTTAACCTCTGGTGAGCAAAACGGTCCGTTACAATGGTATAATGAGAAAAATGACTGGGACATAGCAATACCAGGGTACTCTTTATATAGAAAATACAGGGAAGGCAGGAAAGGGGGAGGGGTGGCCGTGTATGTGAAGGATAGCATAAAATCTAACCTAATAAAATTTAGTGAGGCGAACATAGAGTCTGTTTGGGTTACGTTAGAATTTGCTAAGCACACAGTAACTTGTGTAGGTGTGATTTATAAGCCCCCTTGACAAATAGAAGAGTAAAATAATCTACTAGTTAAGGAAATAGCTAAAATGACAATGAAGGGGGAAGTCATCATCATGGGTGACTTTAATCTTCCTGATGTGAACTGGAAAACCAAAATAGCTGCTTGTGCCAAGAGCACACATATTCTAAACTCCCTACAGGGATTGTCTCTAAAACAAGTCTTTGAGGAACCAACTCGTAAGGAAGCCATACTAGATTTAGTGTAACTAATGGACATTTAGTATCAGATATTACTGTAGGTGAAAGTTTAGGATCTAGTGATCACCAGTCAGTATTTTTAATATAAGAAAAGTGACTGAGTCACAACACACAAAAACAAAAGTTTTAGATATGACAAAAAAGACACTTCTAAAATTAGAATATGCATAAAGGAGTCCTTATCAGACTGGAGCAGTTTAAATGGAGTCCAGGAGAAATGGGATTATTTAAAAGTTGCACTACTGAAAGCAACAGAATATTTTATTAGGCTTGTCAGGAAGAACAGAAAAAAAAACAAAAAAAACACTGTGGTATTCAGCAGAATTGGCCAAAATAGTAAAAAACAAAAAGTTAGCATGTAGTAATAAAAAAACTTAGAGTGAGGAAGACAGACACATCTATAAGATTAGGCAGAAAAAGGCAAAGCAAGTTATAAGAGCCTCAAAATCACAAACAGAAGAGAAAATAGCACAGTCAGTAAAAAAGGGGGATAAAACATTTTTTAGATACATAAATGAGAAAAAAAAGTAAAACAAGAATTAGATTAAAAACAAAAGAAGGAAGGTATGTAGAAGAGGATAAAGGTCTGGCTGACTGCCTTAATTAATGTTTTTGTTCAGTATTTACAGTTGAAAATGAAGGAGAGGGACTTCAGTTAAGAAAAAAGGACAAATGGATAATTTGGTACACGTGAGTTTACAGAGGAAGAGGTTCTATTTCAACTGTCAAGAGTAAAGACAAAAAGGTTGATGGGGCCTGATGGGATATACCCAAAGTTATTAAAATAACTTAGTGGTGTACTAGCAAAACCATTTATGGATTTATTTAACCAATCATTATTAACAGGAATAGTCCCAGAAAATTGGAAATTAGCTAATATTGTACCCATTCTCAAGAAAGGTAGTAGGGAGGGTCGGGCAACTTCAGGCCAGTTAGCCTTACTTCAGTAGTGGGGAAATTGATAGAAACTATGTTAAAGAACAGAATTGTACATCTAAAATCACATGGATTTCATTGCATTGGGAGAGTCACCATCCTTACAGGCTGAAAGCATCAATCCCATATGGACAATACTTAAGGGCAAGAAGAAATTGCTCTGAGGACTCAGCGTACTACCAAGAATGCCAATCACTGAAACTCCGGTTTAAGGCCTTAGGGTATCCAAACAGGGTTTTGAAAAAGGCATACCAACGGGCCAGTGGGACAAACAGATTGGAAAGTTTGAGGACCACACGCCCAAAAACTAGTTCCTCGACCCCGAGATGTATTGCCACCTTTGACGGGGGCTGGGGAAAAATGATACAGACCTTTTCCAACCACTGGCCAATCCTTACACACAACCCTGTTTTGAAGAAATCATTACCGAGCTACCCATCTATCACGGCCCGCAGGTCAAGAAACCTGAAAGATCTCCTAGTTCACAGTTTTTTAGCTCCTATTCCAATTGAGCCCAATTGGCTCACGAATACAAAGGGTACATACAGATGTGGCCACTGTAAAGCCTGCCCGTTCATTACCCCTTCCAAGTCAACTACCTCTACGCAATCAAAGATTATCATTAAAACCAATGCACTGGTCAATTGCAGTACCACTCGTCTAATATATCTGATCACATGTACATGTGACATCCAGTACATTGGCAAAACCATCCAACCTTTTCGTCGAAGGATCCTTCAGCATATCAACTCTGTAAAGAATATCATCACACCAACCCCTGTGGCAAAACATGTCATAAATTTTCACCAGGGCAATACTGACAATCTAAAATTCTAGGCTATTGAGAAGCTGATCCCTAACCCTAGGAAAGGGAACTTCAATCAACAATTACTACAAAAAGAATCTAAATGGATATATTCCTTTAGAACCCTCGCCCCCCAGGGACTCAACGAGGAGTTTAACTACACACCCTTCATACATTAGTTATATCTAGTTCCCATACTCAAAGATTCTCTCTCTTTTTTTAACCTAAGCTCTCTCTGTCATCATTTCTGGCACTCCATAATCATAAATAAGTATATGTACATATCATAATATTTTTTTATCAATTATCTTTAATGACCCTTTGAGTATTAATACATTTTTTTTAATCTCTAGATATTGCAGAAATCGTCAATACTAAAAGGACGTCTACTGATATATTCATATACATGTTACATACTGGACATATACCATAGATCTATATATATATGTCCATTACAATATATAATAGCATCTAACATAAGGGAAAAGATCCAGTATTCCCTGCTTAAGTTTTTAGTATCGTTTATCATGCTAAACAAATATGAATATTTTTTCGACCTTTTGGAGAATAGGACAATAATTTGAATTGTCTCTGGCCGTACATCTGTGGATATTCCATGTTAAAATAATCGCCCAGCCTGTGTACATATGGATCTCGGACGACACACGAATGTGATGGATCACATATCTATATGGGATACCATCCACCATTACACACAGATGGTATTTTCAGTTACATATCGGTACAGTTGCTATATATATTGCAATCAGTATAAATTGTAAATACGGCACATGATGAGGGTCTGAACCAAGCCACCCACCTATCAGGCTGTATGATAATATGCCTTTGACTCTACAGATCAATTACGACCATCCTACTAAGTAGACAAGCAAAAACCTACTGATCGGGCAATAGTGGCTCCACGTACATGTAACTAAATTTTCTTTTGCATGTCACTCACTTTGAACATGCCACCTATCCTCCTACACTGTGTATCCATTCACTGGATACATGCCGACATATTTGTTTCACTTTTTGTGAAATTTTGCAAACACAATACGGACGGAGGGGGATGGCCCCTCCGGACCACCGTCTTTCGTCAGAACTAACTGATGACGTCGACGTTCTTGTGACTTCAATTAAAGGTTTGGGCACCCTATTTAATAGCCCGCTGGAAAACAATCTCGTTCCCCTTGAGAAGCCGCCTTACCGGCGAAACGCGCGTCGGGGTGTTTCTGTTCCCTCCTAATATTCCACTCTCTGCACTAGCAGTTAATATTTTTGAATATTCGGATTTCTAACGATAACCATATATAGGCTGTGGGTGAATCGGGAGGGATACTAAAGCTGTAGCCACCTATATGGATTGTGGTTATAACTTCCTTTGCGTGATTAACGCAATGTACGTCTGATAAGACTTTACTCTGGTTATACTTTAGCTATTTAGACGCAAGCTAGTGAGTTGTTTCTTAGGGAGGTGCCCTTGAAGGCACAGTTAGTATCTATTATCCGACTAACTTGTGATTAATTTATAACTCTCTCCTCCTGCACCTTTCTATTTTCTGTAGTTAGCTCTCCTACCTGGTAGGTGCCCTTGAAGGCACAGAGATATATATATCTTCCTATCTGTCTTTTCTCCTTACTTATTTTAGGGTTACTCACAATATTTACTACCCAGAGGAGGCAGCAGCTCAGAAATAGGAGATACCACGACCATAGCTTGCGGTGCAGTATAACTCTAAGACAGCATTTAGACAGCACCTGTCTCCTGTCCTAACTACTGCTATAGATAATACTTTTTGCAATCTGACAAATTACATCGAGACATTGCTAGTCATTACGGCAGAGACATTACTCAGACAGCACTGTCTCTTGCTTTGTGACCACAGTTATAGACAGTACCCTATAACTCTAGGACAGCATTTAGACAGCACCTGCCTCCTGTCTTACAGCTATAGATAATATCTTTCGCAACCTGACAAACTACATTGAGGCATTAGTAATCATAACGGCAGAGACATTACTCTGATAGCACTGTCTCCTGCCGTCTGACCACAGCTATAGACAGCATTTTTGTGCAGTTGTACGAACTGCCGAAAGTACTACCAGTCGTGACAGTAGAGACATTGCAACGATTAACCTAAGAGTAGCTGTGTTTCAAGTGCTGTTGATTTTCGTTTTTAAACCTTCTTTTTCTGCATAGCACTTCCGTATGCTCCTGTATGTACTTATACAGACGGTTTAGGAGTGGATATACGAAATAATCACTTTGTATCTTGTTCACTAATAAATATATTTTTTATTTTACTTTAATTCAATTTCTCTGGACATACGTATACTTTATAGGCAGTGTTCCTCGCTCTCCTTTTTTCTCAACCAATTTCCATGTAGGGTTAACCCCTTCACTGCCTAGATATATTTTTACACTAGGCTCCCATTTTTGTAACACATGGATTTCAAGATCAAAGACAACATGGGTTTACTTCAGGGCGATCATGCAAAACTAATCTTATTGATTATTTTGATTGGGTTACTAAAATAATAGATCAGGGTGGTGCAGTAGGCATTGCTTACCTATATTTCAGTAAGACTTTTGACATTGTTCCACATAGAAGACTCATCAATAAACTGCAATCATTAAGTTTGGATTCCAATATTGTTGAATAGGTAAGGCAGTGGATGAATGACAGGCAACAGAGGGTTGTAGTCAATGTAATATATTCAAAGAAATGTCTAGTTACCAGTGGGGTACCTCAGGGATCTGTACTTGGACTCATTCTCTTTAATATTTTTATAAGTGATATTGCAGAAGGTCTCGATGGTAAGGTACGTCTTTTTGCTGATGATACTAAAATTTGCAACAGGGTTGACGTTCCAGGAGGGTAAAGCCAAATGGCAAATTATTTAGGTAAATTAGAAAAATGGTCAGACCTGTGGCAACTGACATTTAATGTGGATAAGTGCAAGATAATGCATCTTGGGCGTATAAACCCAAGGCCAGAGTATAGAATATTTGATACCCTGCTAACCTCAACATCTGAGGGAAGGGACTTAGTAGGAGTAATTATTTCAGATGACTTAAAGGTAAGCAGACAATGTAATAGAGCAGCAGGAAATGCTAGCAGAATGCTTGGTTGTATAAGGAGAGGTATTAGCAGTAGAAAGAGAGAAGTGCTCATGCCACTGTATAGAACACTGGTGAGACCTCACTTGGAGTATTGTACGCAGTACTGGAGACCGTATCTTCAGAAGGATATTGATACTTTGGAAAGAGTTCAGAGAAGGGCTACTAAACTGGTTCATGGATTGCAGGATAAAACTTACCAGGAAAGGTTAAAGGATCTTAACATGTATAGCTTGAAGGAAAGACGAGACAGAGGGGATATGATAGAAACATTTAAATACATAAAGGGAATCAACACAGTAAAGGAAGAGACTATATTTAAAATAAGAAAAACTACCACAACAAGAGGACATTAAAGACATTAAGTCTTAAATTAGAAAGACAAAGGTTTAAACATAATTTCATTAAGTATTACTTTACAGAGAGGGTAGTGGACGCATGGAATAGCCTTCCAGCTGAAATGGTAGAGGTTAACACAGTGAGGGAGTTTAATCCCTTAAGGACCAAACTTCTGGAATAAAAGGGAATCATGAATTGTCACACATGTCATATGTCCTTAAGGGGTTAAGCATGTATGGGATAGGCATAAGGCTATCATAGACTTAAGATTAGGCCAGGGACTAATTAAAAGTAATTTGAAAATTGGGCAGACTAGATGGGCCAAATGGTTCTTATCTGCTGTCTCATTCTATGTTTCTATGACAGTAGTCAACAAGGCCTATAGTGAAAAGAATACTATCCCCACTTTGAAGCATGGTGGTTTCTCATTGATGTTTTTGGGGGGTGGGGAACTCTAAAGGCTAGGGGAATCTTTTGAAAATTGATTGCAAGATGAATGGAGCATGTTATCAGAAAATACTGGGGGACAAATTTGCATTCTTCTGCACGAAGGCCGCACATGGGATGCTCCTGGACATTCCAGTATGATAATGACCTTAAGCACAAGGCCAAGTTGACCCTCCAATGGTTACAGCAGAAAAAGGTGAAGGTTCTGGAGTGGCCATCACAGTCTCCTGACCTTAACATCATTGAGCCACTCTGGGGAGATCTCAAATGTACGGTTCATGCAAGATGACCAAAGACTTTGCATGACCTGGAGGCACTTTGCCAAAGCGAATGGGCAGCTTTACCACCTGCAAGAATTAGGGGCCTCATTACAAAAGACTGCATGCTGTTATTGATGCTAAAGGGGGCAATGCAAAGTATTAAGAACTAAGGGTATGCAGATTTTTTAACAGGGGTCATTTCAATTTTTTCTTTGTTGCCATGTTTTGTTTTATGATTGTACCATTCTGTTATAAACTACAGCTCAACATGAATCCCATAGGAAATAAGAGAAATGTGTTTTGCCTGCTCACTCATGTACACTCGGTACATATATTACCAATTCTCCAAGGGTATGCAAACTTTTGAGCACAACTGCATATACCCCACGTACTATTGAAAATTGATTATACTTTGAAGAGAATCGATATACCTTTGTGGAAAGACATTGCTTCAGTGTACACTGAGGAAAGACATTGCTTCAGTGTACACTGCTTTGTATAAATAAATTAATCTAGAAATCTGAGGACTAGTAATTTCTCCTGGGTTCTAAGTGTGTTTTAGAAAACATCTACATTTCAATTGGAAGAAGCGTGGCGAAAGGCATGACTTACTAGTAATAATTTCTAATATGTAATTTAGAACATAGATTGATTGCTAATTAAGAGCCCTGGGGGTGCGCTCTGCCCAGGTGCGCTGTAGATTTCCAGATTTGCAGTGCTATGCTCAGTCCCCCTCAGGTAGACCCCACCCCCAATTGTTCGACCCTCCCCTTCTGCCACACAGCGCTGATTGTACAGGGCCTAACGATAGGGGTCGGTATCTACCTGAGGGGGCATGGCCTAGTGCACCACACCCTGCCTTTCTATGGTTAAACTGGATGATCCACACCCCCTCAGGGTTGATTCTGTTCTAAACAAATCTATTGTACATCTATATACATTAAAAACACCTTACTGTGAGTATTATTCTTTTGGAGCTCTGTTATCTACTAAAACACACCAACAATGTGGAGCTTCTAGAAAAGAGGGACATTAGGAAAGCAAAGAGGGACAGAGGGATTTGAGCTCAAATGGGGACTGACTCTCAAAAACAGGGACAATGGGGAGGTATACATTAAGTAGAAGTATATTTATTACACAACTTTCACCTGGTTATTTAGAAAGGCTGAGTTTGCCTAAAAACAACCGAATATTATAAATTACTACTAACAGGTACATATTAAACACATTTATTAAGTAAGAAATGGACGAAGGTAAATTTAAAACTACCGTATATACTCGAGTACAAGTCGAGTTTTTCAGCACATTTTTTGTGCTGAAAACCCCCAACTCGACTTATACTCGAGTCAATGTCTGTATTATGGCAACTTACATTGCCATAATACAGACCAGGACCACCGGGCTCATTACAAGCCCGGCGGTCCTGTTGGGGGCTGCAGAGAGCTCTTACTTACCTTTCCTGCAGCTCCTGTCAGCTCCCTTCTCTCACCTCCGGTCTGGTCAGCTCCCCCGTCAGCTCCACTGTAAATCTCGCGAGAGCAAAGAGAGACCGCAAAACTTACAGTGGAGCTGACAGGGGAGCTGACCGGACCGGAGGTGAGAAAAGGGAACTGACAGGAGCTGCTGTAAAGGTAAGTAAGAGCTCTCTGCCAGCCCCCCTCCTACACAGCCCATCCACTGGACCACCAGGGAATGAGAGCCCCCCTCCCTGGCCAGCTAACAAGCAGGGAGGGGGGACGAAAATAAAATTAAATAATAATAAAAAATGTAATAATTAAAATTTAAAAAAATTAAATAAAATAAAAAAATACTAATTTTTTTAAATATTAAAATAAAAAAAATTCAAATATTAAAATAAAACAATTCAAATATTAAAATAAAAAAAATTAAAATAATAAAAATGCCCTCCCCTTACCCAGTTCACACACACTACACACACAAACACATAAACACACACTTGTACAAACACACACTCTGCATTATATACACACACTCATATACACACACACACACACACACTCTGCATTATATACACACACACACACTCATACAAACACACACACTGCATTATATACACACACTCATATACACACACACACACACACTCTGCATTATATACACACACACACTCATACAAACACACACACACACTGCATTATATACACACACACTCACACACACACACACACTGCATTATATACACACACTCATACAAACACACACACTGCATTATATACACATACTCATATATACACACACCCACACTCTGCATTATATACACACACACACACTCATACAAACACACACACTGCATTATATACACACACTCATACAAACACACACAATCTGCATTATACACACACACACACACACTCTGCATTCACACACACACACTCTGCATTATATACACACAGAGTGTGCGTATATAATGCTGAGAGTGTGTTTGTATGAGTGTGTGTGTATATAATGCAGAGTGTGTGTTTGCATGAGTGTGTGTGTATAAGGCAGATTGTTTGTATGAGTGTGTGTGTAACGCAGAGTGTGTGTGTATATGAGTGTGTGTATATAATGCAGTGTGTGTGTTTGTATGAGTGTGTGTGTATATAATTATAAAAATCACAGAATTTCATAGCCCCAAGTTTTACCCTCAAATTATCCACGTTGCATAGCATATTTCACAATTGTTGGTCACAAAACTGCACTCGACTTATACATGAGATCGACTTATACACGAGTATATACGGTAGATGAATTATTCAATAGATAGGGAATTGTGATGAACTGAAAACTGAATTACAACATTCAGGATAAAATAGTCAAGCTGTGACTATTTAGCAAACAAACTCTCTTTTGTTAAAGTCAGGCAAAACTTACTAGTGATTTTTTCCCAGCTAATAACCATTTAACTCATGACAACGCAAGGGAAGTTTGAAATATTCTGGAGATATACGAATCCTGCAAAGTCTTAACTAAGCTTAACTCAGCTAAATCTTGCAGGTTAGTTTATGACTATGTAGCATTTGACCCTAAATTATTAGATGTAGATGTAAATGTGGTATTTCTGTAGGTTTGCATCAAGATTTCACTAAAATGTTTAAATAAATGTATGTTTTCTAGTATGCACATACTGTCTGTTAGAATCTTGTTTGTATTTGTTTAACAATATTAATACTCAATACAATATATTAGTCACTCAATAAAAGTGTAGACATTAACATTATTCATTTTAAGTAGCATGCTGGTATTTATATGGGCCTCTTTTTTTTACTTTTGCGTTGTCTTTGTATAATAACAAATTATGCAGGATTATATGCTGAATATAATGTACATATGCATAGTTACTTACTGGGTCAAAATAAGCTGACCCTGAAACCGTCAGTTTAGTAATCTTTCATATGTCTCTCTGGGACCAAATGATCTAATTCCAGTATTGATGGAAACCTGAACTCAAGTCAAAGATGTTCAGTTATATATTTAGGAACAGGTTCGTCAAGTCAGTTTAGAATTTGGCTCTATGCTTTGTAACTATCTCCAGATCCACTAAGATTGAAGTATACCACACAGATACAGGATGCCACCCATCAGAGTTAACAGGTATGACTATCTAGTAAGTTGCTGAGAGACTGGTGCAATACAGCTGTTTTAGAACATTGTGAGGTCAGTAGAATTATATGATGCCATTATGCAATTTCTCTATTGTTGCTATGGCTACTTGCCAAGATAAATAAACAAAACAATAATAGCATCAAATCCACTTCAATAAAAATCATCGGAAGATTACAACAACCATTTTAAGAGAAAACCTAGGGGAATGTAATAGTTTATTATGCCAATCTTACACTTGCTGTAGCAACAAACTATATTAAATTATTAATATTATACATTTAACATGTTAACTGTAATAATTTCACACAATACTGGATTGTTATATCTTTAGTGAGAGTTGGTGAAGCACTTAATCACTGTTGATGTGCCCTCAAGGTGTGATCTGGAGTGACAGTGCATTGACAGTTAGTGCTGCATGCATTGGACTACTTTAACCTGATTTCACCTGAGGCTGGATTTGGCTTACCCATCCTTGCAGCAATTAGAAGCATCGGAATGGGCCGCACACACCGAACTAATCAACAATTTGCGCAGCCCTAATCCCAGCAATATGAACGCTGCTCAGGTTTGGAGCGTGTTCTTAAAGATGCACAAGGGACGTCACGTTATTTTATGCTTGGCTTGGTCCATGTCAGTCCAGCGTTACCGTTTACACACATTCTGGGGTCGCAGGTGGACCAATCGAATTACGCATAATTGTATTTAAAGGGACACTCCAGAACCCTGAAGCACTTTAGTTTGCTGAAAAACTTCATATGTGATGAGTGTGTCCTAATTTTTTATTTTGCAAATGAGTGCAGATTTCGATCGAAATTGGCACTTTTAGAAATTAAACTGGTTACACCCCCTTGGCTTTTAATCAGACAACAGGCAGGGCCGGCGCGTCCATAAGGCGGCACAGGCGGCCGCCTTAGGGCGCACCGGCTCTGGGGGCGCCAGATTTCAGTGACCGGCAGGAGGGAAGTTTCTGGACCCACGGCGGGCGGCAGCGTTCTAACGAGAGGCTGCAAGGGAGCTCTAATCTGTCTGCTCTGCTCCCTCGCGCGCCGTGTGCTGATGCTGCGGGAGCCGGAAGATGACGTCATATTCCGGCTCCCGGCATCAGTAGACAGCCCGCGAGGGAGCAGAGCAGACAGATTAGAGCTTCCTCGCAGCCTCTCGTTAGAACGCTGCCGCCAGCCGCACGGAAGCCCCACTGGACCCCAGGGACACATCCACACCAGCTCTCCAGGTAGGGAGGCTGGGTGGATATTAATATTTAATTGTGTGTGTCTGAAAGTGTATGTGTGAGTGTGTGTGTCTGAGTGTGTGTGTCTGTGAGTGTATGTGTAAGTGTGTGTGTGTGTGTGAGTGTGTGTGTGTGTGTGTGAGTGTGTGTGTGTGTCTGTCAGTGTGTGTGTGTGTGTATGTGTCTGTCAGTGTGTGTGTGTATGTGTTTGTCTTTGTGTGTGTATGTTTTTCTGTGAGTGTGTGTCTGTATGTGTTTGTCTGTGAGTGTGTGTCTGTGTATGTGTTTGTGAGTGTGTGTCTGTGTATGTGTTTGTCTGTGAGTGTGTGTCTGTGTATGTGTTTGTCTGTGAGTGTGTGTGTCTGTGTATGTGAGTGTGTGTATGTGTCTGTGTGTGTCTGTGAATGATTGTATGAATGTGTGTGTCTGTGTGTGTGTGTGTGTGTGTGTTTGTGAGTGTCTGTCAAATCAGTGAGAGTATGTTTGTGATTGAGTGTGTGTCTGTCAATGAATGAATGAGTGTGTGTCAGATCAGTGAGTCTGTGTCTGTCAGTGACATCTGTGTGTTTGTCATTGAGTGTGTGTGGCTGTTAGTGTGTATACACCACTGAGTGTAGCGTGGCGGAGCGGAGCGCAGTACATGAGCTTCTGTTTCCTGTACCCGGCCAGACTGAGAGGAGGTGCTCACTGAGAGAGCACTTCCTGTCAGTCCAGCCAGGTACAGAAAACTGAAGCTCCTGTAGAGGGTCTGCTCCGCAACGCTACAAGACAGGTAGGAGGCACACCAGGAAGGGGAGTGTGACCGCTAAGAGGGTGGGGGTGCACCAAGGGACAGGGAGGGGAGAGAAACACCAAGGGACAGGGAAAAGAGGGGGGAGGGGAGAGGAACACTAAGGGACGGGGAAGAGGGAGGAGCTGGTTAGGAGGCACATAGGTGAAGATGTTAATTTTAGAGGGGGAGGGGGGGGCGGAAAAATTCATCTTCGCCTATGTACCCAAAAATCCTTGCACCGGCCCTGACAACAGGTCCTGTTACTTCCTGGTTTGGTTAGCTCAGTGGAGCTAAATTCAAGGGACAGCAATTGCCCAGAGCACCTGTCCTGTAAAGACTTCTCATTGAGCTGCATTTAGAAGTCTGTGACTGGACAGCCACACAATGTCTGGGCAGGGTTAGAAGGGGAGGGCAAAATCAGCAAACAAGAAAATTGCAGATTTTGCAAGCAGTTTTTTAGATATAGCCACTATAAAAAAAATTGCATAATTAAATGCGTGCATATTTTTTATTTGGGTTATATCTACTAAACAGTGATTTTTATTTATTTGCACTTGGGCAGTGGAGTGTCCCTGTAAACTCCTTTGGCCCCATTTACTGTGCCCTATTGTGGTTTCAGGTCTCAGTACCCTTTTGTTTCATTATGTTATTACTGGTAATTACCTTAGATAATTTCTTGACTTCTGGCTAGTACTTACGCTCACACTGTCGATCTGTTACCCTGACCTATGCTGGTGTTTGACTATGTTTCATTTCAATTGTACATTAAGCCCAGCCACTCTAAGGACCAGTAATACATCTATCATATATAGTATGTTATTGTTATCCTAGGCTCTGTGTGTTAGGGCAATACCTCATGTCAGTGATGTCTTCCATGCCTGTGCTGTATCGATATTATGTTTTAATATTATGTCTCTAGTGACCAATGATACTTGGTTAGGGCATTTCTCTAGTGACCATTGGTACTGGGTCAGGGTATGTATCTAGTGACCATTGATAGCCAATTAAGGAATGCCTTTAGTTACCCTTGATACTGGATCAAGGTATGTCTCTAGTGACAATTGATGAAACCATTTTTATAATTTTATTTCAAATGTGTATTGTCAAATTGGATCCACATGGAAATATAATGAAATACACCAGAAGACCTCATTGGCCTGTCCTCACTACCCACATGTATGTTGAATGAGGATAGCACAAGTATCTATATAAACGGTGTGACCTGAAATATTAAAATGCTAATTAAAAAATGTGTTGCACTGAGAATCCAGTGTATATTTTGCAATGATATATATGGACACATTGACCTGATGTGTAAATACCCATAATCAGGTAGACTATAACATAGTGTCTTAGTTCAATTTTTTTCTGCTGTAAATCCTCTGCGAACAATGGTTATGTTGACAGGTGTATTGTTGATAATACAGCAAGATAATGAGCCTGAGAAAGGGCAGAAAACAACTTTATACTTGGCACTGTCATATTAGGACATATTGTCTCATTGTCTGAATATCAACGATCAGAGAAAATATCACACCATGGCTTCAATTATATATTGTTGAATAAGCTTTCTAAATGTTTTAATGTTTTTTAGGGATTAACTTGTAAAATGATTTTTGAACATATTCAAATATCAAAAATATATTATATATAAAAATATACCAATGTATTAAAAAAAAAGTATTACAACATTTTTATATTTTTCATAATATCAAATCATTTTAAAAGTTAATCCAAAATATTAAATCATTTGGAAAGCTTATCCAACAATAATAAATTGAGACCCATGTTAGCGATGACTGTGTTTGACTGTTAATCTCATGGAAGTAATTATATTTTTGACACACATGTTGTTTGGCTATTGTGGCAACTAATTAATCTACCATTTATTTTTAACTCTCTTTTTAACTTGGAGATATTTCAGTATATAAATGTATATTTAAAAAAGGATGATCATTATTTAAGTTTTGGTGAGATCAAAAAAATCCCAATTATTCCAGTAAGTTTTCAATTTACTGTCTCAGGCACAGCAACATTAAAAAGATCACATTTCCCACATTTTCCCAGAAGGCCATGCTAAATATGCAAATGCAAACAAATATTTATCAGTTTTTTTTGTTTTTTTTAATATATTTCATACCTTATTTTCCACAGGCTTCATTAACAAATATATATATATATATATATATATATATATATACATTTCTAAAAACACCTAATCTTGGCAACTATAATGGGGGTTTAGTTACATTATATAATCATACATTGCATAAGCATGCCACAACGTCAATGTACCCTATCTTTGGCAGGTCTGCTCTTATGACATTAACCTACTTACTTGGGGGGAAAAAATCCATCTGGGGCTCTCTGCAGTACACGGCTAAATAGGACCCTGGGATGAGGCACCTGTAAAAGGGAGGGGTGCAAAACCAATGAGTTGGCCTAGACTCCCAAATACTCACGTGAACATGCATAAATGGATAGCTGCTGGGGCCAATTAATACAATACATAAGACCCTATATATATATATATATATATATAGAATCCACATGAATTAGGCTGCTCTCCGGACTTAAAAAATTCAAATTTTATTTAAAGTTGATTAAAAATTGCGACCAACGTTTCGGTCCCCGCTCGGGACCTTCTTCAGGGTCAATTTTCAATAGGACAATACATTACAACACAAATACTGGCCTTATATACCATTACTAATTAAGAAAATAACTCACCAAAGTGTTTACCGCCGAAATCGCCATCACCAAGTGCACTTCCGGGTATGCGCGCGCACCTCTTAACGTGCCCCGCCTCCCATTACATAATCATACGTGCGTAACTTCGTGAGTGACCGGAGTCTCCGGTTACCATAGTGATGTGTAAACATCAGTGACTACTGAATGAATGCAACCATATGTTCCCATTTTAGAAATCACAGTGAGGGGAACACAATCATAGAGTGCTTAAGATGTATATATATTCTCAAATCCATCCATTATTTAATTGTGTATAGTTAAAGTGCCACCCAAGTAGCTATTATTAATAAAAAAGTGCCATGTGCACAAAAATAATTATTAAATTAATACTATAGTGAACAACATTCAACTAAAGTGCTACCATAGTGCTTGCTGTATATATTATACACATTAATACTTATAGATAAAAAATTACATGATTATATTAGTTTTTTATAAAAAAAATGGTTAAAATTTATATTGGCTTGCTGGCTATTCCTACAAAAAAGAGTGGTAGGTAATACTTTCATTCAGTCCCAAAGGTGACACTGTGTTCAATTGGTTGATCCAAAACGCTTCTCTTTGAAGCAATAATCTGCCTCTATCACCACCTCTCCGGGGAAGAGGGATGTGGTCTATCCCAATGAACCTAAGGGCTGCCAACGGGTGCTTCTTCTCCAGAAAGTGCTGTGCCACAGGCTTGTCTGTTAGTCCATCCCTGTACGCCAACCTGATACTGGATCGATGGCCCCTGATCCTCTCGCATAGTGGTGTTTCCGTTTTTCCCACGTAGTGTAAACCGCACGGACAAACCAGTTTATACACCACATAAGGGGTTTTGCAAGTGATGGTATGTCTTATATCGTAAACTTTGTTCGTGTGGGGGTGGTTAAATTTTTTTGCTGCGATCATATGTCCGCACGTTACACATCCTAAACAACGTATGCATCCCCTTATATTGTGTTTGTCCATTTTGGAATAACTTTCCACGGGGTCAGTGTGTACCAGTATGTCTTTAAGGCTTTTATTCCTTCTATAACATATTAATGGTTTTTCTCTGAAGATGTTTGGTAACGACTCATCCAAAGCAACCATCCTCCAATTCTCCTTGACTATCGCTGTCACTTCACTCGAGGTATTATGGAACGTCATGGGGAATATCATCCTCTGTGTGGGATCCTTTGTGGTTCGCACCGGAGCCATTTTAGCTTTCAACAGTGCCTGTTCCAACTCCCGACGGTCATACCCTCTATCCAAGAACTTTTCAGTCATGGTTTGTAGTTGTGATTCAGCTTTGTTGTCATCAGAATTGTTGCGAATGACCCTTTGGAATTGCGCTTTAGGAATTGATTTCTTCAGAGGGACTGGATGTGCGCTATCCGCATGTAACAAAGTGTTGCGATCCGTTGGTTTCGAAAATAAAGTATATTGTATCTCCTTTGATTGAAATGAAAGTTCTAAATCTAAGTATTGTACACTAACTTCACTGACCTTGGCTGTGAATTTAATGGGGGTTTGAAGCAAGTTAAGCTCGTCTATCATTGTATATGCTTCACTTTGACTGCCTCTCCAGATTATCAATAGGTCATCTATGAAGCGGTAGTAACCAATAATGTTGTCCTTGTAGGGGGTCAAAATGTATGTCTGCTCATATATATACATATACGCGTTAGCGTACATGGGGGCCATGGCTGACCCCATCGATGTCCCCGCCACCTGCAAATACCACCGATCTTCAAATCTAAAATAGTTATTGTACAAAACCAAGGCTAAAAGTTCCAATGTAAATTCGATCATAGGGCCTTGGTAGGCAGTAGAGTTGCATAATACTTGTCGCATGGCTTCAATGCCATCTGTGTGAGGGATTACCGTATATAGACTTGTGACGTCCATGGTAATGAATATGGGAGGTTGATCTCCAAATTCCAAAGATTTCATTTTGTCCAAAAGGTTCTGCGTGTCTTTGATGCAGGTGTTTAACTCCTCTACAGGTCCCTTGAACATATGGTCTAACCACTGTGCTATGGGCTCCAAAATGCCCCCTATAGCGGACACAATGGGGCGGCCTGGGGGTTTGTGCATGCTCTTGTGGATTTTGGGTATACTGTATATAATCGGAGTCCGTGGGTGTTGTTTATTCAAGAATTTATGTAGATCTTGACTGATATATCCAGCTCTAAGGCCCATGTCAATAGCATCAGAAATCTTCCTTTGGATCTCTACAGTAGGGTCTCCCATCAAGGGGAGATACGTGTTACAATCTTGGAGTTGGTGGTTGAGGTCCTCCGCGTAGTCCCTATAATTCATTAGGACCACCCCACCGCCTTTGTCCGCCGAACGGATCACTATATTGCGGTCTTTAGCCAGACTGTCGAGCAGTTGTCGCTCCTTCTTGCTGATATTATGTTTTTTATTGTGTCGTTTGGATATTACTTCCTGTGTCATCTTAGATGTAGTGGCTAAAAATGTCTTAATGGATGGTTTATTGGTCTGTGGGTCGAACGTAGACTTGGCTTTAAATTTCTCTACGACCCCTGGCTTTGGCATTGGCTTATTTTTGTGGATATTGTGAAAAAATTCCTTGAGCCTCATGTTTCTACCAAACTGAAATAGTTCGGTGCTCCATTTAAAGGAATTCGCCGTGCTGGTTGGGACATATGATAGTCCCTTGCTCAAGATCTTCATCTCTATGTCATTCAATTGTCTGTCCGAAAGATTGAAAACGGGACTTACTTCCGATGGGGGGGTTTTCCTCTCCGTGCCATATCTGGCCTTGCGCCCTCTCCTGTTCCTGTACCCTCTTCGCTTCTGACCCTGCTGCGGGTAACTGTTCCCGTCCCGGTCTGGCCTAAAAAAGCCGATGTATCATTAGGGTTGTCGGTCTCTGACATAGATTCTCCCGAAGTGACATCTATTGTCGGAACTTTGGGGCGGACAATCTTTCTACGGAACCTCCTAGGTCTTGGTGGACGGTCACCCGATAACCATCTATACACTCGATGGTCCTTATAATCCTGTTGGACCATCTCGAACTTCTGCTTCTTAAACCTGACCAATTCGTTTTTATATTTGAGCAATTCCATTTTAAGTTGTTGCTGTAGCTTTACCCCATCTGCTGAAGCCAATAGAACCGCTTGTTCTATCTCCAATGTTGCAATTTGCTGTTTAACTTCTGCAAGATCGGATTTAACATCCTTGATTGTTATAAGCATCAAGTCTAAGGAGGCTTTATTTAGAACATGGGTCCAGTCTCTGCATACCGTTGCTTTAAGTCTGCCAATTGTCGGTATATTTAATAACCTGAATCCACGCGGTATCATTTTAGCCTTGAAATAATCTGATAAAAACAGACCATGCAGGTCCAGATCTACACTCCTCTTATGTAACCGTAACAGTTTAAAGTACACATCTCTGGATGTCGTGTGACTAGGCAATTCTTGACCAGTTTCTTCCCATAGAATTTGGGACGCCTCTTCTGGAGTAAATTGTAGTGTTTCTGCATGATCTGTATAGGTGCCAGCTTGCACCAGGAATTCATCCATATTACCAAGTAAAAAGTTTTAGTATACACAGAAACTTTAACAAGGTCAATGGTATATTATTGACAATATTATAGTAGCTCAATTTGCTATTGTAAGTTAAAGTGCTTTAAAAAATAGCACTGCAGACGGGTGCATATAGGGTAGGGAGGTAGAGCCCCACTCTCCCACAAATTTACAAAAAATACTTGAAATCCCCAGCACTCACATTTATCTGAAGCCAATGCCGGGCGCCAGACCAAAGCTCCAAATCAGATAGAATCCACATGAATTAGGCTGCTCTCCGGACTTAAAAAATTCAAATTTTATTTAAAGTTGATTAAAAATTGCGACCAACGTTTCGGTCCCCGCTCGGGACCTTCTTCAGGGTCAATTTTCAATAGGACAATACATTACAACACAAATACTGGCCTTATATACCATTACTAATTAAGAAAATAACTCACCAAAGTGTTTACCGCCGAAATCGCCATCACCAAGTGCACTTCCGGGTATGCGCGCGCACCTCTTAACGTGCCCCGCCTCCCATTACATAATCATACGTGCGTAACTTCGTGAGTGACCGGAGTCTCCGGTTACCATAGTGATGTGTAAACATCAGTGACTACTGAATGAATTCAACCATATGTTCCCATTTTAGAAATCACAGTGAGGGGAACACAATCATAGAGTGCTTAAGATGTATATATATTCTCAAATCCATCCATTTGTCCACCCTTTTGGACAAAATGAAATCTTTGGAATTTGGAGATCAACCTCCCATATTCATTACCATGGACGTCACAAGTCTATATACGGTAATCCCTCACACAGATGGCATTGAAGCCATGCGACAAGTATTATGCAACTCTACTGCCTACCAAGGCCCTATGATCGAATTTACATTGGAACTTTTAGCCTTGGTTTTGTACAATAACTATTTTAGATTTGAAGATCGGTGGTATTTGCAGGTGGCGGGGACATCGATGGGGTCAGCCATGGCCCCCATGTACGCTAACGCGTATATGTATATATATGAGCAGACATACATTTTGACCCCCTACAAGGACAACATTATTGGTTACTACCGCTTCATAGATGACCTATTGATAATCTGGAGAGGCAGTCAAAGTGAAGCATATACAATGATAGACGAGCTTAACTTGCTTCAAACCCCCATTAAATTCACAGCCAAGGTCAGTGAAGTTAGTGTACAATACTTAGATTTAGAACTTTCATTTCAATCAAAGGAGATACAATATACTTTATTTTCGAAACCAACGGATCGCAACACTTTGTTACATGCGGATAGCGCACATCCAGTCCCTCTGAAGAAATCAATTCCTAAAGCGCAATTCCAAAGGGTCATTCGCAACAATTCTGATGACAACAAAGCTGAATCACAACTACAAACCATGACTGAAAAGTTCTTGGATAGAGGGTATGACCGTCGGGAGTTGGAACAGGCACTGTTGAAAGCTAAAATGGCTCCGGTGCGAACCACAAAGGATCCCACACAGAGGATGATATTCCCCATGACGTTCCATAATACCTCGAGTGAAGTGACAGCGATAGTCAAGGAGAATTGGAGGATGGTTGCTTTGGATGAGTCGTTACCAAACATCTTCAGAGAAAAACCATTAATATGTTATAGAAGGAATAAAAGCCTTAAAGACATACTGGTACACACTGACCCCGTGGAAAGTTATTCCAAAATGGACAAACACAATATAAGGGGATGCATACGTTGTTTAGGATGTGTAACGTGCGGACATATGATCGCAGCAAAAAAATTTAACCACCCCCACACGAACAAAGTTTACGATATAAGACATACCATCACTTGCAAAACCCCTTATGTGGTGTATAAACTGGTTTGTCCGTGCGGTTTACACTACGTGGGAAAAACGGAAACACCACTATGCGAGAGGATCAGGGGCCATCGATCCAGTATCAGGTTGGCGTACAGGGATGGACTAACAGACAAGCCTGTGGCACAGCACTTTCTGGAGAAGAAGCACCCGTTGGCAGCCCTTAGGTTCATTGGGATAGACCACATCCCTCTTCCCCGGAGAGGTGGTGATAGAGGCAGATTATTGCTTCAAAGAGAAGCGTTTTGGATCAACCAATTGAACACAGTGTCACCTTTGGGACTGAATGAAAGTATTACCTACCACTCTTTTTTGTAGGAATAGCCAGCAAGCCAATATAAATTTTAACCATTTTTTTTATAAAAAACTAATATAATCATGTAATTTTTTATCTATAAGTATTAATGTGTATAATATATACAGCAAGCACTATGGTAGCACTTTAGTTGAATGTTGTTCACTATAGTATTAATTTAATAATTATTTTTGTGCACATGGCACTTTTTTATTAATAATAGCTACTTGGGTGGCACTTTAACTATACACAATTAAATAATGGATGGATTTGAGAATATATATACATCTTAAGCACTCTATGATTGTGTTCCCCTCACTGTGATTTCTAAAATGGGAACATATGGTTGAATTCATTCAGTAGTCACTGATGTTTACACATCACTATGGTAACCGGAGACTCCGGTCACTCACGAAGTTACGCACGTATGATTATGTAATGGGAGGCGGGGCACGTTAAGAGGTGCGCGCGCATACCCGGAAGTGCACTTGGTGATGGCGATTTCGGCGGTAAACACTTTGGTGAGTTATTTTCTTAATTAGTAATGGTATATAAGGCCAGTATTTGTGTTGTAATGTATTGTCCTATTGAAAATTGACCCTGAAGAAGGTCCCGAGCGGGGACCGAAACGTTGGTCGCAATTTTTAATCAACTTTAAATAAAATTTGAATTTTTTAAGTCCGGAGAGCAGCCTAATTCATGTGGATTCTATCTGATTTGGAGCTTTGGTCTGGCGCCCGGCATTGGCTTCAGATAAATGTGAGTGCTGGGGATTTCAAGTATTTTTTATATATATATATATATATATCTCTTTGTGTATGGGATCAACTGCCGAGGCATACAAGTATTGAGTTATACCAGTAGTAGCAAGTCAGTTGTAGTGTGCCAAAACCCACGAACAGGATAGGCCTGAAAAAGAGTATAAAAACGGAAGCGGAACAGAACGTCAGGAGGATGCTGGGAGGAGGGAGAAGATATAGGCCGGCAACCCCTCACACAATTCCTGATTTCCTGCCTTAACATTTGTATACGGGATCAACTTCCTTAACATATATAAAGAACATTAAGATTTACTCACCCCCAATGTAAGGACACTGAAATAGTCTAATTTTCGATAGAGAAAGAAACTGGATGCCCAACACAGGAAGTGAACACTTCTTATCTTGAATGGATGTTACAGTGGCAACATAGACACATAATAAACCTACAATAAGTGCATAGTGAGTTACCCAAGAGCTGTATGATTATAACTTACATAGCGTCAGAATTTTATCTATGAAATGAAATGTCATCTTATGATAGTATAATAAAACATATGTTACTTTGAAACAGTAGCAACTATATAAAATGTCATCTCAGCAGAGATTGCTATACAATACACTGTTCAGATATTAATGAAATTATTTGAGTGTGTTAGCCTCATACTGCATGAAGGGGCAGTGCCAGGGGTCACTGTGCATTCTAACCAATTCAATGAGATGAAATAGTTGAAATGCCTACAGTGTCCCTTTAAAAAATGTGTGTCAGAAACTGTAGTCAAACCTCTGTGAACTGTAATTTCAATTATCACCAATAGAAGATCTCCTTAGACACCCAGTCATAAGTAAAGCGATTGGTAGTGAAATGTAGACGTTCTCTAGTTCAGCCCAGCCAACAATTACTGTCATCTACAAATTTGCCAGCTACTTTGCACAGAAATATATACAAAAGGAAAGGTAAAAAACCTGTGCCTATATGCAAGCTCATCGGGAGTGCATAATTATCTTTATATATAGCTTTATATATGTATCTGTAAATAACAGACCCAGGCAGCAAGCTAAATAAATACCTAGGACAATTAGCAGGTTGATTCACAAAAATATGAATTGTTGAGGCGACAATGTGAATTTCACATTTTAGGCTAACATATTGACATTCAGTTTTGTGGCTAGTTCTTTAACAACTCACAAATGAACATATTAAATACAGATAACTCGAACTTTGAACTGTCCAAAGGATACTGGGCAGTTCTCTCCATCTCTCTGAAACATGCACCTTGTTAGTCAATTTCTTCCCATACCTTTGTGTAAAAAACACCAGTTTAAGCACAGGATGTTACCCCTCCGCCCTTGTTTACTATAGTGCTGATTTCATAAACACTTACATGGGGTTGTTGAATGCATAATATAATCTGTTGAAGAACTCTTCTCTGATTAGTTAACACTCCCTTGTGGATTTATGAAACTAATAATCACATACCCCACATTCACTATATGTAAGGTCAGTCATGAAATTTGTTGTTTTGGTGTGCGGATGCCACATTTACTATTTGAAAAAAGTAGACCGTACAAATTCCAACATGAATTTGTTGTTTGCAAGCTAGGACACCTTCTGTACGCTAGAGCCTTCTCTGCCCATGGAACGCTGCTTCATCTGCTTGTAAACTGACACTATTTACTGTAAGCCCAAGCAAAATTAAATCTTGCCACGACACTACAGGCCCATCACATAAAATATCTAATCGTAAGTTGGCTTTATTGCATAACATCAAAAATATATTTAATTCACAACTGTAAACCATGGCAGTACATACACATCTGTACTTACTATGGACCTCTATTGGACAAACACACCTTTATTACAGGCTATATATTGACTAAAGCATACTGCATGAATACACATAGACTTTCACAAAGGGGTAGGCGACAAAGTCTCTCTTAGTGGTCAAATTGGGGAAAGCCAAAAGTTCTGATGTTGAGGAAGGGGCCTCATTCCTCTTACTAAGGTACCTGTCTGCAGAATGGATTTGGATCTGCCTTTGCATTGGTTGTTTTGCTTGTAAGAAAAACAATTTGTTTGTACAATTGCTGATATGTGCATGCAGATTAGAAAATTAGGACACAAGTTGGAGTGGGATTGGATCCAGAACAAAGCTTGATGACTTCCCCTCAAGACCCGACCTTAGACTGCCTCTTAAACCTTTGTCTGAATATCCTCCTACTTAGACTTTTTGTCCTTTCCCCAAATGATGGTCATTAATTATTTAATCATTGTGTACGAAACATGCAGATCTCCCCTTTCCCAGACAGTGTCAATATTGTGTCTTACTCCACACCAGTTTTATCTTTTACTATCTCCAGATTCAGCCTATGTTTTGTGGTAGCCTTGTGGCAGCTCCTTGTTCCATAACACAGCCCGTGATTATGGTGCATGTTAGTACAGGGCCTGAATAATATATATTTTTTAGTGGGATAGTGGAGAAATACCATGATCTCACACTAATAGCCATACCCAGTTCTCACTGCACATCTCAAGCTGAAATGTGGGGGATTTCTATTTAAAAGAGCTAATGTGATCTGGGGCTTTACGGGCTCTCATCTGAAGCCCATGCTCCTCCACCCCCCCTAGGTTCCCCACCCTCTCCCCATCCCCACTAGCAATGCCCACGGTGTGACATTTTTCTACTATGCATTTAAAGGGAACAATGTTCCATATTTTGTCTCTTTTAAGTTGTGATTAGTGATGTCCCGAACAGTTCGCCGAGAACCGTTCGCCGGCGAACATAGCGTGTTCGCAGTCGCGAACACGCGCGTTGTTCGGTCCACCCCCTATTCATCATGGAGGTGGGAGGGTCTGGGAGGGAGGGTCTGCTGCTGATTGGCTGGAATGTGTCTGCTGACTGTGAGGTACAGGGTCAAAGTTTACTCAATGATGACAAATAGGGGGCGGACCGAACATCACGTGTGTTCCCGGCGAACTGTTCGGGACATCACTAGTTGTGATGCATTGATCCAAATGTTTTTTGTTGTCCTTTGAATGTCATGGAAGTTTCAGCCATAAATATCACAATGTTATCCATGACTATCTAAAACATGCTTCCCCAAACTCTGGCCCTCCAGATGTTGCTGAACTACAACTCCCATGATTCTCAGCCTATCTATTTCATTCATAGAATCATGGGAGTTGTAGTTCAGCAACATCGGGAGGGCCGGAGTTTGGGGAAGCCTGCTCTAAAAGCTGAGATTTGCAGGCGATGCACAAAATGAGTTTTTCGATGTGCACTGTGAGTAGTTTAATTGTGTGCAAACTTTTTGGCACCTAGAAAACTAGAGCAATGATTAAAATAATTACGATCTCTAAAATGTTATTTATCATAGTCCTATTAATTAGTAATTACACCACAATAAATGGTCTCCATAGCTGTTTTCCATGAAACCTGCCACTAAACCATGTCTGCTTGATTAATGTCGACACTCTACAAGTAGAGATTGTTTTGAATATATAGTTTGCTGTACTCTACATTGTTCAGCACCAGCTGTTATATATAAAATGACTCCATGAAGCTAAGCCTAAATTGGAGTGATAAGAATGAAACATTGGAATTGAATGTTTGTTTTTAAATACCTTTCTGAATTGCAAGCTTCATTAAGATTAGTTAAGCAGATTAAGGGATGTTGTGATTTTATATTCATAGAAGGATTGCTGGCTTCTACAGTTATTTTCTTTCAAATTATGTCAGAGAATTAACAACACATTTAACCCTTTTTTCTACTTCAAAGATCAACCATGAAAAAAAGACAAACTGGATTCAATTGTTAAGACTGACAATTAACATTGATGGAAATGTTTATAATATTGCTGCATTTGCATAACGAGACTACAGATAATTCCTTTTAGAAATGTGTAAATAGATGGATTCATATTCATAACCTAAAACCTATTCAATATTATCAACTCATTTAATATACTTATTGCTAAGCTGTGAATTGGCAAGAATCTCACATTGTGGTAAAAAATAAATACCATTTGTACATTTTGAAACGCAATTTTTTCCCTCAAATCTGTTAAAGCACATGTCTTCGCCTCCAACATTTACTTTGACTCTGTTTGGTCCAGCTTTTTATCTAACAGTAGGATTTCATGAAATAATTAGTTTTAACCATAGCTAAACTCACACCTGTCTTTAAAGCAAGGAAAAAGGGTTAGCGGCACATATAATAATTAGAGTAATCTAGCTGAGAAGATAAAAATGCATGGATTAATGTTGGCATGTCATCCAGTAGAATTAAGTGTTATATCCTGGATACGGTTTTCAGGTGAAAGTAGGCAGATTTTATTACGGAGGAAATCTGCTGTTTAAATGATAGTCCAGAGTCAATCAGCACTAATGATTTCAGTGCCTCCAAGCTCCAGGCCAGTTGGGCGATCATGGGATATTTTTGTTGCCTGGGGTCCCCTTACCAAGAGTAACTCTGTTTTGTACTGGTTTACTTTTAGCCAACTAGCATTTATCCATTCTTTGAGGTCTGCTAAGCAACTGTTGAGGCGCATGTTGGGTCTGTAGTATCTGGAGCAAAGGAAAAGTAGAGTTGTGTATCATCAGAGTAACAATGATACCTTAGTATGTTGTTGTATTCTGCTTGTGCTATTTATACTGCAGTTGCTTTGTATCATATTTGTGCGTATATGAGCTATTAGATTGTATATGTTTATGAGTAGTTTGTGGTATCGTGTATGACACTTATGAATGTGGGCTGTGTATATGGGCTGCTTGTGGAATTGTGTGTGGATTGTTAGTGGTGTGGCGTTTGTGCAGATTGTGTGTATGTTTGTGTGTGGGCTGTTCATATTATTTGTAGGAGGGGAGGGTTTACTCTGCAGCTCTGTATATAACTAGCAGTGTGGGTGGCTTCCCTGGGTTCCAGTGGGGGCCAGGCTGGCCAGGTACAGGTCAAGGACAGGAGGTGCAAAAGCAGCTGCAGGCTGCTCTACTCCAGTGTGGATTCCCATTCACACATGCTGGGAGAAAGTGATCTATGTGCTGCATTGCATAAATGAAGGATTGACCTTTACCACCTTTTCGTATTAGCAGATATTTGAAGTTTCACTGGGACTCCTGATAGGCCAGACCCTGTTTGGCTCTGGCAACCTTGAGTGCCGTGCAAAGGCATCTCGAGTGCCATGCATGGCACACGTGCCATAGGTTGCCTACCCCTGCCTTAGGCCATGCTGCCTGATGATGTCCCCCAGTGGTAGCAAATAAATTGCGAATAGCATGGGAGACAAGATGGATCCTTGTGGAACTCCGCAGGCCAATTCTGTTGGTGCTGATAAGCTTGATCCTGATGTTACTCTCTGTGATCGACCAGTGAGGAAAGATTTAAACCAGTTAAGGACTGTGCCTCCTAGACCACAGATGTGCTGCAACCACTCTATTGAAATCCTATGGTCAATGATGTCAAATGCAGCTGAGAGATCCAGGAGGATTAGGATGGAATAATCATCTTTGTCCCTCACCATAAGGACACCCTTTAGCACTCGGGCTAGCACTGTTTCCATGCTCTGGCAGCATCTGGAACCTGACTGGAAAGGATCAAGAATGTTCAAGCTTGATAGATGGACCTCCAGTTTGGTTGCCACTACTTTTTCAATTATTTTCCACAGAAATGGAAGGTTGGATACTGATCTGTAATTAGCCATGCAGTCTTGGTCTAGTACAGGTTTCTTTAGGACGGGTTTTACCACAGCTTCTTTTAGAGGATCTGGAAAGTCTCCAGTTTTCAGTGAACATTGCACTATTTTTGTGAGGGCTGGGGTGAGTGTTTCAATGCGTGCGGATATAAGATGAGATGGAGCAGGTTCTAAGTCACATGTAGTAGGGTGTAACTTTTGCATGCTTCTTTTAACTCTCTCTATATCCACCTTTGTAAAAGTGGACAATAAACTAGGGTAATCTGGCATTCCGTTGTAGTGGTTCTGGAGTGTAACTAGTTGGCCTGATGGAATAGAGGCTCAGATGGAGGTATTCTTGTCTGTGAAAAAGATTGCAAATTATTCACACTTATTTTGAGAAAAGTTGGTGGGGATATGCATGCATGCTGGTCTGCAGAGCCTTTCTACTGTGCGAAACAGTTGCATGGGTCTAATGCGGGAGAGTGCAATTTTGCGTGATAAAATTTTTTATTTTTTTCCAAGTTACCTTCAATTGATATTCATTGGGATGTTTTTTAAGAGCTGTTTTATCCTCTGGATCATGTGTCCTGTGCCACATTATCTCGAGTTTATGGCCTGTTCTCTTAATTTATCTGATGGTGCTGCTATCAACCCATGGTGCATTGTTGTGGGTTTTGACAGTGCGAATGCCTGTTGGTGTGATGCTTTCTAGGGTGTCCCTCATGGTTTTGTTGTAGAGTGGCCTACACATTTGGCAACTGTTCCTATTGCCCATCTACTGTAGCTAATAACAACTGTCCGCCTGTCCCGGGGGAGCCCAAAGGTGGCCAGCCGACCAGCTCTTGGGCTCCCATAATACAAGGCAAACAAGGTATTTGCCTGGGCATTTGGCGGTGGCATTTTTTGCCACCCCCTGGAAATTGCCGCCCAAGGCAAATGCCTTGTTTTCCTCGCGGTCGACACATCCCTTATGGTGGCATAGAATATCTGGTTGTATCCTCTGGCTGGGTATATATTTTCATGGATTCAACTGCTGTCTTGGTATGAAACCTGAGCAGAAAAAGCAGCAGATAGGTAGGTAGTACCCACCTATAGGTAGGTAGGTTCTGACCTGGGGTGGGGGCAGGATGAAGTGATGGAATTCTGGTACAGAAGGATGAAGTACTTGGAAATAGGACTACATATGATTAACAGTGGTTGCTAGGGTTTGTACGATGAAAAGAGGGGTAGGAGGAAGATAGGTTTAAATTAGGTAGGTGTGAGTTTTTTGGAATGAGTCTTAAAGCCAAAGTAATCCATGTGTGGGTTTTGAATTAATTATTATCATGTAGGCCAAGCTAACAATAAAAAAACACAAACTTAACTGCATGAGTAATGCAATTCTTGTGTTTGAGACATAGACTATAACCTTTGCTAGAAACTGTACCAAGTAGAAAAATAAATATTGAATTGAAATTGTTTAAGCAATCATGAATAAAACATATATTGATGTCAGATTCCTTTTTATAATGTTTTAGATCAGGAACATACAAACTGGGTAATGTGAGTTATCATCTCATCATATTAAAAGTTTGGATTTCATTTTCTTTTCTTTTTTTTTATACTGTTGAAATCTCATTTTGAACTATTTCCATTAATATTTAACAGCATTGCAATCTACATAGTATTGAATTATTCATTTATTTAATTATCACATTTGTGCATGATACCGTCATAAACAGTTTAGAAATATGAGAAAACAGCTATGCATATAGGCAATATCAAAATTAAATAAAGTATAGGTTTTTCTGTTAAGGGCAAGAGGTTTATACAAAGATATAACAACTACACTGTACGAGTTTAAAAACTGTCAAACGAACCAGCAATGAAGCTACAGTGATATCAGACAGTTGGGAATAGGTTGGGGACAGTTGGGAATTGTGTAGTTTGTCCGGTGAGTAATGCCATCTAGAGATTCTTTTATAGTTACCCTCGTTTACATTACAACTGATGGAGGTTGTATGGATTTGTATGAATATTTTGGATCACTCAGTTGTCCTTAGCTATATATTTAAATCCTTACACCAGTTAGCTGTAAATGTGGGTGGTGTGGCCTTAAGGTCTTGTTGTAATAGCTTGTAAAATGAGGAGAGGTGTTTGTGTTTGATGCTGCAAGTTTGACATTGTGTTTCAAAGGTGGTTAGGGGGGAGTCCTCCCAATAGAGGTCAGTCAGAGTGTATAAAATTATATAGTTGAGAATATCTAAAGGCTTGTATGTTAGTCGGCTGTGTGTTGGGTAGTAAGGCTTGTAGTGATTTCAGCTTGTGAGCCTCTAATACTGATCCTAGGTTGAGATAGGTTGAGTCGTGAAGAAATCGGTAGGCCTGGGCTCGCATTCCTGATGGAAACAATGGGTTTTGTGTTAGTGGGAATAAGGGTGATGGGTGTGGAGATATGTCCGTGGAGGTTCTAATTTGAATCCAGACTTGGAGTGTTGCGACAATTGTGGGGTGTGTTGTATATGGCAGGAACAGAAGTTGTAATGGCTTGTAAAATACCAGTGGGCAGTGTGTATAGGCACTTTGAACATAGCGTTTTCTAAGATTATACACTGATTGTGACTTTGAGTGTCGGTCCAGTCGTATATTCTATGTAGAATGACTGCTTTATGATAGTGTTCTATGTTAGGAAGGCCCAGTCCCCCCTGGTGTTTATGTCTTGTCAGTGTATTGTATGCCAGTCTAGGGTGTTTGTTGGTGGTGTGGGATTCTTTTAATACTTTATATTAGCTTGCATTGAATCATATTGCATTTTGTCATTTTTCTAGTTGAAGGGTTTCGTATTAAGATGTTACTTTACAATTGTTTTCAAATATTACAACCCAAGTGTGGTTCTGTTGTTATTGAGATTCAAGAAGAATATGGACCTTCATCAAATGTTACGTGTCACAAAGATTACCTTGCACACTTGAAAGGATACAATCATGGGGAACAAGATTGCAATCCTATATGTTTTTAAGAGGTTACTTGATACATTTTCTCACAATCTGGGAGGTTCTCTCCCTGGGTGTTAAGGTGGGTTCTGTCAGAAATATAATCAAACAGGTGCACTATATACATAAACAATATGCAACAGTGCCAGTGCGTAGCGCTTAATAATAGTCACTTACTCCCCAGCTGTTTTCTTTTAGGGGTATGTAAGGTATTCGGGTATTCTTTACTTTGAATGCAGTATGCTCCTCAAAAAAAGCAAAGAGAAAACAGGGAAAACTCGCCCTGGTGTTGAAATCCTTATGATAATTGTGTATAAAATCAAATAAAGGTGAAGATTGCTTCTCACCTGGATCAGAGCCTGTAACCTGGCTCTGAGTGTAATAGCCTGTGAGTCCTTTTAATGGGATGACTCCTTCCCTCTTTAGCAGGATAGAAGATGTACCAGGTGTATGTTAAACATTAAAACTTTTATTCTACAAATTGTTAAAATCTTAAAATACATACATAACACTGGTATCAGTCCAAAACGCGTTTCGCCGATTCCTCTCGGCTTTATCAATTGGTAACCTCTTCCTGCTTCCCTCTTGTTTAAATTGCCCACCTTTTGTCCGGATTGGAGGAAACCAACTCTATTCCAACCAATCCCGGACGTTTCTGTGGGGGAGTGTAGGGACCTCCGGCTGAAATAATTTATCCCTTATCAGTGACGTCAGCGCGCATGTGCGTGCGTTCATGCGTGTGACGTCACTTCCGGGAATCTGAAAGTTCCGTATTCACCTCACTATTCAATGATATCTTTCTTCCGGGTCACGTGGGATTCGATGTCGTTTCCTGTGATGCGCAGTCTTTGTCGGATTTTCTTAATCCTTCAAACTTCAAGCCCCCATTTTGTTAAAGGGCATAGTATTGGCAATGTTCATGTCCATATTATTGTCCATATTCTTTTCTATTATTGACACAATATGCTCACATTTGAGCATTATAAACAAAAAGAGAGCAAACTATTAGTAACTGATAAATACATATAAAAAGAGATCGTTGGTATTAGCCCCATTCAAGAACAGACCATAGAGCATATATTAAATGGTTCTTATCATGATGATTTCTCACCACTAAGTATATTATGTCTATAATATTGGAAATAGCATCGATATTAGACATATCTAAAAAAGGCAGAAAGTATACCTATTCTTTTCAAAGGATAAAATCCGTAAATCTATACAAAATATTTATTTTAAAATTGAAAGATATTCTACAAAAAATTTTTTACAAAAAAAATTTTTCAAAAGTACCTTCTTTAAAAAAATGCTCTAAAAAAATGTCTCCAAAAAATCTTATAAAAAGTGGCATATCTCGAAATCATCATTAAGACCATAAGGTAACATAGTGTTTAAATTAAAAATCCACTTCATCTCTGCTTGTCCAATTAATTTAATGGGATCACCGCCTCTCCAATTTCCGATTACTTTTTGAATTCCCATAAATTCCATTAGATGTGGATTACTGTTATGATAATTTTTAAAATGTAAAGATACACTATGTTGTAGAAACCCATTTCGGATGTTCCTAACATGTTCCTGAATTCTAGTATTCAGGCTTCTGGTCGTCCTTCCTATATATGCTAGCCCGCAGGGGCATGTAATCATATAGATTACCTTAGTTGAGTGACAAGTGATGACCTCTTTAATTTTAAACTTAGTGTTCTTCTCTTGTGGATGGCAAAAATTTCTCACTACTCTTCTGCCATTTTTAGAATTCTTACAGGCTCCACACATGCCACATCCATAAAAACCAGACTTTTCTTTAAAAAAATGATTTGTCAGTTTTCTTGACAGTATGTGGTTTTTGACTAAAGTGCTTTTAAGATTCGGTACACCTCTATATACTATATCTGGTGTGTCAGGGAGTATTTGATTTAGAGCTGGATCGTTCTTTAAAATTGGCCAATATTTATGTATGATCTTTTTGAGGCGTCTGCTGTTATGGTTAAAATCACAGATAAATTTTAATTCCTGTGGTTTTATGTTGTCTTTAGTGCCCTTATACTCTATTAATTTTAATCTATCCTTATTTTCTACTTCGTCGAGGGCTTTATTCAACAGATCATCTGCGTACCCCTTTTCTTTAAAATCGTTAATTATTTTCTCTGATTGTTCGTAAAATTTGTGTTGGTCTGTACAGTTCCTTTTGATTCTAAGCAATTGTGCCTTGGGAGCGTTTAGTAGCCAAGGGGAGAAGTGACAACTATTCTCCCCTATATAACTGTTGACATCAACCTTCTTGAAATGGGTGCAGGTCTTTAGTACATTCTGTTCCACATAAATATTCAAGTCTAAAAATTCTACACTATTGTTGCTAAAATTGCTTGTAAGTTTAATGCCCCATTCGTTTGTATTCTGTCAGAAATATAATTTCTTTCTAACTTCTATCCAATACTGCTTGCTCCAAAAACATAACTATTATCAACAAAATCGAATTAATCTATAAGCCAAATCCCAGGCTCTTTTTCCGTGTTTGCTTTTTTTTAATGTTCTCTCACTAGATTTAAACTAAATTACTTATAGCAGGACAATGCATATTTTAGTGAATTGGCTAATGCTATTTTCAGTTTTTAACCTGGTGTGTCGTACACTCTCTATTTATAAGCCTGACTAGATTATGAATGTAAACTTTTTTTTTTTTGGTTCCCTGACTCTGTTCTGTTTTACTGACTATGCTTTACTCTTTATTTTTCACCATTTAAGAGACATTTCATTATAACAGTCACTTAATGGAACAGTAACATGCATTGGCTTTATTTTTCTCTTTCTTCCTGTATATCAGTTTTTGACCTGCAATAAGTCAGAAGGGTTGTTCTCCAAACCTCAGAATTAAGGTAACCAGGACATTAGAAATGAGATACTAATAGTTAATGTACACTATTCAGTTGATTGATTGGAACTGCTCAATATCTTTATAACTACAATATTAATGCTTTCAGTCAAGACATAAAACTGCGTTATGTGCCCCATTCATCTTCAACCTTGCCCTCACACAATGCGATTTGCTGTGTTCTTAGTTACTTTGCAGTTATGTATGTAATCCAAAAGAATTTTCACCCGTTAATGTCCTCCTATTTACCCTTACCAGTAAGGATTTGAAGCCAGTGAAATGATTAAAGGCACATTCTAAGCCCCTAAAGCACTTCAGTTTTAGTATTCTAGAGGTTACAAGCATGTTCGCTTAATCTTAATTTATAAAAGTGCCAATTTCATGAGAAATCAACATTTTTATAAACGTCCGTGTATCTGGTTGACAGTTTGGAGGTTTGTCTTCCTCACTTTGTACATTCACTCAAAGTGTGTTTGCGTGTTTCTCATTGGAAAGCATTTGTTTTAGGTGCTTCACTATGCGAAGTTTTGCTTGTGGTCTGCACTGGTTGTCGTGCATGCACCCTGTCTCCCAGCTTTCAGAGTTTCTCTATGAGATGTATTTGATTGGTCTGGAGATCATCACTAGTGATGATCTAGCAGAGGATGGACTGAAATTGCAGTAAGAAGACAATCTTCCCACTGGATTGATGGTAACTATTTTTTTTTTTAGGACACCTAGGACACCTTAACCTAGTGTAGTATTTATTTCAAATGTTGGAGTGTTCCTTTAACAAAACTAACTTTTTATTGTTTTGATAGTAAATGATGAGCTACATTCACTTAAAGTCAAACACCAAACTAAGCAGCAGCCAAATCCTGTTCAGAAGTCACGATTTGGCTGCTCTAATCAGTTTGTCTTCTCGTAAAACAGATTTGGTTATTTCAACTAAAAATGCAATTCCATCTGATGGCTATAGTTTGGTTGTCTGTAGAAATCAGCTGTATCTCCATATAACATCTATGATTTGACTATTTACAAACAGCACAATTTGGAACCAAATTGCTGACATTCAGTTGTTCGAATTTTACAATAGTTTGCCCTCCCACCTAGTCCTGCCGGGTCTCGTCTATAGGCAATAGCTGTATGTCGATTCTGCCGCTCATTCATTGAATAAGAGCATCAACTGGACTCTCTCCTCCAATGAAAGAGTGTCTGTGCTTCAGAATTTGAACACAACTGATATTAGCCCCAAACTCTTGTTTGAGGCTGGCTGGTAATGCCATGTGATGCAGCCAGAGGTGGGGTTACATCTCCGGCAACAAAATAATTAAACTGGTTTCCAAAACACACTCAGGACCCAGGAAAGATTACTAGTTGCTAGATATGTAGATTGATCCATTCATACAAAGGAATGTAGACCCTAGTATCATTGAAGCAATGTCTTTCCATAAACTGATATCTATTCTCATCAAAGTAAAATAATTTTTCAATAAAATATGAAGTATACATATGTATATAGAAAGCTCATGTGCACTGGGGTATTTACACAAAGTGTAACAAGAACAAAAAAGCTGTATAAAGTAGAACTCAAAATTAATTTGAAATTTAGGAACAAAATAGCAAACTAGCTGGAAATTTGAAGTTCACTCCGATTCTCACTTTAGTAAATCAGAGAGAAGTGGAAGGTACAAGACTTTAGGGTTTAATCATTTGCTTTTGCTTTAACCCCTTAAGGACACATGACATGTGTGACATGTCATGATTCCCTTTTATTCCAGAAGTTTGGTCCTTAAGGGGTTAAGCCCTAAAAGTAAGCTAGTGCCAGGGAGCTCTTGGCGCCACAACAACTTAAGCCCAATAAAGTTGTTATGGTGCCATTAGTGTTCCTTTAATACAACGATTACAGCTAAAAATGCTCATAGATACAAATCTGAAAATAAATCACGTGTAACCAATTCACTTAAAATGTTATTTATGTTTAACAGAAATGCTGCTGATTATACAAATATATTTATTATTTAAATCTCTCCATAGTGCTAGCATTTCAGTATTATTTCTGTTCTGCACTAACTAATTGCCATTATAGAAAAATAGTAGTTAATCAACTTTGCTTGGCTGATTTGTTTAAAATAGTAGCTAAAAAAATAATAAACTATGTAAAATAAAATTTGCACAGTCTTTCTAATAAAGGCAAGTGAAATCAATCTCCATAATGAAATCACTCATAACTTTGTAATTAAAATATAATTTATTGGTAGTTTTTATTCAGATGTAATTGTATTCATGTTTAGCAGAAAATGTAATTGTAAAATAACTCAAACCATCTCTAAATAGGAATATATTTAATATATGACTTCTTTGTTTTGAAAAGCATGCTTCAATCGGAGCAGTTATTTGCCAGCAAACATCTTTATAAAAGAACAGCAGTTATGATGCTGACTGCTGCTTTGTGTCTCCTTTATGATACTAGCATTATTTGGTGATGATGTACTACATTCTTGTTATTCCATGAAGCTTTACACTGTTGGGTTTCATTTGATGGTACCTTTTGATTGTCTGATGCCATTGATTCCGTAGTGCATTTATGATACTGAAGGTTGTTGCTAAGTGTAAAAAAAGACCAGAGGCTACTGCCCAAGGATACCTTTTATAACCCTTCCTCCCTTTACTTGTTTGCTCTTAAAAAATGCTGCCTCTTGTATGTTACATCATAAATCTGTAATGTCATAATGGAGACAATCTAAAGAAGGGGGTACTGGAAAATTTGCAATTGGAGGTGTTATCCACACTCCAGGGAAGTTGTAGATTTCAGTGCCCTCAGCTTATACTTGGGTAAGAGATCTTGTTGAAATTCACTGGAGTAAATGTGTGCAAGCAGCAAGTTCTCCTTAGGTGAGTTGCACAGTGCAGGTGGTCTCAAATGCCAAGTGACTCCATTGTATTTGCCACCTGACTGTTATAACATTCGGAGTTTACAGTCATCATACACTTGGTGTATGCTTTTTAATTCAGAGCTATATGTGGTTCAGACAGGGGAATGGTCAGACAGTCCTGATACAATGGTAGACAACACAAGATCAAGGTACATCTGGAAAACAAAGTGTCACAAACAGATACTCTTTTTGCAGAAAGAACAACTGAGCACTGAATGGAGTGTGTTTGGTTTGAATAGAGCCAGTGTAGGTTATGGATGGCTGATTGCAAATTCTTATTATGTTAATAGAAGGTATACCGAAAGATAGAGCCAAAAACATGTTTCCCTTTAGCACACTGACAGAGAAGACTATGTTATTATCTTTTTATTTCGTGCAATGAATTTCCATATCAATCTGATGCCATTTTGTGTCATTATGTATAGTTTGCCCTTCTGATATATTCTTTTGACTGATAGGTTGTGGGTAAATTACCATGGCAAATGAAAAAATTATCTTGCTTAGTGTTAAAAACACCATATCAGCCCCCTTGCACACCTTAAAAGGTAGAAAAGGTACCTTTTTTCCAGCACTACGGGGGTCCGCCAGCTCTGGCTTTACCCAGGATCCTGCTCCATGACTGAGATTATTAAAACTGACAATCTCAACCAATCTAATGCTCTCTTATAGGAAAGCATTGGATTGGCTGACATTGTCAACTCTGATGATCACAGCCAAGGAAGTGGGTTGGGGGTTGGAGCCAAACGCCACTCTACCCAATCAGCATGCATTGACTCAATAAATCTCTTTGGGAAAAGTTTAGTGTCTCCATGCAGAGCATTGTGGAGCACTGACCCAGGAAGCACCTCTAGTGGCCGTCTGAGTGACTGACACGGAAGTGTCCCTAGGAAGCAATGTAAATACTGCCTTTTCTCTGAAAAGACAGTGTTTACATGAAAAAGTCTGCAGGGTCTGACTATACTCACCAGAACACTTATCTGTAGTTGTTCTGGTGACTAAAGTGTCCATTTACGCTCCAACCCATTTCCAAAGATGAACAAATTACTGCTCTATGTAAGAAAAAGTAGTCACGGTAAAATAACACTAAGATAAATAAACAAAGAAACAAAAATATAGGAAATAGAGGGTCTAAAATTATTATTATATATATATATATATTTTAAATGCACAATACTGCTTTAACATTATCCTCACTAAAAGTTTGTTAATATCACGGTTACATTTTGGGATTTCATCAGAGATCTTAATGTACAGCTAAAACCACACAGTTATAATGCATCAGTATTCAGCAGTATCAGATATATGCAATCAGAAACTTGTGGTCTGGTATTGAGTACCAAGATTATTTTGGCTAGTCTAATTTTTTAAAATTAAGTATTATGTGAAAACGGAACCCATGAAATTGAGTCATATTTGTACACTACTTTTTTTCTGAAAGATTTCGTGAAAAAAACCTCCAATACACTCTTGCTTGGTGGATTCTCGATTTGCTGCAATCAGAATCATTCTGTTTATAAAGTAATTGGATGCTCATAAAGTTGCTCAGCATTGCACCTTGACACAATAGGCTGCTCCATATGGCATTATTTATTGCCTGTCACGAAACATCCAGATGTTACTATGCAGAAAAAACGAAAAAGCTCATCTTTCATGTTCTGACATAGACTAACTAACAATCGGTTCCCTATTGTATTAATGCCACAATGGATTTTATTCAGAATGTGTAGAAATTAAAGGATTTGAGAGAGTTTAAAAAAAAAAAGAAAAGAAAAATACAGTTACCTTGTCGCACCATAATAAAAAGATACAAAAATAAACAAAAACAAACATAGCATTATCTTAAGTAGTATGAAGAGTGTGACATTTGAACAATTAAAATACCCTTTACCAACAACATTTATAGCTCACACATATTTATTTACAGTTTAATATGATGGTATCAGAGCACATATTTAATGGAAAGTATCAACTTTATATTCTTATTATAAACAGCATGTGACCATTGTAAAAAGGGGAGGGGCTATATATAAATAGGGATAGGGTTTGTATTCCTAATGCTATACTGTTCCTTTAAAACACATGCAGAGATGTTAATCACCGTGGCAACAGAAAGATATACAACCATATAGCTACATATGTATAGATAATTTATGTGTAAATAGAAAACTTTAAAAGTATCCCCTTATTGATCCATTGGAAGTAGTCTGCCTACAAGGTAAATAAATGGTTGTCTTTTTACATGTTATCAGCTCCCAGTGGATCATGCTAAAATATGATAGACTGCCTGTTGTCTAACAGACCACAAAGGATTCTGGATGAATAATGATGTATGAATAATGATATATATTTATGTCAAACGCTGCTGGACTTCTTCAAGCTTGTACTTCCATTAGTGTGTCTTGCTAAATAACTTAACTAAGATAAAAAAAAAATGGGCAGCTCTCCTGAAAATAGGGGATTCCCTCAAACCCCTAAACAATAGCGTAAAAAGAAAACAAGTAACAGGTAGTGCCAACACAATTAGAATTAAAATAGCCACAAAAAATATTAGTAAAATAAAACAAGAAAAAAAGATAAAAATAAAAATAAGTCCATAAAGTGTGTACCTTTTTTGATAGTGGACCCAGGTAACACTTCTTTTCATGGTATGGAGCTGTATCAACCTGTAAAAGCAAGCGAAAAAATTTAAAAACTCCAATAGTGTAATATGCCAATTAAGATGGGAAAACAGGCAACACAGAAGTATGTAATTGCCAACTCATGTTTTTTAGAGCTTGGATTATATCTAGTATGAACAGCACACAGTGGTATGAACCCCCACTTGTAGGCTATATAGCTGAATTGCACTTGCCCATCTTCAGCAGAGCATAGTCCGTGTAAACCATTCAAAAGAGAAAAGAAGCACAATAGAGCTCTCCCTAGGTAAGTACATGTGTAAAGAAAGAAGATAAAAACCTTACTTACAATTTTCAGTGTAGATGGATCGCTCGCACTTTACAGAGTGGGTGGTATAATCCCCACCTAGCACCTAGGATTCTTTATCCAGTCTCTGCAGTTAGTAGTCAGGATGCCAGGTAAAATAAATTAAAAAAACTATAAAGTAATAAAATATATGGCTAAACAACGTAAAAAGTAATAACTGGAAGTGATATAATTTTTGTATGCATTTATATTCCTTATATTTCAAGCAATTGTTTGCTCATTTTAGTCCCTTGTCGACTGATGACTTACTAGGTACGTCCAACAAAAAGCGGTCCTTAACGACCGCAGACATACCTAGTACTTCCTCAAAGTCCTTCTTACTTACCCAATCGCTGCCGTTCCCCCGCCGGCAATCAGTGTTCCTCTCGTTCTGGGGGGGATTGTCTGACAGCCCAGACAGTCCCCGCTTGGCAAATAAGGCCCCTGCGGGCCATGTGATTGCTCTGAAAGTGCTGCCTGCAGGGGGACTGCCTGAAATGACAGGCAGTTTTCCTGCATCTGTAAAATAAATAAAAATATATGTTAATAAATAAAAATATAATTATAAATGTAGAGATATATATCTATATAATATGTACATATTTATCTTATATATAACGTCATACTAAGTGTATTTTTTTAATAATATATACGTACATTAATATAAAAATACACTTAGAGTAACATTACACACGTATATATATATATATATATATATATATATAATAACTATATATATTGTGTATATATATATATATATATATTATAAAAAATAAATAATTAATTAAAATAAAAAATAAAAAAATAAATTCTATATATATAAATGTAATATTATTCTAACTGTATTTTGATATTAATATATATATATATATTTATATCAAAATACACTAAGAATGAAATTATATATATATATATATATATATATATGTATATTATTATTTTTTTATTATTTGTAAAGCGCCGTCAGATTCCGTAGTGCTGTATATATATAAATAAATAAAAACAATACGAAATATACGTGTCCAGAAAACACTGGCGTTTGCGTGATGACGTAGAAGTGGGCGGTGGTACGCACGCATCCTGAGGCGGGGAGGCTGAACTCGTAATGGAGGATTAACGCAGCGTTCTGTGGCAGCGATAGAAGCAAGGTGCTCCGTTTGTAAGGGTCGTGGGAGTCGCAAGAAAACAGGTCGAGTCCGGTGCAGGAGAGCGAACAGAGTGCTGACAGACAGCAAACAGACCGATTGCGATTGTGAGTCCGTGAGTTCGTGGGAGAGGGTACAGACTTACCGGTCCGATCAGTGTGAGCGCGAACAGGAGCAGCACCCCAGGATGCCTTAAGAGTTAAAGGACGCCGAGAAAATTAACCGCATACAACCGGCTTTAAAAAGAACGAAAAAGAAGACAAGCTAAGTACTTCCTCTTTCTTTATATAACTGTAGAACGGGGGGTAGAACCGACAGAAGATCAAGAGAGGAGGAAAAACTGACATCGAAAATATTTTTTACTATTATTTAGGACGGAATAAGGGGAGAGAAAAGGGGGTGAAGGAAAGAAAAACTTAAAAAAAAAAAAAAAAAAACTTTATTTATCAAACCACAGAGTTAACTAATAAATTAGAATCATCAGAGGAAAGGAAAAGTTTTGAATAATCTCTATTTGAAAACCCTCAAAAAAAAAAAAAAAATAGAAAAGGAAAGGAAAGGAGAAGAAAATAAATAAGTGAAGAGTGAAACAAAGGCAGAGAGAGCATGGCAACTAAGCCATCAGGAAAAGCTGCCATCAAAAAAGCAGCAAAACAAGATCTACAACTAGAAAAAAAAAAAAAAAGGCCTCCATAAACTTTTTCTCACCAGGACAAAAACCTAATGAAGAAAAAAATCTTGATATCTCAAATATATATTCATCAAAAGGTGAAGAATCAATTCAAAGCCTGTCCAGTCAAACAGAAAACTACATTACTGCAGATTTTCTAAAACAGTGCTTAGAAGAGCAATTGGTAGCAATAACAGCTGAATTTAATAAAAATACAGCTGAGACAAAAAAACAATTTGTAGAAATATTGGAACAATTAAAGCAAAGTGAAGACAAAATCACTGCCCTAGAATTTGAAAGCAGAACATACAAAGAACAAAATGATCAGCTGAATAAGCAAGTGAGACAAATAGAAGGAAAACTAGGAGACTTAGAAGACCGTTCAAGAAGAAACAATTTGAGATTAAGAAATGTCCCAGAAGCAGTAACACAAGATAAAATACCTGAATACTTGGATACTCTATGGGTAACACTCAATTTAGATTTGCCGACCCTAAATACCAAAATGGAGAGATATCATCGTTTAAACAAAGCTAGAACAGCTCCTCAACAATCACCGAGAGATATAATAATCCATTTTCAGTCCTTCCAGTTTAAGGAAGCAATATTATATGCATTTAGGAAAAAACAGAGTAATATAGAAAAGTTTGGTGATATCAAGATATTTCAGGACCTATCTTTCTACACTAGACAACAAAGAAAGAAATTCATGTCAGTTACAAATACACTAAGAAACTCAAACATCAAATACTCCTGGATCTACCCCTGTAAAATAAAAATTATCACAGAAGGAATTACCGAGATATTTACGACTCCATCCCAGATTGAAGAATGGATAAAGAAGAAAGAGAAATAACTTAATAAAAAAGGAAAGAAGAAGAAAAAAAAGGGAAGAGAGACGAGGAGGAGTGAGAGGGAAGAAGAGAGAAGAGGGAAGCTGCTGGAGATCAACAGAAGAAGAAAAAAAAATCAAAAAAAAAAATCAATTGACCCAAAGACATCTAGAAACTTCTAAAGGACACTGAAATATTTAAAAACATAATATTTAAAAGCATAAAATAGACTCTACTCAAAAAGAAGAAATCAACTAGAAAGAAAAAAAAAAAAAAACTTCTAGACTTAAACCTTTTCTTTTTTTTTTTAAGCAAGGATAAGCACATGATATTAAGTATGATATATCAAAGTTTACGAAGAGAAAAGGGTGCACTTAGAAACACAATTTCCACATTGATAGAAAGAAATAAAATTAATGATAAAAATATTGCGATATACACTGGGATAGCATAAGATGGAAACCACAGCTAAAAGGGAAAGTGAAGAGAGGGAAAAGTAAAGGGAAGAGAAATTACAAATGGTCACTTTTTTTTTTTTTTTTTTTTCACTAAATTAAGGTTTACGCAAGGTAACACACACGATATTAAATAAGAAACATTAAAGTTAACGAAGAGGAAAAGGAACACTCAGATATATAATCTGCACAAAAACAATTAGAAAGAATTAAAATTAATGAGGCACTTTAAATCACAAAAGATATATACCAATTAAAAGAGTATTGAAACACAATATAAGGTGGAGAAAAGAAGGGAAAAAAAAAAGAAATGAGAGGTGTGAAAATTAAATGTATATAGAAGAGGGAAGGAGAGGGGAATGGGAATAGAAGAGAAGAATAGCAATATAGAAGTGTTGTTTTGTTTAAAGGATATAAGAACAATAGTGATAAATTAAAAGGGTCCAAACGACTAAAGAAACAAAGAGATGAGTTTCTCTAGATTAGTAGGAAAATAAGGTAAAAGAGGGAAATAGGAAATAATCTAGTAAGAAAAAGTAAGATAATCTCCAGAGCGTTTTTTTTTTTCCCCCTCCCCCTCTTTCGACCCCTTATCTCTCTCCTCAAGGAAAGGAAGCAGAGTAAAAGTAAATACTTTAGAGAGTAGTAGGAGGAGAGGGATGATGAGTGTTGAGAAGAGAGAGGAAAAGGGAAATGAAAAGTCTTAGGTGGGCTCCTCCAAACCCGAGAAACAGCCTCCCCTGCTGTAACCTGGAAAAGGTTATTAGTGGATAGTAAGATCCACTTAGAAAAGTGTTTTTTGACTCTTTTTAGAGTCTTGGAATGAGTGGAAATATACTCCAAGTGTTGAAGATACTTGTAGATATTTTAGTTATGTATTGTAATGTCAAGTGTTTGTATTGTTCACGAGAGCTCAGTAGGTTAATTAAAACAAAAAAAAAAACTTTGGAAAATGGTTAAAATAATCACATTAAATATTCAAGGTTTAAATATCCCCCAAAAAAGACAAGCTTTCCAAGATTACTTAAAAAAAGAACAGGTTCAAATTGCTATGATACAAGAGACACATTGGCGTAAACAGGATGAAAAACGATGGAATAGCAGGTCCTTCCCCTTAAAAATCTGTTCCTCTAGAGAGGAGGGAAAAAAAGGAGGAGTAGCAATATTCTTTGCAAAAGATCTAAAAATAAATATAAAATATATGGAAACAGACCTGGAGGGGAGATATATTATTTTAGTAGTCACAATAGAAGATGAACTTTTCACCCTAATCAATGTATACTTGCCAAATAAAAATCCCGTATGCCTATTGAGAAAAATAGTAAATAAGGTTGAGAAAGTAGCAGTGGGAATAAAGATATATGCAGGAGATTTTAATAGTATACAAGATCCATTATTAGATAAGTTCTCTGAAAAAAATAATAATAATTGGGATAAACAAGTATTAAAAAACGCAAGGAACTTTAGTAATTTGATAAAAAGAGAAGGTTTATTTGATATATGGAGACTCAATAATCCCGCAGTAAAAGAGTTTACATTTTATTCCTGGCCCCACGATTCGTATTCTCGAATAGATCTTATTTTTGGGGATTTAAAACTGATAGAAAGAATACATAAAATAGAAAACAAAACAGTAATATGGTCAGACCATAATAGCGTGTGCCTGGAATTAAATAGAAAAAGATCTAAGTGCTGTAAGAATACAACCTGGAGGTTAGATGAATCAATACTGGCAGAAAAAGAATATAAAGACTATATAGATAAAATGACTACTTGCTACTTTGAAGAAAATAATAACGGACAAGTGGAGAATGATACTTTATGGTGTTCATTTAAGGCAGTAATAAGGGGACATTGCATAATGCTTAATAAATTAAAGAAAAAAAAAAAAGGTGTAAATGTACAAGATCTCTACATCGAATTATACAATTTAAATAAAACAAACAATGTAAAACCAAGTAAGGAGAATCAGCTAAAAATAGAGAAGATTAAAGCCGAGATACAGGAAAAAATTTATGAAAAAATCAAAATAAATATGCATAAACTTAAAATTAAATATTATCATAAATCTAATAGAGCAGACAAAATCATGTCGAACATGTTGAAAAAAAAAATATATCAAATAAGGTCGACAAAATAATAACTAATGATAGCATCTCCCTTCTCCCAGAACACATAGGGAAAGCATTCAATGAGTATTATGCTAATTTATATAGTCAATCAACAATCACTTCATCAGAAAAAATAAAAAGATATATTAAAGCAGCAAAATTGAATAAAATAACAGAAATACAAGTAAAAAAGCTAAATAAAGAAATTACGGAAGAAGAGATTAATATAATAATAGACAGATTAGAAACCTACAAAACCCCAGGCCCAGATGGATTTGGAAACAAATTTTATAAAGTAATGAAATCACAACTGATAGGTCATTTAAAAAACACTTTTAATACTGCAGTTAAAAAGGGCAGATTCCCAGAAGAAATGCTCAAAGCAAACATTCTACCTATACTGAAACCAGGGAAAGACCCAACAAAAGTACAGAGCTATCGGCCAATATCATTAATAAATGTAGATGTAAAGATATTCTCTTCTATTTTGGCTAGTAGATTAAAAGAAATAATAAATAAAATCATTCATCCTGACCAAACAGGGTTCGTCCCAGATAGAATGTCAAGCAATAACATCAGACGTCTGATAGATGCACTAGATACATCAAAGCGCAAAAAAAGTCCCATGCTGATCCTGTCTTTAGATGCCGAGAAAGCCTTTGACAGGGTCAGCTGGGACTTTATGAAGCTTACTTTAGAAGAAATAGGCATACAGGGATGGTTGTTTGACGCAATCTTGGCGCTATATAAAGATCCAATGGCGAGAACAATTGGCCCGGGCATATGCGCAGACTGGTTCAAATTGAACAACGGAACCAGACAAGGCTGTCCACTGTCTCCCCTATTGTTTATAATGACAATAGAAGTATTAGCTAACAGAATCAGAAATAATGAAAACATCAAGGGATATACAGTAGGACAGAAAGAATTGAAAATTTCCCTTTATGCTGATGACACCATTCTTTTTCTAAATAATCCGTCAACATCAATAGTAAACGCAATGGCGGAAATTGAAATGTATAGTTCAGTATCAAATTACAAATTGAATAAAACAAAATCAATAGCTATATACAATAATATATCAAGTCAAGAAATAGATCTTTACCAAAAAACCTATAACTTTATAAAAGTAAAAACGTTTTCATATTTAGGAATAAAAATATGTAAAAATCCAAAAAATATTATGCGAACAAATTTTATGGACCTCTTAAAAGAAACTAATAAGAATTTGAAAGAATGGAGAAAAATAGAAGCATCTTGGGGAGGAAGAATTAATATCTTGAAATCATATGTTCTGCCAAAATGGATCTACATTTTTAGAATGATCCCTCTAAGCATCCCTAATGAATGGCTGACAATGATCAATACTTCCTTATCTAGTTTCGTATGGCAAGGAAAGAAACCTAGAATTAAAAATGGAATATTATCAAAAGGACTAAAGAAGGGAGGTTTGGGATATCCAAATATAAGAAAATATTATGAAGCAGGGATCATAATGCATGCTATGATTACCCAGATAAATCAAAATAAAGAGGAAATATGGTGGTGGTCAGAAATAGAATCAAGTCAATTAAACGACTCCCTAAACTTAGTCTGGAAGAACAAAAAAGACAATTTATTTAGATCATATATTCTAGACCAGATTATTCCAGTCTGGCAAAAGATAAGGAAGAAAATCGATTTAACCAATAAAATATTTGATTTTCAAAGAATAGACATAATAGAAGCAAGCATAGAGAACATCTCCTTAAAAACATGGAAGGAAAAGGGAATAAATACAATAAAAGAATTGATTAAGGAGGGCAAAATTAAACCCTATAAAATATTGACAGAAGAGTTTAAGGTTCCTGTTAATGAAGTATATACCTATCTTAGAGTAAAACACTTTCTGGAGAAAGTTGAGATAGTAAAAGATGGTAAGATGTATGAAATTTTAAAACCAATGTTACATCACAATAAAATAAAGCAAATGTTCTCTAGGTGTGTCAGAATGTTGGAACAAAAGGAGGACTTAGCCCTCCCCAACGTTATAAAAAAATGGAATATGGAACTAAAAATCAATATAGAAGTAAATGAATGGATATTCAATATACAAAAAATCAGTAAATTTGTCCACTCCTTTATATTAATAGAAACACACTTTAAGCTAGTTCACAAATGGTATATGACTCCAACCAAAATAGTTAAATTTGATTCACTCAAGGATGTGAAATGCTGGAGGTGCAGAGAGGAAAAAGGAGACTACATTCAAATGTGGTGGTCCTGTAGACAAGTGACTGTTGTCTGGCAGTGGGCTCAACTTATCATCCACACACTTTGTGGTGTTGAAATACCTCTAAAACCAGAAACAATGCTATTACATTATCAATGGCCAAAATTAAATAAAATAAATCAATTTTTAATTATTCATTGCTTAATAGCATGTAAAATAATAATAGCAAGAAATTGGAAGGGAAATACCGTCTTTAATATAAAGTTGATAATAATACAGATGATCTATCAAATTAAGATGGAAAAGGATCACTGCAGGACTCTGGATGATAATTTGAGCCTATGGTCAATTTGGGAAAAAAAACTAATACAAATGTAAAGGTAATGAGATTACCATCTGAAAAAAGTAATAGAAATTGGTAGTATGATGAGCTCTCGTGGGGGAGGGGGGGAAGTCTTTGTGTCTATGTGTATGAATATTTTTTATAGATATTGTGTATGAATGTTTTTATGTACTTTTTTGTAAAAGATTTATGGTGATAAACCCAATAAAAAGAATATAAAAAAAAAAAACGAAATATACGTGTCCATAGACATAATTACATAAATAATTTCATAAATATACACGTAGACTTCAAATGTATGAATATGTATATATATCTAAATTCTATGTGCATATTTATGTAATATTTTTACATAATTAAGTCATTTTATTGATTGCAATTTGACAACCCAGGCTGAAAGTCCAGAGAATTTTATTTGCTAGCAATATATTTAACCCTGTAACATTCCAAGATACCCTAAAACCTGTACATGGGGGGGGGGGGGGGGGCGGGGGGGGGGGGTGGAGGGATACTGTTTTACTCGGTAGACTTCGCTGAACACAAATATTAGTGTTTAAACAGTAAAACATATCACAGCGATGATATTGTCAGTGAAAATTAAGTTTTTTGCATTTTTCATACATAAACGGCACTATCACTGATGATTTCATTGTTGTGATACGTTTTACTGTTTTGAAACACTAATATTTGTGTTCAGTGAAGTTTCCACGAGTATAACAGTACCTCCCATGTGCAGGTTTTATAGAGTTTTTGAAAGTTACAGGGTCAAATATAAGGCTTGCTTTTCCGTTTTTTCACATTGAAATTTGCCAGATTGGTTATGTTGTGTTTGAGAGCGTATGGTAGCCCAGGAATGAGAAGTACCCCCATGATTTCATACCATTTGCAAAAGAAGAGAACCCAAGTATTGCAAATGGGGTATGTTCAGTCTTTTTTAGTAGCCACTTAGTCACAAACACTGGCCAAAGTTAGCGTTCATAATTGTTTTTTGCATTTTTAACACACAAACATATATAAATGCTAACTTTGGCCAGTATTTGGCCAGTGGCTACTAAAAATGACTGGCCATACCCCATATATATATATATATATATATATATATATATATATATATATATATATATTTATTGTTTAATGACACATATATTTATACCCCATAAATATGTACATGTGAGGTGTGATTCAGAGATTTATGACATATAACAATGTTACAATGTCACTATTGATACATTTTAAATATATATATTTGAAACAGCAATGTCCTACTTGTACATATAGCCCTATAACGTGCAAAAAAAGCTAAGAACATGTCAACATCGGGTATTTATAAACTCAGGACAAAATGTTGAAACTATTTAGTATGGGTGTTTTTTGACGGTTGTAGATGCATAACAGATTTTGGGGGTCAAAGTTAGAAAAAAATGTGTTTTCAAAAAAAAAGATTTTTCATCATATTTTATCATTTTTGGATAGTAAATTATATGATATGATGAAAATAATGGTATCTTTAGAAAGACCATTTAATGGTGAGAAAAATGGCATGTAATATGTGTGTGTACAGTAAATGAGTAAGAGGAAATGATTACAGCTAAACACAAACACAGCAGAAATGTAAAATCAGCCCTGGTCCTTAAGGGTAAGAAAACCGTCTGGGTGAGAATGGAAAGAGATAACTTTGAGAGGTATTTATAATCAAAAGTTGCTAAGAATAATTTTTTTCTGTGTATTTATTTATTCTAAATCCCATGAGGATGGGGGGGCGGGGCCTGATACCGGGGGGGGAGGGGGCAGGGCCTGATACCCAGCCTGAACGGACGCCATTTCTCCCAGCTCCTGGATAGCCGCCGACAATCTACCAAATATTACCCCATACAGGGCCCATCCGCCCAAACAAACCACTCACCCAGCATCACGATAACGGGGCGAACGGATTGATGCCGTTCTTTCAAGCCGCCAAGCAAACCAGGCAATGGCTCAAATCTGCGGCCTACCACACCACACCAGCCCTCAACCCTCAACCTCGAGGCGCTTTTCGGCGGACCGCGAGAGGGCCGCGATTATCCGGTATACTCACAGCCGGACACGACAACCATGGGCCGCCGCACTCCAAAACCCCCTGCAGGAGTCAACACCCAAGGTAGGACCATTGGGGAAATACTCCTGAGACCGGCACAAACCGCGCCAAGGCCCGCGGACCACCCGCAAAACATGGCCCCTGTCCCAGAAACAGAGGGAAGAACGACCCCAGAAACACAGCACCCCCAGGCTGGGCTTACTAACCCCCAGACCTCACCAGAAGACTCAGCCCCCACCACTAAAGGGGATCTAAAAGTGCTATTAGCAGATATACAGAGGCTACTGGCTGCAGACATAGCCCTGATCAAAAGAGATGTGCAAACAGTCACAGACCGGGTCATAACTACAGAAACAGACATAGCAGGAGTGCAGAACAATATGTCCACCCTGAAAAACTCACTTCAACAGCTACACACAGAACAGCAAGTACTAGCAGCCCAAATAATGTCCCTTGAAGACAGACAGCGGCGAACACACATAAAAATCTGCAGCATACCCAACACCATCCCCACTGAAGAACTGCCTCACTATACGCGACGCCTCTTGACAAGGATCCTGCCACACTCGGTAGCAAAGAAAATCACTCTGGACGGTATATATCGTGTAACAAGCTCTGTCCGCATCACACAAGATACCCCCAGGGACGTCATTTTACGCTGTGTCACCATACATGACAAGATTCAAATAATGACTGCCCTGAAGGGCAAAACGTCACTAGAATTTGAGGATGCAAAACTTTTGTTTTTTCAAGATCTCACCAGAGCCACACTACTCAGACGTAAAACCTTTGGTGCGGTGACGACCACCCTACGTAAAGCAAACATACCATACAGATGGGGCAACACCGGCTCCCTACTCGTCCACCACGAAGGGAACACTCACAACCTCACCTCCCTGATGGAAGCTCTGGCCTTCCTGACCGCCCTAAGACTCCAACCGGGGCCACACGGCACTACAGAAGACGACCAAGGCGCAACCTGGGACCAAATGGCTAGCACTTCAACCGGACAAGCGATGACGAGCCTGCAGCCCTCGAATACCTGACCCACGACAGGCACTGAGATGACCTTAGTTCAGCCCTACGGCTAACTAGTCACCATGTCCGAACTGTATATCAAGACTTTTATCCCTACCAAAGAAGAGGCTACAGACTCTTATTCAGTTGCATAATGTTCTGTTTTGTGTTTGTGTTTAAATTTTATAGTTGTTCTTTTTATTTTTATTTTATTATCTCTACACACACACACACAACATACACACCCCTCCAGCCCAGCAAGTAACGTGCCTATATCCATCAGACTGTCCAGAGACGAATGGCGTCCGAAACACCCCCCCCCCCCGCCGCTGTCCCCCTAGGACAGGGTCACCCTTAGGCATGCCGGACCACCACTGCAACACTGCACCAACCACAGCTCACACACACCTGGAGCTCACACCGCTCATAACTCCCAATAAACGCACACACCCTGGCATTGCCTACGCAAAGACCAACCTGATAACACGAATGTGCAAGCTTCAATGCAGCATTATACCCTCCTGAAACTAAAAGAGCACACCTGTAACCTTAATCCTGTAGTATCCCGGGAGCGCAACACGCACCAACATTCTACTTGCTAACATTTTTCTAGCCCTGGGCATGTCACCCAACATGACCATAAAAAACCAATGTGCCTACCAAACACATCTCAAAAACACCCTAATAATCACAATGACGTAAAAACAAATGTCACAGCTACAGTTACATGCTTGAAAGTTGAAAATATGCTAAGATGTCAGTTGTTATTTATCTGTACAACCGAGCACGGAAAAATAAAGAATTAAAAAAAAAAAAATCCTATGAGGATCAAGAAATATTTTTCATAGTTATTTTGTACACAACATAAAATATTAAAGTAATCATTGATTAAGTTGAAACATTCAATTACTATTTTCTTTATTTTTAGGCAAAAACTGTGATGGCCAAAGTTGGATACCCTGAATTCTTGTTGAATGACACATACATAAATGAAGAAGTGAAACTGGTAGGTTGTTTCAAAACTGTCATTTTGATTGGATGTGCCTTTCACAGTACGTCTTACTTTTTCACATATTCTTTCTGAGAATACTTTGTGAGTGCAGTCATTGTGTTCTGGATAGTGTTATCCATGCAGACATTTATAGACATTTTTGTTTCTTGAAATATATATGTGTTATTCACAGTCGCCAACTGTCCCGAATTTGCTGTTACAGTCCAATGTTTTGTTCTTCTTTCCCAGGACGTGTTCTGCATTCCAGGGGCAGAACTACCAGTGTAGTCATAGGGCATACCGGAAGATGGCTAGAAATATTTGTGTTTGTTATTACTGCGTATGTCAGTTTGTCACAGTATGTATCTGTGTCTTTGCTTTAATCTGTGTGTATCTAGTTGACTGTACCTGTGTGTGTCATTGTACCTCTGTGTTCTTACTTGCCACAAAGTGCCTCTGGACTTTTTGTTGTTTAAATGTTGGCCATTATGTGTTATCATTTCCAGAGTAGTTGCAAGATCCCAACGATACCTAAAGATGGCTATCCTTATCATTGTAGCATGTAGATAAAAAGGAATCGTACTAGGTTGTGTAATGTAAGGCATCAAAATTTTAGGAATCCTTTTTTTTTTTTTTACACGATATAGTGTCTCTGTCCCTAGTCACAAATAGTCTCCTCGTTTGCAATAAAAATAAGAAAACATTTTTACTTACTTTTTGCTAGCGCCGAGGTAGAGGAAAATTGGGGACCTAACGCTCCTTCAAGCTTCTCCATAGGAAAATATTGAGCCAATGCATTTCTATGTGTGTTTCCGCATCAAGTGACTGAGGTTTACTCTGTCTGTGCAGCTGAAGACCCTCTAGTGGATGTATTACTAGACATATGTTTAAATTGCTGGGTTAAAAGGACAGGGACATTGTACTCAAACCACTTCATTGAGATGAAGTTGTCTGGCTGACTAGAGTGTCCCTTTCAATCTAGCTCTATGATTGAAGGTATCCAGCAGGACCATCTCTTGTGTAGGGTGTCTAAAGGAGTGCAATGATATGCCAAATGTTCTGCCCTATGGAGTTTAATCATAAGCTGAGACATATCTCCACATTCTTACAGCCATGCTAAAAAGACAATTGCATATATGTTTCAATAAAATAGTGTGATTACCTTTTTTTAAAATTAAATATTGTAATTTTACATATAAAGTGCATGAGCCATGCTGCCTGCCTCCCACTTCATCTAAGCTATATATCATGCTTTCCTGAATATTTAACTAATTGATCTTGTTAATAGATTGCTTTTAAATGAACATTTTTTGAATGGACATTTAATTGAACCACTGTAACAATATAACCTAAATGTTCTAACATTCTGCAAAACAAATACATTTATGTGTGTTTTTGGGGAGTAAAGTAACAAGAAGCAAATGAATGTGCACATTAATATGTGCTTTAGTGCTGTAGCTCATTTTACTTGCCATGTGGATTTGTCGGTATTGCGTATTATGTTGAATAAGAGCTTAAATCTTTAGTAGCTGGTATAATGCAGATAAACAGTAAATTTAATTTATCCAGTAAATTATGCTTAATGGTATTTTCTCCTACTTCTTAGATTTAAATGTTAGTTACAGATCCATTCTTAATTATTGCAATTATTTTGGTTACACTGAAGACGCGTTACTGCAAATGGTTTTCATTTGAAAACACAGTTATACATTTGACACAATAACCTGCTATATCCTTTTGTATAAATTATCTTCTCAAGCGTTATATTATCATGTCAACTATCATCACCACCTTCAGTGCCTTGCAGTATCTGTTAACATCAAAGGGAACTGCATTGTATTTTTTTTTACTAGTTTGATTTTTGCAGATACATCTCCACCTCTTGTCTCAAATGAAAAAAAAATAATAGACTATATTTCTTGAAGTGCTCTGGTCATCCATTAAAACCCTGGGGATTTACCCATCTGCCAACCCTTTTCATTGAATGGAAGGTAAAAAAATGAAAGATTGGTCTTACCACCATGCTTTGCACTGCAAATAGGCCTGGCAAAAAGGAGATATAAATTATTAACAAAATTTTTTAAATAGCCTCTTGTAAGCAGGGTGAGCTCAGAGGTTAGACCTTGCTGTTTCATATGTTCCCCATATCTGCCAAGGGTTACAAATATCTCCTTCCCCTACCTCCATGTTAGGAAGTGAAATTCCTTGTGAATTAAAGGACCACTATAGGCACTCAGACCACTTTAGCTCAATGAAGTGGTCTGGGTGCCAGGCCCCCCTAATTTTAACCCTGCAGCTGAAAACATAGCAGTTTCAGAGAAACTGCTATGTTTACACTGCAGGGTTAATCAAGCCTCTAGTGGCTGTTACACTGCAGGGTTAATCAAGCCTCTAGTGGCTGTTTCTCTGTTCAGGTGCTTCCACGATTTACACTGAGTAAATCACACTTATTTGATGCTGGACGTCCTTATGGACCTCCAGCGTCAAAAAATATCCCCATAGAAAAGCATTGAATAATGCTTTCCTATGGGCGGTTTTGAATCCGCGTCACCCGTAACTAGGGCTCTATAGCGTTAGGAATACATATTTCTATTCCTAAGCTATAGTGTTCCTTTAAAGAAACACTATAGGTTCAAAAATACAAACATGTATTCCTGACACTGTAGTGTTAATAACACTATCTAACCCCCATGTACCACCATGTACTCCCTTAATAGTAAACTCTTACCTTTATTCCAGTCTGCTGGTCCTGGCTTTGCCCGTGATCTGCCTCCTTGGCTGACATTCTCAGAAGAGATGATCTCAGCCAATAACAATGTTTTCCCATAGGGTGATTGGCTGCGATTGTCAATTCTGATGATCTCAGCCAAGGATGCATGCCGGGGGGCGTCTGAGCAAACTCTTGCCCAGGCCAATCATTATCTCCTCATAGAGATGCATTGAGTCAATAATTCAGTGTCTCTATGTAGAGGGTGAAGACACTGAATGTCAGTCTGTGCAGCACTGCCCTTGGAAGCACCTCTAGTAGCCATCTGATGAGTGGCTAGTGGAGTTATCCCTAGGCTGTAATGTAAACACTGCATTTTCACTGAAAAAAAACTGTGTTCACTGCAAAAAGCCTGCAAGGGTTGACTATACTCACTAGAACAAATACATTAAGCTGTAGTTGTTCTAGTGACTATAGTGCCCCTTTAACTCAACAGTTTACACTTTAGTGTAATGAGGAAAAAAAAATTTAAATAAAGAATAAATAAAGAATTTAAAAAAAAGAATATAGATCTTTTAGTATTGTGATGTCACAGTACTGCTCACACAGAGTATGCAATTTAGTATGCACTGGATTTTCCCAAAGCAACTATTTACATAATTATTCCACCATCTGAAGAGAAATATCACACATCGTTCTGGAACAAAATCATTTGTTATATTTTGCATAAAACAGCTTGTGGTGTCATTATGCCTATGATTGTTGTAAGATACTTTTTTTTTTATAGTAACATGCCAACAAGAGATGTACCTAAGAAAATATTAATTTGACAGAATTTCTCAGAGAAGCATGTGCTTGCCTCATATTTCAGAAACATTTGAAAGTTTGTTCTAAGAAAAGCCATTATGGTTGACAAGTATAAAATGCAGTATCTAAAGAAAGGCATTCTGCTTCTTTGATATTCAGTTAGCGTACAGTATTGACTTTTACCTGAAACATACAGGTAGTTATGACGGATAGAATGGTATAGTTTGCATTTAGTATATCGGCGGCTCACTAAACAGTTTGGATATCTTAGAAACAAGTAAAACATATATTCGAACATTGCACCTTATTGTTATATTGTTTACTTTCTATTTAGCCACTTCAGTTAAACCAAACCTAACAAATTATCTTGATTGTGGTTATTTACTCAACTTGGAATTGTGGAGATTTGACAAGGGAATTGCAAACTGTCACAACAGCTCCACCGGAAAAAATAGCTGAGTAGCAAAATTTTTCATTTTAACTTATTTTGGCCTAAAACACCCAATTTTCAGTAATGGCCTTTTAAGTAAATAACACTTAGACCGTAAGGCTTAGATTAGGGAGATGTCTACAGTGGCAATATTTACAATAGGTCCAGTATATGCTATAGGCAAATTAAGTGGGTACCTTCCCTACACAAGCAACCTTGTGAAGTCGTTCCACCACTGACTAACAGTCACTCTGACTGTGTCATGTTTTCAGCTTAGCACAAACAAGTTTAACAAACCATATATGCTGGGAACAGTTCTTTGGTGTCACCAGATGCAGAACCAGGGAACAAAATCTGGGCAGTTGGACAGGAGTCCAAGATCATGACTTTCCTGCAGAATTCAGGAAATGTGGGGGTTATCCAGGTCTACAGGTAAACCAAGACATCCCAGGACATTCAATATTATGTTTACTTACCCCCTAAATTTAATAAACATGTGTGCATAAAGAAAGAGAAATACAACTAAATTTAGACATTAACACTGCTCTATCCAGCAGCCTGCTCTGTCCTGGTGCAATGAGCTGGCGCTCTTAGCCAGTGAGCTAAATATTTGGAGATTCTGCTCTGATAAATCTAAGCAAGTTTGGGGACAGTTAGTGAATAGTGAAATTGTCAAGCACTCTTCGAGGAGATCTTAAAATTGGTCATATCTATAATCACATTGATGGTGATTTCTTCTCTTTTCATGCACAATATGTATTGCTTTTTATATTTTTATATTGTATATTGCTGGCAATCTTTCTAACCAAGTCATGTTAAGATTGATTACTCTCAGCCAATGAGCTAAGCCTTGCACCGTCGGGTTTAGCTCAATGCATAGAGCTTCAGGTTCTCATAGAGGTGATGACTGGCTACTGGCGTACCCCATGGTAATTGTCAAACCATTAGCAAACAGTTAGATGACTTATCCTGGAAGGTGCTAGAACACTCTTGGTACCAAAACTACCACAGTGCTCTGTAGTGGTTATGTTGCTTAGAGTGTTCCTTTAATTATTTAGATTGTAAAGTAACTTAAAGCATGTTACTATTATATTACTATAGACTGTAAGCTTCTTTGAGCAGGGTCCTCTTCAACCTATCGTTTCTGTACGTTTTCTTGTAATTGTCCTATTTATAGTTAAATCCCCCCTCTCATAATATTGTAAAGCGCTACGGAATCTGTTCTCTCTATTGGCTCTAAATAAATGGCAATAATAAATAAATAAATAAATATTGCATATATTGTGTAGTCATACTGTTAAGTCATTTTTCTAATTATTTTTTATCTTCATGATGTAGTTGAAATTTTCAGAAACAGATTATTTTGGAAACATACTACAGACCCTGCACTTTCTATCTCAATCGGATTTCTATTGGTTGAGAAAAGCGGTTCCTAAAAAAGAGTGAGTATATACATACCAGTGATCATTACATTACTAAACTATATTTATCGTTCACAATGGTCTGGTTACATTGTCTTGAGAATATCTTTGCATACATAGATATTTTAGTTTATTCTAAGCTTATTTTCTACTGCAAATACAGTATCCTGCGGTTACTCTGTGTGTTGCTGCCTTTGATTTAAATAATGTGGTAACATCTAAAAATTCTTAGAGTAGCCATATCCTTATATCATCAGACAGATGTGCCACCTTATAGTCCATTTGCAGTCTTCAGGTAAGTATATCTTCTAGTCCAGAAATGGATAAATTGCCTAGTAATCCCAGACCCCTACATAGGTGAAAAAGGAGGTGTTCTGAGAATAATAGACACAAATTGTGGTCAGGAGGTGGTGCCAGTCCAACAAAGGGCTTGTACCCAGGTAAATGTATGAAAAAAATATCTTCTAGTCCACACAATTTTTGTGTGATTTCAATGCATAAATCCCTGACGATAAACGTCTCTAAAATATGCCATAGCATTTGGCATCTATTGTTTTTGTTGTTGAAATGTTCCTGGTATTATTTGTTTAACCCCTTAAGGACACATGACATGTGTGACATGTCATGATTCCCTTTTATTCCAGAAGTTTGGTCCTTAAGGGGTTAAATATATTATGTGCTTTTCAACCTATCGTGAAAATATGAAGTGAGTGTATATGACCTGAATGTTATTGGTTTTTTTTGTTTTTTTTTTAGATGGTTTACTAGTCCAACAACAGTCAATGCCTTTTACAGTGCAACCACCAACCAAATTAGTAAGTATTAAAATGTGTTCTAACAACCTTTTTTGTTTTTTTTGCAGTAATGTTTTTAATGAGTGTCTTCCACACAACATAAGTAGTTATAGTAATGTACAGATCTGTAGCCAAAGCAGTAAAGTCAATTATTGCAGATCCCCCCACACATACACATGCTAAATGAACGACTAAGGAAACTAAGGAAGTGATCCAGGGAATAAGAACCAAGCACGAACAACTGGATGCAGTACTTGAAATATGGTAAAAACCAAAGAAAGACAAGTTACCTGCGCTCTCTCCTTAATCCCTATGTATTTTGTAAACAAATGGAGGTTTTTTAGTTACCTCCAATGGCCATGAGAGGATAAGCCCACCTGCCAACGTCAAGGCAGCCCCCCTCTCCCCCCCTCCAGGTCGGTCCTAACTCTAACCATTAACCTTGCTTCCTTTAGCTTCTGACAAAGATCTCTAATGAGACAAAAAGGGGTATTTAAAAAAAAAAAAAATTATACACCCTTATATATGAACCCTTAATAGGGAACACATGGGATGGGCGGCTGCATTGTAACAAGGCTGAGTAATACAAAAAATGGATACAAATGCAGAAAGATAAGTCCTGCGCTCACTCCCATCAATGGGCGGCAGCAATGACTGTCAGGATCCCACGGGCGGCTGCGAGGGGAGGCTGCAGTCCACTCGCGGCACTCACCCTCCAGCCGTCCGCTGTCCCCTCCCTGGCGTGTGCTCAGCGGGCGGCATCCTCCCAGCCACGGATGCCGCCCACGTCTTCCTTTACGTCCCCCAGCGGCAGCATGCATGACGCTGCACGCTGGGAAACCGCCCATTTTACTAAACGCCGGGGTCAGCCACCTGACCTGGCGTTAAAGGCACAGTGCCTCAATCACAGTGGGAGGTCTAGATATCTCCCACGTGTGATTGTTAATTCTGATTGGAAATTATCCAATCAGAATTAACATAATGATTTATATACTTACCTTTCCTGTTCCTCTCTGCCCTGTTGTGGTCTTTGCTTGCTAGTCCTGCTACTAAACTTGTGTTTCTGGTTACGTACTCTCTGGCTTGTTTATCTGACTTTGTGACTTTCTCCTACCCTTTGACCTCGGCTTGTTTCTCGTTTTTCTGTCTTCTGGTTCCCCTTACTCGGCTTGTCTCCTGACTATTATTTGTGTGCTTAGCCCGGCCACTCTAAGGTCCGGTACTGCACCTTTTCTCCTTTTCTGTGTGTGTGTTAGTGTGTTTGGTTCCCTGAATTGTGACAATGACTACAGTACACATCAGCTCCAATATATAGTAAAAAAAAAAAAGAACAGTTACCTGCGTGAAATATGGTGTATTTTCCAGGTAAAGCAACCACTAGTCTAGCATAGAAGGGTAACATGAAATAAGTTGGTATTTACCTCTGAATAAGACTGGAAACCTGATATCTTCCTAGTATTGAAAGAAAAGGGGCTCTAGTGTGCTTACTCCTTTTGACCAACGCATAGCCCTGCTTAGAACCTGAGTAGGTGGAAGGAGAAGAGGAGAAAAAAACATGGCCTTTTTATTTTTATTACAAATCTAACCTTTAGGTTAGCTCCCTATTCCAGAGTACATGGTCCACTAGGACCAAAAGAACAAGAGAGGCCACTAGTGAATAAAATATCCATATGTCAAAGCACATGGCAGGCTTTGTTCTTTTTCAAGCAATTTCCAATGGCCTGGATAGCAGTATGGTAAAACTACAATAACTAAAACCGAGGCAACATCTAGAGTCCAGCTTTTGATCAGAACTGATAGAAGGCCCAACTAATTATTTTGGGAACATATTTGCCAATATAAAAGGTGTACCACAGCTAATATTTTAAACCAATTAGTTACAAAATATATTTTAATAACAATAAATGTTGTAGTGAATCAAATCTTATCATTCAGCAGTACTAAATAACAAGCAATATGCTAATATTAATGATATACATTATATATACCTACATTATGCAATCGTTATTTTTAATGAAAATACATCAAAATTATTTTTATAGGGAATATATATTACAATCGCACTACAAGGAGACATTTATTTTAAAATGAGTTTTTATTGAGTTTTAAAGTGTGGTATACCTTAGGGTGGTTGTGTTAATAGTAGTCGGAAACAAAAATGACTTACCAAATCTCACAAGCAGCCAACATGAAATTATCAACATGAAATTAAGACTTCCAAATCTATTATCTTACTGATTTATGTGCTCTGTAGAAGTCTGTTAGCTTTAGTCATGTTGCTATATAGCTGGGAACCATAGCAAAGTAAACATGTGTCTCAAATACAAGATAAAAACATAATAAATCATATATGGACCAAATAAAACTAGCCAAGAAACACACTAAATCATACAGGACAGGAATCTGTAAGCATGTTTCAATGATTCATAAAAAAGAACTAAGACATTCTTATGTCATATAACGGCACAGAAGCTTAACACCACTCAATGTAATGTAAACCATTAGAGGTTTTTTTCACCGAACCGTACTCTATTCATACCAAATGGAAGTTCTCAGAAAAGTGTCTTGAAAGAACTGTATGTAAACATGTAAAATTAATAAATAAGCAGACAAATAAATACAAATGCAATAGCCATAAAAAAAATAAAAAATATGTTTGATTTGAATAATAAAACAAATTTAACTTTTTAAAATAATTAACTTTTTTTGTGTCATTGTAATTTTGTCAAAACTTTCATTTGTTTTTTTTTTCTTTTGGGGTGGGCTAAATCATATTGACGTCTCAATAGTGTGATGTAAAAAATACCGTATATACTCGAGTATAAGACGAGTTTTTCAGCACATTTTTTTTACATTGCCATAATACAGACAAGGACCGCCGGGCTCATTACAAGCCCGGCGGTCCTGTTGGGGGCTGGCAGCGAGCTGTTACTTACCTTTCCTGGGAGCTGACCGGAACGGAGGAGAAGGGAGCTGACAGGAGCTGCAGGGAAGGTAAGTTACAGCTTGCTGCCAGCCCCCCTCCTACACAGCCCATGCCACTGGACTACCAGGGAATGAGAGCCCCCTTCCCTGGCCAGCTAACGAGCAGGGAGAGGGGATGAAAAAATATAAATACAAATTTAAATAATAATAATAAAAAAAAAAAGAATTATAAAATAAAAATAATAATATAAAAAAACAACTAAATGTAATATTAAAATACTAATAATAATAATAAAAAAAAATGCCCACCCCCCACCAAGGTTACACACTCTGCATCACATACACACACACACACACTGCATTCATACACACACACACTGCATTCATTAAATACACAAAATAAATATTCAATTAATGTAATTTTGGGGGATCTAATTTTATTTCGAAATTTAACAGTACCTGCTGCATTTCCCACCCTAGTCTTATACTCAAGTCAATAAGTTTTCCCATTTTTGGGGGGTAAAATTAGGGGTCTCGACTTATATTCGGGTCGACTTATACTTAAGTATATACATAGTTATTGATACAAAGTTGGCTGATGGTATGGATTTGCTTTTTTGCCTAAACCAAAATTCAGGAAAAAGCTCAGGTTTATAAATGGGTTAATGTGGCAAAAAAGTTTGATACATAGCTTAAGTAATTGAACTGAAGCAAAAAAGTGTGAAATATCTAAAAATATTTTGAACAATAAATTAGAGTAAGTTGCAATGTCACCCTAAATGCTAGAAATACCAGTACATTAGCTGTATCAATAATGCCATGTTGTGTTAAGAGTGGCATTATTCGCCTGTGTGTGCCAAAGCAAAAATAATGGCAAATTAAAGAAGTTGAGACCTGATGGTGCTGGGTGCGTGTCACACCAGTCTTACTTTCTTTACATATTCTGCAGCAATCAATTTTAACATGGTAGTCGTAGTAAAATTCTTTAACAATTTTAATGTGTTAAATATTAATAGTTCCCTCTTAAGTATATAAATGTCTCACATCTTTAATCCTACAACCCTGTGCCATAGATGGTTTCCAATTAGAACTAACTACAGTGCAGGAGAGATATGCGTAATGTACACATTACTTATTGGCTTCATTTTACATAAAGCAATGAAAGATAATGGCATTTTGACACTATCTGTATTATCCAATTTGCACAGATGGGCAAGAGGTGAAGAGCAATATATTATAGTTTTAATTTATTCAGTTGCCCAGCACATGGAAAATGGTACATTTATGATAACTTCTCTAGAAAGAAAAAAATCTTAACTCTAATTAAACAAAGAATAATGTCTGCATTCTGCCCTTTGTTGGAACAGTTCTATAAAATATAGCTATGGCTACAGTTATTCCTCCTTTATGAAACCATATTTTATGGTGATAACATTTGAAATTGTCAGTCCAAGTCGCCATTAAAGAATTGTTATTATAAATACAAATAGTTGCTTAACGCTGTTTTACAATAAAAATCCACTCTTACCCTTAGGAAGTCCCAGGAAAAGGGGGGAAATTAGATTTTGTATGCTTTTGGTATGAACATTACCTTCCTGAAATGAAAATTTACACCGCATACACCATTGTTAAATCAGTTATGTTACTTTTGTTAGTGTACAGTGTTTTTTTTTTTTATAAATGAAAGGTTTTTTTTTAAAGGTATATTTAATATAAAGTAGGTACTACTTTTCTCTGTGTAGAAGGTTGACAAAAGTTGTGCAACAACTTTTATGTATATATATATATATTTGTGTTAGGGGCAAATAGCCGTATGTGAAGTAAGGTTCCAGCAAAAGCATAGGATAGTATAAAGGGAGCAAGTCGGTTGTGGTGTGCCGAGACCGACGATACGGTAGGCCTGTAAATAAAGAGGGCCCACCAAGGAGTTTAGAAAGTGAAGTAAATGGAAAGAAAAGAGAAAGTGTTGAAGATTAGGAGTGGTGGGAGAGTCATTCTGATGCTGACCTAGAGCGATATGGAGTCAGGTGTCCCTTATATAGGGGAGTGAATTAATTTAAGCCCCTTCCACAATTACAGGCCAAACGGCCTTAATACTTGTGTTAGGGGCAAATAGGTGGTGCTGTTTGCAGATTCCACTGTTCATTGTTTATTGTGGTATCATCTTATTTTTGTCATAAGAATAAAAACTGAGTGATGCTGTGCAGCCATGTTTGTTTTGCATGTGGCATGAAGGGCAGGGCAGGAGACTTCTGGCTTGTATCATGAGCCATGAATGAAAACCTGGTGCACATGAAAAAAAATAAAAAATAAGAAAGCACTAGTCCCAGGTTCAAATGTGAGCTTTGAAGGGAGTTAGAGAGCTTTCGAGATCTTAAGAAAGGCTGTGAGACAGTGAGAAAAAAACCGACAGAGCCCCTTTAACTAATGCTGTTTCTTTATTTTTAGTTTCCCAGGTTCAAAAAAACAAAAATGCTAAAAGTCAGGATAAAGTATTTTCATTACAGTGAGACAACGGGATATATTCAGTCAATTAGAAAATGTAGAGAACTGACAAGGAAATTGTAAATGTTATTCCAAAATAGTCAAGCTAGTTCACATATATCAACCTTAAAATTCTGTTGTCAAGTCTTCACAGTTCTCGATTTAGTGAATAAAGCCTATTGAAGTTATATTTCTTTACTTATGACACAAGCTTGAAATATTCCCAGTGTTCATTCCTGTGTGACAATTACCTTGCTATGCTGTCAGCTTTCTATTCAATGATACAAGAGCTAATTACTGTTTATATTATGTGTGCTGTTTCTTTTTCTACCTGTCCCTAAAATCAAATTTATAAGGTTGTATCTTGACAAAGGGACAAATCTGACACTCATTAAAATTATGTACCATGAGCATTTTAAAAAGATATAAGGAATCTAACTGTGCAGACCTTTTTAAAGGAGTAAAAGCAGTTTGGCATCAATTTACTTAATTTGATTTGGGATGAATTTACAACCCATGCAGATATCGCAACTGTCCAACTTTTAGTGCGGCAATCCATATACCCTCAAAAGTATTTGGGTTGTGGATGGAACAAGGTAGGTAGTGAAGTAGGACTCTGTCCCCAACATCCACTACTAATCTGTTAAACAGGTTGTCTTGTGAGAGTTGTCAGAGACACTTATTATTCTAACTGCTAATCAAATATAAAGACAAACTTGAAACTGTTAAAATATAATAAAATCATATGTTGGAATGTATTACATTATGACTAAGGTGGCTTACATTGACACAGAAGACATTTGTGGACTGTAGCTTGCAAGTGGAAGCATGTTTTGAGGAAAGTAAAAAAAACATGTTTCTGTGTCTTCATATTGTGTTTTACTTTGTTTGTATCAAATGATACGTTTTTTTAGGATTTTAAATGTTTCCCTAATTACAGGATTTCCTGCGGGAGAACTTCAAAAGCCTTTCTTTTGGGGGATGGAATATCCAAGGTACGTAGGAAAATAAAATGAAACAATCCAAATACTTGAAAAATAATTACTGAACAGTCATGGAGAAAAATGTGATGTGTGACAGATGTGATATTACAGGATGTGATCATTATCTGCTGTCTCTGCATGATGATGTAGTTGCCGAGGGCTTGCTTAATTGTACTCCCATGATTAATTGCTTTCAGAGAACAATGCCTCTCAGAGTCAAGTACCATATCTCCCAGGTCTACTTTACTCTGTCATATTGCACGATAGCTGTGAGTACACATATTTAACAGTTTTCAAATGGTATAAGGATTCATATTGTTTCAGCACTTCTTCATTATATTTGCAATGTGCTTATTTCCCCAAAGTAACAATAACATACTTTTCTTATTTCTGCCCACATAATAACATTTACATATATTCAGGGGTGTCATTGACTGTCGACATTAAACACGCACACACATTTTTTGTTCACCATTGCTAATTTTAATTTTGCTCTGATACTTTACTTCCATACAAATGGTAAGCTTACTGTAAGACTACGATTAGAATGTACCATTTAAAAGAGACTTAATATCACTTTTTACTGTTGAAGATGGCTATCTAGTCAATGCATAAGCCAAGTCAGCTAATGAGAGTCAACATCAAATGAAATCACTTTAAAGGAACAATTAAAACTCCACAACCACTACAACTTAATGTAGGGTTTCTAAGGCAAAGAGACTGTCCCTGCAGTCACTGTAGTTAAAACACTGCCTTATCTCAGAAAATATATTGCTGCCTTAGGCTGTTAGTCTAACAGTCACTGGAGGAACTTCGTTTTAGATTTATCACCATCAACAACCATAACTGTGGTAGGTTATTTTTCTAAAATGGTCAATTTGATTCCACTCCATAAATTACCATACGTCAGCTGAGCTAACCAAAATATTCATAAAGTAAATCTACAGATTACATGGACTTCCTCAAGAAAATGTCTGACAGTTTTTATCCATATTTTGCAGAAAGTTCCGTTTTGTTATCATTTTTCATCTTCATATCATCCTCAAACCAACTGGGAAGCAGAGAATGCTAACCAGTCTCTAGAGGCTTTCCTGAGATGTTTTTTTTTTTTTGCATAATCAGGTCTATGGTAGAGTAGACATCCCTCTGTTATTCCATCTCAACCTGCTCTTGACCACCATCTGAATGATCTTAAAGAATTATGGAAACAGGTTCAACGAGCCCTGACTTTGGCTTCTTCTCACCACAAGTATCATGCCAACAATGGCAGGATGGGAACAGGGTTTGGCATTCCAAATGCAATATAAGATTGAAAGTACCAACTATGAAGTTAGCTCGTAGATACATTGATCCCTACATTATTTCTAGGAGGATTAAACCTGTTTGCTTTGACACCCCCTTTTGCCTCTCGCATCCCAAATGTGTTCCATGTGTTTTTGCTCAAGTCATTAGTATGCAACCTTTTCACTAAGTGCACTGTTCATTCTGCCTCTATTAGTGTAGAGACTCAACATAAATATGAAGTCAAGTCCATTACTGACTTCAGGCTCTCAGCGTATTGCAATATCTGGTACATTGGAGGGGATATGGGGCTTCATGGGTTCCCGACTCTAACATGCATGCTGCTAGGTTGATCTGTTCATACCACGCCAGATATCCTCATAAGCCACTTATCCTACCTGAGTGCAGTGTTAAACACAGAAGGCGCACCTCATTGTGCATCCGTCCTGCTGGGCTGTGGGTACACGGCCAACCTCTCACGTACCTAAGCAGTGGCTGGGTCTGAAAGCATTAGAGATGCCAGCAGCTGTGCGCTAAAGCCTTTTAATGGCTTCCAAGGTCCCCTTACTTTTTTCTTTTTGCCAATCTTTATTTTATTTATTTTCCATACAAACAAAATGGATACGCTTATGCGCATACGTATAGGAATGCTTCTATCACAAGCAATATGAAACAACATGAAGGAACTAGGTCAAGGTGACAGCTTAGCAATTGTATGTTTAGCGTAGACATGCATCATAACAGTCACATTTCATAGACACCCCACACCAGCCTATCCCTACTTTCACTTCCCCCCTCCCTTTTCTTATGTGTTAAGCTTTATGTGTTTTCCATTGTGTGTAAGGGTCTCACCTCTACTTAAGAACCCATGATTTATGGGATGAAGCGATGTTTGAATATATTGAACTGCACGGTTGCAGTGTCCATATATCTGATGTTCCTTTCTAAGTAGCTTTTCCTAACTCCATCCCACCCACTTCCCACTCCCCCGTTTAGGTATCGTCTCATCATGTCTGCCCTCTGCTACCATGTCCAGCCTCTGCACCATGGCGGTGTATGCTGTTAGGGATGTAAGAGGTGACGTGTGGGATGCAGTGCGATATGTGTGCATAGTAATCCATTTAGCTTATGTTTGCTTGACTACACATTTCATATAAAAAAGAGATCTAATTTTTATTGCATGGTGTCTTTAATTTAGAATTTTGTACCTCTAGTTTTATTAATAACCTATTAGAGTCTACAGGAGTTCAATTTACAGAGCAGCAGATACAATCTTCTAAAGTAAACACATGTGCTGTAAAATCTGAATAAACCATTTTTTCATGGAGGTTGTGTGAGTGACAGCCAATGGAAGTGTGGCTAGGACAGCATAAACAAAAACAAAAGTAATTAAACTACTAAGTGGCAGATAAATGGGCAGTGGGGCTGCAAAGCAGGGACATGCTCTATACACCCAACCTGCTTCATTAAGCTAAAGTAGTTTTGGTGCTAAGAGGTTTTTTTTTTTTTTTTTAAAGACAGACTTTATTTATTACTTTATGGCCAGTTGAAAAGGGAAGAGTGATGGGTGTTTTTTTCTGTGCATGTTAGGCTTCTGTTGTCAGCACACGTAGCATGCTGGCGACAAGTGACCAATGGTGGCATGGACCCCTTCCATTTAAGTACTCCCCTGGATCAATCTCCTCTTCCAGTGATGTCACTCCAATGGAGGAACCTCAAGGACATGCAACATTTTTCATGGAGTAAAACTCTGTGAGAATCCAGGAAGCGCCTCTAGTGGCAATATGGAAGACAGCCACTACAGGCTGTCTTAACCCTGCATTTTTACCATTGCAGGTTGTCTGAAACTACATTGTTTTAATTTGCAGGAATGAAAGGACAGATGCACTTCACCCAGACCACTTCAATTAGATAAAGGGGTCTGGGTGCTGATAGTGTCCCTTTAAATGCATATTTCAGACAAAATAGTTTGAATTGTGAACTGACAAGTACATTGAAGACTGCATTTTAAAATATTTATACTAGAAAGAAATCTCTAAATAACCTTTTTCTAGCTTGTCTAAATCTCCAAATTGATTCACCACAATTCACCATTTAGTGAATACAGCCATAAAAATTCACATCCACATAAAATGAATGAAGAGGAAAGAGCTGTGACATCCAACTATTGTTGGATGGCATTTCCCATAATTCTTTGGGAGTTGTTTAGGAATGCTAAATAAATACTATTAAATAGAGATCAAATTAATTAAGAGCACCAATCAAAATATCACTATACATATTTTTCTTTCATGTAGCTTCAGCAAATCATAGAAAAAGTTGTTAAAAAACATTTATGTTGGTGTAATTCTAGGATATTTCCCATGATATGAGCTTGCATAAATGTTGTTTTTACTTTTTCCTGTGTATAGCATTTTCAAAACAGAGTGAGCAAGACCTATATACATATATTTTTCAATGAATATAGTGTTACATAACATATATGTATATTTGATCATTTGGGATCTCTTGAAAGTACATTTCTACCATAAGAGCTCTTTCTCAATGTTTTATTAATTATGATACATATCAAATTGATGAAATATTTTTGGATAAGCATTACAAATGATTGAATATTGCTGGCTAAACTTTTAATTATATTTTGAAACAAAATAATTTTCAGAATTCATCCAAAAATATTAAATAATTTTAATAGCTTATCCAAAAATATTAAACCAGGGCCCATGTTTGTTTTGATTTAAATAAAATCAAAATATAATTGCTTGCCTTCTCATTATTGATGTGCACAAGAAGGATTGTAGCAAGCATAAATAAATATCACCTATCTAGGCTTTTTAGAATAATTAACTTTTTGACTTTTTTTTGGGGGGGGGGGGGGGGGATGGGGTATGGAATGAATGTAATAAGAAGAAGACAGTAGACATGTAATTTGCATATGTCAGTGTTAAACATTTGCCAACTTTCTCTGGCGAAATGATTAGAATTGGCAGACTGATAATCCCATTTCATCTATTTTTCTGTGATATTCCCATGCAACACGGTGAGAATGCATAATTAAATCTGAAAACCCAACAGGTCCCTGATCAGAAATATGTCATACTGGGAAAATCTGAATTGTTCACAAGTTGCAAGTATGTTGTGCAGTTTGCAGTATGAACAGTATGCACTTGTAAATTTATCCCCTTAACTTGACAGATCCCTGAGCTACGGAGCTATTGGAGTTATTGTTGGGCATGAGTTCACACATGGCTTTGACAGCAATGGTAAATCAATTGTTTTATTGTTGTGTTTCCATATATATGCTGCTGTGTGCTTGTGTGATTTGGAGCCCAATTAACGTTGGTAAAATTCTCATTGCCCTCCTTGCATTACAATTGCATTCCAGTTCAGCTTACATAAACTAAAAATCTACTATTTATTATTAAAACAATAACACCATTGGGTTAATCTCATAATTATTTTAATTTAGCAAATAAAATCAAACTACACTATATATGAATATTTAATTTTTAACACTTAAGCAAAATGTCAGATTTAGTTCCAAAAACCAAGTAGATACATGATAAAGATCGTAAGAATGTATATGAAGACCGGACCTCTTTTGATTCCTTTTTGTTTGTTGTAAAGAAGTATGTGTGTACATTCTTAGAAAGCAATAAATAAATCACAGTAAGGAAGGGAAATTGAGGTCAGTCTTGAAGTTGACACAGAAAGAAATTAGGCAAAAATGGAAAAGGAATAATTAACACCAAAATGTAAACAAAACTTGCTTTAACAGCACAACTAATCTTTACAAAACAACTTCACTGGGTAGCATACATCAGTTCCCTTTAGCATGTACTATCCTCAAGCTATATTTTACTACACCACAGCCATATTATTATTATTATTATTATTATTATTATTATTATTGGTATTTATATAGCGCCAGTTTATTGCGCAGCGCTAGAAACATAGAATGTGACGGCCGATAAGAATCATTCGACCCATCTAGTCTGCCCAATTTTCTAAATACTCTCATTAGTCTCATATCTAAGATAGCCTTATGCCTATCCATGCTTAAACTCCTTCACTGTATTAACCTCTACCACTTCAGCTGGAAGGCTATTCCATGCATCCACTACCCTCTCAGTAAAATAATACTTCCTAATATTATTTTTAAACCTTTGCCCCTCTGATTTAAGACTATGTGTTAATGTGTTGTTGTGTTAATTTTACTTCTTTTATATATACTTTCCTCCTTTACTGTGTTGATTCCCTTTATGTATTTAAATGTTTCTATCATATCCCCCCTGTCTCGTCTTTCCTCCAAGATATACATGTTAAAATCCTTCAACCTTTCCTTGTATGTAACACTTGGGCTTATATTTGCCTCTCACAGGTACGCCAACCCATCAACTATATTTTCAGCCTCTCCCCCATATTCCAGCCTTTTTTCAACCCTTATCTCAAGACTTGTTTCCTTGTATTTTTCACTCCTCATCCCGCATACAGTCAGCTTCACTTATTTAATTAGGCTTTTTCATATCAGAAAACCACAACATAGTGCACTTTTTTTTCGAAGGTCGTAAATATGACAAAGACGGAAATTTGCATTCATGGTGGAGCAGTGAATCCGAAGAAAGATTTAAAGAGAAAAGTAAATGTATGGTGAACCAGTACAATGATTACTACTGGAAGCAAGCTGGATTAAATGTAAGGAAATTGTGTACAATGTTATGTATTTATGACATGCTTGAAGGAAATTTGTCACAAATCTAAATATTATCATCACTTGGTTATATGATGTCCACCCAGTATTCAATAATAGATGCATTAAGAATAGCATATTTAGAAGATTGCATTTATTCGATAGGCAAGGCAATATAGTATATGTTCTTTAGAAACCAGGAGTAGATTTTAAATTCTTTATTCTTTGAATAAAGTGCTCCTATAATAAATACTTAGCTTACTCAATTTACTGGTCCATTAAACAATATGTAGCTTACTATTCACTATTGCAAAGTGAAGGATATAAACAGTTATAAAATAAAATTGTTACATTATTTTATTATCTATCTATCTATCTATCTATCTATCTATCTATCTATATATATATATATATATGCAGTCAGGTCCATAAATATTGGGATATTTACACAATTCTAATCTTTTTGGCTCTATACACCAACACAAGTGTTTGAAATGAAACAAACAATATGTGCTTTAACTGCAGACTTTCAGCTTTAATTTGAGGGTATTTACATCCAAATCACGGTGTAGGAATTACAACAGTTTGTATATGTGCCTCCCACTTTTTAAGGGACCAAAAGTAATGGGACAGATTAACAGTCATAAATCAAACTTTCACTTTTTAATACATGGTTGCAAATCCTTTGCAGTCAATTACAGCCTGAAGTCTGGAACGCATAGACATCACCAGACGCTGGGTTTCATCCCTGGTGATGCTCTGTCAGGCCTCTACTGCAACTGTCTTCAGTTCCTGCTTGTTCTTGGGGCATTTTCCCTTCAGTTTTGTCTTCATCAAGTGAAATGCATGCTCAATCGGATTCAGGTCAGGTGATAAACTAGGCCATTGCATAACATTCCACTTCTTTCCCTTAAAAAACTCTTTGCTTGCTTTTGCAGTATGCTTCGGGTCATTGTCCATCTGCACTGTGAAGCGCCGTCCAATGAGTTCTGAAGCATTTGACTGAATATGAGCAGATAATATTGCCCAAAACACTTCCGAATTCCTCCTGCTGCTTTTATCAGCAGTCACATCATCAATAAATACAAGAGAACTAGTTCCATTGGCAGCCATACATGCCCATGCCATGACACTACCACCACCACCATGCTTCACTGATGAGGTGGTAGGCTTTGGATCATGAGCAGTTCCTTTCCTTCTCCAAACTCTTCTCTTCCCATCACTCTGGTACAAGTTGATCCTGGTCTCATCTGTCCATAGGATGTTGTTCCAGAACTGTGAAGGCTTTTTTAGATGTTGTTTGGCAAACTCTAATCTGGCCTTCCTGATTTTGAGGCTGACCAATGGTTTACATCTTGTGGTGAACCCTCTGTATTCACTCTGGTGAAGTCTTCTCTTGATTGTTGACTTTGACACACATACACCTACCTCCTGGAGAGTGTTCTTGATCTGGCCAACTGTTGTGAAGGGTGTTTTCTTCACCAGGGAAATAATTCTTCGGTCATCCACCACAGTTGTTTTCCGTTGTCTTCTGGGTCTTTTGGTGTTGCTAAGCTCACCAGTGCGTTATTTCTTTTTAAGGCTGTTCCAAACAGTTGATTTGGCCACACCTAATGTTTTTGCTATCTCTTTGATGGGTTTGTTTTGTTTTTTCAGCCTAATGATGGCTTGCTTCACTGATAGTGACAGCTCTTTGGATCTCATATTGAGAGTTGGCAGCAACAGATTCCAAATGCAAATAGCACACTTGAAATGAACTCTGGACCTTTTATCTGCTCCTTGTAAATGGGATAATTAGGGAATAACACACACCTGTCCCATTACTTTTGGTCCCTTGAAAAGTGGGAGGCATATATACAAACTGTTGTAATTCCTACACCATTCACCTGATTTGGATGTAAATACCCTCAAATTAAAGCTGAAAGTCTGCAGTTAAAGCACATCTTGTTCATTCCATTTCAAATCCATTGTGGTGGTGTATAGAGCCAAAAAGATTAGAATTGTGTTAATGTCCCAATATTTATGGACCTGACTGTATATATAACATCATAATAAAATCATGTGTATCATCCTATGCCACAGTGCAAACCTCAAGTTAAAGAATCTATGATAGCAGATATAGAGCACTCATTTGACTTGTGTTTAATAAATCTAAATAAATGTTATTTACATTTCATAAGCTTTGTCAATATTTCAAACCTCATAAGGGTTATACAGCCCAAGACACACCCCTACGTGACAGAGAGACCAACTGACAGTGAAGCCGAAGCTTAGGTGATACGTAATCATAGAAACCTGTGCATACAGACACTACACTAATCCCACAATCCCCTGCCTCCACGTAGACATAACAAGTGGAGATAAGAAAAAACCTTTAAAAGAAGTGAAACCCGATTCCCACCAACGGAACATCGAAAAACACTATAAAAAGCGTATATAATTTTGCCTCTTTATAAATCGCTGGTAAGACCACACCTTGAATATGCTGTGCAATTTTGGGCACCTGTTCTAAAGAAGGATATCATGTCACTAGAAAAAGTGCAGATACGAGCTACAAAATTGATAAAAGAAATGGAGCATTTTAGTTACGAAGAAAGGTAAAAAAAGGTAAATCTCTTTAGTTTGGAAAAACGGCACCTGAGAGGGGATATGATAACATTATACAAATATATTTGGGGCCAGTACAAACCATAATCTGGAAATCTATTCATAAACAGGGCTATACATAAGACACAAGGTCACACATTTAGGCTGGAAGAAAAGAGAATTCATCTAAGGCAAATACATTTTTTTTACAGTAAGAGCAATAAGGATATGGAATTCTCTGCCTGAAGAGGTGGTTTTATCAGAGTCCATACAGATGTTTAAACTGCAATTGGATAAATACTTGCAAAAACATAACATACAGGGCTACAATTTCTAATTTGTGGGATAATAGCTGCTTGATCCAAGGAGACATCTGACTGCTATTTTGGGGTCAAGAAGAAATTTTTTCCTAGTTTGTTGCAAAATTGGAAGCGCTTCAGACTGCGTCTTTTGCTTTGTTTTGGATCAACAGCAAAAACATATGTGAGGAATGCTGAACTTGATGAACGCAAGTCTCTTTTCAGCTATGTAACTATGTAACTATGAAGTTACGTATATTCACTACATGAAGTAATGACAAAGTGAAATATATATACAGATATTATAAACCCAACTCAGGCAGGATAACAATCTATTGCAGACATAACTAATCAATATATGATGCTCTGGCTAAACATAGAGCAACAACTCACATAAAGGCATAATTAGAAACTAAAACACTGTAGAAAATCTCATTAGGCGAAAAAAAAAAATCAATCACAGGCATAATCAATAAATGCAGATACCAAAAGATTTTGTTAAGGACAATAACCCTCTATATGTAGTATTCTCTCTCACCTGAGCAGGAATTGGTAAGTATGCTTAGTATAATACTGGGGTTCAGCTGAATTGACTAATTGATATCTAGGGACCCTGGATCAGTTTCGGGTACTGCTTTATGGTAATTTTTATATGGTCATTACAGTATTGACATGGTTACCATTTATCTTTTGTTTAAATAGTATGTTTCTCATGAATAATATGCTGCTCTAATTACTGGGTTGGAGCCACATTGCTCTGTATGACTTAATGCTCTGATAGCAAACTTGAGATGTTATGTTTGCAATGTGTGCTTCTTTTTAATATTTCAGGTGCAATTGTTGTTTCTTTATGATGTCATTTGATGTTGGCTTACATTGTTATACATTGTATTTATTTCAGTGTGCTCGACTAATGCACATTTTGAGATTTCCTTCAGTGATCTGTCGTTATATGCATTTATTGATTATGCTTGCAATTGATTGTTTTTGTCTATTGAGATATTCTAGAGTTTTCCAGTTTCTAATTATGCCTTTATGTGAGTTTTTGCTTTATGTTTAGCCAGAGCCTCATATATTGATTAGTAATGTCTGCAATTGATTTTTCCTGCCTGGGCTGGGTCTATTATATCAGTATATATCTTTCACTTTGTCATTACTTTATGTGGTGAATATATGCAACTTCGATGTTCCCTTGGTGGGGATCGGGTTTGTATAAATCGGTTCACTTATTTGAAAGTTATTTGCTTATCTTCACTTGTTATGTCTTCGAGGAGGCACGGGGTGTGAGATTAGTGTAGTGTCCGTATATAAATATTTTGTTATGAATGAATATCACCAGGGCTTTAGCCTCACTGTCAATTAGTCTCTCTGTCACTTTGGGGTGTGTTAATCCTGGTTTTCCAGTCCTTAGTTTGTCCTGATGAAAGTCCGTTTGAGGACTGAAATGTTGGCAAAGCTTATGACATGTAAATAAAAATTATTTTACATTTATTGAACATATGTGGGGTAGAGCTTTTTTCTAGCCAAAAATGTTATCAAGTGAAAACTCATATAATTATATTATGAAATTTGCAAGTGCTTTAGCCTAATTCACCTTAATAGCATTTGCAAATGCAACATTATACTGCATTAGTGTTGCATCTCTTCAGATTGCTATTGATGCACGTAACCATGAGGGATAAAACTGCATGGCTCCCAAATGCAATGTAATTTTTCAGGCTGATCTCTACCAGTGCTGCATTATTTCCATGAATGAATGTGACTGCCCTGATTCTGCTATTATCTGAGGGCCAAGTCTGTGATATTCCCTGATCTATCCCTATATGTGTATATTCATCATAGCCATTGCTTCTATATAAATCTGTAACCCCTGTCTGGAGTGTACCTATATATTCCTCACCCTCTATCTTCCCTATTAGGCTTCTGCAGTCTACTTTAAGTACAGCCTAGTTAATGCTACTGACCTACCTACACCTTTTACCTTCTCCCTCTCCTTCGGCCTCCAGCAATGCCCCCAAGCTGAAGGTAGGAGGGGAACCTGTGCCAGGTCCACCCTGCATGTTACTAGCGACTGGGCAGCAATTGCTGGCAAGTCGCCAGTCGCCAGTCTTTTATTACAGTGAACAGGCACTGAGTGCTGTTTAGTGGACATGCCTTGACCCATGGAAATTTGGGTTGTGGTTTAAGGGAGGTTTAAACCCTCACTTGTACAAAAGTGGGCTTTTTTACTGTCCCCCATAGGTTTTTTTTTTTTTTTAACTGCCTGCTGGGGTATATTTTTGGACTTCAGATAAGCCTCGAACTGCTGTAATTGCATAAATCCAACCCGTTAAATGACTTATCAGGAGTCAAAAACATGATCGTCTGGAATGTAAACAAGGCCTTAGTTCATAAGCAACAGAACTCATTATTTGTAACACATGTTTTAATGTATTAAAAAGTGCTGGTTATTACATCATTGTATTCTTTCTTTTAAGATACTACGCTATTAGCATAATGACATCTTTGTAATTTTTTTTTTAATAGATTTTATTCTATGTCAAATATGATAAAACCACCAGAGTCAGACAAAAGTACAAATCACAGACTTCATTGTTTGTATGTAGCTGTGTTTATACATACATGCACATCTACTGTGAGCAATGCTGAATTATAAATATATGGTGCTGCTTTTCTAGAGCAATTTTATATTTTTATTACATTTTAGTTATATAAATATCTACAATATAAATATACGTTTTCCTCTATTAAAAGTTAAGATGCATAATTACCATAAATAATATAAAAACTTGATGTTCTGTTAAATATTCTGTTCAATAGTTCATAGTAAAATAGTATGCAGCTACATTATAAATCAAGTATAGGTGTATGTTTCATAAAGCGTGTTCAGATTTTGTATGACACTAATGATCGTAAACCTCATTAAACAGTGTACATTTTCTGCTGAAGTCTGTAGTACTTGGTAATCTTTGGCTCTGAGGTTCCTGAAGATGTCTTTTTTTATTTAGCTGTATTTCATTCATCTACTTAATTCCAAAGAACAAACTGACACTCTATGTATTTATTTATTTATTTATTTATTTATTTAACAATGTCTTTTTTAGGTGAAGGGAACAAAAACTTTGGCTGAAAATATTGCAGATAATGGAGGAATGAGAGAAGCTTTCAGGGTATATATTTTGTATATTAAAATTATACTTTGTTAACATGACTGCTTTCTAATTTATGTTTGTATATGTAATGGGTGATTGAATTACTAACCACAGTTTAGATGTCATATTTGGAAAAGTGAGTTAAAAACTTTCTACAAACAGTAGAGCACAGTTTTGTAGTTGTGGTGCACACATTGTGCTTTGAATCTGCTGTTATTCTGGATGCAGTGCTATGCCTAGTGTTGGACATAAAAGACTTCCCTCAATTACGGACAACTTAAGAAACCTTTCACTGTCTCTCTTTTTTTTATCTTACTTGCTTCCTTTAAGTATGCTACATCAATATTGCACTGTTGGATTTGGCTGCCTCTTGGCAGTGGGTAATGTAAAGAGGGTCCTGGTGTAAAAAGTTATGTTGCCCGCCTCTAGCGCAAAGGTGGCTAAAAGGTAGATCCGCAACTCCCATGACGCTTTACCAGCTGATGATCTACCATTTGCCCATACAGGCCGGGTTGTATATGTCAGCATTGTTGCGTTTGAATCTAAGCATGTTTTTGTATATAGTTTGTGTGTGTGAATGAAGGAAGGTATTTGTATGTACTGTTTCCAGTTGAATAGAGTGGAGTGTTTGTATGTAATGTTGGCATTCAACTTCAGGTGTGTAGTATTGCTGTTTGTATGCAGATGTGTTTGTATGTAGTGTTGGCGTTTAAATTCAGGTGTACATATGTGTGTAACATTGGTGTTTAAATGCAAGGGTGCGTTTGTGTCTAGTGTTTGCGTTTGAATGCATTGGTATGTTTGTAGGTAATGTTGGCATTTAAAAAAAGGGGTGTATTTGAATGTTGTGTTGGCGTTTGACTGCAGGTTCTATTTGTGAATGCTCGCATGGTGCTCTGCTGGCTGGGAGGAAGTGACCGGAATTCTGTCGATCTGATAGAACCTCAGTCACGCTGTTAAAGGGTATGTCTAAACTCCTGATTAGAGGTATGTCTAAACTCCTGATCATCCTCCGTCTCAACTGTAAAGGACAACTGATGAGGCATTGGCTGCCCCGCCTAAATTTCCGCCAGTGCCTCTTTGTTACTTCTAGCTAGATGACTGCCCCCTTTCTTACTTTAAGAGTCAGTGAGAAATCAGTGTGAGTTGAGTTGTTGACATCACTCAAGCCATTGCCAATTACTGCCCTATTGTTATTTGTACCTTTTCCTGTTATTATGGAATTTAAATATTATAAAAGATAAGATCAGGGCAGTGATTGGCTGTGGTTGCAGAGTCACTTCAACAGCTCAGCTCACACTGGTCTCTCATTGCCGAGTATAAACTCTGAATACATCTTATAAAGAAGGTGCTTTTTGAAAAGAGAAATCACGGCTAAAGGTAAAGGTATGCTTCAGAAAGCTTGAAAACCTTTTTTTTTTTTTTAAACACAGATAACAACAAAGCAATAATATATGGCAAAAATGTATAAACACAACATTTACTTTTTATGTTAGTTCCCAGAGTATTCCTTTGAGCACTCCCACATCAATCTCTTTTCTAGGTCACGGAGTCTACCATTAATACTACCCTCCAAACTTGTTACCTTGGTGTTCTTTTGGAATTCAGCTTCTTATGTGCTACTCATATCCCATCCAATCTTCAAATTCGGCCCTTTCCAAGTAAAAAACAAAACTCCCAATGGGAGATGCAACTAAAGTACTTGATCACAGATGAATAATGTTCCTTGGCTAAAATGGCTGGATCGGATCATAGGGGAATTTCCCAATGGGCTCCTCTAGCCTGGTTCCAGATGCTATCAGGTTATCTGTGAAACTTTTCTTCAATAATACAAATTTCGTAGCTGGATGTGGAAAAGATGGGCGTAGCTGAGGATCGGGAGGTGTGAAGCAGAGGCAACCAATCAACCATTTGCAATGTGCTCAGTGCTTTGTTATGTCAGCCAGGGTAACTGACATCATACTCCTCATTTATTAAATAATGTCCAAAAAATATTAAAGTTTGACCTTCTGTATTAGTATAACAGTATATAATTGCAGTCTCCCCTAAACGGCTCGCTGTTATGGTTATGGTGCTTAGTGCCGTTAAAAATGCTTTTGAAAAAATATGAGTCAGCTAGAATAAGGGTAAGCACAAACAATCATCCTGAACACTTTCTGTAAATATATTTGAACAATCATGACATTTTTTAACATCTCACTGTATACGGTAATTAATAAATTGCTATTAATGATACACCGGATTCTTTTTAGTTGCAGACATCTAGTTTTATTTTTATTGTTTTAAAACCTTTTGGTAACTGCTTATGTTCTTGTAAATTGTCCTGAAGGGAGCAGATACAGAAACCAGTTCTGAGTCTGTGAATATGTAGAGTATCCCAGTAAATCTTCCCACTTAGTAGTCTAATCACTGTCAGGGCTGGTGCAAGGATTTTTGCCCTAGGCAAAAGAAAAATGTGCTGCCCCCCCCCCCCCATGTGACATTCAATGCCCCACCCATATGATCTGCCATGTGAACTAATGCAAGTGCTGCACACCCATGTGTGTTCCACCCATGAGTTTGCTCACAGGTCGTGGAGTGTGTGTTATGTGTTATTGTAGAGGATCTAAAGTGTGTGCTTATGGAATGTATAGGGATACCAGTTTGTGTAGGTGATGCAGTGTGTGTGTGTAGTGAATGCAGTGTGTGTTTGTGTGTAAGGGATGTATTGTGTGTTTCTGAATATGTGTAAGGGATGCATTGTGTGAATCTGCGTTTGTATGTGTAAGGGATTCAAGATGTGTTTCTGTGTATGCAAGGAAAGCCGTGTGTGTGTCTGTAAGGGGTGCATTGAGTACGTGTAGTGTGAAATAGAGAGTTTGTGCGGTAGGATAGGGGCTGAGTCCTACCTGCCTCTTTGTCCTTCTCTTTCCCTCCTTACTCAGCCTCTCTCCCCTCTTGTCCCTTCTTGTCCCTTAGTGCTCTCCCCTCCTGTCCCTTAGTGCTCTCCCTTGCCCAACTGTCCCTAAGTGATCTCCCCTGTCCCTTAGTTATATCCCTGCCCCTTTTCCCTTAGTGCTCTCCCCTCCTGTCCCTTACTGCTGTATCCTGCCCCACTGTCCCTTATTGCTCTCCCCGCCCCACTATCCCCTAGAGCTCTCCCCTGCCCCCAATCCCTTAGAGCTCCCCCCCGCCCCTTAGAGCTCTCCCATCCCTTAGAGCTCTCCTCCCCCACCCCATCCCTTATTGGTCTCTCCTCTCTCATGCCCCTCCCTAGTGATCTCTCCTCCTGTCTCTAAGAGTTTCCCCCTCCCATCCCTTAGAGCTCTCTCATACCCCCTGTCCCTTGGTGCTCCCCCTGTCCCTTATGGCTTTCTCCTAACCCCCTTCCCTTAGAGCTCTCCCCTGCCTCCTGTCCTTTAGAGCTCTCCCTTCCGTGTCTTAAAGCTCTCCCCTGCCCCTAAGTGTCTCTCCTCGCCTGTCCTTTAATGGTCTCTCCTCTCCACCACCCCATTAGTGGTCTCTACTCCCCCCCCTTAGTGGTCTCTCCTCTTATCCCCCCTTTCCATTAATGGTCTCTCCTCACCCTCCCTCCCCTAGTAGTCTCTCCTCTCAGCACCCCCCCATAGTGGTCTCTACTCCACCCCCCACCTCCCTTAGTGGTCTCTCCTCTCCCCCCACCCTGAACTCCGAAAGATGCTTTTGACGCCTGCCAAGGATAGTATCCAACATACCCATCTTGCGAGAGTAGTCGTAGACACCGGTTTGTGTGGTTTGGCATAAGACACGAGAAGATGACCTGATTGAGAAACCCGGAAAGGTTCAGTAATTACTATGTAGCGCATCAAAGATGTATTGTCCGTCCAGTTTCTCCTCACACCCCCCACCCCATAGTGGTCTCTCCTCCACCCCCCTCCCTTCCATAGTGGTCTCTCCTTACCCCCCATAACGGTCTCTCCTCCACCCGCCCACCACCCTTAGTGGTCTCTCTTCACCCCCCCCACCCTTAGTGGTCTCTCCTCAACCCCCCTCCCTTAGTGGTCTCTCCTCCACCCCACCTCCCTCTCATAGTGGCCTCTCCTTACCCCCCCAAAGTGGTCTCTCCTCCACCTCCTACCTCCCTTAGTGGTCTCTCCTCACCCCCTACCTCCCTTTGTAGTCTCTCCTCACCCCCCCTCCCATAGTGGTCTCTCCTCCACCCCCCACCTCCCTTAGTGGTCTCTTCTCACCCCCCACCCTTAGTGGTCTCTCCTCAACCCCCCTCCCTTAGTGGTCTCTCCTCCACCCCACCTCCCTCTCATAGTGGCCTCTCCTTACCCCCCCAAAGTGGTCTCTCCTCCACCCCCTACCTCCCTTAGTGGTCTCTCCTCACCCCCTACCTCCCTTTGTAGTCTCTCCTCACCCCCCCTCCCATAGTGGTCTCTCCTCCACCCCCCACCTCCCTTAGTGGTCTCTTCTCACCCCCCTCCCATAGTGATCTCTCCTCCACCCCCTACCTCCCTTAGTGGTCTCTCCTCACCCTCCACCTCCCTTTGTAGTCTCTCCTTACCCCGCTCCCATAGTGGTCTCTCCCACAACCCCCCTACATCCCTTAGTGGTCTCCTCACCCCCCTACCATAGTGGTCACTGCTCAACCCCCTCACCTCCCTAAGTAGTCTCTCCTCACCGCCCCCTCCATAATGGCCTCTCCTCCACCCCCTCCCTCCCATAGTGGTCTCTCCTTCACCCCCCTCTCTCCCATAGTAGTCTCTTGTGACCTCCCACCTTCCTCCCATAGTGGTCTCTCATCCCCTCCCTCCCATAGTGGTCTCCCCCCCCATTATCCTCACCCCCCCTACCCTGTGTAGCATGACCGAGCTTCGGTTCGGTCCGCGGTACAGGAGCTTCTGTTTCCTGTACCCGGACGGAATGACAGGAAGTGCTCACTGAGTGAACACTTCCTGTCATCCGACCGGGTACAGGAAACAGATGCTCCTGTACCGCGGACCGGAGCGAGCTCGGCCAGGCTATACTGAGGGAGTGGCAGGAGGGAGCGCTGTGCGCTACCCTTCTGCCGATCCCTCATATCTTGCGCCCCTGGGCTGGTGCGCCCTAATGGATGTTCCGGCCTGGACAGAGCTGCAGCCACCTGAGATTCTCTATAGGCTTTTCCAAAGTGCCGCCCTAGGCGACTGCCTAAGTTGCCTACTGGATGCGCCGGCCCTGATAACTGTTGCATATCCGTAGATACAGAGGTCGTTTAGATATTCATTACCTTATAGTCACTCAGCAAAAGACCTTTCGAGTCAGGCAGATATGTAGTACAATATCTCACTATCTCACTCTCAATTCTGAAGATCAGAATATTAAAATACTGTGTGTCTTGAAAAATTTGGTAGATTATGCTAACATAGTGTACCTACAATCTTAATTTTAGTAATGACAGGAGGCGAGTATTTGCATAACTTTCTAACGTCCCATATATAAAATAGGCCAGCCCCCAATTCTTCCTCTTTCTTTGATGTGAATGAAGATAGTTAATTTTACATGAACGAAGAACTGATGAACTTGATAAATGTCCAGTTAAGTCCAGAAACAATTCTCTTTGACAGCCGGAACTTGTCCACCTGGTATTACATGGTATTTCATCCTAAAAAGAAGAAGAAACAAGTTAAAGGAACTTGTAGTGTACTCCATGTAATATATATACTGTGAACAGTACTCATTATCAAAAGATTAGACTCTAGCAATACGAATAGTTATATATCTAGTATAATGACAGTAAGCAAGTAAATATAAATTTACCCATGTACATTCTGATAATTGTGTTCAAACACATAAAACAACCATACTATGGAAAAGAGAGACAAATATGAGAGAAACTTGAAAAAAGGGTATGGGGGGACAAATAAGGGGGGGTAAATACTCGCCGCCTGTCATTACTAAAAGTAAGATTATAGGTACACTACGTTACCATAATCTACAATTTTACCACATGACAGGAGGTTTTTATATTTGCATTTTTAACGCTAATCAAGAAGAGAAAAAGAAGCATGAGAAGGACAAAAATAGAAAACTCGAAACATATCTTCCTGAGACCAATCCGCCGATTACATGATGTTGATGAGAGATGCACCCGACGTAAAAGCGTGTGTAGCCGCCGGGCTCCATACGGAATGAGCTCCAAAAGATGCTTTTGACGCCTGCCCAGGATAGTATCCAACATACCCATCTTGCGAGAGTAGTCGTAGACACCGGTTTGTGTGGTTTGGCATAAGACACGAGAAGATGACCTGATTGAGAAACCCGGAAAGGTTCAGTAATTACTATGTAGCGCATCAAAGATGTATTGTCCGTCCAGTTTCGTAAAAACCGCATGACCACCTCAACATCCCAGAGTCTGGAGTATTTTGGTGTTTGGTGGGCGTGATAAGCATATATCTCTCAGTAGTCTGCAGATCAAAGAATCTTGACCCACTGGGAGACTTATGCAGCCGAGATCACGGACCGCGTGACATTGATGGATCAATATAAATGTCATAAGGAAAAGGAATAAACAAAAGGTAGGGTCGCACTCAGTCGCAATATACCAACTCAGGGTGCTACTGAGCAAGGGTCAGCAAACTCCAAGAAATATGTGGTAATGAAAAAGATCTAGTGCCTGAGATCTTTTTCATTACTTTATAAGGAAAAGGAATGTGATAAAAGATCATAGGAACAGGTGCTGTAAAGGGATCAGAATCCCCCCCCCAAACACCAGCTAGACCATTTGTTCCAGGCTGCGAGATAGCAGCATCTAGTGCCAGGTGCCCATGAGTCCCATAATAGATCCTGTAATAATCCATCTGTTGACCATGATCCCCTGAAATCTCCCAGGCTACTAATTCCAGATGTTCTTGTAGGACGAGGGGGTGAGGTTCCACTTGCGGGTCGGTCAGCAGAAGTGGAAAGGACAGTACGAGGAATGGATAGTCGCTCGACAATTCCAGAAACCATTGTTGGCTCTGCCATAGGGGTGTCAGTAAGAGTAAGGAGCATCCTTGAGTCCGTACCTGGTGGATCACCCGTGCCAGAATGGAAAAGGGGGGGGAAAGGCATAGGCTCCCTGTTTCAGCCAGTTCTGGAGAAATGCGACCACCTCTTCGCATTCCGTGCCTGGTAGCTAACTGAAGAACCTGTGAAGTTGTCAGTTGATTAGAGATGCAAAGAGGTCTATAATCAGTGGACCTCTGAGATTCAATAGAGTATTGAATATCGTTTCGTTAAGACACTAGTCGCTGTCGTCCCTCCAATGTCGGTAATATCAATGCGCTGTGAGGTTGGAAGTTCCCGGTAGGTATTCCACTTTCAGTGTGATATTGCAGGATAGACAGAAACTGTAGATATCTTTGTTCACCTTTGCCAGAGCCTGGGATCGAGCTCCTCCCAGGCGATTTATATATTGCCCTGGCGAGATATTGTCCATGCGTAGCAGTATGCAGCAGTTGGACATGTGACTGACCCTACTGCGCATGGCAAAGGAGCCCGCTATCAACTCCAAGCAGTTGATGTTCAAATCCATTTCTTCTTCCAAGCAGGGACCACCTGTAGAGGATCCTGCACAATGAGCTCCCCAGCCCCATAGGCTGGCGTCAGATTCCAGCACGAAATCCGGTGTGGGACCAAATATGGCTTTCCCATTCCAGGCTTGCATGTGGAGGAGCCACCAATGAAGTTCCGTCTGAACTTTCCAATGATCGTAAGACAGCCCGGAATGCAAGGAGCGTGCTTTCAAACGTTGCATGGCTCTGTAGTGCAGCGGCCCCCGATATATCACCTGAATGGAGGCCGATAGGAGCTAGGAGCCGTAATGGAACGTTATCCATGCGTAACACTTTGCTAATTTCTTTCCTCATGGCAGCGATCTTCTTGATCAGCAGTCTGAGCGTGCAGGAGGTTGAGTCTATCTCAAACTCCAGAAATTGGACTACTTGAGAGAGGGTATCATCGCAGACTTGTCTTGATTCACCACAAAGTCCAGGGATTCGAGGAAGTCTACGACCAATTTAGTCTGCAATCTGAGTAGTGACGGTGTGTCGAAAAACAATAGGAAGTCGTCCAAGTAGATGATACATCTTATGCCTAGCGATCGAAGACGGGCCATGACCGGCTTCAGGAGTTTTGTGAAACACCATGGGGTTGAACCGAGTCCAAACGGGAGGCACGTGAATTGGCATGTTTGACCATGCCATCGGAAGCGTAGGAACTTGCAACAGGATTGAGGTTCAATCGAGTTATCCAGTAGTCCTTTAGAATTAGATCGCGAAGCAGATGAATCCCTTCCATCCAGAAGTGATAGTACAACAGGAAGTAGTTGAGTTGTCGCAGGTTGATGACGGGACGCAAGTATCCTGCTTCTTCTGAACTAAGAATATGTTGAAGTCATTGTCTCCCTGTCCGGGTTCTACCGTGCCTTTGGAGAAAAGGGTTCGGACTTCCTCATCGATCAGCGACTCGTCTGCGGATGTACGCAGGGGTGGTGGTCGGTGTGCCTGGTATGATCGTGTATGAAATTCGATCACGTATCCTCGTACCGTCTGTAGGATCCAGGCATCTGACAAGATCTCCTCCCATTTCTGTAAATAAATGGAGAGCCTGCCTGCAGTCAAAATAGAGACATTGGTATGAAGGTTTGGACTCTCCTTTGGAGGGAAAACGTCCTCGTCCTCTTCCTTGTTAACCTCTGGCTCTGTCCATACCTCCGTAGTAGTTTGGTGTCCATGAGGTTGATGTCACATAGAACGATGAGGAAGGAGGGTTTGGTTTGGAGCCTGAATTCCAGAATCGACTGTGGCTCGGCTCCTCTGCCGACCAGCCCATCCAAAAACACCCTGGCCTGGAGGTTGGCAAAACAGTTGTCTCAGTGATGACTGCACTTTATTTAGGGTGGTGAATAAAGAGACATGTTTCTTCAGTTTGGCGATAAGAGTAGCCAAATAGTTGTCAGTTTGCAGTGGATCCTAAATCTTTGAGTGCCATATTGATGAACTTCGCATCTATTCGGATGAGAGCCATCTTGCGTCTTTCCGCACGTGCTGGGATTGAGTTGGGTACCTTGTGATAGGGCCAGATCTGCGAAGTAAAGGATTTTTGCGATAGGGCCCAACAGATCCAGCAGTTTGTCCTGTGTTGACATTAGGCCTTTCTCAACCCCTTTACGAGGGTTATGGCCGATTCTTGACATGAATACCATGACCGTCTGGTCAAACTCTGGTGTCAACGCTATTTTGTCTGGCAGACTTGGGCGTGGGCATTCAGCTCTCATGTGGGTGCGTACCCCGCGCTCTAGGGGCTTGCGTAGGCAGTAGTAGACAAATTTTGGCAGGTGTGGTGGTAGGGTTCATTCGGAGGACCCAGGGTGGTGAATGGTTTATGGATCAAAGAGAGGGTAGCCCTGTGTGTCCAGAAACTGCCTATCATCTTCTGTGAAGGAGTCCAGTGTCTCCTGGGTGAAGGACTCTCCATCGTATGATTCTTTCATGTATTTAGAGTCAGAAGCGGCCATGTCTAGCCAGTTATTCTAGTCTTCTAATTCGGAGACATCTGCATGCTATTAATCAATGACATCTAGAGCCGCTGAGGGGTAGGTCTCGCCATCCTCCGAGGAAAGCACTGGTGGGGGTGCTACAGAATGAGGTGCATTCTTACTACATTTAGCAGGAGTCTTCCTTGTTTCCTGAGCGCGTGGCACGGGGAGCCCAGCTCTTTGGCATTTTGACAGGGAGTGGAGTTCCTTGAAAGGAGCCTCTGAGCCCAAATTATCTTCCGCGTCATGTGGTGTCATCCCCATATCTTGTGTAGTGGGTTCAGACGGAACTTGCCTTAGCATTTCAGTTATTGCCTTCTCCCTGGATGATGCCACTGCAGCGTTAATAACCACCTGGAAGTCTTGGCTTTGTGGAGGGGAATCCGACATGATCACTCAGTATCGTCCTGTGGGAAAAGGACGTATATGTTACACCCCTAGCGCAGGGCAATTGGGGGTAGCCTGGTATCAGGTATCTTATTTGGTCCCCACTAGAGACTATGTAAGGCAGGCTCTTGTTTAAATACCGGTTGTATTGAGTGGTTGATAGTATAAGGGGAGTACCCTTGTAATTGTTTGGAAGCGCAGGGGCTTCAATAGCCAAAGGGATAACCCCTAAGTCCCCAACCCTGGGCGGTACCTATAGCAAGTTTGATAATAATTGGTACCGCTGGCAGGGATAACCCTGATCAGACTCTAGTAATAGGCCTTTGGCCGGGGAAAGGCTGTTGGGTGTGTTATGACAGCAGGGGCCACTCCTGCATGCAGCTGTGTCAGCTTGTCTGTGCACCAGGCGTACAGTCACAGATTTCAATATGATATTTACCACCCATACAGTATCCATTTAATATCTATGTTCATTTAAAATCCATATTCCATAAATAGGCATGCCACTGTATACAGTTAGATGAAGAGCAATGAGCAACTTGTAGTGTATTCAGCTCTATGGTTAGTCTGCAGCTCCTGTCAGCGATCTCTGTATCTGTCACAGGAATGAGTAGGCTCTATGCGTTTCCCCATGGTAAGTCTGGGCTTCCTGCCATCACCCAGTGCCTGCAGGGGAAATAAAAAATGGGCGCCGTGAATATTGCGTTCTCGCGAGATTCAAGATGGCCACCGCGCGTGAGGACCCGGCGGGAAAAACTCCTGCTGGTCCAAATGAGAGAGTGAGATGAGGGAAAGAGCTGTCTCTCGTGCACCTGACCCCCAGTTAGTGTGTAAGGAGAGAGGAAAAGGTCCCCATGAGAGAGAAGTGCCATGGCACGATAACCGGCCACGGCCGTTGGTTAGTAACAGGATTAGGTATAATGATGAAGGGAGACCCCAGAGAGGTTAGAGAAAAGAGGTAGTAAGGGGAACATAAACCGCAAAAGGGGGAAAAGACCCCTAGAAGTAGTGAGAAAAACAAGTGACAGGCAAAGTGTCAAAGAATAATCAGCAATACCAGCAATAATAACCAATGTACCAGCAATAATGACACAATGTAAGAAAGTATTATCAGGAGCAAGTACTCTGACTTGTGCCTCTGTGTGGAGCAGCAAAGAAAGAGGAAGAATTGGGGGCTGGCCTCTCTTATATATGGGACGTTACTTTTTTTAAATTGGTTTAAACTGACTTGATTTATCTGTGCTGCTGGAGATTTATAGTAAAGAAAGTTATGCAAATATGAAGCCTCCTGTCATGTGGTAAAATTGGCACTGTCACCCACCCCCTACAAAATTGTATTTAATAAAGGTAAAATCTTTATGAAACACGCACATTGGCAGTGATGGAATTTCAGTGAAATTCTAACGCAGTCATTAGACACACTAAGACAAAGTAGGGGTTATGTATTTCAATGTTAGTTTTGTCCACTTTGGTGAGTAAAAGAATCATTTTTGGGGTACAGTAAGTCACTGTATCCTAGTTGTCTATAACTGTAGCTTCCTGCACATACATTAATTTGGCTCTGTGTATTCTGATTTGAGGCACATTCTTTACAGTCTGTCTTTATCACATTTTCCCAATATTTGCATTTCATTTCAGTGTCTACTTTATATCTGCTTCGCTACTAGCATGAATTAGCTCATTTTGTGCACAAACACTACACTGTCTTTTTTTTTTAAATAAAATTTCTTAAAATAAGTTATAAAGGTTTTAAAAATGTGTATATATAAAGGTATATATTACCACTTGAGGTATATTAAAAAAAATAGACAACATGATTAGTTATAAGAAATCTGTTATTTATTTTATTTCCAAATTACAATGATAAAAAATAATAGAGGAACATTACTGCTTCTTTTAATCAGGCTTACAGAAAATGGATTAATAATGCCAGAAGTGGAAAAGAAGAGTTGCTTCTACCTGGCCTAGAACTCACCAATAATCAGCTCTTTTTCTTGAGTTATGCACACGTAAGTTAATGCAACTTTGGAACTTTTCTGTTGAAGTTTTAACTGTAATTACACATCGTTTTAAGATTGCATATATTATTTCTAGAGGCTGTGAATATAAAGACAAAATAATATATATATATATATATATATATATATATATATAAAAACAAATAGAAAGGAGTGCACTCGAGAGGGCTTTTTTGAAAAAATCAATGTAGTTTATTTTGCAAACGTGCAAACATTCAGAAACGATCAAGTCGACGTTTCAGTCCACGAAGGACTTTTATCAAGACAGTGAATAGCGGGAAAAATAGTGATTTAAATACGGTAGAGCAGAGTTTTGATTGGAGAGTGAACTATACGAAAAAGAGGTTGTGACGTAATCAGTGCTATGTCAGAGGTCAGAAAACGTTATCTCAAAGTAGAGAGATTAACCCTGTGGAGTGTGAATAGTGAATGGAAAGTAAACAAATGGATTGCCGAGATGTGGAAATTCCCATACTCGAACATCCTTAAAATACAAGGAAGATCTATAGAAAAAGGAGGATAAGGGTGCCGCCCCAACATACAGATCTTATAAGAGATCTAAAAAGTAAATATATATAAACCAACATAGTAGATATCAGTAAGGGTAGCAGACCAATCCCATAAAGGGAATTCAAGGACCTAGAGAAATGCAGTCATCAATATCGAGTAACATATACGCAGTATACAACAGGCTTGGGTTACATAGTCTGTAAACACTAAAAAGAAAGAAACAAAAAAGTTACTGTGTTATCCTGATAAGGCTATTTGAACCAGCAACAATTGAACACAACATTATCTTTTCAAAATAAAGCAATTCAACGGATTGATCTCATTTAGTCCCCCTGGAGACAGAGTCCCCAGTGTAAAAATCCAAAAGGCTTCTCTCTGGAGAAGCAATGTGTCTCTATCACCCCCCCTCACCGGGGTCGGAACATGTTCAATGCCCATAAATTTCAAGGTTGGTAGTGAATGTCCCATCTCGAGAAAATGTTTGGCTATAGGAGTAGATGCAATGCCACTGGAGAGTGCTATTCTGATAGTTGACCTGTGTCCTCTCATTCGTTCCCTTAAGTCATTAGACGTTTTCCCAATGTACATAAGGCCACAGGGGCATGTGATCCGATAAACGACATGTGTTGTAGTACAGGTAATCCGTTGTCGTATCTTATATTCTTTGCCAGAATGGGGGTGAAAAAAAGATTTTCCGGGTGTCATATTGTTGCAAGCTGTACATTTTAAGCAGCGAAAGCAGCCAGGATTCTGTTGTGTATATTGACCCGGGGTTTGTATATCTGTATGGACCAAGTAGTCCCTTAAATTCTTATTTCTCCTATAGCTTATCATAGGACTTTGCTGGAATATCACAGGTAATGTTTTGTCTTTTCTGAGTACTTCCCAATTATTCCGTAGCTTTTCAGATATATCCCTAGACTGTGAGTGATAAGTTTGGGGAAAGGTTAGTCTTGTCTGTGTGTTCTTTGCCGTGGGTCCATCTGTATATATTTGTAATGCCTTAGAGTATGCTTTTTCCAATATAAATCTTGAGTATCCTCTTTGGGTGAATTTTTCAAACATCTCTTGTACCTGTGAAGCAGCCTTAATGGAGTCCGAATTATTCCTCAGTACCCTGATGAACTGGGATACCGGGAGAGATTTGATAAGGTTGGGAGGATGATGACTGGTGGCATGTAGTAACGTGTTACGATCAGTCTTCTTCGTAAACAGAGTGTAGCCCAGTTTGTTGTTTTCAATGTAAATCCGAAGATCCAAAAAGTCCATCTGTTTGTTGTCAATTTGATATGTTAGTTTAACAGGTGAGTCAAGCTGATTGAGTGACTGTAACATATCAAGTAATGTTTGTTCTTCCCCAGACCAGATAATGAAGATGTCGTCGATATATCTGAAATACTTCAAAATATATTGGCCGTATTCTTGTAGGATGTATCGCTGTTCATAGATATGCATATATGCATTCGCATACATAGGTGCCATAGGGGCACCCATAGAGGTCCCCGAGATTTGAATGTAGAATGACTTCTCAAATCTGAAGTAGTTTAGTGTGAGACATAGTTCCAGTAGTTCAAGGATATATTCAATTGGAGGCTCGATTTTCTCTTGATGTTGTGATAGTACTTGTTGCATAGCAAATATTCCCTCTTCATGGGGAATGATGGTATATAGACTACTTACATCAATAGCCGCCAAAAAGATCCCTTGTGGAGGGAGTTCAATGGATCTCAAAGTAGTTATAACCTGTGCAGAGTCCTTCACATAAGTCGGTAATGACATTATCGGTTTCTTGAATTTGGTGTCTAACCATTTTCCAATGGGTTCCAAAAGGCCGCCAATTGCAGACACAATTGGTCGGCCTGGTGGGTGCTTCAAGTTTTTATGGACCTTCGGCAGTGTATAAATAATCGGGCACCTCGGGTGGGTTTCAAATAAGTACTCAAACTCAGCAGTAGTGAGGAAGCCTGATTCCAAGCCCCTCTGTAGTGTCTGTTGAATGGTCTTACTGAATTCATTCACTGGGTCTACAAGAGTATACTCATAGACCCTCGTATCCGATAATTGTTTGAGGATTTCTGCCCTATAGTCTTCATATTGTAGAATGACTAGTGCACCACCCTTGTCCGCTGGCCGTATAATGATTGACATGTCATTAGCCAAACTTTGTAGAGCCTCTCTTTCGCTTTTGGAAATGTTGGATCTGGACTGTCTTTTATTCATCAGTGCTTCTGTTGTATCAGTCTTAAGCATTTGAGAGAAAGTTTTAAGTGTGGTATTAGAGGTGCTGGGGTCAAATGAGCTTCGCAACTTGAATCGTTCAATTTCCACCTCTTTGGTTTGTTGTTGCCAATTAGAATTTTTGAAGTAGTCTACTAAACAGAGTTTTCTATTGAACTTAAATTGATCGATTTCCCATTGGAATTTGTGAATTCTGGATGTAGGGAAGAGAGGCTCTACAAAGTTTGGCTAATGACATGTCAATTATTATACGGCCAGCGGACAAGGGTGGTGCACTAGTCATTCTACAATATGAAGACTATAGGGCAGAAATCCTCAAACAATTATCGGATACGAGGGTCTATGAGTATACTCTTGTAGACCCAGTGAATGAATTCAGTAAGACCATTCAACAGACACTACAGAGCGGCTTGGAATCAGGCTTCCTCACTACTGCTGAGTTTGAGTACTTATTTGAAACCCACCCGAGGTGCCCGATTATTTATACACTGCCGAAGGTCCATAAAAACTTGAAGCACCCACCAGGCCGACCAATTGTGTCTGCAATTGGCGGCCTTTTGGAACCCATTGGAAAATGGTTAGACACCAAATTCAAGAAACCGATAATGTCATTACCGACTTATGTGAAGGACTCTGCACAGGTTATAACTACTTTGAGATCCATTGAACTCCCTCCACAAGGGATCTTTTTGGCGGCTATTGATGTAAGTAGTCTATATACCATCATTCCCCATGAAGAGGGAATATTTGCTATGCAACAAGTACTATCACAACATCAAGAGAAAATCGAGCCTCCAATTGAATATATCCTTGAACTACTGGAACTATGTCTCACACTAAACTACTTCAGATTTGAGAAGTCATTCTACATTCAAATCTCGGGGACCTCTATGGGTGCCCCTATGGCACCTATGTATGCGAATGCATATATGCATATCTATGAACAGCGATACATCCTACAAGAATACGGCCAATATATTTTGAAGTATTTCAGATATATCGACGACATCTTCATTATCTGGTCTGGGGAAGAACAAACATTACTTGATATGTTACAGTCACTCAATCAGCTTGACTCACCTGTTAAACTAACATATCAAATTGACAACAAACAGATGGACTTTTTGGATCTTCGGATTTACATTGAAAACAACAAACTGGGCTACACTCTGTTTACGAAGAAGACTGATCGTAACACGTTACTACATGCCACCAGTCATCATCCTCCCAACCTTATCAAATCTCTCCCGGTATCCCAGTTCATCAGGGTACTGAGGAATAATTCGGACTCCATTAAGGCTGCTTCACAGGTACAAGAGATGTTTGAAAAATTCACCCAAAGAGGATACTCAAGATTTATATTGGAAAAAGCATACTCTAAGGCATTACAAATATATACAGATGGACCCACGGCAAAGAACACACAGACAAGACTAACCTTTCCCCAAACTTATCACTCACAGTCTAGGGATATATCTGAAAAGCTACGGAATAATTGGGAAGTACTCAGAAAAGACAAAACATTACCTGTGATATTCCAGCAAAGTCCTATGATAAGCTATAGGAGAAATAAGAATTTAAGGGACTACTTGGTCCATACAGATATACAAACCCCGGGTCAATATACACAACAGAATCCTGGCTGCTTTCGCTGCTTAAAATGTACAGCTTGCAACAATATGACACCCGGAAAATCTTTTTTTCACCCCCATTCTGGCAAAGAATATAAGATACGACAACGGATTACCTGTACTACAACACATGTCGTTTATCGGATCACATGCCCCTGTGGCCTTATGTACATTGGGAAAACGTCTAATGACTTAAGGGAACGAATGAGAGGACACAGGTCAACTATCAGAATAGCACTCTCCAGTGGCATTGCATCTACTCCTATAGCCAAACATTTTCTCGAGATGGGACATTCACTACCAACCTTGAAATTTATGGGCATTGAACATGTTCCGACCCCGGTGAGGGGGGGTGATAGAGACACATTGCTTCTCCAGAGAGAAGCCTTTTGGATTTTTACACTGGGGACTCTGTCTCCAGGGGGACTAAATGAGATCAATCCGTTGAATTGCTTTATTTTGAAAAGATAATGTTGTGTTCAATTGTTGCTGGTTCAAATAGCCTTATCAGGATAACACAGTAACTTTTTTGTTTCTTTCTTTTTAGTGTTTACAGACTATGTAACCCAAGCCTGTTGTATACTGCGTATATGTTACTCGATATTGATGACTGCATTTCTCTAGGTCCTTGAATTCCCTTTATGGGATTGGTCTGCTACCCTTACTGATATCTACTATGTTGGTTTATATATATTTACTTTTTAGATCTCTTATAAGATCTGTATGTTGGGGCGGCACCCTTATCCTCCTTTTTCTATAGATCTTCCTTGTATTTTAAGGATGTTCGAGTATGGGAATTTCCACATCTCGGCAATCCATTTGTTTACTTTCCATTCACTATTCACACTCCACAGGGTTAATCTCTCTACTTTGAGATAACGTTTTCTGACCTCTGACATAGCACTGATTACGTCACAACCTCTTTTTCGTATAGTTCACTCTCCAATCAAACTCTGCTCTACCGTATTTAAATCACTATTTTTCCCGCTATTCACTGTCTTGATAAAAGTCCTTCGTGGACTGAAACGTCGACTTGATCGTTTCTGAATGTTTGCACGTTTGCAAAATAAACTACATTGATTTTTTCAAAAAAGCCCTCTCGAGTGCACTCCTTTCTATTTGTTTACATTAACGGCTGAGGCAGCACCGAGGCAAGTACAAGACCGGAAAATTGAGTGCGGGACATCCGATATTCTATATATATATATATATATATATATATATATATATATATATATATATATACATACAAAAGGTCTGACCGGAAGATATCCAGCCATGTAATATAAAAAATAGAGAGGATACAAGAAGCATTGTACATAGGAAAATAACGCCCTTCAAAGTAGGCACCTTGGGACTTTACACAGTTCTCTCAGAGTCTCTTACACTGTTCAAAACATTCTGCAACATCCTTTGTTGGAATCACCGTCACCTGCCTCGTAGTATTTTCCTGAAATCTCTTCCTTTTCAAAGTAATTCTAGTTTTTGGAAAAGCCAGAAGTTGAAGATTCTAAACCATCTTTAAAGCATTTGCGCTGCACTCATTTCATCATCCCTGAAAGCCTTCTGAATCATCCAAATAGTTTCCGCTGAGAAATGTTCAAGCTAAACGCAAAATTTGATGCATATTCACTGCTCTACTAGCTCATTTTGAATGTGATGGTCACACAGTACACATGCTCACTCAACAGTGTCTAGCTTCCTACTGACCAGTACAGTGAAGTCGTCATTGTTCACTCATACGCATTCCAGTCCACTCTCCTTGGCTGCCAGGGTAACTTAATGTCATATATATATATATATATATATATATATATATATATATATATATATATATATATATATGAAAAATAAATCAATGTTTCAAGACCCAGGAGGGTCGAAACGTTGATTTCTTTTTCAATACACATTTAAAAATCCATGGGGAGTGCTCTATTTCTTTACTATTTATATTTAAGCGATGGAAGCACCCAGGTAATATTGGATTAATATGTATATTTTGTTGATGGTGATTTCCGGAGATTAGATAATTTCATATATATATATATAATACACAAGATTTGACGCTCAAAATCCCAAGCACTACCAAGCCTCAATAAGCAAACCAGTAACCAACCTCATGCTGATGAGTTGCATTAACAACGAAACAGCTGTCCATGAATGGTTTACTGGCTTTGCATCTTTTCCTAAGTTGTTTTTCAAGCTGTTGTATACAGCAAACACAGACTAAAAGGAATCCATGTTTAAAATGGAATGAGGCAAAAATGTGATTCTTTGTTAAGCTAATTTGCATATGCCCACCCAGAATCCCTTGCGGTAGTAACACCACTGCAGATTCATGATTTCTGTGGGAAAAGCAAGTCTTATGGCTTGACTGGCAGATTTTTGTTTAACATTGTATTAACTATATATATATATATATATATATATATATATATATATATATAGTCTCTAATTATTGTGTATATATAGACGCACACACACACACAATAATTAGAGACGTAAAATGTGTAGATTAAATAGATATTTAGCAAGAGTCAACTATTCTTTTTCATGATAAAATTTTAATGAAATGGTCTGGGCGCCATGTCCCTGTCTACTTAACCCTGAGGAATGGCAATATTTACATTGCAGGATTTAAATGCCTCCACTGGCTGTCGCTCAGCCACCAAAGGTGCTTCTTCTGAAATAGCAGAGTAAAACTCGACTAATTCTATCAGATGTTCTCATAGAAACCATCTGATTGGCGCAGCAAGGCATTTTGCCGCATGTATGCACTAGCCTCCCGATGCTTTCCTAGTGGAAAACATTGGATTGACTGAGATCATCAATATTGATGGTCTCAACCACAGAGATTAGACAGCGAGGGAGTAAAGGAGAGTAAAATCACCATTCTGCTTCGTGGAGGGGATGGTGACTGGTAACCTAACTATATTGTTAGGAATGCATGTTTGTATTCCTAACGCTATAGTGTTTCTTTAAAGATGGCATTTGGACGCCTGAACATTTAGTTATTAGCCCACAGGTTATATGTTCAATTAATAATTTGGAGACCCAATTGTACAAGAAACCAGGAATGCACAAAAAAAAGCAAGCTTTATAGAATGCTGTTCAAAAAGAAACATTTTTATGACTTGTAGTTCCGGCAAAAAACATTAACTTCAACCAATCCTCAGATGTCCATACATGTCCAAAGCTAATTAAGCTTAATATATTGTGTTATTAATATTATACATGTTACTGATATATATATATATATATATATATAAAACCTCATATATGTGTTTCCTATTTGTCCTAGGTAAGGTGTAATGTCTTCCGTACTGAAGCTGCAAGAGACCAAATTGTAAATGGAGTGCACAGCCCACCACAATTCAGGTAACATATTCTCATCTTAATATGAAAGTAATCCTAGATGCTAAATCTTGGCATTGAATAAAGCTTGTAGGAATGTATGTTTTGAACGTGACTGTGATATTAAAGCCACCACAGGTGGAGACAGTGATGACTACAAAACACTTCATAAAGCTTGATAATATGCATTGTAGGTGTAAGTATTCACCTCTGACTCTCGCCTTCATATATCTGTTCTTCCATTGTACCATTATACCATAATAATAATAATAATAATAATAATAATAATAATACCATTTTACCACAGTGTCCATTTCTGCTGAGAAACAAATTAATTGTTCTCATCTGGATGTTATTTTTAAATTTGTATGTGACTAGAACTTCTGATTTAACACGCCCATATGAAACCCTGTATCTACAAGCGTTTATTTTACTAATAATAACAGAACATGCATGCATTAGTGATATGCACACGCAAACACACATATCTCAAAGGCACATCTTCAGAATGCTGAGTCTTGCGATGTGTTGTTATGTAGTCTGGCTTTGATAATAGTCATTTGTTCCATGAGTTCTTACGGCAATTAGTAGTAACATATTCACAAGGACCATGCTTTTCAAGTTATATTAGTTTATACAGTGATAACATATTTGAGGTAATTTAGAGATCTGTAGCATGAAGAAAGCATGACACCAGCGATCGTAATCAAATTATGGCATAGAACAATAACAAAACCAATTATCATATAACACCAGTTCACATATGGACATTAAGCTACATGGCTGACTTGCTAAATTTATGGAAATTATTTATTATCATTGGTAACACCTTTAGTATATAACGTTCTGAAGTACAGGTAACGAATAGAAATTATTTAAGTCCATGTAAGGGCTAAATATTTATGAGAGGAGAATATATTATTGTAAAAGCATTCTTTTTTTTACCGTTGTTATGGTATTTATCTTGCTGGCAATTTACTAAAGTGTGTATTTGCTTCATGAATCTAGCTAATCCAAGTTTTTAGGGTATTACCTGGTGACTATAGTGTTCCTTTAAGTTAAACTTCTGTTGTCATTATTAATCACATGTTCTTGAGATCAATACCCCAAGAACATGAGATTGACAACAAACAAAGATGTAATCTCCCTGTTTGATTCCCTTTCAGTTGTAATGTTAATAGGTGACATGTTTTATTAACCCATTATGTTCCAAATCAATATTTATACTATATGTGTGTATGTTTCTTTAAACATGTTCAAATCTCATATTTATATAATATATAGTCTGTGGTGTATAGTCTACATGTATAAGTTGTGTTATTTTGGTATGGTGTCATTTATTTACTTTAATTGATTAACGAGGAATTACTGATATAAGTTAGCTAAACTCATATGCCAACACTTTGAAAGACTTCACGGTATTGCTATAGTAAAAACAAAACAACCCACAGTTCTATCTTCTGCACCTTGTGTGAAAACCATAGCCTTGATGATATTCTCCTAATGACCTTGGTCTCTAGCTAGTCAATAATTGATAACATCTGGCAGTGAATAAAATGCTATTTATAGAGGAAATCTTAACTGCTTAAATTGATTTGTACATAGACAGTAGATGTCACAAAACTAATGATACACACATTATACTTTCAATGCAAATACCTTTACAACACACTCAAAATATGTAAAAAAAAAAAAAAAAAAAAAAAATACTAGATCCAACGTCAGTGCTCCCAGTAATTATATTGTGATAGTTCTAATTTTAATTCATGTTAATATCTATTTTTTTAAAGGGACAGTATAGCATTAGGAATAGAAAAATGTTTTCCTAATGTTATAGTGTCCCTCTGCAATTAACTATAGTTCTGCCGCCCCCACTTGGAGTTGAAAGGGTTTATAACCCTATTTATACTTAACTGATTTTAGCGCTGAGGTCCCATGGTACTGGATCAGTCTCCTCCTCCTCCGACATCACGGTGAGCACTGCGCGCTAATTAAGAAAGCACTGAATTAATGCAAGGCATGAGGGCATCCAATGTCCTTTCACAAGTTTAAATTCTGTGAAAAGCCAGCAAGCGCCTGCAATTTAATTATTGCAGTTTCTCTGGAGCACTGTACCCAGACCATTTCAATTAGGTAAAGTGGTCTGGGTGCCTACAGGATCATTTTAACTTCAGCTGCCAATACACACAATACTTTTAGTTATAATAGAAGCAGGTTAGATGAATCAACTGTAGAACAGGTAATGACACTTTATTCCCTGCACATAGCTATATCTCATACAATATAATTTATCACACATCCAAAAGATTTCTGTACCGGAGAATAGGAGAATAGGTATCACAAACTGAATACACTAAATATTTACTGAGTACAATAAACCAGTTTTGGCAATCAAATAGTAAAACAGAAAACACTTTATCCCTCGGGTATGCCTTCCTAATTTCATCCATCTTGCATCTGCATCACTGGGCTAATATAGCTACAATCTCTTCTTTCTCTCTCTCTCTCTCTCTCTCTCTCTCTCTCTCTCTCTCTCTCTCTCTCTCTCTCTATATATATATATATATATATATATATATCCTTGCATTTTACTTATTAAAATATTGTCATGTTTTACAGAGTAATTGGTGCAATGAGCAACTTTGAAGAGTTTCGAAAGGCTTTTAAATGCCCAGAAAACACAACCATGAATCGAGGGAGCCATTCCTGTCGGATCTGGTAGAAGTGTAGACTATTTTTTATAGTACTCAATGTATAACTGAAAGATTCTTGTCCAAATTACTTTTTCTTGGGGTAGAAGGTAATCCACTTTCATGTTGTAACACTTTTTGAAAAAATGTATATTGAGTTAGGAAAATCGGATGTTCACTTTTAGGTTTATGCATAGACACTGGGATCATTTAAAGACAAAATGTGGACTATTTTCTAAATTCAACTTTTAAATCACTTGGATTTTATACTTTCTAACAATCCTGCAGATCAGGGTTTGGTCTAAAAATGTTTTAGCAAACTTAGTTTTATTTCTCTCTTGATCTGCATTGTATGTGTTTTAAAACATGAAAACCATGCTTCGGGAAATAAGCAAGTTATATTGCCATATTAATTTGAACCGTGCTTATCTTTTGATTTGTTTCATACATGATGTGGATATGTGAATGGCTCAGCTAGACAGAAACAAATACTAGCCATGACTAGTCTCAGTAAATGCTACATGCTAAGAAAAAATACTGAATTGATAAAAATATAGATATACCAAAAAAGAAAAGCCAGTAATCATATGCTACAATTACTACTGGGTTACTAATAAAAGACCAAACAGATCAAAATAAACAAACTGGAGAAATAACTAGTTAATTTTTCCAATTTATTCCATGTTGGCTGGGAAACCACTAAAACTATTAAATGTCTGGAATAGACAAGGGAGTTGTTAGACAAAGTAGTAGAACTGGAATAGTCACCAAGTCCATAACTTCTCCAGTTTGGTGATTTTGGCCTAAATGTGCAACTCCCTGGTGAGACTTTGATTGTTTCTATATTTCAGTTACCGGTAAATGAATAATTCTTTGTGTGTTTCCTATGTTTTGTTCTTATTTCTATTAACCAAAGCTAACAGGTATCATGCTAATGATTTAGACAAATTCAGGGAGATTACGAATTTGATAAAAGTTGATTCCTCTCCATTAAAGGAACGCTCCCACCCCCTAACAACTTAACCTTATTAAGTATTATATTGTTATGGGGCAAAGTTATAGCTGGGCATTGCGAGAAAGAAATAGCTGAGCAACAGCTGATTGGTTGAGAACATCCGCGGACATTGTTAGAACATCAATGTGTACCCATTGTGAAAAACGGTATGTACTATTTTTCTCACTGTTCATCCATTGATAGACTGAGAGGGACAACTGACACTGAAAAAGTAGATAATTAGTGAACTGAAGTTACCTCTGTTCAGTAATAGAGTTTTATTTTACTGCTGGAATGTTGTGAATACCGTTTCTGCTTAGCTTGCATACTCATAAAATGTCAGCTGCACAATTTTCCTAGTATATGTTTTATTTCACTGTACATTTAGAAATACATTCTCTTTAGCATAATCAATTATTAATTTCTTCATCACTGGTAGTTTTTATTTTTGCTGAGGACCAAGTATTTGCTGTGACTTGTTAATAAATCAAACCATTTGTATCACCTGAAAAAATGTTAGCATATATCTTTGTTCTTTGGCCTCATTATCAGCATCTCTTACTTTGTAAAAGAACACGCATTGCATTATTTTATTTCATTTTAGGATTATATATTATTTATACATCTTATGAGACAGAAATGTTGAAAACAAAATGAAATCACTAACATATTTGCTGCTATTATTCATCTTTTTTTAAACATGCGCAAGCAATTAGCAAAATAAGTGCCTTTATTCTATGACAAAAATAGATTTTTGAATTTTGCACGAAGGTATTAATAAAATTACAACAGTTTTATTCAGACTTGATGCTAAAATGCCAAAAGACAATTATTAACTTCTTGATTTTTCACTCTTGTGCAATATTGTGCAATTCGAGTATGAAAAGACATTAAACACATCAGTCTCGACATAATACATGAGTTTCAAACAAAATGGTAATAAATAAAATTCGCTTTTTGACAAGTTTGATAATTACATAATACACAACTTTTCGAATAAGTTATTGACACAAATAAAAGGCTTTAAAAATGCACTAAATGCTCGAAAATAGTACATACTAATATGTCTGTTTTTGGGTCAATTGCTTATTTTTTATTAAAAGATGCTGTCTACAAATACAGTGATCTATTCAGTAAACATGAAGTTATAGTTAAGGGACTCTCCAGTTCCAGGAAAACAAACCGTTTTCCTGGCACTGCAGGTCCCCTCTCCCACCCACCCCCCCATTGCATGTTGCTGAAGGGGTTTTAACCTCTTCAGTGACTTACCTGTATCCAGCGCCGATGTCCCTCCGCCCACGCTCCTCCCCCGTCGACGTCATCCGCGGGGGAGACCTATTGAGCATGCGTGGCCAGCGGCGGGGGAGACCTAATGCGCATGCGTGGCAATGCCGCGCACGCGCATTAGACCTCCACATAGGAAAGCATTGAATAATTTCCGTGTGCTATGAACACGGAAGTGTCCTCTAGTGGCTGTCTAGTAGACAGCCACTAGAGGACGACTTAACCCTGCAAGGTAAATATTGCAGTTTAGGAAAACTGCAATAATTACACTTGCAGGGTTAAGGGTAGTGGGAGTTAGCACCCAGACCACTCCAATGGGCAGAAGTGGTCTGGGTGCCTGGAGAGTGTCCCTTTAGGGGTATATTTATTTGAAATATACATTTTCGGGAGTTTACAACACACTTGTAAAATTTAGGGCAAAATAGATTACTAGTTTAAAATTGAATCTGTGAAACCGTGATTGGGAAAATCCTTTTTTTGTTTAATGGTACACTCCGAATACCATAACAACTGCAGCTCTCTGTAGTGGTTATGCTGCCAGATGTGCCGTTGCTCCCCCTGATTGTAACTTCTTAGTTAGGGTCCTCCAAGTACCACTTTCCACCTACCATTCGTTAATTCTCCTTAGCTAAACTCTGAAATACAGGTCCTGGCTCATTGGCTGAAAGCTCTCAGCCAATGAGCTAATGTTAGTTTATGCTTCCAGCTCTATGCAATGCTAGTATTGTAATGGAGGCCGGGAGTGAAGTCCATGGACCCCTAGTAATGGTTGGACTCCTTACAATGGGAGGGTGCCAGGGTACGCATGGCCCCATAAAAACGACAGCAAGTTGTAGTGGTATGGTGATTGGAGTGTTCCTTTAACCCCTTAAGGACCAAACTTCTGGAATAAAAGGGAATCATGACATGTCAGACATGGCATGTGTCCTTAAGGGGTTAATGAGTCGAACACAGAGATAACTGACAGATGCACCCAGCTTTTCCAACTGGTACCAAAGACATAGAAGAAAGCACCTACCATTATTAAAAAAAAAAAAATACATCTCTACATACCATTATTGGTGCTAATATTTTCATTATATGTATTCTTTTCTTTAATTAAAGAAAATGGCGCATTTTGTACTTTGGGTTGTACCAAAGCACTTTCTAAGAGAGAATATGTACAATGTGAAAAAGAAGAATAGATTGAATTGTGTGTTAAATGTATGCAATGATATCACAATTGAATTTATTTTAAATGTCTTGTTAGGAGTGGGTTATATCTTATAGACTTTGAAGCACCAATTAATCAAATGCAGCTTTAAAATTTGTGTAGAGAAATGCCTGTGTTGGCCATTCATGTGTTCATTAAGCTTTTTTAATAAAATCATTTTATGGTGAAATAAAAATATTTTATGAAATAAAGTATTTCAACAAATTAATCTTTATTTGTATTTGGTATTTTATATTTATTATCTTAAACTCAATAAAACATGGAATTAGCTGGTTTTATATCATGAACTGGAAACACATTTACCTGTCTGCCCATTACATGCAAATGATAACATTGAGTTTTCCTCCTTTGACATGATAACCAACTAAACTATTGAAGAGATATGAAACAAAAAATAAAAACAAGCGCATTCATTATTCTATCGTGTCACTGAGATTACCTTTAGTAATCTTATTACCCTGCATACCCCCAACATTGGTGGCCATAAATCGGGAATGGCTGTGCACTGGGTAAAGAGAAGCTGACTGATATGCCTGGAAAGAGCACCTGAAGATTAGGTAGATCATAAATATATGCCATGCTACCAATTTTAACTGAATGCAAATTGAAGAAAGAAGATCCAGGCACTCCAACGCTCAATAGGCACATTTGTTAGGAAGAACGTGAACCCAGCAACGTTTCGACCCAACATTTGGTCATTGTCAAGCTAACACCCACAATAACTAACAAACAATTTAGAGCCAGTGTAAGTTATGTGTACAATAAAACAATCAATATAAGTTAATTAAGTACTTAGAATAAGTACTCTGTCTGTCCATCTTCATCATGTGTGTTTGAAAAAATGTACAGCGAAAGTAATGGCTGCCAAGAGGAGGGTGACATATGGTACAACAAAATAATAACCAAATTGAAAATATGAAAGATAATATAAATCTTCATAGAGCACCAAAACACAATGTCACTGTGCTAACTGCTAACACCTAGGCCAGACCATGCATGGAGAGTGGTTTCAGCACTCTCTTTATGGTCCTAGTGCAGTTAGTGCAGTGCAATTACATTTAGTGATGTTCTGGTGCTTTTGATGTCAGTTACCTCCTGTCCTCAAAAGTGTGACACCGGGGAACAGATCCATAACATTTAAACTATTCTTCAGAGATTGAGAATGTTGGGAGACTTGCAACTGTATAAAAAAAACATCCAGTGTATATATGTAGTAAGCTAATCATCATATTAAGGATAAGTTATCTAAACCACATTACTTACATAAGAACATTGCTTACAGTTGCTTTCGCCACAACTGAGTATACAACATTTTTAATACTGAAAGTGAAATTTGTTTTGTTTGCAAACAAATCCAGTTGTAATAGGTGCCCTTTGGGGTCCTGGGCAGCAGAGCCAACGTTCAGTTCTGGATTAAGGGACTAATTGTTCATTCTAGTGAATGTTATTTAGAACCCAATACAAAAAATACAAAAGGTAGTTAATGCACAGTAATTTTTATGGTACATTTGTAGACCTGTTATTTGGTAAATTTTCGTGTAGTACTGCAGTTAAATACCACAGAAAATTAACAGTCAGCCTTCAGATAATTATGGCCACATGCTCCATTACTGGTCCTTTAGAGGTCAAACAACAATTTCATTAAAGGACCACTATAGGCACCCAGGCCACTTCACCTCTTTAAGTGGTCTGGGTGCCAGGTCCATCTAGGGTTAACCCTGCAGCTGTAAAGATATCAGTTTCAGAGAAACTGCTATGTTTACATTAGGGTTAATCTAGCCTCTAGTGGCTGTCTCATTTACAGCCGCTAGAGGCGCTTCCGCGCTTCTCACTGTGAAAATTGTGAGATTGAGAAATGCTTCATCCTGCGCATGAGCATTCAGCGAGTGACGTCGGAAGAGGGAGGAGATTCCCCAGCACCGAGGGAGCCCGGCACTGGAGAAAGGTAAGTGTTTAACCCCTTAAGTCCGGCGGGAGGGGGACCCTGAGGGTGTGTGGGACCCAAAGACCCTATAGTGCCAGGAAAACGAGTTTGTTTTCCTGGCACTACAGAGGTCCTTTAACTATTCTCTTAGATGTACATAAATAAACATCTGTTTGATTTTTATGTAGGACAACTCTGTAGGAATTTCTTTCTTTTTTTATTTTAATTTTTTAAATCTCCTTAAATATTAGTTTTCCAATATATTTATTAATGTCACACATAACTAATGTAAAAGAAATCACTCTACATATTGTATCACAAAAAAGGTCTTCATAGCATACCGTCAATCACGTTATGTATTTTCTATATCACGCTGTAATTTAATTACTTTACCTCCTCTAGATGACACTATTACTCTTTCAGTGTTGAGGGATCTTGAGGCATTATACGTATTTCTTTTACTGTCATATAGTGTCTAGCCATATCATTTTAACATTGTCAGTGAAAATGACCTTTTTCTTTCTTTAACAAGTCCATTCTGTGAATATCGTTGGAGAGCCTCCAAATTTCTAAGCAGCTATGTCATGTATTCATATGAAGGTTTGTACAAGTTACATCTCTTTTAAAAGTTTAAAATAAAGACATAAGGAAGAGTCCAAATACCTTTCTGTGCATTTTTATACAAGTATGTTTATCCCTTTAGATTTGCATAGACAATACAATGCGAATTATGAAAGGATTGGTCTATTTTAGGGACTTACTTAGTTCTGCTACATGGTTTAAATGCAATTTTTATCCACTCTGGCTTGAACCTAAGCAAAATGTCTGCAGGAACCAAGGTAATCCCTGCTATGAATTTATCTGTACTTTCTGGCATTTAAGAGATATTGCTAAGCTTTTTTGGTATTTTATATCTGTGCTAAAAATGATGTTCCTTCCACAGAAAGGTTACTTTGTTGCTTTTCTCAGTTCCGGTAGCAATGGATTATATAAACCTATTACCATTGATTTACATTATGTTTAATCTAAGTTGTCAGAGGTAGCCTACAGCCAGTTTCCTCCACTGTTGAAAGTTATGCTGAAAGGAGACATAGCCATTTTTTAACAGGTGGAACAAAAAGGAATGTTGACCTTCTGAACACAGAGGCTCCCATAGTGGCATAATATATCGTGATTGATCTAGCCAACATAAAATATTAAAAAAAACTAACTTCAAGTCAATCTTTTATCCACAAAATGTAAGGATGACAGGTTCACCTTTAAGCATATGACTAAACATACTTACATTATAGGGTTATAAAGGTTAAATAGGGTCCTGAAATCAAACACATGTGACAGAGAGAGGTGCAAAACTAATGAAACAAAACAAAAAATAGAAATAATGCCACTGCAAGCACTCAAAATCTACAAAACAAAAAGTAACAAACAGTGGGAAAGGTCACACCGAACACCTAAAGCGTTTTGGACCTACAGGCTTAGACATGTTTTATTACTGTATTGTTGTGGACCCAGGACATACTTGAAAACAAGAAAAAACTCAATGTATCCTTCCTGGTAAAATATTTTATAAATAAAGAAATTTGGAGTTCCCTCTTTTGGCGACCTGTCTTCCACTCGGGTAAGTGATGACCATGTGTTCCCATTACCTTTATGTTTTTTTGTTTATGCTCAGAGACTTATACTAGTGACATTATGGGGTCTTGCTACTCTCAGTTACAATTTGTTTTGTTAAATTTTGGTTATTCTGCCTATTTACATATGAACCCAAGAAGTCAGCACTTATCTGAACATGCATAAATTATAAGGGTGCTGCTGGGGCCAATTGATGAAAAAAAAATGCACTGCAGAGAGCTCCGGGAGGATGGATTTACCAGGTAAGTCTTTAATTAGGTAATATGTTGCTAGAACAGGACCTTCCAAAATGGGATACATTGGTGCTTTTGCAAGATCATATGCTGCAACTAAATCACCATTAAATTTGCCTAAACCAGGATTTTTTTTAAACTAATAAAATCTGTCAGCTTTGAAGCTGGTGTTTAGTTGAGTGCACGGGACTCTTCACATTAGCAGTTTTACTTGCCCTGATGGTCACCCGGGTCAAAGGTATAATACACAATAAACAGCAGCAATCACACAAGTCTATCTAGATGGCATCTAAAAATAGAGAAGTCATAGGAGAGAGATGAGCCATACCTAGTTGTTGTTTTTTAATTGTATTTCTTAAATTGGGAAGACACCTAACATATTGCACAATGTTCACTCTACACCTTTTCCTGACAGTTTCGAAATTCGTTTTTTTATAACTGATTTATTATGAGTTGTGTATCTGTGTGTCAGTGTGTGTATTTGTGTGCCACTATGTGTCAGTGTTTGTGTGTATCTGTCTGTCAGATACACACACACACACATATACACACTGACACACATATACACACACTGGCACATACAAACACAGATACACAAACTTTGACACACCGGCACATACAAACACAGATACACACACTTTGACACATAGATACATACACACACACACAGACACACACTGTGTGTCAAGGTGTGTGTATCTGTGTGCCACTATGTGCCAGTGTGTGTGTATCTGTATGTCAGATACATACACACACATACACAGATACACACTGACACACAGATACACACACTGGTATGTACAAACACAGACACACAATGTTGATACACTATGTCAAAGGGTTCCACTGGAATACAGTCTTGAAAATCACTGAGGGAGGAAAATTGCCCAGTATTGTCACTATTTTTATGTTATATATTAATGTTACATTTATCTGTGTTAAATGGGGATGGCGATAAATGTAGATGTAGAAGTACTTTATAGCAAGTATCAGTGTGCTGTGCAAGAGTCTAAAAAAAGAAAGCTAGAAAAAGCTTTCACTAAAATGGGTTAAAGTCAAATTAATCCTCAAACATGCCAAAACAAAATACACGATGCCAAAAATATTTAGGCCTTAATATAAAATTATTGGATAAACTTTTAAAATATATTTTTCAAAGTATTAAAATATCATATAAAATGTATCTCTATATAAAAGCAAATCAAAATATTAAACTATTAATACAAATATTAAATCATTTTGAAAGTTAATTCAATTATATTAAATCTATTGGTTAGCTTATCCTAAAAATGTTAAGTTTCAAAGTGAATTTCAAATTCAAAATAGTCAAACTGGAAATTCACTTTGAATTCTCATAACCATTCAAGTATATATATATATAGCGGCCATGGTGTCTGTATAGGGGGTTAACGAGTCACACATCTGTGACTTTATAGGGGCTGTGTATGTGTTTGTGTAGGGAATGTAGTGTGTTTATGCATAGGGGATGAAACAATTGTGTGCCTAGGAATTGTAGTGTGTGTATATAGGGGATCCAGTGTATATTTACAGTGGATGTAGTGTGTGATAGGGGTTCAGTGCGTGTACAGTAGCTGTAGTGTGTGTGTGTGTTTGTATTTGTGAAAGCATGGGGTAAGAAAGGGATATTTGGCCTGTAGAGTGTGTATGTAGAAGATGCATTGTAAGTGTATAGTGGGTGTAGAGTGTATGTGTTATAGGGATTCAGTATGTGTACAGTAGTTGTAGTGTGTGTGTGTGTGTGTGTGTGTGTGAGAGAGAGAGAGAGAGAGAGAGAGAGAGAAAGAGGAGAGGAATTGGGGGTGAGAGGGCATGAATTTAAATAGTTTACTTTTTTATTTTTTTACTTTATTTCCCCTTGCATGAGGGACATTTAAAATCCTGATGGTCCAGTGGTGCAGTATTTTAGTCTGCCCCTCCACCAGATGCAGACTAAGTATCTGTCTCTCATGAGCCCTGGCACTCTATAGTTGAATGCATTGCCATGGCAACCAGATGTAGAGGTGCAGGCTAGAGCCTACCACAGTTGAGTGTTTTGGGCTGATAAGGGAGATCTTCATAAACTAGGCTTGCACTTGGATAGCACTGACCCTGCATTGGCTGGCAGAGATCCTTTGATCTCCTGTGTCGGCCCAGGATCATGGCCATCATGGCCCACCGGGCTTTTGGCCTGGCACTCTTATCAACAGAGTCGGAGCAACAGATTGAAAAAGGGTCTCCAGGCAGCTGCCTATGCTGTCTAATGGACAATTCTGCTCTGCTTAGAGATGGAGCCATTTAAGGTTCAGAATTTTTTTTTTTTCCCATTTACATTGTTGCAACTTACTTTCCTTGCTTTGTGTATACAGGATTTAATTAGAAACTGAAAATAACCCATGTTACTGAATGATAAGAATGCAATAATATATTCTGGAGTCCTACTGCTTTGGTGATTGATGTATAAATTCCAAAATACATAAAATTACTTTGAGATCTAAAAGACAAACATAAAGAAAATTACGTGGGAGCATTTCATTTGTAAACAAAAGTGATTCCCGATGAGCTTGTTCATGAATAATTAATGACCACGGTTTGTTTACCATTACTAAATAATGAAAGTTAAATTATTGCAAAATTCTCTTTTTAGTTATTCTACTGTTCCTATGACATTCTAGATTTTGATTTATGAATAATTGGGATTATAGATTGTTATTGAAAAGTTATCTTGAAAATAAAGGAAGTGATATGTGTAATTTATTTCTACCAATGAAAGTGATAAGGCACATGTTTTGCTGTTTTACATATAAATTACAATAAATTCAAGCGTTTGAATTGAGACAGATATTTACGTGTGGCATTTAGCTATTTGAGTTGAGAAAGAATAGTAAAAGCTCTAGGTCTCAGAAACTAGAATTCTTCTAGTTCTAATTCAGTTTAAACTCAAATAAGCCATCCTTAGAATACACACATGCTCTGGGATTCACAATCACGGAAATCCCAAAATCCAATGGAATTAAGGCTGCTCTTATTATTCTAGGCATTAAGTTGCGGGTTTGTAGCATTAAAATGACACTGTTTTTGCCCTGCAAAACAAAGACAAAAAGGCAAAAATGATTGGGAGCAAACCCATAAAAAATGCATTCTACATGAATGGTGCTGCTGTAGTGACCAATATTCATACATGATACAAATTAAATTAATAAAAGTGACATTTCAATCCAAAAACAAAAATAGTTTTTGCCCTGGGCACCAAAGTGTATTTCCCTTTACATTCAAATTGTATTAGTTTTGCTACAATGTTTTTAGCAGCTTAACCCCTTCCCCTTAGCCACAACTCCTTAAAATCATCTTCCATATTAGATCACTCAGTACCAGTGGAGGTTTATCCATAGGAACACTTGGGACAGTGAATTCGGCCCTGTTTCAGCAGGTTTTGCACATTCCTAAGTCCTTTAAAAAAAATTTAAGTAGTTTCCATTGAGCTACCATTTGGGCAGCAGAGCCCGCTGCCCATGAGTGGAGGTATACTATTGGCATCTCCAATCAGGGGCCATCATTGGCAGATAGAACCAGAGGGTAGGGTTACAGTGCCCTCAGGAAAGAGAAGCAAGATGTCATCTTGGAAGTAGCACAGAGATGGCACAGTAGCAGCAGCTCCTGGCCCCTTCCAAATGTGAGTGTATTTACGCTCCGCCAATATAACTAGTGACTGCCTGAGGGCTGATTACTAAAATATATAATTCATATATACAAAACCAGGAAAGCCCATGGGTGACTAATAGTTTCAATAACTCCTACTGCACATACCCACCATCTTCATTAAAGTGCTCAGTCAATCTACAGCTGAGACCTGAGACATGTTGTAGATAGTTGAAAAGCTGTGAAGCTTCAAACTGCAGGACTGGAGCTGTGACTCTGAGGACTGATCTGATTCTAATCTCAATCTGTAATAATTGTTGATTGTGTCAACCACGTCAGCTAATTCGAGTTCCATATTAGCACTACAGATTAATTACTTTGCCAGCTGTGCTAAGAGCTGATGGAGTAGTTGACATGTGTCATAACAAGAGCAATATTTAATAACAAGTTAAATGGCAGGAGCATTACTGAAGATGAGATCATGTAAGGGAGAGCTAAGAGAGGAAGATAAAGAGAGAGAGTGAGCTGAAGCATTTTACAGAGACATGTACTGTGTGGATATCTCTGAACTGCAGCTCTGTGTAATACATCACATTGATACTGGATGTGTGGGATAGTTATGAGTACACACTTATTGTGCCCAGCTATGTGTGCTGTGTTTTATTTCTCTGTATTTAACTCAGCTCTACCTGTTGTATCAGTATCTCTGTATTCTACCCAGTTCTGTGTATTGTATAGTTATCTTTGTATTGTTACCTACCATTATTGAGCACAGAGTCATCACGTGGATCCCAAGATGGCAGCGATTGCAGATAGCTTCTAAGCCTAAGCCCACATTGCCACATCTTTGACCTGGCTGTACTTAATCTTTGCAAGATGCTGGGCTAGTCTGGAAGCAAGGCAGCAGTGTAAGTCATTACCTGAACCAAATATTGCCATATCTCTGGCTCCACAAACCTGCGTACATCTCACCACTCCGTTCTCGAAGCCTCTCTGCATCCAACGAGGTCAGCAGAGTGCCCCCTCCATACAGCGGTTGCCGGGTGGACTTGGGTCTGTAGATCTGACACCCAAAAAGCCCGGCCTAGAGCATACAGCATTGAGGAACAAAGCCAGGCACAGGGCTATAAAACTTTGCACTCTGCAGCCCTTTAAGATAGCAAAGCTTACCACTGGGAGAGTCTGTGGCACTCAGATGCAACCAGAGCTTCTGAAAAATGCATACCCACCTATAAGGAACCTCCTGCCCTTAGCTCGGTAGTCTTCTCATAAATTGAAAATTGGTTGAAGAAGCAAAAGGGTCCTGAGGCAATCTCGCTGGCATGGGTGTCATTTTAGCTCCAAAGTTCTGTGATGGACTGTTGTCTCACACTCAGCTTTGTCGATAATCTGTTGATTCAGCTTACTTTTTATTTCATCCCAAAGCACTACAGCCTGGCATGTTTATTAGATCTTATACTTACTTATAATTAATGTGTCTAACTAGCATTGCATGTCTCTGAGCTTAGTTATTGTTTTTTTACTTACCCAATTAATGCCTTGCTTACATAAGGTTAGCGTATATTCCACATAAAAGTTAGACATTTCTGACTACCTGATGCTCTTGTTCGTTAAAAACTTAAAAATTGTGCAATCTTTTGATATGCCATGTCAATGTATGCTTATGTGGTGCTTACTATTGTTATCATGATACTGGAAGCATGATTGTTTCCTCATGCACAAAACTAAAGAATAAAAAAAAAAGGATTAGAAAAAAGCAAGGGAAAAAAAAAGAAAGAAAAGGGTCTTTGCCAACTTTTTTCCAGGGTGGAGGGATAGAAAAGCTTTCATTTCTTTTTTTTTTTTCCTCTTCTTTTTAGTTTTACTTCTCATATTCCTCCCAGATCCCACATTAGAGAAGAAAGGAGAAAAAAAGGCCACTCAAAAGTCTGCTATTACATTTGGTTTATTTATCTATTTATTTATCTATTTTTTCACTTTCTTTTTGTTTTTAAGTTTAATTCTTAATTCCCGATATCTTCCCTTTCTCCTCCTTTTCTGTGATTTTAGTTCCCAAATTCTTCCAGGATCCACTCAAAGAAAAGGTCCTTTCGGTTGCTTTACTCAATCTGGAATTTCTACATCAGAAAGGCCCAACACGACCAAAAACTGTTAAGAATTGTCAGCTGATTTAATATAAACCACCTGCCATCGTTAAAGACTATACGCATTGACGGAAAAGCCCATCTGTACTCTACATTTTTTTTTAAGTACATTAGTTAAAGTTCTAAGGCTTCTATTGGCATATATACTTGCAGGAGCAATGTCAGGAAACAATGAGATGAGAGAATCAGCTATTTTCACTTGGTTCATATGGCTATATTTGTTTTTCTTTTTTTTTTTTTTTAAATGTTATAAATACAACATCAAATGTATATAGGATATAAAATGCACACCATAACAATCTCAAAAAAATATTACAATTTTATTATGTACAAAAAAGTACCAGAATGTAAACATATAAGAAAAAATAAATATAAACAAAGTAACAGAAGTAAAGGCAGATACAATAAAATAATAGTAATAAATTACCACAAAAATCCTTACAAGCCTCAGACAGAAACACGAGTCACCAAACCCCCCCAACGTTTAATGAGCACTGCGCAGTAACCTGCATGCATGCGCAGTGCTCATTAAACAGCGCATGCACAGATCATCGTCGCGTGTGGCGGCAATTAGGATGACTGTGGAGCATATCCACTTTTTGCCAACAAGCAAGATGGCGGTTTTGGTCGCTTGATAAAGTGTGAGTACACTTATTGCCTTTAGAGGTGGGTTATTTGAATATTGACACCTGCTATTACTGTTTAGGTCCCATGTTTCTCTTTACTCCATATATGTTTCCAGTACATTTAAATAGTTTTATTTGATATTGCTATGCTATTACCAGGATATTGTGCCAGCACTTGAGGTGGTGATGTCACTTCCTGTGCTGGTAACAATCTTATGCTGATGGCCATCAGCTGTAAGAGGGCTTTATAAGCAGACACATTTGAACATGGATACAGGTACCCTTGATAAAGGCAGCCAGTTGGTGCCGAAACGTTGGGGGGGTTTGGTGACTCGTGTTTCTGTCTGAGGCTTGTAAGGATTTTTGTGGTAATTTATTACTATTATTTTATTGTATCTGCCTTTACTTCTGTTACTTTGTTTATATTTATTTTTTCTTATATGTTTACATTCTGGTACTTTTTTGTACATAATAAAATTTGAATATTTTTTTGAGATTGTTATGGTGTGCATTCTATATCCTATATACATTTGAATATTTAAAGCACTTGAGGGAGTGCTTATATGGTTTGCACCTGGCTGTTTTTATATTGTTTTGTCTCTCCATGTGCTGTTGATTTGAGAATAAATACAACATCATACATCTTTTGAAAGTATAAGGTCAATAATTATTTGATTAAATAATTTGTGCGAGTGGTCCAGTTTAATATCCTAACTTGATGATTATTTTTGAAGAATGGTTTTATGATGGCCATGATAGAAAGGTGTCAGAACACACATTGCATTGTAGTTAGCTGAGTATGGAGCTCCGTAGCTGCAGACCAGTCAGAGTGTGCCTTAATGACCCCTTTCCACCACCAAAGGGCCTTTAATGTGGACGTGAGCATCAGAACAAGACAATGGAGATATGGAAGAAGGTTGCCTGATGAATCATGTTTTCTTTTGGATCAGGTGAATGAACATGTGTCGTGTACCTGGGGAAGAGGTGGTAGCAGGATGCTTTTTGAGAAGGAGGCAAGCAGGTGGAGGCCATGTTATCCTCTAAGCTTTTCATATGTTAATGAGCCAAAGTCAGTCAACACCTCTAGTGAGATCACAGGGCATGGGATAAATTATTCCTGCACAATTCCTTTATCTCTCTTCCTCTTACTGTGTGTCATGGAAAGGTCTTGGTGTTTAATGGAGTCTTGCTCTGGTCTATATCTATTGGAGTTTTAGATGCTTATTTGTAAATAGTGCATTTGTTGCTTTAGTTAATGTATGAGCTGTTTACTTGTATGTTACTGTGAGTTGTGTGCTTATTTGTAGGTAGTAGATTTGTTGCTCTGGTTAGTTTGTGTGCTGCTGAGTGTTTGTCATTGAATAAATATTTGTATAAGTATAATACCACACCAGCAATGGACAGCAGTTAAAGGCTGAGAATGCTCAGCTGATATTCTCGTCCTATGAACAAATTGATGCCCTAAAAAAAAATAACATGAGACATTGCAATATAACATAGACATTTTTTTACATGAGTGGGTATACTAATAATTGACTAGTAACTGAATTGTACAGTAAACTCAGGTAAAGTATTTTCTACCAATGAAAATATGTGATAAAGCTTTTTAGCAAATCTTTAAAAAAAAAAAAAAAACATTAAAACATTGTTTTTTCACAAAACACTGTTCTGATTTCAAGCTGAATTTAATCACTAGATTTCAGAAGCACTTCAATATCGCCATGCAATAATAGAAACAAATAGATAAAACCCTAATGGATTTTATGTAAGGAAAGACACATATGACCCCTTCTATTCTATTGTTTAGACGTTAAATTGCCCCTTGTATCTCTTTTAAGCTGGTGTATCCTGAAGAAATTACATCAGGTCAAGGATTAAAACATTGCATTACAGATCTTAGTGTTGCTGCAAAGTAAAGCTGAAGCAATCGGTGAATACGTGTGATATAATTGGCCAATCCACTTATCGTGATACAAAGCTTACACTTACAAATGGTTTATAGAAAAACATTGCTAGTATATGCTGGAACTGCTACAAAATCCTGTGCTACTTGGTAAATGTAATTTTAAAAAAAAAATACCTTGTGAAATATAATTCATTATAAAGGATTTGAAATGCATTCAATGCATTGTAAAATAACAATAAATTCTTGCCAGACAGGACAAGAAGGTGGGAAAAATACTTTTTTTTACATTGAAATTCCTAGAATAATTTTGTTTTCACATTTTTATATTTTCCCTTTAGGCATAGCTCATTTATGCACTGGATATCAGGGCTATAACATTATCATAGTCATGGGATCATAGATTTTTATTACTCCATATTCTGACAAATTACAGCATGGAAGGAAGCGATAGGGATATTTATACGTGTTTAGTGGTTGTCAGATGCTGATGGCAATGTGTCCGAGGTAAACAGTGAATTCTAAACCGTCAAGTCATTTTATCATTTGGGTGTACTACTGATGGGAACAGCATGGGGGCAAATCAATGAATGATTCGCAGGAAGTTCCTGAAGGAAGAATAAGCAGTCAGACAAAAGAATGAGAGTCAAACACCAATCGCTCATTTTGTAAAAATCTAGACCGTTCCATAAAATTAGTCTATTTTCGTCTTCTTATGTAATATATTTCACTTTGTAAACAGCCCCTGTTATTGACAGCAAATGCATACATAGCCCTTTGACATGGTTACATGTTGAAGGCTATCTGTGTCTATAGGGACATTTATTTATATCTTCTTGACTTGGGAATTACGTGATGTGGTCTGTTTGTATGAAATAGCCCAGGACTTTTTGAGTGTGCTGGTGTCAGGATCGGGTCAGGGATCCAACACGCAGAGTACAAAGAGTAGCTGATACGTATACCGGTCCTTAGAATGGCCGGACTAACGTAGAACTACAATAGAATGGTCAGAGACAAGCCGAGGTCGAGGATAATAGAAGACAGGTAAGCGAGAGACAAGCCGGGTCAAGGATAACAGAAAGGCAGGAGAGTAAATAACAAAGCCGGGTCAGAACCAAAAGACAAGAGAATCACAAAGCACTGTGTGACTAGGCGGACTAGAACCACGACAGGGCAATGAGTGAATGAGAGAACCCCCGTTAAGTATCCTGGCTAGGGAGAGGAGACACGCCTCCGGCGAGTCCTGATTCGTCTCCCGAGATTTGAGTGGCAGGATGTTTCGGGTTAGCGTCATGACGTCTACCTCCGGTCCTTCTGTTATAAAAGGAAGTGACTCCCTCGCGGCCGGCGTTAGCAAGGCCGAGTGAACCGCGGGAGACCGAGGAGACATGGCGTCCGGACGGATAACCTTCCAAGTCTCTACCTCTCTCAACGGTAGAGACTCCAGGTACCCTGACAGTACCCCCCCCCTCAGATACGCCCACCGGGCGGAAGGAGCCGGGGCGAGATGGAAAGCGAGAGTGAAATGCCCTGCGAAGACGAGGAGCATGAACATCCTCTTGTGGTACCCAACTCCTCTCCTCAGGACCATATCCCCTCCAGTCAACTAAATATTGTACTCGTCCCCGGGAGACACGAGAATCAATAATGGAGTTAACCTCATACTCCTCCTGACCCTCCACCTGAACAGGGCGCGGAGGGGCGATTGTGGAGGAGAATCTGTTACAGATTAGAGGTTTCAACAATGACACGTGAAAGGAGTTCGGGATGCGTAAAGTAGCTGGAAGAGCTAGACGATATGCCACTGGATTAATTCGAGTCAAGATCCTGTAAGGACCAATATAACGAGGAGCGAACTTCATGGAAGGAACTTTAAGACGAATATTCCTAGTGCTCAACCACACTCTATCGCCTGGAACAAAATTCGGAGCCGCCCTTCTACGTTTGTCAGCATGTTTCTTTACCAGTACAGAATTGTGTAGAAGAATCTGTCGAGTCTGATCCCACAACTTCCTCAAGTTGGCCACATGGACATCAACCGACGGTACTCCTTGGGAAGGAGAAACCGGGGGAAGAATAGATGGATGAAAGCCATAGTTCATGAAGAAGGGACTTGAATGCGTGGAGTCACAAACAAGATTGTTGTGCGCAAACTCTGCCCAAGGAATCAAACCGACCCAATCGTCCTGGTGTTCGGAAACAAAACAACGTAAGTATTGCTCAATCTTCTGGTTAGTTCGTTCAGCAGCTCCGTTAGACTGAGGATGATAGGCGGACGAAAAATTCAATTTGATGCCTAATTGAGAACAGAACGACCTCCAAAAACGTGAAACAAATTGGGAGCCTCTATCAGAAGTGATCTCAGAAGGAATCCCATGTAAACGAAAAATCTCTTTAGCAAAGACCTCTGCCAATTCAGGAGAAGTCGGGAGTTTAGGCAAAGGTACGAAATGTGCCATCTTGGTAAACCTATCGACTACGGTGAGGATAACAGTGTGTTTTTTAGAAACCGGCAGATCCACAATAAAGTCCATAGCCACACAGGACCAAGGTTTGTCAGGAATCTCCAGCGGTTGTAGAAGACCACAAGGAAGCGAATGCGGTAGTTTGGTTTTAGTACAGACCACACAAACCCCGATAAAATCCTTAATATCCTTCCGTAACGACGGCCACCAGAAATCCTTGGAGATCAAAGAATACGTCTTGCGGACACCCGGATGACCAGCCACCTTACTCTCGTGAAGACACTGTAAGAGCTCCAATTGAAGTTCAGGGGGAACGAAAAGTCTGGAAACCGGAGTCAGTCTAGGTGCCAGATGCTGCAAGTTCCTTATCTGATCAAGTAGCGGGGAATGAACTTTGAGAGTAGTATTAGCGATAATGTTACACTTGGGTACTATAGAGGACAAAACCGGCTCAGATACGGCAGCAGGTTCATATTGGCGAGATAAGGCGTCGGCTTTAGAATTCTTAGAACCTGGCCTATATGTGAGTACGTAGTTGAAGTGAGTGAGAAATATGGACCAACGAACCTGTCTAGATGATAGTCGTTTAGCCTCCCCAATATAGGATAAGTTCTTATGATCCGTCAAAATAGTAACAGGATGCAAAGTACCCTCCAATAAATGTCTCCACTCCTTCAAGGCCATTATAACCGCTAGTAGTTCCCTGTCACCAATGTCATATCTGCTTTCAGTACCGGACAATTTTTTGGAAAAGTATCCACAAGGATGTAGTGGTTTATCTACACCCAACCTTTGGGACAGAACAGCACCTATACCTGTCTCAGAAGCGTCTACTTCGAGTAGGAAAGGTAGAGTAGTATCAGGGTGAACTAAAATTGGTGCGGAAGCAAACAGCTCTTTGAGTGTCTCAAAAGCCCGAAGAGCTTCAGTAGACCAATTCTTAGTCTCAGCCCCTTGTTTGGTCATGTTAGTGATGGGAGCAATGATAGAGGAGTATCCCTTAATGAAACGTCTGTAGTAATTAGAGAAACCAATGAATCTCTGGATAGCCTTGAGACCCTGAGGTAAAGGCCAGTCTAGTATGGATTGGAGCTTCTCCGGATCCATTTCAAACCCTTCCCCAGAAATCACATAACCAAGAAATGTAGTTTGGGATTGGTCAAAGCTGCATTTCTCTAGTTTGCAGTACAAGCCATGCTGAAGAAGTTTGTGTAAAACCCTCCTGACTTGCCTGTGGTGAGTCTCAATATCCCTGGAATGTATAAGAATATCATCAAGGTATACAATTACACAGTCATCTTGAAACTCCCTAAGAACCTCATTAATAAGGTCCTGAAATACTGCCGGAGCATTGCAGAGACCAAAAGGCATTACCGTATACTCATAGTGCCCATATCGAGTATTGAATGCAGTTTTCCACTCGTCACCGTCGTGGATCCTCACTAAATTATAAGCACCTCTAAGGTCTAACTTAGTGAAAATTTTAGAACTTTTTAATCGGTCAAAAAGCTCGGTGATCAAGGGAATCGGATAAACATTTCTGATGGTTATCTTGTTAAGGCCTCGGTAGTCAATGCAAGGTCTTAAAGAGCCATCCTTCTTTTTAACAAAAAAGAATCCAGCCCCAGCAGGGGAGGAGGATCTTCTAATGAACCCCTTGTCTAGGTTTTCACGAATATACTCCTCTAGAACTAAGTTCTCATTCGTGGACAAAGGATATACATGACCCCTGGGGGGCATAGTACCAGAAAGTAAATTAATTTTGCAATCAAAAGGCCTATGTGGTGGTAAGGTATCAGCCTTTCTTTTGTCAAATACTGCCTTTAAATCTTGATACAAGGACGGTATCTGTACTTTGGTAGAGTCAGTAGCGTTATTAATTGGGTTGACACTACAAAGAGGTGACACTTTCTTTAAACAACTCTCTTGACAATTCTGGCCCCAAGAAACTATTTCCCCTGATCTCCAATCTATAACGGGGTTATGTTTCTTAAGCCAGGAGTATCCCAGGACTATGGGAACAGAAGGGGATGAAATGAGTAGTAGGGATATTTCCTCCTTGTGTAGAATACCAATAGTTAAGTAAAGAGGTGTGGTCTCCCGGGAAATCACAGGCTCAACTAAAGGTCTACCATCAATGGCTTCAACAGCCAAGGGTGTCCTCCTTAACTGGGATGGGATAGTGTGTTTAGTGAGAAACTTTTGGTCGATAAAACTCTCAGCAGCGCCGGAGTCTATCAATGCCATAGTTTCTAAAGTTCCCTTCTCCCAAGTTAACGAGACCGGTAAAAGGAGTCTATGTTCTTTGTAGTTATGAGTAGAGGACAAAATCGAAACACCCAAGGTCTGTCCTCTAGAGAAACTTAGGTGCGAGCGTTTCCCGGACGGCTGGGACAGCTCAAACGTACATGACCTCTGAACCCACAATACATACACAGTCCCTCTCTTCTCCTGTACTGTCTCTCCTCCTCTGAGAGACGAGTAAGGCCTAACTGCATAGGTTCTGAAACCTGTGGATCTTTGGTTTCAGCAACTTGAAATGATGGTACTAGTCTAGAGAAAGATTTAGCGGTTCTATCTCGAGTATTCTGTCTCTCCCTTAGGCGTTCGTCAATACGGGAGATAAAGGAAATTAAGTCCTCCAGATTCTCGGGAAGTTCTCTAGTAGCTACCTCATCAAGTATTACATCAGATAATCCATTTAAGAATACGTCTATATAGGCCTGTTCATTCCATTTTACCTCTGCCGCCAAAGACCTGAACTCTAGTGCATAATCCACAAGTGTTTGGTTGTCTTGTCTAAGGCGCAACAGTAATCTGGCTGCATTGACCTTCCTGCCAGGAGGGTCAAAAGTTCTTTTAAAAGCAGCTACAAAGGAATTATAGTTATAGACTAATGGATTATCATTCTCCCACAACGGATTCGCCCATCTCAGAGCTTTCTCAATGAGTAAGGTAATAATAAATCCCACCTTTGCCCTATCAGTAGGGTATGAACGGGGCTGTAGCTCGAAGTGAATACTGATCTGGTTCAAAAAGCCACGACACCTCTCAGGAGAACCAGCATAACGTACAGGTGGGGTAACTCGGGAAGAAGCACCTACAGTAGCTACCTCTAACCCTGAACCCACAGAAGAAGCAGAAGTGTTACGCCTCTCCTCAGGTGGATTAATAGGGCGAGACAGCAGCGCCTGTAGTGCCAGAGCCATCTGATCCATCCTATGATCCATGGCGTCAAACCTAGGATCAGGAGAACCAAGCTGACAATTTGTACCTGCAGGATCCATGGCCCTGTCGTAATGTCAGGATCGGGTCAGGGATCCAACACGCAGAGTACAAAGAGTAGCTGATACGTATACCGGTCCTTAGAATGGCCGGACTAACGTAGAACTACAATAGAATGGTCAGAGACAAGCCGAGGTCGAGGATAATAGAAGACAGGTAAGCGAGAGACAAGCCGGGTCAAGGATAACAGAAAGGCAGGAGAGTAAATAACAAAGCCGGGTCAGAACCAAAAGACAAGAGAATCACAAAGCACTGTGTGACTAGGCGGACTAGAACCACGACAGGGCAATGAGTGAATGAGAGAACCCCCGTTAAGTATCCTGGCTAGGGAGAGGAGACACGCCTCCGGCGAGTCCTGATTCGTCTCCCGAGATTTGAGTGGCAGGATGTTTCGGGTTAGCGTCATGACGTCTACCTCCGGTCCTTCTGTTATAAAAGGAAGTGACTCCCTCGCGGCCGGCGTTAGCAAGGCCGAGTGAACCGCGGGAGACCGAGGAGACATGGCGTCCGGACGGATAACCTTCCAAGTCTCTACCTCTCTCAACGGTAGAGACTCCAGGTACCCTGACAGCTGGCTGGTATTCTGTGCACGGTAAACACAGTCTGTGAAATATATCTTCCTACACCATTTGACAGATAACCACTCAATTTGAATCAGGGAGTACGGTAAAAACCCTATGGATAAAAACATGTTTCACCTAGAATAAAAATCACCCGCAAACTGGCCAACGCTGACTTTACCATACAGTCTTGACCTCACACTTCACTCACAGTAGCTCCAGGGCTGTGTATGGTCACACACATGTCTGCGGGGTAATCCAATTACACATTAAAGCATAAAGTACTGGTATGAAAGCCTGATATGAAAAGAATATCAGAGTTATATAGTTGCATAGCTGAAAAGAGACATGTGTCCATCACTATCAGACTTCCTCACATCCTTTTTTTGCTGTTGATTCAAAAGAAGGCAAAACACCCAGTTTAAAACACTTCCAATTTTGCAACAAACTAGAAAACAAATCAGTCAAATCTCTCCTTGGGTCAAGAAGCTATGACTCCACAATGTAAAAATGATATCCCTGCATATAATGTTTTTGCAAGTATCCACCCAGCAGCCCACAACACATACAGGGTTAGTTATTCACCAAAGTGAGAATTTAAAGTGAATTTAAAGAGGATTTCAAAGTGTCTTAGAGGATTTTCCCAGTTCAGCTTTTTTAACCTTCAATTTGAAATTCACTTTGAATTCACCTCAAATTCTCCCTTTAGTGAATAACTAACCCTGTATATTTTGTGGGCTGTTTGTTGTGAATGAGAGAGGCAGTTTGTGACAAGATTGAGATTTCTTTGATGTGGTTTGTTTCTCTTTATATCTTTAAGTTTCATTTTAATGACAGGTAATTAAATGGTATTAGTATATACATTTTTGGATCCAGATTCAGAACATATACAGAGCAAAACTTTAGACTACATAATCATAGAGTAAACCATTCCTGAGTTCAAACTAAAAACTGCTACATAGATACATATCTTTTTATTTTATTATATCTATTTTATTTTGTTAAGTAATCAACCGATGTTTTTCAAAGGTTAAACAGAACCGAAAAATAGATTCACCACCAGGGACGCAGTTAATAATTTGCAACTTTCAAACTTTTTTTAATAAAATGTTCAGTAAACATAGCAATTTATATTTATCAATCAAATGGCCTCTGTGTTTGGTGCTCAATCTGCCATTGTGAGTCAATGTAGCAGACTATAAATTGTATCCAATTAGATGTAATTGAGCCAGCCAGAAAATCACCATTTCCTATTATGCAACAGCAATTGTACTTAATGCAAAAAAAGTGTATATTCTCCATTGGCGAAATGTGATTTACATGACAAGGAACAATTTTATTATCTGTGAAAAAAAGCTGTTATGTGATCTACAAGGAACAAAAGTAATATAAATAATATTTTTCTTTATATGGTATAATATTTGAATTCACAATAAGCTACAGATGCCGTTAAGAATGACCCCTACAAATGACAGTATTTCCATTCTAGATCATTAAAACATTAGTATTGCATGACAAGACTGAAATGTTATTTGGAAACATTATTTCGTCATTACTGGAAACAAAACAAATCATGTAACACGTTTAAAAAAAAAAAAAAGAGTTTTAATGGTAACTTGCATACACTTCTTATATTAAAAATAATTATCTCAATGTTTTAGGGAAAGGACTTGGAAACTTACAGATTGCTAAGTATTTTTGAACAATAAATTTGCTTTAAGCTTATGTGTAATCCAGAGTCAGTGCAGTCTCTTCTCTACACTCCAGCTTACTTTCTGTGATATAATTAATCACGATGATCTTCTTTGGACTAGCATTAGTGGCATTTGGTGTAATCACAAACATTATGGGGGAAGTGTCGCCAAGTGCCGTGTGACAGACAGCCACTACAGGCATGTTCTTAGTCATTGTGAAGTTATACACTAGTTAACATACACAGTATGAAATAGTGAAAGTGTGTAGCGCTCAATTTTATAAACTTACTCCACAGGAAATCCTTCAGAGTATGAAGGGTTCATAATCTATTTAAAAAATAGAGAAAAATATAGTGCACTCTGTGCAGAACGTCGTGATTATACACCACACGATAAAAGACACACTCACGTGGTTTAGAGCCTATTGAGGATTGGCTCTAATCACTTCCGCCTTGTGTCCTTTAGGTGACACACACCTTTCACTCCAGGTAGAATTTATTCCTCAAAAGAGAGAGAAACAAGGAAAACTCGCCCTGGTGTTGAAATCCTCAATACAATATGACAGCAAATTAAGCACATAGGTGAAGATTGCTTCTCACCTGAGAGAGAGCCTGTGACCTGGCTCAAAGTAAATCAGCATATGAGTCCTTTTAGGGATGACTCCTTCCCTCTTTAGTAGGATGGAAAATGCACCAAATATGTATGCCAAATAAAATAACTATTTATTACATAAACCTTAAAATCAAATGATACATACAATATAAGGTGAGTCCGAAACGCGTTTCGCCGGTTCCGTCCGGCTTTCTCAATCGGTATTTTCCATCCTGCTTGCTTCCTGGTTATGAACCCCGCCTTCCGCCCTGATTGGTGGCCGGAGATCGAATGCCATCCAATCACGGGCGTCGCTGCAAGGGAGGGCAAAGTGCTCCAACTGTATTGCTTTATCCCTTAATGCTGACGTCATCACGCACGCACGTATGATCGTGCGGACGGCGTCACTTCCGGGAATACGAAAGTGTAGCATTTCTCCCATCAGTCTTAAAGACCCAATCCTTCTTTTTTTAAACGGTGGGCATCACTTCCGGTCTCACAGGTTTTCTCCTTTCATACGTCCATTTTGAGTGATGGCAAAAGTCCTGGAAAACCGGAAAGGCCATCCATAGCAATATATACAGTCTTCAATCCTAAAAATGTGCTCATATACGAGCATTTGAGAATAAATAATAAGCAATAAAGGGCATCAGTGGATTATAAATATACAGAAGAAAATATACATCTATATATAGAGGGGAGCATATTACAAATTAAAAGTATGGTACACAAGTGTTAATGATGTTTTATATATTTATCTAAGCCACTAAAAATCTTATATAAAAACAGATTGTAATTTTAAATATGGATGATTATAATAAGGAAGCATGGAGACTTCTAAATGATAAACAAACCTATTGCACCTTAACAACAGATCCCACTAGAGAAATTAAACTCAGTTATAACAATCTAATTGAAAAAGGTAAGAGTATGGAGATTTTTAATCAAAAGGAGTACAAATTTTTAAACGTACAATATCCCCAAATCCCGGTATTTTATTACTTACCTAAAATACACAAGGATAAAGATAGACCCCCAGGTAGACCAATAGTCTCTGGGATAGGATCAATCTCCAGCAAACTATCTCAATATATAGATAGGTGTCTACAGCCTATAGTTTGCACATGTCCCAGTTACTTGAAAGATACCATTAATATATTACAAGTAATTAAAGATATACAATGGAAAGAGGACTACTATTTAGTAACGGCAGACGTTAACTCCTTGTATACAATAATCTCTCATACAAAAGGCTGTGAAGCAACGAAGCACTTTTTAGAAATCTCCCAAAAATTTCCACAAAAACAGATATATTTTATCATAGAGGGGATCAATTGGATTTTAACAAACAACTATTTTTGGTACGATGATCAATTCTTTTTACAAATTTGTGGTACGGCGATGGGCACGAGGTTCGCGCCCAGCTATGCAAACCTGTTTATGGCACATTGGGAGGAGGACAGTGGCGTACATACCGGGGTCGTAGGGGTCGCGGCTGCGACCGGGCCCGGCCCACCAGGGGGCCCGGCCGCCCTGCGACCCAGGTATGTACCCACAGGGCCAGCCTCTTCTGCTGGGGGGCCCAGGAGCTGGCCACCTCAGGGCCCCCGAGGCTGGCCCTGCTGTCACCCGGCTGGTGGGCGCGCGAGGGAGCACTGTCCCCTGAATGCTCCCTCTTCAGCTCCCTCGCGCACCGCACTGAAAACGGAGCCGGAAGATGACGTCATCTTCCGGCTCCGGTATCAGTACGCGGCGCGCGAGGGAGCTGAAGAGGGAGCACTCAGGGGACAGTGCTCCCTCGCGCGCCCGCCAGCTGGGTGACACCACTGGACCCCAGGGAATCCCCTCAGCTCTCCCACAGGTAAGGAGGCTGGGGGGATTACATTTAAAAAAAAACAAAAACGTGTGAGTGTGTTAGTGAGAGTGAGAGTGTGTGAGTGAGAGTGTGTGAGTGAGAGTGTTAGTGTGTTAGTGAGAGAGTGTTAGTGAGTGTGTTAGTGAGAGTGTTAGTGTTAGTGTGTTAGTGAGTGTGTTAGTGAGTGTGTTAGTGAGTGTGTTAGTGAGTGTGTTAGTGTTAGTGAGTGTGTGAGTGTGAGTGTTAGTGAGAGTGTGTTAGTGAGAGTGTGTTAGTGAGAGTGTGTTAGTGTTAGTGTGTTAGTGAGAGTGTGTTAGTGTGTTAGTGAGAGTGTGTTAGTGTGTTAGTGAGTGTGTTAGTGGGTGTGTTAGTGTGTGTGTGTGTGTTAGTGAGTGTGTTAGTGTGTGTGTTAGTGAGTGTGTGTTAGTGTGTGTGTTAGTGAGAGTGGGAGTGTGTGAGTGAGAGTGTGTGAGTGAGAGTGTGTGAGTGAGAGTGTGTGAGTGAGAGTGTTAGTGTGTTAGTGAGAGAGTGTTAGTGTTAGTGTGTTAGTGAGTGTGTTAGTGAGAGTGTTAGTGAGAGTGTGTTAGTGAGTGTGTTAGTGAGTGTGTTAGTGAGTGTGTTAGTGTTAGTGAGTGTGTTAGTGTGAGTGTGTTAGTGTTAGTGTGTTAGTGAAAGTGTGTTAGTGTGTTAGTGGGTGTGTTAGTGTGTGTGTTAGTGAGTGTGTTAGTGTGTGTGTTAGTGTGTTAGTGAGTGTGTTAGTGTGAGTGTGTTAGTGTGAGTGTGTTAGTGTGAGTGTGTTAGTGTGAGTGTGTTAGTGTGAGTGTGTTAGTGTGAGTGTTAGTGAGAGTGTGTTAGTGAGAGTGTGTGTGTTAGTGAGTGTGTGTGTTAGTGAGTGTGTTAGTGATTGTGTTAGTGTTAGTGATTGTGTTAGTGAGTGTGTGTGTTAGTGAGTGTGTGTGTTAGTGAGTGTATGTTAGTGAGTGTGTTAGTGAGTGTGTGTGTTAGTGAGTGTGTTAGAGTGTGTGTGTGTGTCTGTTACTGAGTATGTTTGTGTGCGTCTGTCACTGAGTGTGTGTCTGTCAGTAAATGTGTGCGTCTGTTCATGAGAGTGTGTGTGTGTGTGTGTCTAAAGCACTTACCTTTCTCCAGCGCCGGACTCCCTTTGCGCTGGGGATCTCTCCGTCCGGATCCGCCTCTCAGCTCCGAATGCACATGCGTGGCAAGAGCCACGCGCGCATTCAAACCGCCCATAGGAAAGCGTTACTCAATGCTTTCCTATGGACGTTCAGCGTCTTCTCACTGTGATTTTCACAGTGAGAATCGCAGAAAATCCTCTAGCGGCTGTCAATGAGACAGCCACTAGAGGCTGGATTAACCCTCAGTGAAACATAGCAGTTTCTCTGAAACTGCTATGTTTTCAGCTGCAGGGTTAAAACTAGAGAGACCTGGCACCCAGACCACTTCATTGAGCTTATTTGATCTGGGTGTCTGTAGTGGTCCTTTAAGTATATGTGTTTATGCATGCACTGGCGTACATACTGCGGTCGCACGGGTTGCAGCCCTGCGACCAGGTGCCCGCCGCCATGTGTTGCGGCCCCAGCCCGCGCAGAGTAAGCGCGGGGGGGGGCCCACGGATAATTTTTCGCACCGGGGCCCCATGGGTTGTGTGTACACCACTGGAGGAGGAATTCATCCATGGTGACCATAGATGGGATGCGAACCTTGTGACCTATCGCCGCTACATTGACGATATATTTTTTATTTGGGATGGAGATGAGACATCACTTATATCATTTTTAAACCACCTGAACGATAACGAATGGGGCATTAAACTCACAAGTAATTTTAATAGGAACTCTGTAGAATTTTTAGACCTGAATATTTATGTTGAACAGAATGCACTTAAGACCTGCACCCACTTTAAAAAGGTGGATGTAAACAGCTATATAGGGGAGAATAGCTGCCATTTCCCCCCTTGGCTGTTAAACGCTACTGAGCTACTTAGCACAGCTACTGAGAATGAAGAGAAATTGCACTGATCCACATAGATTTCAGGAACAATCAGAAAAAATAATGGAAGATTTCAGAGAAAAGGGGTATAAAGAAGAACTCCTAAGAAAAGCCCTTAGTGAGGTAGAAAATGTGGATAGAACAAAGTTAATAGAGTATAAAGGAACAAAAGGAAATGTAGAACCACAGAATGTAAAGTTCATTTGTGATTTTAATCATAACAGCAGACGTTTAAGGAAAATTGTCCAAAAATACTGGCCACTCCTAAAAAATGACCCTGTATTAAACTCAATACTCCCAGATACACCTGATATCGTATATAGGGGTGTACCGAATCTTAGAAGGACACTGATAAAAAATCATATACCTTCAAGGAAGTTGAGAAACCAGTTTTTTAAAGAAAAAACTGGATTCTATGGATGCGGTATGCGTGGAGCATGCAAGGGCTCTAATAATAGCAGGAGGACAGTACGAGAATTTTGCCACCCACAAGACAAAAACAAAAATTATAAGATTAAACAAATAATCACCTGCTATACAACCAGAGTAATTTATATGATTACATGTCCCTGTGGATTAGCCTATGTGGGAAGAACTAATAGAACCCTAAATACTAGGATCCAAGAACATATTAGGAATATCAAAAAAGGCTTCCTAAATCATAGTGTATCCCTGCATTTTAAGAACCAGCATAATAGTAATCCCCAATTGATGGAATTTATGGGAATTCAAAAAATAGTAGGCAACTGGAGAGGTGGTGATCTTAATGATGACTTTGAACTATGCCACTTTTTATGATTTTACATATAGTCTATTTTTTATACAATTACAATTTTTGCACATTTTTATATATTTTTATGAAGATACTCTTAATGATTCTGTATTTATATAAGATTTTTAGTGGCTTAGATAAATATATAAAACATCATTAACACTTGTGTACCATACTTTTAATTTGTAATATGCTCCCCTCTATGTATAGATGTATATTTTCTTCTGTATATTTATGATCCACTGATGCACTTTATTGCTTATTATTTATTCTCAAATGCTCGTATATGAGCACATTTTTAGGATTGAAGACTGTATATATTGCTATGGATGGCCTTTCTGGTTTTCCAGGACTTTTGCCATTACTCAAAATGGACGTATGAACTTTTATAATAGACTAAAGGAGAAAACCTGTGAGACCGGAAGTGATGCCCACCGTTTTAAAAGAGAAGGATTGGGTCTTTAAGACTGATGGGAGAAATGCTACCCTTTCGTATTCCCGGAAGTGACGCCGTCCGCACCATCATACGTGCGTGATGACGTCAGCATTAAGGGATAAAGCAATACAGTTGGAGCACTTTGCCCTCCCTTGCAGCGACGCCCGTGATTGGATGGCATTCGATCTCCGGCCACCAATCAGGGCGGAAGGCGGGGTTCATAACCAGGAAGCAAGCAGGATGGAAAATACCGATTGAGAAAGCCGGACGGAACCGGTGAAACGCGCTTCGGACTCACCTTATATTGTATGTATCATTTGATTTTAAGGTTTATGTAATAAATAGTTATTTTATTTGGCATACATATTTGGTGCATTTTCCATCCTACTAAAGAGGGAAGGAGTCATCCCTAAAAGGACTCATATGCTGATTTACTTTGAGCCAGGTCACAGGCTCTCTCTCAGGTGAGAAGCAATCTTCACCTATGTGCTTAATTTGCTGTCATATTGTATTGAGGATTTCAACACCAGGGCGAGTTTTCCTTGTTTCTCTCTCTTTTGAGGAATAAATTCTACCTGGAGTGAAAGGTGTGTGTCACCTAAAGGACACAAGGCGGAAGTGATTAGAGCCAATCCTCAATAGGCTTTAAACCACGTGAGTGTGTCTTTTATCGTGTGGTGTATAATCACGACGTTCTGCACAGAGTGCACTATATTTTTCTCTATTTTTAAATAGATTATGAACCCTTCATACTCTGAAGGATTTCAAGTTTATAAAATTGAGCGCTACACACTTTCACTATTTCATACTGTGTATGTAAACTAGTGTATAACTTCACATTGAATCACGACAGGATTGGAGAGTTCCTGTTTTTTGTGTGGGAGCAGCCGTAACATTAGAGCACTTGTTACAATTTATGTTAAGCGCCTGATAACACAGAACACTTTGCTATACTATCAATTATGTTCTTAGTCATGAGTAAACATTGCTGTTTATCTGGTGTCAAGCTCCCTGCCAGTTTGGATTACGCCACGGCTACGGCTGCTGAAGTTCCCGCTGGCGTTCCCTCTGATGATGCATGCTTGCGTGCAGCATGTTTAAATTTGCGCCCGACGGAGACTTCGATCATGGCGCACAATTATGATGTCCAGGTTCAAAGCAGGAAGGTCAAATACTATCCACATGTTGTAGTTAAAGGACCACTATAGTGCCAGGAAAACACTCGTTTTCCTGGCACTATAGTGCCCTGAGGGTGCCCCCACCCTCAGGGACCCCCTCCCGCCGGGCTGGATGGAGAGTAAAGGGTTAAAACTTAACTTTATTTCAGCGCCGGGCGGGGAGCTCTCCTCCTCCTCTCCGCCTCCGATCCTCCATTTCGGCTGAATGCGCATTCTCTGAAACTGCTATGTTTATAAAAAAAAGGGTTAATCCTAGAGGGACCTGGCACCCAGACCACTTAATTAAGCTGAAGTGGTCTGGGTGCCTAGAGTGGTCCTTTAATTCTAAATGGAGATTAACCAATCAGAATTAGCTTATGCATATTTAAGCTGACCTCTCCCGTGCCTTGTTGCTCTGTTGTGGTCTTTTGATAGCCCAATAGTGCGTTTACATCTTTGACTTTGTCTCTCGTTTATCTTGCTCTCCCTGATCCTTGACCTCGGCTTGTTATATCGTTGTTCCGTATATCTGTACTCCTCTGACCTCGGCGTTTTTTCTGACTACTCTCTATTTTTGCATAGACCGGCCACTCTAAGGACCGGTATTGCAATTCTTTCTGTTGTGATCTGTTTGTGTGTTTTGGTTCCGGAACAAAGACCTCTAGTCAGGTCGAAATGTTGCTGTGTGCATTTTGTTGCAATAAATCTGCCTGCGGGTTCACATTTGGAGTGCTTGTGAGTTTTTTTTGTTTGGTTCTGGAACCGGGACATTACAACAGGGCTACATGGAACCTACAGACATATCACAACAGTTGGCTAGTCAAGACTGCAGGATGGATAGTCTTGACCATCACATGGACCAGTTTGCCCAAGCATTGCAGACCATCTTATTACATACTACTCACTTGCAACCTGAGGTGCAAGACTTTGCTGCTGCTCTCCCGGTTCCCGTTTCTGAACCAGTGCCGGTTGTTCCAGCACATACTGTCCATATGACACCCCCACAGCAATATAATGGGGATTCTATGCTATGTTGTGGTTTTCTTAGCCAGATTAACATATATCTGGTCATGAACCCACACTCATACCCCAACGATAGATCCAATCAATATAGAGTTTCTGATAAACCATCCATTGGGTAGGGCCTTGGCATGGTCCAATCCCATCTGGGAATCTGGTTCCTCTATGTCTTATGTTGAGTTCCTCTCTGCCTTTAAGAAAACTTTTGATATGCCGGGTAGAGTTAGCTCTGCTGGTAAATCCCTGTTGAGGATAAAACAAGGATCCAAATCTGTGGCAGACTATGCCATCAAATTTCGTACCCTGGAAGCAGAAGTAGTGTGGAACAATTATTCACTGGTAACTGCTTTTCAGGAGGGCTTAACTGGGTACCTCTTGGATGAAATAGCATTCAGAGAGCTACCCATCCAAGAGAAAAGTGATTAATAGTATAAACCCTATAATCAGTGGGTGGAGCGCTGAATAATAGACAAGCAGATATTAGCTTACCCCTCTGTATGGTAATATAAATCTCGATGTGGAGTGGTACATAAAAGAGAAAAAAAAACATAAAACAAATCTAGTGCAGATGGTATTTGCAATATACTAGATGCAAAATAAATAAAGGTAGACACACTCACAATCTTCAGAGCCTGAGGATAAGGCTCTATATTAACGCAGCTGTGCTATTGTAGGTAGCACCCCACCTTCTTGGAAAAACAGGAATCTCAAGTCAAGCAAAACATAGGAGATTATGGTGCAGTATGTCTGTGTTTATAATACGCTAACATCACTTCATAACAGAGGACTCTCACCTTAATAAGAGCCCATACGTGCCTTGGCTCTCAGGTGTAAATGCCTGGTGTCAATTTGTGGGGTGACACTCCCCAATCTGGAACCTGGAATCGGACAGGCTACCAAATAGTACTAAAATCCACTATTTATTAATATAAAATCAAAGTTGAATAAAAATATATAAGAGCAAAATAAAAAGGGACTTATCAGTCTATGGTAGTGCAGTCCTTGTATGCCAAAACGCGTTTCGCTGTGAAAGCTTCTTCAGTTGGCTGCATGGGGCTGTATCTCAGACTAAGTTTTGTTATTCCCTTTAATCATATTAATTACTGTAAAATTTGTATTGATTATAGTAAAAAAAGCAATATGTTTTGCTTTCCATTTTTTTTCCAATCTTTTTTTTCAATTTATAATTGAACTTGAGAGACAGACAGTAATTCTGTTTCACTAAAATCATCATAATGAATGTAGTTCCATGTTTTATCTGTGAGCTGTAGACATTAACCAAGTCCCCTCATTTACCTTTCTGAAAATTATTTTTTCTATTGTCTTTTTTTTTCACCTATTGAGGTTTTTACACGTCAGAAAGTCAAGTCAAAGACTAATCTTTTATCTTGGAAATGACTGCTGCTTCTTACTGCTGCTATTGTGCAACTTGATGGCTAAAATATACAGACGAGATTAAATATATGCCAGCTCACGATTTTTCGCTTTTTTTATTCCCGCTGCCTACTTTTCTCTCTTCAAGACTCATTCTGATTCATAATGTAATTTATCTACATAGAGAAAATGGTGATATTCAAAGAGGCTGCATCATTGTCTGTTCTATATTCAGACATGTTAATCTTTTATTACTTTCAAAATCCCATAGCATAAACGCATATCCTCATCCTCAAATTGAAAAACTGAACAAATATTGTGCTATCCTGCAATAAAATTGAAAATGTACAGGAAGATTTTAGTCATTTTCCTCTTACAGGAAATACAATTTTACATGAGATGCAAATACCTGTTTAAAGAGACAGCATAGACCAGATACTATACAATTGTTTATGCAAAGAGACAGCATAAACCCCACAGGATAGTACATCATTTATTAGAATCATTTCAGTTGTAGATAAAAATCAGGAAAAAGATAATATATGTATATGTATATATATATTTAACCCCTTAATGACACAACTTCTGGAATAAAAGGGAATCATGACGGAATATATCCGTTGTCTGTCCTTAAGGGGATATATAGCATCCATCCATCCATCCATGCATCCATCCCTCTCTCTCTCTCTCTCTCTCTCACTCTCTCTCCCTCCCTCCATCCCTCCTTCCTTCCCTTCCTCCCTCTCTCTATCCAGGACTTTCTGGATTTTGCAGATAGATGATAGATATTGATTAGCCTTATTACATTCATTAACTGGAGTTGAAATGTTCCCCAAAAAATCAAAAAAAGTAAAAAAAACAAACAAAAACAAAGCAATACAATAATTGCTAAGTGGTAAATCAGCTGAATGTGAAGATCACATGAGTTCCTTAGAGACATACAGCCTACTTATAGATAACTGTCTAATAATTCAAGTGAAAAAGAGACGCGGGCACACTGCAGTGCAAAAGGAGGAGACTGGTCAGAGGAAGGTAAAGGGAGGAAAACCCCAACTCTCATTGTGTCATGCAATTAGGCAGAACATTGTTCCATATATAAATACTTAAAATAAATACTTAACTTTAATGATGATGTTTATGCATTGTTAGTGATGTATATGTGACTATATGTGACACACCCATCTTGTGAATTAGACTAGCATTAGATTTACAAAAAATACCATTTGGTGGAACTATCTAGGAATTAATTGCAAGAGTCATGTCTCAAATCCTGTTAACTCTAAGCACCATAACCACTGCAGTACTCTGTATTGGTCCGTATTGATTATGATGCCCGGAGTGCTATTTTGTCATCCTCTCCATGTATTTGGTCAAAGCGTTTGCTACTGGTTTGAAAACAAACATGCGATCCACCGGGTTCTGATCACTTCCTCCAAAGATCTACACTACTGGACACAGCTCCATAGAGGTGGTAACTGGCATTCAGGAGACCAGAGGTAAGGGTTTGATCTGTTAGAAAATAGTTTGACTATGCACATTGAGGGGTGTGAGGGTACGCCTGGCACTATAACTCCTACAGCATGCTATAGCAATTATGGTGCTTGGCTTCTTTCTTAATGTTTGGGTCATTGCAATGTAAAGACAATTATCACTGAACTTTGGACATTGTCAGTAAGCACAGTGTCAGTGAGGAGTTTATGAAGAGGAAGTATTGTGATGTCATGAATATTAATACTAAAGAAACACATGTCACAAAAAGTTCAAGTCATAATATTGCTGCATACAGCTCCCTCTTAACCTAGGGCAACAGTAGCTGCAGTCATTCTCATAATTGGAAACAAAGCTCATGCAAGTCAACACACCTCCCTGCAGTGTGAATCTTACAGGTCAGATAAAAGCTCTATTAAATGTGAGTGAAATTACATTTTATTACTGCACTGAATATATTTATATAATGTTTTCATACATTTGTCGCTACAGAAAATGTGATCTAAAGACAGTCAACTATATGTTATAATGCATTTTCTGTCTTCTATTCTTATACAATGTAATTTCTGAAGGTTTTATGCAATTTCTACAGATAATTTTAACTTGTGTTTTTTCATCATATTTAAATACCTGGCAACAAGGCATGTTGTACTGAAATGATATTCTAGCAGGATTATTCATTAAGTATGGAACTATTAGGCATCAGCCATGATATTTAAAATTTGTGGTAAAACGAGCCAAATTGGAAAAAAAAACACCTCAACTGTTGTTATTGTGAACAACAAGCAATTAAAAATAAAATAAAACTGTTATTTGGGGAGGGGGGCTATTGGCAACCGTTTTATTAATATTTCTAATTGCTTGTTCTTCACGATCAACAGAATCATTTTTACCTGGATTGAGTCACTAACTGAGCGCTGGAAATACGAGGTAGAAGATACAATAGAGGGTTTCAACAGAGTGTGCAGAGTGTCAGATACACTACCAAACCACTAGGGGACCTAGTTGGATGACTACGTGTACGGGGCAACAGCAGGCAAGCAAACTGTAAGTAAAGTAAGCTGCCTGGTGCTGCCCTGCCTGAACTTTCCATTCCCAAAGTACCCCTAATGACGCGCAGAACTTCATGGCCCAATTACAGTTGCTAGTTCTGCCACTACCCCGCTGTGTGTCTCCTAAGTCCTTTCAAACTTCTAAGTCCATTCAAATGCCAACACTATGCCAAATACACTCTCGCATTCAAATGCAAACCCTATACCCAAATACACCCCTACATTCAAACACTAACTCTACAGCCAATAACACTCCTGAATTCAAACAGTAACACTACACACAAATCCACCCATGCATTCACATGCACACACATACAAAAAGATGCCTACATTCAAACACACAGACACGGCACACAAATCCAATCATGCAAGGATGAGCAAGTGATAGATCTGTAGCTGGCAACGTATTGTGCTAGATGTATGATGGTCGAGAATCTTTTTTGCCCATCTATGTGCTATTATTTTGCACTAGGGCTCTCTCTTCATTAGTTTTGTCACTGATGTGTAGATTTATATTCACATGGTGGCTGCTAGTCTTATTCAGTTATTGTAGGTAAGAATTTAAGAATTTTATATTATTATATATCTTAATATTGTATCGGTAGTAAGAGAGAATGCTTGTATGTATAGTAGTGTGCTATGTTTAATTTCAAAATACATGTTTATATTATATATATTATGTATCCTGATTTGGTAAATAGTATCCAATCAAAATATTAATAAAAGTATAGAAATATAAGTGCACACACTAGCACACATAGATACACAGAAATACTAGTTTTATTCCCTCTCCTTACACGCGAAAGGGGGGGAGAGGGGCTCCATTATCTTCCTGGTATCTAGTGTTGGGGGAACAGAAGAGCTGTGTAATGAGCATGATAGTTTTCCCATTCCCCGTGGCTTGCTGTACATCAGACAGGTAGTAGATACTGAGATATGACTTTAAGGAACTTGAAGCAACTCAGCCCACTACACAGCATGCACTGCTACCTACTGTTGCCAGCAACTCTCTGCAACTCTTTGACTGGCTCTCATAAATGTAACTGTCAGAGATGCTTGATCGCATCTCTCATGCATGCGGGGACCATGGAAGCACAAAGCCCAGGGCTGGAGTCCTGGCTTATGGAATAATATTGCAATGTATTTATAAATGATTCCATTCTCTCTCGAGGATTCAGCTCTTTGGAAAGTGTGTGTTTAAATGTAATTTTAGGATATACATTTTTTAACATAATCTTTATATTTATTGCGTGTGTTGCCAGGAATTGCATTTACGGAGTAAGAATTTTGCATTATATACCTGAACTAATTTAAGAAGGAAGTGCACTTTGCAAATACTCTTACATTAACAGCGGATAACCAATAAAACTTATAGAACATATAAAATAAATAGATGGAAATTGCCTCATTTAAATTCCATCTTCTATCTAACAATCCCATGTGTCATCACTATTTTATTGCAATAATATAACTGTAGGCAGAGTTTCTCAATGAAAGTGGCATATTACTCACTAGTGTTACTCTTTTCCTTCCTAAGCGTCCAATGAGACCAGCAAGGGATGAAAAACACCTGGTATCCATTTGGAGTTAGTTTAAGAGAATTGGGAGAATAGTAGGGATCATTTGATCTATCCGTACTATATTTTAAAGATGTGGAAATGTGACAGAAAGTCATGACAAATGAGCTTTCATCAGCAATCAAGAAGCTCAACTAAATTGAAATGCATAGACAGTGTTACAGAGGCAGTTCAGTAACAAAATACAATCTGACTTATTGTATCACAAAATCTTTGGAGAAAGAAAAGCGTATGACAAAATTGACTATCTGTATATGTGACCTCTATAACAGAGGTAGGTCATGCATGTATGATACATTTGACCTAAAGCAGCACTGTCACCTGCACCCTGCAAAATAAGTATTTTATATAGATAGAATCTTTATGAGATACTCAAATTGACTGTGCTGAAATTTCACTGAAATTCTAACCCAGTCAAAAGATATACTGAGACATAGTAAGGAAAATACTCAGTATTTTTCATCTACTTGACACTGGGCAGAGCTTCCGCTGTCAAGACGTGTTAGTCCCCCAGCTATCACCAGTGACGGCTGCAAGGAATTGGCTTTATTTATGGAGGATCCTGTGGACTCCTGGGATTCACCATAGATCTCAATGCTGTACTCTCATCGTCTCGTGCAGCTGAAATACTCGGGCAGAAGAGGTCCGTCCTCAAGATGATGGCGGCCTCTGCGAGGGACAAGTTCAGGTAAGTAAAACTCCCCTTTGACTGCCCCTGTCCATGGACCCCAGTGGCAATTGGAGGTCTTTGCAAATTATGAAGTGTGCCCAGACTGTGACTGTTCAAGTTTAAATATGAGTGTGACCTTGAGTATCTGAGTATGAGTACACAGTGGAGATTTGAGAAATAAAAATGCATTAGGAAAAGAAGAAGACATAACAGAGGGGGCAGAGCCTGACCCTGGAGCAGACCAAACGTGCAGCACACAAGCTTCTGATTCTTTGTCCGTTTAAGGGGTGCAAATCCCTGTCAAAGTCATAACTACTGAAAGAGTGCCACCCGGGTCGGGCATTCCCGGAGGACCAAACTGAGACTTTACTCACATCTTACCTCCACCAAGAACCCAAAAAAGCCTGTTGTGGCATGTTGTGGATGGAGTAGGGGAAAGGCGGCCAATATTCCCACTATTAATTTCCAGACGCTGTAATGCTACGCCCCTACCCCCCTTTGGACAGGCAGGGGATATCCCGGTTCCCACTGGACAGTCTCTAGCAGTTCCACTAGCATTAATCTTGTGTTCTTAAGCCACACTTTGCTCACCCCAACCATTCAAGATGGCGGCTGCCATTCCCTGTGACACGCGGGACCTGGGGCCTGGCTACTATACTGTAGCTCTGTTGCTCATATCCTGCTGCGTTTAGAGGAGATTTTCCAGACCTTCTGGATGAAACTTCAGGAACGTGGAAAATAATCTATGTATAGACTGCAGACAACAAACCGGAGGGGCAAGGTGCAGAAACGGCAGAGACCCCGGCCGGGCAAACCTATCCTGCAGAAGTTGTCACCTGCTACTACCTGCCTTTTTTGTCCAGGAGCCTACCGGAGGGTTACCTCCAAGCAGTGACCACATGGGCTAAGGATCATAAGCCGACAGCAGCTCCCACCAACCAGATCTTTTGACCTCCCACGCAGGCGAAAAGACTTGGTACCTACAAGTTTCCAGGTCCATGGATTACGGATGCCGCCCCTAACTCAGGTCTGGAGCTGAAGAGTCCTACTTGTGGACTCTCCAGGTTACATGCCACGCTAGATGCTGAGGGGGATCAGCTAACTCAAACAACGGTTCCAGCAGTTCTAATATGCTCCAATGTGTTATCTTTTCTGCAGGGATTCATGTCTTTCCTCTCACTCTATAAGCGGTGAAGTGTTAGGCCTGTCTCCAGTGGTTTAAACATCTACTGAATTACCTTGCATGGTATATGATAATAGTTATGTTATGTTATGTCACTCACATGTGCCATGCTTTCTACTCAATACTATCATGATCAGCATGTGTATGGCTAATCTAGCTCTAAGATTCTTGCCTCAACCTGCCTATCGTGGCATAGTTCTCTTAGTACTATCTTACTACTATCTGAATTGAGGCACATAGGCTAAGCTTGTTCCACTATTAAGTTTTTCTCCTTTATTATTTATTTTAAAACTCTGTGCATTTACCCTCAATGCCATGCCACTGTATCATCTTGTATGTTACTGCAAAACTTGCTATGGCTGTCGAGGCTTTGCAAGCATGTCTGTTCACGTTCGCACAGCAAAAATAAAGGATGTAAAAAATAAACATAACACCTGTATAATGTTACTATAGCAATTGGAAGCATAATTGCAACATTTTGCAAAAAAAATGCTGATTTGGGAAAAAATAATTCTCCAACTTTTAGTTGCAGCTATGCTATTTTAGCATAATATATGCAAACATTTACCACAATTCATTACTAGCTTTATAGCTAAGTAAAAATGGCAACAAAATATAAAGAGTGTCTGTTTTTAAACATAATGCCCACATACAGTAAGTACTGTAAAACCATGTATTTTTTAAATTAAGTTATTCCAAAAGGTTGTATAGCAGTCTCTGCAATGTTAATGTAATGCTAAGAGTATATGAAATATATCATTCACTCCTCCCACTCACTGACTGTAGGACTGGTATGATCATTGAGCTTCCTTTGAAGCATTTGAAGCTTCCTGGTTGTAACGAGAATATACCCCTACACGCAGGATCCAGCCAAACAGAAGACAGCACAGAGGAGAGATACGTCTACCGGACCTTAGAGTGGCCGGACTCAACGTAATAGGAGAAGTACAGAGTCAGGAACGATCCGAGGTCAAGGGCACAAAGAGACAGCGTAAACGAGAACTAGCCGGGGTCTGGTACACAGGAATCAGCAAGCCGGCAAACAGAACAGACAAGGATAAAGCGAAAACGAAGTCAGAATACAAAGCCAAGGTCAAATACGGAGAAACACAACTGAACACAACAAGCACTAAAGGGAACTGTAGCAGAAACCACGATAGGGCAAGGAACTAAGGGAAAAGGGTAAGTATAAGTAGCCTTCAAACTAATGTGATTGACTCCTGTCACTTCCACACCCCCAAAAGGTAAGTGTATGGGGTGATTGCCATGACAGGAGCCAATGGGAGCCTTTTTGCAATTTAGGCTCCCACTGTCTCTTTAAGAGCGCACCCGAGACTCGCGGCGCGCTCTTAGCTGCAGGCGGGACACGTGACCGCATCTCGCGGTCACTGCCCGTCTTCCTGTTAGGAGAGTCGGATGAGCCGCGCGCGGCTCGTGCAGCCGCAGGACCGCGCGCGGCTTGAAGAGAGGACCGCGGCCGGCCCCCGGATAAGGTAAGTAACGCTACACTGGTATCCTGGTAGATAAATTTGCTCCATTACAATCTCCTAATTAAAAGAAAAACCAAAGAAAAGGACACAGTGGCGCTAATATTTCTAAAAACTGGTGCAGCTAAAATTACATAAGCATAATGTCACCGTTTACACTTAAAAATAAAATATGATAAGAAAAAAGGTGATTTACGCACACAGAAATAAAGATGGGTTTTACCTTTACACAAAAAAATTCTCAGGTACCCACACTACAGGTTGTTCTTAAAACCTATATACAAACGGCTAAAACACACATAGTGTGACCTGTATATAACAGTTAATAACGTGAAAATGAATAATTCTTCAAACTCTTTTTCAGAGCCTATTCAAAGTTGGCTCTAGACTTATAGCACTTGTCATCTCATCCTCGAGATATCTGGTAGAAGTGCAGCAGGTACATCCACAGAAAACTTGGAAGTGGGACTGGTAAATTGCAGCACACTCCATAGTCCAGAAGAATTATGTATAACAAGTTTTATTAAGACAATTGTTAAAAAGAAAAGTGTATATATATATATATATATATATATATACAGATACAAATAAAAAAAATAGCACAAAGCGTTTCAACCTTCTAGTAGGTCTTTCTCAAGTGCATATAACTTAATGTTGGGCTCAGAGGCTCGTATATGTCCAAAACAATCATATAACAAAGTGAATAATTACAAACATCTGCATAGACTCCCACCCACATCCAAATATGGTCACAGACGGAAGTGTCACGCCAACCAAAGTATGGCCGCACCTCCGGCTATGTATCCATACCTCCAGCCCTCCCCAACATGTCCGGCATATGAGCAATCTGTGCGGTAAAATATAAGGTCCCAATTTTACCGGTCCATAACATCATGTCATGTGACGCCAGCTTTATGTATTCTGACACGTCACTTCCGGTCCTAACATCATGTCCTGTAACGCTGGCCTTCTGCCGGTCTCATAGAGTTTCCGGATTAGTTCCAATGTGTGAGACGTTTCACGTTATTAACTGTTATATACAGGTCACACTATGTGTGTTTGATCCATTTGTATATAGGTTTTAAGAACAACCTGTAGTGTGGGTACCTGAGATTTTTTTTGTGCAAGGTAAAACCCATCTTTATTTCTGTGTGCGCAAATCACCTAGTTTATGGACTAAATGTAATTTTGCAAAGTAGATCAAAAAACATTTGTATATACAACTGAGGTAGGAAAGAGTTAATCTAAACAATCCCCTTCCTATTCAGCTTATGTCTTCTGCTTACACATGGGTATGTTTTTTGAAAATAATTTTTAGTCTTAAAGGAACACTTTAGTTAAAGGAATACAAAACTGTATTCCTAACACTATAGTATCGCTCTGCCTCCGTTCCCCCTACCTGACCCTTCCACCATCAAGGAAAGTGTTAAATAACCCTTTGAACACTTACCTGAGGGGGCCCCAAGCTCCCTCAACACTGGGTCGGGCTCCTCCTTCTCTAACATCAAGCAATGGCTGGAACCTTATGTCCATGCGAGGCGAGTGCTGCATACTCATTAGGACCTCCCCATATTAAAGCATTGACTCCATGCTTTTCAATAGGATTTAGAAGATGCTGGACATCTTAATGCAAAGTGTGAAGACTTCAAGTGTTGTTTCATGAAGTTAAACGCAGTAAGCACCTCTAGTGTCTGTATGACGCAGTCTTAGCACTGCAATATAAACATTGCAGTTTCTCTGAGATCTAACTCATTTTGAGAAGAACAACATTGAAATGGCAGTAAAACATTTCACATCTCTTTTTCATTTTATTTTTCTAGGCTCGTTTTTACATAACGCTTTAAAATTTGTGACATCGATTGAGTTTCATAGATCTCTTTAGATCAGCAACCAGTCAGTTATAAAATTGAAGCCATAAAATGAATGGACACAGTTGAAGATAAATATTCGATATTTCGATAGTCATCGGTTCTTTATGTGAAATCCTTTGAGTATTTTATACTTTAAAAAACAGACTGTAAATCACTTTGAATAGTTCGTATTTCTTCAAATAATACTTTGCTACATTACCCTTCGAAGCAGATCGGATCTATATTTAGCATCATGGTGAGTCAGGCTGCCTGTACTATACAGATGCAAGTTATTTTTAACTTTTGATTAAGCTAGTGTGAGCCCTGGATGGCTGTCTGATCTGTTAGCACAGGGAGGGTAGAATATGATTATTGATTTGCACTGAGATTCTCTGTCTGAAGTCCCCTTGAGATGCTGAGAGAATTGTAATTGTACCATTGTCTCTTCACTTGTGTTTAACCAGAGGGTGAATGCAGTTTAGATCAATTTCATAAACAGAATTAGCTTTCTTCATAGATGAATTTTCAACAAATCTATATTGAGTTTTAATATAAATTCTTTGCATCAACAATGTTTTGTAATAACTTATTATAATGTAATGGTGCATTGGAATTATGCTTTTCACTGTGAAGAAAACGTATCCTAAATATGAGCAAATTTAAGCCAGTGAAGTTAATTAAAAAGAGATATTCCTTTTAAGACTCCAGTTAAACAATTCATGTTTTTATTTTAAAGGCACCCATACAAATTAAGCACTATGTAAGTGGATCAAATATTACAGAGCTATCTAGTGTGTTTTTTTAATCAAAATCTTAAAGGGTTACACAAGCATCATAACCACTGCAGCCCATTTCCTGGTAATGGAGCAAACTGCTATTTAACGGCTTGCCCTCTTATCTAGTTGTGCTGGATAACGGGTCTCCGCCGGTTGTGATATGCATGTGTTCCTCTATGGCTGGGTGCTGCAGAGCCAAATGCTGATCCTGCATCCCATTTATCGGCTGAGAGCATCAGCTGACAGCTTTTGGCCAATGACTGCAATTCTGTGCAAATAACTATGGACATAATTCACACCAATAACTATGCAGATTGCATTTAGAGATTCTATAGCAGCATGATTGTGGGGACATTTAAAAATAACTTTTGTCAACATGTTTTGTTGCACTGTCCTCCTGAACCTAGACCACTTGGGGATACTTAACTGTGCTGAATAGTACACATATTGATGTATTTTACTGGAGCTGCTGCTGAGATCCATTGAGTTGTAATTTGGGAATGTAATGTACTAGAACAGGGGTCAGCAACCTATGGCACGTGTGCCATGCATGGCACTCGAGGTGCCATTCCAGAGCACTCAAGACAGTCCTGTACTTGGCCAGCCTGGTCCCCACTCTACCCCAGGAAAGCAACCCACACTGCTAGATATGCCCAGAGCTGCAGAAAAAGCTTCACCCTCATACAAATAATACAAACAGCCAACACACAAACACACACAGTCCCCACAAACACAACAGCAGTGACAATCCACATACATGCACACAACCGCATAAGCAGCCTCTTACATGCAATACTACAAGCAGCTCCATACATATACACACACACACACACACACCACTAAACACTTAATGTGAAATATCTTCCACACACTCACACAAAACTCTACAAGCAACCCCAGTGCACAGCCCACATTTATAGGTATCATACACAATACCACAAACTACTCATGAACATATATAATACATACAATATAACAGCCCAAATACACCCAAATACAACATTACAAAGCAACTGCAGCATCCATAAATAACACCAGCACAATTCAGCAACATACACACCTCAATTTAAAAAAAATAGCACCGGCATGCCAAGGCACTTCAAGATTTTATTTTGGCACAGTACTACTAAAAGGTTCCTAACCCTGTAATGGAACCTCTGTCTATGGTTTTGCAAAATGTCCATGTGAATGTTTGTGAGTTCTAGTAGTCCATCCAAGCTTTTAGAGACAAGGAACAACAAACACAACAAAGACCAAATAGAATAACTCTCCATGTGTCTGAAGAGATTGCATTTCATGGTATTTAACACTCATGTCCACATGTGCCATTGTCTAACTTCATGTGAGATCAGTGGACAAATACTTCATAACAATTTTCTAATTACTTTGTGTTGTTTCAGTCAGCACTGAATTTCTTTACTTGCATACATATAATTAGAGAACCTTTAAAATAGACAGATTAAAACCATTACTGCCTTGAATGATGAAGTTTTTTTTTTTTATTAGTGAAGGCCTTCCAACCCAATTTAGAATCCTATCCCTCAGTCTCAGGTTTGTTCCCTGGTGTCCCGCTTTGGTTTCTTTCATGATAGATAGTGCCCAGAAACCGGTAGGAAGGAAAAAGCTACCTTGGTTTGGATTGGGATAACCTCAGACAGTCCAAAGGAGGGAGAATAAGGCAAAGGTTATGTGCAATTAACGTGCAATTAATGTCTTCAAAGGAGCACGCTAGGTCACAAAATCTGTAGACTGGAACTTCATGTCTGTAGTAAATATAAGAGCTTAAACTCACAAAAATGGATGCCCAAAAAATTATCAGCAAAGATCATTGTAAAGTATAGAAAAGCAATTTTAAAGCCCATAGATTTAAATCAACTGAAGAGCTCTTGTAGGCTGTGTCCGTCCAGCATGATGGTCAGACCACTTCCCTGGTTTTCATTAGTTGTTGTTTTAAAATCGAATTGGCTTGTATTAAACTGGCCTTTTAAGGCTCTATTTATCTTTTTATTGGGAAGCAGGGAGGGGAGAAAAACATGAACCTATTATATGCACAGAATTTAAATTTCTGTGCCAGGGTTGTAACTAGCAGAACATATTCATCATGGCCACTTAAAATCACTAAAGTGGTCATGGTGTTTGGAGTAACCCTTTCAGCTTGTTTTGTACAAATTTTGTTTGAGTTTATTTGTTTCATGTAGAATTAATTTGCTTATTTAGGTGAAACAGATATTAATTTACCCAGAGATATCTTCAGGTGGAGACCAAATTGACACTTTTATTACGAGCTGCTCAGAGAAAGTAATCAGACCAGACAGTTTTTGTTTCCCTCTTTTATTGTGTAAACTTACAGATTATATACTACTTTGTAAAGACAGCTTTGTGACTTGCGCGCCAAAAACCAGATGGGTGAAGTCACACTGTACCATAAAAGGAATTTACAGATCTAAGCATATTTCAATGGTTATATATATAAAAACATTGGGACATTAGAGGGGGGGGGTTTGAGTGTAAAGCTGCAATTGTCTCCTCAGAAACCACAGAATGTCACAAGTCATGATTTTATGCTTACTTGTGCTTATTTGTCAGCATAAGCATGCACAGCCTATTGCATTAGGGTGTGCACCCTAAAGCACAAGCACACGCTGCGCATATATATGTATGTATGTATATATATATATATATATATATATATATATATACACACACATATATACACATACACATACACTGTTGTGTGTGTGCTGTGTGAGGGTGCTGGTAGTGTGCTATGTGGGTGAGGGTGTTTGTGTGTGTGTTTGTTAGGGTCCTGTTAGTGTGCTGTGTGAGGGTGAGGGTGCTGTGTGAGTGTGAGAGGGTGTTGTTTGTGTGCTGTGTGTGTGAGGGTGCTGTTTGTGTGCTGTGTGTGTGTGTGAGGGTGCTGTTTGTGAGGGTACTGTTAGTGTGCTGTGTGTGAGGGTGCTGTGTGTGTGTTTGTGAGGGTGCTATGTGTGTGGGTGCTGTATGTGTGAGTGCTGTATGTGTGAGGGTGCTGTATGTGTGTGGGTGCTGTGTGTGTGGGTGCTGTGTGTGCTGTATGTGTGTGGGTGCTGTGTGTGTGTGCTGTGTGTGTGTGTGCTTTGTGTGCTGTATGTGTGTGGGTGCTGTATGTGTGTGTGTGCTGTATGTGTGTGGGTGCTGTTTGTGTGACGTGGGTGCAGATTAGTTAATAAATATCTCCCCTCCCTACTTACCTTTTGTAGGGAGGGGCTATCCTTTCTGCCTTCCCTGGTGGTCCAGTGGAGAGTGAACTCTAGCCTGCGGGGCTAGAGTTCACTCTCGCGAGATCTGAGCGTTGCCACGGCAATGCTCAGATCTCGCGAGAGGAACCCGGCGGGCCGGTGAGAGGAGGCTTAGAGCAGAGCCGGTCTGCCGGTCTCACTCCATAGGCGTGCCGCGGGGTTAGGGTGTGCCCAGGCACACCCGGCACACCCCGTGCACACACCTATGTTTGTCAGACAGTCAAAACTAGACTAAAAGTTAAAAACATAACATGAAAGTAAAAACAGACCGGGCATCCGGTCATCCTAGTAGCTTGAGCCTGGGGTCAATGTATCTTCTATTATAATTCCATTACAGTAGGTCAGTTGAACACCTCTAAAACTTGTGTAAATCTGCCCCTAATTTAGAAACAGAAAGACAATTTTCTAGCATTGATGCTTTTGTTATTATTCTTAATTTGAATAATACCAAATTTTGTAAATCCAATCTGAAGACTTCAAATTAAATTGAGTGGTTTTGGCCTTATTTGTCATAGCACATTTTAGGAAAAATGCTGTGAAATGAAATGTGAGAAATTGAGGAAGTGATAGGAATGTAGCAGTCATCAGTCGAAGAAAAAGTCAGAAGTTTCATCTACTGAAGCTGTCAGGAAAGTAGAATTTAATGGTAAGTGTCGCTTGTTAGATGTTTAATTTTCTCTACAGATTGGAATCAAAATGAGAACCAGAACTGACTTTAAATATCAGGATATAGCTATTGCTAACATGATCACTGTCTCAAAAGCCATCTCTATAATCAAAATTGAAGTAATTGCATTGAATGTCTCTGGTTCTAATAAATTGGCATTGTCACAGTCTTGGGACTTTGCATATTTACGAAAAAACCCAGATGGTGACATTGCCCCTGGGGGTTGGGTGGCCAGGGAGGGGGGAAGCAAAGGTGAGTTTAACTTACTTGAACCCGTCCTTCCCATCTTCTGGTCTGTCCTCTTCTGCTCCTGGTGCTGAGCCACTGTCATTGCTGTACTAATGCACATGTACGAGAGTACAGCATTGAGGTCTAAGGATGATCCGATGAGACCACTGGATCCTCAATAGACAGTGCCAATTCCCTGCAGCCGTCACTAGCTATGTCTGGAGATTGACATTTCTAGACAGTGGTAGCAGACTGAGGAAAAATACAGAGACAAATTAGTCCCTATATCTCCCTATATAAAAGTAGTCTCAGTATATCTTTTGACTCGGTTGAATTTTTTGTGAAATGCCAATATGAATATTTATTTAATCATAGAGATGTATTGATTCAATTAATCTCTATGAAGAGATGCTGTGTTTGACTTGGCTGTGACTTTTGTTTGACTTGGCTTTGACTTGACCAGGGCTGTGCTTGACTTGTACTGGCTCTGCCCTAGAATCTGCCTCCTGGACAGTCTCTGTCAGTCCTAATTGGCTCATGCCACCACTTTTGATGAAGTCAGCAGACAGCAGGCAGACAGAGTCAGCAGCTACAGACTAGATTACAAGTAAGATTTTATTATATTTAGAGAGGCAAGTGGGGTTCAGGGGGGCTAGATGGTGGTTTTAACACTATAAAGTCAGGGATACATGTTTGTCAAAAGTTGTGTTTAAGAGCTTTTCTTTGAAGCTCCCACCCTACCTGATCAGAATGCTTTCCACCTCCTTTAACCTCCAATCCAGTACCAGCATTTTATTTAGTCTACCTCAATACAAAAAGAAAGCAGCCCGATCCTCCTTTTCCTACAGAGCACCGCAATTATGGAACGACCTCCTGCCCATTTTCAAAGCTTCCCAAGCCTAAAGTCCTTTAAGAGATACCTCTCAACATATCTCAAAACAGAATGCACCTGTCATGGTTGATTATACATTTCCTACCTGTTCTATGTTAAAATTTGTATATATTGTGTATTAATATTGTTTTTGTATTTTATTGTACCCTATTGTATCAATGCAATGTTTTGTGGACCCAGGGCATACTTGAAAACGAGAGAAATATTTTCCTGGTAAAATATTTTATAAATAAATAAATATATTTTGTTGTTTCATTACTTCAACCAACATAACTGCTTCTGCTTTTAGAAGTGGTGATGGTGGTAGGAGTTTGTATGCGCATCATTTCTGCTTGAAACGCTGCACATCCAGAGATATTTGCAATTTTGTGCTGAGGGCTAGTTGCTAGTTTATGCAGCACAACACAGAGTCAACTCTGTGCCTGCAAAGGGAAGCTTCATTGCCCATTCAGGGCTCTTTCCAATCTCCTTGTAGTAAAAATCATACAATTGTTTTTTTTTTTTTTAAAACAAATCCCATCTATCCATTCCCACCATCCACCGCTCCCTCCAATACACATTTCAGCGTGTGCACATGCATTTAGAGCCAGCTAAACAGTTCAATGAAATGTTTCTCTTTTAGCAGCAATTGATTGGACCACGGAGAGGGAGGCAGTGATGTCAGACAGGGAGTGGAATCCAGTGAGGGGAGCTTCACACAGCACTGTATTTCATTAAAGTTTACAACTTATTTATTAGGGTTTTATTGGGGGGACCTAAAGAATAATGTCCAGTAGAAAATTCTAAACTTAGAATAACCATTTAATGTGTTTTTTTTTTTTTTTTTTTAAATGAAAAGCAATCATTCTATACAATGTGGGACATATGCACAATTTCTTATGAATTGCTAGCAATACCAAATAGAGAAATAAACAGGAAAACTTATTGCGTGCAATATCTTTAAAAAAAAAAAATCCATCAAGGGGTCTCTGCTACTTATAAAAGACAATAAAAGAAAGATCCTTTCTGTCACCACTCTGATGTTCATCAAAATGTACTGTACTTATTTGAACAAATCCTTTAATACACTGAGCTGGCATTCTGGATTTAGAATGCATGTTTAGAGGATTAGCTATACAGAAGGTTACATTGAGAAAATGTCTCAGTCACAAATAGAAAGTGAATTCTATGTAAGGTAGAAAAGAAGACAAGAGATTTAGACAGACAGATATGCTTATCAGTTTAGCAAAGAGAAAGATGGATGGTATGTTCAATAACAAGAAATGAATGGCATTAGACCTTATCAAACATCAAGGACAGCGTTGACTGTTCGTAAATGGTAATTACAGACCTTGGATACATGAAAGAGCGACTCATTAGTGTTCACATAATATAATTAATGTCCATTGTGTTCATACTGTTATGCTTTACTCCCATTAGAATTCAAGGCATTGTTAGATGTCATCACCTCTACAAGTGAACCAGTTTAGTGACATGTCTAAAGGCGTAGTCGATATTTTGGCTGTAGTTGTTCAATAAACGTGACACATTTAACAAATTGAGCAGGGTATATATATGCTCAGTTCCCTTGTTGTGTTTTAGGAGAGTTGATTACTGGGAACGTATACATTCGGTATAATAAACAGGTCTAAATTTAGATAATTGTAAATTGATATGGTGGTAAGGGGGTTTATAATAGAGTGGCTGCCTACCTGCTCTATTTTTTTTAACTCTTACACATCCAACAATGGTGTGAAGAAATAGGGGGCACCATATATTTTGGACCCTCTTGATTTGATTAATTTAATGTTCTTAAGTCATTTCCCACTGGCTGTTGCTCACCAGCAAAAAGGTACATTTATCAGTGTTGTCTCCTACATCTAAATGGGCTGGTAGAAAATATGTAAATATGTGGATCCAACACTTTGTATGGGATTCACAGCAGTAAATGGCTCATTCTAATACCTTAAGGAGCAATTATGTGCTATACCATTATAGAAATCTGTAAAGGATCCTAATCCAAGATGGAATGACTCAATCAGTTGCTTACTAGGGTTGCGTAGCTACCAATGCTAAATAAATGGACCATTCCATTTTGGCCTAGACGATGGTAATAACAACATTGTGTAAAATTGGGTTAAAATAAACACTGGATTGTAAAGAAATAAATATTCACCAGATTTTCCCTCAGTAAATGTCGGATTCACAGATTCATTGATTTTTACAGAGTTTTGCTTTTCTGGTGCTCATATGGACTTTACATAATAGCCCTCAAATCTTCTACCCTCCATATGTTTACACATGTTTAATGTACAATATTTAATGTTTAAAAAATGTCTGGTTTTGTCAGATAAGTAGATAAGTAGATAAATACACATAATATTACATTATTTAACCAACATAGGAATTCCAGGGTTAATACAGTTTATAGTGTTGTACTATTGATAGACATTATTATATGTTATTTAATAAGAACACAGTGGACTTTATTTAGTAACCGGTAATTGTATGTCTCAACTTGTGGATTTCGTAATGCATTTTATAATTCACAGCAATTCATTGGCAAGATATTTAATAAGAGCGTTATTGTATTTGACATACAAATATGATACTGAGTGCATTCTCTGTACCTACACGATCTGAGAAAACATGATTGGATCAGTGTTTGTTGACCAAACTTGGTTTAATGTTTGTATTGCCAATTAGACGTTGACTTGGAGATTCATTTTGTTATGAACTGCAATGTGTCTGAATCAGGGGATTGTTTGAATTTGTGAACTGTGAACATAAATGGAGTTGAATCATAAACAAAATGAAAATGTCCAATGGACGATTCTGAAGTCCACCAATGATGCCAAAAAAGAGATAATCTATGAGAAAAAAGATGACTAATTATTTTTCTTTGACTGAAATGGTGCCTGTCAGTTTGGGGGCCCGTGACTGTCCCTGATACTTAGGGACAACTAATGAGCATCTCTGATCTCAGGAACCTGGTCGGGCTCCATGGCTCTTCAACAGCATTAACTCACACATACAAGAGTCAAGGAAAACACTTTAGTCTTGTGGTTTTCACTGGCTCCTGTATATATGAGTTCCACTGTTAGCAGGGTGTGGGGAGTCTAGTGTGTTAGATTTGCGCTATTTTGCCATTTCTCTCTTTTATATTAAAACTGGAGCTATATCATTTGTTATAGATAAGTACCAGACAGCATGTTGTAACATAGCACTCCACCGATTGGTATTGGTGTGTTATAAAGTTGTTCTGCTGCTATGAGTATCCCTTTAAGTAAAAAATGAAGCCATCTGTCATGTAGCAAAATTCCCAGATTTTACTAGTAACATGACGTAAAGTCATGATTTTATTAAAGACACGGAGGCGAGTATTATGCATAACTCTTTCTTTATTTCCTCAGCAGCAAAGATAGAGGAATATAAATATTGTCAAAATGAAAGAAAAAACTGAACAGGCATAACAGGCAGCCAATCACATAACAGAGGAAGTAGCTATATAAGTCCTGTGTCTCCCACAATCCCCCTCTTTCTTGCGAAAACCGAAGACCAGGTAAGATAACGATGTCCCACTTGATCCAAACAGGAAACGGGAAACAATACGAAAACTTCAAGCTAAAAAAGATAGAAAAATATGGTAATTTCCAAACTCAAAACTGTAGACTTACCAAACATAACCGTGAGGAGCCATACAAAAAACTGTATTCTGAAATAGAAAATATATAAAATTAGGACCCAGCATAAAATGGTCAAGATCATCCAAAACATGATGCAAATACATGATATAAATACATGATATAAATACAGACCTAATTGAAAAGCATACCTGAATAGCACCGAAGCATCTCCTTTCCCAGAATCCACACCGGGAGGGTGGGCGGGAATAATACTCGCCTCCGTGTCTTTAATAAAATCATGACTTTACGTCATGTTACTAGTAAAATCTGGGAATTTTATTAAAGACACGGAGGCTCATATTATGCAAGTTCAAAGCTGTGCCACTACTCGAGATGCGATGTGTTCAATTGGTCTGAAATAGAAATCTCGAAAGGTCGATTCCCTGGACCAGTCCGCCGCTCGCATAATGTCTTCTAGACGACATCCGACTGAGGATGCTTTCGAAGCCATCGCGCCCCGCACAGAATGAGGCGTAAAAACAGAGGTGTCTATACCTGCAGAAGATAGTAGCCAACGCACCCAACGTGCCAGAGTAGGTGTCGAAACTGGCCGGTGAGGTGACTTAAAAGATAAGAACAAATCATGTAGATCAGCGGAGCGAAGGGAATGTGTAGCATCCAGATAAACTTTGACGCAATCCACTGGGCAGAGTACCGGACAACCAGAAAACCTCGGGTAAGTAAACGACTTGGATGCAGACTTCGTCCTCCTGGATATGTCAAAAGTAACACCTTCTGGGGTGAATGCAACGGCGTCCCAATCCAGGGCCCTGACGTCAGAGACCCTCTTGCAAGAGATCAAACAGAGTAACATCACCAGCTTGGATGACAACCGTTTCAAAGTCAATTCATGGTTAGGGTACCACGATGAGAGGAACTGCAACATCACGTTGACATCCCAAAAGGCAGAGAAACGAGGCCGAGGAGGACGGGCAAGGCGAATACCCTTGAGAACCATCCAAACCCCTGTGTCCGGCCGAAATAGCCGAGCGGGATAGGTTGATCGTGCGGTACGCCTTGCCCGAGTCAAACAGGAACGTGAGGAACTCCAGGATCAGATGTAGAGGGGCAGATACGGGATCCACTGCACCAACCAGACCACGATCTCCATGAAGCTCGATAAGCCGTTCGTGTGCCTGGGGCCCAGGCGTTATCGAGGAGCAGGAGAGTTGTTTGCGGAACGTCTGAGACAACCCAAGGTCCCCTGAAAGGAACCATGCTATCAGGGGCAACTGGTGTTGAATCACCAGGTCGTGCGAGTTCCCATCCGGATCCAGAAGGAGGTCCTGGAAGACTGGTATCAACCGGGGAAAATCTATTGACAACTCCATCAAGCGAGGGAACCATGGTCGAGATCTCCAGAGAGGGGTGACCAACGCCACACAACAGTCGTGGCGAACCAGTTTCGAGATCGTGCGTGCGATCATGTTGAACGGGGGAAAAGCGTACAGGTGACCCTGCGGCCAGTCTTGGAGAAAGGCATCCGTCGCCACCGATGCCGGGTCCGGCCTCCAACTGTAGAACCTCGGCAGCTGAGTGTTCAGCCGTGATGCGAAAAGATCCATCTGGAACTTTCCCCATAACATGTCCAGGCCCTGGAACACCGAGGCGTGCAAATGCCAGTCGCCAGAGTCTCGTAAGTGTCTGGAATTCCAATCCGCTCCCGAATTGTCCAGACCCGGAATGTGTTCCGCCGTCACCGAGACGTTGTTGTAGAGGCAGAACTGCCAGAAATCCTTCGCTAGAATCGCCAACATTTTGGACTTCGTGCCGCCCAGGTGATTTATGTAACGGACCGCCGACACGTTGTCCATCTTGAGCAGAACGCAGCAATTCGCCCGCCCTGGGGTAAGGCTGCGGATCGCGAATGCCCCCGCCAGAAGTTCCAAGCAGTTGATGTGTAACGACTTCTCCATGTCGGACCATCTGCCTCCTGTGGAAACGTCTCCACAACGAGCACCCCAGCCGTGCAAGCTGGCATCGGACTCTATCACTACGTCTGGGACGGAGCCGAAAATGGCTCTCCCGTTCCATGCCTCCATGTGTGCCAACCACCATTCTAACTCGTCTCTGGACTCCGCGTCCAAGCGTATCCGAGATTCGTAGGAGTGGCCCAGTCGAAGGTGCGACCCTTTGAGCCGTTGAAGGGCTCTGTAATGTAGTGGGCCCGGGAAGATCGCCTGAATAGAGGCTGCGAGGAGGCCAATAATTCTCGCCAATTGTCTTACTGACAAGTCTGAGACACGAAGAGCCCTCCGGATTTCCTTCCGAATGGCTTTCATCTTGGAATCCGGTAGAAACAAAAACTGTTGGACGGAATCCACTTTGAAGCCCAGGAATTCTATCGACTGGGCGGGGGTCAGGACCGATTTGTCCCAATTGATCAGAAATCCCAGACCTTGTAAAAGGTCGGTCGTCCAGTCCAAGTGTAGTAGGAGGTCCGCCCTCGACTGGGATAAGATCAGAATGTCGTCCAGGTAAATAATGAGGCGGACCCCTCGGGTACGGAGGAATGCCACCACCGGCTTCAGGAGCTTGGTGAAGCACCAAGGAGCCGAAGAGAGACCGAAAGGCAGGCAGGTGAAGCGCCATCGTCGGCCATGCCAAGTGAAATGCAGGTAATCCCTGCAGTCTGCGGCAATGGGAACCGTGAAGTAAGCGTCCTTCAGGTCCAGTTTGGCCAGCCAGTCCGCTTGGCGTAGAAGGTCTCTGAGGCAGTGTATGCCCTCCATCTGGAAATGTTGGTAACGTAGGAAAGCATTGAGAGGGCGAAGATTTATCACGGGGCGAACTCCGCCCCCTTCCTTTGGTACAAGGAACAAGTTGCTCGTAAAGCCTCGTGCGGCGAACGGCAGTTCCTCTATTGCGCCCTTGGACAACATTTCCACGACTTCCGCGGAAATCATCTCGTCCTGATCTGGTGGAAGAGACAGTTCTCTGGGGGGATAAAACTGGACAGGCATAGAAACGAACTCTAGGCGATATCCCCTTACACACTGTAGTACCCAAGCATCTGAGGTCAGTGCCACCCACCTGTGATAAAACAAGGCCAACCTCCCCGCTACCTGAACCTGAGCGGGAGGGGAAGAAGGGGTACTCACCGTAAGGACGTCTGTTAGGAGCGCCACTGCGGGGGTATCTGGAGCCCCAAGCTCTGCCTCTGGCTGGGAAGAAGGTGGGTGCTCTCGGGTCTTGGAAGCCTCGTGATGGAAAAAAGGAACCTCTGGGTGCTCAGAACGAGCCTCTGTAACCGCGGCCAGGCGGACGGTTCCTGCTACGCCCGGCCCCTCCAAAAACCTTGGGCGCGAACATGCGTTTCATGTTCGCTTGCGCCTTATCAATTGCGGTAAAGGTCTTCACATAGGAGCCCATGTCTTTGACAAAGGAGGAGCCGAACAGCAAGCCCTCCTCAGTCGGGTCAGGTTCTGTCACCGTCATAGCGGCCAGCTTAGGGTCGATCTTTAGGAGGATCGCCTTACGCCTCTCAGAGGACATAGCCGTATTAGCATTGCCCAGCAGGCATATAGCTCGCTGGACCCACCCGATGGCCACATCCATATCCAAAACTGAGTCTCCAGATTTGGCAGCTTCAAGAAGCTCGTATAACTTCGATAGGGGCCCCAGAGTATCCAGGATCTTGTCCTGGCACCCTTTCAGGGAATGGTCAAGGCCCTTCTTGGGCTTCCAGCCCGACTTATTGAGGAATTGGGCAATTTGGGGGTCAATATCCGGGGTTTTGCCGGCGGCGCCGGGGAGGGAAGGCCTCGGGCATTCGGCGCGCAGTTTATTGCGGCCTTCTTTAGAGAGCGGGGTGCGAATACGCTTAGCCACGTATTGGGCAATATGGTCTGGGGGAACCCACTCAGCGGACCTGGGGTGCCGCAAGTCGTCAGGGTCGAACAGGGGGTTACCCTGCGGGTCAAGAATCGCCTTGGTATCCCCAGAGGCGTCTAATAAGTGGCCACTGGCCTTGGCAGAGGAGCCCGAGGGGGTCACGCCCGTAAGGGGCAAATCCTCGCCAGATTCACCTTCGTCAAAGGAGTCATATCCCATATGGTCGGACTCATCCTCCACACTCCGGTCGGTATCCGACCCATCATCTAGGGCTCTGGCCCTTTTCCATAGTCTAGCCTTTTTAGCCCGGCCAGGGGCTCTTTTGCGCGTGGGGTGCGTGCTATCAGTGACCGCTTCCAGCGTGTCATTCATGGCAGGTAGCACCTGCATCGAGGAGTGGGAGCCGACATTTTTGGATTTGGCCTTAGCCTTACGTGCCCCAGGCACTGTCTGGGCAGGGGAAGGGGACCCCCCACCCTGGGAAGTTGGGGTGGTTACTGCAGGTACAACCATAGAGTGCAGGGAGTGGGTAAATGAGGAGGAGACAGCCCCCATGGCCGAGGCAATAGCCTTCTGCAGGGAGGAAGCCATAGTGGCTTCAAGCAATGCTTGAAATTCCTGAGAGGCCATAGCACTCTCAGTAGTCTCCATGGTAAAGTCCCCAGAGGGATCTGCAGGCCCATCATCCCTATCCTGCATGCTGGCAATAGTTTGTAAGAGCAAACTTTTAAACTAACGAAATGGGGCAGGAGAGAACTAAAAGGGTTGAGTAACCCACAGAGAAAAAGCAATAAGAAATAGTCAGACCGTTAGTGTGCCCGGGAGGGATCGAGGCGACCGACTGCACGGCAACTAGGAGGCAGACCGCATGGAGGTTCGTTCAAAATGGCCGCCGCACGCGAGGGAAGTGCTCGCGGCCGTGCACCCGTCGGGGGAAGGGGCGCGTGCACTCTGCCCGCGCGGTAAGACCGTGGGCGGGCAGGGAAGTGCACGTAGCCGCGTTCGTGAAGCAAGGACCGGCCGCGGCAAAAATCACTGTTTGCACCCGCGAGAGGGAGCAAGGGAAAGGCAGGGAGAGAAAAAATCTCCCGGTAAAGGGGAAAAGCCCCCAGGGATCCCCAAGGCACACTAAGCGGAGCACAACAAATAAAAACGATGCATATACATTTAAACAAGGGATGCATCAATAAAAACAACACCAAAGTAAAATCAGTAAATGGCAATAATAACAAGAAATACCACAATCAAAGTACAACAAGTAAGAGAGCTAAACATGAATACTTAGCTGTCTGAGGAAGCAGCAAAGAAAGAGGGGGATTGTGGGAGACACAGGACTTATATAGCTACTTCCTCTGTTATGTGATTGGCTGCCTGTTATGCCTGTTCAGTTTTTTCTTTCATTTTGACAATATTTATATTCCTCTATCTTTGCTGCTGAGGAAATAAAGAAAGAGTTATGCATAATATGAGCCTCCGTGTCTTTAATAAAATTGGAGATTATGCTTGCCATTGTTTACAAATAATAAATAGCTCTCTAATTGTATATCTGCATATATTTTAAATTTGCCTTAATGGGCTATTACCAGTTTGATAAGAATATCCTGCTAGCAAACGTGCTATCTCAGTTTTTTTAATGTTCCAGAGTCCATACCAAATAATATCCTCACCAGCACTAGGACTGGCATGGGGCTTAATCCTTGAACGTAATATCAAAGATAACGGCCATATATTATTGGAAGCTAAAAACCTAGTGAAACATAGATACTAATGCAACCAAATATATAGAAGATACAAAAAGATATAAGAAAAAATCTAATATTTACAATGTAACCCTTTATAACAAACTATTCCCTATGAGCCTAGTTACCTAATTAAATAGTAATAGTTAAAATAGACAGATGGCCTCTCAGTTCCGACTTTATTAATGAATAGTGTCAATAGGAAACCATTTTTTATCGCTCATATAAAGGTAATATAGGTCAGTGCTCCTCAGCCTTCTCCTCAAGACACAGCTAACAGCCCAGGATTTAGGGATTATCCAGGTGTGTCTAAGGTGTTTAAAAAACTAAATAAAAAAAAAACTAAAAACACCTTAGACACTAAGGTGTTTTTTTTTTCTTTTTCTAAACACCTTAGACACACCTGGGTAATCCCTAAATCCTGGAGCTGTGTCTTGAGGAGAGGGTTGAGGAGCACTGATATATGTAATATATTTACAATTCTGTAAATGTGCAGAAGAAAATCCTTATCCTATTACCCAATCCTGCTCCTTCCTAAATGTAGAGGAATATGTATCATACAACTAATATCCAATGCAGGGAATGAGAAAAATAAATAAATTTAGGAAGACATTAGGAGTGAAAGTGGGAAAGAAATATCCCCAAATACGCTGTGCCCTAGCATTATAATTAAAGCTTGGGCGAGTATATCGTAAATGCAATATCAACTATTTAATCCTATATAAAGGTCAATGAATTGGATCTGGATATGACTAAAATAACTAAATCAAGAACCACAGTCACCAGGGAGGTCTAAAACCTAAACTACCCTAAAGGTAGTAGTGTCTAATGTTTCATACCTCGGTCACCAGGGTGATAAATCCTGGAGCCTACATAAGTTCACTATGAGATAACAGCTGAGAAGATAGTCCCCTCTCTCATAATAGGTGCCTCAGTCACCAGGGAGATAACACCTGGGACCTACATTACCCCCAAAATGGCGATACTAGTTATGATAAGTGCCAATATCACGTAACAAAAAGAGAAAATCTCCAGGTCTTTGCCAAGCTAACACCACATAGTCAACTAAGTGCATATATATCCTAAATGCAAATAATCAACCAATAATACATTTACATATATCACATTTACATCAGTGATTTAAACAACTTGTGCAAATAGCAATACAAATACATTGATACATTAATAGCTTACCTCTGTGTGTCCAAGGAAAGAAAGGCAAAAAAGGCAAAAAAATTCAAATACAAAAATAAAAGTAAATGTGATATTGGTTGATTATTTGCACTTAGGATATATATATCATACATATATATATATATATATATACACACTTAGTTGTTTTAGCTTGACAAAGACCTCTTAGCAGGTCGAAACGTTCCTGTTCTTTTTTCTGCCTGTGGCTTAAACACCTTGAGTGCCTGGAGATTTTCTTTTTGCTTGCCTGATCATTGTGGAGTTGCTGGTCCTGCTCCAGTGCACCGGGCGTCTTCTGGAATTGTGTGTGGCTCCTATCTTCATTTTTGTAACACAGTATATCACATAACACAACACCTCACTTACCCAGAACAGGGCTACTATTGGGAGCAATACATCTGTATCACATAGTTCCCTGACTCACTGTAAGGAAATACATAGCTAAAATGAATCGAATCATAAACCTAGTAAATAAACATAGTGTAGTAGTGAATAGCGCAAAGAGTGTCAAATAAAATAAAATAATAAGAAATGCCTGACGTGCGTTATGGTGTTTAGAACAGGGATAATTTAATTATCAATTAGCACCAAAGTTATGTTTTTGTATTTTCATATTACAATTGTATTTTATGAGTATAACCACTGTAAAATGTACCGTATATACTCGAGTATAAGCCGACCCGAATATAAGCCGAGGCCCCTAATTTTACCCCAAAAAACTGGGAAAACTTATTGACTCGAGTATAAGACTAGGGTGGGAAATGCAGCAGCTACTGGTAAATTTCCAAATAAAATTGGATCCTAAAAAAAATATATTAATTGAATATTTATTTACAGTGTGTGTATAATGAATGCAGTGTGTGTGTATGAGTGCAGCGTGTGTGTATGAGTGCAGCGTGTGTGTATGAGTGCAGCGTGTGTATGTGTGCAGTGTGTGTGTGTGTGTATGAGTGCAGTGTGTATATGAGTGCAGTATGTGTGTATGTGTATGAGTGCAGTGTGTGTGTGTGTGTGTGTTGCAGTGGTGGGGTGGGGGCAATTTTATTATTTTATTTTTTTATTTATTATTTTTTTTAATATATTTTTTTCATTATTATTTATTATTATTATATTTTATTTAATTATTATTATTTTTTTTATTTTTTTTCGTCCCCCCTCCCTGCTTGATTCATGGCAGGGAGGGGGGCTCTCCTTCCCTGGTGGTCCAGCATTGGCAGTTCAGTGGGGGGGCTGTGGGGGCTGTGAGAGAGCACTTACCTCTCCTGCAGCTCCTGTCAGCTCCCTCCGTCCGGTCAGCTCTTCTGTCAGCTCACACTGTAAGTCTCGCGAGAGCCGTGGCTCTCGCGAGATTTACACTGGGAGCTGACCGAGGTGCTGAACGGACGGCGCGGAGGAGGAGGGAGCTGACAGGAGCTGCAGGAGAGGTAAGTAAGGCTCTCTCACAGCCCCCACAGCCCCTTTCTGTATTATGGCAATGCAAATTGCCATAATACGGACTATTGACTTGAGTATAAGCCGAGTTGGGGTTTTTCAGCACAAAAAACGTGCTGAAAAACTCGGCTTATACTCGAGTATATACGGTAATAATGCTGTATAAAACACTTTTCTTTAGACAAATTAGGAAAGGGAAGGCACTAAAAATATTCACACAAAAAAAATAATCTTACTAAAGAGAAATAGTTTTTCCCCCCAACACATCACGGTTAGCTCAGAACATAAAACAGAAATTATAGAATAAAATGCACCAGGGATATTGGATACAGACATGGTGAGAATCACATGAAAACCAGCAGTGTTGCACTTGAAATTTATTTTTATTAAATCATTAAAATAAGTGTTATATCACTGACAGTATAATAATCTAGGTACACAATAGCTTTTGTGCCATAGGGATTTGCAGAACACTGTTGAAAATATTTAGGCACTACCAAGTTCAACGATTCTAGTTTTGACATTTTGAATATATATACAGCCAAGAGAGAAAGAAAGTACACTCTCTTTGAATTCTATGTTTTTACATGTCAGGACATAATAACAATCATCTGTTCCTTAGCAGGTCTTAAAATTAGGTAAATGTAACCTCAGATTAACAACGCATGACATATAGAAACTTAGAATGTGATGGCAGATAAGAACCATTCGGCCCATCTAGTCTGCCCAATTTTCTAACGATTCTACACCGCGTCATGATTTATTTAACAAAATGGAGACGGCATGAAAAATTAAGTACACTCTATGATTCAATACCTTGTAGAAACACCTTTAGCAGCAATAACTTGACATAATCATTTTCTGTATGACTTTATCAGTCTCTCACATTTTTGTGGAGGAATTTTGGCCCAGTCTTCTTTACAACGTTGCTTCAGTTCATTGAGGTTTGCTGGCATTTGTTTATGCACAGCTCTCTTAAGGTCCCACCACAGCATTTCAATCGGGTTGAGATCTGAACTTTGACTAGGCCTTTGCAACACTTTGATTCTTTTTTTGCAGTCATTCTGTTGTAGATTTGCTTGTGTCATGATTTACAAAACCATAGAATTCAAAGAGGGTGTACTTTCTTTTTCCCATGACTGTACATTAAAGGGACACTCCAGGCACCCGGACCACTTCAGCTCATTGGAGTGGTCTGGGTGCCAACTCCCACTACCCTTAACCCTGCAAGTGTAATTATTGCAGTTTTTTTAAAACTGCAATATTTACCTTGCAGGGTTAAGTCCTCCCCTAGTGGCTGTCTATTAGACAGCCACTAGAGGACACTTCCTGCTTCATAGCACAGGTTTTCTGTGCTAGAGCGTCGCTGGACGTCCTCACGCTGTGTGAGGACCTCCAGCGTCGCTCTATTCCCCATAGGGAAGCATTGAAATTCATTTTCAATGCTTTCCTATGGGGTGCGCTAATGCGCATGCGCGGCATTGCCGCGCATGCGCATTAGGTCTCCTTGGCCGGCGGGCGAGATCAGTCTCGCCCACCGGCCGACGTAACCAGAAGGAGGAGCGGCGGGGGAGGAGGAAGCAGCGACGTGGGACCTGTCGCTGCCCCTGGTAAGTGACTGAAGGGGTTTTCACCCCTTCAGCAACTGGGGATTGGGGGGTGGGAGGGAGAGGGACCCTCCAGTGCCAGGAAAACGGATTGTTTTCCTGGCACTGGAGTTTCCCTTTAATCCTGTATGCTGCAGTTATTGGTGCAGGTTCATTACAGGATTAACTGCCTGAGGTATACAAAGATTTACAGACTACTTGTCAGGTTCCTACCTGGTATTATTGGGGCGACAGGGGATCACAGTTTATTTATTTACCTTATTAAAGGACCCCTATAGTGCCAGGAAAACATACTCGTACCCTCAGGCCCCCCCTCCCGCCGGGCTGTAGGGTGAGGAAGGGGTTAAAATCTTACCTTTTTCCAGCGCCGGGCTCCCTCGGCGCTGGGGAATCTCCTCCTTCTTCTGCCGTCATCGGCTGAATTCGCATGCGCGGCAAGAGCCGCGAGCGCATTCAGCCATTTTCAATGCTTTCCTATAGACGGCAGCATCTTCTCACTGTGAAAATCACATTGAGAAGCGTGAAAGCGCCTCTAGCAGCTGTCAATGAGACAGCCACTAGAGGCTGGATTAACCCTAATGTAAACATAGCAGTTTCTCTGAAGAAAGGGTTAATCCTAGATTGACCTGGCACCCAGACCACTTTATTAAGCTGAAGTGGTCTGGGTGCCTATAGTGGTCCCTAATGTGCCTTTCATTGTTGAAGTGAAGAGTACTGCTTCTAGCCTCTGTTATTTAATTGTCTACTGGGATTTGGGATAGTACATATGTAACAATTTTGATTTTGTCAGTGACAAAACTATGCTGCAGAAAACTGCTAGCTCATTACATGTTTGCATTACTTAAAGAGCAGTTGCATGGTCTTTTCTAATAATAATTATGATACTCTTCAATTAATGCATTAATGCTGTTAATGCATGCCAGGCTGCCTGTCAATAAAGTAGGCCAGCCCACTAAGGACAGGACTTGCAGGGAGCAATACTTCAGTGGTGTCCTTACTCTGCACTTTTTAGAGATAGTTCAATGATGTCCCAAAAGCAGGACAAAAGGGAACAAAGTCAGACTTACAGGACCTGAAAATCATCACTGTCCTGCCGAAATTGGAACCATTGAGAGCGTACTAACACTATGGGAGTTATGTATATTTTATGTAAAGTACGTTATGTAAAGTAGGTGCAAACATGGAAAAAAAGCTAGTTCCACTAGTTTACAGTTTACTTTAGTCTACTTTTCAAAACACAACACTTTTTTTATTTATAAACTCCTATGTATCAATATCTTGCACGATAGTCAAGTGCCATGCTGAATAGCCATTTCAGTGATAACCCATTGAGCACTTGTTTTTATATAAATGGGTTTATTTTCATATAGGCAATATATAAGGACCCTATGGTTTTATTTGAGGACACTGGATTGATGTGTGTATGAAATTACGTTATTTTATACAACATGAAGTAAGAAATTATACCCTCTAGGCAATGGGTGGTCAACCTGGTCCCTACCGCCCTCTAGTGGGTGGTCTGGGATTTCAGGTGGGCAGTGGTGGGTTCTGCAGAGTACACCCAGTGGGCCTCACTGGCCATGGACAAAGGCCGTTAGAGGAGATAATGTCATCTCCCCTGCTGGCTCATGCATAGCCAGCCTTGCTGCAAGCCCTCTCGGTCTGGTAAGGAAATAAAAGATCTTCATAATGGCCCACTGGCACTTCGAGCAGAGGGAGCAGAGGTAGGGAAGGGCCTGGGAGGTTCTGTATTCCTACCGCGAACAGGCTGGTTGGAGCATTGCCGTCCATTACCATGGCAATACTTGGATACAGTGCTGTGCTTGCCGGAGGACAGGAGAGTCATCCTGCAGCCAGAGGAGCTGCATGCTAAAGTGAACATGCCACCACTGGACAATCAGGGCTTGCGGCATTATGTCCCCCCTCCCTGGTAAAAGGTAAGAAAACGGCAGGGGCATACATTAAGATAGATTTTTACATTTCACCCAGCTACACACTGCATAGACCCTATGCAACACTGCAACACACACACACACACATACTGCCCCCCACACACACAGCCTGCCCCCTCACACACACACTGCTCCCTCACACACAACACCCTCCACACACATACACACTGCCCCTCACACACACACACACACACACTGCCCCCACACACACACATTGCCACCCTCTCACACACACAGCACCCTTCACACACACACACACACACTGCCCCCCCGCACACACACACACACACACACACTGCCCATACCACTCACACTGCACCTCTCATATACACACACACAGCACTCTTCACACGCACACATAGAAAAAAAGTAGAATAGAAAAAAAGGAAAAATAAATAGATTTAAGAACATATTTTTTTAAAAACCCTCCTTTGTAAAAAAACACTTGCGCTATAAAATTATATTAAAGGAACACTATAGTCATCTAAATTACTTGGTTTTTTTTTTAACTCCTAAATGGCAAAGGGTTAAGCAGTGAGGCTGCAGGGGCATGTTATATACACCAAAACTGCTTCATTAAGCTAAAGTTGTTCAGGTGACTATAGTGTCCCTTTAAGAATATTCACCCATCCCTTAAACAACTTGCATGAGGATATGCTAAATTATTAAATAAAATAAAAATATTTATTTTTTTTACTGTTTTTTTGGCATTCCTTGGATAGAAAACATTGGTAGAGCAGTTAATGTTTCTTTAGAGTAGAAGACCAACTGATAAAATGTAGCATCCAAATTTATATAATTATGGCAGTAATTTGAGTAGTCTGCGGTAAACCTAAGGAATAAGATATAAACCTCACTACAATACACACAAGACTTTGCTACATTATTAATTTCATTTACCGTAAGTGAGACAGTGCTGCAATAATCCCCTATGCAGTGGTTTAATAAAGAACTTATTAAAGACGTAGTGACTGCAAGAAACAGGTAAATAATAGCCTATTCAGGCTCGCACAATTTTACATTTACAAATTGATTTGTGCAGCATTGATTAATATTGACTTATAATTCAATATTCTAAGTGCTGTGGGGTGAAATTGAACTCTCTAGAGAAAGCTAACTTTGGGGATAATGATTCAATTGTCTTGACAAATAGAATTGTTCAATATAGTAGACAATCTGAGAAATCCATTTAAGTGATGGATATACATATATGTGTGTATCTTAATGAAATATTAGTCAACAAATTTGTTATAAATGGTCATAAAACAAGTAAATTGAACTTTTCCATTTAAATATGGAACAATTATACATATTATAGCTAGATTGTACTCTATAAAATACCATTTTTAAATTCAGTTTTGAAATGCACCAAAGCCCTATTCTCTAGCGTGTGTATTGAAAGTGGTAGGTTTGTGCTGTTGCAAATTTAGCTACGGCAATGAGAGTGAATCCTGTAACCTGTAGAACAGGGGTGCCCAAAATATAGATCCCCAGATTTTGTTGAACTACAAATCCCATGATGCTTTGCATGTCTTTAGAATTCCTTTAGAATGACAAAGCTTCGTGGAAGATGTAGTTTTAAAACATCTGGGGATCTAGCTTTTGTGCACCCCTGCTGTAGAAGAAGGCTGGAACAATACATCTTGCCTGCAATGGTAATATGTTTAACCAAGGTATAAGCAATCATGATGTGGTTTTTGTGTCTGTTGTGGCAATCTTTTAGAAGAACAAGCAACATGTATGATCATCTCTAGTTTAGATGAATAGATAGTTGCTACATGTTAAAAGGGACACTCCAAACCCCCATAGCTCTTTAGCTTGCTGAAAAGCTTTACATTTGAAAAGTGTGTCCTATTTTGTTAATTATGCAAAAAGTGCAGATTTCAATAGAAATTGGCACTTTCTAAATTAAACTGGTAGCTTCCGTTACTTCCTGATAGTTTAGCTCAGTGGAGCTAGTCTCAAGAGGCAGGCAATAGCTCAGAGCACCTGCCTTGTAAATACTTCTTATTGAGCTGTATTTGGAGGTCTGTGATTGGACAGCCACAGAATGTCTTGGCATGGTTAGAAGGGGAGGTCTTACAAAGGCAGCAGACAAGAGAACTGCAGGTATTTTAAGTTGTTTTTCGATATAGCCCCATTAAAAAAAAATATAATGAAATGCATGCATGATTTCATATGGGGTGTATCTACTAAACAGTGATTTTTATTTATTTTGTATTCAAGCAGTGGAGAGTTACTTTAAGTGAGTTAGCCAAAACTTTCAGCCAATCACTGTCATCCAAATTGAGTGACTGGTGTTGTACCGCAGAAGTGTAAATTTGATATGGCCAACAAGGCTTCAGTTTCTACATGCCCACTTGAGTCCTGTTTTTTTTTTTCCCCTAAACCATTCCTGAACAGTTTGATAAAAAACAGAGCAATGGTGCTCAAAGACTCTTGGCAATATAACAACTACTTTGAGAAAGAAAGAGTGTGTGTGTGCATGTGTGTCATATGGGACTTGGAGTGTTCTGTTGCAAGGGTTTCAGGTTGATGTAAGTGCATTTACTCAAATGGAATTTTGCAATGATGGATATTTGTGTGTGGTGTTACTGTGCATTCACAAATGAAGAGTGAAGTTGAAAACTCTGAACAGTTCTTTAAAAATACAGGGAAGTCCATCTATAATATAGAACCTGGCAATAATCCAGAGGTAAATGTGCATGTAGTTAATCAATAGAACAAAGGTAATCCATCTGGATATATAATCAATTTTTATATATCTTTTTTTTTTACTTGAGTTTGACATTCTCTACTGTTGATGGTACTAATTTTTGTGATCCGCTAACTCCATTCACCATATCTCATCTTCAGTTCTCCTGCCAATTCTTTGAAATATTGCTGTGATCAAGACATACTTAAGACTAATTCTAGTTTTGGCTCTAATTATTGTCCCTAAATTACTATCAACATCAGATAATAACACTTTCATTCATCATGTTTTTGGGTGTCTATTTCTGCTAAATGAAAGCATATGGCTATAGCAAAGTTTAAGTTAATTGTAAGAAATTCATTAAAAAAAGAGCAAAAAGTTAAAATTACTTCAGAGGAGAAGCAGCAACACTTTCCTTCCTCAGACTTATAAAACAATCTATGCCCTGAGTAGAAGATGCATTAAATAAAGAATTGCAAAGAAATATTCAAAGATATACCAATCACCAGTCTCCTGGTGCCATCACAGGCCTCCCAAAAGTCACGCTATTGGTGGGACAGTCCTGTCGACCTGCGTAAGTTCCCTAGTGGTGGTTTCTGTCCTTCCGAACTGTGTTGGTTCCCTAGTGGTGTGTTCTGTCCTGCCGACTTGCGTTACCTCCCTATTGTCCTTGCACCTGGGGACACCAAGTAGCTGTCCCTGGGCAGCACAGTGCAAGCACATCATTATTTCTGCATTGTCATACCAACTCATACCAAGTCAGGGCAATATTCATTAATCCTCTAGAATGTAAGCTTGTTTGAGCAGAGCCCTCAGCACCCTCTGTTCCTGTGAGTCTAACTCGTCTTGTTGCAAATACATGTATGTTAGTCTACATATTGTACAGTGCTATGGAATTTGTTGGTGCTTTGTAAAGAATAATAATAATAATAATAATAATAATAATAATAATAATAAAAAAAACTAGTTGGGAGTGCATTTATCCAGGACTGTGGGTGTCTACACAAAGGTACTCCAGGAGAGGAGGGGGAATGCCCAAGGAATTAGAAAGGGAGAACCCAGGCAGTAGTTTCCCAAAAAGCCAGTCTTTATTGGTGAACAAAGCTAGATAAAGGCTCTATATACAAGCTTAAACGTTGCTGTTTTTTTTTTTCCAATAGAGATTGCTTTTGTGGGATACTATTTGGTGTGCCTGGATTTTCTTCCTTTTCTAGAACATTATTCATTGGCTGAGAATGCCAGAACAAAGGGATTATGGGTATGTATATGTAAGTCATCAGTTCTTTACATACTTCACTCATTATACTATTTGGAGTGTGTTATTTTGTTTATATCTATATATCCTATATACCAATATTCTGTAGGCACAGCAATAATGACTATTTAATGTGAGGCTAACGTGACTGAATATGAGTTTTGTAGCCTCATGCTTTTTTGGTGACATTCTAACTTTATTGTGAATGTTTGGCATGAGGCTGTCTTCTCTAACTCGGCAATATGACTTTAGTATGGTACATGAAGTATTCACATTATCAGCTTTGGTGAGTAAATGAAAAACCTTTCACTGTAAACTTTTAGCTGAACTAGTTAATTGCATTTAAAAAATCTAGTTTTTTTTTAACTAAATACTGAATTGCAGTGACTCTAATGTCGAATCTTACAAATTAGACTAAAACAGTCAAGCTGTAACAATTATTATTATTAGCATTTATATAGCACCCCAAACAAATTCTGCAACTTACATATTCTTACAACTATAGAAAGGGATTATTTAGAGGTAAAGAAGGCCCTGCTCAAGCAAACTTGTAATCATTGAGGCAAAGTTGGGTCTAGATTTTACAATTCGGTTTTCAGTTCAACTGAAAACATTGTTTAGTGAACAAGTGAATTATGCCTATTTCATGATAATACATCTTTTGGCTTCTTCTGAGTTAGTGAATTAAAAATACTGTAATGCATATCTCCCAACATTTCAAATGGACAAAGTGAGACACTTGCATTATAGAGGAGTTCAAGGGGGTGAAGGCCAAGAGCAGGGCTGTTCTGAGAAATTTTAGGTGACTTATTGATAACAATTTATGCAACTAATAAGTAATTTAGTATCTGCAAAATATTATATTTCCGCAGATTGCTTTCTGAACACATTTATTGCAATATATAGGCACATTACTGTGAGTATTAATGCTGTGGAGCTCTGTTGTTCATTCTTACAAACCAACAATATGAAGTTCCTAGAAAATAGAGACTGTCCCTCCTAAATCGGGACACTTGGGAGGTATGCATATCCCAGATCAAATACTAAAAAAAAAAAAAACTACCCAGCAACACTGTATAACTGATTATAAGGCTCTATAGCTGCAGTTATTATATCTTTTATCATAAGGACCATTAAGCACAATCCAAGGATGAGGAAATGGTTAAAAAGGAGGCGGGAAGGGGTTACATACTAGAAGAAACAACTCCAATAAATAAATAAGCAGTCAAATGTAATACTGTGGATTGATAATATGAACCTGATTTTTTTTTGTTTTTTTTGCAATATTTGAACATAATTTTGTATAGTGAACTCTGAACCACCATTAAATGTTAATAAGCATGTTTCACACTGTCAGCATTTATTCCGACAACCTTTAATATTATTCTGCAGCAGTTGCTACCTCCCATGATTTCTGTGGAGTGACATGATTGCTTTGCTTGATGAATGGACCTGTACAAATAGGAATATAACCTTCTGTCACAAACGTAAAACCGGTGCCTACATATGAACTTTCTTCAGGTATAGACAGGTCGTTTAAAATTTATGTTCAGTGTACAACCTTGAAACACCCTCCATTTTGATGAGGACAAATATAAGGTTGAATTTCGTGGTTTCTTTGTTGGTCCTTCTTCACTCAACCTTTAGCTTTGCTGCACAACCCTGGTCATTCAGTTGTTATTGAACTAGGACTCCCACCCTCCATTGCGACATCTGAAATTCATAGAAATTTTGAGAAATGCAACCCTATGACAGTATGAAGGCCAAGCTTGGACATCAAGTATCGTTAACATTTTTGAGCACTAAGTTAAAAATGCTCATTAGTGATAGTAGCAATAAGGTGATACATAGCTAGCTAGCTTGACAGATAGATAGATAGATAGATAGATAGATAGATAGGTAGAGATATATGTATTTTGATTCATCCAACTTGTCACTCACAACTTGCAGTTTTATATGAGCCTTGATTCAGAAGCTGTTAATGGTATATTTTCCTTCTCTTTTGCTCTTGTTTCTTTTTGCCCTCTTTCCAGCATCAGTTTCAAAGTAAATCACACTTTCTAAATGTATATATAAAATTGAAGTGGAAGGTTCATCTAGACACTCTATGGGTCACACAAGATTTACACACCACACTCCTCTGTCAAGCCTTATGTGGATTTCCTGTAACCGATAGGAATCAATTCACCATACTAACCCTTACCTCTAAAGCTCTAAACATCTCCAGCCCCCATTAAATGTCTAATGTCATAGATACCTTTCTTGGTCTCTCCATTCTGCCGGTGAACTTCTACCTCCTGTCTGGACTGTGGCTCCATTGCTTTGGAACAGCCAGCCTACCTCTGTCAGACTCTCCCTTAGTCTTCGATCATTTAAGAAGTCACTCAAAACCCAGTCCATCATTAAAAATCCACAAAGAGGACAAACCTGTCTCAAGCACTCTCGTAAGGGACCACACTCCTTTCTCACCTTCCAGTTCTGCTACTTACCACCTTGTAGCTTGGTTGCTATCCTCCACTCTGCCTTTCCTATTGTGTTTTTTTTTTTTTTTTTTACAAAACAATGAACAAATGGCCATACAAAACATTATGCCACAGATATAATTGCTACAGTGGATAAAATAATATACATATATGCAGGGCCGGACTGGGAAAAAAATTAGGCCTGGGCATTTTTCAATCAGAGCGGCCCCCTAAGAAGGGGGCGGGGCCAGAGAGGGTGTGTTTTGTCATCACTAATGACAAGCACGCCCCCTCTCAAAGTGAGCAAGTTGGTTCAATGCGCAGAGCCCCGCTGAAGAGCTCTGGCATTAGAAAAAGGCTTGCGCTGTGTTTGCTTTTAAATTGTCTCTGGTGTCTCCACAAGTGGGATACCAGAGGACAATTGGGCCAGGAAAGTGTATGGTGCATGTGTTTGGAGCCTGCTTGTGAAATTGCGTGTGTGTAGAGTGTGGTGTGGTATTGTGTAAATAGGTCAATTTCATTTGTGTTTGTGGTTTAATATGTGTGGCTAGGGGCTGTAGATAGTGTGTGTATAGGGGGCATAGTGTTATAGGGGATGTAGCGAGTGTGTGCATACAGGCTGTAGTGTGTGTGTGTATAGGTGACGTAGTGTGTGTAGGGGTTGTAGAGAGGGTGTGTAGGAGATCTAGTGTGTAAAGGACCCAGAGTGTGTATAGGAGATTGTGTGTGTGTGTGTGTGTGTGTGTATATATATATATATATAGAGGATTAAGAGTGCATATAGGGTAAGGGATCTAGCGTGTATCTGGAGCGTAATGTGTGTGGTGGTGCAGTGTGAGGGGTGCTGTAGTGTGTGTGTGTGTGTGTGTATATATATATATATATATTTGGACGTATTGTATGTGTGAGGGGCGCAGTGTGTGTGTATTTAAGAGGGGTGCTGTGTGTGAGGGTGTTTTTATCTGCCGTCACATTCTAGGTTTCTAATTTTCTTTGTCTGTTAACTCACTGAGGGTTATTTTATATATGTGTATGTGTGTGAGCGAGGGTGCGGTCTGTCTGAGGGTGCGGTCTGTCTGAGGGTGCGGTCTGTCTGAGGGTGCTGTCTGTGAGTGAGGGTGCTGTGTGTGTCTGAAGGTGATGTGTGTGTCTGAAGGTGATGTGTGCTGTGTGTCTGAGGGTGCTGTGTGTCTGGGTGTGCTGTGTGTCTGGGTGCGCTGTGTGTCTGGGTGCGCTGTGAGTGTTTGGGTGCTGTGTGTGTCTGGGGTGATGTGTGTGTCTGGGGGTGCTGTGTGTGTTTAGGTGCTGTGTGTGTCTGGGGGTGCTGTGTGTGTCTGGGTGCTGTGTGTGTCTGGGGGTGCTGTGTGTGTCTGGGTGCTGTGTGTGTCTGGGGGTGCTGTGTGTGTCAGGGTGCTGTGTGTGTCTGGGTGCTGTGTGTGTCTGGGTGCTGTGTGTGTCTGGGGGTGCTGTGTGTGTTTAGGTGCTGTGTGTGTCTGGGGTGCTGTGTGTGTCTGGGGGTGCTGTGTGTGTTTAGGTGCTGTGTGTGTTTGGGTGCTGTGTGTGTCTGGGGGTGCTGTGTGTGTCTGGGTGCTGTGTGTGTCTGGGGGTGCTGTGTGTGTCTGGGTGCTGTGTGTGTCTGGGTGCTGTGTGTGTCAGGGTGCTGTGTGTGTCAGGGTGCTGTGTGTGTCTGGTGGTACTGTGTGTGTCTGGGTGCTGTGTGTGTCTGGGTGCTGTGTGTGTCTGGGGGTGCTGTGTGTGTCTGGGGGTGCTGTGTGTGTTTAGGTGCTGTGTGTGTCTGGGGCGCTGTGTGTGTCTGGGGGTGATGTGTGTGTGTGTGAGGGGGCTGTTAGTGTGATTTTTTTTTAAATGTAAATATTTTTTTTATTAATAATAAAAAAAAAAGTTATATCCCCCCCTCCCTTCTTACCTTTAGCATGGGAGGGGAGGAGCCGTTCTGCTTGCGATGAGCCGTTCTGCCTGGGGTGGACCATGCTTCCTTCCCTGGTGGTCCAGTGGTGAGAGTGAACTCTAACCTGCCGGCTAGAGTTCACTCTTGCGAGATCTGAGCGTTGCCGCGGTAACCGCGGCAACGCTCAGATCTCGCGAGAGGACCCGGCGGAGCTGCTGGATAGAGCTCCGCCGGTCCTCTCTGCTGCCTCCCTCACACCCCACAGCCGGCGGCCGCCTGTCAGTGTCTCTGGGCCGGTGAGGGAGATCTTTGATCTCCCCACCGGCCCATGGAGACACACAGCAGGGCCGGCGCTCGGATAGCGCTGGCCCTGCAGGGGCTGGCAGGGGAGATCCTGTGATCTCCCCTGCCGGCCTCGGCCCCACGGCCATCGCGGCCCACCGGGCATTTGCCCGGTGTGCCCGATGGCCAGTCCGGGCCTGCATATATGGACATGTTGCTCTTGCTATGAGTTCTGAACTGAACGCTTGAATTTCACAGTGGAGAGGTCCAAACAAGTACAGAGGTGCAGTAGCCTGTTAATGAATTGTTAAACATTTTCTGAGGCATATAGTAATAAGTGGACTTTTTTGTGCAAAGATAACCAATATCACATAAAATCAGAATGGTCGAAGTAAAGAAAAGAATAGAGAAGAAAAGAAAAGAAAAACGCTAACAATAACCGAGAGGATGCAGTGTTACATATTAAGTGCATATTTTTTACAAAAAACTCAAGTCAGCAGACACAATAAACAAAGTATGCAATGTAATCATATTATGCACAACATCAACGCGTGAAATTATAGGTGGATGAGGGGAGCTACGCTCAGAGGGTTTATATTGTTGAGACACCGAAATCCGAGGTGTATTATCATGAATGTGGTGTCAAATCCCACCAGCCCAAAATAATGTCATGGGAAATTAGTTTGTAGTAGGACTCCCTCAACCCCTAACCCTCATATGACTACTTCTCTACACTTGCTTTCGAAAATATTCAATACACTGATACCATATGGATATGATGGATAATGAAGGATGACTAATGCAACTACTCTAGAGACTTGTAATATTCCAAAACTTTACTGGGAGAAGCGAAGGACCTTCACAGGCCTGAGATCATTATTTTTTCTGCTGTCAGCAAAAAGAATAACAGGGACCATTTATATTTAGCTTGGAATATGGTTGTTAGTTAAAATATGAAAAAAAGAGCTCCTGGGGAGCATGGCACAAAATACAAAAATCCTTGTACTTAAGCACATTTCCAACATATATGACTCAATGTTACTGTTTCCTTTACACATCTAAAACAAGTGGAAGGTTGTGAAGATAAATCATAGGGTGTTGAGTACCATCGAGATACTAGCTTGAAGTTGGCCTTTTGACGCAGTACACTAGAGTGTGAGTGAAATATAACCAAAAAGGTTCTCTTCCAATCTTTCATACCTCTGTGCAGTAAGGTAGTTTGTTGTGGAAGAGTGATTGTAATAGTTTGTAGCAAAAGGAAGTCATCCAATCTTTTTTTTTGCCCAGTGAGGCAAAGTTTTTCAAAGAGCATTGCCTCCTTAGGGGCATAGTATGGCATAGAAATAATACAGTATGTTGGGCAATTGTTTTGTTCATGAGAGGATGTGGTATGCAATGCAGGTTTTTTTCACGGTCCACACAAAGGTTGTGAACAACAATTAAATTGTCTTCAAAAAGCATCTCACTATATGCATGGGCAAGCTATTGAACAAGTATAAGTGTCTCAGGAGAATATTCATGATGATGGTGATATTTATTCTCCCCATCCAGTGAAATTGGGAGAAATTCCACATTTTGAGAACTACTTGTATGGCTTTTACCAGCTTTGAAACATTTGCTGAGTAAAGATCTCTAGTGGAAAGGATGACATATACTAATGCTAGTGATGACCCATTCAAGAGAGAAGTTCTCTTGTGAATGAGGTATTAAATACAGTGGAACTGAGAGATTAAGTATTTTATTTTTTCCCAAATTAACTTTAAAATTAGCGATCGAGTGATATTTCTGCCCATAAGAGGGAGTGAAGAAGAAGAAGGATTTTGGGGTAAGAGGAAATCATCAGCAAAAGCTGAGACTTTTAATTATTTGGATGAAACTTTTATATCTTCTATACGCAGACTTTTTTTGATTGACTAAAGAAAGGGTTCTAGTACTAGTATAAATAGTAGTGGGACAGGGGGTCCCCTGCCTCACTCTCTCATGATTCTGAATGAATGAGATAGTTCGTCTTTCACATTCAGCATAGCTGTGGGTTCAGAATAAAAAGCCTGGATCTATCTGATCCAATTGGGTTCAAACCCCTGCAAGGGTAAAGATTAGGAAAGACCAGTCAACCCTGTCAGAGGCCTTCTCTGAAATCAAATGAGAGAAATCTGAAAGATTCAGGAGATATTTCGGAGAGATGAACCAGATTAATGATTTTAGTTTTATGTCCTTTCTTTTTCCTGACAGGACAAACCTGGCCTGAAAATGGTGGATTAGAGATGAGTCACCAACATTTTCATATCTACATTAATCAAGAATATGGGTCTATAACTTCTACAGGTCTCTTGATCCTTTCCTGGTATGGGTATCACAGTAATATTAGTCTCTAAACAGAGGAATAGGTTGTCTCATTCTCATAAGTTTAGGGCTTCTAGTGTGGACTAGTGATGTACCGAACTGTCCGCCGGCGGACAGTTCCCGGCGAAATTAGCTTGTTCGCGTTCGCCGCGGCGGGCGGACACATGCGCAGTTCAATCCGCCCCCTATTCGTCATCATTGGGCAAACTTTGACCCTGTGCCTCTCGGTCAGCAGACACATTCCAGCCAATCAGCAGCACTCCCTCCCTTCCACACCCTCCAACCTCCCTCCCAGCATCCATTTTCGATTCATTCGGAAGATGCATGCTTAGTGAGAGGAGGGAAAGTTTAGCTGCTGCTGATTAGATAGGGAAATTGATAGCTAGGCTAGGGTATTCAGTGTCCACTACAATCCTGAAGGACTCATCTGATCTCTGCTGTAAGGACAGCACCCCAAAAAGCCCTTTTTAGGGCTAGAACAGGCTGCTTTTTTTTTTTTTTTCCTGTGTAATGTAATTGCAGGTGCCTGCCTGCCAGCCTGTGTGTCAGGCTCACAGCATATACTGTGCCCACTTGCCCAGTGCCACCACTCATATCTGTTTTAACAATCGGTTAAGCTTTACATTTAAAATAAATATTTATTTTTCACTGTAATAGAAGAGCAGTTGCCTGCCTGCCAGCTTCTGTGTGAGGTTGGATGCCTTGCCCATTTGCACAGTCAGTGCCACCACTCATATCTGTTTTAACAATCGGTTAAGCTTTAGATTTAAAATAAATATTTTTTTTTCACTGTAATAGAAGAGCAGTTAGTTGTCTGCAAGCATCTGGGTGTCAGGCCTACTTCAGCGTGTGCTCTGCGGACCTGTGCCAGCGTGCTTTGACAGTTGCCAATCATATCTGGTGTCTCTTTAGCGTGCTTTTACAAAGAAAAAAGGTTTCCAGTGTAAGCTAATAGCAGCCAGTCAGTGTCCTTCAAGCGGCTCTGTCAGGCCTTCCATCAGCGTGTGCCCTGCACAACCCTGCCAGCGTGCTTTGACAGTTGCCAATCATATCTGGTGTCTCTTTAGCGTGCTTTTACAAAGAAAAAAGGTTTCCAGTGTAAGCTAATAGCAGCCAGTCAGTGTCCTTCAAGCGGCTCTGTCAGGCCTTCCTTCAGCGTGTCCTGCCAGCGTACTTTGACAGTTGCCAATCATATCTGGTGTCTCTATAGCGTGCTTTTACAAAGAAAAAAGGTTTCCAGTGTAAGCTAATAGCAGCCAGTCAGTGTCCTTCAAGCGGCTCTATCAGGCCTTCCTTCAGCGTGTGCCCTGCACAACACTGCCAGCGTGCTTTGACAGTTGCCAATCATATCTGGTGTCTCTTTAGCGTGCTTTTACAAAGAAAAAAGGTTTCCAGTGTAAGCTAATAGCAGCCAGTCAGTGTCCTTCAAGCGGCTCTGTCAGGCCTTCCTTCAGCGTGTGCCCTGCACAACCCTGCCAGCGTACTTTGACAGTTGCCAATCATATCTGGTGTCTCTATAGCGTGCTTTTACAAAGAAAAAAGGTTTCCAGTGTAAGCTAATAGCAGCCAGTCAGTGTCCTTCAAGCGGCTCTGTCAGGCCTTCCTTCAGCGTGTGCCCTGCACAACACTGCCAGCGTGCTTTGACAGTTGCCAATCATATCTGGTGTCTCTTTAGCGTGCTTTTACAAAGAAAAAAGGTTTCCAGTGTAAGCTAATAGCAGCCAGTCAGTGTCCTTCAAGCGGCTCTGTCAGGCCTTCCATCAGCGTGTGCCCTGCACAACCCTGCCAGCGTGCTTTGACAGTTGCCAATCATATCTGGTGTCTCTTTAGCGTGCTTTTACAAAGAAAAAAGGTTTCCAGTGTAAGCTAATAGCAGCCAGTCAGTGTCCTTCAAGCGGCTCTGTCAGGCCTTCCATCAGCGTGTGCCCTGCACAACCCTGCCAGCGTGCTTTGACAGTTGCCAATCATATCTGGTGTCTCTTTAGCGTGCTTTTACAAAGAAAAAAGGTTTCCAGTGTAAGCTAATAGCAGCCAGTCAGTGTCCTTCAAGCGGCTCTGTCAGGCCTTCCTTCAGCGTGTGCCCTGCACAACCCTGCCAGCGTACTTTGACAGTTGCCAATCATATCTGGTGTCTCTATAGCGTGCTTTTACAAAGAAAAAAGGTTTCCAGTGTAAGCTAATAGCAGCCAGTCAGTGTCCTTCAAGCGGCTCTGTCAGGCCTTCCTTCAGCGTGTGCCCTGCACAACACTGCCAGCGTGCTTTGACAGTTGCCAATCATATCTGGTGTCTCTTTAGCGTGCTTTTACAAAGAAAAAAGGTTTCCAGTGTAAGCTAATAGCAGCCAGTCAGTGTCCTTCAAGCGGCTCTGTCAGGCCTTCCTTCAGCGTGTGCCCTGCACAACCCTGCCAGCGTACTTTGACAGTTGCCAATCATATCTGGTGTCTCTATAGCGTGCTTTTACAAAGAAAAAAGGTTTCCAGTGTAAGCTAATAGCAGCCAGTCAGTGTCCTTCAAGCGGCTCTGTCAGGCCTTCCTTCAGCGTGTGCCCTGCACAACACTGCCAGCGTGCTTTGACAGTTGCCAATCATATCTGGTGTCTCTTTAGCGTGCTTTTACAAAGAAAAAAGGTTTCCAGTGTAAGCTAATAGCAGCCAGTCAGTGTCCTTCAAGCGGCTCTGTCAGGCGTTCCTTCAGCGTGTGCCCTGCACAACCCTGCCAGCGTACTTTGACAGTTGCCAATCATATCTGGTGTCTCTATAGCGTGCTTTTACAAAGAAAAAAGGTTTCCAGTGTAAGCTAATAGCAGCCAGTCAGTGTCCTTCAAGCGGCTCTGTCAGGCCTTCCTTCAGCGTGTGCCCTGCACAACACTGCCAGCGTGCTTTGACAGTTGCCAATCATATCTGGTGTCTCTTTAGCGTGCTTTTACAAAGAAAAAAGGTTTCCAGTGTAAGCTAATAGCAGCCAGTCAGTGTCCTTCAAGCGGCTCTGTCAGGCCTTCCTTCAGCGTGTGCCCTGCACAACCCTGCCAGCGTACTTTGACAGTTGCCAATCATATCTGGTGTCTCTATAGCGTGCTTTTACAAAGAAAAAAGGTTTCCAGTGTAAGCTAATAGCAGCCAGTCAGTGTCCTTCAAGCGGCTCTGTCAGGCCTTCCTTCAGCGTGTGCCCTGCACAACACTGCCAGCGTGCTTTGACAGTTGCCAATCATATCTGGTGTCTCTTTAGCGTGCTTTTACAAAGAAAAAAGGTTTCCAGTGTAAGCTAATAGCAGCCAGTCAGTGTCCTTCAAGCGGCTCTGTCAGGCGTTCCTTCAGCGTGTGCCCTGCACAACCCTGCCAGCGTACTTTGACAGTCGCCAATCATATCTGGTGTCTCTATAGCGTGCTTTTACAAAGAAAAAAGGTTTCCAGTGTAAGCTAATAGCAGCCAGTCAGTGTCCTTCAAGCGGCTCTGTCAGGCCTTCCTTCAGCGTGTGCCCTGCACAACACTGCCAGCGTGCTTTGACAGTTGCCAATCATATCTGGTGTCTCTTTAGCGTGCTTTTACAAAGAAAAAAGGTTTCCAGTGTAAGCTAATAGCAGCCAGTCAGTGTCCTTCAAGCGGCTCTGTCAGGCCTTCCATCAGCGTGTGCCCTGCACAACCCTGCCAGCGTGCTTTGACAGTTGCCAATCATATCTGGTGTCTCTATAGCGTGCTTTTAAAACCAAAACTTTGTTTCCACTGTAATAGAAGAGCAGTTGCCTGCCTGCCAGTTTCTGTGTGAGTTTCACAGTGGATACTGTGCCCTCTTGCCCAGTGCCACCACTCATATCTGTTTTTACAATAGCTTAAGCTTTAGATTTAAAATAAATAATTTTTTTCACTGTAATAGAAGAGCAGTTAGTTGTCTGCAAGCGTCTGGGTGTCAGGCCTACTTCAGCGTGTGCTCTGCAGACCTGTGCCAGTGTGCTTTGACAGTTGCCACTCATATCTTGTGTCTCTATAGCGTGCTTTTACAACCAAAATTTGTTTTTCACTGTTATAGATTGAATAGCAGTTATTTGTCTTCAAGCCGGTGTCTCAGGCCTACTTCAGCGTGTGCTCTGCAGCACTGTTCCAGTGCACATTGCCAATCATATCTGGTGTCTCTATAGCGTGCTTTTAAAAACAAAATTTGTTTTTCACTGTTATAGATTGAATAGCAGTTACTTGTCTTCAAGCGGGTGTCTCAGGCCTACTTCAGCGTGTGCTCTGCAGACCTGTGCCAGTGTGCTTTGACAGTCGCCACTCATATCTTGTGTCTCTATAGCGTGCTTTTACAACCAAAATTTGTTTTTCACTGTTATAGATTGAATAGCAGTTACTTGTCTTCAAGCGGGTGTCTCAGGCCTACAGTGTGTGCTCTGCAGAACTGTTACAGTTCACATTTCCAATCATATCTGGTCTCACAGTAGCTTGCACGCATAGTACCACTAATCCCCCAAAAAATGACAGGCAGAGGCAGGCCACCCCGCAGGGGCCGTCGTGGTCGTGGTGCTGTGATTCCCTTTTGCCCTAGAATAATGCCCAGTTTTCAGAAGCCACGTACCCTGAACTTGAAAAGTTCTGAGGACATAGTTGACTGGCTAACACATGACACCCAATCTTGTACAGCCTCCGCTCGGAACCTTGACGCACCATCCTCCACCAGCTTAGCTTCAGGCACCTCTCAAGATAGCACTCACCCGCCTGCCGCCACCACCAAAACTAGCACCACAGCCGCTTTACTTGGTATGTCAGAGGAGTTATTCACACACCCGTTTGAAGAAATGAGTGATGCGCAACCATTATTGCTAGAGGATGTAGATAACAGGGATATGTCTCAGGCAGGCAGCATTAAACACATGGAGGTACGGTGTGATGATGATGATGTTGTACCCGCTGCTGCTTCCTTTTCTGAATTGTCAGATACAAGCGAAGCAGTTGATGATGACGATGCGTCCATGGATGTCACGTGGGTGCCCGCTAGAAGAGAAGAAGAACAGGGCGAAAGTTCAGATGGGGAGACAGAGAGGAGGAGGAGGAGACCAGTTGGAAGCAGGGGGGGGGTCGTCGCAAGGAGCTAGTGGCACAGTCAGACAGCATGCATCGGCACCCGGGGTCAGCCTGACAGCACGACAATCAACGCATGCTGTGTCCACCACCAGAATGCCGTCATTGCAGAGCTCAGCAGTGTGGCATTTTTTTTGTGTGTCTGCCTCTGACAACAGCGATGCCATTTGCAACCTGTGCCAAAGGAAACTGAGTCGTGGGAGGTCCAACACCCACCTAGGTACAACTGCTTTGCGTAGGCACATGATCTCACATCACAAACGCCTATGGGATCAACACATGAGTACAAGCAGCACGCCTACTCTAAGCCGCCATCCTCCTCCTGGTCCAGCATCTTCAGCCACGTCAACCACTGCTGTCCTTCTTGCCCCCTCTCAACCATCCGCCACTCCGTCTCCCGCCTTGAGCAATTCCCGCTCATCTGCCCACAGTCATGTGTCTGTCAAGGACATGTTTGAGCGTAAGAAGCCAATGTCACCAAGTCACCCCCTTGCCCAGCGTCTGACAGCTGGCTTGTCCGAACTATTAGCCCGCCAGCTTTTACCATACAATCTGGTTGAGTCTGAGGCGTTCAAAATTTTTTTAGCTATTGGGACACCGCAGTGGAAGGTACCCGGCCGGAATTTCTTTTCACAAAAGGCAATCCCCAACTTGTACTCGATTGTGCAAAAGGAAGTCATGGCATGTCTGGCACACAGTGTTGGGGCAAGGGTCCATCTGACCACTGATACCTGGTCTGCAAAGCATGGTCAGGGCAGGTATATCACCTACACTGCGCATTGGGTAAACCTGCTGACGGCTGACAAGCAAGGAATGCGTGGCATTGCAGAGGAGTTGGTGACACCGCCACGAATTGCAGGCAGTCCTGCTGCCACCTTCTCTACTCCTCCTACTCCATCCTCTTCCATAACCTCCTCGGCTGAGTCCTCTTGTGCCGCTGCTTCTTGCTCCACATCAACGGCACCCCCCCAGCTCCCCAGGTACTATTCCACATCCCGGATACGGCAGTGTCACGCCGTCTTGGGTTTGACTTGCTTGAAAGCAGAGAGTCACACCGGACAAGCACTCCTGTACGCCCTGAACGCACAGGTGGAAAAGTGGCTGACTCCGCAGCAACTGGATATCGGCAAAGTGGTGTGTGACAAAAATTTGATAGCGGCATTGAAGTTGGGCAAGTTGACACATGTGCCGTACATGTTGCCACGTTACTGGACGCTCATGCGCAATGCCTGTAGGCTCATGCGTCCTTTTGAGGAGGTGACAAACCTAGTCAGTCGCACCGAAGGCACCATCAGCGACATCATACCATTTGTTTTCTTCATGGAGCGTGCCCTGCGAAGAGTGCTGGATCAGGCTGTAGATGAGCGTGAAGAGGAAGAGGAAGAGTTGTGGTCACCATCACCACCAGAAACAGCCTTATCAGCATCGCTTGCTGGACCTGCGGCAACGCTGGAAGAGGATTGTGAGGAAGAGGAATCAGGGGAGGATTGTAGCTTTGAGGAGGAGGAGGAGGAGCAAGACCAAACACAACAGGCATCCCAGGGTGCTCGTTGTCACCTATCTGGTACCCGTGGTGTTGTACATGGCTTGGGGGAAGAACATACCTTCAATGACATCAGTGAGGAGGAGGAACGGGAAATGAGTAGCTCGGCATCCAACCTTGTGCAAATGGGGTCTTTTATGCTGTCCTGCCTGTTGAGGGACCCTCGTATAAAAAGGCTGAAGGAGAACGACCTGTACTGGGTGTCCACGCTACTAGACCCCCGGTATAAGCAGAAAGTGGCGGAAATGTTACCCAATTACAACAAGTCGGAATGGATGCAGCATTTGCAAAATAAATTAAAAAGTATGCTTTACACAGCGTATAAGGGTGATGTCACAGCACAACGGGAATCTAACAGGGGGAGAGGTGGAAGTCATCCTCCTCCTCCTCCTCCCACGACCACGCCGGCAAGGACAGGACGCTTTAAAGACGTGTTGTTGATGGAGGATATGCGGACCTTTTTAAGTCCTATGCATCGCCACAGCCCTTCGGGATCCACCCTCAGAGAGCGACTCGACCGACAGGTAGCAGACTACCTCGCCTTAACTGCAGATATCGACACTCTGAGGAGCGATGAACCACTTGACTACTGGGTGTGCAGGCTTGACCTGTGGCCTGAGCTATCCCAATTTGCGATAGAACTTCTGGCCTGCCCCGCTTCAAGTGTCCTGTCAGAAAGGACCTTCAGTGCAGCAGGAGGTATTGTCACTGAGAAGAGAAGTCGCCTAGGTCAAAAAAGTCTAGATTACCTCACCTTTATTAAGATGAATGAGGGATGGATCCCGAAGGGACTGACACTGGGCGATACATTCGATTAAAAAAGGCCTGATGAGATGAGCTGCCTTGGGCTAAAAATTGTCCACACGCTGCTGTATTTTAGCTCTGAATGACGTTTGACTTGCCTGACTTATCCGCCACCAACTAGGGTTCAAGCCGCCATGTTTAAGGGCACTTTCTGCCTGTGAAACAAATATCAATTTTTCTGGACGCTGCTACAGCAGCGGCTGCAACAATACCAAATTTTTCAGGCATGTGTACATGCCTAATTTTTAGGCCCACTGGTGCAAGTGGACTGATTACAATTACAGGGCCTCTAAAGAGTCCTGTATTGTTATTTGTCGTCACTACCTTCCTGCGTCGGGAGTGGGTCATTTGCGCCCCTGCTGCCTTCCTTGCATGTGGTAGCTGTTTGTCAGGGATTTGTCAATCCATATCTGCCAAGTGACCCTATGTAGGGGGAACAGTCCCTATTCTGCTCTGTGTCAGTGTGTATCATGGTCTCTGTGGACAAGGAACAGTCTCTATTCTGCTCTGTGTCAGTGTGTATCAGGGGTTTTGAGGACAGGTGTCAATCCATATCTGCCAAGTGACCCTATGTAGGAGGAACAGTCTCTATTCTGCTCTGTGTCAGTGTGTATCAGGGATCATTAGGACAGGTGTCAATCCATATCTGCCAAGTGACCCTATGTAGGAGGAACAGTCCCTATTCTGCTCTGTGTCAGTGTGTATCAGGGATCATTAGGATAGGTGTCAATCCATATTTGCCAAGTGACCCTATGTAGGGGGAACAGTCTCTATTCTGCTCTGTGTCAGTGTGTATCAGGGATCATTAGGACAGGTGTCAATCCATATCTGCCAAGTGACCCTATGTAGGAGGAACAGTCTCTATTCTGCTCTGTGTCAGTGTGTATCAGGGATCATTAGGATAGGTGTCAATCCATATCTGCCAAGTGACCCTATGTAGGAGGAACAGTCCCTATTCTGCTCTGTGTCAGTGTGTATCAGGGATCATTAGGACAGGTGTCAATCCATATCTTCCAAGTGACCCTATGTAGGAGGAACAGTCCCTATTCTGCTCTGTGTCAGTGTGTATCAGGGATCATTAGGATAGGTGTCAATCCATATCTGTCAAGTGACCCTATGTAGGGGGAACAGTCTCTATTCTGCTCTGTGTCAGTGTGTATCAGGGATCATTAGGATAGGTGTCAATCCATATCTGCCAAGTGACCCTATGTAGGAGGAACAGTCCCTATTCTGCTCTGTGTCAGTGTGTATCAGGGATCATTAGGATAGGTGTCAATCCATATCTGCCAAGTGACCCTATGTAGGGGGAACAGTCTCTATTCTGCTCTGTGTCAGTGTGTATCAGGGATCATTAGGATAGGTGTCAATCCATATCTGCCAAGTGACCCTATGTAGGGGGAACAGTCCCTATTCTGCTCTGTGTCAGTGTGTATCATGGTCTCTGTGGACAAGGAACAGTCTCTATTCTGCTCTGTGTCAGTGTGTATCAGGGGTTTTGAGGACAGGTGTCAATCCATATCTGCCAAGTGACCCTATGTAGGGGGAACAGTCTCTATTCTGCTCTGTGTCAGTGTGTATCAGGGGTTTTGAGGACAGGTGTCAATCCATATCTGCCAAGTGACCCTATGTAGGGGGAACAGTCTCTATTCTGCTCTGTGTCAGTGTGTATCAGGGCTGGGCTTTGAGGACAGGTGTCAATGTTAGGTGATGTCTGCCCTTTATGGATTAAAAGCAGACTCTGCATCAACTGTGCAATTTTCCATGGGAGTTTTGCCATGGATCCCCCTCTGGCATGCCACAGTCCAGGTGTTAGTCCCCTTGAAACAACTTTTCCATCACTATTGTGGCCAGAAAGAGTCCCTGTTGTTTTTAAAATTCGCCTGCCCATTGAAGTCAATGGCGGTTCGCGAACATTTGCGGAAGTTCGCGTTCACCGTTCGCGAACCGAAAATTCCGGGTTCGCGACAACACTAGTGTGGACCCAACAGTAAATATTTCTTAATAAAGAGCCATATAGCTATCTGGGCAGGGTGCAGGATACAGCAATTTTGAGTTCATCCATAGTGAATAGTTTGTTTAAAAATTGCAGCATATTAGCAGGGCTTGCAGAGTCTAAGTTGGCGTTTATATATGTGGAGATTGTTTGCATATTAGGGTGTTCCTGTCAAATGTTATTGAGGGACTGGTAATGTTTCTGAAATGCTTCAGCTATCTCTGTTGTATGTACCAATAACTTTGAGAGCCTTTGCTTCAACCTTCTTGATAATAACCTACCACGCCTATTCTCTTGTGTATAATAAAGTTGTTGGATCATTAACATTTTTCTTTTAGTATTGTAGTTTAGAAGTATTTTGAGGTCGGCTCTTAGGTAAATGAACTTGAAGAAATCGGCAGTGGACAGAGTGGCCTTATGTGCGTCCTCTGCTTTTTGTATATTCTCTAATAGTGTCACAAATCTTTAGAGCTTTTTTTAATTAGTTCTACCCTAATCACCTATCTCAGAAAACAAAAATGGGATTCAGTTCCCCCATATGGCAACATCGTGTTAAGCCCACCACTACTCCACAATACCCCAATATCAGTGGGCCCTACACTAATTCCAATGTGGGAGACAAATGAATATTGCTGGTGCTAAATTAACTAAACTAGTCTGTTGTAAGAGCATTGTGAAAATATATGTAACACAAAATTAATGTGATTAAAATACAATTAAAAAAATGTTGTGTAAAAACTAAACTATTAAAGTGATAGTGCTTTAATGTATATTCTCACAATGCATATCATATATCTGTTCTATACAAAATGAAAATTATAATTAAGGTGATATTGCTATCCAAAACCTCCTCAAATTTATACTTTCCTGTGGTTACCTCCAAAGGGGCATCTGAAGCTGGTGGGCAGGGCAGAGAGCGCAACCCAAAAGGATAATGGTCTGAACTCCAAATTTACATAGTAAAAAGGGAATTGGGGCACATGCAGAACATGCATTTATCAGCAATGGTGCTGCCATAGAGTAGTTCATTAGTAAATAGACTTGGCAACTTGGTTCGCTCCAAACTGCAATTCGTCCGATTAGGTGATCACTTTATTCCTGAATTCTGGACTGAACTGTAGCAGAATCATAATTCAAATGAAATGTGCAATGGCCGAAAAAAAAAAAAAAAAGATATAGACTTGAAGCGTAACAGACAAAATATAAACAAAACAAAAATAAAACAAAAACAAACACACAAAGGGGATGCATAAAGAGGGAATGCAGCAGTGCCTATGTAGGGTGATTATAAAATAACACAGGAGAAAGGACTGCGCTATCTATACAATGTAGACTCCTTCTGTATTACCATGGAGATCCTAAAACTAGTAAAAACTGTGAATACTATATGCTGTATTGCATAATATTTATTAAACTTGGAATTATCAAAACAGAATTGAAAAAGAAAATGACAAAAATGACTCTTACAGTTTGTCTTTTAGTTCTCCGACTGTAAATCAGGTTTATGTGCTCGGCGTCCTGCCAGATCCTGACTGATTAAAATGAAAAGAGTGTCCTTTAAAGTCCAGTTTCCAATGCTGTGAAGAGTCTCTTGAATGGCAACCTCGATCAGATGCATTTCACCTACAAAGTCGCTTTTTCAATTATGCAAAGTTTCAGCAACAGTTTCCTTGTATTTAAAGTCCATCCTTTTATCCATTGTTGGTGGTCCTGGTATTTTAGTTGGTTAAACATAGTTCAGAACATTTCTTTTATTCAATCCATTCAAAAAAATTGTTCCACAGTTAAAAGAAATAGACGTATTTTTTTTAATTCTCATGTTTTGCTCTATAATGCACAAAACCCCAAATGGGTTGCCATGGTAAATGGGTTGCTTCTGGTAAATTTACTTGGAGTGTTTACTCTTTAAATCCCTCAAATGAATAAGGGTAGACAACCCTTTTACGCTCCTCCTTAGTGTAGAATTGCTATAGATTGAGAAATAATATGGCAATTAAGTTAATGTGGGTTACCATGGTAACACGATCTATATAGTTACTCATACATTGTTTAATAATTCTTTAAATTGTCCGTTTAAGTCTAACTGAAAAGGGTCATGGGAATATGGAGAAGATCTCTTTATGAAATCCAAATTCATAGAAGGATTTTTCCTTGAAAAGCAAATTTAAATTATTTTTTTATATTTATTATATACTTTTTGGAATACAGTATTTGTTACTCATTGGTTTTTCCTTATTTCAGGAAATCCATGGCAATGCAGAGGGAGTCTATATTGTATAGATAGTGCAATCCTTTCTCCTGTTTTGTTATTTTATGTGAAAGGTAATGGAGGATTTATGATTCTGAATTCTGTTCATGGTGCCAAAAGAGATGATTGATGGGGAAAAAAGATGATTGATGGTTAGGGGACATTCACTAAATGTTGATTTTATTCACAGATCAAGAGAGAAGTGACCAATACGGTGAATAAAGAAGGATCAGTAAAAAAAAGAATCTATAGTTATATATTTAATAGCTATAAATATAGAATGTGCACTGCTCATTCTCTTTTATTTATTTCCCCTGTATTACTTTTTCTCAATTGATCTGTGAAACAAATTGTGGAAAAATGAGCCCATCATTTATTGGCTTATTTTTGTGTCTTTGATTCATCTGATTCATTTGCCCAAATCTTTCTTTGTTAGCAAAATTCAGCTGATCCAAGCCACCATTTGGGTAAAATTTGACCATCTAAAATGTTTTTATTATCGGGCGAAATGGTTTGGCAGAAACACATTTTCACACCATGCACCAGTATTTTAGCAAACCACCCTGTAGTTAACCACAAAGCCAAAACAAATTGAAGAACAAATAATATATATATAACCGTAATGTACTTTTTTCCCATTATATATTTTTACATTAATTATAAATAATTTTCTCCATGTCTACTTTTTTTGTGATTTATCATCCTTTTCTTCCCTCTAATATTTTTGGTACTTTGTCATGTTAGTTACCTTTTCTGCTTTTTGTGTTTCTTGTTATCCCAGTATTTTTTTCCTTCCTCTGTCCCATTTTTACTCTCATCAAATTGTGTTACAGTCATTTGTAATTTTTGTTATTTCTGCCCCTTTTATACCTTATACTTCTCCTGTACAGTGAGCATGTGGTCTGTGTTTGGATTACCATTTTATCTTAGGTTGACTCTAAGGAAATGCGTGAGGCAAAAACCAAGAACATGAGAACTCTGAGAATGATCAAATGCATTGAAGCAAAAAATTAGTTCACAACCACACTGACCGTGTTATTCACTAAGGTCTTGATTTAAGACTTCTCTTGAGACTTGGTTGCCAGAGTGCTCTGATTGGTTGGCTTATACGTGATTTTTTGTACACCCACTTTAGCTGATTAAAAATATATGTAACATTAACAAATTACATTTCTTAGTCCAAACATTGTGTCTGGATGGCACTGATAAAAGGAGGATGCTAGGCTACCCTACTACCATCACTTGCGTCCAATCAAGTACACAGACAGATTGGTAAAAATGACCTTTATTGAAGTGTAAATTCTGAAATATTAATGCACCTGTGGAGCAGTGTCTCTGAGCTCCATGTTTTGTTTGATAAGCCACTTCTAAATAGATGCCCAGAGGCCCTAGGTAAATGAATCACTACACCAAACTGCAATGGTTTTGTTGCATAGAAGCACCCCGTAGAATCTTCTATCACATGGAAGGCATTGAGATTCTTCAGGTTTTAATTATGCCTTGGAGGGCATATACCATTGCACTTATTGTATATTTTGAAATAATAATACATACAAGGCAATCAATCACTAACAATTGTTGCAGCACCACTGTGATTTTTGCAGGGCTGCCATCAGAAATTTTGGGGCCCCTGACAAAGCACAAGGTCTGGGCCCCCCCTCCCCCGCCCCTCCCTCCCGGGCCCGCCCACGCCCTACCTAGTCTGCTGACAATGATGCGGGACTGAATGTGGTGTGTATAGTGGAAGTGAATTAGAATGTGTGTAATGGATGTAGTGTTTGTGTGTATTAGATACTGTTTGTGCAGTGAATGCAGAGTGTGTGTTTGTGTAGCGGATGCAGTGTGTATAGTGAACGCAGAGTGTGTTTGAGTAGTGGATGTAGTGTGTGTACAGTGATGTAGTGTGTGTTTGTGTAGTGGATGTAGTGTTTGTATGTACTAAATGAAATGTGTTTAGTGGATGCAGTGTCTGTAGTGGATGTAGTGTGTGTATTAGACACAGTGTCTGTGTATAGTGAATGCAGAGTGTTTCAATTTGTGGTGGATGTAGTGTGTGTACTGTGAATACAGGATGTTTGTGTAGTGGATGCTGTGTGTACAGTTAATGCAGAGTGTGTGTCAGTATAGTGAATCCAGAGTGTGTGCATAGTTTAGTGAATGCAGAGTGTGTGTTAGTGTGTAATGAATGCAGAGTGTGTGTTAGTGTGTAGTGAATGCAGTGTGTCAGTGTAATGAATGTAGTGTGTGTGTTAGTGCAGTGAATGCAGAGTGTGTGTAAATGTGTAGTGAATGCAGAGTGTGTTAATGTGTAGTGAATGCAGAGTGTGTTAATGTGTAGTGCATGCAGAGTGTGTTAATGTGTAGTGAATGCAGAGTGTGTGTTAATGTGTAGTGAATGCAGAGTGTGTGTTAATGTGTAGTGAATGCAGAGTGTGTGTTAATGTGTAGGGAATGCAGAGTGTGTGTTAATGTGTAGGGAATGCAGAATGTGTGTTAATGTGTAGGGAATGCAGAGTGTGTGTTAATGTGTAGTGAATGCAGAGGGTGTGTTAGTGTGTAGCGGATGCAGAGTGTGTGTTAGTGTAGTGAATGCAGAGTGTTAATGTGTAGTGAATGCAGAGAGTGTTTGAGTAGTGGATGTAGTGTGTGTACAGTGATGTAGTGTGTGTTTGTGTAGTGAATGTAGTGTTTGTATGTACTAGATTAAATGTGTTTAGTGGATGCAGTGTCTGTAGTGGATGTAGTGTGTGTATTAGACACAGTGTCTGTGTATAGTGAATGCAGAGTGTTTCAATTTGTGGTGGATGTAGTGTGTGTACTGTGAATACAGGATGTTTGTGTAGTGGATGTTGTGTGCACAGTTGATGCAGAGTGTATGTTAGTGTAGTGAATGCAGAGTGTGTGCATAGTTTAGTGAATGCAGAGTGTGTGTTAGTGTGTAATAAATGCAGAGTGTGTGTTAGGGTGTAGTGAATGCAGAGTGTGTCATTGTAATGAATGTAGTGTGTGTGTAAATTTGTAGTGAATGCAGAGAGTGTGTTAATGTGTAGTGAATGCAGAGAGTGTGTTAATGCGTAGTGAATGCAGAGAGTGTGTTAGTGTAGTGAATGCAGAAAGTGTGTTAGTGTAGTGAATGCACAGAGTGTGTTAATGTGTAGTGAATACAGAGAGTGTGTTAGTGTGTAGCGGATGCAGAGTGTGTGTTAGTGTAGTGAATGCAGAGTGTGTTAATGTGTAGCGAATGCAGAGAGTGTGTTAGTGTAGTGAATGCAGAAAGTGTTTTAGTGTAGTGAATGCAGAGAGTGTGTTAATGTGTAGTGAATGCAGAGAGTGTGTTAGTGTGTAGCGGATGCAGAGTTTGTGTTAGTGTAGTGAATGCAGAGAGTGTGTTAGTGTGTAGCGAATGCAGAGTGTGTGTTAGTGTAGTGAATGCAGAGTGTTAATGTGTAGTGAATGCAGAGAGTGTGTTAGTGTGTAGCGGATGCAGAGTGTGTGTTAGTGTAGTGAATACAGAGTGTGTTAATGTGTAGCGAATGCAGAGTGTGTGTCAGTATAGTGGATGCAGTGAGTGTGTTAGTGTGTAGTGTATGCAGAGTGCATGTTGTATTAGTGAATGCAGTGTGTGTATTGTATTAGTGTATGCAGTGTGTTTGTTGTGTTAGTGTATGCAGTATGTATGTTGTGTTAGTGTATGCAGTATGTATGTTGTGTTAGTGTATGCAGTGTGTGTGTTAGTGTATGCAGTGTGTGTTGTATTAGTGTATGCAGTGTGTGTTGTGTCAGTGTATGCAGAGTGTGTTGTGTCAGTGTATGCAGAGTGTGTTGTGTTGGTGTATGCAGAGTGTGTTGGTGTATGCATAGTGTGTTGTGTTGGTGTATGCATAGTGTTTTGTGTCAGTGTATGCAGAGTGTGTGTTGTGTTAGTGCATGCAGTGTGTGTTGTGTTAGTGCATGCAGTGTGTGTTGTGTTAGTCTATGCAGAATGTGTTGTGTCAGTGTATGCAGAGTGTGTGTGTTGTGTTAGTGTATGTAGTGTGTGTGTGTTGTGTTATTGTATATAGTGTGTGTGTGTGTGTGTGTTGTGTCAGTGTATGCATTGTGTGTGTTGTGTCAGTGTATGCAGTGTGTGTGTGTGTGTTGTGTCAGTGTATGCAATGTGTGTGTGTGTGTGTTGTGTCAGTGTATGCAATGTGTGTGTGTTGTGTCAGTGTATGTAGTGTGTGTGTGCTGTGTCAGTGTATGTAGTGTGTGTGTGTGTGTTGTGTCAGTGTATGCAGTGTGTGTGCTGTGTCAGTGTATGTAGTGTGTGTGTGTGTTGTCAGTGTATGCAGTGTGTGTGTGTTGTGTCAGTGTATGCAGTGTGTGTGTGTGTGTGTGTTGTGTCAGTGTATGCAGTGTGTGTGTGTGTGTGTTGTGTCAGTGTATGCAGTGTGTGTGTGTGTTGTGTCAGTGTATGCAGTGTGTGTGTGTTGTGTCAGTGTATGCAGTGTGTGTGTGTGTGTTGTGTCAGTGTATGCATGTGTGTGTTGTGTCAGTGTATGCAGTGTGTGTGTGTGTGTGTTGTGTCAGTGTATGCAGTGTGTGTGTGTTGTGTCAGTGTATGCAGTATGTGTGTGTGTTGTGTCAGTGTGTGTGTGTGTGTGTGTGTGTTGTGTCAGTGTATGCAGTGTGTGTGTGTGTGTTGTGTCAGTGTATGCAGTGTGTGTGTGTGTTGTGTCAGTGTATGCAGTATGTGTGTGTGTTGTGTCAGTGTATGCAGTATGTGTGTGTGTTGTGTCAGTGTGTGTGTGTGTGTGTGTGTTGTGTCAGTGTGTGTGTGTGTGTGTGTGTTGTGTCAGTGTATGCAGTGTGTGTGTGTGTGTTGTGTCAGTGTATGCAGTGTGTGTGTGTGTTGTGTCAGTGTATGCAGTATGTGTGTGTGTTGTGTCAGTGTGTGTGTGTGTGTGTGTGTTGTGTCAGTGTATGCAGTGTGTGTGTGTGTGTGTGTTGTGTCAGTGTATGCAGTGTGTGTGTTGTGTCAGTGTATGCAGTGTGTGTGTGTGTGTGTGTGTGTGTTGTGTCAGTGTATGCAGTGTGTGTGTGTGTGTGTTGTGTCAGTGTATGCAGTGTGTGTGTGTGTGTTGTGTCAGTGTATGCAGTGTGTGTGTGTGTGTGTGTGTTGTGTCAGTGTATGCAGTGTGTGTGTGTGTGTGTGTGTGTGTGTTGTGTCAGTGTATGCAGTGTGTGTGTGTGTGTTGTGTCAGTGTATGCAGTGTGTGTGTGTGTGTGTGTGTTGTGTCAGTGTATGCAGTGTGTGTGTGTGTGTGTTGTGTCAGTGTATGCAGTGTGTGTGTGTGTGTGTTGTGTCAGTGTATGCAGTGTGTGTGTGTGTGTGTTGTGTCAGTGTATGCAGTGTGTGTGTGTGTGTGTGTTGTGTCAGTGTATGCAGTGTGTGTGTGTGTGTGTGTGTGTTGTGTCAGTGTATGCAGTGTGTGTGTGTGTGTTGTGTCAGTGTATGCAGTGTGTGTGTGTGTGTGTGTGTGTGTGTGTGTTGTGTCAGTGTATGCAGTGTGTGTGTGTGTGTGTGTGTGTTGTGTCAGTGTATGCAGTGTGTGTGTGTGTAAATGTGCTGGGGTGTGGGGGAGGGGGGGGGCATTTTAACATAATAAAAAAAAAAAAATTAAATTGTTTCTCCCCCCTCCCTGCTTACCTGTGTCTAGGGAGGGGGGAGATTCCATCCCTGGTGGTCCGGTGGCATGGTGGGCCCCCCGGCTTCCCAGTTACCGCAGAGGGGGCCCAGGCAGCACACAGCCTCCTCTCTCCTCCAATAACTCTCGCGAGACCCGCGGAGCGTTGCCATGGCAACCGGGTCTCGCGAGAGTTATTAGCAGAAACGAGAAGAAGTGAAGCTGTGTGCTGCCTGGGCCCCCTCTGCGGTAACTGGGAAGCCGGGGGCCCGGGGCTGCACACATAGATAGCGATATTCGCTATCTATGTGTGCAGAGAGGGAAAGTGGGGCCCAGGACTGCCAGAGCAGTCCGGGCCCCCCAGGGCCGCCGGGCCCGTGACAACTGTCACGGTTGTCACCCCCTGATGGCGGCCCTGGATTTTTGTTAAAATAATGTAGATGCATTAAGGAAATTAATAGTTGTAAGAACATTGTTATACAACTTAAAGGAAAACACCAGTGCCAGGAAAACAATCAGTTTTTTTCTGGCACTGCAGGTTCCCTCTCCCTCCCACACCCCAATCCCCAGTTGCTGAAGGGTTCATATGTTCACAAACACAAGTCCATATTATGAAAAACGGATATAATATGCAGGTTAACAATATATCACATATATATTAGAGAGCAATAGAAACAACATTGAGAAAGCCTCTAATAAGAAAAACATAAGATGAATAAAGCAAAATAAAATAAATAACATTACCCAAAAGAAGGTATATATATAAATAAAATAACATTAAATAAAATTACACATAAAAATAAATACAAATATGAATGAAAATAAACACAAAAATAAAAATAAAATAAAATGAAAATAAAAATCAAAAATAAAATGAAAATGAAAATAAATATACAGATAAAAAAAATAAAAAATAAAAAATAAAAATAGAAAAATAAATAAAAATAGAAATAAAAATAAAATAAAAATAAATAAACATAAAAATAATGTCTTGCTTTGTGCATAAGGTAGATCCCACTGGTGCTGCGATTCGTTGCTGCGGATCGGTTGGCGGCTGTCTAGGAGGGCGGAGTAAGCTGTGTGGTCTTGGGACTCGTTGTTGCAGCCGGTGCTTGAGCTTAAGCCAGAATTCGGCGAAAATTCGATCCAGGTTGGACCCGGGTTCTTGTTGGGCCTCGTGCTTGCTGGTAGGCAGCATGGTTTCCGCCATTTTAGGTAGGCCTCTCATTTCTCCGGCCATCCTCTCATGCATTTCCGCTTTGTCTGGGGAGACCCCCAGGGGTTGACCGGGATCACCCCCACCGGTCCGAGGGGGGGGTTGCGGATGCCTGCTTATGGCAGTTGGTCTCCGGATTGCTCCAGGCTGGGAGGTCGGCCGCCTCTCCCGCCCGGCACACGCTAGGCCGCATGCCCTCGCGGGTACAATCTGTTGTCTGTCGTCAACTCATGAGCCGCTTTACCGGTACATAGTGGGGACTTGGCTTTAGTAAGTCGCTTGGGGTCTCGTGCTGTATTTTAGGGCGGTCAAGACGTGTGTAAATGAAAATAGGAAGTAGGAATGCAAAACAAGAGATGAACACTTCTAAGGTGCAAATATAAAAAAAATATATACAACCTTATTGTGGCGACACCAGCTTCGCCACTGTGAACTGGAGAGGCCTGGCTGCTGGCCTCCTGCCCGCTGACTATGGCCCCTGGACGTGTTGCACTTTAGAAACTATATTTGGGCAGGTAATAATTTGTATTGCTGCTGCTGGCCCTTTAAAAGCAGCGATGGACATATTGGAACTTTTGGGACTACTGTACCTTTAAGACTGTGGAGCGTAGTACAGTAATCCTGCCTTTAATACTTTAATGTCATGTATGTATTGTTGTATGCAGTTACCTGGGTTATATATATGTACAGCATTCACCTGATTGTTCGGTAGAATCACTCCATTCATTATATTGAGTGAAACTACTGAACAACCAGACCACCCAGGAATAAGTGTGCCTCCAATTACAGTTTGCAACAATGTTGCAAACAGGTAATTGGCAATCAGTGTAATGTATGCTTTGTCCTCTGGGTGGCCGCCATTCGGGAAACAAACACGTGGCGGCGGCCATCTTAAACTACCGAACAGCGGTGTTTTGCCGTCGAGTGTCTGGAACTAAAATCGGACACTTGACTAGGCAAACACCGCTGTGACCTCCATACTTCCAGAAATTCGTATGGAAACTACCGAATGACCCGCCGTTCGGTAGAAAGAACCCCACAAACAAGGGAATTCATTCAAACCCTCTCCAGGCTCTATAACACAGGCAATTCGTCTGTTTCATTCACTTGTTTGTAACCGACCGCAGGGCCAAAATGCATGGAACTGTTTTCGGATACTTTACCCATGCGGTCGGTCAATACTTTAAAGTCCCATAACTCCCGAACCGTTTATCCGAATGGGCTGATTCTTGCATATGTTGTCCCCCTGAATAAGGGCTATCAGGGGATACCTGTTTTGGAGGTGTAGCCTATGTATTTGGGGTACATCCAGGAATTGGGGAAAAAGGTGTACGGTATAATTGTGTTAAGTGTTAATCTAAGGGGAGGAAATGTGTGGGAGGTACATCCATGTGATTGGTTAATTTCATCCTCCCCCTGGGAGTGTCCTGTATGTACTTGTTTGTAATAAAAGCCAGACTGGGTGTCCCAGTCTTGAGTCTTGCTTAACCCTCAAAGCGATGTGTCGTCTCGGTCTTTGGGGGAATGGGATTGTATGCTGACTGCCAAGAGTGTAAGCCGATGTCTGCTTTTCTTGTTCAGCTGTTCCAGTGTTCGTGTGGTTCCAGTCGGGAGAATGGTGTTTGCAGTAGCTGCCTGTGCATCTGGAAAGGGGATTATCGCCTAAACTGGGTTTTATCCTCTTGTAAGTGAAACGGTCCGTTACAATTGGTGGCAAGCGGCGGGATCGTTCCTACAACCAGAGGGACAGCTACAGACAACACCATTTCTGGATTACAAATTGAGGGCAACGCTAGTATCCGTACAGCGACCCTATCTACAAAGGAACTCAGAAAATGGAGAGGAGGCTTCGGGATGTAATGTCCAGTTACGTAAGCCTGTGGGCTGGAGTAGTCCCAGAGGAGGACATGATGAGGTACAGAGATATGGCCAGAGCCAGATTGTGGGACGAAGCCCTAGAAGAAGTACAGTATTCACGAGGGGATCGGCGCCGCAGCAGAAGGCAGCGAATTCTGGCTAGAATGGCAGAGCGGATGCCCCTCCTGAGAAAACAGACCACAGAAAAGTGGGTGACTAGACTCGAGATTCTAGTATACGCAGAACTGACGCTCGACAACGCGTACCAGGCGCTACAGTGGTACGCGGCTCAGTGTGTCCCCAGGATGGCAGAGTATGAGTTCCCAGAAGGCGGAGAATACACTGGCCCCGGTCTATTATGGGATAATAGTGGTGACGGGGACTTTGGGGAAGATGCCGACTATCGCTTTTGGGACCTGTACGGCATCCGGGAGAACATGCTGGGTCTCTTTGGCGCTGTGGACCTCGAGGCAGACCTACGATATTTGGTCACCAAGGAATGGAACCTGGAGGGGGATTACCTGCGACTCATCAATGAGGCCTGGGAAGAGACAACCGGTCCTCCCGCCCAACAGCAACCAGCAGTACCCGAGGTAGCAGAGTTCCTAGACTGGTCCTGTGAGCAACCCCAGGGAGATGAAGGTGTCGTCCTTCCTCCCCAGCGGCAGGCTGAGTTACAGGGGGCAGAGGTTGTTGTTCCTGCCCCCCAGCAGCAAAGTGATGTGCCGGGAGGGCAGTGTGAAGTGAAGGGAGAGGAGAGCAGCGTCCTCCCTCCCCAGCGGCAGTGTGTACCCCAGGGAGATGAAGGTGTCGTCCTTCCTCCCCAGTGGCAGCGTACACCCCAGGGAGATGAAGGTGTCGTCCTTCCTCCCCAGCGGCAGGCTGAATTACAGGGGGCAGAGGTTGTTGTTCCTGCCCCCCAGCAGCAAAGTGATGTGCCAGGAAGGCAGTGTGAAGTAAAGGGAGAGGAGAGCCGTGTCCTCCCTCCCCAGCGGCAGGGTGTGTCTCAGGGAGCAGAAGGTGCAATCCTTCCTCCCCAGCGGCAGTGTGTACCCCAGGGAGCTGATGGTGTCGTCCTTCCTCCCCAGCGGCAGTGTGTACCCCAGGGAGCAGAAGGTGCCATCCTTTCTCCCCAGCGGCAGTTTGCCATCCAGAGAGAGGAACTTGTTACACCCTCTCTCCCACGGCAACCTAACCCACCAAGGGGAGATGTTAAGCCCCACAACTGTGCAGATGGGACCGTAGTCTCTGCACTTACAGCACAAGGCATAGGGACGGTCGGTCCTGTTCCCCAGCCTCAGTGTGATGGATCCAAAGGGGAGACAGTCAGTCTCCCCCTCCAGCAGTCGAGCTGTGCACCTAAAGGGGAGACAGCCAGTCTCCAGCAACCAGACGCCCACCAGACTACTCCCGTGGTAGTGCTGGCAACAGGACAGAGTACCGCTGGTCTCTGCCCACTCAGCAACCCACCAAGGCAGCCTACCCGTCTCCCACCCAGCAGTGGTGAAACACCAGAACTTGGACAAAATCCTTCCTCACCCAGATGTAGTAACCGGTTAGTGTGGGTGGGCTGCTCTGTTATTTCTGTTTTGTGGGTGGGTTGCTGGACTAACCAGGGCACTGACCGACAGAAAGTCAGGTACCCTGTTAGTCTAATTGGCAAAGGGGAGAAATGTGGCGAAACCAGCTTCGCCACTGTGAACTGGAGAGGCCTGGCTGCTGGCCTCCTGCCCGCTGACTATGGCCCCTGGACGTGTTGCACTTTAGAAACTATATTTGGGCAGGTAATAATTTGTATTGCTGCTGCTGGCCCTTTAAAAGCAGCGATGGACATATTGGAACTTTTGGGACTACTGTACCTTTAAGACTGTGGAGCGTAGTACAGTAATCCTGCCTTTAATACTTTAATGTCATGTATGTATTGTTGTATGCAGTTACCTGGGTTATATATATGTACAGCATTCACCTGATTGTTCGGTAGAATCACTCCATTCATTATATTGAGTGAAACTACCGAACAACCAGACCACCCAGGAATAAGTGTGCCTCCAATTACAGTTTGCAACAATGTTGCAAACAGGTAATTGGCAATCAGTGTAATGTATGCTTTGTCCTCTGGGTGGCCGCCATTCGGGAAACAAACACGTGGCGGCGGCCATCTTAAACTACCGAACAGCGGTGTTTTGCCGTCGAGTGTCTGGAACTAAAATCGGACACTTGACTAGGCAAACACCGCTGAGACCTCCATACTTCCAGAAATTCGTATGGAAACTACCGAATGACCCGCCGTTCGGTAGAAAGAACCCCACAAACAAGGGAATTCATTCAAACCCTCTCCAGGCTCTATAACACAGGCAATTCGTCTGTTTCATTCACTTGTTTGTGACCGACCGCAGGGCCAAAATGCATGGAACTGTTTTCGGATACTTTACCCATGCGGTCGGTCAATACTTTAAAGTCCCATAACTCCCGAACCGTTTATCTGAATGGGCTGATTCTTGCATATGTTGTCCCCCTGAATAAGGGCTATCAGGGGATACCTGTTTTGGAGGTGTAGCCTATGTATTTGGGGTACATCCAGGAATTGGGGAAAAAGGTGTACGGTATAATTGTGTTAAGTGTTAATCTAAGGGGAGGAAATGTGTGGGAGGTACATCCATGTGATTGGTTAATTTCATCCTCCCCCTAGGAGTGTCCTGTATGTACTTGTTTGTAATAAAAGCCAGACTGGGTGTCCCAGTCTTGAGTCTTGCTTAACCCTCAAAGCGATGTGTCGTCTCGGTCTTTGGGGGAATGGGATTGTATGCTGACTGCCAAGAGTGTAAGCCGATGTCTGCTTTTCTTGTTCAGCTGTTCCAGTGTTCGTGTGGTTCCAGTCGGGAGAATGGTGTTTGCAGTAGCTGCCTGTGCATCTGGAAAGGGGATTATCGCCTAAACTGGGTTTTATCCTCTTGTAAGTGAAACGGTCCGTTACACTTATAATAATGAAGTGGGCGATATCTATATAAGAATAAATAAATCGCACATAGTGTAATACAGAACAACAATATTAAGACACGCAGGGTGATTATATGGAACTCACAAGATAACAGTGAAAATCAGGCCCATCATCCTCAGTCCGAAGGAATCTTCAGAATGTATGGAGCAAAACTCTTCTTTTGGACTTGGAAATTAAAAGAAACCAAATGATAAAAATATCCCTGAGGAAGTCACCTAGACGAAACGCGTCGGATTACATCACTTGGGGGACTTACTTTTGATGCTGTTGATACCACCTTAGAGTGGATTACATGCTGTTTTAATTGGATCCTTTTGTAAGTGCATTTGTATAATAAATCTTTTCTAATTCAATTTCTATCTGTACTATCATTTGGTTTCTTTTAATTTCCAAGTCCAAAAGAAGAGTTTTGCTCCATACATTCTGAAGATTCCTTCGGACTGAGGATGATGGGCCTGATTTTCACTGTTATCCTGTGAGTTCCATATAATCACCCTGCGTGTCTTAATATTGTTGTTCTGTATTACACTATGTGCGATTTATTTATTCTTATATAGATATCGCCCACTTCGTTATTATAAGGTTGTATATATTTTTTTTATATTTGCACCTTAGAAGTGTTCATCTCTTGTTTTGCATTCCTACTTCCTATTTTCATTTACATTACTGTTTTGGTGTTTGTAGAGGGCACACTATTTAGTAGGTTTGCTGTTTGCTGGTCTTTAGTGGTTGGGTATCTTTTTTGCCTTATCTGGTCAAGACGTGTGCTTTTAGCCATTTTGGCCAGGTTTAGTAGGGAGCTCCAGCTATACACGTCTGTCCACCATGACAGTCAGGCTCCGCCCCCCTTTTCACAATTTATTTTTACTCAATAATTGTCAGATCACATTAACATTACAGCAATTTAATACGTTCACAGAATAATGAATACCTGACTTCTGGAACATGGGTGTATATTACATTTTAAAGTAAGTTGTTTAATGCCCCTTTGTCATTCCAAGGGTTGTCACATTACTCTTAGTTCATAATGTTCTTGCAGCTTCACTATTTCTCCTTGCCTCTAGGCATGACATAAACATGAAATTTGTTCATAGCATAACTTATCAAATATATCTTTCCAATGCCTGATGTAGATACAGATTAGTAACAGAAACAGAATGAACAAGTCAGTGACAGCACTACATAAGCACGTGTATCATGAATGCTGTAATTTCACAGAGAACGAGATGTTATTTGTGTTGCCTCAGTTATGCATACCATCCTTTCACTTTAGAAGAGATGCAGAGAATGGTGTAATTAAAACATTATGCCCATGGTTCAGCTGCACATAAAGGTCCAATCTAGTCTGAAAAACAATACATTTGGGAGTCGTATCACAGCCAACTCATTGTTACCAGCACATTTAAGTCACTCATGGAAGAAACAAAAAAACAAAAAAATATCTTAAAGATGCCAGGGCACGTTCTTCACCATTTGTCACTTTCTGACAGTGTTACAGTTAAAACCAAGACTGTAACAAGCCCCTTGGGTTCAGAAAATGACCATTTCTCCTATTTCTGAAGGCTTTTAACTGTTTTTATCATCTAAGCCATGAAAATTCTGTAATATGTATACAGCATAATTACATCCTACTCTCATTTAAGCACTCGCCGGACAGTGTTATTCTTACTAGGTAATATTTATAGGTCAAATCATTCCAGAGAGATCAGAAATCCCTCCTATTTCTGTCTTCTCCATGTAAATTATGCAAATTGTCATCCCCTTCCCCATCAATTTTTTGTACTTCTATGTTATATCTTACTTTTCCCATTGCTATCATATTGTGCTCTACCTCTCAACTTGCATTTTTCCTACTCTAGCAATGTTTTTTCTTCCTGCTGTCTCTTTTTTTTTTCCAGCTCAATGCGAAAACATGGAGTCTCACCACCTTCACCCCCTTCTGTTTATTTTGTATTTGTGATATTTTCCCCTCTGCATTTTGTGATGTTTTTTGTCGTATATGAATTTTCTCTCCTATAATATTGTTTGGTACTTTGCTACATTAGTGACTCTTTCTGCTTTTTGTGTTTCTTGTTACCCCAGTATTTTTTTCCTTCCCCTGTACCTTATGCACCCTCATCTAATTTCCATACACTTCTCTGTAATTTTTGTGATTCCTGACCTTACTCTTCATGCTTTTTTTCCGAATGTGTTTTATTTATAGTGTGTAGCTCATACCCCCTAGGCAGAGTGAGCACCTGGTTCATGTTTAGATTACCCTTTGAACGTAGGTTGACATGCTTTGAAGCAAAAACAGAGAACACTGAGAATAGACAGATGCATTAAGCAAAAAACAAGAACATGAGAACATGACTTCTCTTAAAACTTGGCTGACAGGGAGCTCTGATTGGTTGACTTACAAGTCAACCAATCAGGGCGCTCTTACTTATATTTCACAGGATGGGAAATATTTCAATGCAATAGCTGGTCTAGCATGGGAAAGTCTTTATAAGGCTTTCCCCATTATGCGAGCTATAGGTAGGGTTATTTATTTTAAGTGGGGGTGGCTAGAGGCACCTCGCAGAAAGAGGGGGTACCTCTATTTGGGGGGCTTGATGATAGCATTTTTTTTTGTTGAAATTTGTAGTTTATTCGGTTTTCAACATAATGGGGTGGGGGGGGTAGGGTACAGAAGAGAAGGGGTTTAGGGGGAGGGGAGGAGGGGATCAAACAGTCACAGTACAGAATTGCGTTACATTCCCATATAGTTACACAATTCATTCCTTTGCATACACATACTAAAGTTTTTTAACATACCCATATCAAAGGTTTTTTAACATACACATATTAAAGGTTTGTGAGTCGCTTTCCTCCCTTGTGTGTTCTATACCTGTTTAGCCCGCGGTGGCGGGAAGTAGGTGGGGGGGGGGTGTCTATGTTGCTACGGGGCTGGTGGCCCTATGAGGACCAAGTTGTCCTTTCTCCAGGTACTCCACATCTTCCACGCCCCCGTATGACACTGTGTACATGTATGTATTGCATTGTAGTGCGTTTCGTATACCAATTGCACGTCTATGTCTGCATAAGGTGTTGGGTATTGGGGGCCTTGGTGGATTTCCAGGATATCGCTATTAGTTTCTGTGCAGTTAGTAGGATATGGTATATCAATTTCCTCGCCTTAGCAGGCAAGTCAGTGGAGATGTCGAGTAATAGGAAGGTCAAGGGGTCAAATGGTATGTCGGCTCTGGTGGCCCTAGTTATAATTTGGTGTACCTTTCTCCAGAACCCCACCAATTTTTGGCATCCCCACCAGGTGTGTAGCACCGAACCCAAGTCCTGCGTGCATCTCCAGCAAGTCGGAGGTGTGTGTGGATACAACTTATGTAGGCGAGTTGGTACCATATACCACCTATACAGTGTTTTTTTGTATTGTTCTATGAGTGGGGATGATAGCATTTTTAATTATTTAGAGCACCACTTGTCCGCCATAGGAAGGGGCGTTGAGGGGCACTTAGTCTTCACCCCCGAATATTATTATTAGGGCCCATTATAATACTATAAGTAGGCACACCACACCCCCCAGTAATCTGTCAAGCCTCCATTGTTTTTTTTTTTTAAATGACCCCAAAGCCATGCCCATTGGTGGGGAATAGGGGGATGCTAGGTCCTACCTCTGTTATTTCACGGGCCCAATCTCTAATTGCAGACTATTTGCTAGTTTTAAATATTTAGCAAATACAGCGAGGGAACAAAAGTATTTGATCCGCTGCTGATTTTGAACGTTTGCCCACTGATAAAGAAATTATCAGTCTTTCATTTTAATGGTAGGTGTATTTTAACAGTGAGAGACAGAATAAAAAAAAAACCCTGAAAAAAACCCGCATATCAAAAAAAGTTAAACATTGATTTGCATGTTAATGACTTAAATAAGTTTTTGATCCCTTATTAGTCAGCAAGATTTCAGGCTTCCAGGTGTTAAAGGGAGTGCTCTTAATCTCAGCTCGTTATCTAAATAAAATGCACCTGTCCACAGAAGCAATCAATCAGATACCAAACTCTCCACCATGGCCAAGACCAAAGAGTTGTCCAAGGATGTCAGGGACAGAATTGTAGACCTACACCAGTCTGGAATGGGCTACAAGACCACCGCCAAGCAGCTTGGTGAAAAGATGACAACAGCTGGTGTGATTATTCACAAATGGAAGGAACACACCTCATGGAGTTTCAATGATCATGAGAACAGTGAGGAATCAGTCCAGAACAACACAGGAGGATCTTGTTAATGATCTCAAGGCAGCTGGGACCATAGTCTCCAAGAAAACAATTGATAACACACTATGCCATGAAGGACTGAAATTCTGCAGTTCCCGCAAGGTCCACCTGCTCAAGAAAGCACATGTACAGGCCCGTCTGAAGTTTGCCAATGAATATCTGAATGTTTTAGAGGAGAAATGGGTGGAAGTGTTGTGGTCAGATGAGACCAAAACCAAGCTCTTTGGAACTAACTCAACTCGCTGTGTTTGGAGGCGGAGGAATGCTGCTTATGACCCCAAGAACACCATCCCCACCGTCAAACATGGAGGTGGAAACATTATGCTTTTGGCGTGTTTTCCTGCTGGGGGAACAGGACAACTGCACCACATCAAAGGGATGATGGGCGGGGCCATGTACAATCAAATCGTAGGTGAGAACTTCCTTCCCTCAGCTAGGGCATTAAAAATTGGTCGTGGATGGGTATTTCAGCATGACAATGACCCAAAACACACAGCCAAGTCAACAAAGGAGTGGCTCAGGAAGTGTCACGTATTCATTCGCTTATAAAAATGTGGTTAATGGCATTTACTGTCCACACAGGAAAAGTTGTGCCGAACAGCAACCAAATCCACAGAAGGGTTAATGCTGAGCAGCAGTTATGCAAATGGTAACATGGTAACTGCCTTTGGGGTCAAAGGCCGTTTACAGCCTATCAGATCTAGAGGAGGGGTATTTAGGCCCAGTTCTCATCCTGCTCAGTGCCCTGTCTTGGTTTCCCTTATGGTTGTCCAAGAGCGCTTTATTGATTCTGGTTATTCTGATCATTTGACTTTGGCATTGTTTTTGACTTCCCTGTTTTCTGGCATCCCTGACTCCTTGCTTTTCCTTATCGTTGTGTCTCTTTCTGTATCCCTTGACCTAGGCTATTCCTGACTATTCTTTGGTACGTTAAGTCCGGCCATTCTAAGGTCCGGTATACGTTACCTCTCAGTCCTCTGTGTTACACAATTCTACATGCTGGATCATTCTGTAATCCTGACAGAAAGAAGCACATTAAGGTCCTGGAGTGGCCTAGCCATCTCTCAGACAAGTAGTGAAATAGGACTTCTCTTTACTTCAGCACACACACATAATGACATAACACAAGAGACACTAACACAAACAGAACAAGTGCATAACTTCACTATGCTGCCATCTACTGGAAACTGGACTGAATAACACCCCAATACACAACACTCCTCCCCCTAGACCTCAAAGTCTTTGAGAACTGGGAGGGTGAATATTTCTTCTTGGGCGCCCCAAAACCAAGTTTGTAACTGCTTCACCTGGGCCTTTAATTGTGCCTATCCCTTCTTCCTGTGCTCTGTCAGATGGCATCACAGAAAACCCGGTATGACTGGGACCGGCAGCAGGCACAATCTCATCACTCCGTTCCCGGATCTGATCGACATGCCTACGTAATATTCTACCATCAGGAATATGTACTTTGTATGACAAAGTTCCTGTGGCCATGAGTACTTTTGCAGGTATCCATTTAGGCCCACAAACATAGTTCCTGACATAGACAGCACTGTCAGGTGCAAATATCCTCACAGTAGAAACATTATAGTTCTTATTGAATTGCAATTCTTGCTTCTCTTGTAACTCAGATGTCAAATCAGGATGTAAACGATCCAGACAAATTTTAAGAGGCCGGTTCATAAGGAGCTCTGCTGGACTACTACTAGTACTTGAGCATGGTGTCACATGTTGCTGCAGAAGGAAATTTGCAAGTATATGAATCCAATCTCCTTCAATAATTCTCTTTAATGAGTCTTTGGTGGTCTGAACCATACGCTCAGCTTGACCATTTGATGATGGGTGAAATGGTGCAAACATGTCGAATAAGATTGCTTGCCATGAAAATTTGGAATTCTTATGAGGTAAATTGTGTTCTATTATCAGACACAAGTAATAGTAAACCTCCACCCATACAAACAGTCATGAAACGTTTTTTACACCGGACGCAATAGCTAAAGCCTCCTTGTCAATTTGGGCGCAATTCCTCTCTGTAGTAGATAAAGTCTGTGAATAAAACGCAGTAGGAGCCTCAACCCCATTTCTCAAAGTATGGCTCAATACATCGCCTATGCCATATGGAGAATTATCGCAGGTGAGGTTGAGCGGTTTCTCCAAATCATAGTGTTCAAGTACACTGTCAGAAGACAACTGTTTTTTTTGTAGTGCTGAAAGCGGTAGTATAAATGTCAGTCCACCTCCATGGAGCATCTTTATCTAGTAGACGATGCAGAGGTTCAGTAACAGTGGCTTTATCAGGCAGGAAAGAATGGTAAAAATTAAGCAACCCTAGGAAAGCTTGTAGTTTTTTTTTGTTTGTTGGAACCGGAGCTCTGTGGATATCTTGAACCTTAGAATCAGTTGGATGAATACCATGTGCGTCAACTCTGTAACCAAGGAAATCCACACTGCTTACACCAAAAAAAAAAACACTTTTCCTTTTTTAAGATTTAGACCAGCATCAAGAAAATGTTGCAAAACAAGTTGTAACTGTGCAGCCAATGACTGTATATAATCTGCTCCAATAAGAATGTCATCAAAATAAGGCACTACACCTGGAAGTCCAGGTAAGAGGTCCTCCATTAAATTCTGGAATAAGCCAGGAGCAATGGAAACTCCAAAATGCAAACGTCTTGCTCAGAAAGCTCCTTTGTGTGTTATTATCGTTTGTACATCAGCAGTCTCAACATCCACCGGTAACTGCTGGTAGGCTTGAGCCATATCCAACTTGGCAAATACTTTTCCTTTTGCCAAAGTAGTAAGAATTTGATTAACAGCTGGAATTTGATAGGGATGCTTTTGCAATGCTTTGTTGATTGTACATTTGTAGTCAGAACATATTCTGACATCCCCATTTGGTTTCATCATCGGAACTATGGGTGTTACGGGTTCAAGTATACCTTGTTCCACAAGACGTGGAATCTCAGCATCTATTTTTGGTCTGAGAGCTAATGCAATTCTGCGAGGCTTCATATGAATTGGGGGTACTGTTGAATCTAATTTAAAAGAAACAGGAGGCCTTTTAAAAACAATACAATAAAATGAGTGCACAATGTGGGGGTGATTAGGGACTAATGCTCAAACACCTAAAAAGTGGTATCCCCTACACCACTTAACAATACATAGCATACATACATACAAAGGCGGAGCTCAATGCAGCAAATATTCTGAAAAGTAAAACAATGCAGCAAAATAGTGTAACACAGTATATGAAAATTTCCAATATAAGAATGTAGTAATATTACTCACAAGCCTAGAGTCATACCGTCATATGACTCAGGTTGTATACGCCTTTGGACCATTCAAGGTTGTCCAAACCCCTTCTGTATAAGGTGCTTTCTTTAAAGTGCTGTGATTTTTCCTTCCAAGTGCTTTGGGTTCCTCCTTTCCCTTTTTGGCCGGTTGCAAATAATAGATACACCAGGTCCAGGGTAGTGAATCCAATAAAGTGCTTTATTCATTTAAAAAAATCAAAAAGTATAAAAGAAATATATCTGTGCCAGATGTGTACCTGGATAGACTAAATAGTCAATGTCAATTGTCCAAAACGCGTTTCGCCTTGTTAAAAGGCTTCCTCAGTTGGCTGTTCTGTCTCTTCCTCTCTCCTTCTGTTTTTAAATCGCCCGCTTCAGATTGTTGGTCCTTGTACTTCCGTTTCCGGTTTCTCGTTAAAAAGGTCTAGAAGCAGTGCAATATTTTTTAAAGAAAAATAATTTTAAAGAAGAACAAATTTTATTAATTTTAGAAGGCATCCATTTAATTTTAACCAATAATTTTTTTTGGTTCAACGAGACCTTTTACCTACAGATTAGGGGAACGGCGATGGGCACCATGTTCGCCCCAAGTTATGCCAACTTGTTTATGGCTTATTGGGAGGAACAATTTGTATACCAAGGGCACCAACGGGGGGCGAGCTTGGTGTGCTATCGCCGTTTTATAGATGATATATTTTTTATCTGGACAGGCACTAATATGGATTTGAATAATTTTATCACACATTTGAATACCAATGAATGGAACATTGTTTTAACTGCAGAGATTAGCATGAATAAAATTAACTTTTTAGATTTAGAAATCAACATAATGGACTCACGGATCGTAACAAAAAAACACTTCAACCACTTCAAGGAGGTCGATGCCAACGGGTACATTAGTAAGGAAAGCTGCCATCATGCACCTTGGCTAATGAACGCCCCAAAAGGACAATTCCTGCGAATTAGACGCAACTGCACAGAAGACCATGACTATATAACACAAGCGAACAAAATTAAGAACCAATTTTTACAAAAGGGGTATGAGGAAACAAAACTTCAAGTAGCTTTAGAAGAGGTCCTTAAGATTCCACGAGAAAGCACTTTAGTTTATAAAGATAAAAAGAAGTATCCGAAATGGGGTGGCCATACCACTCCATTTATATGCAGCTTTAATGGAAACAATAGGAAAATAAACAAGATTTTAAATAGACACTGGCACATTTTGAAAGATGATCCTGTTCTTAAAAATATTCTACCAGACAAACCCAAAATAATATATAGAGGGGCGAGGAATTTGAAAAACACGCTGGTGCAAAGTTGTAACAAAGACATAACACCATCCAACAAAACCTTTTTGAATATGAGTAATGGTTTTTATGGATGTGGGCAATGCCTGGCATGCAGAAATACCAAAAGCAAAAAACGCCATATAATAGATGTGGAGCCCATCATAAATCAAAAGTTCCAAATAAAAGACCATCTAACCTGCCATTCAAAGGGAGTAATATACGTTTTAAAATGCCCATGCAACCTTTTATATGTAGGCCGAACAATCCGAAACCTAAACACAAGAGTGGCAGAACATATAAGAAACATAAGAAAGGGAATAGAGACGCATAGCGTCTCAAACCATTTTAAAAAAGTCCACAACCTTAACCCTGAAGGACTAATTTTTATGGCAATCAAAACAGTGAAGAAGGATTGGAGAGGTGGCGATTATATTAAAAAAATTGGAAGGGAAGAGATGAAATTTATTTACAATTTTAATACTATGACTCCACATGGGCTAAATAATGATTTTGAATTATGCCATTTTATGAATTAACATGGGACATCTCAATTAATTGTTTTAAAAATTGGCTTTGAAACATTACTTCATTTTATCAGTATGTTTTCTAAATCATATCAGTACTGCCTTTTATTTACAAGTTCATTTTAATGTTTCAAAATTGGCTTTGAAACATTACTTCATTTTATCAGTATGTTTTCTAAATCATATCAGTACTGCCTTTTATTTACAAGTTCATTTTAAATGGTCTCTTTTTATAAACATATTCATGATTATAGTACCTAATATACATGGAGGTAAATACAACCAAAACATCCATATAAATATTAATGAAGTTACTCTTGAAAGATATACCAATATAGAAATACAGCAGTATTATAAGAGTAACTCTGGAATTGAACACATTGAAATAATAAGGTGCAGTTCTGATATGAAGGATTGCACTATCTATATGTATTACATATGTATGAGTTCCTGCCTAGTGATTATAACTGATGAGATCGTGGTAAACGCACCCCGGAACTCACGTGCGTTCCACAGGCCGCAAAACCGGAAGCGGAAACACGACGCAGGTAGCGTTCCACCGAAATAATGGCTAAAAAAAAAGTGAGGACGCACAGTGGAACGCACGTGCGTTCCACGTAACGAGAAACCGGAAACGGAAGTACAAGGACCAACAATCTGAAGCGGGCGATTTAAAAACAGAAGGAGAGAGGAAGAGACAGAACAGCCAACCGAGGAAGCCTTTTAACAAGGCGAAACGCGTTTTGGACAATTGACATTGACTATTTAGTCTATCCAGGTACACATCTGGCACAGATATATTTCTTTTATACTTTTTGATTTTTTTAAATGAATAAAGCACTTTATTGGATTCACTACCCTGGACCTGGTGTATCTATTATTTGCAACCGGCCAAAAAGGGAAAGGAGGAACCCAAAGCACTTGGAAGGAAAAATCACAGCACTTTAAAGAAAGCACCTTATACAGAAGGGGTTTGGACAACCTTGAATGGTCCAAAGGCGAATACAACCTGAGTCATATGACGGTATGACTCTAGGCTTGTGAGTAATATTACTACATTCTTATATTGGAAATTTTCATATACTGTGTTACACTATTTTGCTGCATTGTTTTACTTTTCAGAATATTTGCTGCATTGAGCTCCGCCTTTGTATGTAAGGAGGCCTTTTAAAGATGCCAATACCTTCTTCAAAAACTGCCCTAAAGTTATCAATCACATTCTGTAGAATATCTGTGGATACATTATTAACTCCAGTTAATGAAATTCCGAGGGTTTCAAACCACTCTCTACCTAGCACACTTGCTCTTGGTCCCTTAGTAGTTATTAAACTTAAGTGTCATCTGAATTTACCATATTTTACTGGTATAAAACAAGCCCCTTTAACATCCACAGCCTGTTTGTTGTAGTCCACCAGATTAATATCACAAGGTACTATTGAAGGAGAATTATAAGGCCATAACAATGTAAATGTCTCTTCTGAAATCAAAGCATTTGTGTCCATCTGTCATAATTCCTGGTGGTGATGGTGTAATATAGTGCAATAAACAATAGTTTAACCAGAAAATTAATTGTGTTACTTAATCACCATAGACTGTGACACTTGGGCCCATACACAATAAAGTTAATCTGGATAACGAAAATTAAACAGAATTACACAGGAAATAATGGCAAACAAATATGAAGAGAACTATATAGAGATTAACATTCTTCTGTGACTCTTATATGGAAAAGGCAGAAAGTAAAATAATAATTTAATTATTGGGGCAGAAGACCTGCAGTGCACGATAGGGAGTAGGAGGTCACATGAGGGTGGACAAACACAGCTTTAAAGTTCTGAAGTGAAGGAGCAATGGTGAGCTGCAAATATTACACCAGAGAAATGTGGAGACAGTGATATGCGTTGGAATAACTAGAGCTTCTAAATAGTGAATTAGAGACTGTGATGAAACAATGGTCAATTACACTGAATTTGAGCAAATGAGAGAATGTCCACGAGGACTTTAGTGAGCACAAGTCTTTAAAACAGTGGAAACAGGAATGGAGTTTACCGAATAAGGTTCCTTGCTTTTGACTTGTCAACTGTGGTCTGTTACCCTAGAAAGACACAACGTTCATCCGTGAGACTAGTCAGGAACAAGAGATGAATTTAGAAGCTAATAATGGAGGACAAGCTTGTTCTGAAGGAGAAGCCAGGAATGATAGCCAGAGTGTGAAGAGAACGATGAAGCATAGTAACGAGAGAGGAAATGAACAAGAAACACAGGGTCAATAATCTAACAGTGTGAGATATAATGAGCAATGGTGAAATAAGCATCTGTTGATTACAACAACCTGAGATAATGAAATACTGAAGCATGACACCATTCAACAAGGAAAATGTGGCTAAGTTAACCCTTACTTGGGAACATTCTCACAGTAGCATATAAACCTCTGTTCCAGAGTATACGGGAATTATAGTTTTATTTGAAACATGGACAGGCCACAATTAGCTTCATATAAAGAAAAACATATATTTTTTAGTTGTCTAATGCCTAACATTCTAGTATAAAAAACAAAAGTTTTTGTTCTTTAATTGGTATATATTATACTGATCTTTTATAAAGAGTCTAGTAAGGTTTGATGCATAAATTAAATATGAGAAAATGGACTTGCAATGGATGTAATGAGTGGTTACCATTTGACTTGACTGGTAGGAAACAAAGCTAATTTATAAGTGATCTCCACTCTGCTCCTGTCCTCCTGCCCCACCACCTGTTCCCTCGATCCTAATCCCTCATATCTCATTCACACGTTGTCTCCTTTTCTTGCTCTGCCTCTCACTAAAATAGACAATCTCTCCTTCTCATCTGGCATATTTTATCATTAAAAACTCACTTCTTCAGGAAAGCATATCAATCAAACTGTTCATAGCTTTCCGTCACAGCACCTTTATTCCTCTGCTGCAACGGTCATCAAAAAATAAAACACTAAGCCCTCAGTGAATATTATTCTAGCAACCTACTTTTCTACATTACTTTTACATTTTGTGTCACAATACCAAATTCTCTCCCCACTCCCTCTAGCATGTAAGTTCGTTTAAACAGGGCCCTCATTACCGCTGTTCCTGTGCGTTTAACTGAGCTGGTTACAGATACTTGTCTGTCAGTCCACTCGTTTGGTGGACTAAATTAGTCCAGCTTTGTGAAATTTGTTGGCGATTTATAAATAATAATAAGATATCATCTATGTGTTTAATTGTTTGTTTGTTTTTTAGATTTAAGAATAAAATATATGCTTTTATTTTATTAGGATAACAAATAAAAAAATGTAGTCTAAAATAACACTCTGGATGCTGTAGTAAAAGATTCATAGATATATTATCCATTTAAATGTGTAAATTTTCTCATATGGGTTCACTGTGAAAACGATAGCTGCAAAATAAAAGTCTCTTTGTTCAAAGTGACCCAGGTGGCATAAACTTTTAATAGGCCATGGGCCATTATCACATTAATATTTCCAAAGTTCAAAACTGTAACCTGTCATTTCCACATCAATCAATTAAATTTTAATACTCATACTAACTAGCAGTAATACAGGATATAAACTCTGAAGGTACAAGCGTTCTTAAAATCGTAAATTACCAAGTTTAAACTTAAAAGCCTCAAATGAATTGTATACTTCGAATTAGCATGTACATCATGGAAAATCTTCTCATAAACATCTTAAATGTTAATGTAGCTTTTGTTTTTAATTCCATTAATATATTGTTATCTTTTCTCAAAACACAAAGATGTGAACTAAAGCATAAGTTTTAGTATGAGCTTCCTAAAATAACCTACAAGATAATTAACAGATATATACATATTCACTGATCGCATTCAATGATTTCAATTTTACACAGGCGTCTGGGTTATTATTCACAATAATCACCAAATGATAATTAACTCATCCAAGCTCTCCTGGATTACATTTTAAAGTATAGTAATATGTTATCAAGCCATATTCACCAAGTTAGAATTCCACTACCCGTATATCCGCAGTTTGACTCTATAAAGTAATAAAGTACGTTGATGTAAAGTTTTTTAAAAAATGTATAGTCAACCTAAAACTAAATTGCCCCCTTGATAAAAACGAGAGAGATTCCACTTTTTTCTTTTTCAATTTTGCTCGTTGCATATATGTAATTGAGGTCAAATATATAAGGTTTGTTACTATTTTTTCCATAGCCATTGGTGGCCAACCTATAAAAATATAAAATAGATGGCCATTTTGTTTCTAAAAATGTATATGAATGACAAAAATAAGAAAAACATAGTAAAGCAAAAAAATAATGAAAAAAAACTGTAAAAAATAGGAAACATTTCATTTTGACAATAAGATTGTGAAAAACAAAAATAGCTTGGTTCTTATGCGATCATCAACTAATAGAAAATATTAGACACCTTGGTCCCTACAAGAAAGTCCAACCAGTAACAGGGTTCATTTTTTAGGGCCCAGGAGAAACATTCATGTACAGGAAATAAACAGTATCCCAAAAGAATAAGGAGACAAGGTATGGAATAAGTGGTGCATCAAGGTTTCAGAGAAAGGAAAGAAAAGAAAGGAAGGAAGGAAGGAGCGGTAGGAATTTTTAATCTCACTCCAAATATACTTACTACAGAACAACAAAGTATTTTTGGTCAAGGGCTTACATTTGTGTCCCATGAACAAAGTAGACCTTTTTAGCTTATCTGTTAATCTTAACAGATTTATTAGAAAGTTATGTTTAAAAAGGGAATATCGATAACCGATATTCCTAATGTAAAGAATGATTTTATTCATACTGAGTTAAAAAATCCCTCTTTTTTCCTTACCATCTATTAAGTCCTTCTTGCAAACTTTTGTACGATTGGTAGAGAAAGATATTAGAAAGATTAAAGGGGGGGGCGTGGCCTGACTGCCGATGGAGTGATACGCACAACTCCTGAGCTCCTAGGCCCCAACCTGTTAAACCCAGTGAAATAGCATCGCAAAACGCTGAAAATGGGGAAAACAAAGAAAATAAGCGCTGCGGGCATCTCCGGTGTGACTCCAGCAAAGCATATCCCCGCCCAATGGATGACTTTTTAATGGCATCGCAGGGCCTGCGGGGCTCAGATGGCGCTCCTCGCTGACACCGTCCTCACTGGCCTCCAGCATGGCGCACTCGGACCGGACCTCACCGGCGAACCCCACGCTGATCCAAATATCTGCGGACCTAGCTACCATCACTAATAACATACTAACCCGCAAGGATAAGGCCGACATGGTCGCGGAACTGAAAGCGGTCATCAAAGAAGAGATAAAGGCGGTCCGAAGAGATCTTACAGCACTGGAGCAGCGTGTGGACAGCCTGGAAGAGGACTGCCTGCAGAGTGCCCAATCGAGGCAAGCGGCTGAACTGGCGACAGGGAGGCAAGGTAACATCCTCCTGGACATCCGCCGCCAAATGGAAGACCTCGATAATAGAGGCTGCCGCAAGAACATAAGGATCCGAGGCCTCCCAGAAATGGAGGGAGACTGGCCTGTTCACACACCTCATGGGAGAAGCGGCCCCCAGTGACTTTGGAATAGAGAGGGCGCACAGGGCCCTGCGGGCGCCTAGAAGAGACGGCCTCCCACGAGACATCATATGCGCGCTAGAATCCTACCAACTAAAGGAAGCTATAATGCAAGCATCAAGAGCGCAACAAAGGATAACATTCATGGACTCCCAAGTCTCCCTCTATCAAGACCTGTCCACAATTACCCTAGACGCTCGCCGAGCACTCAGACCACTAACCCGGCTGCTACAAGAGAGGAGAATACCTTATAAGTGGGGGTTCCCATTCAGCCTCCAAGCAAGAACTGGCAATGTCTGGCACATAATCCGATGGCCGAACGACGTCCCCCGCTTTCTACACGCTGCGGGCCTGCCCGTGGTACAGATCCCGAACTTGATCCTGGAAGGTTCTTCAGCCCGGGCGACGGGCCCATCAGAGATAGCGCACAACCTCCGTGCAGGATCTACTCTGCCACAACGCAGGGGAGGCCCTGAGAACTCTGAAGAATAAACGGCCAATACCCTCAACAAACAGCAGAGAACACCATCCCTGACCGCACTGACGACACGTGCCCTGCCTCCGTGGCCCGTCTACCCTCGGGATCCCGCTGGTCCGGACCTCTTCACACGAAGGCCTACCTGGGGTATGTACTTTCCCTATACGCCGCCTGCTCACATTAGCCAGGGGACACGGGAGGGACCTGCCTAGGTGGGGAGGGTGGACAACCTTGGGGAGCACCAGCTGGAGTAAATCTCCCCAGACACCTCCCAAAACCAGGCCGCAAGCAAAGGGGGTTCCCACCAGGTTGGGAGGGACGGGAATAAAAGGAGGGGTAAAAAAAAAAAGGGACACTTAGAAATTCCCCACTGACTGCGACCAGGTCCTCAACATATAGCGGTCTCTTATAAACAGTCACTACGCGTGGATAACCCTAAGGACTGCAGCCCGAACTGTGGGGGGAAGGGCTGGAGGGATCCCGGGGGGGACATGGGCGGATGGGAGTTGGGGGCATGTGTGCTGAATGTTGGGAATTCTGAGCTGATGAAGAGGGGGTCAAACTACTGTACAAAGTTATCTAGACATGTTAAAGTTTACAGCTTTGTTGATGGGCACCCACTAGTTTCACACATAACTGCTGATTACGCACTAGAAGTAGCGACTCGCACGCTAGACTACAGCCATTACACTTGCGGGGCAAAAGAAAAAAGATGTGAACCGGAGAGTTATGCGGAGGGAGATGTCATGGGGTGGGCACAAAATATCAGAACAGCCGGGGAGGAACTAATAGATAAGAAGGGGGAAAGCAACGGTCACAGCCTATTGTTACAGAGGACAGACTAAGGAGCATAAGGAAACTATGAGCTATAGAGGGATAGAGCAAGGACGGTGACCCAGTAGCAGATACTACCCGCCCCGGAAATCCCGCCCCGCACGCGCATATTCACATAGTCCTGATCCAACATGCGTAGCATACAACCAACATGTGGGCATACTACATGACTGACGCGCTAGCACGACGCTACATATCATAAGCATGCACCCAAGTAGGGGAGGCCCCTCAGGTTAGAAGGCAGCACGACACCACAACAGCCCAGCAAAGGACCCGAACTGAGGTACTATAGCCCATTTAGCAGGACCCACATCGCAGACTCGGCAAATTGACCGACACACACCCCCTCGGATAACTCGCTAGATGGAGGTAGCGCCCCGCAGCCTGCCGCCATGGCTGACATCAACCCACCACACACACACATGCACAAAACTACTCCTGAGTACACCTAGGGAGCCCCGACCCAAACACAACAGGGGGCGAGCTGAGGGACACACGGAGAACCACAGCCGCACACAGAGACGGGGAAGACTTGGTAGGGACGCACCAACAAAAAGCACACAACGGGGTACACAGATGGCCACACTACGACACATGAGTCCATTGGGACATGAACACGTACCACATCCTCAACTTTACACAAAGAGACGTAGCGCCCACAATGCCCCCGCCAGGTTGGGAGCTGACGGAGACTGCGGAAGACAACTGATTACTTGTCCAAAACACACCACTGGCCACGACGGCACCGAACCTCACTGAGACAGACCCACCTGTAAATGAAACCGGGGCTCCGAGGGAAGAGCAGGAAGCCAACCCCTAGGAACTAATAAAACCCGGTACAGGGTCGACGTCACACCCATACAACCCCCACCCACGGGGCCAATTGGACCCCAAACCGCCCCAACCTCCTTGACCCCCACGTACAAGACGATTCCCCAACTTACCTCCCTCCGGTGCGCGGCGAGCCCCCCGCAGGGATTTACCCCGGCTCAACTGACGTACTGGTCTAATAACGTCCAGGGACTCAACACCCCGGAAAAACGCGCCCACCTGCATCGCCGACTGTGGAGCGCAAAAGCCTCCATGGTGTTCCTGCAAGAAACCCACCTCAAGGGCGGGGGCGCACCTAAACTAGAGAACCGTCGCTTTCCTATGGGATTCTACGCAAACCACCCCGAAGCAAAAAAAGCTGGTGTCGCGGTTTTATTCGCTCACTTCGTACCATTCCTCTGTACACAGTCTCTAGCAGACCCGAACGGAAGATATCTCTTCCTGAAAGGTAACATCGTAGATCACGTTTACACCTTCGCGTGCTTGTATAGTCCAAACAGAAAACAACACACATTCCTAAGCCGGACGCTAGCCAAACTGGAGAGGTTCAGAGAGGGCCTACTGATCGTGGCTGGAGATCTGAACATGCCGCTGGACCCCCTGCAAGACACCTCCAGGGGCCAGAGCGCGATCCCCACACACTGCCTGAGAGCCGCACAACGCTCCCTGCACAAGATGGGGCTAGTGGACTGCTGGAGGACATACCACCCTGAAGACCGAGACTATACCCACTACTCCGCGGTCCACACACTTTACAGTCGAATAGACTACATCTTCATGGCCCAAGAGTACCTCAACTTACTACGCAACGCAGACATAGGCATCATGGACCACTCCGACCACACGCCTGTACTGATCCACACACACTCCCCGCTCTTTAAGCCCAGAGACAGGCAGTGGTAGCTAAATTAATCCCTGCTGGATGACCTGGAATTCACCAGCACAATGACCCGAGCCTTAACCGACTACTTCACGACGAACGAAGACCAGGACACGCAGCCATTGACACTCTGGGAAGCCCATAAATGTGTAATCCGGGGACACCTTATAACAGCCAGCACCAGACGTAAAAAACAACGGACGACACAAATTGCAGACCTGACGAGACGAATCGCGGAACTTGAACATGCCCATAAAACCATCCTGGCCGATAGCACATACCTCCGCCTCACAGAAGCTCGCAGAGAGCTCTGATATACTATCCCAGGCACTGCTTCACACTGCCAGGAAAACATCTAGATACTTCTACGAACACTCGAATAAAAGTGGAAGACTGTTGGCAAAGATGCTCCAAGAAAAGCGGAGATCCCAACACGTCCACAAGGTTCACACGAATGAAGGAGCCATCGCACGGCTCCCTGAGGGCATTATAACAGCATTCCGAGACTATTACACGGCTCTGTACGACCAAACACAAAACAACTGCAAGACTCCACCAAGACCGGATTGAAACATACCTAGAAGAACACGTAGCCCGTAAACTGACCCCAGAACAAGAGGCCGAACTGGAATTACCCCTGACGATCGAGGAACTAGCAGGAGCACTGCAAACATCCAAACCACACAGGGCACCAGGATCCGACGGACTCCCTTTCTCGTACTTACGAACATTCAGGGACAGATTCCTGACGGGGATCAATTTCATTCAGGAAGGAGGACGCTTTCGCAAAGACACACTGAGAGCGACGATTGCGATCATACCGAAAGAAGGAAACCAACTGCGCAACCAACTGCGCCAGCTACCGGCCAATCTCACTGCTAAACGCAGATTTAAAACTCTTTACCAAAGCCATGGCCACCAGAGTAGCGCGGACGCTCCCAGACCTGATACACTCGGACCAGGTCGGGTTCATACCCGGGAGAGAGGCCAGGGACAATACCATCCGAGCCCTTAACATCATACATACTACAGTGGCCAGCAAACGAGAAATGGTGCTACTATCCACCAATGCCGAAAAGGCGTTCGACTGGGTAGACTGGATCTTTATGGCAGACACCTTGAGACACATGGGGTTTGGTCCATGACTGCGAACCTGGGTAGCCGCGCTATACACCACACCGTCAGCATGCATACGAGTCAACAGAGCGCTGACTGACTCGTTTGACATAAGCAACGGTACAAGACAAGGATGCCCCCTGTCCCCTCTTCTATTCGCCCTCACTCTCGAACCCTTCCTCGTAGCGGTCAGGCAAAACGGGGGGATCACGGGACATCGCATAGGCGGGACGGAACATCGAGTGGCAGCATACGCCGACGACATGCTCTTCTTCCTAGAGCAGTCCAGAATATCGACGCCGAACCTCCTGGAGGCATTCCGAAAATACAATGAGGTATCCAACTTAAAACTCAATCTGGATAAATCTGAGGCGATGCCACTCACGAGGGACGCGGCACTCCAGCAACACATCCGAACGCAATACCCCTTCAGAATATGCACCACCAAACTGCGCTACCTTGGCATTTGGCTACCAAAAGACACAGCGCACATATACCAACTGAACTTTGCGCCCCTTTTAGCTACCCTGCAACAAGACATAAAACTGGAACCACAAACCGTCACGCGTGAAGCGGTCAACCTTAGAGCTACCAAAGAGCGAGGGTGGTGCGGGACTGCCGTTGATTGTCACGTATTATAAAGCAACCCATCTACATCTGCTGGTCGTCTGGCACGCCAGCCCGAATACAAAACAATGGGTCCATATAGAGCTGCAACAGGCACATGGAAAAATCCCCGCCCAGCTGTGGCTAGGCGAAGCATCACACGGGGACCTGCGCACATATAACCCAATGATAGACGCCACGCTGTGGGTCTGGTGCAGAGCGCGCTACGCCAAGAAACTCACGACGTCCCCCAACCCACTCACACCCATCACTAACAACCCGAAACTAGCAGGGGGGCTCGGCCCAGCCGACCTGAAGAACCTTGGGGCCAAGGACTGGGTATACATAAACCAATGGTGCGACGGACCGAATCTAACGACATTGGCGGAGCTACTACAGGAACGCAGACCGAGCAGACTGGACGAATTCCGGTACCATCAGGTAAAGACGTACGTTGCCGCCGTAAAAGGCAGGGACCACCTACATCGCCCATTGCTCCCCCTGGAAAAACTCTGCACGGATAGGCGTCACCTCACACATGGGGTCTCGAACCTATATGCCATGCTTCAACACAACGGAGACAAAAAAACATTGGGTTTTACGGAACGATGGGAAAGGGGCACGGACGTGGAGCTCACAGACAGCGAATGTGAAAAATTATTCCAACTGACACACAAGGGGTCCATAAGCACCAAATTCCAAGAGTGTACCTACAAAATTTTGACGCGCTGGTACAGGACACCAGATGTCCTACGGCGGTGCGACACAGAAGAGGGCACGGGAATACACATTTGGTGGAAGTGCTCGCACATCATACCATATTGGCGAATGATTCAAGAAGAAAGAAATCACAGGAACAGAGGTCCCCTTCCAGCCACTACCAATGCTGCTAAACCATACCCACACGCCCCTGAAGGTTTACAAGAGAGGCCTTATCATACACCTGCTTACAGCGGCGAAAACACTCTTACCAACGATGTGGAAAAGCCCGACAGTACCCTCATTCCAACAATGGATTGATAGGGTGGAAGTGATCTACAATATGGAAATGAGGACGGCCTCCCTGAAAGGATGCTCAGACAAATGTGCCCTGACATGGTTCCTGTGGATGGACTACATATCTAAGAGAGCCGACACGGAGGGGGACGGGGGCGCCACCGCGGCGGCACAAACCTACCCGACAGAAGGACATGCACCCACCAGAGCCAACACTCTCGACTAAACCCATAAGACCGGACACATCCCACCCCACCCCACCCTGATCACTTCCCCAAGACTCACAGACGCCCGACAGAGGCTAGCTACCGAAAGGCCCAGGAAAGACTTGACATGACCCGAATTGGAATAGACACCCCTCGACAGTATAAAAAGGAGGGTGGACAGGTGGAGACTCACAAGATATCCTTGGAGACCGCCGCCACAAATTAATCTTGCAAGGACTCCCCAGGGATGGGGAGGGAGCGTTACCAAATACAGCAACCAACTACCTGAAATAGGACTGGGACAACTCAACACACGGGGAGAGACGTCTAACACAGAAGAACACGACACGGACAGCCACCAAACTAGCGTTTACACAAACACCACGGACACGATAATATACCACCGACCCTGTCACCCCCATCGCAATTTGGAAAGCAACCAGCGAACACACGCAGACACGCAACATGTACACAAAGCCACCAAATACAAGCAACACTGACGGTGACCAAAACCCGTCTGAACCGGACTTGACTCTGTCTAGGCATGCTGTACAACACAAATAGACCAAGATAACATCACACCCAGAATCAGTCCTAAAATCCACATACACCTAAATTTCAGTCACACACACACTCAAAACGCCACCGACACGACTAACGAAGGACCCGACTGGGGACAGACACGCAAAGAGCAATACGTATAATGTACCAACGACAAACGTAGAAATCTAGCAAAGAAACCGACGTAGGTAACAAAGCTACAAACACCCCCCGGTAACACTATACCACATCATAGCTACACAAAGAGACCTAAGCTATCCTCAAACCTGAAGCCACCCACACAAATTGGGCTGGGGACATCTCAACACTCACCTGAGTTACCACCCCCCCAATCTCCCCAATAGTTGACACACATACGAATAGGCCAAGACGTGGGATGCGGCTGATTCCACTTCTTATTAAATCCCAAGGTGACAAAACCCTAATCTAGTAACTAAAAAAATGATGTTATTTCCAGTGATCACAGCAAACAACCAATTGTATTGTTTCTCTATGCCTGTATCGACAACCTTGTTTAAAGTTACAACGCATAAACGATGTACCCTTACAATCACGAAAAATAAATAAATAAAAAATGTCAAAAAAAGAAAGATAAAGAAGCTGTATAGATACAGTTGCAAGAAAAGGTATGTGAACCCTTTGGAATGCTATGGATTTCTGCACAAATTGGTCATAAAATGTGATCTGATCATCATCTAAGTCACAACAATAGACAATCACGGTCTGCTTAAACTAATAACACACAAAGAATGAAATGTTGCCATGTTTTTATTGAACACACCATGTAAACATTCACAGTGCAGGTGGAAAAAGTATGTGAACCCTTGGATTTAATAACTGGTTGAACCTCCTTTGGCAGCAATAACTTCAACCAAACGTTTCCTGTAGTTGCAGATCAGACGTGCACAACGGTCAGGAGTTCCTCTTCACAGAACTGTTTCAGTTCGGCAATATTCTTGGGATGTCTGGTGTGAATCGCTTTCTTGAGGTCATGCCACAGCATCTCAATCGGGTTGAGGTCAGGACTCTGGCTGGTCCACTTCAGAAGGCGTATTTTCTTCTGTTTAAGCCATTCTGTTGTTGATTTACTTCTATGCTTTGGGTCATTGTCCTGTTGCAACACCCATCTTCTGTTGAGCTTCAGCTGGTAGACAGATGGCCTTCGGTTCTCCTGCAAAATGTCTTGATAAACTTGGGAATTCATTTTTCCTTCGATGATAGCAATCCGTCCAGGCCCTGATGCAGCAAAGCAGCCCCAAACCATGATGCCCCCACCATCATACTTCACAGTTGGGATGAGGTTTTGATGTTGGTGTGCTGTGCCTCTTTTTCGCCACACATAGTGTTGTGTGTTTCTTCTAAACAACTCAACTTTGGTTTCATCTGTCCACAGAATAGTTTGCTAGTACTGCTGTGGAACATCCAGGTGCTCTTGTGCAAACTGTAAACGTGCAGCAATGTTTTGTTTGGACAGCAGTGGCTTCCTCTGTGGTATCCTCCCATGAAAACCATTCTTGTTTAGTGTTTTACATATTGTAGATTCGCTAACAGGGATGTTAGCATTTGCCAGTGACTTTTGTAAGTCTTTAGCTGACACTCTAGGATTCTTCTTTACCTCATTGAGCAGTCTGCGCTGTGCTCTTGCAGTCATCTTTACAGGACGGCCACTCCTAGGGAGAGTAGCAGCAGTAAAGGAACTATCAGTCAAAGCGAAAACTCTGACCAATAGTTAAGGAGGGGTTACAGGGGTAGTATAGGGCTTAACCCTGAATATATAACTATCAAACAGAGGAAGTGAGAAAAGCTCCCCGTAAGAACGGGGTCCTTAATCTCGCAACCACTACCCCCAGTCTTAGTATCAAAGCAGTTAAAACAAAGAAAATAACAAAAACTTTAATAGAACAAATTTTATCCAAAAAAGAAAAAAAGTATAATATCAAAAAACACACCACCTATTAAATCACCCCACAACGTGAGGGTTAAAAACAAAATGATGATAAGATGCGACTGTAAATGTAAACTGGCGGACCAGTATGGCTGGGAACCTAATGGGATACAGGCAGCAACAGCAATCACAGAAATGCTAGTGTATCAAGTTTCTAAGCAAGATTACAATTGTGAAGATACATAGTTGCTAATACAGCCACCCTTGGAACCTCAGCCTACCTGTCACTAATTTATGCCAGGAGACAGCAAAAAAAACGAGGGATTCCCCCAATTAAAGCAGTCCTAGGAACAGCTGAAATCTAGTTATCGCTATAATAACATCCGATAGTCCTAAGGTATGCTTAACTTTAGTCAATTGTCAAAATACCTGGTATATCTAATGCACCAAAAAGAAAGTAAATCGAAAGAAAAGTCTGCGCTGTGCTCTTGCAGTCATCTTTACAGGACGGCCACTCCTAGGGAGAGTAGCAGCAGTGCTGAACTTTCTCCATTTATAGACAATTTGTCTTACCATGGATTGATGAACAGCAAGGTTTTTGGAGATACTTTTATAACCCTTTCCAGCTTTATGCAAGTCAACAATTCTTAATCGTAGGTCTTCTGAGAGCTCTTTTGTGCGAGGCATCATTCACATCAGGCAATGCTTCTTGTGAAAAGCAAACCCAGAACTGGTGTGTGTTTTTTATAGGGCAGGGCAGCTGTAACCAACACCTCCAATCTCATCTCATTGATCGGACTCCAGTTGGCTGACATCTCACTCCCATTAGCCTTTTGGAGATGTCATTAGTCTAGGGGTTTACATACTTTTTCCACCTGCACTGTGAATGTTTACATGGTTTGTTTAATAAAAAATATGGCAGCATTTCATTCTTTGTGTGTTATTAGTTTAAGCAGACTGTGATTGTCTATTGTTGTGACTTAGATGATGATCAGATCACAATTTATGATCAATTTGTGCAGAAATCCATATCATTCCAAAGGGTTCACATACTTTTTCTTGCAACTGTATATACACACACACTCACACATAGCCACACATGCAATCACAGACCTACAACACAACCACACTTAACCACAGAGATGCACACACAATCACACACAATCATTACATACACACATTTAGTAAGAGGTCCAACCAACCTTCCTACCTTGCTCTGTGAGGGCTTGAGTTGAGGGCTGGTGGTCACTGGTTGCTGCTGGGATCTCTGTGCTCTTCAAGCACAGGTCCCTCACATGCCAGGATGACGTCATATACCAGTTGCTGGCTCACTGCAGGATGAACACACACAGTCAGATGCACAGAGTTATACAAATATACTGTCAAATACAGCCACATGCACACATTCCCAGGCACATAATCACTCGCACACAGTCAAACACACAGTTACAGGCAGACAGTCACACACAATTACAGGCAGTATCATGCACAATTACGGCAGACTGTAACTGTTACAGTCAGCATCACACAGTCACAGGCAGTCACAGACAGTCACATGCAGACACACAGTCACACATAAAGTCAAAGGCAGACAGTCACACACACAGTCACAGACAGTCACAGGCAGACAGACACAATCAGTTACACACAGCACACACTCTCTTTCACTTACTGGAGGAGAAGTGGAGTCACTGAAGTCCCTGGTGTGTAGTTGTTGGGGAAGAAGGGACTCCTTCCTGCTTCCTCTCTGGGTGCAGCAGTAGCAGCAGCGGGTGAAGGCTGCTTTTAGCTTTGCCCCTTGCTGCAGATGACTCCGCCCCCTTGCTTGATTTGGCCCCTAGCTCTCAGATAACTTTTCCTGCTCCTGCTCCCAGCCCCTGCGTTTGACCTGTTGCCTGCCTGGCACCCATACTGCCATGGTGCCCTGTGCAGCCACACAGCTCACTCCTCCCCAAGGCCAGGCCTGGTGGCAAGCCCCTACCTTAACCACTGGTTAAATGTAAGGGCTTACATATTTTCAGAGCATTGTCATTGCTCAGAAGTATTAAATATTAATAAATGAATATATAGACACGCTGTCTGAGGACAGGGGTAAGCAAATATAATGAACCCAATCCTTTAATGTAAAATGCTATGAATGTTACAGACTGGGTGTAAACAATCAAGAGAAGGGATATGGCAGCACTTCTCAATATACAGAGAACAATAAATGGGAATACTTAATTAGCACCTTATAAGGGGACTTAAAAGCGTGTAAGGATAGTCAACTAGAGATACTGTTGACTTTTTGGGATATACATCCATAATATTGTTCTAGATTATTTTAAATAAACAAATATGTTTAAATGTCTATCTGTTCCTGTCCAAATCTGAGATGATTAAATTGCGTATACGCAGAAGTAAGTTCACACTGACACACGGAGTTCAGGTTAAAAGCACTTCGAGAAAATTTAATGGCATCTGATTAAAAAGCGGGCTCGCAGACCCTTATAAGAGCGAAATTGCATCATCATTGAATATCAAGATAACAACAAATAAACATCATTAATTGGGTTAAGTGTTAAGTGGTTATGTCAATGTCCACCCATCAATATTATTAATTGGCTCCAGCACTAAGTGGTTAGCTAGGTGTCCTCCCACCGGGAGGTGGCGTCATTCTGGACACGGGTGTGGACAGATGGCTCAAGCGCCATCTTACCCAGCACGAGGCTTACTCGGTGGGAAGGGGGGCTTGGGCGTCATTTTGGGTAGTTAGTGATGTCAGACTCTGGGTCAGGTTCAGGGTCTTTTTTATGAAAGAACATTTCATACAAGCGGTTTCTCATGGCCTAGCTATAGTATACTTTGTTTCATATTACAGGAACTTGATAATTCCGGTGTTAGTCATGTCCTTCTAGAAAATACATTCTTTATTCAATATTCTAAATGCTGTTAGGAAAATCTGTCATGTAATGTAGTCAAAAATGGAGTTAGTACAAAAATTCAATACAGGATCAATAAAGGTTTGTAATAATTCTACATCAATATATATAACATAAGAATTGCGAGTGTGACACATACAAAAAACTATTAAAAAAACTATAAAAAATGAGGGATACCAAAAAATGGAAAAAAAGAAGATATGAGAAAGAATGAAAAATAAAAAATGAAACAAGATGAGAAAAATTAATCAATCAACCTATAAAAACATAAATACATAATATTTGCATTGAGTCCTCTAGGTGCTATTGTGTCCAATTTGTAGATCCACATCGCTTCTCTTTGAAGTAGCATCTTGGATCTGTCTCCTCCTCTTGTAGATGGAGGTACATGGTCTATAGCCATGAATCGCAATGTCGGCAATCAGTGATTGGCTGCTAAGAAGTGTTTGACCACCGGTTTATCAGTTCTCTGGTCTCTGAAAGCCGTCATGATGCCAGATCGATATCCCCTGATATGGTCTCTTACAGTTCGGTCAGTCTCACCGACATATGATAAGCCACATGGGCATGTGAAAAGATATATTACATGGTTGGTTTTACAGGTGATATGATGTTTGATGGGAATCCTTTTTCCACTATGGGGATGGGCAAAGAACAAACAACTAATCATATGGCTGGTTGTGACGCAGCCCGTACACTTAAAGCAACCATTCTCAGTAGATTTTAGGCCTGCTGTAGCACAATAAGGGATCACTCTTGGCAAGAACATCTCTAAGATTTGGATTCCTCCTGTAACTGATAGTAGGTGCTTGTTTGAAGATTTCAGGTAGATTTCTGTTTGAACAGAGTATATTCCAATATTTTTGTATTGATTTTTTCATAACTTGTGACCCAGTATGATAAGTTACTGGGAGGTGTATTGTAGGTTTTTTGTTATCTTTGCGTAATGGAGTTTCACTATGGTCATTTGCCATATCTGTATGGCACATAGTTTGGCTTTGTTAAGAACTTGGGGGTGGTAACCTCTCTCCATGAAGCGATAACTCATGTCCATCAGTTGTTGCTCTCTATTGTCTGGAACACTGTTATATTGGAGTACTCTCAAGTATTGTGATATTGGTAGGGAGTCTTTCAGGGCCTGTGGGTGAAAGCTGGTGCTCCCAATAATGTATTCCGATCTGTGTGTTTGCGATGCAAAGTATATTAAAAGTGTTGGTCATTTTTGTATACCGTGACATCGAGGAACTGTATTCTGTTAGGGCTTGAGGTCATAGTAAGCCGGACTGGTGTTGGCTATTCATTGATTTCAGAGACCATTGTTTCTAGTCTACTTTGGTCCCTCGCCATATCAGGAATATATCATTAACAAATCTGGCGTACTCCATAATGTGGTTGGTGTATTTTGACAGTAAAACATGTTTCTTGTAACAGTACATGTAAGCATTAGCCGCCATAGCCGCCCCCATCGCAGTTCCCGACATTTGAAGGTAAAAATTATCTTCAAATTTAAAGTAGTTACATGTCAATGCTATATGTAGGAATGCAAGAAGATACTCAATTGGTGGTTTAGAGTATACATCTGAGTCAATGAGTATTTCTTGGAGAGCATTGATTCCCTGTGTGTGCGGTATTATTGTATAAAGACTTTAGACATCTAGAGTCACCAGTAACGTGTTGTCCTCGTCGAGTTTCATTTGCTGTATCTGTATTAAGAAAGCTGGGGTGTCCCTTAGGCATGCAGGTAATTTTTTAATAGTTTCTTTGATATGAAAATCAATTAATTTGGCTATGGGCTCAAGGAGACCGTCTTGTGCCAAGATGATTGGTCTTCCAGGTGGGTAAACCATATCTTTATGGATTTTGGGGGTTGTGTACAGAATAGGATGTGTAGGGTGTTCCACATATAGATATTGGGATAAGTTTATGTCAATAGCTTCCATTTGTAGTCCCAGCTGTATGTGTGTATTAATCCTTTTTGTGGAATTGGGATACCGGATCGAATGTCAATCTACGGTATGTGGTATTGTCTTGAAGTTGTTTGAGTATTTCTGCTTTGTAGTTGAAATAGGTTTGGATAACTACAGCTCCCCCCTTGTCAGAAGGGCGTATGATGATGTTCTTATCATGCTGCAGATCTTTAAGTGCTTCTTGTTCCAACTTGGTAAGTTTATGTCTAGAGCAGTGGTTCCCAACCCAGTCCTCAAGTACCCCCTACCGGTCCAGGATTTAGGGATTACCCTGTTGTGTTGTGTTTTTTTTTGTTTTGTTTTTTTTAAACACCTTAGACACAACTTGGCAATCCCTAAATCCTGGACTGTCAGGGGGTACTTAAGGAAAGGGTTGGGAAACACTGATCTAGAGAGACTTGCAAAAAGGGGTAACTCATATGCAAAACCAACCAAATTACAATAGTGTCTAACAGGTGCCAATCACACACAAATAAGTCACTCCAAAAAATATATGAAAAATAATAAAAATTATAAATCTTTAACAATAGGAAAAATATGGTAAAGGGTCTTATTTCATTTTGTTTTTAGTCCCCTTACCATATTTTCCTATTGTCACCCTATTAAAGATTTATTATTTTTTCATATTTTTGGGAGGCACTTATCTGTGGCACCTGTCAGACACTATTGTAATGTAGCTATCTAATAATTACCGTTCTAATCACATTTCCTATGTTTTCAATGGGAGCGTTTTAACTCATTAAGAGTGTTTCCTTCCTACACCAGTGAAATTGCTCTGATACAAACACTAGTAAATGTAATTTTTCATAAACGTTCCACAGTGCTAAAAATGTTTAATGTCAGCTCTTTAACAAATTGAGGAGCTTATTTTATTATGGCCTGAAAATTAAAATTAAAAAAGTAAAAATGGAGGAGTCTCCAACAGAATGTGGCTGCAGATTCCACTGGTTTCAACTGTGATTGTACCACTTTTAGTACATTGCATTTTTCAGAAAACAACAGTTTAATTAATTTCCCCTAAAGCTTGTTTTTCTTACTCCAATACATAATGTGCCTTTGTTCTGCTGATTTTGGACCTTACCTGCTATATTTTTAATATATGTTTAAAAGAAAATGGGGCATCGAATAGACACAAGTTATAGTTGATGTTCATCTTATCCAATTGTGCAATTTAAAGATAAATTACAGTTCAACAGCAAAATAAACATTCCAAGATTCCTTAATCAATATTTTAGCACTTCACAGACCTGACATTGTTTTAGGTTTTGTTGCATGCCCGTTATCTAAAGATTGAACCACTAATGTGCATTTTACAGCTAAATATCATGTTTTTGCTTTGTAAACTTACAAAGTATATTTTAATGACATTTACAAATACCAATGTGTATATGTCTAGTTTTGTAGACCATTTACTTGATGTAAGCTTCAGAGGAATGCAATTAAGATATAATGGAAAGCAAGTGGAAGAATTGTGTGATGGTTGACTAATTTCATCATAAGCTCATTTTTTTTCATCCCAAGCCAATTACTTTGCAAGGAAAAAGTTTAAATATCCATGTTAATTACATTTATTACTGCTTACTGTAGCAGTTTGCCCAAATGATCCAATCTGCTATAGGCAGCTGCTGATAGTAAGACTATGCATTATTAAGTGGTATTGCTGTAACATTTTGCTGCAAATATTCTCTTTTCCGACTGTATTATAAGAAAAAAATTACAGAGATAACCACTACTGGTGCATGAAAACAACTATAAATCTACTGGTGTAAGCAATATTCATGCAACATATTTTGTAGATTGTAAGCTCATTTGAGCAGGGCTTTTACATTTCCACTTTCTAGAAACATAGAAAAATAGAAACATAGAATGTGGATGTAGAATCTCCCCTTTTGGTTTTTATTCACAGTTTCATCCCTACCTTCGGATAAATGTCTACCCCCAGTATTTCTTAAGTGATATTAATAAAGTTTTTGTTATTTTTCAAGGCTATTTCCAGATTGGACTGGGATCTTATCCTATTAGTCACTTTCTATGGAAGTGATTATTAGGATGTTTTCATTATTTTTCTTTAATTGTTTATGCATTTTTCCTTCCTCATTAGTTGGAGCTATTTTAATTAACTCCCTATTAACAAGTTTATTACGTTCCAATGCTGAAAAGTTGCAGTATATTGGCTAAATCAAGTAATGAGGATTTAGTCCCATCAATAAATTCATTAAAATGATGATGCATTACCTTTTCTAACGGTTTAGGACCCTCAGAAGTTGCCTATTTAAGAAATTGATTAATTCTAGAAAACTAGATTTTACCAACTCTTTTAAACTATTCAATAGATAGATATTAAATAAAAAGGCATTGCTTAAAACATTCTTAATTTTGTGTGGGTCATCTGCAGCACATCCACATACTCTGATCATTTTCTAGTTGTGTCCAATTTAACCAATTACAAAAAAAAAACAGTAGCAATGCATACTGGACCCAAATAAAATCTCAATGAAGATATGCTAAATCAGATGCAAGCCAAACATAATTTAGGAATAAATACAATGGTGCACTCCACCTACTCCAAAGTTAAATGTTTTTGTGTATCCAAATGCTGTACACATATATTTTAGAAAAAAGTTCATGAAAACAAAAGCTATACAACAAAAATATATATAAAAACATATATATTGACTAATAGTGATGTCCCAAATGGTTAGCTGGCGAATAGTTCCTGGCGAACATAGCTTGTTCGCCACGGACGGCGAACATATGCGATGTTCGGTCCGCCCCCTATTCGTCATCATTGAGTAAACTTTGACCCTGTACCTCACAGTCAGCAGACACATTCCAGCTAATCAGCAGCAGACTCTCCCTCCCAGACCCTCCCACCTCCTAGACAGCATACAATTTAGATTAATTCTGAAGGTGCACTCTTTTTTTATTTTTCGTGTTTGTGTTTATTATACATTATCCCCCATAGCCAGTAACCTGTGTTTATTATACATTACCCCCCCATAGCCAGTAACCTGTGTTTATTATACATTATCCTCCCATAGCCAGTAACCTGAGTGTAATATAGAGATACTAAGTGTAATACAGGGATACTGTGTGTAATATAGAGATACTGTGTGTAATACAGAGATACTGAGTGTAATACATGGATACTGTGTGTAATACATGGATACTGTGTGTAATACAGGGATACTGAGTGTAATACAGGGATACTGAGTGTAATACAGGGATACTGAGTGTAATACAGGGATACAGTGTGTAATACAGGGATACAGTGTGTAATACAGGGATACAGTGTGTAATACAGAGATACTGAGTGTAATATAGAGATACTGATTGTAATACAGGGATACTGTGTGTAATATAGAGATACTGTGTGTAATACAGGGATACTGTGTGTAATATAGAGATACTGAGTGTAATACAGGGATACTGTGTGTAATATAGAGATACTGAGTGTAATACATGGATACTGTGTGTAATACAGGGATACTGTGTGTAATACAGAGATACTGAGTGTAATATAGAGATACTGAGTGTAATATAGATATACTGAGTGTAATACAGGGATACAGTGTGTAATACAGAGATACTGTGTGTAATACAAGGACTATTGGAGAGGGGCAGTAAATGTAATATAATAGAATTAAGGGAGGAAGACATGGAGAGGGGGGCAGTAAATGTAATATAATAGAATTAAGGGAGGAAGACATGGAGAGGGACATGGCACTAAAAGACTGTGTCCACTCCGGGCAGCAGCCAGCTGACCCGTGTGAGTCAGGCTGGGGCTGCCGGGAGTGGACAAGGGGGAGATATGTGGCGGGACATCGCCACTCAGTGCCATGTCCCCTGAGTATTCAGAGCATTTGGTTTTATATTTTGTGTCTCCAATATGTACTGTGATGGTTTTCCCTTGTGTATGTCTTGCTATTACTGCATTGCAGAACATTTAAAAGTTGACAGTTGACAGTTAACTCCTGGAGCCGTGAATAAAAAGTTGACTCCCAGGCTTTGTGTCGTGTGGTCCTTGGGAATGGGAATTATGCTGTGTGTCCTGCCTTCTGTATGATGAATCCTGAGTACCAGCGGAGAGCCCTTGGATTAACCCCTGCCGCTCCACTACAAGGCTCCCATTGGCCCACGTCATTCCAGCACCCCCACACATGAACGTTTTGGGGGCGTAGGCATGACGTGGGCCAATCACTGGTGTAACAGTAGTGTACATTAAAAAAAAACTAGAAATTTGACTAGTGTGCATTTCAGGGCCTGCCAGGGCACAGTGTCACACCAGTGCAACTCATATCTGGTGTAACAGTAGTGTACATTTAAAAAAAAAATACAGGGGGCTTGTTGTCACCTTTCGGGGACCCTTGGTGTTGTACGTGGCTGGGTGGAGGAAGAGACCTTCAATGACATCAGTGAGGACAAGGAACGGGACATGGCTAGCTTGGTATCCAACCTTGTGCAAATGGGGAGTTTGCGGTTGTGCAAATGGACTGTTTGCGGTTGTTTGCGGTGCGTTAAACGGGGAGTTTGGTCTGTCACTGTGAAGCGGGTGTAACCCTTACACTACCTGATTGATAAAACATCATACCTGATGTTTTAAACACGTTATTCCAAACAATTTAGGAATGTTAGGTGATTTATGCCCTTTATGGATTAAAACCAGACTCTGCATCAACTATGTAATTTTCCATGGGAGTTTTGCCATGGATCCCCCTCCGGCATGACACAGTCCAGGTGTTAGTCCCCTTGAAACAACTTTTCCATCACTATTGTGGCCAGAAAGAGTCCCTGTGGGTTTTAAAATTCGCCTGCCTATTGAAGTCTATGGCAGTTTGCCGGGTTCGCCCGTTCGCGAACATTTGCGGAAATTCACGTTCGCCGTTCGCGGACCGAAAATTTTATGTTCGCGACATCACTATTGACTAACAAAACAACTTTTTTGCACACAGTAACCAGGCTCTACTAGTGTTACATAAAGGATTTTTTTTAACGTTTTCTATTACCTATTTCTATTTCTTTCTTTTTTTTTTTTAACAATGCCTTTTTTATTTCATCATATTTTTCATGATTACTTTTTTCTGCTTTTTTAATTTAATTAAGATATATATAAAAAATATGCTACTACTCAATAAATAAAGAGAAACTTCCTCACATAGTTTACAAAAGTTAATGGGAGGAAGAGGATATGTGATGATTTGCTAATTGCATTGACCTCTTTAGGCAGTTAACAACAGGAGTAAATGTGTAGATAATAAATTACAAGTGCAAATCAGAACCTTTTCTACTCGCAGGAAATTTAAATAAGAACCAATACTGCTGTATTTTTCTTGTTAATATATAATCTTAAACGTAACAAGTAAATCAAATGTTTTACATCCTGTGCATGTTTGATGCTGATTGAATCGATCTGAGATGCCACAACGTTATACTTTATCTCAATTTGTAAATGTATTGATTTTTTTCTTTTCACTCAATAAATTGTCTTTTCAATAAACAGTCTGCACAAAAGCAAAATTATCCTAAATAAGATTTAAAATGTATTTTCTGTTTATATATATATATATATATATATATATATATATATATAAACAGAAAATGCATACTGAATCTTATTTAGGATACTTTAGCACACATATATATAATGTGTATATATATTTGTGTATATATATATATATATATATATATATATATGTGTGTGTGTATATATATATATATATATATATATATATATATATATATATATATATATAGCAATAGAAAAAAATACCAGCAGAGGAGTGCTGGTATTTTTTTCTATTGCTGTGCATGAGCTACCAGAGCACCAGGTACTGAACATACAGTGAAGAGTGCAAGAGCTGCCTGCATTTATATATATATATATATATATATCTATATCTATATCACTACGCTGAAAAGTCAGACATGGGACTTTATGTGGAAATTTATTTTTTTCTTAAATAATGGGCACATTGTACTATCTTGTATGCACAATTTGGTAAAAAAAAAAAAAGTACAGTATGTCCACAACTATCTTGGAAGCATGCTTTAACTATTTAGTGGGTATGATGTACAGCATCGTGCACACAAAATAACTATGTTAACTGTAGTGGTGCTTCAGTATGCACCTACCTGTCTCCCTGCTTTTTCAGCCTTCTTTGTTACCTGGCTGAGTGCTATCATGGTGGTGGAGTCGGACAGACCTCCAGCTGATTATATTAAAGGGTCACTCCAGACCCCGTAAGCACTTTAGCTTGCTGAAAAGCTTAATGTGTGAAGAGCATGTCCTTTTTTTTTTTAATGTAACAAAAAAGTGCAGATTTGAATAGAAATTTTATTTTTTATAAATGTACCTGGCTTTCAGCCAAATAACAGATCCAGTTACTTCCTGGTTTGGTTAGCTCAGTGGAACTAAACTCAAGAGGCAGCAATTGCCCAGAGCACCTGTCTTGCAAAGACTTCTCATTGAGCTGCTTTTGAATGTCTGTGATTAACCCCTTAAGGACCAAACTTCTGGAATAAAAGGGAATCATGACATGTCCCACATGTCATGTGTCCTTAAGGGGTTAAACAGCAACATAAAGTATGGTCTGGGTTAGTAGGTGAGAGCTTGCAAAGGCTACAGAGATCTGTAGCTTTTGCAAGCTGGTTTTAGAGTGGAACTAAACTCAAGAGGCAGCAATTGCCCAGTGCACCTGCCTTGCAAAGACTTCTCATTGAGCTGCTTTTGAATGTCTGTGATTAAACAGCAACATAAAGTATGGTCTGGGTTAGTAGGTGAGAGCTTGCAAAGGCTACAGAGATCTGTAGCTTTTGCAAGCTGGTTTTAGATATAACTCCAATTAAAGTTTTCATTTGGGTTATGTCTATTAAACAGTGATATGTATTTATTTTGTATGTTGGCAGTTAAGTGTCCCTTTAACTATTACTAGTTTGCTACATTGCCAGAGCTTCTGACAATTGATTGTATTGCCTATAAAAACCCTCATATACCAGGTTAATGTTTTCACTGCCAGTTGATGAAGCCCTGTGTTGGCGAAACGCGTTTTGACTGGTTTTAATATTTGAGTTTTATGAATTTTATTAAAGAAATATTGGCCCCTTAACCTCTCGTGTGCCATATACCTTTTCTGATATTATTATTTTTTATATTATTTTCATTTTTATTTATTTTATTTTAACCTGGTCGTCAAGAATATTGGAGTATTAACTCACAAATGAATCATAGGTGGAGATTATACCACCCACACTATCATAGTGAACAGTACATCCTGCTCACCTAAATGTGAGTACAATGCCTTTCATTTTTAACCCTTATATTAATCTCATACAGAGAGCACTATTTCTGTTTTATCTCCTTATGGCGAGAAACCTTTACTTCTAGCAACCTATCATCAATTACCACCTATATCCAGTGGTGTATCCTGGTTTTGTCCCTGGGGTCAAGTGGGGTTGCTTGGCGGGCAGGCGGGCGGCGCTGGCGAGGGATCACTTTCCCCTGAGCTCTCTGCTCAGCTCCCTCGCATGCCGCAGAGTGATGCAGGGAGCCGGAATATGATGTCATATTCCAGCTCCCAGCATCACTCTGCAGCGCGCGAGGGAGCTGAGCAGACAGCTCAGGGGAAAGTGCTCCCTCGCCAGCGCCGCCCACCCGACTGGATTTTTAGTTAGACTAACAAGACATTTGCCTTGGGCATTTGGGGGCGGCCCCCTGGAAAATGCCGCCCAAGGCAAATGCCTTGTTTGCCTTGCGGCTAATACGTCCCTGCCTATATCCTACCAGTGGGGGATCAACGCCACTAAATGCCAGTTACACCTGAGCTTGTACTAGCTCTCCAATAGGTGAGTAGGAATACTACTACTGTTAAGTTCCCTTTTGCTTGCCTAATACAAATTACACTATTGGAGTTTCTTCCTTCATTTGCACGCTCAAACTGGACTTAGAAAATCCCACTACCTCAGGACTCTCACAAATACAGATCCACATCATACCCAAGTACCTTAAATAAGTTAGACTTTCCTTTATATGTATTAAAACCTGGACTATTTTATATCTCAAGTTGACTTCTGTATGTAAGTATATTATTGGTATTATGCTATTTTATTGTTTTTACTGTGGCGCGACCTAATTTTACTTTATATTGCCAGACTATCCAATGCTTCCAGGTACAGTTCCACTATTTTCTTAACCTGTATCCTTAAGTCTTTGTAATCATTAGTAATTCTTAGTAATACATGACTTACCATGTTTTTTTCAGAGCCACACACGTGCCACACACATTGCTTTGCAATGTTCTGATCAGATCACTGGCACTTAAAGGGTTAAACAAATGAAATAATATAATATATATTTCGATATTTTGCAGGAGTTTTGCAGATCCGAAGGTGTTTTTATTTTTTACAAGAGATGGTGAGAGGTCAAATTGCTTAGGTGGAGTTTGGCACCCCACAATCTTAAAAGTTTACCAGACTGCATGGAAAAATGCAAAGCAGGACACAAATAAGAGCATTATGGGCTTTAGATTGCATTGAATAATTATCCGGTGGAAGCACTGAACAGCAAATGAAGGAAAGCACCCACATCACACTTAAAAAAAAAAAAATATATATATATATATATATATATATATATATATATATATATAGAATTTAGTTAAATATATATATATATTTTATTTTATAAAAAATTATAATAATAAATATATATTATATATATAATGCAAGATACACTTGTTTATTTGCTACATTTTATTTTCACTTGAACTAATGCTTGAGAAGCATTTTCAGTGTAGTCAGTGCTTTCCTTCCATTGCTGTTAGGTGGTAGGTGGTGTTTCATGTGGAGTCACACCAGAATGGTGCATTTGATGTTATTTGAAATCCTGACAGTTGACTGTGGGGGAGTCTGTCCCAGACCAATGTATTAACTGATGCAGTACTCCAAAATCTAACTTCTCCAAGAGAGATGTGTCTTCTCCAACTCTCTACAATCCCCTACAATGCTGAGCGCTCCTTTCCCATGGCTTAGAACTGTTCCTGGAGAGAAGAACACCTGCAACACTCCCCCCCCCCCCCCGGGACCAGGTACCAATTTCATGGAACTCTAAGTTGGTCTGGTCTAGTAAGGCTGCCCAGATTCTGGATCGGTATATGCAAATTAGTTAAACAAAGAATCACCTTTTTGCCTCATTATTCCATTTAATACATGGATTCCTTGAAGTTTATGTTTTGCTGTATACATCAGATTTCAAACACAACTCAGGAAGAGATGCAAAGCCAGTGAACCACTCATGGACAGCTGTTTCGTTGTTAATGCAACTCATCAACATGAGGTTGGTTGCTGGCTTGCTATTGAGGCTTGCAGTAGTAACATCAATGCAAATTAGAGCTTTCTAAGGGAAAAGTAAGTCTCATGGCTTGACTGGTGTGCAGTTTAACAATGTTTTGACCATCCACTGACTTCAGGTGGAGGGGTTTTAATCACTTTTTCCCCCACCAAGACTTTCCTGGCATAAATATATATATATATATATATATATATATATATATATATATATATATATATACACACACATATAAATATACATATATAAAATGAAATAGTCTTTTGTGATGTGCTTGTGTTTAGACATGGGAAAAACATTGGATTGGCTAAAATCAGCAAGGGGGCAGGGCCAAACGCCATTTTGGCCAATCAGTTCCTCCTCATAGAGATGAATTTAATTAATGCATCTCTATGAGGAAAATTTAGCGTCCCCATGCAGAGCGTGGGGACGCTGAATGGCAGGGCTGCTTGCTGTGCAGTCCTGATCCAGGAAGCCCCTCCAGTGGCCGTCTAAGGAGTGGCCACTTGGGGATGTCCCTATGGGCAATGTAAACACTGCATAAAAATGCCTGAAGGGAGCTATTATACTCACCAGAACAACTACATTAAGCTGTAGTTGTTCTGGTGACTACAATGTACTTTTAAGGGAGGTCCCACAACAAGTTTCCATGTTCTGCATTTTACTGTACGCACACATAAAAACACAACCGAAAATGTTAGTTTCTTTAAATAATATTTCTCTCCAAACTGAATGTTAGCGGTAGAAAATTTCAGATCAATTATTGTGAAAAGAAAAGCATTTAAATAGCTTACATTTGTAATCACTGATTAAACATTGGATGAGTCTGGCATCTAATTTATTTTCTACACAGAGCTCTACACTTATTAAATCACCTTTGGTTTTCCCACAAGATTCTGTAGCTATTAAAATGGAGACTGACTCTCAAGTTCTAAAACTGCTCATCGTACAAATGCCTAATTAAAGAGAATGAGCAATAACAGCTTATTTAAAATCAAATTTGTTCTAAATTAAAGGTTTGTATAATGAATGTTTTGTGTACATAAATGTGGGTACCTTTTTATCATTTGCCAAAGAAATATATTTTGTGGGTGTTTTAATTTCATTTTATCTGTCCATCATGCTGCAAGTTAAAAGTAACACAATTTGTAACTTATTTATGCTATTAATTTAGGGAATCAGAGATTTTGTTCCCCTAAAATAAGTTGCTTTTCATTACATGATTTATTCATGCAGTCAAACCTGCCACAGTTGTCCTACATTTGATATTGTGGTGACATTTGTTGGTATTTGCAAATATGAAATAATTGGAACAAATAGAATGACAGTTTTGATTTGGTTTTGTTAATTAACTATGAACTATTCTAACATTACTATGTATTCACGTAATTTGTCATCAAGACCACATGCAAAAATATTAGTTTGCTGTTCCGTTAGATTTCCCATTTTTTTTATATTGCACATAATGATGTATTATACTTAATTTACTACATTATTTTTTTCTTGATAGACATTGAAACAAAAATCGGCATACACGTATATTTTCTGTTTATTTAGCCAGTTTGTTAGTAATATTTCGCTTTTTCTCTCTTTGTTTTATTTTCTTATTTACTACTAACCTTTTAACAAATATTTATATACCTATCTTTGATTAAAATGCTGATGTCATCTTGAAGATAGATATATAGATATTTGTTTGTGTGTCTTGGGTAAGTTCAGAAGTTATATATAGAACATATGGCTGTCAAGATGGCATCAGCATTTTAATCAAAGATAGATATATCGATATTTGTTTGTGTATCTTGGGTAAGTATATATCTCAAGTGTATGTCAATGTTTGTGGCATTTGTTTTTGCATTTTTTATATGCACAATACATTTTTGCTGGGTATTTTGCAAACCTGGTATGTGCCACTATGAACCCTCTCCTCAAATTATGCTCAGGAAACTCTGCTGAACAAAATAATATCCCAATTAGCGCTATCTTGTAAAGCTACAGTGCCATATATGAGACCTGGCTATTACACTTTTTACAATTAGAATTTTGATAGATGAGTTTGATGGATCTAGGTCTCATTTTGGGGCATAATAGCAGTTTGACTGTTCAAATTACAACATAAATGCATGCAATTCATGAAAGCAGACACCACATGTTATGTCATATGGTATATATTGATACTTATTATACAGCTATTTTAGCATACATTTCTTTCAAAGTTTATAGTATTTTATTTGTGCATTGTTTTACATGCACATTGCAATTTAGTGGTTTATTTTGTAAACTTGTGCGCTACAGTAATAAAAATCACTAAATTGTGCTCAGCAATATCTCCTACAGTACATAATGACCCCTTCACTGACTAATTGACTGAATTTCAGTGCCAATATATGTGTTTTTTTTTAAATTGCAAATTGAAGATGGGCCTATGGTGCACTTTGGGGAAACCATTTAAAAAGATGGACAGCATGGGGACTCTTTCATAATATATTTAGAGTTTTATCGTGGTGCCATTTTTTCACCTTTTTTTAAAGTTTGTGGCATTAAATCTTTATCTTTTATATTTTACATACATGTATTTTTGATGCTTATTTTTTTAAATCACGTGTGTGCCACAGTGATGAAATGAAATTAAGTGTACTTAGTAACATCTCCTAAGTATAACAATACCACATATGTGTACATTTACCAACTAACAATCTTTATCCTATCTATAATCCTAAACCAAATCCTAATTCTACACCACATCCTAATCCCAAATCTGACCCTAATTAAAATCATAAAAATCAGCCTTATTTTAACCCAAACCTTAACCGTAATCATAACCCTAATCCTAATCTTAATCCTAACCTTAACAATAGTGTTTGAAGCATTCCATTGGCTGATGTCCTACTGATTTCAGCAGAAGCATTCCCCTGTGACTCTGAACCTAATCCAATCCCTAGCCCTAAAACTACACTGAACAAAATTATAAATGCAACACTTTTGTTTTTGCCCCCATTTTTCATGAGCTGAACTCAAAGATCTAAGACTTTTTCCATGTACACAAAAGGCCTATTTCTCTCAAATATTGTTCACAAATCTGTCTAAATCTGTGTTAGTGAGCAATTCTCCTTTGCCAAGATAATCCATCCACCTCACAGGTGTGGCCTATCAAGTTGCTGATTAGACAGCATGATTATTGCACAGCTGTGCCTTAGGCTGGCCACAATAAAGAGAGAAATAGGCCTTTTGTGTACATAGAAAAAGTCTTAGATCATTGAGTTCACCTCATGAAAAAGGGGGGCAAAGGCAAAAGTGTTGTGTTTATAATTTTGTTCAGTGTAATTCTAAACCTATTCCTAAACCTAATATTAATCTTAAATCTAATATTAACCCTTAATGTAATCCTAATCCCAAGGGTTGCTCTCTGCTAACATCAGCACTAATATTAACAAAGGGAATTCTAAGCTAAAACAGCAGAGAGTGGTATGTTGCCACCATCTACTGGCAGTATGACGGGAAGATATCTGTTATACTGAAAATAGCATGCCCCACATTTTGTGATCATTGCTGGCAGACGGCAGAGCCCAGGATGATCAAAATGGTATGCAGGGTGTGTTCAGAACTTGGAGTCTCCCAAACACAAGGTGTTCGTAATTAATGAAAATAGCTGTATGCCCAGGCTGACAGAGGGGAGCCCCAGGCTTGGGTCTCCATGGTCTGAGCAGGGATTTAAATTTATCATAGACTGAAATAGTTATATTACACAAAAGTGCAGAAATGTGAAAATTATTACCAAGTCCTCCATTTTAGGCACATTTTGACTTTTTTACAGTCTTTGCTGCAACTTTAGCATTTTGCTTCCAGCAACAGTCTCTCTTCCCTCTAAATGCCTACTAGACAGGATTGTATTTAATTTGCCCTTAATGCTCTCTTGCAGCTGTTTAAAACTGTAGGGTGGATATCATATACCTCTCTCAAACTCTAGTGGTGAAATATATATACAATTTTTGACATTTTTTGCATCTTAATATAATATAAATGTATATATGTATACATTTATTTGTGGTCGGCGCTATTAAAAAAGCCGTAATAATACAAAGTTGGTTGTGGTGTGCCAAAACCGATGTTCAGGTAGGCCTGTAAATAAAGTGGGTCTTCCAAGTGTAGCAGATATTGGAAAGAGGGTAGCGATGAATTAAGTGACCACGTCCCAGGCAAGTGGGTTGACTGGGTTTAAATAGAGGTGTAACCACTCCCAGAATTCCAGGCCACAGCCTTTTTATTTGTGGGCAGGGACAAAAGCCATGATAATGTAAAGTCAGTTGTGGTGTGCCAAACCTGATGTTCAAGTAGGCCTGTAAATAAAGTAGGCAAAAAAGATACCAAATTTCGCACAACTTGCAGGCTAACTTTTTAACACTTCCTTAACTTTTCTCTGTTGTGTTATGCATCTATTTCCCAAGGATTTCCAGCGTACAATTATTTAAATACTGGAATATGTTAGAAGCAGCTGAAGCTGCACCAATACTGAAAGAATGTGTTGTAAAAGTGGAAGAATCGATGCAGAGTCTCGTGAAGAGCAATCCTAATGTAAGATCATTTAGTTGAGTGTTAGATCATGCATAAACAAAAAGGTTGTATCCCGAGGTTGATAGTGTGTGACAGTAGGCATCTAGAGTTATACTGGGGTCCATAACGAGGCCGAATGTGCATTTTACATGTAAGTAAAGCTGAATTATAATTGCGATACCTACAATTTCACTAGTCGCGATCCAAAGAACAGATGAGGTTGTTTGTCTGAGCCCAAATGACAGTGGTTGTGGCCAAACAAGGCTCAAATCGTGCCGTAGCAGTGCTGATTGAATTAAGGAGAATAGTTCAGAACACTAGCGATATGCAGGTCAGATTTGTGCCTTCTGTTGAGAAAAGGTGTTCAGATAACCAAGGCAACCAGTAAATTGAGCATGATGGCATTTAAATAGCCGAGTGATCCCTCCCCTCCCGCCCACAGCCTTCACATATATATATGTGATTCTTTGTTGAACTAATTTGCATATGCCCACCCAGAATCCTTTGCGGTTGCAACATTGCTGCAGTTTTTGGATTTCTGTGGGAAAAGCAAGTCTTATGGCTTGACTGGTGTGCAGATTTTTGTTTAACATTGTATTAACTATCCACAGACTTCAGGTGGAAGGGGTTTTCAATCACAATTTTTCCCCACCATAACCTATTTGGATTTTGCTTCCCAAGCACTACCAAGCCTCAATAAGCAAACCAGTAACCAACCTCATGCTGATGAGTTGCATTAACAACGAAACAGCTGTCCATGAGTGGTTCACTGGTTTTGCATCTTTTCCTAAATTGTGTTCCAAGCAGTTGTATACTGCAAACACAGATTAAAAGGAATCCATGTTTAAAATGGAATGAGGCAAAAATGTGATTCTTTGTTGAACTAATTTGCATATGCCCACCCAGAATCCTTTGCGGTTGCAACATCGCTGCAGTTTTTGGATTTCTGTGGGAAAAGCAAGTCTTATGGCTTGACTGGTGTGCAGATTTTTGTTTAACATTGTATTAACTATCCACAGACTTCAGGTGGAAGGGGTTTTCAATCACAATTTTTCCCCACCATAACCTATTTGGATTTTGCTTTATATATATATATATATATATATATATATATATATATATATATATATATATATAAATATAACCAATAGGGCTGCTCTCACCTGAACATGCATACATTATAGGGTGCTACTGGGGCCAAAATATACAGAATCCAGAGCACTCGCTTATTCACTAAACAATGCTTTTAAATCTTAGAGATTGTAATAGTTTTATTTAAATGCACCCTACCTAGGCAAAAAATGATGGGGGTTTAGTTACATTATATGATCATACATTGCATGAGCCTGCCAACTACGTCAATGTACCCCATATTTGGCAGGTCCTATCCTAGTAGCAGCCTAATGCTTGCTCTTATGAGATTAATCCACTTACTTGGGAAATACTTCCTTATGAACAAAATCAATTTAACTGAATTTTCATTCATCTAATTTTGCATAGAATTTTCTAATTAAATTATGACTAGCTTGATGCTGGAGAAAATCTGTTACTGTGCAGATGGGTCAGAAATGTGTTTCTGTTGATTAAAATTATGAAGCTAAATATCCATCTATCCTCAAATAGCGTTGATTGCAGTCAAGCAATTTCTCTTTACATTTGGACTTCAAAATGAATCTCTGAAATGATCATTTATTTATTCTTAACTTGTAGAATTATATTACAAACACCGCTCATTGTACCACGATTTTATGAAGAATAAAGCCATTTTAATTTCATCACATCTACACAAATTAAATATATTGTGACACTGCTTTGTTTACAATTTCGTTAAAGAGATATGGATAAAATATTGGATATATTGGGCACTATGCATACAATTTGTCATGATTACATGATCCTTGTCTCTGTACCAAAATATTCCTCACTGCACCTAAACCATCATTTTTTTTCTATGTTCTAATTTAATTATTTTCAGTTTTTTTTGGTCTAAAAGCTATCACTCTCAATGTATAAGCAGCTTTTACTTGTTCCCTTTGAATTACTATTGCTTTGCATTCTTTTAATCTTAATTTACAAATGCACTTAATTTACAATATACTTAATTTTCTTAGCCGTATTTTTAATTTGTTGTTGTTTTTGTGCATGCATTTTTTCCCCATGTTGTTTAAAGAAAATGTGGCACTTTTCTGTCGGTGTAAAAGTATGTTACTGTTGAAGAATTGATGATGTCCAGAAGCAATCAGTTTACAATTTACAAACTCCAGTTCACAGTCTTGTACGTGGGCAAACCATTGCGGTGACAAGTTCTTTCATAGTTCCTCAAACTATTTCTAATAAAGGGCCATATTCAAATTCTCTTCTTTGCTGCATAGCACATTTAGAATCAGCAGGTCCTTTAGACAACTACAACATTGGTGGTGAGATCATGCATTTGTTTTCTTAAGAAAAAACGGTTTCTCAGGGGGTATATAAATGCACTATACAAATATATCCACGGTTAGTACAAATTGCTATCTGGCAACCTGTTCATTCGCAGGAATATAAAAGAGACAAGAGGTCACCCATTGAGGCTGGAAGAAAGTAATTTTCACTTCCAGCAGAGGAAATGGTTATTTACAGCAAGAACAATAAAGATGTGGAATTTTCTTTCTGAAGAGTCTGTATATATTTATAAAAAAGGCATGTATGTTTTTTTAACACAATATTTAAGGATATAATTAATATGCAGGTGAACAGATTTTTGAATTCATGAGAAATCTGATTGCCATTATGCAATGAAGAAGGGATTCTGTTCCATTTTTTTGTAGCATAATTGACCATCCATTCAGAGTTGATTTATTTGCTTTTTATGGATCAACAGCATAAAAAGATGGGTTTAAAGAGACACTGTAGGCACCCAGACCACTTCAGCTAATTGAAGTAATTTGGGTGTGGTGACCCTTTTGCACTTAGTGCTGCAATGTTAAACATTACAGTTCCAGAGAACTGCTACGTGTACATTGCAGCTTTATCTGCCCTCTGTGGCTGTCTAACACTGAGGGACATCGGCGCGGGATTCAGGTAAGTGGCTGAAGGGGTCTTAAACCCTTCAGCCCCGAGGGAGAGGGGGCACGATAGTGCCAGGAAAACATGTTTGTTTTCCTGGCAATATAGGATCCCTTTAAAGGTTGAACTTAATGGATTTACTATTTTTTTTTCAAATTATATCTCACTATAATATCTCCATCCCAAATTACCTCTGATCTACTGTTGGCCTATATTAATGAAAATATATTCATGTACAACACAAAAGCACTTGGCACTGGCATTATTTGTGAGTGTAATAAAATCATACGTTCTACATACATATTGTAATGGATGTGGAACGCAGGCTAACAACATTTCCTTATATATATACTACTTTATACACATTTGTAAAAGACTGAGTGAAACATTTTGGAATATTTAAATAACAATAACTTGCTGATATATGCTTAGGCCTCAATTTAAGCTTTCCAAATGACTTTAGATTTTTGGACATACTTTTCAAATGACATTTTCAACATATTAAAATATATACACACATATATAATATATGAAAGAAAATCAATATATCAAAAAAAAATATCCAAATATCAATAAGTTCAATATTTTTCATAATATTATATTATTTTAAAAGTGTATCCAAAAATATTAAATCATTTGGAAAGCTTATTAAAATTTTTGTTAAAGCCATTTATTAAAGTAATTTTATTAAATTCATGAGGGTTTACATGCATGCTTTACAGGAAGGGTGTTCTAAAGGTAAATCTCCAGATGTTGTAGAACTATAACTCCCATGATGCTTTGCATGCTTTTAGAATGCCTCTGTAATGACATAGCATTTTGGAGGCTGTAGTTTTAAAACATCTGGGGGATCTACATTTAACAGCAATTGATGCCCTCAAAATTACCAATGAGTTTATTCATTAAGCTGAGAATTGGAGAGAATTAACAGTTTCCTCTTTTGCTAAATAAATTCATACAAAAAAACGTAGAGAAATGTAATTTCCTAGTTCAAATACCGAAACTGGCATCATATTATTATATTCACAATAGAACTGTATTTGTGATATGAAAATTATTTGTCAAGAATAGGCATTTGCCTATCCTACCAAGATGGGTTTATTCACTTTCCTTTAATATTTAAGAGTGGCTCGACAAGCTGAGACACCAACAGTCAAAACACATCTAATACATTTTACCTGTCATGACAAAATGACTAGAATGATTGAAATCATGGCATGCCAAGCACCAAACGATAATTACTCTGCTTTTTATGGCTCATTAAATCAACAATGAAAATTAATGTGAGACAAATTCTGGTGACAGAAGGATTTTTCATGCAATAGGCATACTCAGCTGGTTTTCGTTGTCATGGAGTATTTTACAGAATATTATCATAAGAAGAGTTAGGTAATTTTGGCTATTCTATGACTGACCATACATACTTTTGGTTCTCTTGCAGTTCTCTTTTAGTGATTATTTTAGTCATATCATATCAAATGTGAGATATATCTTGCTCATAACTGCATTTTTACCTTAATATTGAATATTTCAAGAAAATATACCTTTACCAACACGTCTTATTCTCTTTCTTTATCATCCCTCCATATTTTCCTTTTTTTTCTTACCTTCATAACATTGGGATCTGATGCAGCAGCTGCAGGCACAGTGCCCCAAGTTAGATGTTAAATTGCAGAGACTGGAATTTATGATATAATCAGTAGCCTTTCCACTAAATCCATTGATCACTGTCTTTATACAGTTGCAAGAAAAAGTATGTGAACCCTTTGGAATGATATGAATTTCTGCACAAATTGGTCATAAAATGTGATCTGATCATCATCTAAGTCACAACAATAGACAATCACAGTTTGCTTAAACTAATAACAGACAAAGAATGAAATGTTGCCATGTTTTTATTGAACACACCATGTAAACATTCACAGTGTAGGTGGAAAAAGTATGTGAACCCTTGGATTTAATAACTGGTTGAACCTCCTTTGGCAGCAATAACTTCAACCAAACGTTTCCTGTAGTTGCAGATCAGACGTGCACAACGGTCAGGAGTAATTCTTTTGGATTTTCTTCTGTTTAAGCCATTCTGTTGTTGATTTACTTCTATGCTTTGGGTCATTGTCCTGTTGCAACACCCATCTTCTGTTGAGCTTCAGCTGGTAGACAGATGGCCTTAAGCTCTCCTGCAAAATGTCTTGATAAACTTGGGAATTCGTTTTTCCTTCAATGATAGCAATCCGTCCAGGCCCTGATGCAGCAAAGCAGCCCCAAACCATGATGCCCCCACCACCATACTTCACAGTTGGGATGAGGTTTTGATGTTGGTGTGCTGTGCCTCTTTTTCGCCACACATAGTGTTGTGTGTTTCTTCCAAACAACTCAACTTTGGTTTCATCTGTCCACAGAATATTTTGCCAGTACTGCTGTGGAACATCCAGGTGCTCTTGTGCAAACTGTAAACGTGCAGCAATGTTTTGTTTGGACAGCAGTGGCTTTCTCTGTGGTATCCTCCCATGAAATCCATTCTTGTTTTGTGTTTTACGTATTGTAGATTCGCTAACAGGGATGTTAGCATTTGCCAGTGACTTTTGTAAGTCTTTAGCTGACACTCTAGGATTCTTCTTCACCTCATTGAGCAGTCTGTGCTCTGCTCTTGCAGTCATCTTTACAGGACGGCCACTCCTAGGGAGAGAAGCAGCAGTGCTGAACTTTCTCCATTTATAGACAATTTGTTCTTAATCGTAGGTCTTCTGAGAGCTCTTTTGTGCGAGGCATCATTCACATCAGGCAATGCTTCTTGTGAAAAGCAAAACCAGAACTGGTGTGTGTTTTTTATAGGGCAGGGCAGCTGTAACCAACACCTCCAATTTCATTTCAGTTGACTGACATCTCACTCCAATTAGCTCTAGGAGATGTCATTAGTCTAGGGGTTCACATACTTTTTCCACCTGCACTGTGAATGTTTACATGGTGTGTTCAATAAAAACATGGCAACATTTCATTATTTGTGTGTTATTAGTTTAAGCAGACTGTGATTGTCTATTGTTGTGACTTAGATGATGATCAGATCACATTTTATGACCAATTTGTGCAGACATCCATATCATTCCGTTTAACTGTGTGAAGGTGGGTGACACTCAGTGAATTACAATTGGCCACTCACAAATTTTCACATGGAAAACAGCCTTAACCCCTTAAGGACTGGACTTTTTTTGCGATGTTGTACATTTGCGACCAGGCCACTTTTTACACTTTTGTGGTGTTTGTGTTTAGCTGTAATTTTCCGCTCTCTCATTTACTGTTCCCATACAAATTATATATTGTTTTTTTTTCAGGACAAAATGGGCTTTCTTTACATACCATTATTTATATAATCTCATGTAATTTAATTTAAAAAAATGAAAAAATATGATAACATTTTAAAAAAAAAATATGTTTTTTGACTTTTACTTGGAAAATCTTTTACTCATCTACAAAAGCGAATGAAAAAAACTGCTAAATAGATTCAAAATGTTGTCCTGAGTTTAAAAATACCCAGTGTTTACATGATTTTTTGCTTTTTTTTGCAAGTTATAGGGCTATAGGTACAAGTAGGATATGGCGGTTTCAAAACATACATTTTAAAAATGTATCAATCGTGACATTGTAACACTATTATCTGTCATAAATCTCTGGAAAACACTCCACATGTATATATATTTTTTAAAATAGACAACCCAGGGTATTCATCTAAGTATATTTTGATACTTTCTATGCATCCATTTTACCACCAGTCTATGCCAAACTTCACATAGGTAGTTTTTTTTTTTTTTTTTTTTTTTTTTCACATACATTGCAATTCAGGTATAAACTTACAGATCCTGTTATGTCTTGCTGCCAAAAAACACACTAATATATGTTCAGCAACATCTCCCGAGTACAGTGATACCACCCATGCATAGGCTTGTTGAGTTGTTTGGGGGCTAAAAGGCCCAATTTGGTCGGTGCGCATATCCATTTTCCAACTTGGAATTTTGACATGTAGTGAACCTGCGCACATGTCCTTTTTGGGACATTTGTAAAGCCGGCCAATGTATTTTACCCCCACCAAACCATATATTTTTGGAAAGTAGACACCCTAGGGTATTTCAAATGGTGGTATTTTAACACTTTCCATGCACTAATTCTACCACCAGACTTTGTCAAACATTTAGTTAGTCCTTTTTTGTGTGTTTTTTTTTACACACATTGTACTTTAGGCATGAATTAACAGATCGTGTTATGTGTCACTGCCAAACAACACGCCAATATGTGTTCAGCAACATCTCCTGAGTACAGTGATACCCAGGGCCGGTGCAAGGATTTTTGCCGCCCTAGGCAAAAACATTTTTGCCGCCCCCCCATATGTCCAGCCCACCATGTGACATCACAATGCCCCGCCCATATGCTCTGCCATATGGGCCAACGCCAGTCTTCACAAAGTGTCTTATCTGAAAAGACAGTGTGTTTACATTAAAAAGCCTACAGGCACATGCTATAGACACCAGAACCACTACATTATGCTGTAGTGCTTCTGGTGACTATAGTATCCATTTAATGTGAGGTAAATTAGAGATTAGTGCCACTAATAATATATTGGATTGCGTACTTACCACCAGATGAGGACAAGAGGCTGATGATGGGCTCAGTCTGGCTCCACAGGTCTGGTGTAGAAGAGGCTCTCTGGAGACTGTTTTTAACAGTGCTCGCAACAATTAACGAACAGGAAGCAGCTCCATTTTTTAGGGCCCCTTACACAGCTCAAGGTCTGGGCCCCCAGGGGGCATACGCCTACAATGCCCACCCATAAATCCACCTACATGGCCCATCCATGAGTTGGGGATGTTTTATGTGTGCAATTTGTGTAAGGGATGTAGTGTGTTTATAGGGGATGTAGTGTGTGTTTGCGTGTAAGGAATGCATTGTATGTTTCTGTGTGTGTGTGTGTGTGTGTGTGTGTAAGGGGTGCAAGGTTTGTTTCTGTGTATGTAATTGAATGTAGTGTGTGTCTGTAAGGGGTGCATTAATTATGTAAGAGAACGTAAGGGATGAATTGTGTGTTTCGGGTGTGTCTGTGTGTGAGTAGGAATGCATTGTATGTTTCTGTGTGTGTGTGGGGGATGCATTGTGTATGTGTGTAGTGTAAAAGAGAGGGCTTGTGGGGTAGGATAGGGACTGAGATGGGAAAAGCTTTCTTTTTAAAAAAAAAAAAATCATAGTGCTCTCCCCTCAATTATTGATTTCCCCTTCCCTTCTGTCCCTCCGTGTTCTCCCATTCTGTCACTTAGTGCTCTCCCTTGGCCCCCTGTCCCTCTACAGTCCCCCTTGGTGGTCTTCTCACTCCCCCCTCCCCCTTAGTGGTCCTCCCTCTCCCAAACCCCTTAGTGGTCCTCCCTCTCCCAAACCCCTTAGTAGACCTTCCCCTACTCCCCCCACCCCCTTAGTGGTAATCACCCTCCTCCCCTATCCTTAGTAGTCCTCCCTCCTTACCCCCCTTTGGTGGTCCTTCCCCCCTTAGTGGTCCTTATCCCCCTCCCCTAGTGGTCCTTATCCCCCCTCCCTCCCCTAGTGGTCCTTATCCCCCTCCCCTAGTGGTCCTTATCCCCCCCCCCTCACTTAGTGGTCCTTATACCCCCCCTCCCTTAGTGGTCCTTATACTCCCCCCCTAGTGGTCCCTATACCCCCCTCCCTTAGTGGTCCTTATACCCCCCCTCCCTTAGTGGTCCTTATACCCCCCTCCCTTAGTGGTCCTTATACCCCCCCTCCCTTAGTGGTCCTTATACCCCCCCTCCCTTAGTGGTCCTTATACCCCCCCTCCCTTAGTGGTCCTTATACCCCCCCTTCCTTAGTGGTCCTTATACCCCTCCCCTCCCTTAGTGGTCCTTATACCCCTCCCCTCCCTTAGTGGTCCTTATACCCCCCCTTCCTTAGTGGTCCTTATACCCCCCTCCCTTAGTGGTCCTTAAACCCCCCCTCCCTTAGTGGTCCTTATACCCCCCTCCCTTAGTGGTCCTTATTCCCCCCTCCCTTAGTGGTCCTTATACCCCCCCCCTCCCTTAGTGGTCCTTATACCCCCCCTCCCTTAGTGGTCCTTATACCCCCCCTCCCTTAGTGGTCCTTAAACCCCCTGTCCCTTAGTGGTCCTTATACCCCCCTCCCTTAGTGGTCCTTATACCCCCCTTAGTGGTCCTTATACCCCCCTCCCTTAGTGGTCCTTATACCCCCCCTCCCTTAGTGGTCCTTATACCCCCCCTTAGTGGTCCTTATACCCCCCCTTAGTGGTCCTTATACCCCCTCCCTTAGTGGTCCTTATACCCCCCTCCCTTAGTGGTCCTTATACCCCCCCTCCCTTAGTGGTCCTTATACCCCCCTCCCTTAGTGGTCCTTAAACCCCCCCTCCCTTAGTGGTCCTTATACCCCCTCCTTTAGTGGTCCTTATACCCCCCTCCCTTAGTGGTCCTTATACCCCCCCCTCCCTTAGTGGTCCTTATACCCCCCCCCTTAGTGGTCCTTATACCCCCCCCTCCCTTAGTGGTCCTTATACCCCCCCTCCCTTAGTGGTCCTTAAACCCCCCCTCCCTTAGTGGTCCTTATACCCCCCCTCCCTTAGTGGTCCTTATACCCCCCCTTAGTGGTCCTTACCTTATACCCCCCCTCCCTTAGTGGTCCTTATACCCCCCCTTAGTGGTCCTTATACCCCCCCTCCCTTAGTGGTCCTTATACCCCCCCTTAGTGGTCCTTATACCCCCCCTTAGTGGTCCTTATACCCCCCCTCCCTTAGTGGTCCTTATACCCCCCCTCCCTTAGTGGTCCTTATACCCCCCCTCCCTTAGTGGTCCTTATACCCCCCCTCCTCCCTTAGTGGTCCTTATACCCCCCCCCTCCCTTAGTGGTCCTTATACCCCCCCCTCCCTTAGTGGTCCTTAATCCCCCTCCCTCCCTTCCTTCCTCCCTTAGTGGTCCTTACCCTCCCCTCCTGCCCATGTAGCGTGGCCGGGCGGCGCGGAACGCGGGACAGGAACCTTTGTTTCCTGTACCCGGCCTCCGGCGGAATGACAGGAAATGCTCACTCAGTGAGCATTTCCTGTCATTCCGCCGGCGGCCGGGTACAGGAAACAAAGGTTCCTGTCCCGCGTTCCGCGCCGCCCGGCCACGCTACATGGAGAGACCGGCAGGAGGGAGCGCTCTGCGCTTCCCTCCTGCCGGTCATAAACCCGGCCGCCCTCCATGCAGCAGTGCTGCGCCGCCTGGGGCTTGCTAAAGCGCTCAGGCGGCGCAGCTTGAGGAGGTGCAGCGGGGACAGGGATCCGGCGCCCCCTGGTAAGTTGCGCCCTAGGCGGCTGCCTAGGTCGCCTTACAGGTGGCGCCGGCCCTGGTGATACCACCCATGCATAGGCTTGTCAGATTGTTTGGGGGCTAAAAGGCCCAATCTGGCAGGTGCGCATATCCATTTTTCAACTTGGAATTTTGACATGTTGTCAACCTGCGCACATGTCCTATTTGGGACATTTGTAAAGCCGGACAATATATTTTACCCCCACCAAACCATATATTTTTGGAAAGTAGACACCCTAGGGTATTTCAAATGGTGTTTTTTTAACACTTTCCATGCACTAATTCTACCACCAGACTTTGTCAAACATTTAGGTAGTCCTTTTTTGTGTGTTTTTTTTCACACACATTGTACTTTAGGCATGAATTAACAGATCGTGTTATGTGTCACTGCCAAACAACACGCCAATATGTGTTCAGCAACATCTCCTGAGTACAGTGATACCACCCATGCATAGGCTTGTCAGATTGTTTGGGGGCTAAAAGGCCCAATTTGGCAGGTGCGCATATCCATTTTCCAACTTGGAATTTTAACATGTAGTGAACTTGCGCACATGTCCTATTTGGGACATTTGTAAAGCCGGCCAATGTATTTTACCCCCGCCAAACCATATATTTTTGGAAAGTAGACACCCTAGGGTATTTCAAATGGTGGTTTTTTAACACTTTCCATGCACTAATTCTACCACCAGACTTTGTCAAACATTTAGGTAGTCCTTTTTGTGTGTTTTTTTTTCATACACATTGTACTTCAGGCATGAATTAACAGATCGTGTCATGTGTCACTGCCAAACAACATGCCAATATGTGTTCAGCAACATCTCCTGAGTACAGTGATACCACCCATGCATAGGCTTGTCAGATTGTTTGGGGGCTAAAAGGCCCAATTTGGCAGGTGCGCATATCCATTTTTCAACTTGGAATTTTGACATGTAGTAAACCGGCGCCCCTGTCCTATTTGGGCCAATTTATTTTACCCCCATCAAACCATATATTTTTGAAAAGTAGACAACTCAGGGTATTTTGAATGGTGGTAGTTTAATACTTTTCATGCAATAATTCTACCACCAGCCTTTGGCAAACTTTTGGGTAGTAATTTTCTTCGTTTTTTTTACACATACATTGTACTTTAGGCATGAATTAACAGGTCCTGTTATGTATCACTGCCAAACAACACCCCAATATGTGTTCAGCAACATCTCCTGAGTACAGTGATATCACCCATGCATAAGTTTGCTGGGTTGTTTGGGGGCTAAAAGGCCACAATCGAGACTTGTACATATCAGTTTTTCAACTTGAGATATAGGTATGCTTGGCCTATTTCAGTTTGGCATATTTTTGCATCCCCCAGTTAATGTTAACATCATGAAAGTTAATATTTTTATAAAGTAGACAATCCAGGGTATTGTATATGAGGTGTTTTCACATCCTTCCCCCAACCATTGTGCTAAACAAATTTCAGAGAACGTGCATGGTGGTAATTTTTAAATTCTGCTTTTTATGCACACGTCATCTGGTTTTGGCCAGCCAGTTATATGTTACTACCATAAAACTTTTTTTAACCAAATGTGCAGGTATCAAATGCACCTTTAGCAGCATTCTCTAAACTAACTCCTGCAAAAAGAATCTAACTGGAGATTTGGGGGAAGGAAACTGACTAACTAAAATGTGCTGCTTTCAAAAGAAAAAAAAACAGTGCAAAGGGGTGTCTGTCGTTTTCCCTTTTTTATAACAGACCCAGCAACATTTCAGGGGATTTGTGTTTTTTGCAGTTGGCGGTATCTTAAAAATAAAATGTCTGGACTCCTCTGGCACCGTTGTTGGAACTTGACCATCTCCATAAATTATTGTGGAAATCAGCTTGAACTGAAATTGGAGAAAGGTGTTTCTTTCTGGATTTATTTTTTTAAAGAGTAAAAATGAATTATGTGTTGCTACTTGCAACCGGTAAATAGCCACCTTTTTATACCAGGCTTTTGTCTTTCTTAAGATAAGATAAGGCTGCATTAGCTGATCAGCCAAATCAACACCCCCCATGTGCCTGTTATAAGCCCTGATGCAAACCGGTTTTGTCTGTACCCTGCCTCGGACAGTGACGTCTGACATGCCTTTGTTATGGATGGTTGTTAGCATGTGCACATCCTTCCTGTCCTTAAATTTTAGCGCAAGCAGTTCAGCTTTGCGCAGAGCTTTGCATTCACCTTTTTTTAATTTGGCCTCTATGAGAGGTCTGGGGAAATCCCTGGCATTTCTTCTTACAGTGCCGCAGGCCAGTGTCTGCAAACTATAAAGAATTTTAACCCCTTAAGGACCAAACTTCTGCAATAAAAGGGAATCATGACATGTCCCACATGTCATGTGTCCTTAAGGGGTTAAACAAGTGGACACTGCTGTAAAAGTTGTCCACATAAAGGTGGTAACCCTTATTGAACAAGGGGATCAGTAGGTCCCAAACAAGTTTCCCACTTGTCCCCAGAGAGTCAGGACAGCCAGGAGGGTTCAGTTGAGCATCTTTCCCCTCATATATACGAAAGGCAAATGTGTAGCCACTTTCGCTCTCGCACAGTTTGTACACTTTAATGCCATACCTAGACCGCTTTGAGGGGATATACTGTTTGAACCCTAATCTCCCTTTATATTTCATTAGGGATTCATCAATAGATAAATTTTGTTGGGGGGTATAAACTTCAGAAAATCTGTTCTGAAGATGGTCTACCAGAGGGCGAATTTTAGGAAGCCTATCATATTGGGGGTGATCTCTGGGGTGACAGAGCGTGTTGTCGTTGAAATGTAAGTATCTCAGCAGCAGCTCATAACTTGGTCTAGGCATTGTTTGGGAGAATATAGGAGTCGAACAAATTGGGTTGTTGCTCCAGTAAGAGCGGATTGATGGCTTCTTTATTATCCCCATGAGCATGGTAAGAGCCCAGAATTTTTTAAGTTCAGGGACATCTGTGGGATGCCAAGCATGCTCCCTGACTGTATAGCTACCTGGATTGGTCTCAATAAATTGACTAGCGTATAAATTAGTCTGGGAAACAATCTCCTCCCAGATGGTATCCCCTAAAAATAGCTCCATATATTGTGTAGGGGAGAAGTCAACCACATTCACATTAATGCCTGCGTTGGCACTAAAAGGGGGGATGTTGGGCTCAGCTGACTGTGGAGGTACCCAGTCCTCCTCCACATTTGGCGTAGCAGGGGGAGCACAGCTTCTTTTAGCAGCTGGCTCACACACAGATGACGACATGTCACTAGACGTGCTGCTAAACTGACCTGGGTCAAAATCGGACGCAGTGTCAGTGGCGTCAGAGTCTGACGCCAAGAAGGCATATGCCTCCTCCAAGCTGTACATGCGCTGCATGTTTCACACTAACAGACTAAACTAACAAAATACTAAACACAATTTTTTTTTTATATTTTTTTTTTTTTTAACACTAAAACAGACTAAAACAGACTAAAACAGTAATCCCTAAACTAACTCCTGTTACAACAATCTAATGGAGATTTGGGGGAAGGAAACTGACTGACTACGACAGACTACGACAGACTACGACAGACTACGACAGACTACGACAGACTACGACAGTCTAAGACAGTCTAAGACAGTCTAAGACACAGATCTTTAAAATAAAGTTAACCCTTAAAAAAAAAAAATACAGACAGTACAAATGCACTGTCTGTGACAGATCTGGCAGGGAAGGGGTTAAAAAGGGATTTTTATTCACTGCTGACACTTTTGAAAATTCTCTGGAACACCTGCTGCAACAATATATCACAATCTCTGTCTCTCTCGCCTCACAAAACGCTACAGAGGGGAGAGAGGCAGAGATCAGTGTCAAAGTGAGTGTTTGTAACACCCACTTTGACACCAGCCAATTATGAGCGATCGCACTTCCAGAATGTAGTACAAAAACATTTAATAACTTACATATACCGTAAGTATAAAACAAATCACCACAGGACGCCCATACTTCACCTATTACAGGGAAGTTCCGGTTTGTTTTAAGTTTATACACTTTTTTCACTGGGGTTGTGTTCACATATTCTGTTTGTATATCCAAATCATTCCAAAGGGTTCACAAACTTTTTCTTGCAACTGTATGTTCACTGTAAGTCTCAGGTAGGCCTCAGGTTCAGCACTGGACACATTTTTGAGTATTTAGGTTTAGTTTGGGGTTTGTTGTTGCCACCAAGTGTTTTTACTAGGTATACAGTCATGTAATGTGTTTTAAAGGGACACTGTAGTCACCAAAACAACTTTAGCTTAATAAAGCAAGTTTTGAGTATGGCACATGCTTCTGAAGTTTCACTGCTTAACCCCTTAAGGACACATGACGTGTCTGACACGTCATAATTCCCTTTTATTCCAGAAGTTTGGTCCTTAAGGGGTTAAAGGACCACTATTGTGCCAGGAAAACAAACTAGTTTTCCTGGCACTATAGGGTCATTAGATCCCCCCCACCCTCAGGGTCCCCCTCCCACTGGGCTGAAGGGGTTAAAACACCTTCAGCCACTTACCTTTCTCCAGTGCCTGGCTCCCTCTGTGCTGGGGAACTCTCCACCCCCTGCCGACATCAGATCTGAATGCGCATGCGCGGCAAGAGCCGCGCGCGGATTCAAACCGTCCATAGGAAAGCATTACTCAATGCTTTCCTATGGATGTTCAGCATCTGCTCACTGTGATTTTCACAGTGAGAATCGCGGAAGCGCCTCAAGCGGCTGTCAGTGAGACAGCCACTAGAGGCTGGATTAACCCTCAGTGAAACATAGCAGATTCTCTGAAACTGCTGTTTTCAGCTGCAGGGCTAAAACTAGAGGGACCTGGCACCCAGACCACTTCATTGAGCTGAAGTGGTCTGGGTGCCTCCTTTAATTATCTGCCATTTAGGAGTTAAATCACTTTTGTTTCTCTTTATGCAGCACTAGCCACACCTCCCCTTGCTGTGACTGACACAATCTGTATGAAAACAAATGGTTTCATTTTCAATCAGATGTAACTTACTTTAAAAGTTTGTATCTCCTGCTCTGTAAATTGTACTTTAATTACATACAGGAGGCTCCTGCAAGGTCTTGTAAGCTATTAACCGTGCAGGAGAAGAAATGATAAATTACACATAATTTGTAATAGAGGAAGTGCAAATATTAGATGACTCTTTACACAAAGCATTTAGGAAGGCTGTGTAAGTCACATTCAGGTAGGTGTGGCTAGGGCTGCATAAACAACGTGATTTAAATTCTAAATGACAGAGAATTGAAACTTTAAGGGCAGAGTATCCCTTTAAGTTTGTAATAGACAAAAAAAAGTCCACGCTTCTGCAATCTGTAACTGATAATTATAACAACTGCAAATGTTCATACTTATTCAGTCAACAAAGTATATTTTATCCATTTTATTTTGCTTTACATCCACAAACATATACATGTTTTGTCTCCTTCCTCTTCTTATTTTCTTATTTTTTCCACGTTAATAAGCAAATATTTTTTAAGAAATAGCAATTTTACTTTATTTCAAGGTTTAAAAAGCTAAAAATGTTAAAATAATAGATTTATCTAAACAGGTTGTGACTGACATAAACTATGCAAATGTAATTAATGTTGGAGCCAGTGCATCCACCAAGAAATGTATTGTATTAGTCATAAAAAACACTGATTACTGATTGCACTGATAACTCTAAAGTCACATTTGCATCTGCATATTGCAAATCAAAGAGGATACATGTATGCACTGTGAAAAGCAAGTTTAATAATATGACTGGAAGCATTGTCTAGAGTAGTATTGTCTAGAGTAGTATGGAATGTATACATTTACTATTATTATTATTATTTTAAGTAATATAATGCAATGGATCACGTAGCGATGTGAGATGAATGAATAAAAAAATTTAAATCAAGTATATTTAACACAGAATACTTTTCTGGAAATTAAACCACTGAATGAAACATTAAAAATCATCTACAATATATGTTTACCATTTTTTTACGTAATTCTCCATTTCGTTTTAAAAATCTTGTTCAGTCCAGGCACAATCAGGGCACAAAATTCAAATAAGAAGCAGTGCAGAAACATTGTTTTAGTTTTTCTTCTTCTACTAACTGTATTCCGTTTCAGAAAATGGCAACATTTATATCAATGATTAACAGGGCAAGATGGAGGCACCCAGTTACGTGATAGATGTGTACATTTCTAAATTTCATTTTACTTTTCAGACTTCACAAACATATATTTGCTAAATACAGATGATAAGTAAACAGAATAGTGTTGTCGCGAACCCGAAATTTTCGGTTCGCGAACGGCGAACGCGAACTTCCGCAAATGTTCGCGAACCGGCGAACCGCGCGAACCGCCATTGACTTCAATGGGCAGGCGAATTTTAAAACCAACAGGGACTCTTTCTGGCCACAAAAGTGATGGAAAAGTTGTTTCAAGGGGACTAACACCTGGACTGTGGCATGCCAGAGGGGGATCCATGGCAAAACTCCCATGGAAAATTGCAAGGTTGATGCAGAGTCTGCTTTTAATCCATAAAGGGCAGAAATCACCTAACATTGACACCTGTCCTCAAAGCCCTGCCCTGATACACACTGACACAGAGCAGAATAGAGACTGTTCCCCGTCCTCAGAGACCATGATACACACTGACACAGAGCAGAATAGAGACTGTTACCCCTACATAGGGTCACTTGGCAAATATGGATTGACACCTGTCCTCAAAACCCCTGATACACACTGACACAGAGCAGAATAGAGACTGTTCCCTGTCCACAGAGACCATGATACACACTGACACAGAGCAGAATAGAGACTGTTCACCGTCCACAGAGACCATGATACACACTGACACAGAGCAGAATAGGGACTGTTCCCCCTACATAGGGTCACTTGGCAGATATGGATTGACACCTATCCTAATGATCCCTGATACACACTGACACAGAGCAGAATAGAGACTGTTCCCCCTACATAGGGTCACTTGGCAGAAATGGATTGACACCTGTCCTGAAAACCCCTGATACACACTGACACAGAGCAGAATAGGGACTGTTCCCCCTACATAGGGTCACTTGGCAGATATGGATTGACACCTATCCTAATGATCCCTGATACACACTGACACAGAGCAGAATAGAGACTGTTACCCCTACATAGGGTCACTTGGCAGATATGGATTGACACCTGTCCTCAAAACCCCTGATACACACTGACACAGAGCAGAATAGAGACTGTTCACCGTCCACAGAGACCATGATACACACTGACAAAGAGCAGAATAGGGACTGTTCCCCCTACATAGGGTCACTTGGCAGATATGGATTGACACCTGTCCTCAAAACCCCTGATACACACTGACACAGAGCAGAATAGGGACTGTTCCTCCTACATAGGGTCACTTGGCAGATATGGATTGACACCTGTCCTCAAAACCCCTGATACACACTGACACAGAGCAGAATAGGGACTGTTCCCCCTACATAGGGTCACTTGGCAGATATGGATTGACACCTGTCCTCAAAACCCCTGATACACACTGACACAGAGCAGAATAGGGACTGTTCCCCCTACATAGGGTCACTTGGCAGATAAGGATTGGCAGCTGTCCTCAAAACCCCTGATACACACTGACACAGAGCAGAATAGGGACTGTTCCTCCTACATAGGGTCACTTGGCAGATATGGATTGACACCTGTCCTCAAAACCCCTGATACACACTGACACAGAGCAGAATAGAGACTGTTCCCCGTCCACAGAGACCATGATACACACTGACACAGAGCAGAATAGGGACTGTTACCCCTACATAGGGTCACTTGGCAGGTATGGATTGACACCTGTCCTCAAAGCCCATGATACACACTGGGGGGAGCTACTGTCCTCCCCAACCCCTGCGCGGTGGGTGGGGGCCATAAATCACAATGGGGGGACCTACTGTCCTCCCCCCCTTGGCCCCCACCCCTGCGCGGTGGGTGGGGGCCATAAATCACAATGGGGGGCCTACTTTCCTCCCCCCCAGCCCCCATCCCTGCGCGGTGGGTGGGGGGCATAAATCACAATGGGACGGACCTACTGATAGGAGTGGAGTATTGTTCATATCAGTTTAATACCTTCCGCGTCTCCTATCAGTGGACGTGTAAATGGCAGAGATTTTTAATTGTTGAATCACCTCCCCTTTTTAGGCCAAAGTGGGAAGATGCTTAGACCACTGGTATATTGGTGCCATCTTGGAGGATTTATTTTTGGTTTGGTTTTTGAAGCCACAGTGCTGCACCAGTGGGCCTAAAAATTAGGCATGTACACATGCCTGAAAAATTTGGTATTGTTGCAGCCGCTGCTGTAGCAGCGGCCAGAAAAATTGATGTTGGTTTCACAGGCAGAAAGTGCCCTAAAACATGGCGGCTTGACTAGTTGGTGGCGGATAAGTCACGCAAGTCAAACGTCATTCAGAGCTAAAATACAGCAGCATGTGGACCATTTTTAGCCCAAGGCAGCTCATCTCATCAGGCCTTTTTTAAGCGAATGTATCGCCCAGTGTCAGTCCCTTCGGGATCCATCCCTCATTCATCTTAATAAAGTTGAGGTAATCTAGACTTTTTTGACCTAGGCGACTTCTCTTCTCAGTGACAATACCTCCTGCTGCACTGAAGGTCCTTTCTGACAGGACACTTGAAGCGGGGCAGGCCAGAAGTTCTATCGCAAATTGGGATAGCTCAGGCCACAGGTCAAGCCTGCACACCCAGTAGTCAAGGGGTTCATCGCTCCTCAGAGTGTCGATATCTGCAGTTAAGGCGAGGTAGTCTGCTACCTGTCGGTCGAGTCGCTCTCTGAGGGTGGATCCCGAAGGGCTGTGGCGATGCATAGGACTTAAAAAGGTCCGCATGTCCTCCATCAACAACACGTCTTTAAAGCGTCCTGTCCTTGCCGGCGTGGTCGTGGGAGGAGGAGGAGGAGGATGACTTCCACCTCTCCCCCTGTTAGATTCCCGTTGTGCTGTGGCATCACCCTTATACGCTGTGTAAAGCATACTTTTGAATTTATTTTGCAAATGCTGCATCCTTTCCGACTTGTTGTAATTGGGTAACATTTCCGCCACTTTCTGCTTATACCGGGGGTCTAGTAGCGTGGACACCCATTACAGGTCGTTCTCCTTCAGCCTTTTTATACGAGGGTCCCTCAACAGGCAGGACAGCATGAAAGACCCCATTTGCACAAGGTTGGATGCCGAGCTACTCATTTCCCGTTCCTCTTCCTCACTGATGTCATTGAAGGTATGTTCTTCCCCCCAGCCACATACAACACCACGGGTACCAGATAGGTGAAAACGAGCACCCTGGGATGCCTGTTGTGTTTGGTCTTGCTCCTCCTCCTCCTCAAAGCTACAATCCTCCTCTGACTCCTGTTCCTCACAATCCTCTTCCAGCGTTGCCGCAGGTCCAGCAAGCGATGCTGATAAGGCTGTTTCTGGTGGTGATGGTGACCACAACTCTTCCTCTTCCTCTTCACGCTCATCTACAGCCTGATCCAGCACTCTTCGCAGGGCACGCTCCAGGAAGAAAACAAATGGTATGATGTCGCTGATGGTGCCTTCGTTGCGACTGACTAGGTTTGTCACCTCCTCAAAAGGACGCATGAGCCTACAGGCATTGCGCATGAGCGTCCAGTAACGTGGCAAAAAAATTCCCAGCTCCCCAGAGGCTGTCCTAGCACCCCGGTCATACAAATATTCATTAACAGCTTTTTCTTGTTGGAGCAGGCGGTCGAACATTAGGAGTGTTGAATTCTAACGTGTAGGGCTGTCGCAAATCAAGCGCCTCACTGGCATGTTGTTTCGCCGCTGGATATCGGCAAAGGGAGCCATGGCCGTGTAGGAACGCCTGAAATGGCCACACACCTTCCTGGCCTGCTTCAGGACGTCCTGTAAGCCTGTGTACTTATGCACAAAGTGTTGTACGATCAGATTACACACATGTGCCATGCACGGCACATGTGTCAACTTGCCCAACTTCAATGCCGCTATCAAATTTTTTCCGTTGTCACACACCACTTTGCCGATATCCAGTTGCTGCGGAGTCAGCCACTTTTCCACCTGTGCGTTCAGGGCGGACAGGAGTGCTTGTCCGGTGTGACTCTCTGCTTTCAAGCAAGTCAAACCCAAGACGGCGTGACACTGCCGTATCCGGGATGTGGAATAGTAGCTGGGGGGGTGCCGTTGATGTGGAGCAAGAAGCAGCGGCACAAGAGGACTCAGCCGAGGAGGTTATGGAAGAGGATGGAGTAGGAGGAGTAGAGGAGGTGGCAGCAGGACTGCCTGCAATTCGTGGCGGTGTCACCAACTCCTCTGCAATGCCACGCATTCCTTGCTTGTCAGCCGTCAGCAGGTTTACCCAATGCGCAGTGTAGGTGATATACCTGCCCTGACCATGCTTTGCAGACCAGGTATCAGTGGTCAGATGGACCCTTGCCCCAACACTGTGTGCCAGACATGCCATGACTTCCTTTTGCACAATCGAGTACAAGTTGGGGATTGCCTTTTGTGAAAAGAAATTCCGGCCGGGTACCTTCCACTGCGGTGTCCTAATTGCTACAAATTTTTTGAACGCCTCAGACTCAAACAGATTGTATGGTAAAAGCTGGCGGGCTAATAGTTCGGACAAGCCAGCTGTCAGACGCTGGGCAAGGGGGTGACTTGGTGACATTGGCTTCTTACGCTCAAACATGTCCTTGACAAACACATGACTGTGGGCAGATGAGCAGGAACTGCTCAAGGCGAGAGACGGAGTGGCGGATGGTTGAGAGGGGGCAAGAAGGACAGCAGTGGTTGACGTGGCTGAAGATGCTGGGCCAGGAGGAGGATGGCAGCTTAGAGTAGGCGTGCTGCTTGTACTCATGTGTTGATCCCATAGGCGTTTGTGATGTGAGATCATGTGCCTACGCAAAGCAGTTGTACCTAGGTGGGTGTTGGACCTCCCACGACTCAGTTTCCTTTGGCACAGGTTGCAAATGGCATCGCTGTTGTCAGAGGCAGACACACAAAAAAAATGCCACACTGCTGAGCTCTGCAATGACGGCATTCTGGTGGTGGACACAGCATGCGTTGATTGGCGTGCTGTCGGGCTGACCCCGGGTGCCGATGCATGCTGTCTGACTGTGCCACTAGCTCCTTGCGATGACCCCCCCCTGCTTCCAACTCGTCTCCTCCTCCTCTCTGTCTCCCCATCTGAACTTTCGCCCTGTTCTTCTTCTTGCCGAGCGGGCACCCACGTGACATCCATGGACGCATCGTCATCATCAACCGCTTCGCTTGTATCTGACAACTCAGAAAAGGAAGCAGCAGCGGGTACAACATCATCATCATCACACCGTACCTCCATGTGTTTAATGCTGCCTGCCTGAGACATATCCCTGTTATCTACATCCTCTAGCAATAATGGTTGCACATCACTCATTTCTTCAAACGGGTGTGTGAATAACTCCTCTGACATACCAAGTAAAGCGGCTGTGGTGCTAGTTTTGGTGGTGGCGGCAGGCGGGTGAGTGGTATCTTGAGAGGTGCCTGAAGCTAAGCTGGAGGAGGATGGTGCGTCAAGGTTCCGAGCGGAGGCTGTACAAGATTGGGTGTCCTGTGTTAGCCAGTCAACTATGTCCTCAGAACTTTTCAAGTTCAGGGTACGTGGCTTCTGAAAACTGGGCATTATTCTAGGGCAAAAGGGAATCACAGCACCATGACCACGATGGCCCCTGCGGGGTGGCCTGCCTCTGCCTGTCATTTTTTTGGGGATTAGTGGTACTATGCGTGCAAGCTACTGTGAGACCAGATATGATTGGCAATGTGAACTGTAACAGTTCTGCAGAGCACACACTGTAGGCCTGACACACCCGCTTGAAGACAAGTAACTGCTATTCAATCTATAACAGTGAAAAATAAATTTTGGTTTTAAAAGCACGCTATAGAGACACCAGATATGATTGGCAATGTGCACTGGAACAGTTCTGCAGAGCACACACTGTAGGCCTGAGACACCCGCTTGAAGACAAGTAACTGCTATTCAATCTATAACAGTGAAAAATAAATTTTGGTTTTAAAAGCACGCTATAGAGACACCAGATATGATTGGCAATGTGCACTGGAACAGTTCTGCAGAGCACATGCTGAAGGAAGGACTGACAGAGCCGCTTGAAGGACACTGACTGGCTGCTATTAGCTTACACTGGAAACCTTTTTTCTTTGTAAAAGCACGCTAAAGAGACACCAGATATGATTGGCAACTGTCAAAGCACGCTGGCACAGGTCTGCAGAGCACACGCTGAAGTAGGTCTGACACCCAGACGCTTGCAGACAACTAACTGATCTTCTATTACAGTGAAAAAAAAATGATTTCTTTACAATCTAAAGCTTAAGCTATTGTTAAAATAGATATGAGTGGTGGCACTGGGCAAGTAGGCACAGTATCCAATGTGAACCTCACACAGAAGCTGGCAGGCAGGCAACTGCTCTTCTATTACAATGAAAACAAATTATTTATTTAAAATCTAAAGCTTAACCAATTGTTAAAACAGATATGAGTGGTGGCACTGACTGTGCAAATGGGCAAGGCATCCAACCTGACACAGAAGCTGGCAGGCAGGCAACTGCTCTTCTATTACAGTGAAAACAAATTATTTATTTAAAATCTAAAGCTTAACCAATTGTTAAAACAGATATGAGTGGTGGCACTGACTGTGCAAATGGGCAAGGCATCCAACCTGACACAGAAGCTGGCAGGCAGGCAACTGCTCTTCTATTACAGTGAAAACAAATTATTTATTTTAAATGTAAAGCTTAACCAATTGTTAAAACAGATATGAGTGGTGGCACTGACTGTGCAAATGGGCAAGGCATCCAACCTGACACAGAAGCTGGCAGGCAGGCAACTGCTCTTCTATTACAGTGAAAAAAAATTATTTATTTTAAATGTAAAGCTTAACCTATTGTTAAAACAGATATGAGTGGTGGCACTGGGCAAGTAGGCACAGTATCCAATGTGAACCTCACACAGAAGCTGGCAGGCAGGCACCTGCAATTACATTACACAGGAAAAAAAAAAAAAAAAAAAGCAGCCTGATGTTATAGCCCTAAAAAGGGCTTTTTGGGGTGCTGTCCTTACAGCAGAGATCAGATGAGTCCTTCAGGATTGTAGTGGACACTGAATACCCTAGCCTAGCTATCAATTTCCCTATCTAATCAGCAGCAGCTAAACTTTCCCTCCTCTCACTAAGCGTGCAGCTTCAGAATGAATCGAAAATGGATGCTGGGAGGGAGGTTGGAGGGTGTGGAAGGGAGGGAGTGCTGCTGATTGTCTGGAATGTGTCTGCTGACCGAGAGGCACAGGTGCAAAGTTTGCCCAATGATGACGAATAGGGGGCGGATCGAACTGTGCATGTGTCCGCCCCCCGCGGCGAACGCGAACACGCTAAGTTCGCCGGGAACTGTTCGCCGGCGGACAGTTCGGTACATCACTAAAACAGAATATTAACATTCTGGGAATTAGCTATGCCCTTTGAAATGTACAATGTTACAGACTCATTTATTCCGAATTTTGGAATGCATTATGATTCTAAACTTGAAATACTTGTTCCATGATATAAAATATGACTAAAGCAGAATCATTTTTTATACTTAGTATTTCACAGGTATGTGCATTTTTCTGCTGATAGACTGTTACATTGTAATCTCTGTGGATTTTCTGCAAGCCTCAGTACAAGATGGTGAGTTGTTCCTAAATATATTGCAATCTGCTAACACTTCATCTATGCTGCATTTTTCAACCTCCGTTTTTTTCACATCGGAGAATATGACAAATCTTCCTTATTGCAGTGGGTACAAATCATTACTGAGACTCATTTCTCTAACGGATCAGACACTTAGGGAAAAATGTCCCTCTCTGTAATGGAACATCATGAGATATTATACATTGCAGTGGTAGAAAATGTAACCATCTCCACACTATAATGTGTTTTTTTTTTTTTTAATTTTTGTATCCTCTATTTTTAAGTTAAACTTAACAGATTATGTGAATAGTTTTTATTATGTAAATCAAATATAATTGTAATATTTGTGCAATGACTATCAAACTTATTTGAATAATTTAATATTGTTTGTTGATGGTAGTTTATTTGGATTAATTAAAGAAATATTTTGTCGAGTTTTGATTATCAGTTGAAATGTTCCACGACGATATGCACCTGCAGTAGTTATAGTTCGTAAAATGTAACAAACAGGGAAAGAAAATAACTCATTTACATATCTAGAAAACTAAACAGAGAATAAAAAGTAAAGTAAAAGAGTATAGACTTCAGGAGAGTCAAAGATGGTGTGACTTTCCACTTTGGATTATTCCTCTAAGCTTCCGAGCTCACCTCCCTCCTTTTATATAGGAATTTGTGACTCGTCATAGCAATATAGTATATTATGTGTCATGGTAATTTAGTATAAGAAAAAAAAATCCAAGATAATCTATATTTCACATATCCCCATTTCTACGGTTGATCCAAAACTACACCCCCACTATAATTCAAAGTGGTTTCTAAATTTTTTTCTCATAAAGGAAAATGTAGTCTTGTAATTTGTAACTCTAAATCAGTCAGAATTTTCCTAGAGAAACACACATTTAGAATTTGAATATATCTATTTACTTAGTGTAACAGAGTTTGATAACTTCAGTCTATACTGGGTCTATATACTCAGTGTATCATAGTTTGTTAAAGAGTAGTTCACTTTAAAGATATATATTTAGCCTTACCACAGATCTTCTTTTAGGACAATTCTTAATCATATTGCAATTTAATCCCCACATACGGTGTGTTGTTCAATTATTTAACTAAGGACCATTTCCTCTGCATAACTATATAACAACAAGTTAACCCCTTAAGGACACAGCTTCAAAAGCTTGTCTTACCCTTAAGGACACAAGCAATTTTTGCGTTTTTTGCTGTTTGTGTTCAAATGCAATTTGCATCTCTCTCATTTATTGCACCAACACATATTATATACCGTTTTTTAGAGGCCAAAAAGGGCTTTAATCTGATGTCACATATACATAGATACATTCTCATTAATTATAAAACAAATGCCAAAAAATGGGGGGGGGAAACCCCAGAACATTTTTTTTCACAGTTTTGGCAATAATAGCGTGTGCATAATATGTCCAGCTTAGAAAAAGTAATTTAAAAGAAATTCATTTATGTGTCTTGATTTATAGAGTACATAATATGTGTAGGATTTTAGCTTATTTTGAAAGTTACAGGTCACAAAATACAAGGATTAAAATAAAATGTCCATGTGAAACAAATTTAGAAGTCGGTATGTTTGTTTTGTAGATTTAGTAGCCATCACAGAAAACAAAATTGCCACACAAAAGCATATATTTATATAAATTAGACATCACAGGCTATTTACTTAAGGTTATTTTGACACTTTTTATGTAGCCATTTTATCGCTAATCTCTGCTAAATATTGGAGTAAAACAGTTTTCTCTCTATTATGGCATATACACATATAACAAGGTTTTTGTAATGTGTATTTCATAAAGCTGGTGTGTGCTATTCCTGCACAGAACCCCATATTGTGTTAAGCTACATCTGCTGAGTATAACAATACCCCCATTATATGCATTTGGCACTATTCTGTGAAGCTATAATGCCATATAAGAGACAAGGCTATTTCAGTTTCTACAGTTAGAATTTTCATAGATGGATATGATGGGCCTATGTCTCATTTTGAGGTATTATAGCGATTTGACTGTTCAAATAACCCCACAAAGGGCTTCCATTCGATAAAGCAAACACCACAGGGTATGTTATATGCCTAGACTTATCACCATTTTTTCACCAATTTATGTCAATGTTTGTGGTGAGGGGGAAAACATGGCATTTTTTACATACATATGTTGCACTTTCGCTGAGTATTTCTTACACTTGAAATGTGCCACTGTCAAAATATCCCCCAAATTATGCTCAGTTTCATCTTCTGAGTAAAACAATATGCCCAATGTTTGACCTAGACACTATTTTGTGAAGTTACAGTGCTGTAAAAGAGACGTGATAAGTTCAGGTTTTTAAGTGTGAATTTTCATAGAGGGTTTTGATGCGTCCGTGATCCACTTTGGAGAACTTTAGCAGGCTACATATTCCAACTACACAATATAGGCATACTATTTATTAAAGATCCTAGGGTATTTCAAAAGGCATATTTTGAACCTTAGCGTGGGATCATTCTTCCGCTAGCTTGTACCAAGTGTAGTGGTAATTTCTGCCTTTTTGACACACAAAGTGAGTTTGCACAGTGTATTTTGCATACCTTATCTGTGCTATGGCTGTATAATATTTCATATGTTGTTCAGCTATGTCATCTGAGTACAACAATACCGCCGTATGTATGTACCTTTGCCAGGTATATGTGGATGTTGAAGGGGCACATTTGAGATGCAGTCATTCAGTTTTTTTCTAACTTTGAAGTTTTACGCTGTGTCCATGTTTCATTTTGGAGTAGCTTAGCTGGTTGGCTATTCAAACTACCCCACGATTGCTGCGATCTGGGGTTAACTTTAGTAAATGATGGAAATTTTCTGTCTAGCATCGGGAAGGGGTTCAAGAAACACTCCACTGCCAACTGGCAAACAATAAATCACTGTTTAGTAGATATACCCCCAATGCATACACACATGTATTAACTGGGGTATATCTTAAAAGAGCTTCAAGGGCTGCAGATCTTATGAAGTACAGCCTTAGCAAGTCCTCAACTTTTTATTCTGGAAGAGAATTTCAGTCTCTTCCCTGGGAAATAACCAATCAGAGGCTTCTTGTGCATACACACACGCGCACGTCTTGTCTGAGGTCTATCGAGTTGAAGAGCTGATCTGAGGTCTGTGTGGAAGGAGGAGCCAGGCATGCTCAAGTAGAGCATGCCTGCCACTTCTGTTACCGCAGGGGAGCTAATGGAAGGAGGGACCAAACCTCCCTGGCTGTTTGATTGACAGCCAAGGATACGTTCCCTGATTTATAAAAGTGTTGATTAATCAGGGAAACCTGCACTTTTATAAACTGGGTTAAAATTAAGATACTCGTCACCCATAAACAAGCTAATGTGCTTTTGTGGTGTGGAGTGGTCCTATACTTTTCATTACTATTGCTTGATTTCTTCCACCATATTTTGTTGTTTGGTTATGTTCCACACTTAAATGGTTGCTATTAAGTGTGTGAACATGTTTTTATTCTGGTGGTTTTATGCAGTGAACCTAATCAGCCTATTTAAATCTCTGAATGTTTACGATATCCCCGAATAAATTATGTTGAACATGACTGAATAAGTAGAAATATTAAGTATGAAGCTAACCAACAACTATTTGAAAGTTTTATGTATTTTTTTTTAATTTTTTTTACAAATTGTTCTATTTTACCTATGCCCCTTCATTATATCCCATTGTACAGCGCTACAGAATTTGCTGGCGCTATAGAAATAATAAAATAATAATAATATCCTATCATAAAAATCCCAACTCAAATCAATAGTTCAGCAACATTCAAGAGTGATGTCTATTTCTGACTATAGAATATTAAAAACATTACATTCATGGAGCCCCACCATATTCCCAATTCAGTAAATGCTGATGATGAGAAATTTAGTTTGCTTGTCTATAGTTGGTTTTATAAATGATGATCTATGAAGGTCTTCTATTTCTTTATTTTTTATTTTTTATTTTTTTTTTACGGTTCTTTTGTGCACAGCCAGTTTTCATTTATAAATCCAGTGCAGTGTCATGCATATTAAAGACTAATCACAAGAGTCAGATGTTTAGAATTCCTAGATTGTTCCCTATGTACTTGTACACATTCCACCAATTCACATATTAAGGTTTTTTTGCACTGGATTTGTTTGTGTGCACACAGACCTCCTACTGTGTATGTACTTGTGCAATTAATTATATCGTTGTCACTGTATTGGTTTATATGGGAATGTGGCTGGTTCTTGTACTGTGCAACAATGTGAGTTTTTTTTGTTTTTATTTTTTACCATAAACATACATCAATTATAATTAATAACACACAACTGCAGTTTTAAAAAAAGATATATTATACAATATGTATGAAGAACAATGTACACTGCAGAAATGGTCAATATGTGACAACTTAAAGATAGTATTTGTCAAAAACACATAATGGTTGAAAAATTTGCAAAAGTGTTTTCAGAATTAAATGCATCTAACAAGAACAGAAAGGAAAAAAAATGGAAAAATACACCAAGGTCAATTTATCTAAAGCATCAACCATTCCCCGGAGGCAAAAGTGAGAAGGTGAAAATGTCTCTGATTGCACACGCATTTAACCGTGGGGAATAAAAGATCCACACTAGGATGATAAATTATCAGTTGTAGATGTTTTAGTTGCTTGTAATATTGTATGTACAGAATGCTACTCACTCATGTTTCCGGTTCGTCTATTTTGCCCTAAATTTAGTACGTTTGGCTGTTTCTGTTTGCATTGTCCGCCGTTCAATGGACTTTTCTGTATTTTTAATAACATATTTTATTTTTTAAAACAATTGCAAAACAAAGTTGTCAATGTCAAGGTCTTTTAATCAGAAATGTGTTACATAATTCTGTTTGTTCTAATATTTGTTAATTGTTAAACATATTAGTTGCTTCTTTTTTTCCTAATGTAACTTTTTCACTGGTGTATTAATGCCTTATATATTGCATAAAGGTTGTAAAGATGTGGAGGATAATACAGATCAGAGTGCATTCTATAGAAGTACGAGATGCAGTACTACAGTAGGAAATAATATATTTTTTTTCCCCCTTAGATATACACCAATGAAAAAATGCATTTTGTTTGTTGGCGGTATATCTAAAAACAACTTAAAAAAGCTGCAGATATTTTGTCTGAAACATCCTCTTCTAACCCCGCCCAGACTTTCTGTTGCTGTCCAATCACAGACTTCCCGATGCTCAATGAGAATTCTTAGCAAGGCAGGTGCTCTGAGCAATTGCTGCCTCTTGAATTTAGCTCAACTAAACTACCAGGAAGTAACAGGATCAGTTCTGCGATTGACAGCCCGAGGGGTGTAACAAGGTTAATTTACAACAGTGATAATGTATATTGAAGTCTGCACTTTCTGTAAAATAAAAAAGGCAGACAAATACTTTACACATAAAAACTCTTTAATCCCTCTTGTCCCACCTGGCATGACCATACTTTGTGGCTGTAATGCAGTCTTTATGTATGCACTATGCAATCCATTGGCATGAAACATTGTTTTAATACACTGTCTAAAATGTCCCTAAGAAATTAATGTTAAGAGAAACTGCTGAAGCAAAGACACGTTATGGATGATGACAAAACATATCTACATTGGAATTGCTGGTAGGCTGATAAGGAGAGAAAAACAAAACCCCATATCATTGCAAATTACCTGCATGGAGATGGCTGGCAAAGGACTCTTCCACTCTACAGTGATGCCAACACTAACACGACCTGCCTGGAATGTTCAGCAGTAGTGTTGTCGCGAACCCGAAATTTTCGGTTCGCGAACGGCGAACGCGAACTTCCGCAAATGTTCGCGAACCGGCGAACCGCCATTGACTTCAATGGGCAGGCGAATTTTAAAACCAACAGGGACTCTTTCTGGCCACAAAAGTGATGGAAAAGTTGTTTCAAGGGGACTAACACCTGGACTGTGGCATGCCGGAGGGGGATCCATGGCAAAACTCCCATGGAAAATTACACAGTTGATGCAGAGTCTGGTTTTAATCCATAAAGGGCAGAAATCACCTAACATTGACTCCTGTCCTCAAAGCCCCTGATACACACTGACACAGAGCAGACTAGAGACTGTTCCACGTCCTCAGAGACCATGATACACACGGACACAGAGCAGAATAGAGACTGTTACCCCTACATAGGGTCACTTGGCAGATATGGCGGGGTCGTGGGAGGGGGAGGATGACTTTCACCTCTTCCCCTGTTAGATTCCCGTTGTGCTGTGACATCACCCTTGTACGCTGTGTAAAGCATACTATTTAATTTGATCAGCATGGCCACTTGAGTTTTTATAGTTTTCACGCTGCTTGTAGTTTATATATGGTTCACAAAAATCAAACAAACGATAAAGTAAACATGTAAGGATTCAGAATATTCTTTCAAACCCTTACACATTGTGTGCACGTATTTTTTGTCTTAAGTTTGTGGCTTTAAAGAGGTTCACGTTGTTTCTATGATGTGCATAACATGTTCTTGTAAATGTTTGTTAAATTTTTCCTGGAATTGTAATTTTGGAATCTGAATAAAGATAGTCAAATCCCTGATACACACTGACACAGAGCAGAATAGGGACTGTTCCCCCTACATAGGGTCACTTGGCAGATATGGATTGACACCTGTCCTCAAAGCCCCTGATACACACTGACACAGAGCAGAATAGAGACTGTTCCCTGTCCACAGAGACCATGATACACACTGACACAGAGCAGAATAGAGACTCTTCCCCCTACATAGGGTCACTTGGCAGGTATGGATTGACACCTGTCCTCAAAGCCCATGATACACACTGGGGGGAGCTACTGTCCTCTCCAACCCCTGCGCGGTGGGTGGGGGCCATAAATCACAATGGGGGGACCTACTGTCCTCCCCCCCCCGGGCCCCCACCCCTACGCGGTGGGTGGAGGCCATACATCACAATGGGGGGGCCTACTTTCCTCCCCCCGGCCCCCATCCCTTCGCGGTGGGTGGGGGGCATAAATCACAATGGGACGGACCTACTGATAGGAGTGGAGTATTGTTCATATCAGTTTAATACCTTCCGCGTCTCCTATCAGTGGACGTGTAAATGGCAGAGATTTTTAATTGTTGAATCACCTCCCCTTTTTAGGCCAAAGTGGGAAGATGCTTAGACCACTGGTATATTGGTGCCATCTTGGAGGATTTTTTTTGTTTGGTTTTTGAAGCCACAGTGCTGCACCAGTGGGCCTAAAAATTAGGCATGTACACATGCCTGAAAAATTTGGTATTGTTGCAGCCGCTGCTGTAGCAGCGGCCAGAAAAATTGATGTTTGTTTCACAGGCAGAAAGTGCCCTAAAACATGGCGGCTTGAACCCTAGTTGGTGGCGGATAAGTCACGCAAGTCAAACGTCATTCAGAGCTAAAATACAGCAGCGTGGGGGGCGGAGCTTAACCAGCGAGCTAAACGGACGCCATCTCGACAAGCTCCCCAGTAAACGGGCACAATCTATTAAAAATCCCAACACCCTCAGCCGATCCAACCTCCTCCAGCCCCCAGCTGGACTCCCTACCTACTCCCGAGCCGATCGATGCCCTTCTTTGCGGCTTACACCCAGCAGAAGCGGAGACGGAAGGTTGGGGCCTACCCCACGCTCACAATCCCAGACCTGGAGAAACTACTCGGCGGCTACGGAGCGTGACAAGCGCGGGACGAAGCCTCCCTCCAAAGGTCAGACCATCCGGCACACACACCAGCCATGGGCCGCCGCTCACAGCGCCCACAAGCCATAGAACAAAACCGGGACATAGGGACCGTGCTTCAAAGGCCTGCTCCGGCTAAAACTACTCCCGCGGACGCACCGCGTACGGCACACCACTACCGACTCACGGATCAACCGGAGGCAGAAACAACCTCAGAAGCCCACATAGGGCCACAACACCAACTAGACCCTCCAGCAGACATGACCCCAACATCCAGGCATGATTTAAAAATCCTATTTTCGGACTTCCATAAAATCCTTGCGGCAGAACTGGCCCCCATCGAAAAGGACATCATTGCCACTATAAACAGGGTACACACTAATGAAAAACACATTACAGACATGCAAACTCACCTAGCTGAGCTGCAAGAATCAATGCACCACCTTCAGGCGCAACAAAGAGCCATAATGGCACAGCAGACAACCATGGAGGAACGCCATCGGCGCACTAATATAAAAATTAGAGGCATCCCGGCAGCCATCTTGCCAGATGAACTACCGCACTACACAAGGCGCCTTCTGGACACTATTCTGCCTCACACCACGGTCAAGAAGATGGTCACTGAGGAGATCTACCACCTGCCTACGTCCTCAAAGGTACGCTCAAACACACCCAGAGATGTGATACTCAGGTGCCCAAATGTACACGACAAGATTCAGGTCATGTCTGCATTAAAAGGTAAAACACCCCTGATATTTGAGGGCGCTAGCCTAACCTTTTTCCAGGATCTTACAAAGTCTACCCTCATGTGGCGCAAAACCTTCAGCTCCCTCACCAACAGACTGAGGGCAGCAGACATCACCTATCGATGGGGGGCACACGGATCCCTGGTGATACCACAGAACGGATCCCAACTCACACTTGCCTCCATGGAAGAGGCACCCACAATAATACAGGCCTTGGGACTGGACCCACCGACCGCCAACTCACCCTCAAGACCCTCTACTACCAATTGGGACCCAGAGCGCACCGCAACGTTTGTACCGCGGAACAGAAGCCCTCGGTCCTCGGACCCAAGACAGCCTCAAGGGACTGGCTGACAATGAGGCACAGTAGGGACACCTTCCCAGCGCTCACCTTTACCTCAGGTCTAAAGACTGCAAAGTTATTTTCATTGAACGTTTAACATTTCTTATAGTACCCCATTGTTCTTGGGGGCAACAATATATATATATATATATTTTTTTTTTTGTGAGCCCAATTTTGGTAACCAAGTGCCGTTTTGGAAACGTTACCATAATTCCTACAGTTCGTACACTCAATGCGAAAATCACAATTGTTTATTACCTTGTTCTTTCTCCTGAACCCTGTTTTTGAGCCGGTGGCTGGCAGTTTGTAAGGTCTCCAAACATCTGATAGAGGTTAAAGCCAAGCTCAGTGTCCCATGACTAGGGGACATTACCCTCCTAAGGCTGAATAGGGGCACTAAAATTTAATAAACACACCTCACTACTTTCAAGCTACAAAAGCAAGATTAAATGGTCTGACAAAATGTATATATTGCTAAAGCCCATTAAATGCTGACCTTATATAGATGACTAATCTAGAATACTGAACAGTAGCCGGCCTTTAAGAGGGCAGCATAGTAAAGGTACAGGTTGTATACGACCCATTACCTACCGTCAAAGTGTCCATATGGCAACGTACATTATTCTGCAAAGATTAGGGTTTGTCCTGCACTCTTAGTGGGTGTAGAGCTTTAAGCTCGAGGGTTTGTGAAGTCTAAAACGAGTCAAGAATTGCATACAAAAGCATAGGTCAGGAGAAACCTATCTAACTTCACACCATACCTGAGTTACAAAAGGACGTTTAAATGGTTTATTGTTTATGTTGTTGCGATCCCTACTAGAAGACTGACACACGTACTACAATCGACAGGCCTAACCCTGACATGGACCGTACTTGACTGACACCACAGGCTCAACGGGACCCACTCTCGCACGACTGGTACACCTAAGACGGGGACATACCACAAACGCTTAATGGAGTGACTGCTACACTCTTACCACGACCACCCCCCCCTACCTCCCCCCCGCGACTCCCTAGGTTAGGAGTTTCGATCACGTGAGGCAGAGACCACACTCACGGCAGGAGGCTGCACTGGACAGCCCACACGCTTCAGAAGTCACTCACTAGTACACACCCATCAATATGCCCACGGGACACCATACCGACACATACAGGCACACCCAAGTGTCATAACCATGGAGGCACCACATACTCCATAACTACTTCACACACGGAACGCGGATACCAGCACCGAATATACGACTCAAACACACAAATAACACAGGTTAAGCGGTTAATGACCCGGATCCAAGTTATTGCTTGTATTTTATAAAATTATATAATTGGTGCAGTCTCACAAGATGCAAGATAAATATGTTGATGCTATATACTGGAAATTCTGACTTGCAATGTACTGTTTTACTGTCATGCAAAGCACCGCAAAAATAAAGAATTTAAAAAAAAAAAAATACAGCAGCGTGTGGACCATTTCTAGCCCAAGGCAGCTCATCTCATCAGGCCTTTTTTAATCGAATGTATCGCCCAGTGTCAGTCCCTTCGGGATCCATCCCTCATTCATCTTAATAAAGGTGAGGTAATCTAGACTTTTTTGACCTAGGCGACTTCTCTTCTCAGTGACAATACCTCCTGCTGCACTGAAGGTCCTTTCTGACAGGACACTTGAAGCGGGGCAGGCCAGAAGTTCTATCGCAAATTGGGATAGCTCAGACCACAGGTCAATCCTGCACACCCAGTAGTCAAGGGGTTCATCGCTCCTCAGAGTGTCGATATCTGCAGTTAAGGCGAGGTAGTCTGCTACCTGTCGGTCGAGTCGCTCTCTGAGGGTGGATCCCGAAGGGCTGTGGCGATGCATAGGACTTAAAAAGGTCCGCATGTCCTCCATCAACAACACGTCTTTAAAGCGTCCTGTCCTTGCCGGCGTGGTCGTGGGAGGATGACTTCCACCTCTCCCCCTGTTAGATTCCCGTTGTGCTGTGACATCACCCTTATACGCTGTGTAAAGCATACTTTTTAATTTAGTTTGCAAATGCTGCATCCTTTCTGACTTGTTGTAATTCGGTAACATTTCCGCCACTTTCTGCTTATACCGGGGGTCTAGTAGCGTGGACACCCAGTACAGGTCGTTCTCCTTCAGCCTTTTTATACGAGGGTCCCTCAACAGGCAGGACAGCATGAAAGACCCCATTTGCACAAGGTTGGATGCCGAGCTACTCATTTCCCGTTCCTCCTCCTCACTGATGTCATTGAAGGTATGTTCTTCCCCCCAGCCACGTACAACACCACGGGTACCAGATAGGTGACAACGAGCCTGTTGTGTTTGGTCTTGTTCCTCCTCCTCCTCCTCAAAGCTACATTCCTCCTCTGACTATTCTTCCTCACAATCCTCTTCCAGCGTTGCCGCAGGTCCAGCAAGCGATGCTGATAAGGCTGTTTCTGGTGGTGATGGTGACCACAACTCTTCCTCTTCCTCTTCACGCTCATCTACAGCCTGCTCCAGCACTCTTTGCAGGGCACGCTCCAGGAAGAAAACAAATGGTATGATGTCGCTGATGGAGCCTTCGTTGCGACTGACTAGGTTTGTCACCTCCTCAAAAGGATGTATGAGCCTACAGGCATTGCGCATGAGCATCCAGTAACGTGGCAAAAAAATTCCCAGCTCCCCAGAGGCTGTCCTAGCACCCCGGTCATACAAATATTCATTAACAGCTTTTTCTTGTTGGAGCAGGCGGTCGAACATTAGGAGTGTTGAATTCCAACGTGTAGGGCTGTCGCAAATCAAGCGCCTCACTGGCATGTTCTTTCGCCGCTGGATATCGGCAAAGTGAGCCATGGCCATGTAGGAACGCCTGAAATGGCCACACACCTTCCTGGCCTGCTTCAGGACGTCCTGTAAGCCTGTGTACTTTTGCACAAAGCGGTGTACGATCAGATTACACACATGTGCCATGCACGGCACATGTGTCAACTTGCCCAACTTCAATGCCGCTATCAAATTTTTTCCGTTGTCACACACCACTTTGCCGATATCCAGTTGCTGCGGAGTCAGACACTTTTCCACCTGTGCGTTCAGGGCGGACAGGAGTGCTTGTCCGGTGTGACTCTCTGCTTTCAAGCAAGTCAAACCCAAGACGGCATGACACTGCCGTATCCGGGATGTGGAATAGTACCTGGGGAGCTGGGGGGGTGCCGTTGATGTGGAGCAAGACGCAGCAGCACAAGAGGACTCAGCTGAGGAGGTTATGGAAGAGGATGGAGTAGGAGGAGTAGAGGAGGTGGCAGCAGGACTGCCTGCAATTCGTGGCGGTGTCACCAACTCCTCTGCAATGCCACGCATTCCTTGATTGTCAGCCGTCAGCAGGTTTACCCAATGAGCAGTGTAGGTGATATACCTGCCCTGACCATGCTTTGCAGACCAGGTATCAGTGGTCAGATGGACCCTTGCCACAACACTGTGTGCCAGACATGCCATGACTTCCTTTTGCACAATCGAGTACAAGTTGGGGATTGCCTTTTGTGAAAAGAAATTCCGTCCGGGTACCTTCCACTGCGGTGTCCCAATAGCTACAAATTTTTTGAACGCCTCAGACTCAACTAGATTGTATGGTAAAAGCTGGCGGGCTAATAGTTCGGACAAGCCAGCTGTCAGACGCTGGGCAAGGGGGTGACTTGGTGACATTGGCTTCTTATGCTCAAACATGTCCTTAACAGACACATGACTGTGGGCAGATGAGCGGGAACTGCTCAAGGCGGGAGACTGAGTGGCGGATGGTTGAGAGGGGGCAAGGAGGACAGCAGTGGTTGACGTGGCTGAAGATGCTGGACCAGGAGGAGGATGGCGGCTTAGAGTAGGCGTGCTGCTTGTACTCATGTGTTGATCCCATAGGCGTTTAGGATGTGAGATCATGTGCCTACGCAAAGCAGTTGTACCTAGGTGGGTGTTGGACCTCCCACGACTCAGTTTTCTTTGGCACAGGTTGCAAATGGCATCGCTGTTGTCAGAGGCAGACACACAAAAAATGCCACACTGCTGAGCTCTGCAATGACGGCATTCTGGTGGTGGACACAGCATGCGTTGATTGGCGTGCTGTCGGGCTGACCCCGGGTGCCGATGCATGCTGTCTGACTGTGCCCTGTGCCACTAGCTCCTTGCGATGACCCCCCCCTGCTTCCAACTCGTCTCCTCCTCCTCTTCTCTGTCTCCCCATCTGAACTTTCGCCCTGTTCTTCTTCTTGTTGAGCGGGCACCCACGTGACATCCATGGACGCATCGTCATCATCAACCGCTTCGCTTGTATCTGACAACTCAGAAAACGAAGCAGCAGCGGGTACAACATCATCATCATCACACCGTACCTCCATGTGTTTAATGCTGCCTGCCTGAGACATATCCCTGTTATCTACATCCTCTAGCAATAATGGTTGCGCATCACTCATTTTTTCAAACGGGTGTGTGAATAACTCCTCTGACATACCAAGTAAAGCGGCTGTGGTGCTAGTTTTGGTGGTGGCGGCAGGCGGGTGAGTGGTATCTTGAGAGGTGCCTGAAGCTAAGCTGGAGGAGGATGGTGCGTCAAGGTTCCGAGCGGAGGCTGTACAAGATTGAGTGTCCTGTGTTAGCCAGTCAACTATGTCCTCAGAACTTTTCAAGTTCAGGGTACGTGGCTTCTGAAAACTGGGCATTATTCTAGGGCAAAAGGGAATCACAGCACCACGACCACAACGGCCCCTGCGGGGTGGCCTGCCTCTGCCTGTCATTTTTTGGGGGATTAGTGGTACTATGCGTGCAAGCTACTGTGAGACCAGATATGATTGGCAATGTGAACTGTAACAGTTCTGCAGAGCACACACTGTAGGCCTGACACACCCGCTTGAAGACAAGTAACTGCTATTCAATCTATAACAGTGAAAAACAAATTTTGGTTTTAAAAGCACGCTATAGAGACACCAGATATGATTGGCAATGTGCACTGGAACAGTTCTGGAGAGCACACGCTGAAGGAAGGACTGACAGAGCCACTTGAAGGACACTGACTGGCTGCTATTAGCTTACACTAGAAACCTTTTTTCTTTGTAAAAGCACGCTATAGAGACACCAGATATGATTGGCAATGTGCACTTGAACAGTTCTGCAGAGCACACACTGTAGGCCTGACACACCCGCTTGAAGACAAGTAACTGCTATTCAATCTATAACAGTGAAAAACAAATTTTGGTTTTAAAAGCACGCTATAGAGACACCAGATATGATTGGCAATGTGCACTGGAACAGTTCTGGAGAGCACACGCTGAAGGAAGGACTGACAGAGCCGCTTGAAGGACACTGACTGGCTGCTATTAGCTTACACTGGAAACCTTTTTTCTTTGTAAAAGCACGCTATAGAGACACCACATATGAGTGGCAACTGTCAAAGTACGCTGGCAGGGTTGTGCAGGGCACACGCTGAAGGAAGGCCTGACAGAGCCGCTTGAAGGACACTGACTGGCTGCTATTAGCTTACACTGGAAACCTTTTTTCTTTGTAAAAGCACGCTAAAGAGACACCAGATATGAGTGGCAACTGTCAAAGCACGCTGGCAGTGTTGTGCAGGGCACACGCTGAAGGAAGGCCTGACAGAGCCGCTTGAAGGACACTGACTGGCTGCTATTAGCTTACACTGGAAACCTTTTTTCTTTGTAAAAGCACGCTATAGAGACACCAGATATGAGTGGCAACTGTCAAAGTACGCTGGCAGGGTTGTGCAGGGCACACGCTGAAGGAAGGCCTGACAGAGCCGCTTGAAGGACACTGACTGGCTGCTATTAGCTTACACTGGAAACCTTTTTTCTTTGTAAAAGCACGCTATAGAGACACCAGATATGAGTGGCAACTGTCAAAGTACGCTGGCAGGGTTGTGCAGGGCACACGCTGAAGGAAGGCCTGACAGAGCCGCTTGAAGGACACTGACTGGCTGCTATTAGCTTACACTGGAAACCTTTTTTCTTTGTAAAAGCACGCTATAGAGACACCAGATATGAGTGGCAACTGTCAAAGTACGCTGGCAGGGTTGTGCAGGGCACACGCTGAAGGAAGGCCTGACAGAGCCGCTTGAAGGACACTGACTGGCTTCTATTAGCTTACACTGGAAACCTTTTTTCTTTGTAAAAGCACGCTATAGAGACACCAGATATGAGTGGCAACTGTCAAAGTACGCTGGCAGGGTTGGGCAGGGCACACGCTGAAGGAAGGCCTGACAGAGCCGCTTGAAGGACACTGACTGGCTGCTATTAGCTTACACTGGAAACCTTTTTTCTTTGTAAAAGCACGCTAAAGAGACACCAGATATGAGTGGCAACTGTCAAAGCACGCTTGCACAGGTCTGCAGAGCACACGCTGAAGTAGGCCTGACACCCAGACGCTTGCAGACAACTAACTGCTCTTCTATTACAGTGAAAAAAAATTATTTATTTTAAATCTAAAGCTTAAGCTATTGTAAAAACAGATATGAGTGGTGGCACTGGGCAAGAGGGCACAGTATCCACTGTGAACCTCACACAGAAGCTGGCAGGCAGGCAACTGCTCTTCTATGACAGCGGAAACAAAATTTTGGTTTTAAAAGCACGCTATAGAGACACCAGATATGAGTGGCAACTGTCAACGTACGCTGGCAGGGTTGTGCAGGGCACACGCTGAAGGAAGGCCTGACAGAGCCGCTTGAAGGACACTGACTGGCTGCTATTAGCTTACACTGGAAACCTTTTTTCTTTGTAAAAGCACGCTAAAGAGACACCAGATATGATTGCCAACTGTCAAAGCACGCTGGCAGTGTTGTGCAGGGCACACGCTGAAGGAAGGCCTGACAGAGCCGCTTGAAAGACACTGACTGGCTGCTATTAGCTTACACTGGAAACCATTTTTCTTTGTAAAAGCACGCTATAGATACACCAGATATGAGTGGCAACTGTCAAAGTACGCTGGCAGGGTTGTGCAGGGCACACGCTGAAGGAAGGCCTGACAGAGCCGCTTGAAGGACACTGACTGGCTGCTATTAGCTTACACTGGAAATCTTTTTTCTTTGTAAAAGCACGCTATAGAGACACCAGATATGAGTGGCAACTGTCAAAGTACGCTGGCAGGGTTGTGCAGGGCACACGCTGAAGGAAGGCCTGACAGAGCCGCTTGAAGGACACTGACTGGCTGCTATTAGCTTACACTGGAAACCTTTTTTCTTTGTAAAAGCACGCTAAAGAGACACCAGATATGATTGGCAACTGTCAAAGCACGCTGGCACAGGTCTGCAGAGCACAAGCTGAAGGAGGCCTGACACCCAGACGCTTGCAGACAACTAACTGCTCTTCTATTACAGTGAAAAAAAATTATTTATTTTAAATCTAAAGCTTAAGCTATTGTAAAAACAGATATGAGTGGTGGCACTGGGCAAGAGGGCACAGTATCCACTGTGAACCTCACACAGAAGCTGGCAGGCAGGCAACTGCTCTTCTATGACAGCGGAAACAAAATTTTGGTTTTAAAAGCACGCTATAGAGACACCAGATATGAGTGGCAACTGTCAAAGTACGCTGGCAGGGTTGTGCAGGGCACACGCTGAAGGAAGGCCTGACAGAGCCGCTTGAAGGACACTGACTGGCTGCTATTAGCTTACACTGGAAACCTTTTTTCTTTGTAAAAGCACGCTAAAGAGACACCAGATATGATTGCCAACTGTCAAAGCACGCTGGCAGTGTTGTGCAGGGCACACGCTGAAGGAAGGCCTGACAGAGCCGCTTGAAAGACACTGACTGGCTGCTATTAGCTTACACTGGAAACCATTTTTCTTTGTAAAAGCACGCTATAGATACACCAGATATGAGTGGCAACTGTCAAAGTACGCTGGCAGGGTTGTGCAGGGCACACGCTGAAGGAAGGCCTGACAGAGCCGCTTGAAGGACACTGACTGGCTGCTATTAGCTTACACTGGAAATCTTTTTTCTTTGTAAAAGCACGCTATAGAGACACCAGATATGAGTGGCAACTGTCAAAGTACGCTGGCAGGGTTGTGCAGGGCACACGCTGAAGGAAGGCCTGACAGAGCCGCTTGAAGGACACTGACTGGCTGCTATTAGCTTACACTGGAAACCTTTTTTCTTTGTAAAAGCACGCTAAAGAGACACCAGATATGATTGGCAACTGTCAAAGCACGCTGGCACAGGTCTGCAGAGCACAAGCTGAAGGAGGCCTGACACCCAGACGCTTGCAGACAACTAACTGCTCTTCTATTACAGTGAAAAAAAATTATTTATTTTAAATCTAAAGCTTAAGCTATTGTAAAAACAGATATGAGTGGTGGCACTGGGCAAGAGGGCACAGTATCCACTGTGAACCTCACACAGAAGCTGGCAGGCAGGCAACTGCTCTTCTATGACAGCGGAAACAAAATTTTGGTTTTAAAAGCACGCTATAGAGACACCAGATATGAGTGGCAACTGTCAAAGTACGCTGGCAGGGTTGTGCAGGGCACACGCTGAAGGAAGGCCTGACAGAGCCGCTTGAAGGACACTGACTGGCTGCTATTAGCTTACACTGGAAACCTTTTTTCTTTGTAAAAGCACGCTAAAGAGACACCAGATATGATTGCCAACTGTCAAAGCACGCTGGCAGTGTTGTGCAGGGCACACGCTGAAGGAAGGCCTGACAGAGCCGCTTGAAAGACACTGACTGGCTGCTATTAGCTTACACTGGAAACCATTTTTCTTTGTAAAAGCACGCTATAGATACACCAGATATGAGTGGCAACTGTCAAAGTACGCTGGCAGGGTTGTGCAGGGCACACGCTGAAGGAAGGCCTGACAGAGCCGCTTGAACGACACTGACTGGCTGCTATTAGCTTACACTGGAAACCTTTTTTCTTTGTAAAAGCACGCTATAGAGACACCAGATATGAGTGGCAACTGTCAAAGTACGCTGGCAGGGTTGTGCAGGGCACACGCTGAAGGAAGGCCTGACAGAGCCGCTTGAAGGACACTGACTGGCTGCTATTAGCTTACACTGGAAACCTTTTTTCTTTGTAAAAGCACGCTAAAGAGACACCAGATATGATTGGCAACTGTCAAAGCACGCTGGCACAGGTCTGCAGAGCACAAGCTGAAGGAGGCCTGACACCCAGACGCTTGCAGACAACTAACTGCTCTTCTATTACAGTGAAAAAAAATTATTTATTTTAAATCTAAAGCTTAAGCTATTGTAAAAACAGATATGAGTGGTGGCACTGGGCAAGAGGGCACAGTATCCACTGTGAACCTCACACAGAAGCTGGCAGGCAGGCAACTGCTCTTCTATGACAGCGGAAACAAAATTTTGGTTTTAAAAGCACGCTATAGAGACACCAGATATGAGTGGCAACTGTCAAAGTACGCTGGCAGGGTTGTGCAGGGCACACGCTGAAGGAAGGCCTGACAGAGCCGCTTGAAGGACACTGACTGGCTGCTATTAGCTTACACTGGAAACCTTTTTTCTTTGTAAAAGCACGCTAAAGAGACACCAGATATGATTGCCAACTGTCAAAGCACGCTGGCAGTGTTGTGCAGGGCACACGCTGAAGGAAGGCCTGACAGAGCCGCTTGAAAGACACTGACTGGCTGCTATTAGCTTACACTGGAAACCATTTTTCTTTGTAAAAGCACGCTATAGATACACCAGATATGAGTGGCAACTGTCAAAGTACGCTGGCAGGGTTGTGCAGGGCACACGCTGAAGGAAGGCCTGACAGAGCCGCTTGAACGACACTGACTGGCTGCTATTAGCTTACACTGGAAATCTTTTTTCTTTGTAAAAGCACGCTATAGAGACACCAGATATGAGTGGCAACTGTCAAAGTACGCTGGCAGGGTTGTGCAGGGCATATGCTGAAGGAAGGCCTGACAGAGCCGCTTGAAGGACACTGACTGGCTGCTATTAGCTTACACTGGAAACCTTTTTTCTTTGTAAAAGCACGCTAAAGAGACACCAGATATGATTGGCAACTGTCAAAGCACGCTGGCACAGGTCTGCAGAGCACAAGCTGAAGGAGGCCTGACACCCAGACGCTTGCAGACAACTAACTGCTCTTCTATTACAGTGAAAACATTTTATTTCTTTTAAATCTAAAGCTTAAGCTATTGTAAAAACAGATATGAGTGGTGGCACTGGGCAATAGGGCACAGTATCCACTGTGAACCTCACACAGAAGCTGTCAGGCAGGCAACTGCTCTTCTATTACAGTGAAAAAAAAATATTTATTTTAAATCTAAAGCTTAAGCTATTGTAAAAACAGATATGAGTGGTGGCACTGACTGTGCAAATGGGCAAGGCATCCAGCCTGACACAGAAGCTGGCAGGCAGGCAACTGCTCTTCTATTACAGTGAAAAAAAATTATTTCTTTTAAATCTAAAGCTTAACCTATTGTAAAAACAGATATGAGTGGTTGCACTGGGCAAGTGGGCACAGTATCCAATGTGAACATCACACAGAAGCTGGCAGGCAGGCACCTGCAAATACATTACACAGGAAAAAAAAAAAAAGCAGCCTGATGTTCTAGCCCTAAAAAGGGCTTTTTGGGGTGCTGTCCTTACAGCAGAGATCAGATGAGTCCTTCAGGATTGTAGTGGACACTGAATACCCTAGCCTAGCTATCAATTTCCCTATCTAATCAGCAGCAGCTAAACTTTCCCTCCTCTCACTAAGCGTGCAGCTTCAGAATGAATCGAAAATGGATGCTGGGGGGGAGGTTGGAGGGTGTGGAAGGGAGGGAGTGCTGCTGATTGGCTGGAATGTGTCTGCTGACCGAGAGGCACAGGGTCAAACTTTACCCAATGATGCCGAATAGGGGGCGGATCGAACTGCGCATGTGTCCGCCCGCCGCGGCGAACGCGAACACGCTAAGTTCGCCGGGAACTGTTCGCCGGCGGACAGTTCGGTACATCACTATTTAGCAGAAATCTGCAGTAACATCAGAAAATTTGATATATGAAGCATGCAGATAGATCACATAAGTCACAGGCATTTTGGAACCAAATGCTTTGGTGTGATGAAATGAAAATTTAACACTTTGTCTACAAATCAGTAAAAGTACATTTGGAGATACAAAGAGACGGGAAAAAAATTCAAATTTACAACTGTTAAGTATAGGGTGATTCTGTTTTGCTTTGCAGTTGTCATAAGGGTATAGGGTATAATTCTACTAAAAATGAACATGTCTAGGTAGCTAATATCTTACAGTCAATGAAGAAACTTGAAAATGAATTGGTTTTTCCAACAATATGACGGGAAACACACTTCAGACATAAACCATAAATTTAATAATTCTGGTTTTGGAATGCCCTTCACAAGACCTAGACCTGGATTTTAGGGTTGAGGTTGATCTCCAACATACAGTGCATAAGAGACAACTCAAAAAAAATTCTGAACTAGAAGTATTTTGTAAAGAAGAGAGGGGAAATGTGCTAAATCTAGAACATAACACTTAAGTTGCCTGTAAAAAAATGTGATTTCTGCCAACGGCTGTCTTACTAGCTGATATAGTCTGCAAACTTTTGTACATGTCTAATTTAATGTTTTATTTTTTTCCCATCAGTTAAATGTAGGAAATAGCAACTGCATATTAAATACACAGGAGCTATATTGTTAAGTTTGTGTTTTACTGAAGAACAAGCATCTTAGAAAATCATCAAAATACATTATTTGATCGGGGTGCTCAAACGTTTGCTTACAACAATTTGTATGGTCCTTTAGTATTGCATTGTATTTGACCTTCATGTGTCTTGTTTTCTTCTTAATCATCATTTAGCTATCCACTGAACACAAACTTGCTTCATGCTTGAATCCCTGGGGCCAACACACATTTTTTCATGCCTTGCTGATTTTCTAGTGACTTCAACGCAATGTGTTTTGGGCCACTTACCCTTCAGTTATCATGCTGTTCTTCACATGTCCTTTCGCTTTAATTCTATTTTAATGCATTATTTGTTAGTCTCCCAATTGTATTTTATTATATATATATATATATATATATATATATATATATATATATATATATATATATATATATTTAAAATGTAGGCTAACACTCACCTTCTTGTAGTTAAAAAATCATCTTTATTCAGTTATTCCAGAAAATCTCGACGTTTCAGCCCACGTCCTGGGCTTTCTTCAGGAGCAACAAACAACAATGTTTTTGTTATTGTTGTTTGTTGCTCTTGAAGAAAGCCCAGGATGTGGGCTGAAACATCGAGATTTTATGGAATAACTGAAAAAGATGATTTTTTTTTTAACTACACGACCGTGAGTGCTAGCCTACATTTTAAATATTTTTGTATATTTTGGCTATTGCTTTTAGCACCCGGCATTCAATATTATGCTTAACATAGCAGGGTCAATCTGAGTGCAAGGACTGGTCGATTTTTATATATATACATACACACACACACATACACATATTTATTTTTTATTTTTTATTATTAATTTATTTATGTATTTTCTATTTGCCACTGCTATTGACTTCAATGTGCATTTAAGTATCTCACAAAAATACCCAATAATTTATTTTAGCCCAGTAGTTGAATTATATTTTAGACTATTCCTCTCAAGTTCATGTCAATGTCAGCATAATGCCTTATTTTACAATGAGTCCATGCTTGTTTAATGTCATACTTTAAATACCTTTTAGTGCATGTTGACAATAACAATGTCTAGTTAGCTAACACAATCTTATTTAAATCTTACCCAGAATCGTGTAGCAGGTTGCTTAGCAACAGAGCATTATAATGTTATAAGTCATAGGAAAATGTATCCCTTCACGTAAGATAGAGTTAAACTCAAAATGCAGTAATTGTTACTACAGTCACACAGATTAGCGCTCTGTTTTTTTTCACTAAACAGCACATTTTAGTGTACTGAATGTAATGGGGACAGGGTTAAACTGTCACGTTTCATCATTAGTCCATTCTCCCTAGACAACAGGGGTTAACACCACAATTTTGCCCTCTGTCCTCTGTCCATTCCTACTCCAGTTCTGTAAGAACCTCTGTGCCCACTAATCAAGCAGAAAGCAAGCTCTTAAACTTTGCCACTGGAATCCTTGCAAGGACCAGGAAAAACAAATAGTTTTTAAAAAGGCGCTAATTATGTTTAATACAATGACTAGGCCCCTGCCATTCTTCCATTTTATATATTTTAGACTAGAATTTGTAATTTGGTTATCACTTCTCCATTATTCACAGTTTACTGATTCCCCAAGTTTTAAAGCGATTTTCTCATTTAATAGATTAACCTATTATATATGCTACTCATTTGTTGTGTCTCTTTTGCATATTGTATCCCTTTGGTATTTTTATTCACATTTTCGCATCATTATCCTCCTTTTGTGATATATTACACTACTCCCTCTTGTGTCTCTTATTGCCCCTTTGCATGTCTTACCCATTTTTGCCTCTATTGAGTCTCTTAGCTCCCCTTATGTGTTTCTTACCCTCATTGTAAAGTGACCATGTGATATATACATATATATGTATATATATATGCACTTAATTGGGAAAGAAAACGTCACAGGGGGAAACACGGAAAGTTTTGTTGATACATACAAACACACGCTCACTGGATCATGCAGCTCTGTGTAATCTCTCCCACCAGGACATTGCACCGCTCAGCCTGGTGCTCCCTAAGTCAGCCACGTTAATGTAGGTTTGCCTCTGAATGACTTTAGTAAACAACATTAAAAGTTATTCTTCTCAATATTACTTAAACTTAATAATACATTCAAAAAGTTCAGTTGGAACACAGCTTGACACTAGTGTATCATTTGATAAATCCATACCTGTTTGTCTAGATATGTTTTAAAATATTTTTTGTCTGACAAAATTGGTTAAATACTGTAGGAACAAAGTATAGTTTAATGACCAACAGGTAAATGCCTATTAGTATCAGCTAGTGATACCGGAGAAACTGACGGAAGCAAAGCACAGAGAGATGGACACAGGTTTCTTCAGGAAGGAAGAGATTCTTTATTGGATCACCGATCGGGACTCAGAGGGACTAACGTCACCAAAATACAGCAAGTTCTGAGCCCCGGACAATAGTGCAGGCTCCTTATATAGGCACATAACTCCTCCCATATTAAGCTCCACCCGCACATTCTCTTGACCAATCAATACAAATAAGAATTAACTTCCTGCTTGACCGCATGGCCTGTCCAGCACAATGGAGGAGGGGAATACTACATCCTGTATTCTTGCACATGCTCCGTACACTACTGATCGTATCTTGCCTCGTGCAACCAACTGATCGATACGTCAGCATATGCACGTACACATGCCACGTGGTAATCTCGGCCTACTAAATTTATTTTTACCGAGATTCCACCACATTCCCCCCTTTGATGCCTCTTGATATTTCACAATTACTTGAGGCATCACTTAACCTTAGTTTGCATACACCGCAAGTTACCTTGAACCAGACCAGACTTATCTTATGATGTGAATCTTCAACACTCATCTTCCTGCATTGGTTCTCCCTGATCTAGAGCCTTATATTTATAAATTGCCATTATCTGTGCAGCAGCCTTCCTCTCTGCTATATTTTCTATCAGGCTTTGCACAGACCTAACTACTAAGGGTATAAGACACGGCAGGAGTAGACACAACATTAAAATCAGTAGGACTCCACCTACCACTGCCTTAAGCCCTCCAAACCACTCATACCAGCTACCAAACCAACTGCTTGGATTGTACCCTTTCCATACCTGAGTAGGCACATGCGCTAGTTTAACCATATGGCTAGTAAGCTCAGCTATTGCTTGCCCTTCGTCATCTATTTGAAGACAGCAATTGCTCAGGTTAAACTTCCCACATACACCTCCCTCTACTGCCAAAAGGTAATCCAAGGCTAATCTATTTTGGTAGACTGCTGTCCTCATCCTGGTATTATGCTTCGCTAGAAGATTAAGCGCTTGTGATGTCTCGTTAGTAATGATCTCAACCACCGCCTGTAATCGTATAATACGGTTGAGCATATAAATAGGGGTTCTATAACCAAAGGTACCATCTTCTGCCCACGTGGCTGGCCCATAATAATCTATAATACGCTGGGGAGGCCATTCATTATCTTCCCAGGCGCCTATTTCTATGGGTCCCCTTTTCTTCCTATGATTCACATCATATACTTTAACACCTAAAGTCTCACCTGTTTCAATAGGTAACAAGAAGAAGGATGGTTTGAGCATACCCAACACACATGCCCCTTCCCAGTCCTGTGGCAACTCCGAATAGGCTTTCTTACCACAAATCCAGTACAAATTTGCTGGGGCTCTCCAGGTAGATGTGATGGATAGGTCAAACCACACATCCTTTAAATTGGCGTATCTAGCAAACGGGTTAGATGGTTCTGAGACATTTGAAGCCGACCACCAAGTTGTATTCTTTGTATCGTCATCATAAGCTTTTTGCCCTAGACAAGTTAATTCTCCTACAGAAGTATTATACATCATTCCTTTCCTTGCTATGCAAACATAACCTATGATGGAGGTCTTTAATCTCCACTCAGATTTACCTCTAACACTCATATGATAATCGGCTTGTGTAGATATTAATTGATCAACTGCCTCAGAACCGGACATTACCTCCTTTGCTTCCCAAGGCCATTGGTCTCCCATGTTAGTACCTCCACACACATAGCAGTTGGTAACATTAAGACTACCGGCAATACTTTCGGCTAGATCAATGAACAGGTTTTTAGCATTATGGGGGATCTTATTATCTATACTCATCTCTTCATAAAAGGAATGGTATACTTGATGAGTCTGGGAGGATACCGTATCAGTCTCTATCCCTATAAACAATACTGTCCCAGGATCTAAACCCGTCCCATATATTTGAAACCCAAATAAATTACCATACTTGTCTAAGAACTTGTCGGGGTTGTTTATAAGTATATGGACTGGATTGCATTCCATAGACTTACAATATGGGCTGGTAGGCAACTTAGTCACTATCATGTCCTTGTCTACTGTCTGTCCCCAAGTTGCCCACCCCACACAAGACCAATATGGGCAAAAGTTATAATCTCTATTTGGGCATCTAGGACTCACATATTTATTTTTACTACTGGGACAAATATATTTATCGTTAGACCCATACGTCCTCTCCCATCTAAGATCCCCACATACATTCCATGGCTTTCTACCACTTGATATCGCCTTACACGCATCAAATAGCAGAACACCCGAAGAATGTACGGATTCTAATACTGTCTTGTTAATTAGGGTCCCCTGAGGATCTCCATGACTGAGAGTCAACCAAATTGTACGAGGTTGATACTCCGGACTGTGTAGGTTCTCCTACTCCTAAATGGCACACACTATATTCTATATTTAGGTATCTACATCTTGATACATCTCCTTTACACTCGTATTGTGAATGCCAAATTAGGGTTTGGGAAATATGGTTACCTGTTCTTGTAGTCTTAATGCATACCTCACAGCTAGGAGTGTCGGTACCTCTACCTTTCTGAATATAAAAATACACATAAATAAACATTATCAAGAACACATCTTTCGTCGTCATCCTCAGTCTTCGTCCGTGCGAAGGCACCTCAGCTTCCAGGATGTAAGGGCTGCAGGGAATGGAGTTCTGCTCGTCTTCACAGGAGTCCCTTCGAGACTTTTCCTGGATTATACACTATACGTCGGTGGGCGGACAGGCTTTATTATGGCCTTCTCACTCACGTACCAAGTCTCTGAAACAATAAAATTTTGTAATCCACAAAGTTCCTCGTCACTCCGATTGAGTCGTGCGTTTTAACCGGATCTTGCAGGGATTCTCTGGATCTGCTGTAACTTGCCAAGAATCGACTGCTGCTGGTTTAACCCTGGAGTGATGTATCCACGGAGTCACTTTGGCTACTTTTATCGCTGTAGGGGTAGACAAAAGAACAACATAAGGACCTCTCCACTTGGGCCCTAACGGTACATTATTCCACTCTTTAATCCACACTTGGTCTCCTGGGTGGTAACTATGAACTGGGGGATAAATATTCACAGGTAATCTATCTTGTACCCATTTCTGTACCTCCTCCATAGTCTTACCCAACTCTACAACCTGCTGCCGGGTAATTCCTTCTCCCAACTGACTCAAATCCCCCCTTAAGTTACCAAGTACGGGAGGTGGTCGCCCATACATGATTTCAAAAGGAGAGAGGCCCATCCTTCTGGTAGGGGTACTACGGATTCGCAATAAAGCTATGGGTAAGAGAATGTTCCACTTAAGTTGGGTTTCCTGACACATTTTAGCCAACTGATTCTTACTTGTTCTATTCATTCTCTCTACCTTACCAGAACTCTGGGGTCTATATGCCGTATGAAGCCTCCACTTTATACCAAGCATATGAGTCAGTTGTTGTAGGCACTGATGAACAAAAGCTGGACCATTGTCCGATCCTATAGAGCAGGGTAGTCCATATCGGGGTATTATTTCTCGTAGCAGGAATCTCACAACTTCTCCTGCTTTCTCTGTACGAGTAGGACATGCTTCTACCCAGCCTGAATAGGTACACACAATTACCAGCAGGTAACGATGTCCACCCGATTTAGGCATCACTGTATAGTCTATTTGTAAATCGGACATGGGGAGTCCCCCCATAAACTGGACTCCTGGTGGCTTTACTGGTCCTTGCCTTGCATTATTTTTAGCACACGTTACACATCTTCGTACAATGGCCTGAGTCAAGTTGGACAATCTTGGTATGTAGAAATGTTTTCTGAGAGATTCCTCTGTGCTGTCTCTCCCAGAATGTGTCCCGTTGTGATAATTTTGGACAATTTCTACCGCTAGTGATGCTGGAATGACTATTCTTCCATCTTCTAACTGATACCATTTGTTCTCCAAATACTTTCCAGGTTCAGTCTTTAACCACTCCTCTTCTTGAGCTGTATAAACTGGAGTCCATTGAGACAGTGGAGTTGGTATAAGAGCAGCTATATGCCCCACATACTCCTGTCTTCCCGATTCAGCGGCACGCTTAGCTGTACTGTCTGCCATCCGATTTCCTTTGGTTACATCACCATCTCCTCTCAGATGCGCTCGACAATGAATAATACCGACTTCTTTCGGCTCCCACACTGCTTCCAATAGTTGTAGGATTTCAGCTGCGTATTTGATTTCTTTGCCTTCTGAATTCAATAGTCCTCTTTCTTTATACAAAGCTCCGTGGGCATGAGTGGTTAAAAACGCATACTTGGAGTCCGTGTAGATGTTAACTCTCAAACCTTCAGCCAATTGTAACGCTCGTGTCAGTGCTATCAATTCTGCCTTTTGTGCTGATGTTCCTTTCGCCAGTGGCCGAGCTTCTATCACCTTGTCAATTGTTGTTACTGCATATCCTGCATAGCGGATCCCTTCTTTCACATAACTACTGCCGTCGGTGTAATATTGAACATCGGGGTTCTGGATGGGAAAATCACGAAGATCTGGTCTACTTGAAAATACTTCATCCATTACTTCCAAACAATCATGTTGACTTTCAGTAGGTTGTGGCAAAAGGGTAGCTGGATTTAAGGTGTTTACAGTCTCTAAATGCACTCTTGGGTTTTCACACAACATTGCTTGATACTTGGTCATACGGCTATTGCTAAACCAATGATTTCCTTTGTAATCCAACAACGTCTGTACTGCATGTGGGACTCGTACATAAAGTTCTTGACCCAGAGTGAGTTTATCGGCTTCAGCTACTAGCAGGGCGGCTGCAGCTACGGCTCTTAGACAAGGTGGAAGTCCGCTGGCCACTGCATCCAGTTGCTTAGACATGTAGGCAACAGGTCTTTGCCATGATCCCAAGTACTGTGTCAATACTCCCACAGCCATTCTTCTTTGCTCATGTACATACAGGTAGAATGGTCGTGTGTGATCAGGTAGACCTAATGCTGGGGCACTCATCAAAGCCTTATTCACATCTTCAATTGCCGTTTGATGTTCTTGAGTCCATAAGAAGGGGTCGTGCTCTGTACCTTTGATAGCTGCATACAGAGGTTTTGCCAGTATCGCGTAGCTGGGAATCCATATCCTACAGAAGCCTGCTGCCCCCAAGAATTCTCGCACTTGTCTTCTATTCTTGGGTATCGGTATTTGGCACACAGCTTCTTTTCTCTCTGGCCCCATAATTCTTTGACCTTCAGAGATATGGAATCCCAGATATTTGACAGTTGGCAAACACAACTGAGCCTTCTTTCTAGACACCTTGTATCCTGCCTTCCAGAGAATGTGTAGTAGATCGTGCGTTGCTTGCTGACATATTTCCTTTGTAACTGCTGCTATCAACAAGTCATCTACATACTGTAACAATACACACTCTCCTGGGATGGACTCGAAATCCAGTAGATCTTGACTTAGAGCTGAACCAAATAGGGTAGGTGAATTTTTAAACCCTTGGGGCAGTCTTGTCCAGGTCATTTGGCGTTTTGAGCCCGTTACAGCATTCTCCCATTGGAAAGCGAAAATACATTGACTTTCTGCGGCAATTCGGAGGCAAAAGAAGGCATCTTTGAGGTCTAAGACTGTAAAGTAAGTAGCCCCGCCCGGAATTAAAGCAAGCAGGTTATATGGATTGGGTACAACTGGATGTATACTAACAACCGCATCATTGACTGCTCTCAAGTCCTGCACAGGTCGATACTCATCTGTACCGGGCTTTTGAACAGGCAGCAATGGGGTGTTCCAGGGGGAAGTACAGAATTTTAGGATACCATACCGTATGAACTTATCCAGATAAGATTGGATGTTCTTCTTAGCCTTCTGCGGGATGTGATATTGTCTTAGGCTCACTGGATAAACCCCAAGTTTTAGTTCGATTTTAATAGGTGGAATATTGCGGGCCAGTCCTGGTGGGTTGTTCTCTGCCCAAACTCCTGGTATGTTGAATAAGGACTCATCACTCCTAGGGTTTTGGCTAGTCAATGCTGTATAAAGTCGCCACTCTTCTTCCTTTGGTACGGATAATGTCATAATACCTGAAGGTCCATTAAACTTTAAGGATGTTGTTCCATTTGGTAGGAACGTAATCTGCGCTTGTAACTTAGATAGCATATCACGTCCCAGCAATTGGACTGGACATTCAGGCATATAAAGGAATTGATGTTTTACTACGTGGCCTCCCAATGTACAGAGTCGACTTTTAAGAACCGTTTTTTCAGCACTTCTTCCAGTTGCTCCTATTACAGTAATAGTCCTTCCAGATGGAGGAGCAACTAGGTTAGTCACCACTGAATGTTCAGCACCAGTGTCGATCATGAACGCACTCCTTTTTCCCCCTATTGATACATCGACCATAGGCTCCGCTCGACCAAGGGGGATGGAGCCCGGTCGGTATCAATAGTCCTCCATGACCGTGTCAGCCAATCCTACAAAGTCCCTACCTTCTCTATCGCGGGACCTTTGCGCTGCTGGAAAATACCTATCTTCCCTAACACTTCCTCTGTTCCCATTGCTCCCTCTATTACCATTACTCCCTCCGGGGCCTCCTCTACCTCTCGCTCTGCCTCTAAAGTTTCCGTAACCTGCCCTGGGTTGGTCTCTCTCGTACTGCTCTCTTTGTGGACACTCATTCCTCCAATGCCCTTCTTCCTTGCAATACGCGCACTGATTCCTACTCAAAGGCTCCCTATTCCATCTACTATCGCCTCTATCTGGGCCCCGTCTATCTACGCCTGCGATCGCTACCGCTAACATATCTGCCTTTTTACGCATCTTGCGCTCTTCCTCTTTCTTACTTTCTGTTTCCCTATTCATATACACTTTATTCGCTACCTCCATTAGTTGGGTGATAGACATACCTGCAAACCCTTCTAACTTCTGTAGTTTGCGCTTAATATCTCCGTAAGCTTGGCTGACAAAGGCGGAGTTCACCATTCGGGAATTATGTGCGTCTTCCGGATTAAAGAGGGTATACAAACGGTATGCCTCCAATAATCGGTCATAAAAGACACTGGGCGCTTCATCACTTTTCTGAATCACCTCAACTGTCTTCGACATATTAATGGCTTTCTTTCCTCCGGCTTTCATGCCAGCAATTATAGCGTCTCTATAGGCTCTGAGTTGAACCATATCAGCACCATTTACATTCCAGTCGGGATCGGTGTTAGGATAATGTGTTGCGGCCCATGCTGCTGGATTGGCTTGATTCAAAGCACGGGCTCTATCCTCTAGCGCTTTAATGGCCGCTTGATTAATCCTTGTCCTTTCCTCATTATTGAACAAAGTCATTAATAACTGCTGGCAATCAGCCCATGTCGGGTTATGTGTCTGAACTATTGAGGTGAACAGATCAGTCATAGCTTGTGGTTTCTCAGTATACGAGGAATTGTGGGTCTTCCAATTCAAGAGATCGGTTGTCGTGAACGGGACATATACGAAGACTGGGTCAGCATGTGCCATTTGACCTGCGGCATCAATATAGGCTGACCCGGGATTCAGACGAAGAGGCATCTGATAATGTTTTAATTGTTGGGTACCGGTCAGTTGTCGGGTTAGTATGGGGCTACGTAGAGGGGCGTCAGTTAGAGGTTCCGGTCGGGGGGTAATAAAGCATGAGGATGTGGGAGCTTGGTTTTGGGAAAAGTTAGTAAATAGAACACTTCGAGCCGAGCTAGAAGAAGCTTGACCGGAAGTCTGAAGTGGCGCCAAATCAGGATATTCAGATCTAATGGGGGTTGGTTCTGGTTCCGGAAGGGGAGATTTAGTACGAGAGGGGGTGGATTCTGTACTGGAGGAGGAAGCGGAAGTGGATGGGGGCAATGGGGGAAGGGGTGCAGGACTTCCTGCATTCGCGTCACTTCCTCTTAAAGGAAAGTAAGGGGGCGGCAAAGGGATCTCGGACTCAGGGGGCGTGTCCAAAATGGGCCTAACACCAGTCCTAGTGGACAAACAAGTCCTAGCCACCATGAGGCGACATTGCTCCTCGTGGCATGTCTGAATCCATTTTGGCGAGTCATTTACGGCCTGTCTCCAACAATCAATATAAGGAAACTGCCCGTAAAGTTCAGGCCTACCCGATACAGCCACGTGTAAGCGCTGTACCAGAGTTGGATCCAAACTGCCACATGGCGGCCATGCCGCAACCAAAGTAGGCCACTCCCTAGTACACAAAGTGACCAAACGTACAGGAGACATTTTAACCCCAAAATCACGTTTTGAATCCCTTTTTAAAATTCTTCACCATACAACCTAAGGGATCCGGAATCGTTGACTGCGACGCGCCCATACTTATCAATGGAACGTCGTTGACAACGAATACTATGCACGCGTACTATTCAACAGTCACACCCGTTTCCTCTGGCAACAGCACCACGTGGTACAGTTACCAAGTGAAACGTACACAATAACACAATAAACACTCAGGGAATTCCCGTACACACACAGCTGTTACACCAGTCACTAGATAATCAATATTATGCCCTTTGGCGAAACTATACAGTCACCCACGCTATAATTCTCTATATATGAATTACCCGTCTATAACACACCCCAGTAACATCGTCTTGTACAAATAGCAGTTACAGTACGGTTAGCATAGGTCAAAGCACAATTTAAGGTCACAATACAATTATTAGTGGTTATGGTGTTAAACATGCAATAGACGACAATGATTAGTACTTATATACAGTGTCAGTAAATATACAGGGTTATGGTACCGTGCACTATGATACAGCAACACACTATTAACACTCTCGCTAGACGGCTGAGCTCACGCTATCTAACAAGATATACACTTTACTAAACAATCTTTAACACATTTACAATTCCCAACTAAACTATTGGCCAGTACCTTGAATGGACTACCTAAAACTATGTACACCCGTTTTGGTTAGCCACACTGCCCAAGCACCACATATAGCGAGCTAGAGGACCGAATTTACACAGGCGCCTCTTAGTCGATTACTATCAAAAATCTAGTGGGTTCCAAATTTACACGCCTTCCCACTTAGCCAAGATAGGTTGAGAGCTAGCGAACCGAATTTACACAGGCGCCGCCTAGTCTCCCGGTCCCTCCGACCTAGCGAACGTAATATACACCCTAGAACGCTAGTCTAGACAAGACACCGGTGTCCGGCTATGGCTATTTACACAGGACCCCGCCTGACTAACCAAATCAAACGGTCTGACTAAAGAGCGTTCGATTGAGCGGTGCGCCTTCGCTCCTTCCCTCCGACAGAGGGGGCAGATTCCATACACAAATAACCCCTTATGGGCCTACCGCACAATCGGTATACCCCTAGTGGGTCTGCCGTCTAAAACAGCAGTTGTCTTACCTCCTCGTTCCTGAACCTGAGTTCACACTCATCGACGGGGACACCCCAGCACTTCTTACGTAGAGGCCGATGATCTCCTGGACAACAGACCAGTGGCGCCGAGACGAAGGGAGGTCCACGCAGAAGTTCAGGGGTGCAGCCGTAGAGAACGTGGGCAAAGAGACCGTCTCACGCCTCTGCCTCTCAGCTACCGTTGAACGATGAGCTTCCCGGCCAATGCACCAAATGATACCGGAGAAACTGACGGAAGCAAAGCACAGAGAGATGGACACAGGTTTCTTCAGGAAGGAAGAGATTCTTTATTGGATCACCGATCGGGACTCAGAGGGACTAACGTCACCAAAATACAGCAAGTTCTGAGCCCCGGACAATAGTGCAGACTCCTTATATAGGCACATAACTCCTCCCATATTAAGCTCCACCCGCACATTCTCTTGACCAATCAATACAAATAAGAATTAACTTCCTGCTTGACCGCATGGCCTGTCCAGCACAATGGAGGAGGGGAATACTACATCCTGTATTCTTGCCCATGCTCCGTACACTACTGATCGTATCTTGCCTCGTGCAACCAACTGATCGATACGTCAGCATATGCACGTACACATGCCACGTGGTAATCTCGGCCTACTAAATTTATTTTTACCGAGATTCCACCACACTAGTCTTGGCCTAAAATCATTGATGTGGTGAGAAGAGGAGAAGAGGTCCAGGCTGCAGGAAGTTGTTCTTTCTCCTGGGGGAGCAGGAGAGCTGTACACTGTGAGCACAGGCTGCTTCCTGTTTCCCTCAGAAAGCTTCCGATGTTCACAGGCAGTGGGCAGCCCGGATACCAGTTCATGTCTTGGCTTCCCCTGCCTGCAGGAAGCAGTGTGCTCTGCTCAGGTGCTGGAGTTACAGCATACCCTGTTCCCTAAGCAGTCAAGCAGCAAAGGGAGCCCAACAGCTGAATGGCTGCGCTGGGGGGTGGCTAAGGAACCGCTCGCTCAGCATACCAGCCCCAGACAGCAGCAGGGCAGCCCTCCGGTCGACGCCCCAGGCGAATGATTTATTCGCATTATGGTAGCACCAGCCCTGGGTGTAACACTGATTATTTAGTTAGTACTTCAGTGGGCATTGCACAGCTTTTACAAACACATGTAGGAATCTGGGTTTGTGAAAAAAATCTCTTCTAGTTTCCAGTGAGCAATCTGCCTGCTGACTACCTCTGAGATTTTATTTCTACCTTTTAAAAGAGAGGCACTTGCTGCAAACAACTTTTATCGATTTAGATTAAACTGTCTGGATAGTGATTGCCTGGAGGTGATGCACTGTGCAGCCTTTCCAAAGACTTGAGTTGCACTGGTTTCTACATCGTAGCATCTGCAGTTCAATCTTATAATTAGAACTGCTATTCAGCAGAGGCTGATTTGGAGTTTTTAATGGTGACATAGACAATTGTTTCATTTGATAAAGGGTAAAAAAACCTCAACAATGCAGCATTAAAGGAAGATTTAGAAATCAATACCCATGCAGGGCAGAGAACGTACAACAATGACGTACTGAGATCAACATTAGAAACATTACAGAATCTTTTCAAATATTTATTATTGAAAAAAAAGATCTAAAATTTTTACATGACAAAAAAGAAACGTATTCAACGGTACAAAGTAACACAATATATATCAACGTACTTAGCAATATCTCAAGCAAAACAAAAAACATATATTTAAAGCAACAGGTCAATTACACACTAGAACTCAAAATTAATACCTTAAATGACAACCATTCATAATCAATAGTGGTGTGCAATTCTTGTTCAATTGCATTATTGAGTTAGTGAACACTGCAATACGAAAATTGCAAATTATATGTATGAATAAAACAAAAATTAAACTTTGGGGGTAAATAAAAAAGGGGGGAGAATGCATTATAGTTTCTACCTTCATGGTAGTCATATGTCCATGTTTTTGCAGGTTCCTTACAAATTTAGCACAAAAAGTTTCATTAGGACACCAAGTGAACATATTAACATGTTTGTTTATATTTTAATTACATATTATATCTGTTCAGTTTTTATTAAATGAATGTTTTATTAAATAAATTTTTTATCGTCTTTTTTAATTGTTAATTTTTATTTCAATTTCAGTTTAATTTTCATTTCACTTTATAATTTTGCCTGTTTTTGAAAAGCAATGTTTATACCCGCTCTTGCTGGATTTTTATTCTTTGGTTTTGCTGGGTGTCTTTTGGCCCTATAACTATAATGCTCTTTGCTGTTTTCCTTTTAGAATCAGCCTTTGTTTCTTCGGGGTCCAATCACATGACTCCCTTTTCTGACGCATGTCATGTGACCACCATCAATATCTTCTCATGCTTGTTTTAATAATCATAATGACTGCCTAAAGATTTTATTGTGGTTTATATTTGATATATATATATATATATATATATATATATATATACATACATATATATATATATACATATATATATATATATATATATATATATACATACATATATATACATACATATATATATACATACATACATATATATATACATACATATATATACATATATATATATATATACATATATATACATATATATATATACATATATATACATATATATACATATATATACATATATATATAATAAATACACAAGATCCAGCGCACTCTCCTATCTACTAAACAGCAACTTCAATGTTGACAGATTTTATTAGTTTGTAAAAGTTTTTTTAAAAAACACCTAATCTAGGCAAAAAAATGGGGATTTAGTTACATTATATGATCATACATTGCATAAGCCTGCCACAACGTCAATGTACCCCATCTTTGGCAGGTCCTACTCTCACAGTCTAATGTCTGCTCTTATGAGATTAACCACTTACTTGGGAAAAAATTCCATCTGAGGCTCTCTGCAGTACAAGGCTAAATAGGGACCTGAGATGAGGCACCTGTAACAGGGAGGGGTGCAGAACCATGGAGTTGGCTAGACTCCCAAATATATATAGGAAACATGGGGGGATGGTTGCACTCACCTAAACATGCTTAAATGGGGTGCTGCTGGGGGCCATATTATACAATAAATACACAAGATCCAGCGCACTCTCCTATCTACTAAACAGCAACTTCAATGTTGACAGATTTTATTAGTTTGTAAAAGTTTTTTTAAAAAACACCTAATCTAGGCAAAAAAATGGGGATTTAGTTACATTATATGATCATACATTGCATAAGCCTGCCACAACGTCAATGTACCCCATCTTTGGCAGGTCCTACTCTCACAGTCTAATGTCTGCTCTTATGAGATTAACCACTTACTTGGGAAAAAATTCCATCTGAGGCTCTCTGCAGTACAAGGCTAAATAGGGACCTGAGATGAGGCACCTGTAACAGGGAGGGGTGCAGAACCAAGGAGTTGGCTAGACTCCCAAATATATATAGGAAACATGGGGGGATGGTTGCACTCACCTAAACATGCTTAAATGGGGTGCTGCTGGGGGCCATATTATACAATAAATACACAAGATCCAGCGCACTCTCCTATCTACTAAACAGCAACTTCAATGTTGACAGATTTTATTAGTTTGTAAAAGTTTTTTTAAAAAACACCAAGCATGTTTAGGTGAGTGCAACCATCCCCCCATGTTTCCTATATATATTTGGGAGTCTAGCCAACTCCTTGGTTCTGCACCCCTCCCTGTTACAGGTGCCTCATCTCAGGTCCCTATTTAGCCTTGTACTGCAGAGAGCCTCAGATGGAATTTTTTCCCAAGTAAGTGGTTAATCTCATAAGAGCAGACATTAGACTGTGAGAGTAGGACCTGCCAAAGATGGGGTACATTGACGTTGTGGCAGGCTTATGCAATGTATGATCATATAATGTAACTAAATCCCCATTTTTTTGCCTAGATTAGGTGTTTTTTAAAAAAACTTTTACAAACTAATAAAATCTGTCAACATTGAAGTTGCTGTTTAGTAGATAGGAGAGTGCGCTGGATCTTGTGTATTTATTGTATAATATGGCCCCCAGCAGCACCCCATTTAAGCATGTTTAGGTGAGTGCAACCATCCCCCCATGTTTCCTATATATATTTGGGAGTCTAGCCAACTCCTTGGTTCTGCACCCCTCCCTGTTACAGGTGCCTCATCTCAGGTCCCTATTTAGCCTTGTACTGCAGAGAGCCTCAGATGGAATTTTTTCCCAAGTAAGTGGTTAATCTCATAAGAGCAGACATTAGACTGTGAGAGTAGGACCTGCCAAAGATGGGGTACATTGACGTTGTGGCAGGCTTATGCAATGTATGATCATATAATGTAACTAAATCCCCATTTTTTTGCCTAGATTAGGTGTTTTTTAAAAAAACTTTTACAAACTAATAAAATCTGTCAACATTGAAGTTGCTGTTTAGTAGATAGGAGAGTGCGCTGGATCTTGTGTATTTATTGTATAATATGGCCCCCAGCAGCACCCCATTTAAGCATGTTTAGGTGAGTGCAACCATCCCCCCATGTTTCCTATATATATTTGGGAGTCTAGCCAACTCCTTGGTTCTGCACCCCTCCCTGTTACAGGTGCCTCATCTCAGGTCCCTATTTAGCCTTGTACTGCAGAGAGCCTCAGATGGAATTTTTTCCCAAGTAAGTGGTTAATCTCATAAGAGCAGACATTAGACTGTGAGAGTAGGACCTGCCAAAGATGGGGTACATTGACGTTGTGGCAGGCTTATGCAATGTATGATCATATAATGTAACTAAATCCCCATTTTTTTGCCTAGATTAGGTGTTTTTTAAAAAAACTTTTACAAACTAATAAAATCTGTCAACATTGAAGTTGCTGTTTAGTAGATAGGAGAGTGCGCTGGATCTTGTGTATTTATTGTATAATATGGCCCCCAGCAGCACCCCATTTAAGCATGTTTAGGTGAGTGCAACCATCCCCCCATGTTTCCTATACATATATATATATATATATATATATATATACATATATATACATACATATATATATATATATATATATATACATATATATACATATATATACATACATATATACATACATATATATACATACATATATACATACATATATATATATATATACACATACATATATATATATATACACATACATACATACATATATATATATATATATATATATATATATATATATATATATATATATATATATATATATATATATATATATATGTTTGATTTGTCTGCTTGTGACTGCATTTCCTACCTTTAATTAGACTATATTCACTTTATATTTGCATTATTGCACTATTTTGACTTATCTTTTCATTTCATATATCACCTTCAGAGTCCAGAACTGAAGTTACCAAGCCAATTATTATATCCACTAGTGGGGATTATACCACTACATGCTATTATTACTGGAGTTTGTACAAAAGCTCCATATCATTTGAGTGGGCACTTATGCACTTTGTTGTCTAGTATCCATCCATTGAAAGAAATACTGCACTATTAATCTCCCAAGCCCCAATATATCTTATTGTTTTTACATGCATCTACTGAGGAAGGACCAAACCATATAGGAATCAAAGTCATTAGAAGAACATTTTTGGAATACAGTTTTTATTTTTCTCATTCTATTTATTTATTTAAATTTTTAATACACACCCCACTGTATTTTGGTGCAATCTGGTTTTGTATAAATATTAACAGGAATAAACAGGAATCAAGCTCAGTTCACAACGTTAACAATATTACATTAGTGTTTAATTAGAGGGAAGGCAGTAAAATTAAGTACTATTACGATACTGTAAATACGGCCCAGAAAAAGCACTGATTATTTGTTGTTAAGCCTGGGTACAACTGTCCTGAGGAAAGTTCACAGCTGTGAACTGAAACGTTGACAATTTGGATTAAATGCCTATATTTTTCACGTTGAAGTCCTTGAGTGCTAGCTTTCTTCTTGGAGGTTATATATATATATATATATATATATTTAGAGAGAGAGAGAGATATCCAAAGAGGTAGCAGCACTCTTTAAAAGTTTAAAAGTCTTAATCTTTATTTAGTCATATTAAAAATCATGATCAACATTTCAGTCCTCTGTATAGGACTTTCTTCAGGATCAATACAATTACACCATCAACAAAAACAAACATATCTAGGCAGATACATTAGTAGAATTAGCTTACCCCCAGGTGAGGTGCATCCCAGATCGGCATCCTAATGAGGCCAGTGAGCATGTGCAGTGAAGCTCCGTCCACTGTGACGTTGCGGCGTGCCGTCATTGCGTCCATTGGCGACGCGGCACACACAACGTCACTGTGGAGATAGGATAGCAATAATATAATATAAATTGCAACAATAAAAAAAACATTTATAAAAAAACGAATACAAATGCCAACTTTGGCCAGCGTTTGTGACTAAGTGGCTACTACAAAAGACTAGAAATACTCTATTTGGAATACCCTGGGTTGTCTACATTTGAAAAAGGTATGCCATGATGGGGTTATTTCACATTCCTGGGCTACCATATGGCCTCAAAAGGCAACACAGACCCAGCAAACTAATCTGGCAAACTGAATTAGGCAAGCCCTATATTGACCCTGTAACTTTCCAAAACACCATAAAACCTGTATTGTTATATTCAGGAGACTTCGCTGAACACAAATATGAGTGTTTACAACCGTAAAACCTATTACGACGACGAAATCACAAGTAAAAGTGCAGTTTTTGTGTAATAAAATGCAAAAAACAAATAAAAATGCTAACTTTGGGCAGCGGGGCCTGACCGCAGAGCCAAGAGGATGCAGAAAAGAACTGCTCCTGCTCCTTTAGACAAACTCCCCGGGTTACAAGCCTACAACACACCGTAATGCCCTTGCAAGAGCATCCAACGGAAGGGTGAAACCGGGGGCTGCACATCGGTACCAAACAAGTGGCACAACACGAAGAGACCACCGAGGTACCCCTCACGGCCTGCCAGCATGACCGGCATGGGGGAGACGGCCGCTCTCCTGACACCTCCAACAGCCACAAGCGAGTAAAGGGGCCCTAACCCCCCCCATGGACCGGTGGGGGTCATCCTGGTCCCAGGCGGGCCACCCCAGAGGCTGAGGCAGCAGCCCCAACAGACTCGAGACAAATTCAAAATGGCGGAGATCAGGGCCGGACTTGGAAAAAAATTAGGCCCGGGCATTTTTCAATCAGAGCAGCCCCCTAAGAAGGTGGCGGGGCCAGAGAGGGTGTGTTTTGTCATCACTAATGACAAGCACGCCCCCCTCTCAAAGTGAGCATGTTGGTTCAATGTGCAGAGCCCCGCTGAAGAGCTCTGGCATTAGAAAAAGGCCCTGAATTTGTTCTGTGCAGCGCAAGCAAATTTAATAACATGCTTGCACTGTGTTTGCTTTTAAATTGTCTCTGGTGTCTCCACAAGTGGGATACCAGAGGACAAAAGGGCCAGGAAAGTGTATGGTGCATGTGTATGGAGCCTGCTTGTGGGATTGCGTGTGTGTAGAGTGTGGTGTGGTATTGTGTAAATAGGTCAATTTCATTTGTGTTTGTGGTGTAATATGTGTGGCTAGGGGCTGTAGAGAGTGTGTGTATAGGGGGCATAGTGTTATAGGGGATGTAGCGAGTGTGTGCATACGGGCTGTAGTGTGTGTAGGGGTTGTAGAGAGGGTGTGTTTAGAGAATGTTGTATGTGTTTGCTGACAAGGAATGTAGTGTGTGTGTGTGTAGGTGGTGCAGTGTGTGTGTGTAGGAGACCGAGTGTGTATAGGAGATTGTGTGTGTGTGTGTGTATAGAGGATTAAGAGTGCATATAGGGTAAGGGATCTAGCGTGTATCTGGAGCGTAATGTGTGTAGTGGTGCAGTGTGAGGGGTGCTGTAGTGTGTGTGTGTGTGTGTGTGTGTGTATATATATATTTGGACGTATTGTATGTGTGAGGGGCTCAGTGTGTGTGTATGTAAGAGGGGTGCTGTGTGTGAGGGTGTTTTTATCTGCCGTCACATTCTAGGTTTCTAATTTTCTTTGTCTGTTAACTCACTGAGGGTTATTTTATATAATATAATATATATTACCGTATATACTCGAGTATAAGCCGACCCGAATATAAGCCGAGGCCCCTAATTTTACCCCAAAAAACAGGGAAAACGTATTGACTCGAGTATAAGACTAGGGTGGAAAATGCAGCAGCTACTGGTAAATTTCTAAATAAAATTAGATCCTAAAAAAGTTATATTAACTGAATATTTATTTACAGTGTGTGTATATAATGAATGCAGTGTGTGTGTGTATGAATGCAGTGTGTGTATGCAGTGTGTGTATGAATGCAGTGTGTATATAATGAATGGAGTGCAGTGCGTGTATATGAGTGCAGTGCGTGTATATGAGTGCAGTGTGTGTATGAGTGCAGTGTGTATGCAGTGTGTATATAATGAATGCAGTGCAGTGTGTGTGTATGAGTGCAGTGTGTGAGTGCAGTGTGTATATAATGAATGCAGTGCAGTGTGTGTATGAGTGCAGTGTGAATGCAGTGTGTATGCAGTGTGTGTATGAATGCAGTGTGTGTATATAATGAATGCAGTGCAGTGTGTGTATGAGTGTGTGTATGAATGCAGTGTGTGTGAGTGCAGTGTGTGTGTGTGTGAGTGCAGAGCATTGGTGGGGGTGGGCATTTTATTAATTATTATTATTTAAATTATTATTGTAATATATATTTTTTTAAATGTTGTTATTATTTTTTTATTATTATTATTTTTTTTATTATTATTTTTTTATTTTTTTTTTTGTCCCCCCTCCCTGGTTGTTAGCTGGCCAGGGAGAGGGGCTCTCACTCCCTGGTGGTCCAGTGGATGGGCTGTAGGAGGGGGGCTGTCAGGAAGCTGTAACTTACCTTCACCGCAGCTCCTGTCAGCTCCCTTCTCTCTCCTCCGTCCGTACAGCTCCCAGGTCAGCTTCCTCTGCAACTCTCGCGGCCGCGCGGAGCGTTGCCACGGTAACCCGTGGCAACGCGCTGACCCCGCGGCTCTCGCGAGAGTTGCAGAGGAAGCTGACCTGGGAGCTGTACGGACGGAGGAGAGAGAAGGGAGCTGACAGGAGCTGCGGTGAAGGTAAGTTACAGCTTCCTGACAGCCCCCGGTCCTTGTCTGTATTATGGCAATGTAAATTGCCATAATACAGACAACTGACTCGAGTATAAGACGAGTGAGTGTTTTTCAGCACAAAAAATGTGCTGAAAAACTCGTCTTATACTCGAGTATATACGGTATATATATGTGTGTGTGTGTGTGTGTCTGAGGGTGCTGTGTGTGTCTGAGGGTGCTGTGTCTGTCTGGGGGTGCTGTGTGTGTCTGTGTGCTGTGTGTGTCTGGGGGTGCTGTGTGTGTCTGGGTGCTGTGTGTGTCTGGGTGCTGTGTGTCTCTGAGGGTGCTGTGTGTATCTGGGTGCTGTGTGCCTGAGGGTGCTGTGTGTGTCTGGGTGCTGCGTGCCTGGGGGTGCTGTGTGTGTCTGAGGGTGCTGTGTGTATCTGGGTGCTGTGTGCCTGAGGGTGCTGTGTGTGTCTGGGTGCTGCGTGCCTGGGGGTGCTGTGTGTGTCTGGGTGCTGTGTGTGTCTGGGGGTGATGTGTGTGTCTGGGGGTGATGTGTGTATGAGGGGGTGATGTGTGTGTGAGGGGGCTGTGTGATTTTTATTTAAATGTAAATATTTTTTTTTGTTAATAATTAAAAAAAAATGTTACTTCAAACACACACAAAATAAAAAGACTAAGACAAAAAATTCATCCTCCTGTACAGCACTAATTGTATTGGAAAAGGTACTGTTTAATTTGCAAACGGTTTAGAGTCCCATAATGCATCTCTTTACATTTATCAAATATAATGAAAAATGGACAGTTTTGGTAACTATAATAGTCTTATTTTGTTTTAATTTTCCAATAAAGGTTTTGAAAGAAAAAAAAGTATTTATATTATCATTATTATTAAAGTGACACTCTACGAGACCCTCACCCAAACAATGAATGCAGCCTTAACTAGGACAAAATGAATACCGCCAAAGTGGAAATGGAACACTCATAATAGCAATATTCAGAGTGAGTTCTGGCACCTCAGTTTGTGTCAGACTGTTTGGGAATGGTTTTATAAAGAACCAGGGTTCTGTGCCAGGGGACCACTTTCTGCCTATAAATGGGAGTCCATTTAGATAAATAGTATGCACTGTTTTAATCAATGGGATCCAACTGGACCATTTGTGATCCAAAGCAAGGTTAAGGGGAGGCTGTCTGACAGTTACTTTTGCGTTTTCTCTGACAAATGTAAGCATTGCCATTTCTCAGAAGTGGCAGTGTTTTATATGGTCAGAGAAAATTATATTATTTATACACCAAAACCACTTTTGACAATCTTTATTTATTAAAGATTTTTCAGAAAAAGATGGCATACAATAACATCTAAGATACAGAGAAAAATAGTGTGTAGTGAAACTGACATTTTTGTTAATTTCCCCATTTATCAGAAAACAGATGCACATTTCAATTTTTCTACTTCACACTTCCTCCTACCAAAGTAGTGCCGTGGTGCCATTGAAGCAGCCATGCTTCCTTCCCTGGTGGTCCAGTGGTGAGAGGGAACTCTAACCTGCAGGCTAGAGTTCACTCTCGCGAGATCTGAGCGTTGCCGCGGTAACCGCGGCAACGCTCAGACCTCGCGAGAGGACCCGGCGGAGCTGCTGGATAGAGCTCCGCCGTTCCTCTCTCCTGCTTCCCTCACTCCTCAGCCCCGGGCGGCCGCCTTTAACAGTGTCTCTGGGCCGTTGAGGGAGATCTTTGATCTCCCCACCGGCCCATGGAGACACACAGTGGGGCTGGCACTCGGGCAACGCTGGCCCTGCACGGGATGGCGCCGGCCTCGGCCCCATGGCCATCGCGGCCCACCGGGCATTTGCCCGGTGTGCCCGATGGCCAGTCCGGGCCTGGCGGAGATCATGAGCAGGCCCAAAGCGAGAGACCGACATCCTGGCGCGGATAAATGCAACATTCGCTGCCTTTTGGACAAAACTCGAGGACCGTCTGAGCACTCCCAACCCACCTATGGCACCACCAAGCCGCCCCAACCCAGACTGCTCACCCGGCAAAATCACACGCACCAAACCAACATGGCGCCACTGAAGATGCACTCTCCGGCGAGCAGGGGCATGCACATGGCAGCGTCCGACAACGACTGCCACTCAGCATGAAGCACGGCAAGCCGCACCCAAGCACACAACTACGAGAGTCAGGAAGAACTCACACTCGTACACGGGAGGGGCCCACACTGTACCAGCAAGAGAGTCGGGAGGGACTGCAGGCTGCCCACATCTCAGCAAGCAACCAAGGTTGTACCTGAAACACATGGAACCGGCGGACGGGATGGGTGAGTCCCCAGGCGACACGCAAACCCCGGGAAACACCCCTGATGGAATAGGTTAAAAGGGACTCATTAGAACATGGGGCAGGAGGCATGAGACACACAATCTCCGGTAGAGGTATACTACCGCTCCCTCCAAGCTGGGACTTATATTGCCTCACTGTAACTGAACCGTTTACAGAGTTGACCCACTGCCTCCCCCAAACGACCCGACCCAGACGATTAAGACGCAAGCCCACGCTCCTGACATCGGAGAGACGGGGGCTGCCGAAGGGGAAGGACTGCCTAAACAAACATGAGACCACAACGTGGACTAAATTTTGCAAATTAAAGTACCATAAGCGATGACTTTGCTTCTTAGTTTAACAAGATATATCTTGCTCCCTGTAAATATCTTCTTGAGCCTAGATAGTGCAGAGAACTTCACATGTGCATGTCACTATGTCTAGTAATTATTGGAGGTACACACTCATACATGCTTGAGTCCAGTCAGGCAAGATTGTAGATAAGTCTGTGACCACACCAATTGTTTAAAAAATAAGCACTATACCGTACAGACAGGGAATCATTACATCAGCTAAACTACGACCACACGTTATCTAAAAAACAATCGTTATGTCTACATGTTCAATGTCTTTTTCGTTAATTTTGAAAAATGTGCACGTAACTTCGAATGCACCACTGTTAAAATTGCTGAAAACCAGCATGAGGAATGCCTCTGGGGTACCTCTTGCATGTTGTTACTTTTCTTCGCACTGCAAAAAAAAAAAAAAAAAAAATGCTAACTTTGGCCAGTGTTTGTGGCTAAGTGGCTACTAAAAAATACTGGACATACCCCATTTTGAATACCCTGGGTTGTCTACTTTTACAAATGGTATGCCATGATGGGTTCATTTTCATTCCTGGGCTGCTATACGGTCTCAAAGGCAACATAGGCCCAGCAAACCAATCTGGCAAATTTCAATGTGGAAACATGGAAAAGGGGAAAGCCCTACAATTGACCCCTGCTAGTTTGCAAAAACACATAAAACATGTACATTGGGGGCTGTTGTACTCAGGAGATGTTGCTGAACACATATTGGGGTGTTCTTTGTCAGCAACACATAACAGGAACTGAGAATCCATTCCTAAAGTACAATGTGAGAGAAAAATCACAGAAAAAAATCACTACCCAAAAGTTTGACAAAGACTGGTGGTAGAATTAGTGCATGGGAAATGTTAAAATACCACCATTTGAAATACGTTAGGCTATCTACTTTTAAGAAATGTATGGTTTGATGAGGGTAAATTACATTGGCCGGCTTAAAAAATGTCCCAAATAGGACATGGGTGCATGATGACCAGCTGTGAAAATTCCAAGTTGGAATACTTGTATGCGCACCCTCCAAATAAGGTATTTTAGTCAACAGAACCCAGTTGAAGAGGGGAATTAGAGTGAAAAACAGAAGATACAGGAACAAGCATGTGAATCATGTTACAAAATTACTATGTGATAAGAGACAAACAAGAGGCTTGCAAGAGATACATTAAAGGGGGATGTAAGACGCTAAACAAATACAAAAAAATATTTTTTTTTCTGCTCCTCTCTCAGCACGTATTTTATCCCATATACTCTTTCACAATATACACACACACAAATACAATGCATCCCTACACACACACAGAAACACACCATGCTTACCTTACACACAGAGAAAAACACAATGCATCCCTTACACACACACTGCATCCCTTACACACATATTTTACTATCTCCACTCCCGGTTGCTCCGCCTGCCGCTGGTTAGAGAGGACAATATTCTCCTCTCCCTGCATAATGAACTGCCGCTGGGGAAGGGGCCTGTCTGTCTCCACTCCTGGTAGCTCCAACTGCCACTGGGGAGGAAGACTAACTGTCTCCACTCCCAACCTGAAGAGCTGCTAGTGGGGAAGGGGACTGATCATCTTTGCTCCCGGTAACGTCAACTGCCGCTCGGGAGGGAGGCAGAGACTCTCCTCTCCTTGCCTAATGATCTGCCACTGGGAAGGGGGACCAACTGTCTCCATTCCCAGTAATTCCTGCTGGGGAGGGAGACCACCTGTCTCCGCTCCCAGTTGCTCCGCCTGTTGCTGGGGAGGGGCACCGACCATCTTCTGTATGACGAATTGTTGCTGAAGAGGAAGACCGACTGTTTCCACTTCCGGTTGCTCCAGTTGTTGCTGGGAAGGAAGATGGATACTCTCTTCTCCAACAGTGGCAAAGTCCCACAAATCATCCCTTTAGAACACCTTCTGCTCTACAAAATCGAACAGTTGTCGGTACTTCTGTTCCAGTTCCCACTGCCAGATGGCCACACAGGTCAGGTCTAGTCCCAGCCAAAATAGCTCCATGGAGCTCCAGCATCTCTCCCCTGTACTTCCAGATATTCTAGGCCTTCCACAATAGGCCATGACCATCATAGTCCTCACCCTCTAGCATATCATCCTCAGCCATCCAAAGGTCTTGCTGGACCGCGTACCATCATAACACCTGGTATACCTTGTCCAGCCACAGTTCCTTCCCAACCAGGTGTTTGAGTTCTTTCACTCAATCCTCCGGGGGCTGCTCTACCAGGAGCGGCATTCGCAGAGCCACTTGTTCCTGTCAGTGTTGCTCCTGACTTGGGAGACTCTCTCTCCACCGAGCTTGTGTTACCTCCAGGGCCTTATACCAGAGTTCTTTCCAGATTACATCCCTCCAGCTCAGTTCCCCACTTGCTAGCAAGACATCCCCCTGCTGCCCGAACTCCGCTTCCCAGCCATTGGGGAGGGAGTTTGGAATGTTTCAGCCCCAACCGCCAAAGCTTTACGGAGTTCTTTCAGGAACTCTTCCACCCAACTAGAATCTTCTCCCAAGCAGGTATCGTCCCCTCAGCCACTGCAAGACTGGTGCGGAGTGTGAGAAAAGGTACGTATACAATCTTTACTGTCCATCTGTTTGTAATCATGACACTATAGTGCTCCTTTAAACAGATATTCAAAACACTAAAAATGAAAAAGATGAATACTATACATAATTAGTGTGTAGAGATCATAACAATATATATATAGTTAATATAATTTACAAATAAAACTGCAAACTCACAATTCCATATGATACTATATTTGGACTCTGGAACAAACACAATAGGATAGATGTCTGTAAACCATTGAGTCCAAGTCCATAGGTCTGTATACAGCTAGCCCCAACAGTGGTCTTTATGTGATCTTTGTGAATTCTTGTATAAACAATAAAAGTATGCTTAATCAGAATGTAACCTTTGTAATTTGGATCAGCAAACTGAAGCAGATAATGTTGCATCTTTGAGATCACACACTTGCACACACACACACACACCAACATCAAAATCTAGAGCAATTACTCAACTATAAACTAGCTTCAAAGTCAACACGAAAAAATTAAGTTTTAAAAACACCTGATTTACACGAAAATAATGGGAGTTAAGTTACATTATATGATCCTACATATCAATACCACTTCTCTTTTTATTGTATTTTATATGAACTTTTTATTTTTACTTTTTCTGGCATTTTTATTGTATCCTGTACTCAAGCAATCCGAGGTCGAGATTATTCCACCAACGCTGTGTAAATAGAGCAGTATCTTCTAAGTACATTTTATATACATTTTACTACTCATTCTGTATATATTGAGAGCACTATTGCTGTCTTTTATATATCCTGGAGCACTGGAAAATCAGACCTGACTGACGGACGCATCTCTCCACTATATCCAACTACAAATAATATTTCTTACGAAAATATATATGGGTGGATTGGCACTATTAATGCTAATATAGAGGAGGTGAACAGCAACTACCCCCAAGTGCCCAATAAATCACCAAAAGGCACTATACAAATAGGCTAAAGAGAGAAAATATACAAGGGGGGTGCTATACAAACATAATATACTTATATCTGTACATCAATAGATTCTTCAGCAGTCTACTGAATCAATCTAGAAAAAACATAAACAAAATGCACATAGCATAATACTGTATGTTGAAATTGATATGAGCAATTTAGGTATTGGGTCACTCACGGTATGCAGAGCCTATTTTAGCAGGCTCTGACTGTATAGGCTCCTCAAATCTCCTGTATACTGTACAATCCAGCGAGATCAGCTCCAGCCGCCTCCCAGTGTTTCTCCGGTCACACCACACCACAGCTCAAACGACCAAGTGGTTAAGTATAAAGGAATTTATTAGAAATACTTTTAAAACAAATAGTATATAAAAAATGCAAAGCACAACGCGTTTCGACTTCCGTCTTCTTCTAAGGTGCATAACATACAAGCCGATTCAGTCTCTTTAAATACATCCAGTGCTTTAAATTTTCGCGGGTAAAAGTCCAAATCGCTTCCGTGTTGTGATGTCACTTCCGGGTCCGTCCACCTGACTTGCGTCAATGACGTCATCCCGGTTTGATTCGTATTGTGTCCTTCAACCCGGACGTTATTGTGTTCAGACGCCATCTTTGTGACTGGCATCTTACTTAAAAAACATACTTGCAAATAGGGAAAATGAATCAATTGAAAATAATCTATTTGCTTTTGTTAACATAAAACCTGCTTAATAGCACTTTCCAATAGATGATACATTCTACAATATTAGGAGAAAAATTCTCTAGATTTAAATTAATTTCAAGTTCCTAATAAAAACGGAAAAACATTTTTCAAAAAAAGTTTTCTTAGTTTTTTTTTGTTTTTTTTGTACAGTATACAGGAGATTTGAGGAGCCTATACAGTCAGAGCCTGCTAAAATAGGCTCTGCATACCGTGAGTGACCCAATACCTAAATTGCTCATATCAATTTCAACATACAGTATTATGCTATGTGCATTTTGTTTATGTTTTTTCTACATTGATTCAGTAGACTGCTGAAGAATCTATTGATGTACAGTTATAAGTACCGTATTTTTCGCTCCATAAGACGCACTTTTTTTCCCCTCAAAAGTGAGGGGAAATGTCTGTGCGTCTTATGGAGCGAATATGAAGCTTTACTTACCTGTCTTGCAGCGTTGGCCGGCAGCACAGGGCGCACCGCGGTAGTGGAACTTGAATTTCATGTTCCGGTTTCCGGCGGGACTGAAAGGAAGTGCGCACAAGCTGAGTGCGCACTTCCTTTCAGTCCCGCCGGAAACCGGAACATGAAATTCAAGTTCCACTACCGCGGTGCGCCCTGTGCTGCCGGTCAACGCTGCAAGACAGGTAAGTAATTATAGGACAAGGGGAGGGGGACAGTATGAGAGGGGGATAAAGTCTATGGGGAGGGAGGGGGTGGAAGTCTATGGGGAGGGAGGGGGTGGAAGTCTATGGGGAGGGAGGGGGGTGGAAGTCTGTGGGGAGGGAGGGGGGTGGAAGTCTGTGGGGAGGGAGGGGGGTGGAAGTCTGTGGGGAGGGAGGGGGGTGGAAGTCTGTGGGGAGGGAGGGGGGTGGAAGTCTGTGGGGAGGGAGGGGGGTGGAAGTCTGTGGGGAGGAGGGGGGATGAAGTCTGTGGGGAGGGGGGGAGATGAAGTCTGTGGGGAGGGGGGGAGATGAAGTCTGTGGGGAGGGGGGAGATGAAGTCTGTAGGGAGGGGGGGAGATGAAGTCTGTGGGGAGGGGGGAGATGAAGTCTGTGGGGAGGGGGGAGATGAAGTCTGTGGGGAGGGGGGGAGATGGGGAGATGAAGTCTGTGGGAGAGAGGAGAAGACTATGGAAGGGGGGACACTATGGGACAGGGGAGAAAAAAAATATTCTGTACAAACTGTCCCATAGTAAGAAACACTATGGGACAGTTTGTTCAGAATATTTTTTTTCTGGGTTTCTTCCTCTAAAAACTAGGTGCGTCTTATGGTGAGGTGCGTCTTATGGAGCGAAAAATACGGTATATTATGTTCTTAGTTTTTTATGAGAAAAGATCCTCTTTTCCCCTAAGGGAAAAAAATACAATGTATGGAGGAGAAACAAGCGGTTCTTAAAGGGGAAGTATATCAATAAAATAATAAAAAATATATATATTTTATAAAATTCAAAAATGGCAAAAAAAAGGGGCACGGAAAAAAGCAGATCTACTAAATAAGGGCTGCCATTTCGAAGTCCACATTGAGCCCACCCGGAGTCAGTGTCTCCAAATTGAAGATCCACCTCATCTCATAGCAGCTCAATGTGGACTCGAACTGACCTCCCCTCCAATGGGGTTTAATTGCCTGTATCCCAAAAAAATGTAGCCCTGCAGGATTCCTGCCATGGACGTTTAAAAAGTGTGAAGAGACACTATGTTTTAAAAAACCTCTCCTTATATTGTAGATATGCTCACGTATCCTTGTTTTTAGGTTCCTTGATGTTTTCCCCACATATTGGAGTCCACAAGGATACGTGAGCAGATACACCACATTCTTTGTGTGACAAGTAATAAATGAATTGATCTTAAAATTAACAGAGCCAGTCTTAGAATGAACCATATCTATTTCTTAGGTTTCTTTTTGTAGTTCCTACAGCCCATACACTCCCCACAATAGTGGAAACCTTTCTGCAGGGATTTATTAATGGTTAAGAAGTTTTCTTTCGGTTTAGGTGGTTCTAAATAGCTAGTGGTTAATTTCTGTTTTAGATTATGGGCCCCTCTAAAGATTAACCTGGGTCTATCATTAAGATATGGTAGGATTTCTTCATCCTGTTGTAGGATGTACCAATTTTTGTTGAAAATTCTTTTAAGTTTTGCATGATCTTGATTATAATTACAAATAATGGGAATTTTATCTTGTTTCTCCTCTGATACAGTTTTTGTTTATATTCTAGTAGGGTATTTCTTTCCACATCTCTAACTTGTTTAATCTCCTGATCCAGGAGTTCACTACAGTATCCTTTATTTACAAATTGTTCTTTTAAAAATTGGGTTTGGGAATCAAAAGTTTCTATTCTTGTACAATTTCGTCTCATACGTAAAAATTGGCCTTTCGGTATGTTGTCCAGCCATGGACGACAATGGCAACTTTCTTTATGGATGTACCCATTAACATCCACTGGCTTAAAGAAAGTGCACGTATCGATGGTACTCCCTGTAGCAGAAATTTCTAGATCCAAAAAATGGATTTTATGCTGGCTGTATTCCTGAGTCAGCCTAACATTCCACTCATTAGAATTTAAAAAATTGAAAAATTCCAAAAAGGTGGAATGGTCTCCCCTCCAAATGATAAAGATGTCGTCTATGTACCTTCTATAGAGGACCAGATTCGCACTCCAGTCATGCTGGGAATAAACAAAAGAATTTTCCCAAAAGGCCATAAACAAATTTGCATAATTGGGTGCGAATCTGGTCCCCATAGTAGTCCCCCGACGTTGCAGATAATACTCCCCCTCGAACCAAAATAAATTGTTTCGAAGGATTAAGGAAATTCCCTCCATAACGAAATCTATTTGTTCATTAGGGTACAAACCAGATGTTTCCAAAAAGGAATAATTGGCCCGGCATCCAATATCATGCTCTATACAAGTGTATAGGCTAGTGACGTCACACGTGATAAATGCGGTCACTTTGCCATTTAAAATTCTTCAATATTTGTAACAGACTCATAGAATCTTTTAGGTATGAGGGATTTTCTTTCACTAGAGGTTGGAGAAGGGTGTCTATGTATTTGGACAGATTAGAAAGGAGTGAACCCAATCCGGAGACTATGGGTCTCCCCGGGGGGTTACTAACGTCCTTGTGGAGTTTCGGTAATACATAGATCACTGGAATTTTGGGGGACTTAATATTCAGATAATCATACTCTTTTTTGGTTAAGATCTCTTTTAAGAGGCCTTTATCCAGATATTCTACAAAAGTCTTTTGGATATCTTGTTGGGGATTTTTGTTTAATTTGACATAGGTGTCTTTATCATCTAGTTGTCGGTTGATTTCCATAATATATTTGTCCCTATCCATAACTACTACTCCCCCCCCCCCCTTATCCGCAGGTTTTATTACAATCTCGGAATCTTTTCTTAAATCCTGTAATGCCACTAATTCTAGTTTAGTGAGATTGTTCTTTTTATTCACCTTTATCTTTTTTATGTCTTTAAGGATTTTAAGTGGATGGGGTAAAAAGTGGAAGGGGCTTTTAATTCCGTATGTACAATTTTCCCTGTTTCCCCAGTGTTTAAATTTTCTATATTAGGTTTTCTGTCAAAGAATTTCTTAATACACAATCTTTGCATAAAGCGATTGATATCTGTGTAAGCGTCAAATTGGTCAACATTACAGCTTGGGACAAACTTGAAACCTTTTCCCAAAATTTTTCTTTGGTCACCATTTAGAACTTTTTTGGAAAGGTTAAAGATTTTTATCTCCTCATTGTTTTCCCTCTTGGGTCTCTCCAATCTTTTTCCTCCCCTATTTCCCCTTCTTCTACTTCTCGGTATCTCCTTTTTATAGGGAGTGTTTTTTTTTCTAGAGGTTCGTCCCAACGCTCCTCTAAAAAAGGAACACTTATCTGTTTCTCTTTTTGGTTCAAGGGTTCAAAACGATTTGATGTGGGGATGCCCCTTCTCTCTCTGGTGGGAAAACGATGACTATAATCAGAATTAATGGTCTTATGATCATATTGATTTCTTTTTTATAGTCATAGTTTTGGGAGACTATTCGAGTATTGGATCTTAAGGGGTCGCCATAGTGGTTAGTTCCTTCCCTTCGCTTCACTCTTTTCACTTCCGTCCATTCTGACCTAGAGTTATGTCTCTTTGGTGATCTATTTCTTGTCTGTTTAGGGACATAATTATTAGAAAATTGTTCCCTCTCCTTTTGTTTGTTTCTTTCTCCTGGTCTAGAGTCCCTTTGACTAGGATAATCTCTTGTTTTTTTCCTAACATTATTGGTAGCATAGTCATTAATATCTCTTTGATATTTTTTCTTTTTATTAGTAATGATAATGGATTCTAATTTATCCAATTTTCCAATAATTGGATCAGAGATTAGTTCAAAGTCCCTGGTTCCAATATAGGGTTCCAATTTAGCATGAATTTCTTTGATAATTTTGTCCAGAACCTCTAGATTCCTTTTTCTTTGTTCCACTATGATCTGCATCATGGTTATTGTGAATGACTCCAAGGCCTTTTCCCATATATCCATGAACCTTTTGTCATCCCGATCAAACGTGGGGTATTTGGTAAAGCGGAGTCCCCTAGGGGTTATTTGGTCACTTAGGTATTTTTCCATCGTGAAGACCTCCCACTTCATTTTTAGTTCTTTGGTTAGCAATTTTTCCAACAGTATACTCATATCTTTCAGATTATCAGTAATTTTATATTTTTCTGGGGTCTCAACCTCTATTTCTTGAAAAATCTCCTCTGTCCATTTTTGCATCTTAGTTCTTTTTTCAAAGATGTCCATTTTAGTTTAGCTGCCCACACCCTGGTGATTTGACTAATAACAAACTACAAATAATATTTCTTACGAAAATATATATGGGTGGATTGGCGCTATTAATGCTAATATAGAGGAGGTGAACAGCAACTACCCCCAAGTGCCCAATAAATCACCAAAAGGCACTATACAAATAGGCTAAAGAGAGAAAATATACAAGGGGGGTGCTATACAAACATAATATACTTATATCTGTACATCAATAGATTCTTCAGCAGTCTACTGAATCAATCTAGAAAAAACATAAACAAAATGCACATAGCATAATACTGTATGTTGAAATTGATATGAGCAATTTAGGTATTGGGTCACTCACGGTATGCAGAGCCTATTTTAGCAGGCTCTGACTGTATAGGCTCCTCAAATCTCCTGTATACTGTACAAAAAAAAAAAAAAAACTAAGAAAACTTTTTTTGAAAAATGTTTTTCCGTTTTTATTAGGAACTTGAAATTAATTTAAATCTAGAGAATTTTTCTCCTAATATTGTAGAATGTATCATCTATTGGAAAGTGCTATTAAGCAGGTTTTATGTTAACAAAAGCAAATAGATTATTTTCAATTGATTCATTTTCCCTATTTGCAAGTATGTTTTTTAAGTAAGATGCCAGTCACAAAGATGGCGTCTGAACACAATAACGTCCGGGTTGAAGGACACAATACGAATCAAACCGGGATGACGTCATTGACGCAAGTCAGGTGGACGGACCCGGAAGTGACATCACAACACGGAAGCGATTTGGACTTTTACCCGCGAAAATTTAAAGCACTGGATGTATTTAAAGAGACTGAATCGGCTTGTATGTTATGCACCTTAGAAGAAGACGGAAGTCGAAACGCGTTGTGCTTTGCATTTTTTATATACTATTTGTTTTAAAAGTATTTCTAATAAATTCCTTTATACTTAACCACTTGGTCGTTTGAGCTGTGGTGTGGTGTGACCGGAGAAACACTGGGAGGCAGCTGGAGCTGATCTCGCTGGATTGTACAGTATACAGGAGATTTGAGGAGCCTATACAGTCAGAGCCTGCTAAAATAGGCTCTGCATACCGTGAGTGACCCAATACCTAAATTGCTCATATCAATTTCAACATACAGTATTATGCTATGTGCATTTTGTTTATGTTTTTTCTAGATTGATTCAGTAGACTGCTGAAGAATCTATTGATGTACAGATATAAGTATATTATGTTTGTATAGCACCCCCCTTGTATATTTTCTCTCCACTATATCCCTTAGCGGGGATTATACCGCTATACGCCCTTAACCCCAGAGCTGGTCAGAGCTCTCCCAAATGTGAGTTTACTACCTATCATTTTTATCCATTTTACCACTGGATCTTGGCTATATTACACTATCGGCTGTGTTTCCCCTTTGTCTCTCCACATATACGGATATTTTAACCATCCGGACGGATCAACTCCTGAGGATTGCACCCCTACCTTATCCTGATATATTAGTGAGACTTTTATTTGACTTTTATTTGATCATTTTATTATCCTGAACGATCAATTCCTGAGGGTTATTCCCCCATTTTATTCTGTTGTCTTATTGAGACTTTTTATTCTCTACTATTTTATTATCTGCATAGGGCTACTTATTGTCACATCTCCATTTAGGCCATTTGGTCTGGTTTATATTTGTTATAGACTACTGTTACTAGCCCTAGACGCAGCCCGCACCCTCTTCACATTTGTATCATAAGCCTACCACAACGACAGTGTACCTTATTTGTGGCAGGTTCTATTTTAACAACCAATGCCTGCTTAAGATTAATCCACTTACTTAGGAAATTGTTTGGGTTAGAGGCCCTCCCAAATATATTAATCCCAAGCCAGGTGTTTCTAAAACTTTCATTACTGTTGGCTTTTAACTCTTTTTTTAGTTGATGGATAATGTATGTTGTGTATATCAAGTGACCCCAGCTGTACCATTTTAATAATGCATCTTTAAGTGAGCGCAGTCCTTTTGGTTCACATGTATAAAATTGTTAATTTACCATTTTGTTTCCAAAATGTCAACACGTTATATATTGGCTTTTACGTATGAGAACACAGGGAATGAGGTTAGGAAAAGGATATATATTTAGGAAAAAGTAATTGTGGTCACTTACATTATTACTTAAAGTCTCAAGTGTTTATAATTTTAAAAGGCTGAATTGACAGAAATAAGAGATTGGGGGGAGGAAAGGGGAAGGGGTGTAGGTGGGGAAGGTGAGATGACACTGAATAAAGTTGGTTATAATGTATTCTCAAGAATTAGCTAGACAACCACGAGATACCTTGTTTGATGATGATCATAACAAGGTTATCACCATAGCAATGCTGATCTTCTGAGACTAAATCACAATAATATGTCTGGGGATTCATTTAATGGATTAGATGAATAAGTACCTAGACACGAAAAATAAAATCAATGTTTGAAAGAATGAAAGAATGTATCTAGAAGAAAAACTGTTTGGGGGATCTTGTTCCATGGTAATGTTTGTCACCTAATGGTAGATCATTTAATAAAATTGTATAAGTTAGCCTCAGGATTAGAAATAGAGTCCAACAAGTTTCTGTTTAAGAATATTAAGACTACAGGGGCAGGACAAGCCTGACCTAGAAGTCAAAATAGACTAAGTGGGTAATATGAGCGTAACCAAAACAAATCAGTCACGAGAATACCTAAAACAGAGTAGAGTAGAACCCAAATGTTATAAACACCTCGGATATTAACTCTCAAAAACACATGAGGTTACCCACATGAAGAGTTACCAACTCAGTATAAATGGTAAAATTACAAGTACTTTTTCCTTTTAATCAGATTAGAAAATTCACTATATACGGTTGGAATTTATTTCAAATAGCCCCATTCTTGTCTCGATACTGACACCGGTCTCCATTTATTATACCCATTGAAGCTATACACATACTGGATATCTGATTATCCTGTGAACATACTGACTTGTTTCCTTTTGTTGCGGAATTGCTCCATTGGCTACACTTTCATGACTTAAAGAGTCCTTGACCCCAACACAACACTACGACTCTCACAACACTTTTGGGTTCCGAAAAACCAAGTATAACCTTTTGTTTAACAGCAGGGACTGGGCATCTAGATATGAGACTTCTTGTACCCACCAGAATGTTGAATGTAAAGTACAAGTTAAAATTGCCTGCACTGTAAGAGATGCAAAGTGGTTATAGTGCTTATCCTGACTCTCTAATCAATTTGTATTATTGTTTTAAACTGATTTTTGGACAGAAAAAAAAATAGATGATAGTGTCACTTTGAATTATTCAAACATTATAAACCGCGTGGATACAGGTTGTCCGTCGGGACTTTGTCCATTTAACATTTTGGTCTAAATCTTAGATGAAACCATTCACTATAAACGGTCACTGGAAAGATTTGTGAAAAGTTGGCATGTATGACTTACAGGCCTGGGCACCCTTGCTCCTGTTTCTGGTAATTGAAGATGGCAGTCTGCTTTCATTTAAAAGTTCTGAATCACTGAAAATATCTTAGAAGTTAAACAAACTTTTCTAAGTGAAGAAAGTGGGGACTTTAAGCTAGGAATTTATTGCTATGGAAGCAGCTCTATTACGGATCTATGAAGAATTCCTCTGATTACAATAAATGGGTACTTTATCGATCCGCTTCTCAGCTCCGAATGCGCATGTGTGGCAAGAGCCGTGCGCACATTCAAACCGCCCATAGGAAAGCATTACTCAATGCTTTTCTATGGACGTTCAGCGTATTCTCACTGTGATTTTCACAGTGAGAATCGCAGAAGCTCCTCTAGCGTCTGTCAATGAGACAGCCACTAGAAGCTGGATTAAACCTCAGTGAAACATAGCTGCAGGGTTAAAACTAGAGGGACCTGGCACCCAGACCACTTCCTGACAAGCCTTTACTAACTGTTAGGAGGAATTCTGCCAAATGCAATAAATGGGAACTTTAACCTAACAGTTCCAATCCACCTGCTTACTCAGAATCCGAAAATAGGGTGATTCTTTAAAACTAAGAGTGTGCATTCTTTTCAAGTCTTCATATTCAGTAAATCATAATTAGTAAGGTAATTTGTAAGGATTGGGAACAACTGATTTTAGTGAATTAAAAAAAATCATAATTGCAAAATTTACACAAAAATAAAAATTAAAAAAGATGTATAGTTGTAATTTTGATATTTGAATACAGTGCTTAGTGAATACACTCCATAGAGTTAATATTAAATTTTTAATAAGATGTATTGTAAAATATATGCTGCATACTTACATTTTGACCAGCATAATATGGAGAAAATGTTAATTTATGAATTTATTGATTTAGAAACTGCATTAGTCATTAAATAGAATGTCAAGGCAGATAATTTATATAGAAGGGCTAATTATACTTCCGCCAGACAGTTTTCAGAACATTGGGTATTGGCACCTCAGCTCCTGTGTCCTGATAATGGTTTAACTTAAGAAGGTTTATCATCGGGTGCATTGACTTGCGGGAGTATAGGGGTAACAATTATCAATTAGTTTTAATTCACTAAACACTGAATTGTAATTAATTATTATTATTAACATTTACACTAATCAGCCACAACATTAAAACCATTGATAGGTGAAGTAAATAGAGATCTGGTGTAACAGTAGTGTACATTTAAAAAAAAAAACACTTTTCTGACAGTGAAATAATAGCAGTCAGTTTCCTTCACACGTTTGCGTTTCAGGGCCTGCCAGGGCACAGTGTCACACCAGTGCAACTCATATCTGGTGTAACAGTAGTGTACATTTAAAAAAAAAACAACACTTTTTTGACAGTGAAATAATAGCAGTCAGTTTCCTTCACACGTTTGCGTTTCAGGGCCTGCCAGGGCACAGTGTCACACCAGTGCAACTCATATCTGGTGAAACAGTAGTGTACATTTAAAAAAAAAAAACAACACTTTTTTGACTGTGAAATAATAGCAGTCAGTTTCCTTCACACGTGTGCATTTCAGGGCCTGCCAGGGCACAGTGTCACACCAGTGCAACTCATATCTGATGTAACAGTAGTGTACATTTAAAAAAAATCAACACTTTTTTTGACTGAAATAATAGCAGTCAGTTTCCTTCACACGTTTGCGTTTCAGGGCCTGCCAGGGCACAGTGTCACACCAGTGCAACTTATATCTGGTGAAACAGTAGTGTACATTAAAAAAAAAAACTAGAAATTTGACTGTGAAATAATAGCAGTCAGTTTCCTTCACACATGTGCGTTTCAGAGCCTGCCAGGGCACAGTGTCACACCAGTGCAACTCATATCTGGTGTAACAGTAGTGTACATTTAAAAAAAACAACACTTTTTTGACAGTGAAATAATAGCAGTCAGTTTCCTTCACACGTTTGCGTTTCAGGGCCTGCCAGGGCACAGTGTCACACCAGTGCAACTCATATCTGGTGTAACAGTAGTGTACATTTAAAAAAAACAACACTTTTTTGACTGTGAAATAATAGCAGTCAGTTTCCTTCACACGTGTGCGTTTCAGGGCCTGCCAGGGCACAGTGTCACACCAGTGCAACTCATATCTGGTGTAACAGTAGTGTACATTAAAAAAAAAAACTTTTTCGACCGTGAAATAATAGCAGTCAGTTTCCTTCACACGTTTGCGTTTCAGGGCCTGCCAGGGCACAGTGTCACACCAGTGCAACTTATATCTGGTGAAACAGTAGTGTACATTAAAAAAAAAACTAGAAATTTGACTGTGAAATAATAGCAGTCAGTTTCCTTCACACGTGTGCGTTTCAGAGCCTGCCAGGGCACAGTGTCACACCAGTGCAACTCATATCTGGTGTAACAGTAGTGTACATTTAAAAAAACAACACTTTTTTGACAGTGAAATAATAGCAGTCAGTTTCCTTCACACGTGTGCGTTTCAGGACCTGCCAGGGCACAGTTTCACACCAGTGCAACTCATATCTGGTGAAACAGTAGTGTACATTTAAAAAAAACAAAAAACTTTTTTGACTGTGAAATAATAGCAGTCAGTTTCCTTCACACGTGTGCGTTTCAGGACCTGCCAGGGCACAGTGTCACACCAGTGCAACTCACATCTGGTGAAACAGTAGTGTACATTTAAAAAAAAAAAAAAAACTTTTTTGACTGTGAAATAATAGCAGTCAGTTTCCTTCACACGTGTGCATTTCAGGGCCTGCCAGGGCACAGTGTCACACCAGTGCAACTCATATCTGATGTAACAGTAGTGTACATTTAAAAAAAATCAACACTTTTTTGACTGTGAAATAATAGCAGTCAGTTTCCTTCACACGTGTGCGTTTCAGGGCCTGCCAGGGCACAGTGTCATACCAGTGCAACTCATATCTGGTGTAACAGTAGTGTACATTTAAAAAAAAAAAAAAAAAATTGACTGTAATAGATTGAATAGCAGTTAGTTGTCTGCAAGCGTGTGTGTCAGGCCTACAGCGTCTACTCTGCCAACTTCTGCCAGTGCACAGTGCCACTCATATCTGTTGTCACAGTAGCTTGCACGCATAGTACCACTAATCGAAAAAAAATGACAGGCAGAGGCAGGCCACCCCGCAGGGGCCGTCGTGGTCATGGTGCTGTGATTCCCTTTGGCCCTAGAATAATGCCCAGTGTTCAGAGGCCACGTACCCTGAACTCGATAAGTTCTGAGGACATAGTTGACTGGCTAACACAGGACACCCAATCTTCTACAGTTTCCGCTCGGAACCTTGACCCACCATCCTCCTCCAGCTTAGCTTCGGGCACCTCTCAAGTTACCACTCGCCCGCCTGCTGCCAGAGGATGTAGATAACAGGGATATGTCTCAGTCAGGCAGCATTACACTCATGGACGTACGGTGTGATGATGATGATGTTGTACCCGCTGCTGCTTCCTTTGCTGAGTTGTCAGATACAAGTGAAGCAGTTGACAGAGAGGAGGAGGAGATGAGTTGGAAGCAGGGGGAGGTCGTCGCAAGGAGCTAGTGGCACAGTCAGACAGCATGCATCGGCACCCAGGGTCAGCCAGACAGCACGCCAATCAACGCATGCTGTTGCCACCACCAGAAAGCCGTCATTGCAGAGCTCAGCAGTGTGGCATTTTTTTTGTGTGTCTGCCTCTGACAACAGCGATGCTATTTGCAACCTGTGCCAAAAGAGTCGTGGGAAGTCCAACACCCAACCAGGTACAACTGCTTTGCGAAGGCACATGATCGCACATCACAAACGCCTATGGGATCAACACATGAGTACAAGCAGCACACAAACTCAAAGCCGCCATCCTCCTCCTGGTCCAGCATCTTCAGCCACGTCAACCACTGATGTCCTCCTTGCCCCCTCTCAACCATCTGCCACTCCGTCTCTCGCCTTGAGCAGTTCCCGCTCATCTGCCCACAGTCAGGTGTCTGTCAAGGACATGTTTGAGCGTAAGAAGCCAATGTCACAAAGTCACCCCCTTGCCCGGCATCTGACAGCTGGCTTGTCTGAACTATTAGCCCGCCAGCTTTTACCATACAAGCTGGTGGAGTCTGAGGTGTTCCAAAAATTTGTAGCTATTGGGACACCGCAGTGGAAGGTACCCGGCCGAAATTTCTTTGCACAAAAGGCAATCCCCAACCTGTACTCGATTGTGCAAAAGGAAGTAATGGCATGTCTGGCAGACAGTGTTGGGGCAAGGGTCCATCTGACCACTGATACCTGGTCTGCAAAGCATGGTCAGGGCAGGTATATCACCTGCACTGCGCATTGGGTAAACCTGCTGACGGCTGCCAAGCATGGAATGCGTGGCTCTGCAGAGGAGTTGGTGACACCGCCACGACTTGCAGGCAGGCCTGCTGCCACCTCCTCTACTCCTCCTACTCCATCCTCTTCCATAACCTCCTCGGTTGAGTCCTCTTCTGCTGCTGCATCTTGCTCCACATCTACGGCACCCCACAGCTCCCCGGGTACTATTCCACATCCCGGATACGGCAGTGTCACGCCGTCTTGGGGTTGACTTGCCTGAAAGCAGAGAGTCACACCGGACCAGCACTTCTGTCCGCCCTGAACGCAAAGGTTGATCAGTGGCTGACTCCGCACCAACTGGAGATCGGCAAAGTGGTTTGTGACAACGGAAGAAATTTGTTGGCGGCATTGAATTTGGGCAAGTTGACACATGTGCCGTGCATGGCACATGTGTGTAATCTGATCGTACAACGCTTTGTGGATAAGTACCCAGGCTTACAGGACGTCCTGAAGCAGGCCAGTAAGGTGTGTGGCCATTTCAGGCGTTGCTACATGGCCATGGCACACTTTGCAGATAGCCAGCGGCGAAACAACATGCCAGTGAGGCACTTGATTTGCGACAGCCCGACACGTTGGAATTCAATACTCTTAATGTTCGACCGCCTGCTCCAACAAAAAAAAGCTGTTAACGACTATTTGTATGACCGGGGTGCTAGGACAGCCTCTGTGGAGCTGGGAATTTTTTTGCCACGTTACTGGACACTCATGCGCAATGCCTGTAGGCTCATGCATCCTTTTGAGGAGGTGACACACCTAGTCAGTCGCACCGAAGACACCATCAGCGACATCATACCATTTGTTTTCTTCCTGGAGCGTGCCCTGCGAATAGTGCTGGATCAAGCCGTAGATCAGCGTGAAGAGGAAGAGGAAGAGGTGTGGTCACCATCGCCACCAGAAACAGCCTTATCAGCATCGCTTGCTGGACCTGCAGCAACGCTGGAAGAGGATTGTGAGGAAGAGGAGTCAGAGGAGGAATGTGGCTTTGAGGAGGAGGAGGAAGACCAACCACAACAGGCTTCTCAGGGTGCTCCTTGTCACCTATCTGGTACCCGTGGTGTTGTACGTGGCTGGGGGAATGAACATACCTTCAGTGAGATCACTGAGGACGAGGAACGGAACATGGGTAGCTCGGCATCCAACCTTGTGCAAATGGGGTCTTTCATGCTGCCGTGCCTGTTGAGGGACCCTCGTATAAAAATGCTGAAGGAAAACAACCTGTTCTGGGTGTCCACGCTACTAGACCCCCGGTATAAGCAGAAAGTGCCTGAAATGTTACTGAATTACCGCAAGTCAGAAAGGATGCAGCAGTTCCAAAATAAATTAAAAAGTATGCGTTACACAGCGTATAAGGGTGATGTCACAGCACAATGGGAATCTAACAGGGGAAGAGGTGAAAGTAATCCTCCTCCTCCCACGACCACGCCGGCAAGGACAGGATGCTTTACAGACGTGTTGTTGATGGAGGACATGCAGAGCTTTTTAAGTCCTACGCATCGCCACAGCCCTTCGGGGTCCACCCTCAGAGAACGACTCGACCGACAGGTAGCAGACTACCTCGCCTTAACTGCAGATATCGACACTCTGAAGAGCGTTGAACCCGTTGACTCAAGAATGGACCCGAATGCACCACTCACACAGGTGGAGGGTCCCCAGACAACATCTTATTTAACGGCACTCCTGGGCCTTTATAATAATCTGTAATGTTTGAAAAGCCTTAACCACCTTAAATTTTTTTTTTTTTTAGAGCTAACCACTTATAATTTACTCTGGGACGCTTACCCAACCAAATTAATTTTTTTAACCCCTTAAGGACCAAACTTCTGGAATAAAAGGGAATCATGACATGTCAGGCACGTCGTGTGTCCTTAAGGGGTTAAAGGCAATATTCACTAAATCTAATCATAGGAGTAGAAATTCTAAGGGAATCATTCAAAATAAGTAAGACCTCTTAGGTAGAGTGTACGGTTTTATGGAGTTTATTATAATTGACCATAATGTTTCTCTTTGTTTACACTCTTTCAGCAAAATGTTATTCTGTTTTAATAATGATAATGCATTAATTTCTGTTATTTTAGATATATCTTTACAAATGTTTATTCCCAAACAGTGTATGTAGTTATTATCTATCAAACCATTTTTTCTATCAACTTTGATCTTACATCTAGGGAGCACAGGGCTGCCATCAGAAATGTTGGTGCCCCTGACAAAGCACAAGGTCTGGGCCCCCCACCCACCCCCTCCCTCCCGGGCCCGCCCACGCCCTACCTAGTCCGCTGACAATGATGCAGGACTGAATGTGGTGTGTATAGTGGAAGTGAATTAGAATGTGTGTAATGGATGTAGTGTTTGTGTGTATTAGATACTGTTTGTGCAGTGAATGCAGAGTGTGTGTTTGTGTAGCGGATGCAGTGTGTATAGTGAACGCAGAGTGTGTTTGAGTAGTGGATGTAGTGTGTGTACAGTGATGTACTGTGTGTTTGTGTAGTGGATGTAGTGTTTGTATGTACTAGATGAAATGTGTTTAGTGGATGCAGTGTCTGTAGTGGATGTAGTGTGTGTATTAGACGCAGTGTCTGTGTATAGTGAAGGCAGAGTGTTTCAATTTGTGGTGGATGTAGTTTGTACTGTGAATACAGGATGTTTGTGTAGTGGATGCTGTGTGTACAGTTAATGCAGAGTGTGTGTCAGTATAGTGAATCCAGAGTGTGTGCATAGTTTAGTGAATGCAGAGTGTGTGTTAGTGTTTAATGAATGCAGAGTGTATGTTAGTGTGTAGTGAATACAGAGTGTGCCAGTGTAATGAATTTAGTGTGTGTGTTAGTGCAGTGAATGCAGAGTGTGTGTAAATGTGTAGTGAATGCAGAGTTTGTGTTAATGTGTAGTGAATGCAGAGAGTGTGTTAGTGTGTAGCGGATTCAGAGTGTGTGTTAGTGTAGTGAATGCAGTGTGTTAATGTGTAGTGAATGCAGAGGGTGTGTTAGTGTGTAGCGGATGCAGAGTGTGTGTTAGTGTAGTGAATGCAGAGTGTTAATGTGTAGTGAATGCAGAGAGTGTTTGAGTAGTGGATGTAGTGTGTGTACAGTGATGTAGTGTGTGTGTAGTGGATGTAGTGTGTGTATGTACTAGATGAAATGTGTTTAGTGGATGCAGTGTCTGTAGTGGATGTAGTGTGTGTATTAGACACAGTGTCTGTGTATAGTGAATGCAGAGTGTTCATGTGTAGTGAGTGCAGAGAGTGTTTGAGTAGTGGATGTAGTGTGTGTACAGTGATGTAGTGTGTGTTTGTGTGGTGGATGTAGTGTTTGTATGTACTAGATGAAATGTGTTTAGTGGATGCAGTGTCTGTAGTGGATGTAGTGTGTGTATTAGATGCAGTGTCTGTGTATAGTGAAGGCAGAGTGTTTCAATTTGTGGTGGATGTAGTGTGTGTACTGTGAATACAGGATGTTTGTGTAGTGGATGCTGTGTGTACAGTTGATGCAGAGTGTATGTTAGTGTAGTGAATGCAGAGTGTGTGTCAGTATAGTGAATCCAGAGTGTGTGCATAGTTTAGTGAATGCAGAGTGTGTGTTAGTGTGTAATAAATGCAGAGTGTGTTAGGGTGTAGTGAATGCAGAGTGTGTCAGTGTAATGAATGTAATTGTGTGTAAATGTGTAGTGAATGCAGAGTGTGTTAGTGTAGTGAATGCAGAGTGTTAATGTGTAGTGAATGCAGAGATTGTGTTAGTGTGTAGCGGATGCAGAGTGTGTGTTAGTGTAGTGAATGCAGAGTGTGTTAATGTGTAGCGAATGCAGAGTGTGTGTCAGTATAGTGGATGCAGTGAGTGTGTTAGTGTGTAGTGTATGCAGAGTGCATGTTGTATTAGTGAATGCAGTGTGTGTATTGTATTAGTGTATTAGTGTACGCACTGTGTGTGTTAGTGTATGCAGTGTGTGTGTTGTATTAGTGTATGCAGTGTGTGTGTTGTGTTAGTGTATGCAGTATGTATGTTGTGTTAGTGTATGCCGTGTGTGTGTTAGTGTATGCAGTGTGTGTTGTATTCGTGTATGCAGTGTGTGTTGTGTCAGTGTATGCAGACTGTGTGTTGTGTTAGTGTATGCAGTGTGTGTTGTGTTAGTGTATGCAGTGTGTGTTGTGTTAGTGTATGCAGTGTATGTGTTGTGTCAGTGTATGCAGAGTGTGTGTGTTGTGTCAGTGTATGCAGAGTGTGTATTGTGTTGGTGTATGCATAGTGTGGTGTGTTGGTGTATGCAGTGTGTGTGTTGTGTTGGTGTATGTAGTGTGTGTGTGTTGTGTTGGTGTATGTAGTGTGTGTGTGTGTTGTGTTAGTGTATGTAGTGTGTGTGTTTGTGTGTTGAGTCAGTGTATGCAGTGTGTGTGTTGTGTCAGTGTATGTAGTGTGTGTGTTGTGTTAGTGTATGTAGTGTGCGCGTTGTGTCAGTGTATGTAGTGTGTGTGCGTGTTGTGTCAGTGTATGTAGTGTGTGTGTGTTGTGTTAGTGTATATAGTGTGTGTGTGTGTTGTGTCAGTGTATGCAGTGTGTGTGTTGTGTCAGTGTGTGTGTGTGTGTGTGTGTGTGTTGTGTCAGTGTATGAAGTGTGTGTGTGTTGTGTGAGTGTATGTAGTGTGTGTGTTGTGTCAGTGTGTGCAGTGTGTGTGTTGTGTCAGTGTATGTAGTGTGTGTGTGTGTTGTGTCAGTGTATGCAGAGTGTGTGTTGTGTTAGCATATGCTGCGTGTATTGTGTTGGTGTATGCAGAGTGTGTGCGTGTTGTGTTAGTGTATGTATTGTGTGTGTGTGTGTGTTGTGTTAGTGTATATAGTATGTGTGTGTGTGTTGTATCAGTGTGTGTTGTGTCAGTGTATGCAGAGTGTGTGTTGTGTTAGCGTATGCTGCGTGTATTGTGTTGGTGCATGCAGAGTGTGTTGTGTTGGTGTATGCAGAGTGTGTGTTGTGTTAATGTATGCCGAGTGTGTGTTGTTAGTGTATGCAGGGTGTGTTGTGTCAGTGTATGCAGAGTGTGTTGTGTCAGTGTATGCAGAGTGTGTGTTGTATTAGTGTATGCAGTGTGTGTGTTGTGTTGGTGTATGTAGTGTGTGTGTGTGTGTTGTGTTAGTGTATGTAGTGTGTGTGTGTGTTGAGTCAGTGTATGCAGTGTGTGTGTGTTGTGTCAGTGTATGTAGTGTGTGTGTGTTGTGTTAGTGTATGTAGTGTGTGCATTGTGTCAGAGTATGCAGTGTGTGTGTGTTGTGTCAGTGCATGTAGTGTGTGTGCGTGTTGTGTCAGTGTATGTAGTGTGTTGTGTTAGTGTATATAGTGTGTGTGTGTGTGTGTTGTGTCAGTGTATGCAGTGTGTGTGTGTGTGTTGTGTCAGTGTATGTAGTGTGTGTGTGTGTGTTGTGTCAGTGTATGAAGTGTGTGTGTGTGTTGTGTGAGTGTATGTAGTGTGTGTTTTGTGTCAGTGTGTGCAGTGGGTGTGTTGTGTCAGTGTATGTAGTGTGTGTTGTGTCAGTGTATGTAGTGTGTGTGTGTGTGTTGTGTCAGTGTATGTAGTGTGTGTGTGTTGTGTTAGTGTATGTAGTGTGTGTGTGTGTGTGTTGTGTTAGTGTATATAGTGTGTGTGTGTGTTGTGTCAGTGTAGGTAGTGTGTGTGTGTGTGTTGTGTCAGTGTATGCAGTGTGTGTGTTGTGTCAGTGAATGCAGTGTGTGTGTGTGTTTTGTGTCAGTGTATGCAGTGTGTGTGTAAATGTGCAATCTGGGGGAGGGGGAGGGGGGCATTTTAACATATTTTTTTTAAAATGAAATTTAATTAAAATGTTTCTCCCCCCTCCCTGCTTACCTGTGTCTAGGTAGGGGGGAGATTCCATCCCTGGTGGTCCGGTGGCATGGTGGGGCCCCCCGGCTCCCTGTTACCGCAGAGGGGGCCTAGGCAGCACACAGCTTCTCCTCTTCTCTCCTCCAATAACTCTCGTGAGACCCGCAGAGCGTTGCCATGGCAACCAGGTCTCGCGAGAGTTATTAGCAGAGACGAGAAGAGAAGAGACTGTGTGCTGCCTGGGTCCCCTCTGCGGTATCACACATATATAGTGATATTCGCTATCTATGTGTGCAGAGAGGAAAAGTGGGGCCCAGGACTGCCAGAGCAGTTGAGAGCTGTCTGTCTTGTTTTAGAACTGTGAATGATCTTCTATCTAGCGTTATGTCCATTAAACAATTAAAATTTCCTAGTAATATTAACTCTCCTTGTTTAACTCTCTCGTTCCTTAATAAGACTTTCTTAATAAAGTTTATCCCTGCATGGTTAGGAACATAAACGTTAACAATTGTATATATTTTATGTTGTATTTCTCCTCTCAGTATAATGTAGTGACCCTCTTTATCTATCTCCTGATGGATTACTATGCAGGGGGGTCTTTCTAGAAATTACTTTTGCAACCCCACTCTTTTTTTTTGCCACTCACTGATCCTTTCAGGGTTATGCACTGAAGTGAGAATCACTGGGGATTCAAAGAAAAATTCACATTGGAGGCCAAAAAACTGAAATGGAAACATTCTCCAAGCCAGCTGTGCTTCCAATTGAGCTATTTTGTCCTTAATTTTGAAATTTGCTTTAAAGTCGTACTGTACTTAATAACTCTTAAAATGTTTGGCAAATTTGTGCCTTCGTTTTAAGAACTTTAAATGAATATTTTAACGCCCTAATATTAGTGCCCACTGGACTGCAACAAGGGAGAGACAGTTAAAAACCCCAGTCCTGAATGGGTTTAAAGGAATATTTGAAGCACTTTAACCAGTCTTCTGCAGTAGTTATGGTGCTAGGAGTGTCCTTACACCCTTACAGAAGGAGCTTCCATTTACTCCACTTTTTTAAGCCCGCTGGCTGAGATGGTAAGCTGAGTGCGCTCAACCAATGAGCTAAGTCAGGGACCTCTGGTTTAGTTCAATGTACGAGCTCCTGGGCGCCCAAGTGGATCTGCCCTGTCTCAAAAAGTTGTGAGGGCAGCAGGATACTCCAGGCAACATAACCACTACAGCCTGCTGGTGCTTGGAGGTTTTCTGTAAGGGAGTGTGTACTATGCAGTTACAGAGACCCCAAGGGATGAGGCAATAGGATGGTGTCCATGAGATATGGTATAGAATGAATCTGTAGGTATATTTAAACCTAGCAACAGCCATGGCAATAAAACGCCAACAAAGAACAAACCAACATCACAATAACAGTGTAAATTAGAAGAACAGAATTTATTGTTGTAATAAAATATACAATATAGAAAATATATGTGTCTAGTAAAACAATGGTGGTTCTGTCATGCTAAGTATTTTATTTGGCAATGATGAAAGGATGTGTGAGTGTATGGGAATGTGTTTGTCTTTGCATTATTTCTGAATTTGTCATTGTCATGAATATGCATTCGTCTCTGTCTGTATATGAGTAGGTGTTTCTTTGTGCATAAAAGTTGGTGTCACAGCCTGAATGATTTTGAATATATTTATGTGAATTAATCTGCAGGCTTGTCTCTGTACATCTGTTGTGTATACCCAGGTGTCCATGGAAGGAGTAGTGTTTGTTTTTTGTTTGTTTGATTCACTGCGCTTTTCCTTTGGATTCCAGTTCTGCCTCTTTGTGAATTTGATCTATGGTTTTTGGACCCTGGGGTTTATGTCGAGGTATCCAGTGATTTGTCCTTAAATCTAGCACATCCTGCACCAAAAATCGAATCCGTGAAGATATTGTCTTGTTTTTAATAAAGATACCAACCTTGTTAAAATAGTCATCCATGTAAGACTGTCCATTTTCCAGGTATTTCCCAATTGATGTTAGCAGAAGGCAGATGCATTCTGTGGACTCTTCGCTGTTCCTGTTCAATAGTTTACTAAGAATGTCTTTCATGGTGTCTTCTGAAAGTAATTTTAATTTAAATAGCTCCCCAATAAATTTGATGTTCCCTTGGGATCGCTTGCGTGATTTCTTGCAGGCTTCACTTAATTCCTCCTTTAATCTAATCTTTTCGTAAGGTAACGTAGCTGCATCAAGTTCCTTTTGCAATTTTTCAATTCTTTCACCTCCATTTTCACCTCTCTCAAACTCTTTCTGGCAGAGGCTTATTAGCTGCCTGCGGAACGTAATGCAGACTTCACGGTTGTCTTCCATTGGGACCTGAAGCCTCATTAGCCAGTTGCACATGCTGGCATATATAATAGCAAAATGTGGCTCTGCTATCGCTTTTTCAAAAATGAGTTCTACAACGCCTTTCAGCTCATACTCTGTTTCTACAGAGAGGTCCTTCAGTTGCTTGATAAGGTTTTGAAACGTCTGTGGAGTGATCTTATTCAGAATACCACGGACTTTGCAAAGCAATTCTTGAGTCTTGACACTGTTGATATCTTTGTTTGCCCTTTTCATTGGAGGTTTCCAAGCTTTGTCAGATTTTTGCAGTGTAACGTTCTCATGTAGTTGAAGGATCCTGCGAGGTTCTTTACCAGGAGTGTGATGAGATCTCATTTGACCCATTGCAGGTCGTTGTCTGTGATTACCCTTAGCACGATGGGAAACATTTTCAGATAGAGGTGTACAATTCTTGCTGGTACGTCGTGATGGATGCACTGGCCGAAGGTGAGGTCTAATAAGCATACCTTGGTAGATATTTGAGATTTTGAAGAAGTCCTTTGGCTGCAGTGTGGTTGATTGGAATTGGAGTAAAGAATCCCTGTCATAGCGTATCCTCTCTACCTTTGTTTTAATAGTTGTCTTCTCTTGGAATGCAGGTACTGCAAGGTCTTGGCTTTCTGTGATTTGCATTGGTACTATACTGGCCTCACAAGGTGGTTCTTTTTCTTTGTCTTCTTTCTTTGGCAATGGCTGCTCTCCAGGATCACTGCTCAGGCTTACATGTGCTTCAGGTTGATTATTCTTAATCTCAGTTTGGTTCTGCTCAGCGATGCCCTCTTGATTGATTAGAAGCAACTCCTCTGGCTGAATAGTGGGGGAATCCAAAGTAGTCTCAGAGTGATAAGTCACATTGTCAGAGTTTACTGGCAGCTCCTCTAACATTTCACTAGTGTGTGGTTTGGCAGCACAAACTGGTCTTTCTAGTAGACTACCAGGTTCCTGAGCTGTGATTGGGTCCTGAGAATCTAGATGTGTAAGCTCAGGTGAACAAGTTGAAGAGGACTGTGGGTGTCTAAGGTGTACTGAAATCTCCTCTGTCAATCTGTTTGTATGAGGTTCGATAGTACAAACAGTGCGTTCTAGAGAATTGTTGTCTTCTAGACGTGTGATAACCTCTGTAGGCTCTAGAGACACAGACTGCAGCAGAGGACAAGGAATATCCTCTAGACTTGTGATGGGTTCAGGCTGTAGAATAGGGATCTGTTCATAATACTCTGCAGAATCTTTCTTTTCTTTCTTCAGTTCATTTGTGTCTACTTCCTTTTCTGGGACACTTGCAGCCTTTATGGTTGCTATGTGTTTTTTTTGGAAGTAATGTAGGCTTTACCTTAGAAAAAAGGAATGGGTCCCTGCAATGAAAATAGGAAAAGTAAAAAAAAAATGTTGTCATGTATCATATTCCTCTCACTTTCAGCCCATCAGCAACTCTATCACTCTTTATAAGTCAGTATTGCACAGCTTACAGTGACACTATCACACCATTTATGGTTCAGATATTACATTATGCTTTCTGTCATTTCAGTAAATAGTTAATTTTGTATTATAAAAGCTTATGTTTATATTAAAATGCATATCTTATTGAAATTAGGTAATGCTTAGTAAGTCATGTTGCTGTAGAACTCCCCAGTGATTTGTGATGTTGGCTCAGAAAGATTATTGACATCTTTCTCTGTCTGTGTTTCTTATTTCATTGGTTTCCCGTGTACACAGACAGCCAGTGAGAGAAAATGGGTATTGGCTTACTGAGGACTCTGCAGTTTCATTTGGATAACCTTATAGGATTATGGTCAGTTATTCTGTGTCTCATGATACACTTACCTAGTGTAGCGGTACTTACCTTATCCGGGGGCCGGCCGCGGTCCTTTCTTCAAGCCGCGCGCGGTCCTGCGGCTGCACGAGCCGCGCGGCTCATCCGACTGCTCAAACAGGAAGGCGGGCAGTGACCGCGAGAAGCGGCCACGTGTCCCGCCTGTAGCTAAGAGCGCGCCGCGAATCTCGGGCGCGCTCTTAAAGAGACAGTGGGAGCCTAAATTGCAAAAAGGCTCCCATTGGCTCCTGTCATGCCAATCACCCCATACACTTACCTGTTGGGGGAGTGGAAGTGACAGGAGCCAATCACATTAGTTTGAAGGCTACTTATACTTACCCTTTTCCCTTAGTTCCTTGCCCTATCGTGGTTTCTGCTACAGTTCCCTTTAGTGCTTGTTGTGTTCAGTTGTGTCTCTCGTATTTGACCTTGGCTTTGTATTCTGACTTCGTTTTCGCTTTATCCTTGTCTGTACTGTTTGCCGGCTTGCTGATTCCTGTGTACCAGACCCCGGCTAGTTTTCGTTTACGCTGTCTCTTTGTGCCCTTGACCTCGGATCGTTCCTGACTCTGTCTTCTCCTATTACGTCGAGTCCGGCCACTCTAAGGTCCGGTAGACGTATCTCTCCTCTGTACTGTCTTCTGTTTGGCTGGATCCTGCGTGTAGGGGTATATACTCGTTACACCTAGGTGGTCGAGCATATGTCATTTGTTTGTTGGTTATTGTTGGAGTCACTCGAATATAGTATGGTACATCGGGAATCTTCTCCTCGTTTCCATATCTGACATAGTTATTATTATGTCTAAAGTTTTTGAAGAAACACACAAAAAAACAAAAAGTTAAGGTTGATTATTAGAGCAGATTATTAGAGCTTAAAATCTCAATTTGTTAAAACAAAACATCAACAATAGAAATAAAACTACAATATCCCCTCCCCCTCTTTGATTAATGTGATCATATAGTATTATTTACCTTTTATCAAGCACAGCAAACTTAGATGTAACAGAAGGGGGAAGGCAAAGTCTCTTTGTGCCTTCTTGGCAACATTTTAGAACTTCTTCCACAAACCCACCATTCTGTTTCTGTGGCTCCCATCTCTTCCCTTTCTCAGTTTCTGGAGAAATATCTAGATTAGGTGATATCTGGGGGAATGTCTGGGGCTCTGCTTTAAGAGGTAGCCTATTGAGAAAAGAAAAAGTGATTAGTGAAGTTTCATATTTCACACGTTTGATGTTTTATGTCTGGAATAACCGAGTGTGTTTATGATAAAAGAAGCCATTATATATTATGCATTGCTATGTGGGTTGTATTGTAATGGCTAAATAAATTTATTTCATATATAAAACCTGTGAAAGACTCATGTCATCCTGCATTTCATCCCAGGATGGTGCTGTCTGATCAGGGACTCAAAACACCTTTATTAATTCCTATATATTTTACTTGTTTTTTGCACTACTGTATATCTTGCCTGCTTATTTTATAGCAATCACTACAAGTGATATTTTGTATCTCATCTGTTAAGAAGAATTACTAAAATATGAAACTTAAAGTCACATTTGAAGGATTTTAACCCTTATGTTACTCTCATTCATTTGAAGATGACATTATTCAATGTACAGGAAAGCTATGTTATTTTATAGAAATAATGCCCATTAACAAACCATCCTTTAATCTACTCTCTATCGAACTCTGATAGAACATCTTCTAATAACCCCATCTTATATGATACCTGCAGCCGCTGCCCACTTACCTGTCCGTGGAAGGCTGGATGTTTGGCTGTTTTCTGAATTCTTTTTTAGTAGAATTCCTTGGTGGGGGTTGATTACCCCCCAGCCGGGAAACGAGGGGACGTTCAATAATAGAAATAACGTTACCCATTGTCTCTGTAAATCACCTCACTGCAATGAAACTGCTTGTGAAATGCCAGTATAACCAATACTAACTCTGTAATCTGTTATCTGGTCTGTGACATCACAAAATAACCTGATGATCTATGTTGCAGGAATAATGGCTGACTGCATAATGTCTATTGATATTATATCCAATTAAACAGAATAATTGAAATAGAATTTAAATGACAGAAAAATAAACTACTTAATTTCCCAAGTTGTGGTTGTGGCATTAAAGTGATATTCTGGCCACCATAACAACTTTATCATAATTAAGTTGTCTTGGTGTGATAAGGTTCATGACACCCTCTAACCGAATGTGTTAAACCATTAAACCCCAGACACTTCCTCTAAAGGTCTGAAGCCTGGGTGCTTCTGATAGGCTGAGAGCATTAACTGCACTCTCAGCCTATCAGAAGCTCTTCATCGAGAAAGTTAGTGGAAAGGCTGCATACTTTTTTATTCACTTTTTTGACTGGGGAGCTATTGAAAGTCTGAGAACATCAGTGGTGCCGGGTCTGGGCTACCTAAACGAAGCCTCGGACCTTCAGAAGAATTGGAAGGTGGGAGCGATCAAGCACCATTTTCCAGAATTTGGGGTTAAACTGTTCGTTAATGCCTTAAACCCATAAGGTAAGATATGACCTCTAGTTTTTATAGTGCCTGGAATGGTCCTTTAAATAAACTATATGACAAATAATGGATGCAGATTTAAAATAAATAAATTGATGCCTTGCCATCATTATGGCAGTAAATGTATTTTTTACGTTTTTTATGATGCCTATAGTATCCCTTTAACTAGCGAGGTTTAATAATTAAGCTGTGAAATGTAGTGAATTAGAACATTAATTTTAAATTATAGACAAACAATTGATTTGAAAAAAGTTCTCCAATTCAGCCTAGGCACAACTTGGCTATTTGAACCTACGTTTTGTAATTCGGGTTATAATTCGTTACAATTCAATGTTTAGTGAATAAACCCTTTGTATGTGTATATATTGTCTATGATGCAGACAGGGATGGGATGAAGGGCAGTCTAATATCCCCAAACTGCAAAGCAATTCCTCTATACAGCAGAATCAAACTGGATGTTTTTTTAAAATGTTATTTACAGTATTTTCCCCTTCCAATATGTATTTTTTGAATCCCATGTCATATCCTGTGATTTCACGTATACAGTGGCGTACATAGCGGGGTCGCGGCTGCGACTGGGCCCGGCCCACCAGTTGGCCCGGCCGCCCTGCGACCCGGTATGTACCCAATGTGGCCAGCCTCTTCCCCTGGGGGGCCCAGGAGCCGGCTACCTCAGGGCCCCCAGAGGCTGGCCCTGGTATCACCGGGCGGGCTGGCAGGAGTGCGAGGGAGCACTCTCCCCTGTGTGCTCCCTCTTCAGCTCCCTCGTGCACCGCACTGATACCGGAGCCGGAAGATGACGTCATCGTCCCGCTCCAGCATGTTAGTGTGTGTGTGTTTGTGTGTGTGTTTGTGTGTGTGTGTTAGTGTGTGTGTTAATGTGTTAGTGTGTGTGTTAGTGTTAGTGTGTGTGTTAGTGTGTGTGTCTGCTAGTTAATGTCAGTGAGTGTGTCTGTTATTGAGTGTGTGTCTGTTATTGAGTGTTAGTGAGTGTGTTACTGTGTGTGTCTGTTACTGAGTTTGTTTGTGTGTGTCTGTTAGTGAGTCTGTTTGATGTCTGTTAGTGAGTGTGTGTTTGTCAGTGAGAGTGTATGTTTTGTAAGTGAGTGTGTATGTATGTCTGTCGCTGAGACAGCCACTAGAGGCTGGATTAACCCTCAGTGAAACATAGCAGCTTCTCTGAAACTGCTATGTTTTCAGCTGCAGGGTTAAAACTAGAGGGACCTGGCACCCAGACCACTTCATTGAGCTCTAAGTGTCTGTAGTGGTCCTTTAAGTGTGTGTGCATCTGCATGCAATGGCGTACATACCGCGGTTGCAGGGGTCACAGCCCTGCAACCCCTGCGACCAGGTGCCCGCCGCCATGTGTTGCGGCCCTTGCCCCTGCAGAGTAAGCGTGGGGGGGCGGGGCCCACGGATCAATTTTCGCACCGGGGCCCCATGGGTCATGTGTACGCCACTGCAAAGCTGGCTTAGAAAATGTTTCCAGATTGGCTGTGTATACCTTGCATTTTAAATTCACTCTGAATTCACCTTCAATTTTCACTTTAGTGAATAACTCCACAAGTTTGGCATCTCTGTACGTGAAGTGACCTTGTCCTTCTGCCTTTACACAAAACAAACCTTCTTTAATGGTATATTTCATTTGAGGGTGAACAGCAATATTAAAAGGATACGAATAAGTAAACTGAGGAGGTAATTAATATTCTCTGCAGTACTTATAGAAAAATGTGATCATGCACAATAAAATCTGTTGATTCCGTTGACCACATTCTTCTTGGACTTTTTTTGCCTCTTATTTTTCTATCCTATGCTGTTCCTTATCATATTAACAAATACTTCCAAGAGAAGCTGTAATCGAAAACCCTAGTCATTCCTCATGCTAATTGTAGTTTAATGAACAAACTGCCTGAGGCTGAAAATTGATGTAATCTCAAAACACTTTTCTTCAAACAGATAAAAATAAAAGAATGTTGCAAAGAGTTGCCATGTACAGTTTATGCACCTTTGATTCACCTATGCATCATTCATAGCTCTTCCAGCAGTGCATTGTGCAAAAACATACATAACCTTTTAACATATAAGAAGAACAAGTTTTAACCCTTTTTACCTGCAGCTGGAGTATGAAGTAACCAAATTCATATACAACAGCTTTTAACAAATATATATTAGCATTGCAGTGTGTGTCTTTCTTGCTTCATAACATATTCAGAATTCAAAGATCGATTATTAAAGGAACACTATAGGGTTAGGGATAGAAACATGTATTCCTAGTTAAAGAGTGTTAGCCTTCCTATATTATCAACCCTGCAGAACTAAAAATATGTGTTACTCACCTTTAGTACCGAGCGTGCTGGTCTTGGAGTGGCCACTTTGCCTCAATGGCTAAGATCAGCAATCCTGATGATCTCAGCCTAGCTAATGTTTCCCCATAAGTTAAGTCACCAGCCGCATTGAGATTCATTGGGTTAATGGGGAGCAGTCATCATCTCCATGCAGAGCGTGGAAACCCTGAATGTCAGTCCTGCAATCTTTACAGGACCAAACCCAGGAAGCAGCTGTAGAGCTGGTGTTAGGCAGTGGTGTATACACTGCCATCTCTCAGAAAAAGGTAGTGTTTACACTGCAGAGTACAGAGTAAGTTGTAGTGGGTCTGGTAAATATAGTGTCCCTTTAATGAGAAACAAATTGTCCAGTGTGGATTCCTGTTCACAAGTGCTGGGATGAAGTGTTGCTATGTGTGAACTGATAACTTTACAACATGACAGGAGGCTTCATATTTTGCGTAATCTCTCTTTACTAACTCCACACAGCAGCAAAGAAACATATAGAAACATATAGAAAAAAGAACCAATCACAATAGAGTAGGATGTATATAAGGCATAGTGACCTCATCACTTCCTCTTTCTTTGCTGCTCCATCAAACAGACAGGTCAGAGTATTAACTCCTCTCCATTACTTTATGTTTCTATTGCCTCTTTTGAGGTTGTTTCGATATTATTTTTTAATATACTTTGCTATTTGTTCTTGCTGTGCTTCTGTACTATGTGCAGCTGTGTTTTTTCTGTTATTTATTGTGTTTCTTCCTTATTCTTGGTTTCTGCCCTCCCCCCACTTTGCTCTCACTTCTCTTGGGCTTGAGGGGCTTTTGGGTCTGACTGGGGTTGCATGTAAATGTTGATTTAGGTCATTTATATAAACAGTTTAAAGGGATTTCACCCATAACCTTGTATTAACTATTAGAACATGTATTAGTGTTCTCTGTCAGGGCTGTGGCCTGCACTCAAGTGATGTGCTCCCTACTATATTTTTACTGCACTGTGCTGCTGAATGGAGACATGATGCTGCAGCCTCTGTTAACTGCTGGACAGGATTTCCAGGACATACTGTTAAAAGGACAGAGTATTACTCTTCTCCATTCATTTATATTTCTATTGCCTTTTTGGGACTGTTTTGTGATTGTATTTTAATAGGTTTTGCTATTTATTTTGCTGTACTTCTATGCTATGGGCATCTGGGGGTCTTTCTTTATTATTAGTTTACTTTTACCTTATTCTGGGTGCTTGGCCCTCTCCCCTCCTTATTTCTCTTCTTCCAGGATGTCAAGGAGCTTTTGGGCTTTGCTGGGGCATTATCCCTACCCTCCCGCTGGTTCCGCCGGCTCCCAGGCGTTTGTTTCCTTCCCCCAGTATATCCTGGCATGACTGCGGCCTTTCCTACACGGCCATGCCGCACTCTCCAGTTTGGCGCTGACCGGACTCGTGGCCCCTCGCGAGCAAGCCATGGCAGCCAACTTTAAACTTGTGTCTCTCAAGATCGCGAGCGGCCATGTTACTTCACCCGTGAGCCATGGCAGCCATCTTTAATCTCACATCTCGCCAGATTGAAGACGGCCATCTTGCTACACCCACGAACCACAATTTGCGCGCTCGGGCTCAGGCGGCTCTGACACAGGTGTTGGATTCCAAGGTCCCAAGTTCGAATCCAGGTACAGGTGTAGTATTCTAATCTGTTCTATTATTACATGTTAATGTTGTATTACTTCAGTTGTATTTGAGGTTTAAAAGGATATCACCCTTAATCTCAGATTAACTGTTAGAGCATGGTTCTGTGCTCTATATCAGGACGGTGCTACACCTTATGTGGAATTACTTAAGTTAAGGGATGTTTAAGGGATACCTCCCATTAACCTCAGCCTACTGTTAGAACACAAATTAGTACTCTCTATCAGGACGGTGACATGCACACTCTGAGTTCATATCCTGTACTGCTGTACACCTGGGGTTATCCCTGGCAAGGTCGTTCTACTTTGTCCTACTGTATGGAGTCAGGCTATTGCAACAGGATTCCCAGGGCATACGGCTTAAGGAGATATAACCATGACCTTTGAACAACTGTTTGCACACAGATTGGTGCACTCTATACCTCGTGCCCTCCGCTATGTATACACTACTCTATACTGCTGAATGGAGGCAGGCTATGACAACCTCTGTTAGCTACAGGACATAAATTTCAACACTTACGGCTTAGCAGGATATCTCCCGTGACAGTGCATTAATTATTGGAAGAGCTAAGGGAGGCTCTCTATCAGGCTGATGGCCAGCACTCTGTGTGCACCCGGGGTGAAGCCCCTACTATATATGCGCTGCACTGGAATGCTGAATGGAGGCATGCTGCTGCAGCCTTGGCTAACTACTGGACAGGATTAAAACACTGCCTGCCTCAAGGCATATCTCCCTTGCAAGTGACTTAATTGTGGGAGAACTGATGGACGCTCCCTATCAGGGCTGTGGCCAGCACTTAAGGGTTCATACCCTGTGCACCCGGGGTGAAGTCCCTACTATATGTGTGATGCACTGGAATGCTTAATGGAGGCATGCTGCTGCAGCCTTGGCTAACTACTGGACAGGATTAAAACACTGCCTGCCTCAAGGCATATCTCCCTTGCCAGTGACTTAATTGTGGGAGAACTGATGGACGCTCCCTATCAGGGCTGTGGCCAGCACTTAAGGGTTCATACCCTGTGCACCCGGGGTGAAGTCCCTACTATATGTGTGATGCACTGGAATGCTTAATGGAGGCATGCTGTTGCAGCCTTGGCTAACTACTGGACAGGATTCCAACACTGCAGGGGTTTCTGTGAACACTACCTACTACTATGGTAGACTGATCTGTTTGCCCTGCATCCTGAGACTGCCTACTGGTTTGTGCCTTCTAGAGGGGTATTCCATATCACGATAAAACTACCTGCCTATTTCTCTCTGGGGGATCCCCAGGTAACTAAGATGATGGTGCCTCGGACACTTACTGGTCAATGAATGTGTAACCTACACATCCTTCACCCACGTTCGAGAGACTGGTCCCCTCCTGATCTTCTGGCTACTTTATGCACCTGTGGCTTTGTAGCCTCTAGATAAGATGCCCGTAAATGCTTGAGGTCGGACGACCCATGCCCTCTCCTCCCGGACGAAGTGGCACAGACTGCTGTGTTTGACCAGTGGATGATGTCCTTAATGGCTCTGGGCGATCGCAACTCTGCAAGGGAGCCAGGAGAGGTATCAGAGACACCCAAGACTAACTGCTGGACCCTATCATGGGTAAAATACCCGAAAACGCCAACACAGTCCAGGAATGGATTTTCGGGAATGGAGATGTGAATGGAGATGTGTCAGTTCATCAGAAACCCCAGTGTTCACCTCTCCTATGGGAAGAGCATAGCAGCACTCCTCAGTTTTGACGGATGGTTGGCGGATCTGGGCGCCAAATCATTGGGACCCCAGGCACAAGGCACACTTTTCCAGAGGGAACTTACAGCACATGTTTATGGCCCTGCTGCGAGGAGGTATGGGTCTAAGGTGTTATGTGGTCATCTCTAAAGGGTGTTCTTCGGGACCGGCTGACAGCGGGACTTTGTCACCAACCACTTTGTGACATCTGACCACCGAACCCGCTATTGCTAACTCTATTATCCGGTAGGAGCGAGAGTCAACCTCAGGTGCTGCAGATGATCGGACAGAGAACACAGAACGCGCAGATGCGCTAGATACCATTTATCCTCAGTTTAACGCCACTAAGTTACCATAGACTGTACTTCCCACTCTGCCCACAGGAGTTTCCATCGTATCTAGGTGGAAGGCATTCAAACCTAATAAGCAATCTTTCGCATCAACGACATAGGTCGCATAGGTCTCCTCTATCCTCGAGGAATTTTCACACTGTCCTCCACTGCAACACTTTGAACCTACATACACTCACCCAGATCGTGGGATACTGCCTTCCCCCATCCGGGCCATATTTCCAGACTTGCTACGTTAGCAGGACAGGCAGTGAGGCCTGGTAAGGTTCGATCAACCGGACTTTGCTCGGTAGTTGGATGCCACCTTGTTTCCCGGACCTTACGGGACTGATTGGTGAGGATTTCCTCCTCCTACATTCATATCCTACTATTCTCACCGAAGGAAACCCACATCTTCTCTTCCTGGAGGGTCGGCTGACCCTGGTGGCCGGGACTCTTGCTGGGGTTCTTGGCAGGTTGACGAACTATCGCAGGCTGCTAGGGACCTCTTAGAAGTCTCTTGGGCCACAGGGACATAACAATGCTACCTCTGGGCATTCCCGGTCTGATTGATGTTTGGAACTGTACCTTGATCCATTATGGGGTGGTTTGGACAGCTTTATGGCCTGTGTCCCGGTCTGGGGACTCCTGATGGACAAGGACCCTAAAATGTATGTACCAGTTACCCAATGACATCCACCTCCGGTTCATGGGACGTGGAGGTCGCTCTCCGGTTTTTCTACGGGACAGGGGCACCTACTGATGGAGAAAAAAAGAGTACTAATATAAAAGCACTAAAAGGGAAAACGGGGGGAGAAAAAAACGTGAAGAAAATCCTCCCCACCACCTTAAAGTGATACGTACCCTATAATAGGGCTCTTATAAATAGTAAAGCTGCTACACACCTGTGTGCTACCCAAATTGCACACACACAGTGAAATGCAAATAAAATATATACTTATGTAGATGGAGCGCTTATAACTTCAAAGACCCCAGAAAATCTTGAGGCCACTCCCGCTCAGAATCACATGCAAACAAATATAAAAAGCATATAATAGTGAAGTACAGTAAAAAATAACAGGTATATAAAAATGTATACCGTATATACTCGAGTATAAGCCAAGTTTTTTAGCACATTTTTTGTGCTAAAAAACCCCAACTCGGCTTATACTTGAGTCAATAGTCTGTATTATGGCAATTTGCATTGCCATAATACAGACTGGGGGACCAGCATTGGCAGTTCAGTGGGGGGAGAAGGGGGCTGGCAGAGCTGTAACTTACCTGTCCTGCAGCTCCTGTCAGCTCTCTCCTCCTCCGCGCCGTCCGTTCAGCACCTCGGTCAGCTCCCAGTGTAAGTCTCGCGAGAGCCGCGTCTCTCGCGAGACTTACACTGGGAGCTGACAGAGGGAGCTGCACGGACGGCGCGGAGGAGGAGAGAGCTGACAGGAGCTGCAGGACAGGTAAGTTACAGCTCTGCCAGCCCCCTTCTCCCCCCACTGAACTGCCAATGCTGGTCCACCAGGGAAGGAGCCCCCCTCCCTGCTATGTATCAAGCAGGGAGGGGGGACGAAAAAAAAAACAATTAATAATAATAAAAAAATAATAATAATTAAATAAATAATAATAATAAAATAATAATAATTAAATTACATAAAAAAATAATAATAATAAAAAAATTAAAATAATAAAAAAAACAAAAAAAAAAACATTGCCCACCCCCCACCAAGGCTCTGCAACACACACACACACACACACACACACTGCATTCATACACACACTCTGCATTCATACACACACACTGCACTCATAAGCACACTGCACTCATAAGCACACTGCACTCATACACGCACACTGCACTCATACACGCACACTGCACTCATAAGCACACTGCACTCATACGCACACTGCACTCATACGCACACTGCACTCATACGCACACTGCACTCATACACACACACTGCACTCATACACACACACTGCACTCATACACACACTGCACTCATACACACACACTGCACTCATACACACACACTGCACTCATACACACACACACTGCACTCATACACACACACTGCACTCATACACACACACTGCACTCATACACACACACTGAATTCATTATACACACACTGTAAATAAATATTCAATTAATATATTTTTTTTAGGATCTAATTTTATTTAGAAATTTACCAGTAGCTGCTGCATTTCCCACCCTAGTCTTATACTCGAGTCAATACGTTTTCCCAGTTTTTTGGGGTAAAATTAGGGGCCTCGGCTTATATTCGGGTCGGCTTATACTCGAGTATATACGGTATATTTATTATATCTATACTAGGCAATAAATACTCCTATCTGCACATAAAAACAAGTAGCAGTAGAGACAGAGCAAAACAAGATAAAACACAATAATAACAGCAAAAGTAAAATTAAAATCAGCCTCTAGGTAGTGAGTGTTTGCAGTGTCAAACTGCTACTCACACACGCTTGTGGTTCTCTTATGAATGCTCTGTAGACAGTTTAGCCAGTTTCTGTGCTGGAAATCCTCCACGGATAGATGTAAAATACTGCAGTTACCGGATCTGTGGTAATATTTCCAGAGCGTCAATGTTGCAACGAATCTCGCGGGTACCACAGTAACTCCGCCCACTCGAAGTAACGTCACCGCGTTGTTGCTACGTCACCGCGTCTACATGTTTGACGATATGCTTCGTCAGGATGTCAACGGTGACCTCACTTCATGCAAGTCCACTATAAGAATCATCTCGCTCTCCATTCATTGGATGAGTGTGGCAGACCTCATTAACATAATATGCACTGATCGTAGAAGGTTTCAATTCGTCCATATTACGTGCATATAACCAGATACCAAAGTACAATCCTCAATAGTAATTCATTAAATCAAATGTACACACATTAAATGCCAGAAATAAATTGATTCTTGCACTACATCTGTGTGTAACAGCACTTTACACATCTACCATCAGTGCATATTATGTTTCTCCCGTAGACCCGACGTGCTTGGTGCCCCGTCGCACTTTCGGCTTCTTCATTAATTTTCTATTCCTTTCTCAGTTTTAAAAATGCAAAATACGAAGCTTCCTGTCATGTTGTAAAATTGAAGATTATGCTAGCTTTAGTGTACTAATAATCTTAATTTTAGTAATGACAGGAGGCGAGTATTTTCCCTCCCTGCTTCGCTACCCACACTATCTGTTCGTTTTCTTTGTATGTATCATGGGTCTAAGGTAAGTTTGGCTCTCAATATTTTGTGCTTACATTGATGATTGTGTTTTCATTAATCTGGAATTCTCATTGGAGTTTTACATTAGTTATTTAGTTATCAGATTGTAGTTATTGTAGAATATTCTTCTATGGGTTGATGTATACAGTACGTTACTTGGATTTACATGTTCATAACTTTGTGTCTAAACCTGTCACACATTCTCTTTTCAGTCTGATTCCTCTCTAAAGACATTTGGTTGTTTGTGTGAAACTCTCTGGAATTTTGATCCTTCGGATTTGATTCGTCCCTGAACACATTTTCGTTGTTAGTGTAGTATTCACAGGGAAGTTTGCTCCTTCGGATGTTGGACTTAAGAGTTATTGTTTTGCTTGTTATATGTTTACTTCTGCTTGCTGAGGTCACTATGCCTTATGTACATCCTACTCTCTTGTGATTGGTTCTTTTTTTCTATATGTTTATTTGCTGCTGTGTGGAGCTAGTAAAGAGAGATTATGCAAAATACTCGCCTCCTGTCATTACTAACATTAAGATTATTAGTACACTAAAGCTAGCATAATCTTCAATTGTTTCTTACTATATGCAATCACTGCCCGGTTTGCACTAGCAGATAACTGAAGTTGCACCTGGACTCCTGATAGGCCAGAACCTGTTTGTCCATGGCAGCCTTGGGTGCTGTGCAAATTTACCTCGAGTGCCATGCAAATTCACAGAAATTGCTGACCCCCTGGTCTAGACTGTGAGAACCGGCTTTCAAAATTAATGTCAAAAGAGCCAGTTAGGAAAAAAAAATCTAAAAATTCTCCCAACTTACAAACTGACTTTCCAAACCTCTTGACAGCATACTGCTCCTCGCTGTTTATTAAATAAACCATGTGGGTTAATAAGATAAACAAGGAGAAGAATAAGAGCCTATGGGACTAATGCAGTAGAGAAACATAAGGCCTCATAAAGTCTAGAGCCGCCTCTGCTAGTGAATATGTAAATGACAGCTGTCATCCTTATCCCAGACTACACATGTCTTTCAGATTCCCTGCACAATAGTTACATTCTAGAGCCAACAGTTAGTTAATGAATGGAGTAATCTGGGCATATATCAGGACATCTTTGGAGATTACAATAGCAGCTCTATACAAATGTCTGGTTTGTCCAGCCAACTTTAATATCTTTATGCAGTTCTTATAGTAACATAGTGATCTAGGCTTAAAAAAACTCAAATATTAAATCCACATACATTCAGGTTGATTCACTAGTTAGAAAAAATAGAAAAAATACATATCTCATAAAATTGAAAACAATTATAACTACTTTTAGTGTGTTGGATAACACACACAACACACTATATGTTTTTTCTGACTCATACATTTAGGTTGTTTATTTTATTATAGCAAATGCCTGAATACTAATATTTAAGATATACAATAACATGATAAGTTTGGTTGAAACAATTCTATAAACATATAGGTATGTGAATACAATCTGAATGATTGATTATGTGATAGATAGCGCTTACTTGTACCTTGGCAATGTGGAGTATATAAAGATGGTGATTTGTTTCATTACAAAATATAGATTCCTCTCTTGCGTACAGCCCAAAATTCATGATTTATGAACAGAAAAAACTACTCCTTGCACCTCAATCAATGTGCTTTGTTCTAATTACCATTATTCTACTCCTATCTAACCAACCAAAAATCAATCTCACTAATTAATATTGATGGCAAATATTGGCTAAAGTGTTAGCAAATCAATTGGTTAATATAACGATATCTCTAAAATGTCCAACTCAAGATGACTTTATTAAAAATAAATTGAACTGCAATAAAATCATATAATTCATTGATCTGGTGATTCTGCCAAGAAAAATGCCAGTATATTCTTGCTTTCTTTTTGCTAATAAATATTGGAATGGTTTTCAGTGTGGGTTGGATCAAACTAATCTAAAGCTAGTTTTATATTAATAGATCATCCAGGGCATTCGGATAATTACACAAGGCAAGCTCCGTATAATAGTCAGTGCTATTGTTTGCAAAGCCTAATACACTCGTATATAACAAACATACCACTATCCCTGTCAGTCAAATATCCCTTAATTTCACTGCACTTTCAACTCCCTCACACATAGCTATGGGCTCTTTTCCTTGGTTATTTCTGATAAAATATGGTCAATAGGCAATTGCAGCTCAAAAATATTGACAGATTTCCAGGTTGACACTTATATATAAGGTCTGAACACTAGTCATGTCTATGTACACACATACCAAAAAACGCTTACCAGTTACATATTTTGAAAACTGGACTTACATCAAGGAAAAAGTGCATTTGTCAATTCATTGCCATTCAAACTCCATCACAACTATAAAAAGTTAACTTAGTGAAATGCACTTCAGTTGAGGTCATCTAAGCAAGTTATTCTTGGTGGTGGCATACGCTTGACTTGGAAATTTCACAGGTCTTTATAAAAAACTGCATACCATACCATGCTCATAAATAGGCTTTAGTAATTAAATATATAATACATTTATTTTTAACCCCTTCTTGAAAGAGCACATCAAAGCCACGTTGACCACCAATGTGCCCTGTACATTGACTGTTAAATTTGCAACAATTGCAGTGAGACATGGCTGTTGCTGAACACCTCACAAGTGAAAGAACCTGGCACCAGATCCCTACATGCTTCCAGAGGCATGGTGCTACATCAATGAGATACAACCATCAGATTGATGGTGGTATGTGAATTAATCACCATATCTACCAGGCTATTCATTGATTGATAGATTTAAGCATAATCATAGGCGTGTGCCGGGTTTGCCTGGGCACACCCTAATCCCCGCGGCACGCCTATGGATTGAGTCCTGCGGGAACAAAGTCCTGCACTTTTTTTTTAGCAGGAACACAGTTCCTGCAGGCACTCAGCGCCCCCAAATGCCCACCTTCCTCCCCCCGTGTTCCCCTTGTCATAGGGGGGCAAGAGGTGATGGGGCCCCCCCTCTTGGGCGCCTGTCTCCATATCAGACGGGGCGAGGAAACTGTGTGCTCTCTGCTCCCTCGCGCCGTGCGCCATTTGCTGATGCCGGGAGCATATTCCGGCTCCCAGCTTCTGTAGACAGCCCGCGCGACGAGAGGGAGCAGAAAGTACACAGCTCCCTCGCCGCGTGTGATATGGAGACAGGCACCCAACCCACTGGACCCCAGGAACATGTCCACGCCATCTCTCCAGGTAGGGAGGCTGGGTGGACATTTTTTAATTAAAAAATAATGATTTGTGAGTGTGTGTGTCTGTGTGTGTGTCTGAGTATGTGTGTGTCTGTGAGTGTATGTGTGTCAGTGTATGTGTGTGTGAGTGTATGTGTGTGTGAGTGTGTCTGTGTGTCAGTTTATGTGTGTCTGTGAATGTATGAGTGTGTGTCTGTGAATGTTTGAGTGTGTATGTGTGTCTGTGAGTGTATGCGTGTGTATGTGTGTCTGTGAGTGTATGCGTGTGTATGTGTGTCTGTGAATTTATAAGTGTGTGTCTGTGAGTGTCTGTGAATGTGTGTGTGTCAGTGTATGTGTGTCTGTGAATGTATGAGTGTGTGTCTGTGAATGTATGAGTGTGTATGTGTGTCTGTGAGTGTATGTGTTTGTATGTGTGTCTGCAAATGTATTAGTGTGTGTCTGTGAGTGTCTGTGGATGTGTGTGTTTGTGTGTGTGTGTGTGTGTGTCTGTGAATGTATGTGTGTCTGTGAATGTATGAGTGTGTATGTGCGTCTGTGAATTTATGAGTGTATGTCTGTGAGTGTATTCGTGTCTGTGAGAGAATGTGTGTCATTGTGTGTGTGCACGGGTATATATATATATATATTGACACACACACACACGAGTGTATATTATTTTTTTTGGGGGGTGGTAATCTTGGGAGAGTTCCCACACTTTATTCCCCAGGACTTGTATCCTGCCGGCAGGGGAGATCTCCGGATCTCCCCAGTTGGCTCACGCAGAGCCGGCGCTATCTGAGTGCCGACTCTGCTCTAATCCTCTGTGGGCCTCACTGGCCCACAACAGCATGTAGGGAGGCAGGAAAGGACCAGGGAAGCTCTAGACAGCAGCTCTGCCAGGTTCCTCTTGCGAGATCTGAGCATTGCCGCGTCAATGCTAAGATCTCGCGAGAGTTAACTCTAGCCCCGCAGTTCACTCTCCACTGGACCACCAGGGATGGCACATGGCAGCAAGGATCCCCCTCTCTACATAATGTAAGAAGGGAGGGGGGATATTTACTAATCTGCCCCCACCTCCACAATCCCTCCAAACATACAGCTCACACACGCATACAGCACCAGCACACACACACAGCACCTACACACATACAGCACCCTCACACATACAGTACACATACAGCACCCTCACACACACAGCACCCTCACACACACAGTACACTAACCGCACCCTCACAAACACACACAGCACCTTTACAAACACACAAAACCCTCACACACAGCACACTAACAGCACCCACACACATCACACACACAAACAGCACCCCCACAAATACATGACACCAACACACATCACACAAACAGCACCCTCACACACAGGACCGGTGCTAGGATTTTTAGTTACACAGGCAAAGATGCATTTTGGTGCCCCCCACCCTCGTTTAAAATAAGGTTCATACAAACACAGAAATAATCATACAGAGACATACAGACACAGACAGAGACATACATGCATACAGAGACATGCAGGCATATAAAGACATACATACAGAGGCATACCGTCATACAGAAACATACATACATACATAGACATACAGAAACATACATACAGAGACATCCAGGCATACAGACACATACATACAGGCATACAAAGACATACACGCATACAGAGACATACACGCATACAGACACATACATATATACAGGTATACAGAGACATACAGGCATACAGACACATACGTACAAAGACATACAGGCATACAGACACATACATTTGTACATACAGAGACATACAGGCATACGGACACATACATTTGTACATACAGAGACATACAGGCATACAGAAACATACAGACACATACATTTTGTACAGACATACAGGCATACAGAGACATACAGGCATACAGAAACATACATACAAAGACATACAGGCATACAGAGACCTACATACATACATACATACATACAGAGACATACATACATACAGAGACATACATACATACAGAGACATACACAATTACATACTTACATCAGTTCAATCTTGTCCCCTGGATGCATGCTGTCTGGCTCCTTGGAGTCCTGTCCTGCAGCCCAGCCCCATCACAGGGCGCCAGACGTGCTGTGTGGTACACAGGGAGCAGGGATATGATGTCATTCATATCCTCGCCCCCTCCACACAGCCTGCGGCAGACACCAGGGTAGGTGCTGTGGTGTACACATGACCCATGGGGCCTCAGTGCGCAAATTGATCCGTGCCCCCCCCCCCCCCCCTCACGCTTACTCTGCGCGGGCCGGGGCCGCAACACATGGCGGCGGGCACCTGGTCGCAGGGGTTGCAGGGCTGTGACCCCTGCGACCGCGGTATGTATGCCAGTGCATGCAGATGCACACACACTTAAAGGACCACTACAGACACCCAGATCACATCAGCTCAATGAAGTGGTCTGGGTGTCAGGTCCCTCTAGTTTTAACCCTGCAGCTGAAAACATAGCAGTTTCAGAGAAACTGCTATGTTTCACCGAGAGTTAATCCAGCCTCTAGTAGATGTCTCACTGACAGCCACTAGAGGAGCTTCCGCTATTCTAAAACACTGAACGTCCATAGGAAAGCATTGAGTAATGCTTTCCTATGGGCGGTTTGAATGCGTGCACGGCAAGAGCATTCGGAGCTGAGAGGCGGAGGAATCCCCAGCGCCAAGGGAGTCCGGCGCTAGAGAAAGGTAAGCGCTGAAGACACACACACACTCTCACGAACAGATGCATACACACCAGCTAACGGACACACATTTACTGACAGACACACTCAGCGACAGACATACATACACACTCACTTACAAAACATACACTCTCACTGACAAACACACACTCACTAACAGACATCAAACAGACTCACTAATACACACACAAACACACTCAGTAAGAGACACACAGTAACACACTCACTAGCAGACACACTCACTGACACACTAGCAGACACACACTGACACTCACTAGCAGACACACACACTGACACTCACTAGCAGACACACACACTGACACTCACTTGCAGACACACACACTGACACTCACTAGCAGACACACACACTGACACACACACACTAGCAGACACACACACACTGACACTTACTAGCAGACACACACACTGACACTCACTAGCAGACACACACACACACACACACACACACACACACACACACTAACACTCACACTAACACATGTTTTTTTTTATTTAATCCCCCAGCCTCCTTACCTTTTTGGAGTGCTGAAGGGATTCCCTGGGGTCCAGTGGTGCTGCTGGGCTCCTGGGTGGGTAGGCTGGCGGGCAGGCTGGCGGGCGGGCTGGCGAGGGAGCTGAAGAGGAAGCACACATGGGAGAGTGCTCCCTCGCGCGCCCGATAGGTCGTCGGTTGGAGGGGAGCGCAGTGCGCTTCCCTCCTTCCGGTCAGCCTGATTTTGCGCCCCCAGGGCCGGTGCGCCCTAAGGCGGCCGCCTGGGCCGCTAGCGCCGGCCCTGCTCACACACAGCACCATCACCCACACACACACATCACAAAAACAGCACCCTCACACACACAGCACCCTCACACAGCACATTAACAGGACCCTAACAAACACACACACAAACACCCTCACCCACATAGCACACTACCAGCACCCTTACACACACATCACACTAACAGCACCCTCACACACATCACACTAACAACACCCTCACACACACACATCACACACTAACAGCACCCTTACACACATAGCACACAACCCCAATATGTACAATAAAAAGAAGAAAAGAATCACTTGCGCTCTTTCCCAAATCCCTATTCCTTATTTAAATAACTGGAGGTTTTTCAGTATAACTGAAATGGCCATTGAAGTGTAATCTCACCAAAGCCAAACCCAAACCTCTTTTTTTTTTTTTTTTACATCAGAAATTTGTATATGATTCATATCTCTTTATCTATGAATGAGATTGTCAACTACCAAATCATCATATGTATTACTTTAATTATTGCTAACACAAATATTTGGTATCATTATGAAAATCCTTGTGAAATTATTACTGTGTCTCTCATTACCCCCAGCCAACCTATATCTACATAAGTAAACTGTTTATAACTTATGACAATATCACTACTTAATAATATAATATTACCAATTACAACTTTATCGACCCTAAAGAGTATACAACACAGGAAAAAAAGATAGTTAGGAAAGGATAAAAATTTAAGAAGAACAAATATATATATATATATATATATATATATATATATATATATATACATCTTTTTTTATATTTATTTTATTTATTATTTTCATATCAAAACAGCATTTAACACAAAATAGTATGTATATATGACTAGTTTGTAACACCTCCATGGGGGTACCATGAAGTAGTTTGCCTTCCAAATTCATTTTTTTATTTAGGATTTTCGAAGTAACTATCATATCACTTAAAATTTTATTAGGAAAATTATCCTTATGTAAAACATACAATTTCAAAAGACCTAACCAAACAAGAATAGACCATTTATACCTGAAGCTATGTTCCTGTTCTAAATTGGTCCATGAGTAAGTACTTTGGTCCGAATTTAACCATAACAAAAGATGAGTTGCCTTACAGGCTTCGTAAGTTTTGACCACATCCGGAAATGCTATACCCCCCTTTGAATAGCTCTTACGCAAGGTTTCAAATGCTATCCTAGGTGGTATATCTAACCAGATATAACTAGAGAACAAACTTTGGAAACGGTTAAGAATCCCTGTCTCAAAAAAGGTATAGAGGTTTTGGCAACAAAAATGCTTTGGTCATATTTAATCTTCCGATCCATGATGACTCTAACCGCCTCCATTTTACAACCTGATTTTGCAGTTCCTTAAATAAATTATCATAATTTATTTGAATCGCTCTATCAATATCGAAAGATATTTTAATCCCTAGGTAATCAATTTTCTCCCTTGCCCAAGCCAAATGAAAAGACAGAAGATCTTTCTGGGTCTTAGTTAAAAAAAGAGGAAGAGTTTGAGATTTTTTCATGTTAACCTTATAATTAGAAAAACTACTATAGGTAGAAATATCATCTAATAAAAATGGAATTGAGGTCAATGGGTCGACCAAAGTAAGAAGAACGTCGTCTGCAAAAAGGGATATCTTAATATCTCCTTCCTGTGACTCCACCCCCTTTATATTAGTATTCTGTCTAATCAAAGTAGCTAAAGGTTCAATATAAGAATATAAAGAAGGGGGCCAAAGGACAGCCCTGTCTGGTACCGTTTTTGATTTAGAAAGAATCCGCATAAAAAAAGGGGTTACTAATTTTTGTTGAGGAGTTCCTATATAACAACACAACAACATAGTTTTACGCCTGAATTGTCCCTCTAGGCCAAACTGACCTATGACCTTTTACCTTTTATCCATCGGCACAGGAGAAGAGAAAGCATTATCTTAAGGTCTGGGAGCCCTGGTTAACACAATCGATAGACTCCTTATAGATGGACAACTGATGTCCTAGAGGTTAAAAGGTAAAAGGTTAACCCAAACCTCTTAACTGAGTCCTACACTAACAAGTCACCTTGCTGTCTTCAGCTAAAGCCAGGTGAGCAGGTGAGTCTGGACATCTCTAATTTTATCACATGACAGAAGGCTTCATATTTTGCATTAACTTCATTTACTACTCCAATAGCAGCAAAGAACATACATGACCAATAAGAGATAAGCATAATTTATAATAAGCCCCTCCCACTCAGGCACTTCTTTTTTTGCTGCTCCATCACAAGTCAGAATATTGTGTGTCTCATTTTTTTCATTGGCTTGTCTTGTCTTGTCATTATTACTATTTTAATGTATATGTTTGTTGTCTTTTTGTAAGGAATTTAGGGGTTATCTGCATCCTTATTGCTTGGGCTGCACTGTTGGACTAGGTTTCTCCCTACCCTTTTTTCCCGCCTTTTTTTCTCCCCCCTCGTTCCTTCCCTCACACTGTTCAGGGAATAAACCAACGGTTTTAATCCATGTGGGTATATTCCCCATCTTCTGTGGCTATGCTCGGCCATTTTAAATACGGAGTGTGATTCGGAGTCTGTGCTGTGTGGACATATTCCCTCAGTGTGCTGTGCTACGTTTATTTTTTCCTCAAATATCTTGCTATTGCTGTGTTTACCAGACTAACTGCGGACTGGTTCTCCCAGCACTGGCGGGACATCAGTGACTGGCAATTGGATCCACGCATATTTGTGGAGCTGAACAAATGGAGAGGCCCATTCCAGGTCGACCTCTTTGTGTCTCGCACCAACCGCCAGCTGCCAACCTTCTACAGCTGGTTACCGGACCCAGAGAGTTCAGCGGTGGATGTCTTACTGCAGAATTGGCCAGCCAGAGGGGCGTATGCCATCCCGTCCTCTGCTAGGATCGCAAGAGTACTCCACCACATCAGGATCCAAGTAGTGACGGTTCTCCTGTTGACACTTCTATGGCCGAGTCAACCATGGTTCCTGGACCATCTTGCACTGTCATGCGAGGACCCTCTCCTCCTGCCAGACAAATGGACGATGCTCAGAGACCCAATGGGGAACCCACATCTGGTGCTCCAAGATGGACAACTATCTTTGGTAGCTTGGACTCTTTCAGGGGTTTATGGTGCACCGAGGAGTTATTGGCAGAGGCTAGAGACATCCTCTGGGAGTCGTGGGCTCCTGGAACTAGGAGATGTTACCTCTCGGCCTGGCTCTCATCATCTAATTTGTGTGTGGGATGGAATCTTGATTCCTTTATGGCCTCTGTCTCTTCCATGTTGAATTTCCTGGCTTCTTTGTTTTCGGAAGGTAAGTCCGATTACCTCTCTATTAATGTAGTTCCTCAGCGATATCAGAGGCTCATACTCCAGTCCAAGGGAAACCTATAAGGGAGGATCCTCTGATTTGTCACCTACTTCGGGGCATACGGCTGAGAAAACCACCGGCCCCGAAATACTCCACCCTTTGGAATGTAGCCCAAGGCCTACAATTCCTAAAATAATGTCCTTCTAACAAGTACCTGTCTCTGAGAAAGCTGTTGACTCTCCTCCTCTGTTTAGTCTCCTTCCGTCGAGTTTCAGACGTTCGGGTTTTTGATGCGGACGCCTTTTCCTTTTCTCCAGAGGACGTCAGATTCCGGGTATCGAGACGTACGAAATCAGACTCGACGTCAGTTTTCTACCCCTTTTTTCCATCAGAACCCCAGATCTGTGTTGTACAAACTCTTCGTGCTTATTTAGAGGCTACGGCCAACATATGGCCTAGATCCTCTCGTCAACTGTTAATCTCTTATGTTAAGCCACAAGGTCCGGTTTCAGTTACCACCTTTTTGAGATGGGTGAGGTGGCTTTTATCTTTATCCGGTATTGACACTTCACTTGGTGCACATTCAGTTCGGGGTGCGGTGGCGTCATCCACATTTGCGGCGGGTGCCTCCTTGTCGGACATTCTAGCAGGATTGGTCGCAGGAATCTACCTTTCAGACTTTTTACATTTACTTTCGCCCTCCTCCAAATGCCATGTTACAGTAGTGCTAAAATTGCAAAATATGAAGCCTCCTGTCATGTGATAACATTTAAGATTATGCTAGCTTTAGTGTACTAATAATTTTAATTGTAATAATGACAGGAAGCGAGTATTTCAACCATGTCTTTCTCTTCCCTCCCTAGGATTTAGATTTTAGATATGGCTCATTTGCTTTTTCCTTGCTAAATTGTTTAGTTGACATTCACTGCCAAATGTATTCACATGTATGCTAGGCATTTCTGGTGTATGTCTATTATTACAATATTGTAGTATGCTATCAATGTGTTAGTCAGTTAGACTATATTGGATATTCAGCACTTTTAAGAAGTAATGTTGCTAGCTAGCCAGACTGTGTTTTTTCCAAGATGTTGGCTATACCACTAAAACATTCTCGGTCTTGTTTCAGCTTAATGCCACACCGCATTAGGAAGTATTCATGAGAAGAGATTTCTACATTACGGCTGTCGTTTGGATTTTAAGAGGACAATCCTTATTTGTTAGACCTTGTTTGATGTTTCCAGGTTTGGAGTTATGATTCATTTTGACTTGTGATGTCACTATTTCAAGAGGGAGTGCCTCAGTGGGATTGGCTTATTATATACTATGCTTATTCTCTTATTCTTATTCAAGTTCTTTGCTGCTATTGGAGTAGTTAAGGAAGTTAATGCAAAATACTCACCTCCTGTCATTATTAAAATTAAGATTATTAGTACACTAAAGCTAGCATAATCTTAAATTTTGCCCTATTAATTCCCTCAAAACCTGGCATTGCTGTACTTGGGAGATAAAGCAAAGTAAAACTATGTGGTCTTGGAACTAGTAAAACACATTAGTCACATGAAATTCACCATTAAAATTCAATATGTATGTAAAGAAACATTTTTTTTTTATGCAAAGTGTGGTGTATATGTGTGATGACATGGTCTGGTGAAAAGATTCAAAATGCTTACATTAAAAACAAAACAAACAACAGAGATGAAGGACTGTAAAAAGGTCTGTGAGTTGCAGGATTGGTATTATTAAGAGCCCATTATGCATCTTAGGGCCATGGACTGATGGAGACATTACCAAAGTATTCGAAGCATGGTCTTGTCACCAGTGGGGTACCTCAGGGACCTGTACTTGGCCCATTCTCTTTAATATTTTTATTAGTGATATTGCAGAAGGTCTTGATGGTAAGATATGTATTTTTGCTGATGATACTAAGATATGTAACAGGGTTGATGTTCCAGGAAGAATAAGCAAAACAACGATTTAGGAAAACAAGAAAAATGGTCAGAGTTGTGGCAGCTGACATTTAATGTGGATAAGTGCAAGATAATGCATTTTTGACGTAAAAACCCAAGGGCAGAGTACCGCATATTTAATAGAGTCCTAACCTCAACATTTGAGGAAAGGGATTTAGGGGTGATTATTTTTGATGACTTAAAGGTAGGTAGACAATGTAATAGAGCAGCGGGAAATGCTAGCAGAATGCTTGGTTGTATAGAGAGAGGTATTAGCAGTAGAAAAAGGGAAGTGCTCATGCCATTGTACAGAACACTGGTAAGACCTCACATGGAGTATTGTACGCAGTACTGGATACTGTATCTCAAGAAGGATTTTGATACTTTAGAGAGAGTTCAGAGAAGGGCTACTAAACTGGTTCATGGATTGCAGGATAAAACTTACAAGGAAAGGTTAAAGGATTTTTAACATGTATAGCTTGGAGGAAAGACGAGACTGGGCGATATGATAGAAACATTTAAATACATAAAGAGAATCAACACAGTAAAAGAGGAGACTATATTTAAAAGAAGAAAAACTACCACAACAAGAGGACATAGTCTTAAATTAGAGGGACAAAGGTTTAAAAATAATACCAGGAAGCATTACTTTACTGAGAGGGTAGTGGATGCATGGAATAGCCTTCCAGCTGAAGTGGTAGAGGTTAACACAGTGAAGGAGTTTAAGCATGCGTGGAATAGGCATAAGGCTATCCTAGATAGACGATAAGGCCAGGGACTAATTAAAATATTTAGAAAATTGGGTAGACTAGATGGGCCGAATGGTTCTTATCTGCCATCACATTCTATGTTTCTATGTTTTACAAAGCGTTAGCTTCCAGTATTCACAATTAAACCACAAAATTTATAAAAATGTAGAAGTAAATGTAAAATTAAATAAATGATGAATTCCACACTGGCAGGGTTATTCACTAAAATGAGAATTTAAAGAGAATCTAGTTTTTAATTAGCTCAAAATATGTGAACTGGAAAATTCTTAATGTCAGCAATGCTTTTAGCTTTGCAACTCTGGCCATAAGGAGACACTATAGTCACCAGAACCACTACAGCTTCATGTAGTGGTGTCTAAAGCATGACCAAGCATGAAATCAAGGCATTTCTATGAGGGAATGCTGATTGTTGTAGTGCCTTGTTTTGCTGCGCAGTAGCCTCCCAGTGCTTTAATATAATAAATGAGATGATCTCAGCCACATAGGCGGGCAGACCTGCGAGGCATATTTGTGTTTAGCAAGTCTCCCGAGTAAAACAGTACCCCCCATGTACAGGTTTTATGGTGTCTTGGAAAGTTATAGGGTTAAATATAGTGCTAGCAAATTAATACCTTTTATTTCCACAGAGAGGGGTCCAGGGAGCTAAACATGTATTCCAGTACTACAGTGTCAGGAAAATGTTTGTATTACTGACACTATAGTGTTTCTTTAAATTTTTAATACACTTTGAATTCTTACTTTAGTAAATAACCCTGTGGGTGTTAAATTATTGTACAACAACCCAATTAAAATACAAATTCAAACCAATTCGCATGAAACAAAAATTCCATAAATTCTAACCATTAGCAAAAAAAAAAAAAAATACTCCAAAAAAATAAAAATAAATGCTTACTTTGTGATTCACTGTAGGTAATGTACTGCACACATTTCTCTATTTTATCAGTTATCCTAATGGTCTACATCGTCTTTCTTTTTTGGCAAGCTCTCACAAAAAAATAAACCTGACCTGATGGAATACACCCAGAGCTATTAAAAGAGCTTAGTGGTGTACTAGCAAAACCATTAACAGATTTATTTAACCAATCAAATGATAACAGGAGTAGTCCCAGAAGATTGGAAGTTGGCAAATGTTGTGCCCATTCACAAGAAAGGTAATAGGGAGGAGTCGGGCAACTATAGGCCAGTAAGCCTTACTTAAGTAGTGGGGAAAGTGATGGAAACCATGTTAAAGGATAGGATTGTTGAACATCTAAAAACACATGGATTTCAAGATCAGAGACAACATGGATTTACTTCAGGGACATCATGCCAAACTAATCTTATTGATTTTTTGATTGGGTAACTAAAATTATAGATCAGGGTGGTGCAGTAGACATTGCTTACCTAGATTTCAGTAAGGCTTTTGACACTGTTGCACATAGAAGGCTTATCAATAAATTGCAATATTTAAGTTTGGATTCCAATGTTGTTGAATGGGTAAGGCAGTGGCTGAGTGAGAGGCAACAGAGGGTTGTAGTCAATGGAGTATATTCAAAGCTTGGGCTTGTCACCAGTGGAGTACCTCAGTGATCTGTACTTGGATCCATTATCTTTAATATATTTATAAGTGATATTGCAGAAGGTCTTGATGGTAAGGTATGTCTTTTTGCTGATGACACTAAGATATGTAACAGGGTTGATGTTCCAGGAGGGATACGCCAAATGGCAAATGATTTAGGTAAACTAGAAAAATGGTCAGAGTTGTGGCAACTGACATTTAATGTGGATAAGTGCAAGATAATGCATCTTGGACGTAATAACCCAAGGGCAGAGTACAGAATATTTGATAGAGTCCTAACCTCAACATCTGAGGAAAGGGATTTAGGGGTGATTATTTATGATGACTTAAAGGTAGGCAGATAATGAAAAAGAGCAGCAGGAAATGCTAGCAGAATGCTTGGTTGTATAGGGAGAGGTATTACCAGTACAAAGAGGGGAGTGCTCATGCCATTGTACAGAACACTGGTGAGACCTCACTTGGAGTATTGTACGCAGTACTGGAGACCGTATCTTCAGAAGGATATTGATACCTTAGAGAGAGTTCAGAGAAGGGCTACTAAACTGGTTCATGGATTGCAGGATAAAACTTACCAGGAAAGGTTAAAGGATCTTATCATGTATAGCTTGGAGGAAAGACGAGGCAGGGGGGATATGATAGAAACATTTAAATACATAAAGGGAATCAACACAGTAAAGGAGGGGACTATATTTAAAAGAAGAAAAACTACCACATCAAGAGGACATAGTCTTAAATTAGAGGGACAAAGGTTTAAAAATAATATCAGGAAGTATTACTTTACTGAGAGGGTAGTGGATGCATGGAATAGCCGTCCAGCTGAAGTGGTAGAGGTTAACACAGTGAAGGAGTTTAAGCATGCGTGGAATAGGCATAAGGCTATCCTAGATAGACGATAAGGCCAGGGACTAATTAAAATATTTAGAAAATTGGGTAGACTAGATGGGCCGAATGGTTGGTTCTCATCTGCCGTCACATTCTATGTTTCTATGTATGTATGTGCATACATTCAAGCAGTCAAACACCAGCACAACATACAAGCACACTCCTGCACTCTAACATAAATATTACATACAAACACACCCCTGCATTAAAAAAAAATGCAAAGACACCCCTTCACTCAAACACAAATACTTCACACAAATGTACATCCACATTTAAAAATTGAACATAACATTCAGACACACCCCTGCAATCAAACGCAAACATCACATACAAACACACCCCTGTATTAAAACACAATAAATGTGTACAAGCACCCCTTCAAACACCAACACTGTATATTACACTATAGTGCCAGTAGATGCCACAGTGATGTACAGATATATAACCTAGAAATTTTGACTTAAGGTGCCTTGGAAAAATATTGAAATATTAAGAGCGCCTTGAACCTAAAAAATTTGGGAACCACCGGTGTAAACCTTAAACTAGGTGCAATAACTACCTATGCAAGCAATTTCCCCTACATGCATTGTTTGGCCTGTTACCATTATACATATGGAAAGGAACTAGTCTTTACACATGCCACCATTTACTACCCAGTTCCATTTATGAGTAAATTCTACATAAAGATGAAATCTAGATGATATGATGAGGATAAAAACAATCCTATATTCAGGAATGTTTATGGCCTCCAAGAGTAACTTCTATCTCTCAACCCTTCCTCTGGCTCTCTCCTAAAGGGCCACACTCCACTCTCACCTCCAGCTCTGCTACTTTCCCATCATGTCTATTTGCTGTCTCCCTTCCTATTGTGTTTTATACCCTACATCCTCTAGACTGTAAGCTTGTTTGAGCAGTGTCCTTAACTACCTATTGTTCCTGTTACATTTTGTTATTGTCTTATTTGGTAAAGTCCCCTTTTATTGTAAAGTGCTGTGGAATAAGCTGGCGCTATATAAATACAAATAATAATAATAATAATAATAATAATAATAACAATAATAATAATAATAATAATAATATGTAATCACAAAATCCTTTCAGTATCCCCAGAGAAAATGAGGATTTAGGAGTATTGCTAATCCAGAGAATAGATACTGTTATAGATTTGTACCCATCCAACATGCATGATGTTGGGAAGGTCCAAAAATAAACAGTAAAGCCTATATATATATATATATATATATATATATATATATATATATATATATATATATATACATACATACATACATAATGTTATATATGCATAAAGCTGAGGATATACCCTACAAAAGAAGTCCAAGCATGATCAGTGTACTTTTCAGGAGAATTGAAAGTCTGCTATTCTATGATGCAGGCAGGTCTTGTAAAAATTCTATGGAACAGATGAATTGTAAAAAATCCACATATAAAAATATTATCCCCTTCTATCCTCCACCTTGTACCTCCTTTGCTTTGTAACTTGGACGCCAAGGGTTTCTAATCTATAAAATGCAAATGACTATTGTTCTAGCTTAAGGCAAATATCTAACATTGAGTGAGTCACCATTTTCCTTGCTGAAGGCCCCAAGCAACAGAAAATACAATACTGTGTTAGCAAAGTGAGTAATTAGTATTTTCTGTTAATTTTCTAATTTTTGTTTTCATCTCTTGGTGTATTTAATTTGTTTACCATCAATAATTTTTGTATGAATGCTTTTGTTCATAATAAATGTCCCTTCATTAAGTTCTCCCTTTCTCTCTTGTCAACAATCATGTTACCTTACTTATGTAATATTTTTTCTTTCAAAGATATTTTGTTAAATTATTCTGTGTGATTTTTAAATCTGTTTTGGTGGATTGGCATTCCATTTATAAATGGCCATGGCGATTTCTGATACTGGATATAGTTGTGGGTGTTGTTAAGAGGGATTTTTTTCACTGATTAAGCTAGTGGTATAGTGGTGGTTCTAACACTAATTTGTTATTTAGGGGTTGATGGCATTACATTTACATGAATGCATTGTAAAATAAAATTATTTAGCTCTTATTATCCAAAGTGGTTTATTCATCTTTTGTCCATGGGGAAAAAATTGCTGCCTGCAAAAACGGTTCATGCAGTCAGTGGTTCTATTGTATACAATCCATATAAATGATAGGGAATTGTTCAGAAATAATTTTCAGTTATATATTTTGAACCAACATGAATAATCCTCTAAATCCTCTAAATATAACTTGCTGTATACTGGACTTATCTTTTATTATAGCTTCTTTTATATGTTCTGTACGAAATGGCAGATGCGTTACAGGCACAATGTAATTTGTTCATTACTTGCCTCCTGCTTCCATTCTTGTATTTCATAGACAAGTCATTTATTTACCCTGTGTTAAAACCTTCAAAATGCGTTTTTGTTATTATGTATTGTAACGTATTTCAGCACTTTTTGCAAATGTGATTATGAAACCGTACTGGGACAGCAAATGATTGCATGAGGCTCGGTAACTTGATTTTGGCATCTGAAGTATCTGAACAAAGGACATCAGGCTAAGGAAAGCAGACTACTTAATAATAGTGTACACTTTTGACCTTTACAAATTATTAACTATCAGACTCTGGAGCATGTTTGTTATAAGCTGATCCATTACTTAGATTTAACATGGCTTTGTTGTCAGGGACACCAGCCATTAAAGTTTTGGTGTGCTGGAAATCAACATGCAATTAAAGCATCAAAACATTTATGTGCACATGATGATTCAATGAAACTGCTGTAAAGGGACACTATAGGCACCCAGACCACTTCAGCTTATTGAAGTAGACTGTGTACAGCGTGACAGGTCCCTTAGTCCTGCAATGGTAATTATTGCAGGGACTTCCAGGTGCTAAGGCGACTTTTGGTCACTTAACATGCATTGCATGAGGACATCCAGTGTCACCCAAAACCCTATAGGAAAGCAATATACAATGCTTTGCTATGGGGAAACTCCTAATGCGGAGGAGGAGCAGAGGCAGAGCAGATGAAGAGTCTGAACCAGCCCCAAGAGACATCAGGTCAGGTAGGTGACAAAGGTGTTTTTTAACCCTTTCTGCAACACGAATAATAAAAAAAAAGCCAATATCAAAAAGATTAAGGCAGCTCTACAGCATATCAACTGCCATAAACTCCTTAGTGAAAAAAACCACTGAGGATAAATGGAAATTATTCAAACAAATATTAGAAAGGTACATTACTCAGTATGTACCATTGGGTAATAAATATAAAATTAACAAATTGAAACCAATGTGGCTTAGTAGGGAAGTAAAACAAGAGATTAAAAATAAGAAAAGGGCATTTAAAGAATTTAAATCAGACAAATCAGAGGCATCCTATATAAAAAATATAAGGAAGCCAATAATGCTTGCAAAAATGCAATTAAAGTGGCAAAACTAGAAAATGAGAAATGGATAGCCAAATAATGCAAAACCAACTCCAAATTATTTTTCAAGTACATGAATTCTAAAAAAACAAAAAATTAATGTGTAGGTACACTGGAAACAGAGATGGGTCTGTTAGCTAATGAAGACCAGGAAAAGGCAGACATTTTAAATAGCTATTTTTCGACAGTATATATTAATGAGGATCCTATGGCAAGAGCTATGCAAATGATTGCTGCAAAAAACTTGCAGCTAATTTGTGATTGGATAACTCGAGAAAAGGTGCTACAGCTGTTAAAGAAAATTAATGTAAATAAAGCTCCAGGGCCTGACGGTATTCACCCACGAGTACTTAAGGAGCTAAGCGGGGAAATAAGTGAACCTCTGTATTTAATTTTTCAAGATTCTTTTATTTCAGCTATTGTACTGGAGGATTGGAGGAAGGCAGATGTTGTTCCTATATTCAAAAAGGGTTCAAAATCCTTGCCTGGAAATTATAGACCTGTGAGCTTAACTTCTGTAACTGGGAAAATATTTGAAAGGCTATTAAGGGATAATATTCAGGAATTCATTGGGAAGAACTTTGTTATTAGCAATAATCAGCATGGTTTTATGAAACAAAGGTCATGTCAAACTAACCTAATTGCATTCTACGAAGAAGTAAGTAGAAGTATAGATCAAGGTGTTGCAGTGGATGTGATCTACTTGGATTTTGCCAAGGCATTTGATACGGTTCCTCACAATAGATTAGTCTTCAAACTAAAAGAAATTGCTCTAGATAATTATTCTTGTTCTTGGGTAGAACAATGGCTTAAGGATAGAGTACAACGTGTTGTCATTAATGGTAAATTTGCAGGCTGGACAAAAGTGGTAAGTGGTGTCCCTTTAGGGTTCTGTTTTGGGACCACTTCTATTTAACATATTTATAAAGGGTTCTTGAAATAGTATTAACGGACCACCAGCCTGAACAGACGCCATGCTTGCAGGCTCCTCCGAGCAACTTTACTAAAACGAGAATATCCCGAAAAGTAAAGCCCATCCAGCTCTCAAAAGCCAACAGGCACACTCCATAACGCCTTCTGAGGCGATAGATGCCTTTCTTTCTTCCATCGCACCAGCCTAGACGGAGGCGGAAAATCGGGGCCTACCCCGCGTTGACGCTCCCGAGCCTGGAGGCGCTCCTCTCCCAACAAGTAAGGGACGACTATCCCCAGACCTCACCGGCCACCCAGGCCCAAATGCCAGCAATGGGCCGTCGCTCGCAGAAAGCGGCGACTGACAGCAGAGACATCGGGACAATGTTACAGAGGCCCGCGCAGCCCAAACCCGCGCTCGCGGCAACCCCGCAGCCCGACTCCCGCACTTACCCAACTGAGCAGATGGGGCCCGAACGCCCGCTGGCCGCACAGCCGACGACACCTGCGGCCCACACCGACTCCACACCGACGACCAGACACGACCTGAAGGTCTTACTGGCTGACTTCCACAAGATCCTGGCAACGGAACTCGCCCCTATCAAACAGGATATGAAAGCCATTGCAGACCGAGTACAGGCCTCCGAGAGAGACATCTCGGACATACAATCGCACGTGTCAGAGCTCCAAAACTCGGTCCAACAAGTTTGGTCACAACAACGAGCAATGTCTGCACAGTTGACGGCTATGGAGGACCGCCACCGCCGCACCAATATAAAAATAAGGGGTGTCCCAATGGCAATCTCCGCGAACGAACTACCACATTATGTCAGGCGCCTACTAGCCTCTATCCTGCCACATGCAGTGGCAAAAAAGCTGTCAATTGAGGGGATATACCGCCTACCTGGGTCAGCAAATGCAGCCACCAAAATGCCAAAAGACGTCATCCTCAGATGCCTCACTACACAAGACAAAATACAGATAATGGCAGCAGTCAAAGGCAAAACTCCGATAAACTTCGAAGAGGCCGCCCTGACATTCTATCAGGACTTAACAAAAGCAACCCTCCTGTGGCGAAAAACTTTCCAACCAGTGACAACCCAGCTCCGAACAGCAAACCTAAGCTACAGGTGGGGAGCAAACGGTTCCCTGACGGTGACCCGAAACGGAAGCCTGCACACACTCACCTCGATTGAAGAAGCTGCACCATTCCTGACAGCGTTGGACCTGGCACCCTTGGCGGCCAGTGAACCCCAGAGAACCCCCACTGCCGCGACCACTTGGAACCCAGAACGCATAGCATCATTCGTCCCGAGGTCCGAGAGCACACACGAGACGGAACCAGGAACAAGCACAAGAAGCGACCCGACATAGGGCTCTGGAGAACCGGACAGGGACTTACTTACCCAACACAACAGTCCCAAGTTCTCCCATGACACCACTTGATCAGGACTCAAGGCTCAGGACAGTAGGTTCAGTTATTATGTGTTAACTTCCACTTCAGTGCTTCTCTCCCCTTTACTTTATTTCATCCACCAAGATTGCTCAATAAGGAAGAGCTAGCTAGCAACATGGCGCACAGCCCAGGGTCAGGGACACCACCATGACACTAACCCTCCCCGCAACAGGGAACGACCACTCCCACCACACATAACCCCATGGGCGACCCCAGAATCCTGCGCACACGCCGACCCCCGCCACTCCCTTGGTTAGGAGTGAACATACACAGCGCATAGACCCAGCCACGGCACATCATACGCACCCTCTCAGCCAACACAACAGCCATATTCTACCAAAGCCCACACTGCTACATGCGCTTATCGCTGCCTCACCTTGCAAACGTACACAGGCACACATGCCAAATATCCAGCTTAACACCCCTCCACCGGCACTCTAAACATGCTGAGAAATCACCCTTAGGTTAGCGTAGGAACTCCGTACGCCCGCATCACACAAGCTACCTAGACTTACACAAACTTGTAAAATTAAAAAATAAGTGCACGAACCAAATGCTAACCATCTAAACTCATACAGCATGTTTTATACCTAATGTTTATCACTGTATTATGTACACTGTGCACTGAAAAATAAAGAATTTAAAAAAAAAAAGAAATAGTATTAACAATATATTTATATTATATTAAGTTTGTACTTAGAGTTTTACGTTTTGGTTTAAAAGTGATGGTTTCATCTTTAGAGATAATGCAATGTACTAACATTCCAATGAATAATAAAGCAACTATAAAGCTAACAACATATACAATTTCAATAATGACAACCCTCTCAAAACGTTACACCTAGATAATCTAATGCTGTTGTGACATGAACTATTTGAAGTTACATATTGATGGGTGAAATCACTGTGGATGCTGAACTTGTAGAATATTAATATAAAGAATGAAAAGATTAAGCCAGATATGTCAGGTTAATAAAGGATGCTACCCCACCATTTGAGTTTTATTAAATATCATAGATGTTTTATTTGCAAAGAATTGTTCTTGATATTTACGCTTACTTTTACTCTTTTCACTTGGATTTATTGAACTACATTATGAAAAAGAATATTTATTGTCAGATGTCAGAGATATGTGATTTAACTTTAATAAAATATTAAATATAAAATATGACAAGAAAATTGCTTTTTATTTGTTAATTCTTTTCAAGAATAATCTTAAATATTCTCACAGCTTGTCTGAAGCGTTTCCACCCAACATTGTCAGAGATGGTGTTATGTTCTAGGCAGTAATAAAAGGTATTCTAGTAATCATCTTGATCAATGAATGCTTCTCTTTTTTAGTTTAATTGTGCAACAATATTTTTTCTCTGCTTTTATTTTTGGAGCAGGATAAAGTGAGGTTTAACCCCTTAAGGACACACGACATGTGTGACATGTCATGATTCCCTTTTATTCCAGAAGTTTGGTCCTTAAGGGGTTAAGTAAGTGACATTATTTCCATATCTTTGTGATGGCTAGATGGCTAGATTGCAAAGCAGTAGTTGTTCTCAAAGATATGATTTGGACAAGGTAGGACACAAGGTATGAACCTCCATATTCATCTTTATTTGCTCTTAGTATTCCAATAAGTGTCATAGCTTTACCCCATATATACCAAACTTATATACTAAGAAAATATCTTCTGGCATATGCAAATGTGCAAAATCTCCTTTTACCTATCTCAAATCTCACCTGTCCAAGCACTGCAACCTCCTTCTACAATTCCACCCTCTCCTCTCAACTAGACATCATGGCACCTCCTACATTTAAACGCAGCAGGCGCCCCAAACAACAACCTTGGCATATCAAGCTGATACCTCCAAAAAATGCTCCAGAACTTTTGAACGCTGTTGGAGAAAGTCTCACTGTGCGTCTGACTTTCTCCACTATAAATTTATGCTGCGCTCATACAGCTTGGCTCTTTCCTCTGCGAAAGTAAATAACTTTAATACCCTCATAACCACACTTTCCCGCGAAGGCAAATTACTTTTTCACACATTTAACTTTCTTCTTTGCCCTATTGTTCCTCCTCAACCTACTAACTTGACCGCCTCAGACTTTGCAACTCACTTCACTGACAAGATCTCTACAATCAGGAGAGAGATCTCTGATCTTTGTTCTTCCCCTTACAATAATTCCCCTAACCTCACTCCCTCTGCTGTTCTATGTTCATTCGTAGCTGCTACAGTGGAAGAGGTTTCTGCTCTGCCCCAGTCCTCCCACCCCACCACCTGCTCCCTAGATCCAATTGCCTCGCATCTCATCCGTACTCTGTCTTCTTCTCTTTCTCCACCTCTCACTAAACTTCTCAATCTCTCTCTCTCCTCTGGCATATTTCCATCGCCCTTCAAACATGCAACTGTAACCCCAATTCTAAAGAAGCCCAACCTTGACCCTAACTCCCAATCCAACTACCATCCTATCTCGCTACTGCCTTTTGCATCCAAGATCCTTGAAATAGTTGTGAATGCAAGATTGACAGACTTCCTCGAGTCTAACTCTTTGCTAGACCCGCTTCAGTCTGGTTTCCGCGCTAAGCACTCTGTGGAAATGGCACTGACCAAAGTATCCAATGATTTACTCGCTGCAAAATCTCGTGGTCACTACTCTATCCTAATTCTCCTTGACCTGTCTGCAGCTTTTGACACTGTTGATCATCAACAGCTTCTTCTCATCCTCCGCAATATCGGTCTACAAGATATTGCTCTCTCCTGGTACTCCTCCTACCTCTCCCAGCGCTCTTTCAGTGTTTCTTTCTCTGGCTCTGCTTTTTCTCCCCAACTCCTCTCTGTTGCTGTCCCCCGAGGTTCAGTCCTTGGTCTCCTACTGTTCTCTATCTATACTGCCTCCCTCTGTAAAATCATTAGCTCCTTTGGCTTCCAGTATCATTTCTATGCAGATGACACACAAATCTTCCTGTCCTCTCCTGATCTCTCCCCGTCCCTCTTGACTAGTGTCTCTGACTGCCTCTCTGCTATTTCTAACTGGATGGCTGCCCACTTCCTTAAAGTGAACTTGACCAAAACTGAAATTCTGGTCTTTTCTCCCACAAGTGTTGCTACTCCTGTGTCTCCCTCCCTCCAAGTCAACGGCGCTACCATCAGCTCCACCACACAGGCTCGTTGCCTAGGTGTTCTCTTTGACTTCAATCACTCCTTCATGCCTCATGTTCAGTCTATCACCAAATCCTGTCGTTTCCATCTCAAAATCATTGCGCGCATCCGACCCTACTTAAAGCCAGATGCGACTAAGGTGCTGGTCCATTCCACTGTCCTTTCTTGCCTTGACTACTGTAATCCGCTTCTCAGTGGTCTTATGTGCTCCCAACTTGCGCCGTTACAATCCATAAAGAATGCGGCAGCGAGGCTCATCTTCCTGTCCGCCCGCTCCTCCCACGCCTCACCCTTCTGTCAGTCCCTACATTGGCATCCTGTAAGATATAGGGCTCAATTTAAAATTCTGGTTCTTGCTTTCAATTCTCTACATAATGCTGCTCCCACCTATCTATCCTCACTAATACAGAAGTATGTCCCGTCTAGGCCCTTACGCTCTGCTGAAGACGTACGTCTATCTTCTGTCCATACTCCCACCTCTGATGCTTGCCTTCATCAAAAAATCATTAAAAACCCACTTCTTCATAAAAGCGTATCAATTAAACTGTTAATAGCTCCCGACTCATTCCTCTCTTGCAACTGTCATTAGTCTAATACTATCCTTTCCTTTCATGTCACTTTACCCCACTCCCTCTATCATGTAAGCTCATTGAGCAGGGCCCTCAACCCCTCTGTTCCTGTGTGTCCAACTTGTCTGGTTACAACTACATGTCTGTTCGTCCACCCACTGTAAAGCGCTCCAGAATTTGTTGGCGCTATATAAATAATAACATAATAATAATAATAATAATAATAATATATTTTTAAAAGGGCAAGATCAATAAGACGCTCCAACATTAAAATGAAATAAAAAAAATAAAAATTATTGAAGTTTTTCCCACATCAGTTTATAAATCTTGTATAGATCTTAATAATCTTACATAGATTCAATTGGCTATAACACATTCAACATACGTTTGGATGTTAGGATAGGATCCTGACAGCAACCCATATGTGTAAACATGTGAATTATCATTATTTTGGTCCTTCCTCTAAGGAATTTGGCTACCTATTCCATAAATATAGTTCAGGTGGAAGCCGGAAGTGGCACTGCTAAGAATTATAGCAGTGTTCCTTTTTTACAGCCCCTGTATAGTGAGCGTGTGTAGCGGCTTACCTGAGTTGGGAGTCCAGTAGGCAGAGATATATGCTCACCCTTGCAATTAAAACATAGGCCAAGGTGGTCAGGTAAGAATTCTCCTGGCCTGTGAGGCTGTGCATGAGGCCTGTGCAGGATATTGTTCCAAGTAGCAGTACAGGTAAGAACACAAGCAGGAGAATCGTCAAGGGTAAGCCAAAAGTCAGAGGGTGCCAGAAGTCAGGATAAACGAGGGTAGGCCAAAGTCAGAGGATGCTAGAAGTCAAATAAGAAAGCCAAGGTCAGGAGACAACTGGAGAACACAGGATCACAAATACAAACACAGGAACCAGATTTAATAAACTGACACTGCCCTCAGGGAGAGGCAGTGTCTTATATCTGGCTAATCAGAGGTACTATACAGGTGGATCATGATTGACAGGCGCAGTCACACTCCAGTGCTGGAGACATGGCAGGGTTAAGTTTCAGGGCAAACCAAGAACTAAAGTGTCCCAGAGGCAGGAACACAGGTTTAGAACCATAAAGCACCCAGACTCAAATCCCTTGTTAGGCACTTCTGGGCAGGGCCGGCCTTAGGCATTTAGACGCCCTGTGCGACAAATCTTCACAGCGCCCCCCCCCCCCCCCCCCCCCTGTCATCCATGTATGCTGTAATGTTTGTGTTGTCTGTGTATGTGATATTAGCAGGGCCGGACTGGGGATACAAAGCAGCCCTGGAAAAAAAAAATCTATGCCAGCCCCATAAGTCATTGCGCCATATATTGTCGCATGTAATATGTAAGGCTATGTCTTGCCACCCCAGATAATAGAGTTATGTTATATATATATATATATATATATATATATAGCTTTTTCTAATATAATATATTGGTCCTTTCAGAGTAAAACATTTAATTATACAGTAAGCATACTCACATGCAGACACAGACAATCTCACTGACACACACAAGCTCATTGATACACAGCCTCATAGACAAACAATTTCACTAATATACATAAGCTCATTGACATAAAAACCCAAGCTCACTCACTAGCAGGCACACACACACACACACACACACGCGCAAGCAAGCAAGCAAGCTCACTAGCAGGCGCACACACACACAGCTTAATGTAGTGTTTCTGGTGTCTATAGCCTGTCCCTGCAGGCTTTTGAATGTAAACACTGACTTTGCAGAGAAAAGGCAGTGTTTACATTGCTTCCTAGTGACACCTCTAGTGACAAACACTCAGACGGTCACTAGAGGCGCTTCCTGTGTCGGTGCGGATTGGCTGAGATCATCAAGCTTGATGATCTCAGTCATAGAGGCAGAGACCATCACGACGTTGGAAAAAAAAAAAGGTGAGTAAAACATTATTTTTAAAAACACACACAGACACCACGACTGACACACACACACACACACACCATGACAGACACACAGCATGACACAGACAGACACACACACACACACACACAGCATGACACAGACAGACACAAACACAGCATGACACAGACAGACACAAACACAGCATGACACAGACAGACACAGCATGACACAGACAGACACAGCATGACACAGACAGACACAGCATGACACAGACAGACACACCGCATGACACAGACAGACACACCGCATGACACAGACAGACACACCGCATGACACAGACAGACACACCGCATGACACAGACAGACACACCGCATGACACAGACAGACACACCGCATGACACAGACAGACACACCGCATGACACAGACACACAGCATGACACAGACAGACACACAGCATGACACAGACAGACACACCGCATGACACAGACAGACACACCGCATGACACAGACAGACACACACAGCATGACACAGACACACACCATGACACAAACAGACACACACACACACACACAGCATGACAGACACACACACACAGCATGACAGACACACACACACACAGCATGACAGACACACACACACAGCATGACAGACACACACACACACAATGACAGACAGATACACACACACACACATCATGACAGACACACACACACACACAGCATGACAGACACACACACACACAGCATGACAGACACACACACACACACAGCATGGCAGACACACACACACAGCATGACAGACACACACACACAGCATGACAGACACACACACACACACACACAGCATGACAGACACACACACACACACACAGCATGACAGACACACACACACACACTGACATACATACTTTTTGGTACCTGTGGGTGGGCAGAGTGCTGTGCTGGCGGCCGCAGGGAGAACTTGATTGGCGGCCGCAGGGGAAGCTCTTCTGGGCCGGCGGCCGGTGGGGGAGCAGGCTGTTCTGGGGGAGCAGGCTGTTCTGTCTCTGCTCCCCCTCCCTCGCGGGCTAGAAAGAGACCGGAGCCGGAATATGACGTCATATTCCGGCTCTGGTCTCATTAAGCTGCGCGCGAGGGAGGGGGAGCAGAGACAGAACAGCCTGCTCCCCCAGAACAGCCTGCTCCCCCACCGGCCGCCGGCCCAGAAGAGCTTCCCCTGCGGACGCCAATCAAGTTCTCCCTGCGGCCGCAGGTCACCCCGGCCCCAGGTGCCGACGGCCCACCGGGAAATTTCCCGGTATCCCGGTGGGCCAGTCCAGCCCTGGATATTAGGTGTGATGACTGTGTGTGATATGTATGCTATGTGTGATATTTGTAATGGGTGTATTAACAGTGTGTGATATGCGTGTACTGGTTGTATGTGACACACAGAGTCAGACGGCCATACACACACACAGGATGACATCCACACACACAGGCAGACAGTCATACACACACACACACAGACACACAAAGGCAGACAGTCAGTCATACACACAGACACAGACAGTCATACACGCAGACACACACACGCAGACAGTCATACACACAGACAAACACGCAGACAGTCATACACACAGACACACACAGGCAGACAGTCATATACACACACACAGACACACACATGCAGATAGTCATACACACAGACACACAGAGGCAGACAGTCAGTCATACACACAGACACAGACAGTCATACACACAGACACACATTTTTTTTTTTTAAATCCCGGCCGGCTGTGCGGCCGCACGGCGCCCCCTGCTACATGGCGCCCTGTGCGGCCGCACAGCTCGCACACCCCTAAGGCCGGCCCTGCTTCTGGGGCGACCTTGTCTGGCTGTCTGGATGTCACGGTGAGAACCGTGGCAGCGTGAAAGAGAAAAATTAGTGCTGGGAGCATGGGATCCATTTACCATTTCATTTAAGATTGGTTTCTCAATCAAGTATATTAAGAGACATTTGTTTTTCTTAAAGCTGGTATGATCATGTCATTTTATGTTCATTCTCTAAGACTCTTTGTTAATTGTTTGTTTCTGAGATACAGTTATATATACAAACGAAGTGGGATAAAGTGCGGTGACAATCTGAAAGGTTGTCACAATCACCTGAGTGGGAACCCCTTACACCACTCAAAAGATACAATAAAAGGAATACATACAATGTCGTAGGTGAATCACACTTCCAATAATGTCTAAAAGGAATATACAAAAAGCAACAATAGTATAATACTGTTATAGCAATATGGTAATGTGTGTGGGAGTCTGGTACTCACAAGCCTAGAGCCAAATCACAGCATATGGCTCTCATGGATGTTGCCTTGGGACTCTTTATACAGGAAGTCTGTGACGGAACCATCCGTCTGTCTAGTACTTTTGTGGATTCGGCTATTTTAGGCCATCCGCCTCAAGGACTGATTTGGGATGTTATAAAGTATGTTTTACCGTTCCAGCCTGTTTTCCAGCTGTTCGCCTCGTTTCGCACAAATTCCCTGTCTAAAATATGGGTGGCCGCCATTTTGGGACTGTTACACGTGTTCGCGGCCATCTTGTGTACGAACAGCGGTGTTTGCCTGTGAACGCGTGGAACTAAAAACGGATACCCAAACAGGCGAACACCGCTGAGACCTCCATACACCCAGAAGTTCGTGTTGGAACAACCGAACGACGAGCCATTCGGTAGTTACTTGTAATCAGCTACGGGGAATCCAGCGAACTCGGAGACAGTTGTGGATGATAAGGATTTCGTGTGATTTTAACCGGCGAACGGAGACCGACTGCAGGGCCGAAACTTGTGGAACTCTTTTCGGCTAGAAGATCTGTGCAGTCGGTCAAAACTTCAATCGTCCATAACTCCCGAACCCCTTAACCGAATGGGCTAAGATTTGGACAGAGTGTTCCCCTAACCAAGACCTTTCAAGCGGTGCTGGACTCAAGGGTGTACCCCCTGGTTTTGGGGTACATCCATAACTGGGGTGAATTATTGTACAGTTTAATTATGTTATGTGATTATCTGAGGGGAGGAGAGGTGGGGGTGTTACCCTGTGTATAATTGGTTATTTTCATCCTCCCCCTGGGAGTGCCCTGTGTGTGCCTTTTCCTAATAAAAAGCAGACTGGATGTTCCAGTCCTCAGATCTTGTTTTGACCCTCAACACGGAGCTTCAGTCTCGTTATTGGGGGGATTCTTATTTACGCTCAAGGACTATTATTGGGAACTTATGCCGTTTGGTGGATATCGTTACTCGAGAAATTACTACTTCCCCTGGTTATGGTTCGTGGATTATACAGAATACGAACAAGGACTTGATACGGTGAGAGGGGAAGGTAGACTAAACAGTGACTTACTTATTAAGACAAAAGGTGTCTTAACAATTGGTGGCAAGCGACGGGATGAATCCCACAACACAGAAGGAAAGAAATGCAGTATGAACAGTTAAGACGTGCTACTCTTAAGGACATAATAGAACGCCGAGGTCGATCAGCAAACAATTTAAAGAAACGAGAAATTATTGCTTTGCTAAGGGAAATGGATGCAACACAGGGAACGGAGAACGCTAATGTGCCCAGCAGTTTGGATTTAACACCCGAGGAGATACAATTTAACCGGGCAGTGCAAATAAGGCTGGCACACTTTGGCCCCAACCCCTCAGCAGACATTGTGGAACGTGTGCAAGCTGCAGTAGCAGCACACCAAGCGCTCCAAGGAAGGGGAGCTGCAGCAGCAGAGGTACCCAATAACGATTCCGGAAGGAAAAAGGTACCATTTGCTGCATTCAAAAACTTTATTGAAAATGAAGGAGAGATCGATGGGTTTCTGGCCGATTTTGAGAGGCAGTGTGCCCTCCATCAGGTACCCACAGACCAATGGGTCACCATCCTCTCTGGGAAATTATCCGGCCGGGCTAGTGATGCATTTCGGGCCATCCCAGAGGAGGAGATCACCAGCTACCGGGCAGTGAAGGATGCGCTTCTAGCCAGGTATGCGGTGACCCCAGAAGTTTACAGACGGCGCTTCAGGGAAACCAACAAACAAAGTGGCGATTCGTATGTGGAATGGGCCTGCAGAGTCCACCGGACTGCAACCCACTGGATGGCAGGATGCCAAGCAGTATCGGGGGAAGAGGTACTACAGGTATTCTTACTGGAACACTGTTTCGAGAAATTGCCTACCGGGGTTCGGGAGTGGGTCAGAGATAGAAAACCCTCTACCCTACCCGAGGCGGCCCGGTTGGCAGACGAATATACTGATGCTCGCAAACTGGACAGTACCGTGGTTAAAGTTCCGACCAGAGTGGAATATCGACCAGCAGCCCCTCCGATTTCAACAACCTACCAACCCCCAGTGCATCGCAGCCCAGTAGTACCACCGTCCAATAATTATGTACAGTCATCCAAATTTAATGCCCGGGATTATTCCCAACCCATCCGGTGCTTTCTGTGCAAACAGTTGGGACACAAGCGCCCGGAGTGTCCGCTGAACCAAGCTAACCAAGCTCAGTCCTGGAGGAGAGCAGCCAACCCGAATCAGCGGCCACCACAGCCTGCTGCTCACTGTGTAGAACAGGAGGAATTCTGGGGTATCTTGCACGAAGCCGACCCGGTGCAAGCCGCCCATCAGGACAATCGCCAGCAACACCGGCAGACTGTGAAACTAAATGGCCGAGTGGTAAATGGACTTAGAGACACAGGAGCCACCATGACACTGCTCCAAAAGAACTTGGTCTCAGAACACCAGCACACCGGAGACACAGTAGCCGTGAGGGTAGCAGGGGGAGCCGTATTCCGGTTACCTGTTGCCCGTGTTCACCTGGACTGGGGAGTGGGCGCTAGACACGTGGATGTTGGGGTTATGAAAGACTTGCCCGCTGATGTGCTTCTTGGTAATGATTTGGCCCCTTTGGTTTCGGCCTATGCTCCAATGGGTCCCTTGGACGTTAACCCAGTGACTACTCGCTCTCAGACCTGTGCCTCTGGAACCAGCCCACCTGCCGAGGAGGCCCAGGTAAGACCCTTTTCCCCGACTGACACCTTAGCTCAGACCCCCTTACGTTGGGATTCCCCAGAGGAGTTTGGGAGGGAAACCCGGGCTGATCCTACCTTACAAAAGTACAGGGACAGAGCAGACGCTGGAGAAGAAGGGATAGACGGAGAGCGGTATAAGTGGGTGGGGGACAGGCTATACAGAATCCCGAAACCTTCCCAGAAAAAGATAGCCCCTTCGCAGAACCACCAGCTGGTGGTACCCGCGAAATACCGGCAGGAGCTTCTGCGGATAGGGCACGATGTCCCTTTAGCAGGACATCTAGGGTCACGTCGCACAGCCTATAGGATCTCCCAGAATTTCTTTTGGCCCAACTTCAACCAGGCTGTACGGATATATTGCAGTACTTGTGACACATGTCAACGGGTAGGAAAACGGGGGGACCACCCTAAGGCTAAGCTATCAGCGATGCCTATTATAGGGGAGCCCTTTTCCCGCATAGCTGTTGACATTGTAGGTCCACTGGCCAGGGCTAGTCCATCAGGCAAGAAGTATATTCTTACTGTAGTGGACTATGCCACTCGCTATCCAGAGGCAGTAGCGCTGTCGAACATAGAGGCAGAGACAGTTGCTGATGCCCTGGTGAGGATTTTTACCCGGGTTGGGTTCCCTAAAGAGATCCTCTCCGACCAGGGAACCCAATTTACTGCGGTGCTCACCCAGCAGCTGTGGAAAGTATGTGGCATTAAACCCTTGCTTAGCTCGCCTTACCATCCACAGACTAACGGTCTCTGCGAGCGTTTTAATGGTACCCTCAAGCAGATGCTGAGGACCTTTACGGACACTTGCAGGGACTGGGAGAGATTCTTGCCGCACCTTCTGTTTTCATACCGGGAGGTGCCCCAGGAATCTACTGGGTTCTCCCCTTTTGAGTTACTGTATGGGAGACGGGTCCGCGGACCCCTAGATCTCATCCGGGGACACTGGGAAGGGGAGACCGAGCAAGAAGGGACCCCCATAGTACCATATGTTCTGGAACTTCGGGACCGCATGGAGAAACTGTCCCTGATGGTAAGGGAGAATCTCCAGGCGGCCCAGGGGAAACAGAAGAGGTGGTACGATCAGGGTGCCCGACAGCGAGCCTTCCAGGTGGGGCAAAAAGTATTAGTGCTCAAACCTGTGAAGGCCAACAAGATGCAAGCCTCTTGGCAAGGCCCGTACAGGATAGTGGCGCAGATCTGCGATACTACCTATTTGATAGCCAGCTGTTCCGACGAAAGGGTCCAGAGATCCTTTCATGTGAACATGCTGAAAGAGTATCAAGAACGACCTGAGAACATTGCAGCTGTATGTGCCCCAGCTGCAGATGACCCGGAGAATTTGTCTCTCCCTGATCTATTAGAAAGGGACCCCCAGACTGACCTCACCTCCCTTGTACAGTTAGGAGACAGGTTAAACCCCACAGAAAAGATCCAAGCGAAACAGTTGTTATGGGAAAAGCAAGCAACTTTTTCCCAGGAGCCAGGTTACACCCACCTCGCTATACACAAGGTAGAGACCCCCGGACAGACCCCCTTACGACAGCCACCCTACCGTATCCCGGAAGCAGTCCGAGATGAAATGCGGAAGGAGATACAGGAGATGACCCAGCTTGGGGTCATCGAACCCTCTGACAGCCCTTGGGCTTCGCCTGTAGTCCTAGTACCGAAGAAAGATGGGACCACCCGGTTCTGTGTGGACTACAGGCGACTCAACGAGCGGACTACCACTGACGCCTACCCGATGCCCCGGGTAGACGAATTATTGGATCGTATTGCCAGGGGACGTTATCTGACCACCATAGACCTATGTAAGGGCTACTGGCAGATTCCCCTGGCCGAGGATGCTATCCCCAAGTCGGCCTTCGTCACCCCATTCGGCCTGTACCAATTTAGGGTCATGCCTTTTGGGATGAAGAATGCCCCGGCTACTTTCCAACGGATGGTGGATAGACTCCTGGATGGCTTCCAAGAATTTGCCTGTGCATACTTGGATGACATAGCGATCTATAGTGGGTCCTGGGAGGAACACCTGGTACACATAGGGGTAGTGCTGGATAAGATCCGGGCCGCTGGCCTGACATTGAAGCCAGAAAAGTGCCATGTAGGTATGGCAGAGGTACAGTACCTGGGTCACCGAGTGGGATGTGGGAACCAGAGACCAGAGCCCGCCAAAGTAGAAGCGGTGGCTAACTGGCCCACACCCACTACTAAGACCCAGGTATTGGCCTTCTTAGGGACAGCGGGATACTACCGACGTTTCGTTCCTGACTACAGCTCTATTGCTAAGCCCCTGACAGATCTGACGAAAAAGAATTTACCTAAGCAGGCCCTGTGGTCCCCGGCTTGTGAAGCTGCGTTCCAGGCACTGAAGCAAGCTCTCGTGAATGCCCCTATCTTGGCTGCCCCAGTCCCTAACAAACGCTTTCTTGTTCACACAGATGCTTCCATGTATGGACTGGGGGCTGTGTTAAGCCAAGTTGGGGAAGATGGAGGAGAGCATCCTGTCGCATACCTCAGCCGAAAATTACTACCCCGAGAAGTGAGTTATGCGGCAGTTGAAAAAGAATGTTTAGCCCTAGTCTGGGCATTGAAAAAGTTAAGTCCCTACTTGTATGGGCAAGAATTTTCCCTTGTAACAGACCATAACCCCCTCGTTTGGCTTAACCGGGTCTCAGGCGACAATGGGAGACTGCTGAGATGGAGCTTGGCATTACAACCGTACAATTTTACTATTAGCTATTAATTATTAATTTTACTATTATATACAGACCCGGTAAGCTGAACGGAAATGCGGATGGCTTATCACGACAGACCGACATATCCACCACCTCGTAAGTCCGGACATCCCCAAGTTGACCCGCCACAGGGTCAAGCCGGGTCTGCCGGAGTGTTCCACAAGGGGGGAGCCGTGTGACGGAACCATCCGTCTGTCTAGTACTTTTGTGGATTCGGCTATTTTAGGCCATCCGCCTCAAGGACTGATTTGGGATGTTATAAAGTATGTTTTACCGTTCCAGCCTGTTTTCCAGCTGTTCGCCTCGTTTCGCACGAACTCCCTGTCTAAAATATGGGTGGCCGCCATTTTGGGACTGTTACACGTGTTCGCGGCCATCTTGTGTACGAACAGCGGTGTTTGCCTGTGAACGCGTGGAACTAAAAACGGATACCCAAACAGGCGAACACCGCTGAGACCTCCATACACCCAGAAGTTCGTGTTGGAACAACCGAACGACGAGCCATTCGGTAGTTACTTGTAATCAGCTACGGGGAATCCAGCGAACTCGGAGACAGTTGTGGATGATAAGGATTTCGTGTGATTTTAACCGGCGAACGGAGACCGACTGCAGGGCCGAAACTTGTGGAACTCTTTTCGGCTAGAAGATCCGTGCAGTCGGTCAAAACTTCAATCGTCCATAACTCCCGAACCCCTTAACCGAATGGGCTAAGATTTGGACAGAGTGTTCCCCTAACCAAGACCTTTCAAGCGGTGCTGGACTCAAGGGTGTACCCCCTGGTTTTGGGGTACATCCATAACTGGGGTGAATTATTGTACAGTTTAATTATGTTATGTGATTATCTGAGGGGAGGAGAGGTGGGGGTGTTACCCTGTGTATAATTGGTTATTTTCATCCTCCCCCTGGGAGTGCCCTGTGTGTGCCTTTTCCTAATAAAAAGCAGGCTGGATGTTCCAGTCCTCAGATCTTGTTTTGACCCTCAACACGGAGCTTCAGTCTCGTTATTGGGGGGATTCTTATTTACGCTCAAGGACTATTATTGGGAACTTATGCCGTTTGGTGGATATCGTTACTCGAGAAATTACTACTTCCCCTGGTTATGGTTCGTGGATTATACAGAATACGAACAAGGACTTGATACGGTGAGAGGGGAAGGTAGACTAAACAGTGACTTACTTATTAAGACAAAAGGTGTCTTAACAAAGTCCCTCTCCTGTTCTTGGACAGCCTTCAGTCAGCAAATGATCCGAATTCCACACTTCCACTGGTGTTTTTTTCTCAAAAGAATCACTTTTATTGCTCCACAATGTGGAGTAAAATACAGTAAAATGCAGTAAAAAACCGCAAGAAAAATAAAATAAAGTAAAATATATGAAGTATAAAATAGACTTGCAATTAGTCCTGCCAATGGCAATTTAAAGTCCAAATGCTCCGAAACGCGTTTCGCCCCGTGCCAGGGGCTTTTTCAATCGGTATGGGGGTCTTCTCTCTTTCGGCGTCTTTTTAACTTCCTCCTTCATTGAACTTCCGGGTTCCGGCTTGTGCTTGGAACGCACGTGCGTTCCACAGCCGACGGCATATTCATCACTTCCTTGCGCTTGGAACGTAACGTGCGTTCCACCGACGGCGGCGTGTTCGTCACTTCCGGATATTGACAGTCTCTGTTAATTGATGTCACTGGAACACATGCTGATGCGACCATGCGTTCCACCAACATCAAAAGTTACAGATATACACATTACTCCTTTTTTTCCCCATAAGTGTGCTTATTAGTCTCAGTTTTATTACTTTAGAGTGACATCTTTCAGATGTTCTTTTCCCCTTTATAATTATCAAAATATATATATTATAATATATATAAATATATATTGTGTTCTTCCTTTCTTTTGTTTTGTTTTGTTTCTTCAGCTGCATACTTATTTACTTAAAAAATGTAGTCTGGGGAAAAGGACATCAGTTTTACAATTTAAAGTGATATTGTGCAGAAATGTGTGATTAATATTAAAAGAATATCAAAAATATATTACAAATATACATGGCACTTTTACATGGATTCTTTCTTTAAAAAACACACCTTTAACTCAATAAAACTCACACTCTCTCTTTGTATTAAAGGGTTATTAAAGGAACTATTTATTAGAATAAAATATTTATATATTATCCTATTTAAAAAAAGTGGCAGATCTCAAAGTCGGAATTTAGGATTGTTTGTTTAGCTAGTGTTACTACTCTCACTGATAATCTAGTAAATTTATGTTCATGGTTTATGACTTTCACCTATCTGATCCTTCATATCTTTTTTATCCCAAAGTTCTCTCCTTTAGTTTTTTATCTCTAATGAATTACCTCAATAGCCCCATGTCTCCCCACCCATAATAGTGTGTTTTATCATTTATTTATTTTTTTTATAACCTCAGACCTTATATTTCAGACTGGGCCCCTTAAAACAGCATTAACACCCAGCACTCCCAAGCAACCAAGTCCTGCAGAATCTTCTGAGCAGAGGTATCATCTCTGGAAGATTGCTCACCCTCCCCTCCCCACACCATCCCACCCCATGGTCATCAACTTATTTATAGATAGTGCACATTAGCTGGTTTCCATAACACACCAATCAAGTCACTAAACCTCTCCTCACCTGAAATCCTCTAACACACACTGCATCCTTACAATGGTTTAAACACTCATTGATATTTGTGTGTGTATACCGTATATACTCGAGTATAAGCCGACCCGAATATAAGCCGAGGCCCCTAATTTTACCCCAAAAAACTGGGAAAACTTATTGACTCGAGTATAAGACTAGGGTGGGAAATGCAGCAGCTACTGGTAAATTTCTAAATAAAATTAGATCCTAAAAAAATTATATTAATTGAATATTTATTTACAGTGTGTGTATATAATGAATGCAGTGTGTGCGTATGAGTGCAGTGCGTGTATGAGTGCAGTGCGTGTATGAGTGCAGTGCGTGTATGAGTGCAGTGTGCGTATGAGTGCAGTGTGTGTGTATGAGTGCAGTGTGTGTGCGTATATATTAATTGAATATTTATTTCCAGTGTGTGTATATAATGAATGCAGTGTGTGTGTGTATGAGTGCAGTGTGTATGAGTGCAGTGTGTATGAGTGCAGTGTGTATGAGTGCAGTGTGTGTATGAATGCAGTGTGTGTGATGCAGTGTGTGTGAGTGCAGTGTGTGTATATGAATGAAGTGTGAGTGTGTGTGATGCAGTGTGTGTTTGTGTATGTGTTGGTGGGGGTGGGCATTTCATATATTATTAATTATTATTTATTTTTATTTTTTTATATTATTTTTTTTATATTATTATTTATTATTTAATTATTATTTTTTTATTTTTTTTATATTATTATTTTTTTTGTATTATTTATTATTTAATTATTATTATTATTATTATTTTTTATTATATTTAAAAAAAAAATTCGTCCCCCCTCCCTGCTTGATACATGGCAGGGAGGGGGGCTCCTTCCCTGGTGGTCCAGTGTCATTGGCAGTTCAGTGGGGGGAGAGGGGTGCTGGCAGAGCTGTACTTACCTTTCCTGCAGCTCCTGTCAGCTCCCTCCTCCTCCGCGCGGTCTGTGCAGCTCCCTCTGTCAGCTCCCAGTGTAAGTCTCGCGAGAGCCGCGGCTCTCGCGAGACTTACACTGGGAGCTGACCGAGGTGCTGAACGGACGGCGCGGAGGAGGAGAGAGCTGACAGGAGCTGCAGGAAAGGTAAGTACAGCTCTGCCAGCCCCCCTCTCCCCCTGTCTGTATTATGGCAATGCAAATTGCCATAATACAGACTCTGACTCGAGTATAAGCCGAGTTGGGGTTTTTCAGCACAAAAAATGTGCTGAAAAACTCGGCTTATACTCGAGTATATACGGTATATGATCTACATATCTATATAATGCACATTTTCTCTAATGTTCTCCCTTCTATTTTTCACTTTAACACTAACTTCTCTCATTACTAAAATATCCCTATCCTTTCGCTCACCTGTCCCTGGCAACACCATCATCATTACTTCCACCTTACTCCCCTCCCCTCTCTATTCATCACATACACTCCACACATACCTTTCCAGCCTATCTCCACCAACTCCTCCAAAATCCTCTACATACATACCCTCCTACAAAACTTTCAAATCCTACTCCCACCTTCACTTCCTTTCTATCCTTCTGCTCCTAGCAGCTGGTGATGTCTCTCCAAACCCCGGTCACCTCTCAACAAACTCACCACTTACTAACCCTAGGATCCACACTAATCTCATACCCATCTCATGTTCCTCTAAATCCTCCTTTAATACTGCCCTCTGGAATGCACGCTCTGTTTGCAATATAACTAAATCCACTGCTGTCCATGACTTCTTCATCTCTCGTTCAATAGATTTACTAGCCTTAACAGAAACCTGGCTCTCCCCCTCTGACACTGCTACCCCTGCATCTTTGTCCTTTGGTGGTCTCCAACTTACCCACAACCCAAGAAACTCTGAATGTAAAGGTGGTGGTGTTGGGTTTCTCCTCTCCCCTCACTGCTCCTTTAAACCTCTACCCACCCCCCCTTCCCTTTCTTTCCTGTCATTTGAAATACATTCAATTCGCCTTTTTAAACCCTTCTCTTCTAACATTGCTGTTATTTATCGTCCCCCTGGTTCCCCTCTTCTATTCCTTGACCACTTTACTGCCTGGTTACCCTATTTCCTCTCTTCTAACATTCCATCCCTAATTCTCGGGGACTTCAATATTCCTATAAACCCACCTTTGACCTCTGCAGCCACTAAACTACTTTCAATTACTTCCTCCCTCGGGCTATCACAGTGGGCAAATTCTCCCACCCATGTAGCTGGCAATACCCTTGTCCTAATCTTCACTTATGCATGTACAGTAACTAATATCTGCAACACTCCATTTCCACTCTCTGATCACCACCTCTTATCATTTGCTCTCGCGTATCCCCTCACCCAACAACCTCAGCTTAACCCCCCTCAACTCAGGAGGGACCTTAATTATCTTGATCTCCAGCAGTTGTCAGCTGATATTGATTCACAACTGCTGTCCATCCCTCCCCTCTTCTGTTCTTCACTGGCCATCTCCACATATAACTCTACTCGTACATCTGCCTTGAGCGCTGCAGCGCCACTCCAAACAAGCACCTCGAGGAGGACCCGCCCCCAACCATGGCATACTAAATCAACACGCTACCTGCAAAGATGCTCCCGTTGTGCTGAACGCTCCTGGAGGAAGTCTCGCACCCAGTCAGACTTTATCCATTATAGATTCATATTGTGTCCATACAGTGCAGCCCTTGCCCTTGCCAAACAGTCCTACTTTTCCAAACTCATTAGTTCATGCTCCTGCAACCCCAGGCATCTCTTTGACACCTTTAATTCTCTTCTTCACCCTGCTGTGGCCACCCCTCAAACTAACCTTATTGCTGATAACTTTGCATGTTACTTCACTGACAAGATTGAACAGCTAAGGAAAGAATGCTCCCCTCCTTGCCATTCTGTTATTTAACCACACATAGATCATGCCTTTCCTACCCTTCAGACATTCTCCCCAGCTACTGACAAAGAGGTGGCTGCTCTTCTTTGCTCCTCTCGCCCCACCACTTGCCCACTCGATCCTGTCCCATCTCACCTTATCAGATCTCTCTCCACGTGCCTTCTTTAACACACATCTTCAACTGCTCTCTCTCTTCTGGCATCGTCCCTGCTGACCTTAAACATGCCACTGTAGTACCTATACTAAAAAAACATCCCTCGACCCGTCCACCCAGTCTAACTACCGTCCCATATCCCTGCTCCCTTTTTCCTCAAAGCTTCTGGAAAGACTTGTCTTTACCCGTGTGTCTCATTTCATCAATTCCAACTCTCTCCTTGACCCCCTTCAATCTGGCTTCCGCCCTCTCCACTCTACAGAGACTGCACTTATCAAAGTTACTAACGACCTAATCGCAGCTAAATCCAAAGGCCACTACTCCATACTAATTCTTCTTGACCTCTCAGCAGCCTTTGACACCGTTGATCATTCTCTCCTTCTTCAAACTCTTCAATCGCTTGGTCTCTGTGACTCTGTCCTCTCGTGGTTTTCCTCTTATCTCTCCCAACGCTAATTCAGTGTCTCTTTTTCTAATGATACCTCCTCCGATTGTCCTGTCTCGGTTGGAGTCCCCCAAGGCTCTGTCCTTGGTCCCCTTCTATTTTCTCTTTATACTGCCTCTCTTGGATTCCGCTACCACCTGTACGCTGATGACACCCAGTTATATCTCTCCTCCCCGGATCTCTCCCCTGCCATCCTGCAACGTGTCACTGCCTGCCTTTCTTCCATCTCTGACTGGATGTCCTCCCGCTTTCTGAAACGCAATCTCTCTAAAACTGAGCTCCTTGTCTTTCCTCCTCCTAATACTGATCCTCCTCTTTCGCTCTCCCTTCAGGTTTGTGCTACCCACATCAGTCCATCCTTGCAAGCGCGCTGTCTTGGCGTCATACTTGACTCTGGTCTCACCTTTGAGCCTCACATCCAGCATGTTGCCAAATCCTGTAGATTCCATCTTAAAAACATAGCCCGCATCCACCCCTTTCTTGCACCAGATAATACCAAGGAGCTTGTCCATGCTCTAGTAATTTCCTGCATGGATTATTGTAACCCTCTCCTGATTGGTCTTCCCAAAAGCCGTACTGCACCCCTACAGTCCATAATGAACGCTGCTGCTAGACTGATTTTCCTCTCTAGTCGTTTCTCTCACACCTCACCCCTCTGCCAGTCCTTACATTGGCTTCCTGTATGCTATAGGAGTCAATTCAAGGTACGAACTCACACCTATAAAGCACTGAACAACTCTAGCCCATCTTATATCTCCTCACAGATCCATAGGTATGTCCCTTCTCGGTCTCGTCGCTCTGCCCGTGACCACTTCCTGTCCGTTGTCTGCACCCGTACGGCCAACTCACGCTTGCAGGACTACTCGCGGGCGGCTCCCTTCCTATGGAATAGCCTGCCTACCGCCATCAGACTCTCCCCTAGTCTTGCATCTTTTAAGAAGTGCCTTAAAACCCATCTCTTTAGGAAAGCTTATGGCCTCCAAGACTAACCCCTACCTCACATACCTGTCTAAAGGGCAGCAAACCTTATTTGACTGCAAATTCCTGTCCTAATGTGTTTTACACCCCACCTCCTATAGAATGTAAGCTCGATTGAGCAGGGTCCTCTTCAACCTATTGTTCCCATAAGTTTATTTGTAATTGTCCTATTTATAGTTAAATCCCCTCTCATAATATTGTAAAGCGCTACGGAATCTGTTGGCGCTATATAAATGGCAATAATAATAATAATAATAATAATAATAATAATAATAGAGGTTACTGTAGACCACTGTTTGGGTGTAAAGGTTTTTAATATATTTATTTTTAACTTTAGAGTTAATTATTTTCCTTGCACACTAGTAGAACATTGGTACCATCTGATCAAGTGGGTAATGTTTCTGATTTTGGTGTAAGTTTTCTCCATTCAAAGAGTTTGTAGAATGACACACTGTTGAAATAAATAACCTACAGGAATCTATAGGGAAGTCACCAGCAAGCATTCGTGATTGCTGTATTTGCTACAGGGAAGATGCTTCAATGGCTGACATAAACAATTTATTCCAGGGAATCGTTATTAAATTTCTTATGGTCACTAGGGACAAAATGTATTGTTTCCATAGAGGTATGAGGTGTGTCTTGGATTTTAAAGCAATTAAAATATTCCAGTAACATTAAATTGAGAGATGATTACATAGGCACAATTTGGCTTTCCTGGAAATATATAATCTAGTGCTCAGCTAGTTGCTACAACTAACAGTTTTTGAAACCGGAATTGGAAGAGAAATTAGCCTTGACAGCTCTGTATGCATAGGAACATAATTCATCCTGTTTATAGGCATCCACCTGCAACAGCATCCAGGCATGACTTTCCAATGTCTGACATTTTGCAATTACTCAAACACAAACACACTTGCCAAGCTTACTTCATGCTGACTGAAAATTGGCTAAGGTGTCTGTTTGTTGAATTTTGCACAGAGAATGCCAGTAAATATGTAATTAGAAAAGAACATGAAGCAACTGTTCAGAATCCAGGGGTTATCTAACAATTTTATGGAAATATAATAGCTTTACTCCTTGCTGTGGAATAAATTACATATTATACTCTGTCCTGGAAAATAATAAAATGTGATTTATTGAGAAAAAAAACAAATTAAATGGATTTAAATATGGTTATTTTATGAACTTACTTTTAATGGCGTTCATTAATGCTCACTTATGGCCCTAATATATGCCAATAAGTGGCAGTAGAAGCATGGCGTCTAAACATCAGCGTATAATATCTCTAAATAAGGATTTGGATAAACACACCGTATTCTGTCACTTTACTAAAATGGAAGTAGAAACTAAACGGGCTTAGAGGTACTGCTATTTAATGTGTGTTTTTACATTCTAACCGAATCCTGACAGCATAACGTTTAGCAACCTGTGCCATCATAAGGGCATTTACAGTAGTATCCAATTACCTCCACTATATTTCAAGCTGGTTGCTGTTTATCAGTGTTTCAGTAGAACATATGTAGCCTAATTTTTATTCTTGCAATACTGTAGGTTAGAATTGCTGATAAGTGTTTACATATTTCTTCCCTAAGCACATCACCTATGCAATTTGCAATATGCACGGTTGTTATTAACGGAAGTAAATGTTATTGACCTGATCACAGACGTATAATGAGTTAATGAGACTGCTATATCGAGACTGAAATCGTACAAAAAGGTGTGACATGATAATTGCCTATGGGACCTCTGGTAGGAGTGAAAGAGTTAAAAACTGAATTTGTAGAGTTGGCTAAAAAGTAACCTTTCTCTTCTAACTAAATACATAAGGTCAAGTATCTGTGCGAATGTATATGCAAGATATGTGTGAGGTGTGACATAAAGTAACATAAATAATGTGCTAAATCAATGGGCCTGTAGCATATTGCCATAGAGAACCTTTAAGAGAATGAATAGGAATACTATCAGATTTACTTAAATGTGTTGTTTTTAAACAACTGCTTAAATGCAAGTGTCTACTTGCAATCAAATAATTTGCATATCAATAGTTACATTATGTAACCAAACAATTGTTTATGTTCAAAGAAAGGATTGACATTACTTAGTGTCTGTACTGATTCTCCATCGGAGGCCACAAGTGTATGTTCTGCAATAAACTACTCACACAGACTTCTGTGTTTTATCCTCACTTTTTGTAGAGGAATGAAACATAGACGGAAAGGAAAGGATTGTGGTCCTTTGACAAGCTGGACTTTGAAAACATGGATCGAAGCAAAGTTTACAGAACTATCATATAAACAGAAATGTATGGGCTTATTCAATAAGCCTTAAATTGTAGAAAATTAAAAATCAGAGGGACAAAATTGAGGCTAAAATAGATCATTTGAAAAAAAATCTACAAATCAGTTATTGTCACAAGTTAGCTATTTTGTCATTTTGAATTACATTTGATACAATTTAGCATCTAGTGAATGAACCCCAAATTATATAGAGTGTTGTTCAGAAGAGCAGGAAAGTAAAATAATGTCAGTGTGAAATAACTGTAATTTTATATGTATCCATCCTTTACAGATATTGTATGTTTGAACTTTCCATAATGTGAAATATTGCAGAATTATAAAATCCCAGCATAGAAAATGATGAAAAAACATTTAGGAATGACACAATTTGGTAAAAATAAATAAATAAATAAATAAATAAATGAAATACCATGTTATTTATAAGGAACCGGAAGGTATTTTGAGCATCCGTCCTATTAAAAATTTTAACTGAGTATAAAAATGTATGTTTTACTGTCCATGCAATAATTACATTGTTTGCCATTCAAAATAATATTTAATATAGTTAAACATCAGTTTGGGATAGTAGGTCTTGCTGAATGGTGGCACATAAAAACTTATTCTTATATATTTATATTTATTTAAACAAATTGGTATGTTGGCAACTTTTCAGATGGAAAAGAACTATAATTTAATGAAAGGGATGCCATTTTGCACATTTAGAATAATTTCTTAAATGACAATTAGGATCCTAAATAATTGCTTTTGCAATTGAACACATTTTAAAGAATGCAAGGTCTGATAATTAGCTATTTAAAGGGACACTATAGTCACCAAAACAACTTTAGCTAAATGAAACGGTTTTGGTATATATATCATGTCCCTGCAGTCTCACTGCTCAATTTTCTGTCATTTAGGAGTTAAATCACTTTGTTTATGAACCCTAGTCACACCTCCCTGCATGTGACTAGCACAGCCTTCATAAACACTTCCTGTAAAAAGTAATCTAATATTTATCCTTCCTTTATTGCAAGTTCTGTTTAATTTAGATTTTATTATCAACTATGTTAGAAGCTTGCTAGACCCTGCAAGAGCCCCCTGTATGTGATTAAAGTTCAATTCACAGAGAATGAGATACAATTGTTTAAGGTAAACTACATCTGATTGAAAGCAAAACCAGTTTTTTTTCATGCATACTGTTTCAATCAAAGCCAGGGGAGGTGTGGCAATGGTTGCATAAACAGAAACAAAGTGATTTAACTCCTAAATGGCAGTGAATTGAGCAGTAAAACCTGAGAGGCATGATCTATTGATCTATTCACTAATACTGCTTCATTAAGCTAAAGTTGTTTAGGTGACTATACTGTCCCTTTAAGATTCTGATATGTTCTATGCTTTGAACTGTCATGCGTTCGTTTGTTGCCAGGGAATTCTAACAGCCAATTATTGTAAGCATATTGACTGGCATGTTTGTTTATTTCTTCTGCGTAGTTGTAGTATTCAATGCCAACACTGCATTGCAGCCAAAATGGAAAACACATATAAAAAGCTTTACTGCTATGCTAAATATATTTCTGCAGAATGAAGTCATGTGATCCAGTTTATTGCAAACCGGGATGTAGGTTTCAAATTCATTAATATAGACACATTTAAAATATATAAATTATATTATCATCTGTAGCAACATTAATATTAAAAGAGCAAGAAATATTTGCCCATGTTACATTATGGACTGATTTTTATTAGTTTGAGTATCAGCATTTACATATATATGTAAATCATTAATTTTACACCAGAAAAAAAAAAAATATATACTAAATCAATTCACAGGATAATTTCTGAGTTTAATTTATCACTTCCAGAGAACATTTTTTTTATCTGGTGGAAATGTAAGAGCCTTATATCAATAATACACTGGAGGTCTTTAACAGAACTGGCAGTGAAAACAGCACAGGTCCTTCTCCCTTATTGTGAGTTCTATTTAAATGCGAGTTCAGATGCATTTGTTAATACACATTTCTGTTGCACAATGAGTTTGTGTTGAACAAAAATTATTGAATTTATACCAGTTCTGTTATATGACTGTCCATCACATATTTGGCTGTATTGCACATTTGCGCACTAATAACTATCTATGTGAGTTTTGCATATATATCTGAAAATGTCTGTACTTTCATAACCTGATGCTTCCATATCTATTTCATTTGAGATTTCTGTGCATCTAACACCACTTTAATGGTCAAAGCATAATCACAACTAGGTCATATTGTCAAGGTTACATGTCAAAGCATGAAATCACGATCGAGTTTCTGTTTGATGTGCGCTTGCTATTTACAGTGATCGCACACAAGGTAGGAATTTAAATACAACAGCATTATCATGCATGATTTCCTCTCAATGTTTACCATGCAAATCTTTAAACATGCCTAGATTACACAATTACTTAGAAGACAACAAGCAAAAATATGTAATATATATTAGCAGTAGAAAGAGGGAAGTGTTCATGCCTTTGTACAAAGCACTGGTAAGACCTCACTTGGAGAATGTTATGCAGTACTGGAGACCGTATCTCAAAAAGGATATTGATACCTTGGAGAGAGTTCAGAGCAGGGTTACTAAACTGGTCTATGGATTGCAGGATAAAACGTACAAGGAAAGGTTAAAGGATCTTAACATGTATAGCTTGGAGGGGGGATATGATAGAAACATTTAAATACATAAAGGGAATCAACACAGTAAAGGAGGAGACTATATTTAAAAGAAGAAAAACTACCACAGCAAGAGGACAGTCTTAAATTAGAGGGGCAAAGGTTTAAAAATAATATCAGGAAGTATTACTTTACGGAGAGGGTATTGGATGCGTGGAATAGCCTTTCAGCTGAAGTGGTAGGGGTTAACACAGTGAGGGAGTTTAAGCATGAGTGGGGTAGGCATAAAAATAACCAGAACTGAGGAAGTCTCTGTAGAAGGCGAAACGCGTATTGCTATTCATGTGGACTTTATTGTTTAGATATTTTATCTTGCATTTACTTTTATTTTCATCAAATGATTGTGTTTTAACCTCTACACTGCCTGAGTGGATCATTTGAAGCAGTCAGAGGACGGATTAACAGCTACCTCATTAGAAGGGAGTAGGGTCCCCTACAATTATCCCTTAGGGGCTAATATTGAGCCATATTCACCTGGCACTCCCCTTGTGAGTACCTAATAACAAAATTGCTATTCAGCTACCTATGTACTTTACGATGTTGCACTAGGTGCTTGTCAATACTTTTGTTTTCACTGTGCAAATTACTGCATTCCTGTATACCATTTTACATCTTTTACTCAAGAACCAACTTTACTCTACCTATTTGGTATGTATATAAGGCTATCCTATCTATAAGATGAGGCCAGGGACTAATGGAAGTATTTAGAAACTTGGGCAGACTAGATGGGCCGAATGGTTCTTATCTGCCATCACATTCTATGTTTCTATAAAAAATCTGTATTCAATTTGCAAAGTGCAATAAAATGACTTACTCACCACCAAATGATTGTGCTCTATAATTAATTCCATGATTTCAAGGCAACCTCTTCTTACCTGTTAACATGGATTTACTACTTTTTCTGCATGATACAAAACTATCGCTGTTTCTTAGAATGTTGTTTGCCCCATTTCCAAATATTGGTGTGCAAATATATTGCTACTTATATTCATGAGCTTCTTTACTTGATTGTGACGTTAATTAATTTGCTTGAGGTAAGCTTGAAGTCATCCAACATATACGTTACACACAGTTAATAGTGAGAAACATAAGGAGTATTGGAAGCTAACCAACAGAATATTTAGATAGATTTGAGTAAAGACCTGTTAAGCAAAAAATATCTATGCAGCAATAAGTAGAAAATGACACATTGTACATGTAAAAAACTAAAATAATTCTCAACATATAGACAGAGAATAAATGCATAGATTTGTTTTAACGTTTAGCTAATAAATTCAGTTTTCCTTTAGGACTGGTCAGGAGTTTATACTATAGATGTGATTGGTTATAAGAATGGAGAACAAAAAGAGCTCAACATAAAGTAAAAAATGTTAATATAAAAACACAAACTGAAGCCAGACATTTCCTCACACATGGCATGTTTTTCCTCATAATGCTCTGATGGGCATTTCTAGCTAGCCCACCCCTTTAAAATGTGAAAAAAAGCTTTTAAAAACTTACGTGAAATCCAGTGCCAAGCAAGCCTTCTGGTGCTGAGCTTCACTCCTCCATCCGATGTCACGCCTGCCCTCGCACGTGTCCAATCATAGTTTTCTCTTTAAGAAGCCTAAGAAGCCTGTGATTGGACTGTTTTGATGTCTCAGAGTGTATGTACACTTTTTTTGGCTGACAAGGAAGGCTTGGGAGGGGGGCGGGAGGGAGTGGGAATGCAAAGGGTAAGGTATAACAATAAAAAAGAATTGAGCTCCAGGCTGCCAAAGTCTCACATGCCATGGGTATAACCCATGTTTGTACAGCATTTCAAGCAGAAACACTGCACATACAGACTTATAATACAGTAAAGGTCACAATGGTTAAAGTAACCCTTTAACCCCTTAAGGACACATGACATGTCTGACACGTCATGATTCCCTTTTATTTCAGAAGTTTGGTCCTTAAGGTGTTAATGTAGCAGCATCCATCTCAGTTTTACAATTAGAGGAGTTCCCAGGTTCCAGAAACACCTGAGGCTTGAAACCAAAGGAAATTTCAATGACCCCCAAACTAACAAAGAGGTGGTGATGCCATGACATCCTGTCATGTGAGCCTCTCATCATGTGATCCTCTCATGCTACCTAACTTATAGAGCGGTGTGCAGTAACACTTTCTGTTCCCCAGCATCTCCCTGATAGTTATCTGGGAGGTACCAGTCCCTCACCCTAAATTGCCCATTGAAACAATTGATGTTTCTTTAAATTAATAGGCAAGAGTTTTGGGAAGCAGATGCCAAGTGTGAAATTAAAAATAATAAGCACTAATATGCTGCTGCCCCCTCCACCAACTGTTAAAGACATGAAGAGTTGTTCTCAAAACTTTGAAAACTCTTAAATGTCCACCAGGCAATATCTAGTAAGTGGGCAATCCTCATAAAAAATTAAAATTCTAAATTAAACACTTTTGAGTGTTACAACAACTGTTACAGTGCCCCACATCCAGGGCTTCAGTCCCCAAAGCCCTCCACTAGCAACACCTGTGGTTATGATACTCTAATTTGATCACTACACACAGCAATATAGTTCCTCAAATAAATGAAGCCTGTAGGCTTCCCTCCAAAAATACACACTCACATAACTTAATGACCATATGAGTTCAGCTTCAGGTAAACATGCAGAAGATAAAAAAGGCAAAAGCAAAGAAAAAATAGACAAGTGAATTGGAGATCTAGATAATAGCAGTTGCATTGCAAATTATGTTTTTCACATGATGCCGGTGTGTATATTTCTACAAATGCTTGTAAAACGTACTGTGAACAATAGTGATGTATGTACGTGTACACTGAAATTACACTCAAGATTTATGTATGAATAATACTGTCGACATAAAGCAAATCAGTGCCACTATTCCAAGTTCAAACAATGCTAGCATATCAGTTGGCATAAATGCAAATGAAGTATGTGCATAATTGATGTGATAACCAGATGACAATACTGATGATAATGCTCAGAGTTAAAGCTTTTCTGTGTCATTTCCTTAAAGCCTAGAGGAGGAATAGTAAAAAAACAAAACAAAACAAAAAAACATTGAGGTCCACGTTACTAACCCTTAACCTCTAGTTTTGCATTAATAACTTAAGATAACTGAATGAGGGGCATTAAGTACCCATGATTATTACAATGTACTACAAAAATGACACACAAAATTCACAGTCTAAAACCCTGTGGATGTTTACTTAGGGAAAGAGATTGCACTTATGGACTAGCAGAACTGTATGAGCTGCTCAGATGATTCAAAATGTCACATGACTCGGTATCAATAATGTAAAAAATTAAAAAGGGCTTTAGTTTAAAAAAAGTAATGCCACAAATTTTGAATGCAGGTTGTGAAAAAATGTCCAATTGAAAGGTTTAAATTATAGCACATGTGATACCTGTGGTGTCTGCCTTTATTTATTTATTTAGAAAATATTTTACCAGGAAGCATGCACTGAGATTTCTCTCATTTTCAAGTATGCAAAAGGGATGCATTTATGGAGTAATTTGAAAAGTAACATAGGCCCAGAAAATCAGCATGTCAAAATAAAAAAAGTGCATACTGAATTAGACATCAAGACATGTCTTCAATATGACCTTGTAACTTCACAAAAGTTTAAAGCAGTGGCGGAACTACCACGGTCGCAGGGGGTCGCACTTCCGCTCGGGTCCATCTGCATATAATATATATAAAAAAGCTGTTATGGTACCAGGTCCTACATGTTTCGTCCAGATGGACTTCCTCAGGGACCTCCTGGTATTCAAGTAGTAACAGCAGTAAAAACAAATACAAATGTACAATCAATTGTATGTATGTTTGTCTGTTTGTATGTGTCTGTATATGTATGTGTGTATTTGTGTCTCTGTATGTATGTGTGTGTGTGTGTTTGTATTTATGTGTACGTGTGTATGTATGTATGTATGTATGTATGTGTCTCTGTGTGTGTGTTTGTATGCATTTCTATGTATGTATGTATGTGTGTTTGTGTGTGTGTGTGTGTGTATGTGTTTGTGTGTGTGTTTGTTTGTGTCTCTGCATGTCTATCTGTTTGTCTGCATGTGTGTGTGTGTGGGGGGGACATATGGGAAGGGGAGGGTAGCCGTATGGATGGGTGGCAGGGGTAGACATATGGGGGGGGGGGGGCAGGGCAATGTTTGCGCTGGGCTCTTGGTGTCTAGTTACACCTCTGGTTTCAAATATACACATGGGTATTACTGTGTACTCAGCAGATGTGGCAGCTATAACTGAACCCAACATATTTTTTCAGGTAGCATAGATCTAGTTAATGAATACTAAGAAACCAAAATCTAATTTTAGTATTGCTACAGAATAAAAACAGAGCGTGGTGGAAAATGGGCAAGAGAAAAATACCCAAATATCTCAATGTAAATACCAAGGATGCTATTGTTATAAATAAATGTATATAAAATGATATACCTTAACACATACCAGTAGTTAAAGGTTATATTATTGAGAGTAAAGGAGTTTAAGCATGCGTGTAAAGGAGTTTAAGCATGCGTGGAATAGGCATAAGGCTATCCTAACTATAAGATAAGGCCAGGGACTAATGAAAGTATTTAGAAAATTGGGCAGACTAGATGGGCCGAATGGTTCTTATCTGCCGTCACATTCTATGTTTCTATGTTTCTATAAGAGGCTCACAATAACAACTTTTATTAGAGATATATTTTATAACTCCTTCCATCTAATATTAGACTCCCATCAATCTAATATCAAACATCAAATATACCATTGATAAAATAAATAAAAAACACTGAGTGCTATAAATTACAAATTACAAATCAGTGAAACACAAAAGTATAGTAAACAATATGCTAGTCACCTCCTCTATTAGAGTCATATGCACTCTGCATTAATATAAGCCCTGCTGTGCAATGCAAGAACATTGGCTGAGAGCATCAGCTGATCATTATTAGTCAATGAGCTAAGCCCTACATCCCAGATATCATAGCGATAAGTTGTCAAACCATTGGCAAACAGTTTGACTACTTACAATCGAGGGGGACCACCAGGGCATTCCTGACACCATTACCACTATGGAAAATAAGACTTCAAAGACAAGATATTTAGGAACAAGGAGCCCTTCAAAAACAAGAAAATAATTTTAACTTTCATTTTGTTTCATTCATAAATATTAATACAACCGTAAAGCCCAAAAGCATTTTGAAATAAGAAAGATTTTGGTATGTAAATTTTTAAAATCAATTCCTAGTTTATGCACGTGAATATTGTGAACACAACAACAGAACAATGCAATCTTATGAGAGCATAAACAGTTTACATTCCAACGAGGAAGATTCATGCTTAGTGCCCTTGACAATCTTACTTGCCGTAAGAAATGCCTGAAAACAAAGCTGACTGAAGAATATTACAGGTGATTGTTTGGCTTTGTAAGAAGGAGATTTGAGCTCTTCTCCTTGATAAGAAGAGTATTCAATGTTGCAATGCTGAATCCCAGTGCACAAAGCTTCCTGCTTAACAAACACAATACTTGTATTTTATTTCTATTTTATAATGCTTTGCTGAAAGCTTATCTTAATCAGCTTAGCTCAGTGATCCCTTTTGCTTTGTTAGTGGGGTTAGGCTTTATTTTTATGAACTCTGTTTATGACTAATGTTGTTGTAGAAACCCTTGAGATGTGGGCTTGTCTTTCCAATTATCGTTGGATATATTAGATGACAGTTAAAACAGGTTGCCATTGCTTTGTCAATAAGATGTGGCAGAATAAAGCACACATCAAGTTCATTACAAGGTTAAAAGCTTTATATTTGTACTTCTAAAGGATATTGCTAATCATAGGATCACAAACAAGATGAAGTCACAGATAATGTCCAGGCTGAGCCCCAGTCATTGCAGGTAGAGCCTTCACTATGGCATCCCGTTACATTAAGAAAGGGTAAAATGCTTACATATAAACAGATTGAAAACAATATTAAAAAAAGGATACTGACTAATAATAATTAGAATGTATTATTGTCGCTCTTTTTATAGCCTGATAGAGCCTGACCCTTACGTGTGATAAAAGTTTCAATTGGAAGAATAGGAGAAATAACTTCTAAAGTAAATACATTGTGTTGTACAAATTAAACTTTATTTTTTCATGGAGGCTTTGTTAGTCAAATCCAGGTGGTTGTGGCTAGAGCTGCATAAACAACAATATTTAACACCTAATTGGCAGAGACTTGAGCATTGAGACTACAGGGGCATGATATATATATATACACCATAACAGCTTTAAGTTAAAATTGTTTTGGTGCTTAGAATATTCCTTTAATATGCAATTATGAAATGCTATAACAGAATAAATGCACGGGCTACAACCCTTGATGTCTTGGTTGCAAAGCATTATGGGTGTTTTAGTTCTGTAATAATTGGGATCTAATTTGTAGCCTCCCCAGTCTAGACAAAGATTGGGTATATAATCATTTTATCAAGTTTTAAAGGGAAATAGGGTTGTTTTAAGTGAAGTAGATGTAAAAAGTAAGAGAAACACATCCTTATTTTAATTATATGACAGGCTGCTTCAGCCGTATACAGACATCTTGGGTCAGTCAGTTTTTTCAAAAACTGGTTTGAGACTTGAGTGGAGACTAAATGATGAGCAAATTAATGTTTTGACTGTACTCAGTGTTCTAAAGGGTCTATAGTTTTTGGTATGATTTGAAACTATCCCCAATTATCAGATCTAGCTAGGCACTTATTCTTCAAGGCAGCCTTAAAAAACAAAAAATATTTTAAACTGGCTGTAAATTATTGCAGCATAATCATCTAATTATTCTATCTAATGACACATTTTTAAAAAATATCTCCTTCCATGGGTAATTGGGAATGTCATTTAGCTCAGACACATACAGAATTATAAACTAAACTCTGAATTGCACCAAATAAAAATCTAAGCAAATATTTAGCGTCACATTTTATCTTCAATTTTGATATTTAGGTTTTAATGGTACAACTGAGGTCAGTTCATAATCCCTTTGTAATGAAAGCAGAAAATTAAATTGCAGTATTTCAACTCTTTGAAACACTTTGTTTTTGGTATACTTAATTGTAATTATTTAATTTGTAACTAGCAAAACATCAAGCACTTTAAACATAAAACACTTAAAATCATCTGCACAAACAGTCTGTGACTTATAATGAACACTCTTTCTTTATTAAGAGAAATACTTTGATATATAGACTTTCTATTTGAACAGCATATTGAGGCAGCAAATCAATATATTGCTGTGTAGTGTCTAAGAAATGAAACTATAGTTGCCATTGAAGTGCTCACCAATACTCATCAGAAAGTTCGATATTTTACTTTTTAGACCTTTATGTTCAAAATTTGAAAGCATTTTAAGAAATCGTCAAAATGTAAATATTTCAATATGTTTCAAGATATTAAAATAAGGAAGTCCTCGGTCACTAAACCTTTATAGATCTAGAACCTGTTTTTAGCATTGGGGGACACAATGAGGGACATCGTATACCTTTAACAGCAGAGCTTTGACGTTACCAATCTAATCCTGAGTATGAATTATCTATTTTATTTTGACTAACTATGGATTACATAATTATAGATGTCCATTATGAGATGCCATTCATACTCACAAGTATTATTATTAGGTCCTTAATGTAAGCACTTTGCAAGTAGTATCTATATGTCCCTTTTCCCAAAATGTAAATACTGTCACAGTTTTTGTAACTGGTTCGCTGGCATTCATTCACTCATTAAACACCAACTTCAAAGCTCACAAAGTTAATTATTTTAAGCCTTTATTCAAGACAAGTGTTACAGACAACAAGAATAAAATAAAATGAAGTTAATGAAAAATAGACTACAAAATTGTTGTACTTCTGTTGTACTTCGATTTGACACAAGCAACATTTCACCAAAATTCCCATAAAACAGTAGGGGATACCTCAGGAGAGTAATCTTCTTGGCAGTAGTTAGTTATGGAAGACTTTATTTGTTCAACAATAGCAGGATCAAGCAGCAGAGCCTCGTTGAGGATTCAGTTAGAGTATTTGAAAGACATGGAGGGCAATCTGCAAGTTCTCCACACCCAGGCATGGTCAGACAAAAAAAGGGGCTATGGCTCGTGAACAGATAATCGATCCGGGAGTAATGTTTATGAGGGTAGGAATAAAAAGTGAAGTTCCTAACATCACAGTGATGAATTTGCCAAATATCAACCAGTAACAGGTGAGATAAGGCAAGTTTCACTTTGCAAAGTTTGAATATTGGACACCCCTGTAGAGGTGTCCATTTTTGGGTCCAAAGGCATGTTTGTGAGGAGAAAATGAGGGTTGCACTCAATCACAAGGTTTAACACAGGGTGCACTGAGCATGGATCAGCAAACCCCAAACAACCTGTATAAATGAAAAAAATCTCAGGCACTCACTGTGATCACTTCCAGGCAGTTTATTGCAACGTTTCCCCCTGAAACCAGGTCTTTATCAAGCTGGCATGTTTGTGTCTGCCCCCAAAAAACAGAATATATTCCGTGAATTTTTCTAGTAATAATAAGCACTCACAAAAGAAAAGAGGTCTGGTTAAAGTTAGGGGAGTACACATTGACAAATGTAAAAAGTTAGTTATCAGTGCGTTCCTGTATAAAAATGTATCCACCCCCCTGGCACCTATATATCTCAACATGCCGAAAAAAGCACAGAAATAGTCAGAAATAAGAACTGCCACTCATTTAGCCTTCAAGACAGAAAAGGTAGCTTTGTATGAAGTAGCGATTCTAGAGCTGAACTCCACCTGAATCCAGCAAGTGAGTCTCCCGAATGAACACAACCTGTGTACTGACAGCTCTCAGGTCCTGTAGGACACACATGCACTTACTAGGGTCACTTTGACATTGTAGATGGTGATCTGGAAAGTGTAAGGGCGTTCAGCCATATAGAATTACATCAAGTAGTAGTCCATCAAGGTTGCCAAGGGTAAAATCGAATAGGGTGATGAAAATAAAATGTGGGTCAAAGGGAAAATAGGGAGTGGGGAGATTAGAAGTAGATTGCAAAAGCAGGAGCTTAATCGCTAATTCATAAAAAGACTCATGAGAATGCCAGAGTAGTCAAAAAATAATAACACTCAAACAGTTGTAGCTGGCCTGCAAGGTCAAAGCGGGAGTCCAAATATATGGAGCTAGGTTACACCTAGATCAAAGGCACAATACCCAGAGTGGAGGGGAGAGTCATTGAAGGTCTCTTCCTCCACCCAGCCACGTACAACACCAAGGGTCCCCGAAAGGTGACAACAAGCCCCCTGTATTTTTTTTTTTAAATGTACACTACTGTTAAACCAGATATGAGTTGCACTGGTGTGACACTGTGCCCTGGCAGGCCCTGAAACGCACATGTGTGAAGGAAACTGACTGCTATTATTTCACAGTCAAATTTCTAGTTTTTTTTAATGTACACTACTGTTACACCAGATATGAGTTGCACTGGTGTGGCACTGTGCCCTGGAAGGCCCTGAAGCACACACGTGTGAAGGAAACTGACTGCTATTATATTACAGTCAAATTTTTTTATTTTTTTTTTTAAATGCAAGCTATTGTGACACCAGATATGAGGGGTGGCACTGGGCAAGTGGGCACAGTATACGCTGTGAGCCTGACACACACGCTGGCAGGCCGGCAACTGCAATTAGATTACACAAAAAAAAAAAGCAGACTGATGTTCTAGCCCTAAAAAGGGCTTTTTGGGGTGCTGTCCTTACAGCAGAGATCAGATGAGTCCTTCAGGACTGTAGTGGACACTGAATACACTAGACTAGCTAACGATTTCCTATTAAATCAGCAGCAGCTACACTGTCCCTCCTCTCACTAAGAATGCAGCTTCTGAGGGGCGGGGCCGAGCTGTCATGGAGGAAAGACGCACTTCGTGTGAGCTCCCTCAGTATCTCACTTTAAGCAGCTATCAACAAGCAAATTTCACCCCAGAAGGGGATGACCCAGCAATGTTGCTCCTACCTGACCGACCCGACATGCTTAATAGCGGTCAGCAACTCGACAGAGTCTTACTTACCTCCGCGTGGAAAGTTTGGCCTGGTGCTCACCGGGCGGGAGAGGCGGCCGATCTCCCGATCCTGGGATGCCCAGGAGCAGCTACTTCCTGGCAGGAGCTCTGTTACCCCCCCCCCCTCGGACCGGTGGGGGTTATCCCGGTCCACCCCCGAGAGGCTGTCTGGAGCTAATGGACGCACAGAGCACAGCCGCCCAGGCTGACATACTCATCTGCAACTCTCCCAATATGGCGGCAGCCGCGTGTCCTCCTGGTACCAGCAAAGCATGGCAGGATATTGAGTCTAAGCTGGACAGACTCTTTAATCAATTTTGGAATTTTGGAAATAACAAGCAGGAAGCCCCAACAAGCTCCACCACAGCCCCAACAAGCTCCACCACAGATAAGCGAAGCAGTCCCCATTAAAATCCACCAACGCAAAAGGCGTCGAAGACGGGACCGGAGGCACAAACAGAAATGCAGTGTCTGCCCCACGTCAAGCTCTCGCCTACACCTTAAGCCACCACAATCCCGCACCGGACGTGAAGCACCACCGGACAGATCCGACCACCCGTCAAAACAAGCTTCCACCACCTCAAGCCGTGAACCCGGCACTCCGCCAGAGACTTGCCTTTGTTGTTCCAGGTATCAGGGACTCCCAGGGTCTGCACCTGGCACCCAGAAGGGATCGGATGAGCACAAGCAGTAAACAGCAGCCTGCCAAGCATGTCCCACTATAGCCGATCCTCCACACCATGCCTTTGATCACATGAACTGCTCTCTGCACATGAACTAATCGTAAAGTAGCAAACGTTTAAACATGTCATTATTTTACCTCCTAAAGAGTTTATTGTCGTAGTTCCTTACATGCCTTTACCTTAACCGTTCATGTATTATGTTATTCACTAGTCTCATCTCATGGGGCGACTCACACTTGATTTATAACTAGTGGTGGAGCTGCTGATATAAATACACAGTTGATAACGTGCATGCTACACCCTAAACATGACAGCCATCTTTCACAACAATGTACTGCTATATACTCATACCCTCAGTGCAACTAGCCATGATATTACGCACGTTCAGCCTAGCATGCTCAAATATAACACACTTCTGTCTAAAAAAAAAAAAAAAAGAATGCAGCTTCCGAATGAATCTAAAATGGATGCTGTCGGGGCGTGGTTTGACCGCCGACGGTGATGGCTGCCTAGGCGAAGAGCTCTGCGCCCTGCCAGACCCGAAACGCTAAGCAAACCGCTACTCACCCCTGCCAACGACCTACAAACTTGCCTGCTGAAGGGTGGACAGTCAGGGCAATGGCCAACAACAAAAAATCCGGCAAAAAACCGAAGGAAGGGACCCCTTCCGTCGCCGAACTCCTCGCGACGCCCAGGCCGCATGTAACCAAAGATGGCGGCGGCCATCTGAACGCGGGCTCTCCGGACTCCCCACAATCAAGAGAACATGGGCACAGACCTCTGCAGACGACTAATGCCGAAATCCTGCACTCAATTGCAGAGGTAAGACACTATCTGGCTGGGGAGATAGAGAGATCAGCAAGGGAGGTTAAGGAGGAGATACAAGCAGTGGGCCAGCGCACCGAGGCCCTGGAATGGAGGATGGACCACGTGGTAGCAGCCCATAATGAAACAGCCTCCACCACCAACCACCTACTCACTAGAGTGGCTGAACTAGAGGCAGAGATAGAAGATGCCTCTAATAGGTCCCGCAGGAATAACCTAAGAATTAAAGGCATACCTGAAAGAATAAAGGATGCAGACTTAACAACTGTATTGCTGGGACTGTTCAAAGATCAATTACCCGCCATACCGGAACATCTATGGACCATCGACAGGGCGCACAGAGCGCTGAGAGCCAGGGGCCCTCCTGACAGCCCACCTAGGGACGTGATAATGAGGTGGCATTTTTTCTCCACCAAAGAAGCGATTATTAAAAGCGCACGCCGCCACACTTACACGCTGGATGGCTCCACACTCCACCTTTACCAGGACATTGCACCTGCCACTTTAGCCAGGAGACGGGAATGGAAGCCTGTTGCTGACCTAGTCAGGGCAAAGGGCCTCAACTTTGCTTGGGGACACCCCTTCAAAATGCTGGTGTTCAACGGCCCGCGACCAGCTGTACTCCTGCCCACGGCGGACCCAAAGGCCTTCCTCCGGGGACTAGGTATAGAAGTCCCAGAAGATTTCCGACTCCCACAACGAGGGACTCAAGCACTAGGCCTTTTGCCCAGGGATGGAGCAGGCCTGGACGGCGGCGCACTATAGGGGTCCCACAGGGGCCTTCCCTCCGCCAAACATTACTGACTACTGGCCAAACTCACCCTAACGATATCCCCCCCCGCACAAATCAGCAAGATGAGAATCAGACCCAAATCATAAGCTACAACGCAAAAGTGGTCTCCTAAATTGAACACAGACGGCTACAGCTGCGGACCGCAAAACCCACAGACGATACCAACACCAGAGACATTATTCAAAAATCCAAAGTGAACAACACTCGTGAATTCAAGACAAGACTGGACCTGTTGCAGAAGGATTGCTACCACACATCAAAGTACAACACCTAGGGGCCTGAGAAAGGACACTGCGAAAACAAATGGAATACAATATACCCTAGCATTTTGTATGAAACGCAAGGGACCGATACTAGATGGGTAACTAAGCATCGCCCGTTAACTACATCGCAACAACATAAGAAGAAACATGACGCAGAAACGGAACGGCTGCTACTTTAACCCGCGACTACAGTCTCAAATTGCTGCGTAGAAACAGAAGCCGTGCAAGGACGAGAACACACTTATACAGAAGACCTACTCGTGCTTGGCCCGTCCGAGATACCACCGTGCTGCACGGATTTGTGACTCTTACACCACTCATTTACAAACAGGACAGTGACAGAGTCCACTACCGAATGGGACACTGGTTTATCCCCAAGCATTGGGACACTGCACAGAGTCGCATCCACGGCCAGAAACGTAAGTGCATACTCCCTCTCCCCCCAACCCTCAGTATTACTCTATTGCTCTATTGTTTTATTATTATCTCATTATTGTTTTACTATCTTCTGCTTTTCTGTTTTTACGTGTAATTCTCAGTACTTAAGGAGACCTTGAGGGCTTTCTGGTGATGACGGAACCTGGGGGTCACGACTTAGACTATCTGGTGACATGCGGTATGGGACACTGCTTAATACCCCACGGCTAACCTCACCCCCCCAGACCCGTTTTCGGGGCAACCCCCACAGAGGTGACTAACACTTCTTAACCTCACCGGACATCACTGCACTCCCTTGCCCCCCCCCACCTCCCCCGATCCCACGGGACGGGTGACGGAGTAGCATACCCCGGCAGCTCTGACGTAGACGGGACGATGCCCCCCCCCCCCCTTTGCTGACCCAGAATGATACCCGGGTAAGGGGATTAGGACTTTTGAGGGGGTGCTAGATGTAATAGCTCTAAATGTATTCAAAGTGATAAATGCCTCAGGTTTAATGTTTAATGTCTAATGTAACTTATGCAAATACTGAATGTCTACTTAAGGTCAAATAATGCTTGCTTCGTAACTGTATTGTAACTCTGTGAACACACAATTGATTTGGTATGAGACTACACATTTCCCTTACCGAAATTGGCAGGGCACTAACGTTTATATCCTAAGATATCTAGATACTCGGGTCTTCGGCAGGGTGCTCGGCGATTGTTTGTCCCCTCCGTGCTACTTAAAGTACTCGCGGAGCGGGCATCCACCCCCCGATACACCCGGCACGAATAAGACCGGAGTGATCCCCTACCCCCCGTTTTGTACCACTACCCCTTCCCTTCCCCTTACCCTCCCTTCGTACAACAAGGCCTAGACAGCCCTTGGGCCTCGTCAGCCCTCCCACGAACAGCCTCCAATTACTCAACCCACAGACAGAACGTGTTCTCCCTAGCGAGGACTCCCTTCCCACCTCCACACCGGTCTCTAAAAGGAACCCGGTCACTGCCTCCCCCCCCCCTAGTCCACAAGCACCGCTCCCTGGTGGGGGACGCGGCGGACAGACCTGACCGCGATACTCACGGGACCGACAGGACCTCATTTAAACCGAAACATGGCCACACTTAAAATTACCTCCCTTAACGTTAACGGCCTTAATACGCCGACCAAACGGCGACTATTAATGAGGGAACTAAAAAGACAAAAGACAGACATAGCCTTCGTGCAGGAGACCCATATGTTGCGCTCAGCCCGGATTCAACTAACCGACCACCTGTACACCAGGGCGTACTCTTCCAGAGCTCTGGTGAAAAAAAACGGAGTAGAAATACTCATCCATAAAAATTGCCCTTTTATCACTCATACTACACAATCCGACACCACGGGTAGGTATATCATCCTTACTGGAACCATACACGCCACCACCTATCACCTAATAAACATCTATGCGCCTAATCAATCAGACCCAACCTTCTGGGACAACTTACACGGTATCGTGCAGAAACTATCGCATGGTATAATAGTATTGGGGGGCGACCTGAATGCTACCCCCAGTCCACCAGTCGATCGTAGCACACCGGCGGGAGGTCAGAGGGCCCCGAGGGTTGGGGGACAAGATAAATTACTATTTCAATTCATGCAAAATACACAACTACTTTACCCCTGGAGACTGCGACACCCGGGTCAAAGAGACTACACTTTTTTTTCGGCGGCACACTCCACTTACTCCCGCATAGACTTATTTCTGGTTAATGAGGCCGGGATCCCGTGGATCCATTCCGCGCGGATCAACCTCATTACGTGGTCAGACCACGCAGATATAGAACTCTCATTACGAATCCCAGGCCCTAGGCCACCCTGGAAATGGAGGTTGAACAGCACACTCCTTAAAGACCCAGAAGTAGCAATACTTATTCAGAAAGATATCGATTCCTACTTCAAGGAAAACGACACACCGGACCTAACGCAAACCACAATATGGGCCGCCCATAAGGCGGTCATCCGGGGCTCCCTTATCAAACTGGCAACTAGACGAAAAAAGCAGAAGGCGGAAACCCTCTTCGAGCTCCAGAAGGCGCTGAGGAGGGCCGAAGCCAAGCACAAACAAACCCCCACGAAGCAAGGTCTCCAAGACCTTCGGGAACTCCGTCACAAGATTAGATCCTTGGCGGTTGAGGAACTCGGTAGGGATCTAGTCCGCAAAAAACGACTTTACTATGAACGCTCTAATAAAATGGACACCCTCCTAGCCCGGGCACTCAACCCCAAACAACAGTTCAAAACCATAACAGCAATCCGAAACAAGACAGGGCAGATCACACACGACCCCTCGGAAATCAACCAGGTCTTTACGGAGCTCCTGGCAAATATATATGACCACTCCCCGGACTTAAATAGTAACAATGCGACATATGCAATCACTGTCGCAAACTACTTGAACAAAACAAAATTACCACATCTCACGGCGGAGAACATACTGACACTAAATGCCCCAATAGAGGATGAGGAGGTCGACAAAGCCATCTCAGCACTTAAAGGTAACAAGGCCCCGGGACCGGACGGGTACGATGGTTCCTACTATAAGATCCTTAGAGACACCCTAATCCCACGACTAGTTAAGGTATATGCGGAATGGATGGACGGAGGACATCCCAACCCAGAAACACTAACAGCAGACATCACCCTCATCCCGAAACCCGGTAAAGACCCGTCGGAGGCGGGGAACTATAGGCCCATTTCGCTTATAAACTTCGATGTTAAGTTGTTCGCCAAAATTCTAGCGACTCGTCTAAACCCCTTGCTGGTAAAACTGGTCCACCCGGATCAGGTCGGTTTTGTGCCATCTCGACAATTATACGAGAACACTAGGAGAGGCGCTGATGTCATATGGTGGGCAGTGAGGACCCGGACGCCTTCTCTGATCCTGTCCCTGGACGCGGAGAAGGCGTTCGATAGGGTCCTGTGGCACTACCTCTTCTCGCTCTTGGAGCACCTCCGAATGCCGGAGAGGTTCATAAGGGGCATAAAGGCCCTATACACCGCACCCAGGGCGCAGACAGCTGTCCCAGGAGCGGCTACGACCCCATTCACGCCCGCCAACGGCACCAGGCAGGGCTGCCCCCTCTCCCCCTTATTGTTCGTCCTAGCGCTTGAACCACTTCTGCAACGGATAAGGGAAGACGGGAACATCCCAGGCATACAGGCAGGGGGAGAAGAGTACAAAGTTTCAGCGTACGCTGACGACATAATGGTCACAATCACCAACCCCCAGAGATCCCTGCCACACCTTCTCTCCCTCCTAGACGAATACGGGCAAGTATCAGGCTATAAAGTTAATCTTGATAAATCAGTGGCAATGCCACTGGAATTGAATACAGCAGAAATCATTGCCATACAAGCCAACCACCCCCTTCACTTCTCGAGAACCGAAGTCAAATACTTAGGGATCAAATTAACCGCAGACCCAGAGAAGCTTTACGACGCGAATTACACACCCACGGTGCAAAAACTATGCAAAGACATAGACAAATGGCAAGAGAAGCCAATCTCATGGATTGGGCGGCTTCATGCCATAAAAATGACGCTGCTTCCACGCCTATTGTTCTTGTTTCAGGCTCTACCGGTCAAAATTAGTAAACAAGACCTCACCACACTACAAAGACACATAGATAACTTCATATGGGCACAAAAACGACATAGAATAGCCAGACAGGTGTTGTATCGACCGAAGTTAAGAGGAGGGCTTGGACTCCCAAATTTACATCTTTACTACTTAGCGGCCCAATTAGCCCAAATAGTGGCGTGGCACGCTCCAGAAGGCTCCCATAGGTGGGTCGACCTGGAAACTAAGCTCATGGGCCCAGACCTACCACAATACTGGACATGGGTCCCCAAACAAGACAGACCCGCCCTAAACACTACCTGCCCGGCCGTCCTAAACTCGGTTGGAATTTGGGACAAGACGGCTATCAAATACGCACTCAAGCACACCCCCTCGCCACTGACACCGTACTTGAGAAACAAGGCGTTTGAGCCCGGGCTGAGCGCAAGGGACTTTAGGGGCTTGGAGAGCACGGGGATGCAGAGATACAGACAAATGTACGAAGGCGGAGCCTTCAGAACGTTTGACAGTCTTAAACTCCTGACGACCCTGACTACAAAGGACGTATTCCGCCACATGCAACTACGAGACTTCGCCAGATCTCCAGAGGTTAAAAAAGCAGCACACGCCCCAATGACATTCTACGAACAGCTATGTAATGCCGAAACCGTACAAAAAGGCTTAATAACCGCTATTTATTCACATCTCAGCGCCCCCGTCAAAGACGACACAGATCCGCGATATATTAACCAATGGGAGACGGACCTGGGAGGGACGTTGGAGGGAGAGGACTGGGTTGACATATGGGAAGCGACAGCCAAAACCTCTATTTGCGTACTACACCAAGAACAATCATATAAAATGCTTATGAGATGGTACACCACACCAGTACAACTACACAAAATGGGTAAAACCACGACCGACATATGCTGGAAGGGATGCGGGGGTAAGGGCACCTTCATACATATGTGGTGGGAATGCCCCGAAATGCACAAATACTGGACGCGCATACAGACGCTCTTGACGGACGTTCTTCTGAAACCTGTTGCGCTGGATCCCTGGTCGATCTTATTATCCAAACCCATAGACGGCCTCCCCAGGACAGAACAACGACTCTTTGACAAAATCACACTAGCGGCCAGAAGGGCCATTGCCCAAGCATGGCTAAAACCTGACCTACCCACAGACGCAGACGTAACTGTAAAAATCAAAGACACATATCTGATGGACAAACTCACTGCCCAAATCAGAAACACAGAAAAATCTTTTCAAAAAATATGGCAACCCTGGGAAGACTACCTAGACGAATAGGGACCTTACGATATGACACTGACAGACAGAGGCTGCCGAATTGGCCTCACTCCGCCGCACCCCCCCCCACGACCGGTGCTTCCCCCCCCCACCCCTCAGCCTCTCATCCCTTCCCACCCTTCCCATCTCCCCCCCCCCCCACTGTTCTTATTTTTTACCATTTCCAGCTGTTGGTTGCACAAACAACAAACAGCTAGACATATTACAACAGATTCTTATGCTTCTCTCGAACACAACAATACATTACCTTGTCCTCTCTATCTATACGCGGCCTAAAGACCGTAAAGGCTAATATACAACTAGCTTACGCTGCAAGACACACATCACATCATGGAGGTCGACCTCGGTATGAGCCGTAACACCTCATAGAGCCAGCTCAGCACCGAAACGACTCACAGTTGTCAAAGCCTATACGGCCACAAGCAACACAACTCGTAAATCACCATTATGACTCACTCTAAGTGAAGCGACTTATCTATAACACTGTTCATCTACAATGTATTGTTCTGATTCATTTCAATGTTTTCATTGTATTGTACTGTTCTATTTTTATGCTATTGTTTTTTCCTGTTCCCCTGAATACAGGGCTGAAACGCCCCCCCCCCCCCCCCTTTTTTTCCTTTATATTTCATTTAAAAGCGACACGGAGCGGCATGAATCAACTCCTAATATGCAAAAACATCATCTGTCTACTGATGTATAACCTGTAAAAATGTTTGTACTCGGCCCCTGCGTGAGCCACTGTATTTCGAAATGCCGCACTCCGTGCCGACTCAAAAATAAAGAATTTAAAAAAAAAAAAAAATGGATGCTGTCCAGGACGTGGGAGGGTCTGGGAGGGAGGGTCTGCTGCTGATTGGCTGGAATGTGTCTGCTGATTGTGAGGTACAGGGTCAAAGTTTACTCAATGATGATGAATAGGGGGCGGACCGAACATCGCATATGTTCGCCGTCCGTGTCGAACAAGCTATGTTCGCCAGGAACTATTCGCCTGCGAACCATTCGGGACATCTCTAGTTGTGGGTATAGGACAAGAAGTGCGGGAGTATCTGCATTGTAAACCCTTAGTAACAGTATATCATCGTAATAAGACTTACATATTAATAGAGTCAGATGAACAATAACATTTATGACCATAAAGACGTCTGGGAGTGTCATCTCTGCCTAAGTCTGCTGCCTAAGTCTGCTTACTGACCTCTGGGAGAGTCCACCAAAAACGCAATGAAATAGTCAACCAACAGGCAAGTGTCCTACAGGCAGCTCAGCTCAGCTCAGCTCTGCAGAGAGATCAGCCAGTAGGGATGTGCATGGGCAAAACATATGGCTCGATTCGGCACTTCCAAAATTCGGGACTTCGGCAATTTCGGACTTCGGCAATTCGTCACTTCAGTTCGGTTCGGCACTTCGGAATTTTGGGACTATGGAAATGCGGGACTTCAGCAATTCAGTTCGGTTTGGCAATCTGAAATTCGGGACTTCTGCACTTCGGCACTATGGGACTTTGGCAATTACCTACCCCTAACCCTACCCCTACCCCTGAATTTACCTCTAATGCTACCCCTAACCCTAACCTAACCCCAACCCCTAACCCTAACCCTAACCCAACCCCTAACCTAACCCCTAGGCCTACCACTAACCCTACCCCTAGGGTTGGGGTTAGGATTAGGAGTAGGGTTAGACTCCTGTCATCATTCCCTTAATTTTCCCTCCCTCTCCTGTTTTGCCACTTTTCATAAATCCGATACATTTTCTGAAATACCTCTCACATAAATATTTCTGCTGCACTCTCTGTTCTCCAAGTTGTCCAAATGATGATGTAAGGAAGCCAGTTGAGTATAGCAGTACACCAGGAAGGAGTTTAAATTAGACACCCAGTCTTGGATCGGTCCCTGTTCTTTCTCAAGGACTGCTAGTCTCTCCTCCACCTGATGGTGGTGCTGCCGCCAAAAGCCTTTGAGTTCCATGGCAAATCAGAAGGTAAGTAGGGTATTGTGTGACTCCAAATCCACTTTAGTTGGCAGCAGAGAGATAGTTGAGCAGAGAGCCTCAAGATTTGTGGCCAGCTTGACTGCCCCATGTCTCTGGGAGACAGGGTCGCAAGTGCACATGTGATCTTACTTGAGGAGAGGAGCTCTGCATTGGGAGGCCTTAGAGTTGTCAGGGGGTAATATTGTGCAATTAAGGACTTAGAACACTTGGATCAGGTCCCCTTTTGTTTCAGAGACTCTGTTGTGGCCTTTTGTTTGCCCATAGAACAGTGCTTCTGGTTGAACTGCTTAATTTCTCATTTTGATACAGAGCAGAGAGAGATTAAGTATCCATCTTGGATCATTGCATGCCACACCACTCAACAGTTGTTGTTGTTTTTTAATTACAGTATATGAACACACATTACATAAGCTTGTCACAACGCCAATGTTCCTCATTTTTGGCAGGTACTATCGTAAGAATCTAATACCTGCTCATATGAGATTAACCCACTTACTTGGAAATTTATTTTGTTATTTTGGTAGTTATTTATGTCTTTTATTCCTTGATTTTGTGGCATGTGACACAGAGTGATCATAGCCGTTGTAGTGACAGAAAGTGAGCCAGATAATGATTGTGTCAGAAAGTGGTCTGCATTTGCTTTGTTGTAATTGAATGACGTTTATTATATAGATTGTAGGGATGTGCATGGGAAAAAATTTGGTTCGGTTCGACACTTCCGGAATTCGGGACTTCGGCAATTCTCTAACCCAAACCCCTACCCCTGCCCCTACCCATAACACTACTCCTAACACTAAGCCCTAGCCCTAACCACCACAACCACTTACACCTCTAGGGTTAGGGGTAAGGGGTAGGGTTGGGGTTAGATTCCTGTCATCATTCACATAATTTTCCCTCCCTCTCTTGTTTTGCCGCACTTCCGAAATCCCCAGCACTTCCGAAATCCCCAGCACTTCCGAAATCCCCAGCACTTCCGAAATCCCCAGCACTTCCGAAATCCAGTTCGGTTTGGCACTACCAAAATTCGTCATTTCAGCAATTCGGTAATTCTGCAATTCAGTTCGGTTCGGCACTTCCGAAATTCGTCACTTCGGCACATTGGAAATTTGCCGATTCTGCAATTCGGACATTCAGAAGCATCCGAATTGCTGAAATTCGTCCAAATTTACATTTGAAAGTAAACAAATTGCACATGTCTAATAGATTTCATATTATAAACTGTAGGTTATCATCTCGATGTTTGATTACATTGTTTGCTTGTCTGTGTTCAACTTATCCCTAACTTTGGATTTCCTAGCATGTCAGTCAACTAAAGTTACATTTTTTTTCAATTAAAACTGCTTAACATTATGAAATGTGCCTCAAGTGATTCCTTTAGTCTTTCAGTTGCTCTAAATGATTGCTCAAGTGGAATCATAATGTATGTATCTAGGAAACCAGTTCATGGTATAGTACAGCTTGAGAAATAACATTTACTATTTGCTGCAGATTTCTTAATGTAATAAAAAAAACAAAAGGTTGGCATAAATGTTTCTGGATGGTAAAGTAATTATTTTCTACATACTGAATGGGAACAGGAATAAAATCCAAAATAAAAGTGACATTTACATTTTCTGCAGGTATAACTATGCAAAACAGTCAAATACGCACAAAACTCAAACGATATGGCATGGTACACAATGGTCAGGGCAGAAACAATAAACGCTACAGCATGCACATAACCATTAAAGTATGTCATTATAATATTGACATGTAAATTGATAGAGTCATATATCAATTTCCTCTTTGGAGCAAAATGTAGGTGACCCCTTTAAGAGGTCTATTCAACATTTCCTTATTGACTACTGTCAAACAATGCATATGCTCTGATTACTTTACCAATGATGCATTTAGGTCATGTGTTTATCTTGAGAAATGTAACTCATAAACATCTGCAGAGACAGGGTTAGTCATCACTGTAGTGGTGACAGGAAAGACAGCTTGAGATCACTGTATTTACAGAATCCCCAAAACTCTATGTTTGGCCCATTAGTGGCATAGACTGACTGACTGACTCGTACCTATTTTGTTTGAAACCAGGGGTTTTCCAGCATTCTAAATATTCATAGTGATTTTTCATGATTATTTATTTTTCTTTAGTTTATATATACAGTGCTTTGCCTCGCATTTTACTTTGGTAATCTATTAGATATCGACTAATAACAATGTGTTTTTCTAGCCTTTGTAATATACCCAAAATGTGCAGGTTAAGCTTCAGAGTTCTGTTTCTCATGTCTTTGCATAACAGTGCAAAATACTGTTTGGTATTTGCAATGCACAACAAAAATAAAGAATATTAAAAAAAAAAATGGTATAACCAGATGCAACTAATGAACTACCGTATTATATGCGTACAATTTATATTATATGGGAGTTGATTTCATTTAGGCAATTTCAATTCCAATTATGTTGCAGATTTTCTTACCTCTGAGTTTGCATTTGAAATAAAAAAAAAAAATCAATATGGGTATTTGCCAAAGGTAATTTGTATGCAAATCTAGCTATTGTCCTTTAATCTGCATATTTAATTATGGGCAATTTTGGTCCAAAAATAGATGGAATTGCTATGGGACTTTCAACCAAAGTGTAAATACCATGAATTTGGTAGTGCATATTCATTACTTTGTATGCTATTCTAACATTGCCTTTAGAATAATGGCTGCTGTAAGAAAATTGCATAAAACCTTCTTTTCTCCAATTTTACTTTCATCATAGTTTTATTTTAATCATGGTGGATTATTTTGCCAAACATAACTAATAAAGAAACTTTAAAATGACTTGCGTTTTAATGGTATTAGTATTATTTGCAACAAATATAGAATTCTAAGAAATATGCTAGATTTGCAAAATTTTTGTCTTTAACATCCTGATGGTGTCTGATTTAACGGGACACTCTTGGCAATTTTATTTTAATAAAGGCACCAGACACCAATTACCTTAAGGAGTTTAATAGTTTATGAACAGTTTAACCCCATACGTTTGAAGATAGTGCCCATTTGCTCTGCCAAGCAACTTTATCTGAATCTCTGAAGCTGAAATCAAGAAGTTTCGGACTGGATGACACTGAGATGGCCGAGAGAATTAGCTGACCCTCTTAGACTATCACTAGCCCCCATTCAAAAAATTGAGAGAAAAAGTAGCATACTTTTTGACTCATATTTTTGAATGGGGGCTAGTGATGAGCTACTTGTTTTAAGCCTTGGACCATCGGAGAACGTCCTGGGCAGAACGAACGGGCAGCTTAATGCTTTAAGGTAAGATGATGCCCAGGACATCTAGGCACTATAAGTTTATTGGGATGGAATTGTTATGGTGCCTAGATGGTCCTATCTGAAGTATAACGGGTAAACAAGTAGAGTGGGTGAAGGAGCAAACAACACAAGTGGGGGAGAATTATACCTTGTTATTGCCTCCTCCTCTGCTTGCGACACCAACACTTCTGTGGCTTTGCTACGTGGCAAATAACAAAAATCTAAATCGAACAAGGTTCATCATCTTCAGGTGGTGAAAGAAAGATAATTAGATCTTTGTTATATAAAATATGATTTTGATGTTGATAGACATATCTATGGGTATATATATTGTGTGTGAAGTTAATAGGCACATCCATTACTGTTTATCCTATTACACATATTTATACATTACATGCTGCAATAAATACATATATGTTTGGTTTAAACTGTATTAATCTATAAATTCCTAGTGGCAAAATGCTACTAATAATAAATATGGCCAGTTTAAATAGTAATACATTTTGAAAGTATTCATAATAAAAAGCTCTTAGTGTTTCAGCATTGCATTCTTTGTGCAATTAGGCTTACAAGGAACTATTCCACTGAGACATCTGAAAAGGGCATGCTGCTGTTAAAATGGGTTCTCAACTCAGTATACAGAAATGAAAAATTCCTGAGCTACTTAAAGTCTCAGAATTATTTTGAATTATTTACACAATAGTACTGAAGTTTCATACAGTCATGAATATGCAAAGAAACCTTTGAGGATTGTATTTTAAAACAATCTCACGTAATGGGGGTTATTTTTAAAAGCCATTCCAGATACATTATATACCCGACAGATTGACATGTATTTAGAGAATATTAGCTTAATCCCACCATTACAAATAAAAAAAAACTAACATGTATACATGTAAGCAAGCTGCATTAAATCAAATAAAATAGGTGGGAGCATCATATTGTTAGAATTTAACAAAAATAGTGACATTGCTTTTTTAAGAATTTATTTAGCACTTAATTGCAATCAAGAATAGATAGACAGACAGACAGACACTGGCTACAGTGGTGGTTGGTCCGTAGAAGTAAGATACACAGAGTTGGAGATAAGTGAAACAAAAGGGGGATAGGATGCACAAAGGAAGGTGAAGAGGGGTAAGAGACTCAAAAGACATATGAAAGACAAATGGAAAGACAAGAATTTAGAAAAGGGAGGTAAGAGAAAAGCAGGTAAAAGATGCAAAAGCAGCAAAGGGGGGGGGGGGAGGGTATAAGAAACTCATAAGGAAGGAAAAGAGACCAAAAAGAGAAGGAAGATGCACAAAAAGGTGAAGGACTAAGTAACACAAAAAAACAGTAATAGACACAAAAAGGTTAAACGGGAATAGGGTAGGGAAAGAGACAAAAATAAATTAGAGGTTAAGCCACACAAGGGGGGGGGGAGGGTAAAGGGATGTTCAGAGACATGCAAATAGATAAGAGAGCAACACAAAAAAAAATCTTTCACAGGGGTGCCTACATATTTTAGCATATAGAGCCAAAACTGTGAAAATTGTATCAGGGTCCAAGTATTTCTGGACCTAATTCTAGCACGCACAATTAAAACATTTTTTTTAGAAGCTGTTGTTCAGAAAAACATAATCAATAAAACTATGCAACTTTACACATTTAAAAAAAAAATTCTTTATAGATGTATCTAGAAAATGAAAAGCTGCAGACATCATACATTATCTTTATCTAACAATATGTAATGCAGGGTCTGGAATATTGATATAACATACAAGATCCAGGGCACTCGCTCACTCAGTAAAGAGCAACTAAATACTCACAAAATGCAATAGGTTTTTGTTGCTGTTTTTTTTTGTTTGTTTGTTTTTTTAAAGCACCGGTTAAGGCAAAAATAATTAGTATTTAGTTGCTATGTATGATCACACATTACATAAGCCTGCCAAAATGCCAATGTTCCCCATTTGTGGCAAGCTCCAATTTAGTAAATGAATGCCTCTTTTGATGAGATTAACCCTACTTATTTGGGAAATCCTTACTTCTGGGGCTCTCTATAATGCCAGGTTAAATAGCGCCCTGGAATCAGGCAACTTTGTCAGGAGGGGGTGCAAAGCCACAAGAGTTGGTCTGGGCTCTCAAATATATTTACATATAAAACCTAGAGGAGCAGCAGCCAATTCATACAGCATACTTTGGGGATAAAAAAAACCCTCTCACCACCCAAAAAAAATAAAATAAAAACTATTACATTTGTTGAGCATGGAAGTTGCTATTGAGTGAGTGAGTGAGAGAGTGAGTGAATGAGTGAGAGAGTGAGTGAATGAGTGAGAGAGTGAGTGAATGAGTGAGTGCACTGGATTGTGTATGTGGTGTTAATTGTCTCCAGCAACACCCTTAAATGTATGCATCTCCAGGTGAGTGCAGCCCTCTTGGTTTCATGTGGAATATTAGTATAACAGCAAAAAACGAAAATCTTCTCACATAAGGTATGCAAGGATAAATAAAAGGGTCAAATACCCTTTTTATAGATATTTATAAGGACTACAATGGTATTAGAAGCAGTGCAACAATAAATTGCAACAGCATGTAAAACAAATGTCTGCATTTGACCAAATGCCCACATACAGTATGTACAGTTAGCTAAAATATTTCTAAAATAAAGGTGTTTATAACGTTTTATAGCACAGTCTGTAATACTAATAGGCATAAGATACATATGAGAGATACCATTCACTCTTCCTACTTCCCTGTGATTTGTTTGATTTTAACTTTAGCACAGATTATGTGTTTTAGAGTCGAGGGTTTGAGACAAATGTGCTTTAAAAGAAAAATAGTCTAAAAACGTTTAAAGGGTGTAATGGTATTAAAGTACACAAATATTTTAGTGCAGATATACTAATCACACAATTTCCAGTGCCCCCTCTCTTGTTTTTTGAACAAAACAGAATCAGAACACATTGTTTATGAAATAACTATTTCATTTATTTAACCTCTTAAGGACTGCAGGCGTAAATATAAAATAAATAAATATGTAAATACGTTAAAAAAATAAATAAATAAATAAAATAATAATATATATGTGTGTAAATTCGTTTTAACTGTATTTTCAAATTAATATATATATATATATATATATATTGATATCAAAATACATGTAGAACGAAATAATAGATATATCTATATACCTAAGTATATACGTATATATCACTTTATATATACCTATGTATAAAAAAATAATTAAAATGTTTTATATAAACATATATATATATATATATATATATATATATATATATATATATATAAAACATTTTAATTATTTTTTTATATATACACACGTATATAATAATTCTACGTCTATATTTATGTAATAGTGTTACATAATTAGGTCATTTTATTAATTATATTTGCGGGACCTGCCTGACAACCCAGGCCAAAAGTCCATGGAATTTAAATTGCTAGCACTATATTTAACCCTGTAACTTTCCAAGACACCATAAAACCTGTACATGCGGGGTACTGTTTTACTCGGAAGACTTCGCTGAACACAAATATTAGTGTTTCAAAACAGTAAAATGTATTACAACGATGATATCATCAGTGAAAGTGAAATTTTTGGGGTATGTCCAGTCTTTTTTAGTAGCCACTTAGTCATAAACACTGGCCAAAATTGGCGTTCAAATTAGTTTTTTGCATTTTTCACACATAAACAAATATTAACGCTAACTTTGGCTAGTGTTTGTGACCAAATGGCTACTAAAAAAGACTGGACATACACTATTTGCAATACCTTGGGTTGTCTACTATTACAAATGGTATGCCATCATGGGGGTAATTCTCATTCCTGGGCTACCATACGGTCTCAAGGGCAACGTAACCAATCTGGCGAATTTCAATGTGAAAAAAAATGAAAAATGTAACAAGCTATATTTGACCCGGTAACTTCCCAAAACACCATAAAACCTGTACATAGAGGGTACTGTTTTACACATGAGACATAGCTGAATACAAATATGTGTATTTAATTGCAGTAAAGGCAAACAGTATTATGACATTCACAGTTAAAATGTCACGTAGAACTAAATATTTTTTTAAATTCTTATTTTCTCCCATTTTTTGACATTTTATTCATATTAAATTATGTTTCATAGCTAAATATTTGAAAGGGGCAAATTACTCCTGAACAGACATATAGCGCAAATTCAAGTTTTTGTTTACATTTTGTTTTGATCACGTGTACATTTGGCTCAGTCCTTAAGGGGTTAATAGTCAATTACAATTATACCAGGGGACATAAGAAATTCAAAATGGAAAGATCATGAATACATTCAATGTAATCATTCAGGCACAAATATAAAACTATTGGTTAATCGTCTTAGCTGTGATTTACAATATATCGAGAGCTTGTAGGAATATGTTTATTATTTTGTTTCCTAGAGAGATATACTGCAATTTTAAATTACTTGGCACTTTTTTTTCTCCAGGGTGATTTTAGTAGCTATATAATCCATTAGGTGCTGTTTGTTAGTCTATCCATCACATGCTTTGCAGAATTTCTTTAACTGTAAGCAATTTATATTAATGGTATAGAGATACATTAGGGAAGTTTAATATAAGAAGAATTTGCCAACAGACACATTCATTACCACTCACCAAAACAGACGTATATATATATATATATATATATATATATATATATATATATGTTTCCCCATTTGCATTAAGACCTTAGATGACTTTGTCCAGAGCAGACACGTGCTAAATCATAACTCAGGGCACAAATCTATGTTGGCATCCCCTTCCTTAAGAAGTTGGGTGTCGCTCTCACACCTATTTATCCCTTTGTGTGTATCTCCTGACCTTCTGTGGTTTTGCTAATTCCTCTCCCCTTTTTCAACCTTGCATGTCTCTTAACCACTTTCACATTCTTTTGTGTCTCTTAGCCCCCATTACCCTTTTATGTCCCTTCCACATACATATATAGACATGCAAGGCAGAAATTTTGAATACCTATTTTTCTTCAGTATATAATGAGGATCCTATGGCAAGAGATATGCAAATGATTGCTGCCAAAAACGACTGCATATGGGTGAGGAATACCAAGATCGTTTTTTCCCCCTACTTTATAGCCAAGAGTATGCATTTAGCCTTTTTTTCCCTTAACCGATGTATCCCTGACTTAACATGATGATCAGAATATGAGAGGGTATGACGTATGTTAGAGGTAGCATAACGTCACTTCCAGGTTATGAAACTAGGACGGAATATAGCTGTTTCAAAAGGAAGTGACTTGAAAGGAGTGGTCACGCCACTTCCGCAACGGACCTGGATCTAAATTTACATCACCTGGTAAGATATACATATACCTGGTATATGTAGTTTTTATTGTTTTTATTTGATACACTTGTTTTATGCAATAAATTACTGTACACAATCTGAGTCAGCTACTCCTGTTTCCTGCTTGCAAAGAAGGGTTCTGCCCCCTAATAGGCACAGAGCGCTAACACCTAGAGCCAGGTCCAGGGGGCTCTAGAATAGGTGAGCAATATTTATTTTATATATATTTGCCACACTATTGTGTGAATATACTACATCAGATTTCTGGTTCTTCCTACATTTTATTCCCACATTTGCTACCTGAGTGGAGAAGAAGATGGTTTTGTGTCACCAAGTACCCTACTGCCCGTATGATTTGAGCCAATCTTGGTCCATGTGAGTTGGACCATTGTATATTACTCACATACTTGAGTGTCTTACGATGAGCCTTTTTTTTTCCTTTTCCCAGACTTTTTCTCCAGTCCCTAATTAAGGGTAGGTATTCACTTCATTACACCTTAATCCACTAATTTAGTGTTTAATACATCTTCCTCTTTTTGGTTGTTAGTATTTATGTTGGGGTGGAATTGAGAGATATCCACCTGGGTATGGACCTATACTGTTAGACTTATTATTTCTAAGTGCCTTGGCATACACAGAACACTGCGTGTTTACTTGAAAATATAATTTTGCCTCTTTTTAAATCGCTGGTAAGACCATATCTTGAATATGCTGTGCAATTTTGAGCACCTGTTAAGGATATCCTGAAACTATAAAAAGTGCTGTGACGAGCTAAAGGAATGGAGCATTTTAGTTATGAAGAAAGGTTAAAAAATTTAAATCTCTTTATTTTGGAAAAACGTCGCCTCAGAGGGGATATGATAACATTATACAAATATATTCAGGGCCAGTAGGACACGAGGTCACACATTTAGGCTGGAAGAAAGGAGATTTAACCTAAGGCAAAGAAAATGTTTTTTTTACAGTAAGAACTCTAAGAATGTGGTTTTATCAGAGTTAGTACAGATGTTTAAACAGCAACTGGATACATACTTGCAAAAACATAATATAAAGGGAAATCATTTCTAATTAGTGGGGTAATAGCTGCTTGACCCAAGGAGATATCTGACTGCTATTTTGGGGTCAAGAAGGATTTTTTTCCTAGTTTGTTGCAAAATTGGAAGCGCTTCTGACTGGGTTTTTTGTCTTCTTTTGGATCAACAGCAAAAACATATTTGAGGAAGGCTGAACTTGATGGACGCAAGTCTCTTTTCAACTATGTAACTGTAACATGCACAGTCACATACACACAATCACACACAGTCACAAATAGTCACACGCAGGCAGACACGCATATACACAGTTACACAGTCACAGATCATGTTGCACAGAATTAGGTAGACAGTCACACTACCTATTATTATTATTATTAATATTATTACACAGTCAGACACACACAATCAAGACATACACTATTTCAAATACAGTTACACATGCAGACACACACAGATATATATTATTCACAGCACTCACAGTCACAGGCACACAGTCACACACGGTTACAGGAACACACACAGTTACATACACACACAGTCACAAACAACATATTGTTACAGGCACACAGTCACACACATAGTCACAGTCAACCACTGTTACAGGCAGATACACAATTGCAGGCACACACATATGTTTTCTGGCTAATCATGGCATTATTTAACAAATGGGTTAGCTTCTCCTTCTAGCCAATAGTACAGGAAAATGAATTCAACATTAAAGAGATGGTACAAAGGTATCCCCATCAGCCCCTGTTCCCTAGTCTTTTTCTCCTGTCCTTTTAGCCTAGGACAGGCAGTTTTGTACTACATACCTTTTTCATTTTTTACTCACCTGACCATGTCTTGTAGATTTCATCCTAGATTTCAGCCTCCCTCTCCAGGAAGCTCCAGGTAACATGTAGCCCACACGCTGGAATGACCCAGACTAGTCAAGTGTACAACTGGATATGATGAACAAAATAATAATAAATCTACAAATAAAGTAAATATAGTCTAGTGAAAACACCAGTAAATAATGGTGAAAAACTTGCCGAAATGGCTTACCTCTATGTACATAAAATGATGCCTATGCGCCTACAGAGCTCCCCAATTGCTAACTGGCTAGTGACTTTATTAAGTAGAAAGAAATGGTCAAATCCAGAGCTAGGGGCCCATAGAGTAGGTATAAGTCAAATGACAAACATAGGTATCTGGGGTGCAGTCACGTACAGCTAAACACGGTGCTTAAGTCGTGTAACTGCAAGAAGGTTGTAACGGATCACCTGGCACCCCGACTGGGTACCTCCGTTAATGGATGCTCCTAGTGCTTCCTGAGGACTCCAAGCACTCTGGCAGACACCACAATCACCGAATCCGAGAAACCTTTAAATTCTCCCAAGCATATGAATGCTGTAGACCATTGAATAGGAACCATACGAATAGGCTTGTACTCCTAGCAGTCAACTGGAACAGCATACAATAAATCCTTCCCCCCAATAATGAGACGACACATCACTTTGAGGGTAAAACAGGAACTCTGGACTGGCTCATCCAGCCTGGCTTTTATTTCCACTCACACATACAGGCCACACCCAGGGGGAGGCATAAAAGAACCTATGACATAGATGTTACCTCCCACACATCCCCTCCCCTTAGTGTGACACATAATCCCATTATGCATACAGTGTAAAATATACTTTTACACAACTTTCATAACTTTAAAACCATACATCACATTCACATAAAAATACATATCCACAATCAATCCATTCAGGGGAACAACATATTAAAAAATGGCATGAATCCGACCAGGCGTTCAAAAGTTACTAAAAGTATCTTTTGTTCCTTTCTGGCTGGCAGAAAAACATCCCCACAATGCACCCTGGTTTCCTCCCTTCTGCCCTGGAGTTAATTGGAGAAGTAATCCAATTACCCAGGACTAAAGGCAGACTCCATTAACCACATGGTTGCAAAACAACATAAAACACTTTAAAATACACAAAGTCACATTTACACATAACACACAGACATTTCACCTATCCCCCGATAGCTGGGATCTGCACGCACAAAACTACCGAATAGCGCGCAGATCCTACTCACACAGTACAATTGCCATGGAGCTAAAGTCTTTCCCATAGTCTTTCATTATATGAATAGGCTCCATGGTATGGCTATCTGGGGTATCACATTCCCATAAAGTCTGGTCCATAGTCCAAAGGCAAGAGGCGGGCAATCAGCCCCCTCCAAGGACACGTGGCGAGGTCGGTTTCGCCACACTTCTCCCCTTTACCCCCCAGACTAACAGGGTACTTGACCTCCTGCCGGTCAGTGCCCTTGTTAGTCCAGCAGCCCACCCACAAGACAGAAACAGCAGAGCAGCCCACCCACAATAAACAGTTACTACACCTGGGTGAGGGAGAATCTTGTCCAGGTTCAGGTGCCTCACCACGGCTGTGTGGGGGACTGGTAGGCTGCCTTGGTAGGTTGCTGAGGGGGCAGAGACCAGCGGTACTCTGTCCTGTTGCCAGCACTACCATGGGAGTAGTCTGGTTGGAGCCTGGTTGCTGGAGACCGACTGTCTCCCCTTTAAATACACCGCTCTGCTGCTGGAGACCGACTGTCTCCCCTTGAGTTACACCGCTCTGCTGCTGGAGACCGACTGTCTCCCCTTGAGTTACACAGCTCTGCTGCTGGAGACCGACTGTCTCCCCTTTAGTTACACAGCTCTGCTGCTGGAGACAGACTGTCTCCCCTTTAAATACACCGCTCTGCTGCTGGAGACAGACTGTCTCCCCTTTAAATACACCGCTCTGCTGCTGGAGACCGACTGTCTCCCCTTGAGTTACACCGCTCTGCTGCTGGAGACAGACTGTCTCCCCTTTGGCTAAACAGCCCTGTTGTGGGGGGGCAGGACCGACCGTCCCTACCCCCTGTGCTGGAAGTGCAGAGACCACGGTCCCATCTGCACAGGTGTGGGGCTTACAGTCTCCCCCTGGTACATTAAGCTGCTGCTGGGGAGAGGTGGTAACCAGCTCCTCTCCCATTAGAACACTCTGCCGCTGGGGAATGGAGACTGGGCTCTCTATTACCTGTACATTAATGATCCGCCGCTGGGGAGAGGTGGTAACAATCTCCTCTCCCATACATACTTTCCGCCTTTGTGGAGGGAGACCGACTGTCTCTCCTCCCAATACAGTGCCCTGCTGCTGGGGAAAGGAGACTGGGCTCCCTATTCCCTGCACATCAATGATCCGCTGCTGGGGAGAGGTGGTAGCAAGCTCCTCTCCCATACATACTTTCCGCCTTTGTGGAGGGAGACTGACTGTCTCTCCTCCCAATACATTGTCCTGCTGCTGGGGGGGGAGGTCGATGCTCTCCACTTTCTGTAACTCCAGCTCTAGTTGGGGATCTGGGCCGGTTGCCCAGCATCCCTGTAGGGCCGGTGGAGAGATCTCGGTCCCATCTCCACCTGCCTGCAGGGGGTCCTCCCAGGACCAGTCTATGAGGTCCTCTACCTCGGGTACCTCTGGTTGCTGTTGGGGAGGGAGACCGGTTGTCTCTTCCTCCAATAACCCGTTCTGCCGCTGAGGAGTGAGACCGACTGTCTCCCCTCCCTGTAAAACATACTGCCGCTGGGGATCTGGGCCGGGTGCCCAGCATCCCTGTAGGGCCGGTAGAGAGACCTCGGTCCCATCTCCACCGGCCACTTCGGTTTCTTCCTCGTCCCACTCTACCTGTGGCTGGAGTTTCTCCCAACGTGCCCACTGGCCTTCCCTCAACGCCCTGTGTTGTAGGTTCCGGGTCACCATGTCCCACACGAACCGCACGTATTTCTCCTCTGGATTGGGTCCGTAAAACTTCAGGCGCAACCCTACCATCGTGCCAAACTCTAGTACGGAGTAGCTATACGCCATGCTTGCTGTAGCCACTGCTGGTTCCATTATGTTGCTGAAGATAGGGACGCTGCACAACTCCACACGTTACCGGTGTCTCTGAGCTGCTTCTCCTCGCACTAGGACGCCATCCCACCGCTTGCCACCAATGTAACGGATCACCTGGCACCCCGACTGGGTACCTCCGTTAATGGATGCTCCTAGTGCTTCCTGAGGACTCCAAGCACTCTGGCAGACACCACAATCACCGAATCCGAGAAACCTTTAAATTCTCCCAAGCATATGAATGCTGTAGACCATTGAATAGGAACCATACGAATAGGCTTGTACTCCTAGCAGTCAACTGGAACAGCATACAATAAATCCTTCCCCCCAATAATGAGACGACACATCACTTTGAGGGTAAAACAGGAACTCTGGACTGGCTCATCCAGCCTGGCTTTTATTTCCACTCACACATACAGGCCACACCCAGGGGGAGGCATAAAAGAACCTATGACATAGATGTTACCTCCCACACATCCCCTCCCCTTAGTGTGACACATAATCCCATTATGCATACAGTGTAAAATATACTTTTACACAACTTTCATAACTTTAAAACCATACATCACATTCACATAAAAATACATATCCACAATCAATCCATTCAGGGGAACAACATATTAAAAAATGGCATGAATCCGACCAGGCGTTCAAAAGTTACTAAAAGTATCTTTTGTTCCTTTCTGGCTGGCAGAAAAACATCCCCACAATGCACCCTGGTTTCCTCCCTTCTGCCCTGGAGTTAATTGGAGAAGTAATCCAATTACCCAGGACTAAAGGCAGACTCCATTAACCACATGGTTGCAAAACAACATAAAACACTTTAAAATACATAAAGTCACATTTACACATAACACACAGACATTTCACCTATCCCCCGATAGCTGGGATCTGCACGCACAAAACTACCGAATAGCGCGCAGATCCTACTCACACAGTACAATTGCCATGGAGCTAAAGTCTTTCCCATAGTCTTTCATTATATGAATAGGCTCCATGGTATGGCTATCTGGGGTATCACATTCCCATAAAGTCTGGTCCATAGTCCAAAGGCAAGAGGCGGGCAATCAGCCCCCTCCAAGGACACGTGGCGAGGTCGGTTTCGCCACAAAGGTCTATAAACTTAGTAACCAATATGTACGCAGTATCTGGTCTGCAGTATACTAAGTGATAGTCCAACTGTCATAAGGGGTGTCATACATGGGTAAATAGATACCTAGCATAAATGACATTGGGAATCAAAAGTATGGGGGATATATACATATTGTTATTAGGGTCCCCCTGAAAAAATCTCGATAACTGTAACGCTAAACAAATAATGGTTACAGTGTATACTTGAGAAACCCCAAATGCTACTTCTGTGAGAAATACTCAACAGATAATAAACGTGACAAAACCCCTGGTACAAATAAGAGGTGAAAAAAACACAAGATTAGGGTGACTTCATGTGCATAACCATACTTAGAGTGTTACACCCAACGGGTAAGATACCCGCGGATCATCCGCAATAGGGCAGTTTGAAGTGAACGGATACCCAGACACATACCTAGTTGGTATGCAGTATTACAAGGAGATTCTGAAATAGATGGACCCTCTCCCGATTCATGATGAGAGGAGCTTTTGGCAACATCTATCCCATGAACAACTAGGAGCTCTAGAATATTCATATAGCAACTCAGGGATGAGCAGTACACTTCTAATGTACCTGAATAGGTCCACACGACCAATACCCTATCCACTAAGCAGCTATGGATCCAGCATGTATTGTCGCAGTGCAGCACACCTCCTATTGGCACTCCAAATACAGTGAAGGTTTTCAGCAACTATTGCACTATGAGGGCACTAGACCATAACCACCCGATCCGATCATAACACCCAAATGGGTCAACTCGGACGGAGTGATGAAGGTGTATACAGCCCTTTATAGGCTGATAGAGACCAGCTAAGTACTATATGCCAACACATTAGACGTTACTCCGGTTCAAGTACATCTTAAATCCGTAACAGCACTAAAAGGCAATAATAGTAACACGGCATGAGGGAAATGTAGCTAAGCTAAAATAAACCGCTACAATTCCGCAAGTGTACCGTTACATAGTAGCCAATAAGGATGTTTTCCACTCGGCACACACTGGGTTAATGTACTGGTGCAAATAATAAGAAGAAAAAAACGTCGAAAGACGTCAGACTTGAAGGCTCTTGATTGGCTCATCCACCCAGGGCATTTACATACGCCCACGTGGTCTTTTTGGCGCTTGATATCGGCGGTCCCATTGGTCAATTAGCAAGTGGCTGGGACTTGAATACATACAAAAGGAGACTTCTGACTAGTCTCAAATTAGCCCCTGACGAAGGTGCATCTGAGCGAGCACCGAAACGCGTGTCGGGCTCTATGGGCTCTCTGTTCTATGCACTTTATTTTCACTTAGGGAAATCTATCACCATGTGTAGGCAACCAACACTCTAAGTATGGTTATGCACATGAAGTCACCCTAATCTTGTGTTTTTTTCACCTCTTATTTGTACCAGGGGTTTTGTCACGTTTATTATCTGTTGAGTATTTCTCACAGAAGTAGCATTTGGGGTTTCTCAAGTATACACTGTAACCATTATTTGTTTAGCGTTACAGTTATCGAGATTTTTTCAGGGGGACCCTAATAACAATATGTATATATCCCCCATACTTTTGATTCCCAATGTCATTTATGCTAGGTATCTATTTACCCATGTATGACACCCCTTATGACAGTTGGACTATCACTTAGTATACTGCAGACCAGATACTGCGTACATATTGGTTACTAAGTTTATAGACCTTCTTGCAGTTACACGACTTAAGCACCGTGTTTAGCGGTACGTGACTGCACCCCAGATACCTATGTTTGTCATTTGACTTATACCTACTCTATGGGCCCCTAGCTCTGGATTTGACCATTTCTTTCTACTTAATAAAGTCACTAGCCAGTTAGCAATTGGGGAGCTCTGTAGGCGCATAGGCATCATTTTATGTACATAGAGGTAAGCCATTTCGGCAAGTTTTTCACCATTATTTACTGGTGTTTTCACTAGACTATATTTACTTTATTTGTAGATTTATTATTATTTTGTTCATCATATCCAGTTGTACACTTGACTAGTCTGGGTCATTCCAGCAGTTGAGTCTTTTCGTCTGTTCTAAAAGTTATAGGGGTCAAGCCCCAGGACACCACTGGAGTGTCCAAATAGGTGTTCCTCCACCAGTGAAACGGTCCCTATTTGTTTGGACTTTCCTCACAGGTGGAACTTCTGTTATATTGAACATGTAGCCCACCTCTCTGTAGATGGGAACCTCTGGAGGCTGCAGGGTTTAGTAGTCATGCAGTGCATCTCTGTGTAACCTTCTGTGCTGGGATTTCCCACTCTGATTTCCTATCCTGTATGTACAAGAGGCCAGGCAAAATGGTTAGATTAAGGTGAAAGACTTTCGTTCACCAGTGCAATTTGGCGTTTCTTATTGAATGGAAAGGACGCATATGCAAGTTGCTTGACCTCTTATAGCCCTATCTAACATAGTGGTTGTTGCATTTGGGGTCTTTCAGCGCATGCGTGAAGATTTAAATGCATGGATCTGTGGAATTCAATCTTCAAGTTAAAATTTAATTCAAGTTTATTTTGCATAGGAATGTCATCTTTTTTTTTTCTTTCTTTTTTTTTTTTATTCTTCACCTCTCTGCAGGTAAGAATATGAGTCCAAAGTGTTTGAATTACTAATTTTCATTTTTTTGGACAGGTATTTAGTTAACTGGCACTTTAATGTTTTTTTTAGCCCATAGGCCAGGGGTCAGCATAGACCTTGCATAGCACTCAAGGATGTTAGAGCCATATAGGTCCCACTAGGACTTTAGATATCTGCTAGTACAAAATGATGCAGATGGTGAGGAACAATCCTCAGTTAATGCATTGCAGCACTACTTGTGAATGGCAATCAGTACTGGAAGAGCAGCCCACAGCACCTATCATAGCTCCTGCCCTTGACCAGCAGCTGGCCAGCCCCGTCCCTACTGGACCCCAGGAAAGCCACACACTCTGCTAGACTCAGAACTTCAGAAGAAGCCTCTGCCTCATACAAATTATACAAGTATTCGGCATACAGTGCCAACATACACAACACTCCAATCTACATACATGCACACAACCCAACAAGCAGCCTCACATGCAATACCACAAGCAGCCGCACACATTCACACGTCACCAAACATACTACAGGGAGTGCAGAATTATTAGGCAAGTTGTATTTTTGAGGATTAATTTTATTATTGAACAACAACCATGTTCTCAATGAACCCAAAAAACTCATTAATATCAAAGCTGAATATTTTTGGAAGTAGTTTTTAGTTTGTTTTTAGTTTTAGCTATTTTAGGGGGATATCTGTGTGTGCAGGTGACTATTACTGTGCATAATTGTTAGGCAACTTAACAAAAAACAAATATATACCCATTTCAATTATTTATTTTTACCAGTGAATCCAATATAACATCTCAACATTCACAAATATACATTTCTGACATTCAAAAACAAAACAAAAACAAAGCAGTGACCAATATAGCCACCTTTCTTTGCAAGGACACTCAAAAGCCTGCCATCCATGGATTCTGTCAGTGTTTTGATCTGTTCACCATCAACATTGCGTGCAGAAGCAACCACAGCCTCCCGGACACTGTTCAGAGAGGTGTGCTGTTTTCCCTCCTTGTAAATCTCACATTTGATGATGGACCACAGGTTCTCAATGGGGTTCAGATCAGGTGAACAAGGAGGCCATGTCATTAGATTTTCCTCTTTTATACCCTTTCTTGCCAGCCACGCTGTGGAGTACTTGGACGCGTGTGATGGAGCATTGTCCTGCATGAAAATCAGGTTTTTCTTGAAGGATGCAGACTTCTTCCTGTACCACTGCTTGAAGAAGGTGTCTTCCAGAAACTGGCAGTAGGACTGGGAGTTGAGCTTGACTCCATCCTCAACCCGAAAAGGCCCCACAAGATCATCTTTGATGATACCAGCCCAAACCAGTACTCCACCTCCACCTTGCTGGCATCTGAGTCGGACTGGAGCTCTCTGCCCTTTACCAATCCAGCCACGGGCCCATCCATCTGGCCCATCAAGACTCACTCTCATTTCATCAGTCCATAAAACCTTAGAAAAATCAGTCTTGAGATATTTCTTGGCCCAGTCTTGACGTTTCAGTTTGTGTGTCTTGTTCAGTGGTGGTCGTCTTTCAGCCTTTCTTACCTTGGCCATGTCTCTGAGTATTGCACACCTTGTGCTTTTGGGCACTCCAGTGATGTTGCAGCTCTGAAATATGGCCAAACTGGTGGCAAGTGGCATCTTGGCAGCTGCACGCTTGACTTTTCTCAGTTCATGGGCAGTTATTTTGCGCCTTGGTGTTTCCACACGCTTCTTGCGACCCTGTTGACTATTTTGAATGAAACGCTTGATTGTTCGATGATCACGCTTCAGAAGCTTTGCAATTTTAAGAGTGCTGAATCCCTCTGCAAGATATCTCACTATTTTTGACTTTTCTGAGCCTGTCAAGTCCTTCTTTTGACCCATTTTGCCAAAGGAAAGGAAGTTGCCTAATAATTATGCACACCTGATATAGGGTGTTGATGTCATTAGACCACACCCCTTCTCATTACAGAGATGCACATCACCTAATATGCTTAATTGGTAGTAGGCTTTCGAGCCTATACAGCTTGGAGTAAGACAACATGCATAAAGAGGATGATGTGGTCAAAATACTAATTTGCCTAATAATTCTGCACTCCCTGTATGTGACATATCATCCACACAAACAATTCCACATACAAAGCCCAAATCCATAGGTTTGATACACAATATCACAATCTACTCATAAACATATACAATATAACAGCCCATATAGTCAGGTCCATAAATATTGGGACATCAACACAATTCTAATCATTTTGGCTCTATACACCACCACAATGGATTTGAAATGAAATTTACAAGATGTGCTTTAATTGCAGACTTTCAGCTTTAATTTGAGGGTATTTACATCCAAATCAGGTGAACGGTGTAGGAATTACAACAGTTTGTATATGTGCCTCCCACTTTTCAAGGGACCAAAAGTAATGGGACAATTGGCTGTTCAGCTGTTCCATGGTCAGGTGTGTGTTATTCCCTCATTATCCCATTTACAAGGAGCAGATAAAAGGTCCAGAGTTCATTTCAAGTGTGCTCTTTGCATTTGGAATCTGTTGCTGTCAACTCTCAATATGAGATCCAAAGAGCTGTCACTATCAGTGAAGCAAGCCATCATTAGGCTGAAAAAAACAAAACAAACCCATCAGAGAGATAGCAAAAACATTAGGTGTGGCCAAATTAACTGTTTGGAACATCCTTAAAAAGAAAGAATGCACCGGTGAGCTGAGCAACACCAAAAGACCCAAAGACCACGGAAAACAACTGTGGTGGATGACTGAAGAATTCTTTCACTGGTGAAGAAAACACCCTTCACAACAGTTGGCCAGATCAAGAACACTCTCCAGGATGTAGGTGTATGTGTGTCAAAGTCAACAATCAGGAGAAGACTTCACCATAGTGAATACAGAGGGTTCACCACAAGATGTAAACCATTGGTGAGCCTCAAAAACAGGAAGGCCAGATTAGAGTTTGCAAAACAACATCTAAAAAAGCCTTCACAGTTCTGGAACAACATCCTATGGACAGATGAGACCAAGATCAACTTGTACCAGAGTGATGGGAAGAGAAGAGTATGGAGAAGGAAAGGAACTGCTCATGATCCAAAGCATACCACCTCATCAGTGAAGCATGGTGGTGGTAGTGTCATGGCGTGGGCATGTATGGCTGCCAATAGAACTGGTTATCTTGTATTTATTGATGATGTGACTGCAGGATGAATTCTGAAGTGTTTCGGGCAATATTATCTGCTCATATTCAGCCAAATGCTTCAGAACTCATTGGAGTGCAGTGCAGATGGACAATGACCCGAAGCATACTGCAAAAGCAACCAAAGAGTTTTTTAAGGGAAAGAAGTGGAATGTTATGCAATGGCCAAGTCAATCACCTGACTTGAATCCGATTGAGCATGCATTTCACTTGATGAAGACAAAACTGAAGGGAAAATGCCCCAAGAACAAGCAGGAACTGAAGACAGTTGCAGTAGAGGCCTGGCAGAGCATCACCAGGGATGAAACCCAGCATCTGGTGATGTCTATGCATTCCAGACTTCAGGCTGTAATTGACTGCAAAGGATTTGCAACCATGTATTAAAAAGTGAAAGTTTGATTTATGACTGTTAATCTGTCCCATTACTTTTGGTCCCTTAAAAAGTGGGAGGCACATATACAAACTGTTGTAATTCCTACACCGTTCACCTGATTTGGATGTAAATACCCTCAAATTAAAGCTGAAAGTCTGCAGTTAAAGCACATCTTGTTTGTTTAATTTCAAATGTGTTGGTGTATAGAGCCACAAAGATTGTGTCGATGTCCCAATATTTATGGACCTGACTGTATATGCACAAATACAATGCTACAAAGCAACTGCGGCATCCATAAATAACACAAGCAACACACACCTCAATTTAAAAAACAAAAGAAAAAGAACCATCACACCAAGAGACTTCAAGATCTTGTTTTGCACAGTACAAATAAAAGTTTGAATACCCCTGCCCTATGCTAATAATGGACCATTCTCCTATATCTACTAAGTCAGCTACAATAGGCCAGCTACAGTGACAGAAAGTATTGCTGAATCCAGCAGAGGAAAGAGGCCCAGACCGGAATCTTTCCAGCTGGCTTCTGATTCTTCTGAAGAAGATATCTTTTGAGCCTGTTTCTTCCAGCAAGAAGACTGGTCTCATAGTCCATGTCCTTTAGACTTTAGGGAAATTGAGCATTTATTTGTCCAAGCCAGGAGGACTTTGGAAATACCTGAAGAATTCCCAGAAGCTTTGGATAAATACTTTGAAGATCCATTTAGGATCCATTTAGGATCTCATGAAGAAGGAATGGACCACTCCAAATAGGAGATTTTCCCCACAGTGACATCTCCTCATACACTATTTGATTATTGAAGCGGATTCCAAGCTATGGACTTCCAACTCTAAGGTCGATGTCCCCGTCATTAAGGTGGCTAAACAATCTACCCTGCCTATTGACAGCAATGCTTCCCTTGGTGATTCCATGGATAAAAGGGTTGATGCTAATTTATCCAAGACCTTTCTGGCTGCAGAATTAGGCTGTCACACAGCAGTCTCCATTTCTGCTCTGTCCAGAGCCGTGAGATCATGGATTATGGACATAGAAGAAGATTTAGAGAAAGGGGTAAGATTACACCACATAGCCAGTTCCCTTAAAGACATACAATTTCCCAGTGAATGTCTACTGGAGCAAAAAACAAAATTGTGTATATAAGGTGCTTAAAAGGAATGATAGCAATCTAAAATGTGGTATCATCTGCTGTCAAACACTTAGTGGATATCCCCAAACTCCACAGAAACAGAGAATACAGAAAAAGTGAAATCACACAGAGTCCAAAAGTGCAGTGCTTTTAACAGTATTTTCACACTTACCCCTTGGTATATAGGGGGTTTTACCACATGTAAAAAACTGAAATATATATAATAGTGCAATATTGTATATTACTTCAATAATATATTTAAAGGACCACTGTAGGCACCCAGACCACTTCAGCTCAGTGAAGTGGTCTGGGTGCCAGGTCCCTCTAGCTTTAACCCTGCAGCTGAAAACATAGCAGTTTCAGAGAAATTGCTATGTTTACGTTGAGGGTTAATCCAGCCTCTATTGGCAGTCTCACTGACAGCCACTAGAGGCCACTTCCGCGATTTTCACTGTGAAAATCACATTGAGATGACGCTGACGTCCATAGGAAAGCATTGAGTAATGCTTTCCTATGGGCGGTTTGAATGCGCGTGCGGCTCTTGCCGCGCATGCTCATTCGGCGCTGACGTCAGCAGACGGAGGAGAGTTCCCCAGCGCCGAGGGATCCCGGCGCTGGAGAAAGGTAAGTGGCTGAAGGGGTTTTAGACCTCCACTAGATGTGCTTCCTGGGTCAGTGACGTTTAACGTTTCCCACAGCAATGCATAGATTCAATGCATCACTATGAGGAAATGCTGACTGGCCAGGGTGGCATTTGGCTCCGCCCCCACCCTACCTCCTTGGCTGAGATTCTTGCAAAACATTAATTTATTTTATACAAAAACTTTGAAGATTTAAGCATGCAAACAAATACAGTATAACAATGAGGCCAAAACCTAAATAATGCATTAAAGCAATATTGTGCTCAGAGAGTCCTTTTCAGGTAACTGACAACATAGTAGTAGCTAGCAGTTTAGGACTATGACAGCCAGAAGTCATATTGCCTTTGGGCAATGGTAACATAATACCATGATTGATTTTGAGGTCTGTGCGATCAATCTGTGCAGCGATAAGGCTATGTGTATTATCAGTTTCAGTTTGAATTTAGGTACCTCGGTAGGTAGATCTTGTAGTAATAATTGTTGGAGCGATAGAGGAATCTCACAGCCAGTCAACTTCTTAATTGTATAGTGTACACTGTCCCAGAAAGGCTGGATAGATAGGCAGGATCACCACACATGTAGAGCAGTGCCTTATTTTTGTTGAAGCGCCATCATATTGCAGTCGTGGCTGGGTTCAATGTACGCAATCTGCTAGGTACCATGTACCATCTATAAACTGTTTTATAATCCTGTTCAATATGGGTGGATGATTTGATCAATTTTTTGGGTTAAGTGAGAGCATACTCCCATTGTTTACAGCATGGATAGTTAACCTGGTACCTACCGTCCACTAGTGGGTGGCTTAAGATTTCAGGTGGGTGGTGGTGGGTTCTGCAGAAAACACCCAGTGGGCCTCGATGGCCATGGACCAAGGCCAGCAGGGGATAGCCTTTCATCTCCCCTACTGGCCAATGCAGAGACAGCCTTGCTGTAAGCCCTCTCAGGCTGGTGAGGAGATTAAAGATCAAAGCCCCTATGCACCCTTCTGTGGCGAAACCAACTTCGCCACTGTGAACTGGAGAAGCCTGGTTGCTAGCCTCCTGCCCGCTGACTATGGCCCCTGGACATATTACACTTTAAAGACTATATTTGGGCATGTATAATTTATATTGCTGCTACTGGCCCTTTAAAATCAGCGATGGACATTTTGGGACTACTGTCCCTTTAAGACTGTGAAGCATGTTCTATTGTACTGCCTGTATATCGTATATGTATTTATGTATGCAGTTAACCTGGGTTATATATATATGCAGCCTTCATCTGATTGTTCGGTAGAATCACTCCATTCCTTGTATTGAGGAAACTACCGAACAACCAGACCACCCAGGACTAAGTGTGCCTCCAATTACCGTTTGCAACAATGTTGCAAACGGGTAATTGGCAATCAGTGCAGTGTGGTCTTTGTCCTCTGGGTGGCCGCCATTCAGGAAACTAACACGTGGCGGCGGCCATCTTTAACTACCGAACAGCGGTGTTTTGCCGTCGAGTGTCTGGAACTGAAATCGGACACTTGACTAGGCAAACACCGCTGAGACCTCCATACTTCCAGAAATTCGTATGGAAACTACCGAATGACCCCCCGTTCGGTAGAAAGAACCCCACAAACAAGGGAATTCATTCAAACCCTCTCCAGGCTCTATAACACAGGCAATTCGTCTGTTTTCATTCCCTTGTTTGTGACCGACCGCAGGGCCAAAATGCATGGAACTGATTTCGGATACTTTATCCATGCGGTCGGTCAATACTTTAAAGTTCCATAACTCCCGAACCGTTTATCCGAATGGGCTGATTTTAACATATGTTGTCCCTCCAGACTAGGGCTATCTGGAGATATTGGATTTGTGGATGTACCCCAAGTATTTAGGGTACATCCAAAACTTGGGTAAAAATATGTCCCTGTTAATTGTATTAACAGATATGTTGGAGGGAGGAGATGTGTGGGTTGTACCTTAAACTGGATTGGTGTACTGTAAACCCCTCCCTTGCATGGGAGAATCTCATATAAGCCTGTGTGTGAATAAATCAGTGTTGTTGCTGTTTAACCCTGAAGCTGGAGTGTGTCTCTTTCTTGGGGGGGAAAGGGGACTGTATGCCGACTGCCAGGAGTGTAAGCTGTCCATATTGCTTTTCCTGTTCGGCTGCTTCCAGGGTTAGTGTGTCTGCTGTTCGAGAGTTGGTGAATTCGTGCAGTTTGGGAGTTCGGGAAGTTGGTGCTTATGGTAGCTGCTGGTCCATCAAAAGGGGATTATCGCCTAAACTGGGTTTTATCCTCTTGTAAGTGAAACGGTCCGTTACAATTGGTGGCAAGCGGCGGGATCGTTCCTACAACCAGAGGGACAGCTACAGACAACACCATTCCTGGATTACAAAGTGAGGGCAACGCCAGTACCCGTACAGCGCCCCTATCTACAAGGAACCAACTACAGCAGAGCAAGCATGGCACCCAGCTACACTCAAGAGGCATATGACAGAGAGGTCACCAAGATACTGGCTTTATGCGGACCCAACCCCTCAGAATATAGAGTGCAGCGTGTGAAGCAAGCAGTGCGAGAGTACTGGCCGTGGGAATCAGAGCGGGCCAGGGGGTTTGCAGACCTCCCTCCCCAGCGGCAATGTGGGGCCCAGGGAGCTGATGGTGTCGTCCATCCTCCCCAGCAGCCGTGTGTGTCCCAGGGAGCCGAAGGTGCAGTCCTTCCTCCCCAGCGGCAGGCTGAGTTACAGGGGGCAGAGGTTGTTGTTCCTGCCCCCCAGCAGCAAAATGATATGTCAAGAAGGCAGTGTGAAGTGAAGGGAGAGGAGAGCAGCGTCCTCCCTCCCCAGCGGCAATGTGTGCCCCAGGGAGCTGATGGTGTCGTCCATCCTCCCCAGCAGCCGTGTGTGTCCAAGGGAGCCGAAGGTGCAGTCCTTCCTCCCCAGCGGCAGGCTGAGTTACAGGGGGCAGAGGTTGTTGTTCCTGCCCCCCAGCAGCAAAGTGATATGCCAAGAAGGCAGTGTGAAGTGAAGGGAGAGGAGAGCAGCGTCCTCCCTCCCCAGCGGCAATGTGTGCCCCAGGGAGCTGATGGTGTCGTCCATCCTCCCCAGCAGCCGTGTGTGTCCAAGGGAGCCGAAGGTGCAGTCCTTCCTCCCCAGCGGCAGGCTGAGTTACAGGGGGCAGAGGTTGTTGTTCCTGCCCCCCAGCAGCAAAGTGATATGCCAAGAAGGCAGTGTGAAGCGGAGGGAGAGGAGAGCAGCGTCCTCCCTCCCCAGCGGCAGTGTGTGCCCCAGGGAGCTGATGGTGTCGTCCATCCTCCCCAGCGGCAGTGTGTGCCCCAGGGAGCTGATGGTGTCGTCCATTCTCCCCAGCAGCAGTGTCTGTCCCAGGGAGCAGAAGGTGCCGTCCTTCCTCCCCAGCGGCAGTGTATCCTGCAGGGAGCAGGGACAGTCAGTCTCGCACCCCAGCAGCCGGACAAGAGAATGAAAGGGGAGACAGCTAGTTCCCCTTTCCACCAGCAGAGAGAGTGCCAGGGAGAGGAACCTACTAACCCCTCTCCCCAGCGGCAGTTTACCATCCAGAGAGAGGAGCTTGTTACACCCTCTCTCCAGCGGCAGCCTAACCCACCAAGGGGAGATGTTAAGCCCCACATCTGTGCAGATGGGACCGAAGTCTCTGCACTTCCAGCACCAGGGGTAGGGACGGTCGGTCCTACCCCCCCACGACAGAGCTGTGTATCCCAGGGGGAGACAGTCCGTCTCCAGCAACCAGGCTCCAACCAGACTACTCCGGTGGTAGTGCTGGCACCAGGACAGAGTACCGCTGGTCTCTGCCCACTCAGCAACCCACCAAGGCAGCCTACCGGTCCCACCCACAGCCGTGGTGAGGCACCTGGACATGGACAAGATTCTCCTCTACCCAGGTGTGGTGGCCACTTATTGTGGGTGGGCTGTACTGTTTTTTCTGCTTTGCGGGTGGGTTGCTGGACTAACCAGGGCACTGACCGGCAGGAGGTCAGGTACCCTGTTAGTCTAATTGGTAAAGGGGAGAATTGTGGCGAAACCAACTTCGCCACTGTGAACTGGAGAAGCCTGGTTGCTAGCCTCCTGCCCGCTGACTATGGCCCCTGGACATATTACACTTTAAAGACTATATTTGGGCATGTATAATTTATATTGCTGCTACTGGCCCTTTAAAATCAGCGATGGACATTTTGGGACTACTGTCCCTTTAAGACTGTGAAGCATGTTCTATTGTACTGCCTGTATATCGTATATGTATTTATGTATGCAGTTAACCTGGGTTATATATATATGCAGCCTTCATCTGATTGTTCGGTAGAATCACTCCATTCCTTGTATTGAGGAAACTACCGAACAACCAGACCACCCAGGACTAAGTGTGCCTCCAATTACCGTTTGCAACAATGTTGCAAACGGGTAATTGGCAATCAGTGCAGTGTGGTCTTTGTCCTCTGGGTGGCCGCCATTCAGGAAACTAACACGTGGCGGCGGCCATCTTTAACTACCGAACAGCGGTGTTTTGCCGTCGAGTGTCTGGAACTGAAATCGGACACTTGACTAGGCAAACACCGCTGAGACCTCCATACTTCCAGAAATTCGTATGGAAACTACCGAATGACCCCCCGTTCGGTAGAAAGAACCCCACAAACAAGGGAATTCATTCAAACCCTCTCCAGGCTCTATAACACAGGCAATTCGTCTGTTTTCATTCCCTTGTTTGTGACCGACCGCAGGGCCAAAATGCATGGAACTGATTTCGGATACTTTATCCATGCGGTCGGTCAATACTTTAAAGTTCCATAACTCCCGAACCGTTTATCCGAATGGGCTGATTTTAACATATGTTGTCCCTCCAGACTAGGGCTATCTGGAGATATTGGATTTGTGGATGTACCCCAAGTATTTAGGGTACATCCAAAACTTGGGTAAAAATATGTCCCTGTTAATTGTATTAACAGATATGTTGGAGGGAGGAGATGTGTGGGTTGTACCTTAAACTGGATTGGTGTACTGTAAACCCCTCCCTTGCATGGGAGAATCTCATATAAGCCTGTGTGTGAATAAATCAGTGTTGTTGCTGTTTAACCCTGAAGCTGGAGTGTGTCTCTTTCTTGGGGGGGAAAGGGGACTGTATGCCGACTGCCAGGAGTGTAAGCTGTCCATATTGCTTTTCCTGTTCGGCTGCTTCCAGGGTTAGTGTGTCTGCTGTTCGAGAGTTGGTGAATTCGTGCAGTTTGGGAGTTCGGGAAGTTGGTGCTTATGGTAGCTGCTGGTCCATCAAAAGGGGATTATCGCCTAAACTGGGTTTTATCCTCTTGTAAGTGAAACGGTCCGTTACACCTTCATACACAAATACACAGTATACCCTTCACAGACACACACTGCCCTCCTCACACACACACAGACTACCCCATCACACACACACTCACTCACACAGACTGCCCCCTCACACAGACTGCCTCCTTACAGACACACTGCCCCCTCACACATGCACTGCCCCCTTACACACACAGAGATTGCCCCCTTCACACACACTACACCCCTCACACACACACTGACTGCTCCCCCCACTCACACAAACATACTGCTTCCTCACACACACTGCCAACACACACAGACTGCCCCGTTCACACACTCTGCCCCTTTACATGCACACAGACTGCACCTCTCACACACACATACACTACACCCTTCACACACAGCACCTCACAGACACACAAAGAAAAAAAAGTTGAATAGAAAAAAAATAGATTAATTGACGTATTTTTTTTCCTTTCTATAAAAAACAAACACTATAAAATTGCGTTATAAAATTAGTTACTGCGGCACTGGTGGGCGGTAAGGACATTTTACCATTAACAAAGATATAAAAGTGGGCGGTAGGTTTAAAAAGATTGACTACTCTTGGTTTAGAGGGAAGTATGCATTGTAAATCAGATTTCCACTGTAGTGCTATTTTTGTGTCAGCTGGTGGTAGTGATTCATTAATACAGATTTGTTCCTGTGTCATTATTGTAGCAGTAAAAACAGAGTGAATGTCATTCTTATGGTATTGTTGTGTTAGGAATTTAATTGGACATACAGGTATTGGAACGACCTGGACAGGGTGTATTGCTTTTCTAGAGCATCATATCTCTGAAGAGTGTTCAAGCAGTATAACTGAAAAAGATGAGTGGCCCTTTGAGCTTGCCATTGTTTACCATTAAACTTAGGAATGCAGTAGGAAAGTTATATGAGGGGGCTGGCTAGGACAAACAGGTGTGGTCACTCAACTTGGACCTGTGTCGATCCGAAACTCTTATGAGTAAGCGAATGGATGAGGGATGTAGAGGAAGGGATGGCCTAAATTATGTTGGTATCCAAACTAGGTTGGTCAGTTCATGAAAAGCTAGGAGAGATTTCTCCAATTGCACCCATTGAGGGGGAGGGGTGGAGAGGAAGTGTGGGAGGGCAGTGGCCAATATTGTTGCATATTAGTACATGTGTACATTGGGTAGTGTAAAACTGCTGCCGATTTTGGTGCATTTTGAAGTTTTTGAGTCAACATAGGCCTCCCAACCACCCATACAAACATGTTTATGTTTGTTTGCACTGCCTTAAAGAATGCTTAGGGGACATCTATCAGCAGAGTGCGGAATAAGTAGAGTAGTTTTGGAAGAAACATAATTTTAAGTTATAAATGATTCGCTCCATCCAGCAGTGGGAACCATCTCTTAGTAGGGTACGACAACTGTTCCAAACTTCACATAATTGGCAGAATAAAGATCTGTTTGATTTTTGGTAATCCCTAGGTATTTAATATTGTATGTTCTCCATTCAAACTTTTCATTCGCAAAGAGCTTGTGTCTTTAAGGCATTGAGTGAGTAGTATAACACCATGCCATAATCAGAAATTAGTTGCAAAATCTTAGATAGCATGTCTTGTGGTCGTGTTATATAGAGGAGGATATCATCAGCAAACGCTCCAATCTTAATTTCCTTATCATACGCTGTCACACCGTGGACTTCTGTATGTGTCCACTAACAGTGGTTCTTAATATTAATATTACTATTGCCATTTATATAGTGCGAACAGATTCTGTAGCGCTTTACAATATAATAACAATGGAAAAAGTGGGCACCCCTGTCTTGTTCCTTTAGATATATTGAAAGGAGATGAGAGAAACCCTGTTTGGAGAACTGTGTGGTTGGAGTATAATGCTAAGATTTGCTGTATCAACAGGGAGTGACGCCATAAGATTCCAGCACCAGTCTCAAGTCTCTGAAAGAGACAGCCAATGCAGTCAAATATTTTTTATGCATCTACAGCTAAAATAAGACCTCTCTGCCACACTCCCGTATCACTGGGTCAGTGGGGTTGTAAGAGTTTGGGTTGTCGTTCAAATTGTAAAGTTTGGAATAGAATTAAGCAAAGGTGTCGCTAATCTCCTGAGGGCCTAACCATCTAGTTCCTCCCCAATGATATGGGCAATTCTATGAGTCAAGAGTCTATTTTATAATCTGGCCTCTAAAAATGTATTTGCCTTCCCACTAGTATGATAGGAAGTTGCTTTCAATCTATGTAAGTAATGCAGTTTCAGTGGCGTTAAGGGCGTGAAGTTTCTAAAAAAAAAAAAGGCAAAGTTTCCGGGGTTTTGCTAAATTTGTTCTGTTCCTATAGAGATAATCTGTTTATGGCAAATCACAAGGCCTTCCTGGTGTTTCTTTTTAAAATAAGAGGATCGCCTTATAAACATCGACCGCCTTATAGGCTAGCCAGACTAAGGTTTCAGAGGCATCACCTGCACAATTAAGGCAAAAGTAATCTATGTTAGAACAAATGTATAATTTGTGAGCAAAGACTCATTGAGTCTCCAATTCCCCTTGCCTACAAAATGAAAAGAGCCATGTAATGTCAGGTATACTGGATAGTGATCAGACAAGGCAAAAGAACCGATAGAACAATCTGAGAATTGAGCCAGGGACGTGTCAGCTTAAAAATATGTGTCTATCCAGGTAGAAACATAGAAACATAGAATGTGACGGTAGATAAGAACCATTCTGCCCATCTAGTCTGCCCAATTTTCTAAATATTTTAATTAGTCCCTAGCCTTATCTTATAGTTAGGATAGCCTTATGCCTATCCCATGCATGCTTAAACTCCTTTACTGTGTTAACCTCTACCACTTCAGCTGGAAGACTATTCCATGCATCCACTACCCTCTCAGTAAAGTAATACTTCCTGATATTATTTTTAAACCTTTGCCCCTCTAATTTAAGACTATGTCCTCTTGTTGTGGTAGTTTTTCTTCTTTTAAATATGGTCTCCTCTTTTGCTGTGTTGATTCCGTTTATGTATTTAAATGTTTCTATCATATCCCCCCTGTCTCGTCTTTCCTCCAAGCTATACATGTTAAGATCCTTTAACCTTTCCTGGAAAATTTTATCCTGCAATCCATGAACCAGTTTAGTAGCCCTTCTCTGAGCTCTCTCTAAAGTATCAATATCCTTCTGAAGATACTGTCTCCAGTACTGCGTACAATACTCCAAGTGAGGTCTCACCAGTGTTCTGTACAATGGCATGAGCACTTCCCTCGTTCTACTGCTAATACCTCTCCATATACAACCAAGCATTCTGCTAGTGTTTACTGCTGCTCTATTACATTGTCTGCCTACCTTTAAGTCATCAGAAATAATCACCCCTAAATCCCTTTCCTCAGATGTTGAGGTTAGGACTCTATCAAATATTCTGTACTCTGCCCTTGGGTTTTTACATCCAAGATGCATTATCTTGCACTTATCCACATTAAATGTCAGTTGCCACAACTCTGACCATTTTTCTAGTTTACCTAAATCATTTGCCATTTGGCTTATCCCTCCTGGAACATGGACCCTGTTACGTATCTTAGTATCATCAGCAAAAATACATACCTTACCATCAAGACCTTCTGCAATATCACTAATAAAAATATTAAAGAGAATGGGTCCAAGTACAGATGCCTGAGGTACCCCACTGGTGACAAGCCCAAGCTTCAAATATACTCCATTGACTACAAGCCTCTGTTGTCTGTCACTCAGCCACTGCCTTACCCATTCAACAATATTGGAATCCAAACGTAAAGATCCCACACTGAAATCCATGTGTTTTTGGATGTTCAACAATCCTATCCTTTAACATGGTTTCCATTACTTTCCCCACTACTGAAGTAAGGCTTGCTGGCCCGACTCCTCCCTACTACCTTTCTTGTGAATGGGCACAACATTCGCTAACTTCCAATCTTTTGGGACTACTCCTGTTAACAATGATTGGTTAAATAAATCTGTTAATGGTTTTGCTAGTACACCACTAAGCTCTTTTAATATCTGGGTGTATTCCATCAGGTCCCAATGACTTATTTGTCTTTACTTTTGACAGTTGAAATAGAACCTCTTCATCTGTAAACTCACATGTAATAAATGACTCATTTGTCCTTTTTCCTAACTGAGGTCCCTTTCCTTCATTTTCATCTGTAAATACTGGACAAAAATATTAATTGAGGCAGTCAGCTAGACCTTTATCCTCTTCTACATACCTTCCTTCTTTTGTTTTTAATCTAACTAATCCTTGTTTCACTTTTCTTTTCTCATGTATGTATCTAAAAAAATGTTTTGTCCCCCTTTTTTTACTGACTGTGCTATTTTCTCTTCTGTGTGTGATTTGGAAGCTCTTATAGATTGTTTAGCCTCTTTCTGCCTAATCTTATAGATCATTCTGTCTTCCTCACTTTGTTTTTTTTATAATTACTAAATGCTAACTTTTAGTTTTTTACTATTTTGGCCACATCTGCAGAGTACCACAGTGGTTTCTTGATTTTTTTGCTTTTACTTACATGCCTAATGCAATTTTCTGTTGCCTTCAGCAGTGCAACTTTTAAATTATCCCATTTCTCTTGGACTTTATTTAAATTTCTCCAGTCTGACAATGACTCCTTTACACAAATTCTAATTTTAGAAAAGTCTGTTTTATTAACCCCTTAAGGACACATGACATGTGTGACATGTCATGATTCCCTTTTATTCCAGAAGTTTGGTCCTTAAGGGGTTAAAGTCTAAAACGTTTGTTTTTTTGTGGTGTGAGTCAGTCACTGTTCTTATATTAAAACCCCATTGACTGATGATCACTGGATCCTAAACTTTCACCTACAGTAGTATGTGATACCAAATCTCCATTTGTTAACACTAAATCTAGTATGGCCTCTTTACGAGTTGGCTCCTCAACGACTTGTTTTAGAAACAATCCCAGTAGGGAGTTTAGAATATGTGTGCTCCTGGTATGTGTGTTACAAACCGAGGAATGGAAAGTGTAATCCCTTTCCATGGGATGTGTTACTCTCCAGCCATCATAGAGACTGTATGTGGGGAGTAAGGTATTAAGGCGTTTACACGTAGAGGACATTTGTTTGGATCTACGACCTATAAGTTTTGCGTAAGTGTCCAGCTGGCGGTGTTGGATGAAGTTAAAGTTTCACATACAATTAGGCCACCTTGATGAACGTCTTTCATTTAATGGAGTATCAATTTTAGAAAGTTTTGTGAGTCTGAGTTTGGGAAGTAGGATGAGACAATAGTGTATTGGGCCTCATTAAATAGGCCAACTAAGATGATATATCTTCCCAGAGGTTCAACGTATTGCTATTGGAGTGTAGAGGCCATGTCTTTATGGATTGGGCTGGAAACACATTTAGTCTTAGTTTCGGATAGTGCATGGATTGGTTAGGAAAATATTTTGTAAATATTTTAGGAACAGTAGACGATTTGAAGTGCGTTTTTTTGTATGCAAGCCATATCTATGCGGTGCCTTTTTAAATCGTGGAACAACAAGCTTCGTTTGCCGGGAGAGTTAAGTCCTTACAGTGCTTATAATTTTTTTAAATAAATAATTATAAGCACTGTAAAATAGGGCATTGTGAATAACCAAAGTATATAGCGAGCCTGTAAAGCAGAGAAGTGAGGTAAAATGCCTGGCATAACGTTAGAGCACAATCCGTACAATATTACTTTGTTGAAGACTCTGTGAAAATAAGCAAACTTGGGTTGTGGGGATGGGAAAGGAAAACTAGGAGCAGTACAGAAATTAAAAGTAGTGTTAAAAATTGGAGCACAAACAGTGAGTTTTAATGTGTCTTGACACTGCAAGGCATGTGGGGTGGGGGCAGTAACACTGAGTCTTTCCATTGGAAGAATGACTGAGAAGTAACGGATAGAGCTTGGGAGCTAAGTAAGGAATAGTTACCACGTACCATATCTTACTATGGCTATCTTTGCAGATGACCAAACTAGAACTTTTTATTTTTTTCTGTGGTTTGACATCCTTTTAAAGTTCAGAAATTGCGTATGGATCTGAATCTAGCCAATAGTATAACCACGTGAGTATGTATAAGGTTATGCAAAGAGTCTTAACCCTTGTAAATTAAAACAATAACACCATAGTCATTAGATCAAATGTAAATTGAGAAGTAAAACAAACAAACAAACTGATATAAGCAAACTCAGTATTCATATGATACTACACCCAGTCTTAGATTCAAGCTGTGGACCATTCCGAAGACAGTCTGGGGATTTTTGCTGCCTGTTCAGACTGTAGTTCTGGCTGGGGTAGACCCCAATCATTCAGCTTCTGGATACCCTCTTTCACAGAGGAGATGGAGTAATTGGTGCCTGGTCGGTGTATAATAAGCTTGTCAGGGAAACCCCAGTGGTAGGGGATATCTTGTGTGCGCAGCATGGATGTAATCAGCACCAGTAATTTCCTAAATTGGAGCATTGAGGCCAACAGATCTGCAAAGATTTTAAGTTGGTGTACGATCAGGTAGGTCTCCATTCCTGGCTGCCTTAACAATCTTCTCCTTTATATGGAAGAAATGTATTCTGGTTATGATATATTTCACCACCAATGTAGAAAGATGCTTTGGTCTTCTGAGCCTATATGACCTATCTAGCCTATGTGACCACCTGAAAATATATTTGTGTGGTATGCCTATTGCAACACACAGGGATGAGGGAGTCTGACTTTCGGTGAATTGCTCAAAACTGGAAAAAAGGCAGGAGTTCACCAAAAACCTGTCTAAAAGAGTGCAATAATGAAAATGACAACCAGAGTTGGTGTAAATGTTCCAGGAGCTGGTCCACCTAAGATGGCTATTGAGTTATAATGCCAATAAAATTATGTTGAAATTGATATTGCCAAAAACAAACTAAAATAAAATCAAGTATTTCAGGGAAAAAGTGCAGCGGTAGTGTGTGGTGTGTACACCTTTAAATCTGCTACAGGCAGAATAAGTGGAGTATACACCAAGTACTATATTTTATAAATAAAGATGTAAACCATATGTGATAGATAAATAGTATATGGAACTGTTCTCTGTAATGTGATAGAGTTAAGTCTCCTGACTTTATAGTGCAATGTAACCATAAATGGTGCGTACGTCTTTCAATCTGTTATAAACAGACTAAATGAAGTATACACCTAAATAATATACTTTATAGTAAAAGATATAAACCATATATAATGTAGGAATACAGTATTTGGAACTGCTCCCTATAGTGCAATAAAATCAGGCATCGCTTTAAAATTAATTAACTGGATTTTAAAAGATGATTTTAAATAACAAGAAGTTTATTGGTAAATATATATATATATATATTAAAATATTATAATATTAAAAATACAAGCCAGGAACGATGTGCAAGAATGTTACCAGCAGAGTAGTAGTCCTGCTAGCATGGATGTGGATACTTTGTGTCACAGTTGGTTTCTCTAGCTGTCGGCTGTCGGTGAGGTTGGCGTGCGTCTCAGACCTCACTCTGAGAGATGAACGCCATAAGCCGATCGGTCCCCAATTCATGGGAGGTTTTTCGGTACAGGTAAGGTTCCTACTGCTGGGTCCACAGACTGCATCCGTATCCTGCTTCGCTGACTTCAATCTGACGCGTTTCGTGGGTGTCAGCCCCACTTCTTCAGAGATAGAATAGAGCTTGATAGTTCAGCAATGGTTTAAATATGTATGCAGTTAATTGATAATAGATTACAATTATTGCATATAACAAGTCATTATACAATAGAGTTATAAATTATAACAATGATAGATCTGGTTACAGTGGTTTCAAAAAAATTATATATTGCACAAGGATATGGTATATAATTATATGGAAAAAAAGATATCAATAAAAATTAATAATTAAAAATAAAAAATCAAAAATTATATGAAAATTATGATTAAAATATGCCAAGATGACATACTACTGCACTTTGTGATAATATGTTTGAACAGTAATTCTTGTATTGTATAGAGAATAAAATACAGATGAAAATACAAATAAGACAAATGTAATTATACAGAGGAATTATGTTATAATATATGGACGAAAACTCATAAATTTCACAGTTTAGTTGGGTTCAGTGCCGTTCGAGATACATAAAAGGGAGAAAAAGAGATGGATAAAAACAGTTAAAAATGATTAAAAAAACTGTTATTGATGCAAACACATAAATATATGTTATGGAAAGCAGAATAATCTGATAAAATGGTATAAATCCAATTTGTGCGTGCCTAATTCGGAATGGACAAATGTATATTTGTGGTGTGACCCAGTATGGTATATTAGACATGGAAAGTGTAAAATAAATATATTTTCATATGTATATGAATATACATGTCTAAATCTATAAATAAATAATGCAAATGGTATTATAGTACATCGTCTGCTTAATGCGTTGTAACAATGTTACCGTCAACGTGCCATATTTTATTTACAAAGTGACAATATTCTCATTAAACTAGTTATACAGTGTATCCTTAGTATCAGAAGAAAACGGTGAAGTGAGATTTTCTTTCATATTATCCCTAATTTGATTCCAATATGATTAATAGTCAAGAAAATCGTTATAGGAGACATCTCCGAACATTCTAAGGACATGGATAGATGTGGGAGAGAAAGAAATGTGGAATGCAGAATAGATAACAGAAAAATATGAAAAAAGAAAAACTGGGAAATTAACCTTATTACAGCTAGTACTTCCAATACGTTGATAAATTGTATTAATGTATATGTATGTGATATAAACGAACACAATTAAACACATACATAACATAAATGGTATCGTAAACCCATATTCCTGTTAGAGATGGACACAAAGTGTGTGGTGTACGTAAAGGGAAATAGAGTGAGGGTGTATACATAGAATTACCTGTGTTTATAGGTACATAAAGTATATAAGAGATTGATCAATCTTGATGATTGCAAATGTGTTACGTATAATATAGAGACTATAGCCATATATAGATCAAAGAATATAAATATATAAATATATTTAGCTTATAGATAAGTGACTAATTAATATAAATGTAGAAAGATGTGGATACAAAAATTACTACAAAGAGCTAATTAGAAAGATGATATGTGATTCCTCATTGACTGATTTAGTTGATATTAGGGAAAAAGTGCCGGTGGTAAGGAAATATAATCCAAGAAGTCCATATAAACAAAGGAAATGAAAATATATATATATATATATATATATATATATATATATATATATATATATATATATATATATATATATATATATATATAAATATATATATATATATATATGGAAAATGAAGAATGAATGAAAGAAATGAATGGAATATGATCAGAATACTGGAAAATAGAAGAAAGATATAAACAAATATATATAAAAGACATGTAATAGGAAAGGGAATATAAGAATATGAAGATTGGATAAAAATTCATTAGATGCTCAAAAATGATCCATAAAAGGTCTATCAATGGACAGATTGAGAAAAATCAATAAAAGGTCTATAAAACTAATTTAAAGACAAGTATTATATAAAAGGAACATTCTATAAAAAAGACCATTCTATAAAAAAGCATTAAGTTAAAAATCTACATTAAGACCTCTGGGAACCAGAGTCTCTAAGTGGAATATCCATTTTGCTTCAGTCTGGTCCAGATTTCTTTCCATGTCACCACCTCTCCAATGAACGTTGACTTTCTCAATGGGTAGAAATTTCAATCACGTGGGGTCTCCTCCATGGAACTCATGAAAGTGTTTGGAGAGATTATGTGTTTGGAGTCCCCTTTTTATGTTTCGGATATGCTCCGCTATTCTGATTTTTAATGATCTCTTTGTTCGAACCACATATTGTTTAGAGCAGGGGCATATAATGAGATAAATTACTCCTGTTGTGTCACAGCTCATGTTGGTCTTCAGATCATATTCTTTCATATTATTCACAGACGTAAATTTTGTAATTTCAAGCTCCAGGGAAGGATTATTCTTGCATGCCATACACTTCCTGCACCTTCTAAAGCCTTTTATCGCTGTTTTGTTCTGGATGTTGTTGGAAGGTTTAAGTGTTGGGGCCAGCATAAGTTGTAAATTTTGTTCTTTAGTAAAAATAATCTGTGGTTCCATATAATCTTAGATTTACTTTTAACCACTCCCGAGAACAAATTGAATTTTTAGATCTTAACATTTATATTGAGGAAAAGAGAATACACACCAAGACTTTCAAGAAATATGTGGATTGCAACAGCTTTATCCCTTTCAACAGCCACCACAAACAGACCTGGCTCAAAAATATCCCACACAACCAATTCAGGAGGATCAGACGAAATTGTTCAACAATGGAAGTATGTGAAGAACAAATGGAAGAAATGCAGCAGAGATTCCTGGATAAAGGATATCCTACAACATTACTGATCGAAGCAAAAAAGAAAGCTCTAGCTATCCCAAGAGATGACACTCTGAAAGCTTGAAATTACAAAATTTACGTCTGTGAATAATATGAAAGAATATGATCTGAAGACCAACATAAGCTGTGACACAACAGGAGTAATTTATCTCATTATATGCCCCTGCTCTAAACAATATGTGGTTCGAACAAAGAGATCATTAAAAATCAGAATAGCGGAGCATATCCGAAATATAAAAAGGGGACTCCAAACACATAATCTCTCCAAACACTTTCATGAGTTCCATGGAGGAGACCCCATGGGATTGAAATTTCTACCCATTGAGAAAGTCAACGTTCATTGGAGAGGTGGTGACATGGAAAGAAATCTGGACCAGACTGAAGCAAAATGGATATTCCACTTAGAGACTCTGGTTCCCAGAGGTCTTAATGTAGATTTTGAACTTAATGCTTTTTTATAGAATGCTCTTTTTTATAGAATACTTGTCTTTAAATTATTTTTATAAACCTTTTATTGATTTTTCTCAATCTGTCCATTGATAGACCTTTTATGGATCATTTATGAGCATCTAATGAATTTTTATCCAATCTTCATATTCTTATATTCCCTTTCCTATTACATGTCTTTTATATATATTTTTTATATATTTCTTCTATTTTCCAGTATTCTGATCATATTTCATTCATTTCTTTCATTCATTTTTCATTTTCCATATATATATATATATATATATATATATATATATTTTTTTTTTTTTTTTTCATTTCCTTTGTTTATATGGACTTCTTGGATTATATTTCCTTACCACCGGCACTTTTTCCCTAATATCAACTAAATCAGTCAATGAGGAATCACATATCATCTTTCTAATTAGCTCTTTGTAGTAATTTTTGTATCCACATCTTTCTACATTTATATTAATTAGTCACTTATCTATAAGCTAAATATATTTATATATTTATATTCTTTGATCTATATATGGCTATAGTCTCTATATTATACGTAACACATTTGCAATCATCAAGATTGATCAATCTCTTATATACTTTATGTACCTATAAACACAGGTAATTCTATGTATACACCCTCACTCTATTTCCCTTTACGTACACCACACACTTTGTGTCCATCTCTAACAGGAATATGGGTTTACGATACCATTTATGTTATGTATGTGTTTAATTGTGTTCGTTTATATCACATACATATACATTAATACAATTTATCAACATATTGGAAGTACTAGCTGTAATAAGGTTAATTTCCCAGTTTTTCTTTTTTCATATTTTTCTGTTATCTATTCTGCATTCCACATTTCATTCTCTCCCACATCTATCCATGTCCTTAGAATGTTCGGAGATGTCTCCTATAACGATTTTCTTGACTGTTAATCATATTGGAATCAAATTAGGGATAATATGAAAGAAAATCTCACTTCACCGTTTTCTTCTGATACTAAGGATACCCTGTATAACTAGTTTAATGAGAATATTGTCACTTTGTAAATAAAATATGGCACTTTGACGGTAACATTGTTACAACGCATTAAGCAGACGATGTACTATAATACCATTTGCATTATTTATTTAAAGATTTAGACATGTATATTCATATACACATGAAAATATATTTATTTTACACTTTCCATGTCTAATATACCATACTGGGTTACACCACAAATATACATTTGTCCATTCCGAATTAGGCACGCACAAATTGGATTTATACCATTTTATTAGATTATTCTGCTTTTCAATAACATATATTTATGTGTTTGCATCAATAACTGTTTTTTGAATAATTTTGAACTATTTTTATCCATCTCTTTTTCTCCTTTTTATGTATCTCGAACGGCACTGAACCCAACTAAACAGTGAAATGTATGAGTTTTCGTCCACATATTATAACATAATTCCTCTGTATAATTACATTTGTCTTATTTGTATTTTCATTTGAGTATACATCTACTCATTCAATCCTCAATATGGCTGTTTTTTTGTCAAATAAGATTGAAAGCAATGTCTGGTGCAAAGATGCAGCAAATGTGTTTTCTAACACGAAACTAGATCCAAACACTATCACTCCCAGTATTAATAAGTCATTTAATAAACTTCATAGTCTGTATAAGAAACAGATTCGAACATGCTGGGAGATCTCATCCCTTGAGAACTATTTGAGCAAAGAAATGATACCGAGAGGTCTCAGAGTAATGAACATCCCCTCGTCCTATTCTGGTAATACAGATTTGATGAGGGAATGGGAAGCTGCAGCTGGGTCTTGCTCTAAAACGTTTATGCAGATTATCTGCAAATTTGAACATGAACAACTTAAGACAGTTAATACTGACCTAGACGAAGAAATCAACGGGATCAAACAGTTCCAAGATGACCCTAACTTCACTTTTCTTGAATCCAGGCTGAAACAAAACCTGGATAAATATCAAGAGATAGTGAAGTTTAGGAAGCATGACAAATTTTTAAGAGACTCTAATGACTATCAGACTGGGAATGTCTACAAAGCCTTTAATCGCAGAATGCGACGCACATCTGATAATGGCCTAACCTCAGACTATGACTCTTCAGACACAGACTCTGGGAGCCAAACTCTGAGTAATCCAGTAGAAACACAACCACAATTGACTCCATCCACAGCGAATCCTAACCCAAGAGGGATCTTAAAAAAGGGGGTGAATTTTTTAGCCCCAGGCTATCAGGCGGAATTCCCGAGTCAGCGGACGAGGTATCAGACCCGCAATACGAGAGGAGGGGGGAGGAGGAGGAGATATTAGCTGATATCCAGACAGCAGGATGTAAGCCCCTGATTATTAAACTATCCTCCCGAACACTAACTGTTGACCAAAAGGTCGTGTTAGGGAAGGGCCTCTCATTTGTGCCCACACCTTTTTTTGATAAATTCGTGTGGATTAGGGATCTTAATCTCTTTGTCAGGAAGTTAGCGTTACATAAATTCCACTCCATCCAGAACGAAAGAAAGGCTAGGGATCTGGGACTGACACCACAAGATTATCAATGCCTCACCACCCTACTAACCCTCTTAGATGAAAATGACTCAAACACTACTCCGAATCGTACTGGCCTAAAACCAAGAAGCCGCTATACGCCCAATTTTGCAAGCTTTAGGCATATCGAACTTTTTCTCGAGGCGGCTAAAACAGAGATTGAAAAAATCAGTCTTAAATCCCTCCGCATTCACTCTAGAGAGAACCTCCTTAGACGAGAACAACGAGCATTAAAGACCCTTCAAGATGATGCCGACATCATCATCAAGCCCGCCGATAAGGGGGGAAATATCGTAGTGATGGATGTGGCTAACTACTTGGGAATGGTCGAACGGGTTCTGAGAGACACTGAGACATATGCAGTTCTCAGACATGATCCTACGGACGAGTTTTTGTCCAAATATAGGGAAATATTGGAAGATGGTCGCAGTGGGGGGTTGCTATCGGGGGACGAGTTTGAATTCATCCTCACTCGTCACCCTAAGATAGCAACCTTCTACTGCCTACCCAAAGTTCACAAGAACTTGGAGACACCCCCGGGACGTCCAATTGTCTCAGGAATCGATAATCTCACACAAAATGGCAGTCTATATATAGATAGAATCCTAAGACCTTTTGTGGAAATGTTACCTTCCTATATTAGAGATACCAAGCAAGCACTGAATAAACTCTCGAGTCTTAAATTTTCCTCCTCCGCCCAACTATGTAGTTTGGACGTTGAATCACTCTACTCCTCCATACCCCATGATAGAGGAATTGAACATGTGGGATTCTTCTTAGATCAGAGAGCCCCTAAAGATGATTCACACACGGCTTTACTTTTGCGCCTCCTTAGGTTTATTTTGTCACATAATTATTTTTTGTTCAACATACCACCAGGTGAGGGGAACTGCTATGGGGACGGCTTGTGCCCCCTCATATGCAAACCTCCACCTGGGCTGGTGGGAACATCAGATCCGTAATTCGGACATGCTAAGTGAATACCTACCTAAAATCCTATGGTGGGGTCGCTATATTGATGACATTCTGATTGTCTGGCAGGGCACCCCCCAGGATTTTTCAGATATGGTAGGATTACTCAATTGTAACGACGAAAACCTTCGCTTTACATCCGAATTTGGAGGACGCTCCCTCAATTTTCTGGATGTGACCATTAGTATCAGCGAAGATGGTACATTCCATTCTACACTATTCAGAAAATCCACAGCAACTAACTCTCTCCTGCATTGGACTAGTCACCATCCCCGACCCCTCAAGGAGGGTATACCGGTGGGACAATACCTCCGACTTCGGAGAAATTGTAGTGACATCCAAGATTTTATTACAAAAGCTAAACAACTTCGACAATATTTTAAGGAGAAGGGTTATGCGAACCGCTGTTTAAAAAGAGCCTATAAGAGGGCACTACAAACTGAGAGGGGGATCTACTATGTGACTCCCCAAAAAAGACAAATAGAGATGCAGGAAACATCCGGATGATCGCTACATTCGATTTGGGGTGGCCAGTACGAAAGTCACTAGAGAGGTTCTGGCCTATCCTACTAAATGATACACATCTAAAGGGGGCTCTCAGCCCACATGTAGATATCACAGCTAGGAGGGGAAGGAATATTCGTGACTTGTTGGTACCTAGCCATTTCTCTGTCAAACCACAACCACGGGCCACCTGGTTGGGCACTCCCCCGACGGGCACATATGGCTGTGGTAAATGTGTTGCCTGTAAGTTTATCCTCAAAAACTCTAAGACTGTCAGCGATAGCCAAGGACTGGGTTCCTTTAAAGTAAAAAGTTTTTTCAACTGTAATACAAAGGGCCTGGTGTACCTACTTTCGTGTACATGCGGACAGAAGTATGTGGGGAAAACATTCAGGGCATTCAAGACAGGATCATGGAACATGTGAGATCCCCTAGGAATCGTCTCGAGACGCCTATCTCGAGACACCTGAGGGAATCTCACCAGGGGGACTCTAATAACCTTAGGTTTTGCGGACTGGAACTAGTAAAAAGGACTCCCAGACGTGGAGACTTTGATAAAACACTCATACAGAGGGAATCGAGATGGATATATGAACTCAAAACGCTTCAACCTTTGGGTTTGAACGAGGGCTTTTCTTTTGCCCCCTTCATATAACCAACCCATGGTATTGAGCAACATATATATAAATAAATATAACATATCGGTTTTACCCTCAGCATTCTCACTGTACATAGTGTGTCATCACCAGCACCATTGAAAAGTTTCTACTATTTACCACTCTTGTTTTGTCTATAATTTATATATTTTATTGTTTTTTAGTTATGTATATGGTTTAAATATAATCTAAAACGACTCTTCCTCTCCCCCTCTCTCTACCCCTCCTTTCTTCTTCTATCCACGCTACACGGCACTTTGACACCCTGATCTCCTCTGGTCAGGGCAATTACTTTTTGCCCGGATATACCAAGAATTTTTTTTGGGGGGGACTGTCAACCTATATGTATAAAGTTTACGGTACCAATGCATCTTTTTGTACCACTTCATGCCACTTTACGTGCTGCTTTGTGCCACTGTACCTTTATATATTTGCCACTCTATATTATGCCACTCGATGTACTGCCTGGCGCCACTTTACTTTTTTGCGCTGTTCCTCTTGCTCCCGACATGCGCGCACACATTGTAAAGTGTCTGTACACTTTAAAGTCCGTACGCATGCGCGGACGACTAGTTTGCAATTTTGTAATTTTAAAGTCCGTGCGCAAGCGCATGCACATGCGCATGCGCATACGGCGTCTTTCGGAATACTGTGATATTCTAAGTTCACACACATGCGCGGATGTTACTCCCAATCCGCGCGCATGCATGAGCCAGGCGATGAGGCAGGCGCAATGGAGAGACGATCTCCATACTTAAGTCCGTGCGCATGCGCGGACGCCAAGTCTACACGCATGCGTGAACTCCACCGTTGGAGTACTTCTACACTCCAAGTTCGCGGACGTCATTTCCAGCTGGCGCACATGCACGAATTACGGACAGCAATCAGTTACAGCTGATAGGAATTACGAGAGGTATTTAAATGGAGTGAGGGGAGCTGGTCTAATTGATACATCCCATCTAGCCCTTGAGAAAGGCGGTCAGTCCGCCGAAACGCGCGTCAGGCTTTCTTACCCGATGTAATCTTCAACTTTGACTTGATTTTACTTTACCAATAGCATAATAGAACTCTCCAGCTGATTACAGCCTTTTTTCTTCTGGGGGTGATCCTTTTGGGGTGATTTGAGGTTACTGGGCTTGGCTTTACGTTGGAATAGCTGAGCTTGTGATATATAGAGCTATTAGTAGGTAGATTTATTTAGTCCCTGTGTATTTGGATTTATCCCTAACCTATATTTTCCTCTTGTACTACACAATCTCCTCTATCCTTTCGATTTCTATTATGTGCTAGCCATTTCTGACCCCATACAAGGTTTGGTCGGTACTGTAACCATCACTTTGAAGTATCTATTTGTTTAAACTGCTACATCCAAACAGCGATATGTTATTATAACTATCACATCTAGCAGTAACTCTACATAGGTTTTAATTGATTGATTCATACAAAACCCATAACCCCTCCCCCCCCCCCCCCTGCTTTTTGACTTTTATTTTAGGCTAGTAAACTTGTAATCTTTGGCCTTCTGCAAAGTTGAGTCCACATTACAATCATCATTCTTAGCAATTAGCTTTACTTAATTTAAGTTCAGAGTGCCATACTTAATAGTGGTTTATACTACCTTTACCACTTTTGGCATTAACTCTGCCTAAGTTTATATTGTAATATCTATTGTTGACCGATACACTTAGCAGAGAATAGGCCTGATTCTCTTGATGAGTCCTTAGGCTATTTGGTTTTTTATACTGTTACTCTTAATAAAATTTATTTATTTTCTATAGACATTTATTTTGGGGTGGTTTGAAGGAGAACGACCCGTCTTGGTACGAGGTGGTTTCGCCTTCATCTCATATTCTTGATGTACTATACCATGACACAAATGAATTTGTGCATTTGCATTATTTATTTAAAGATTTAGACATGTATATTGATATACACATGAAAATATATTTATTTTACACTTTCCATGTCTAATATACCATACTGGGTTACACCACAAATATACATTTGTCCATTCCGAATTAGGCACGCACAAATTGGATTTATACCATTTTATTAGATTATTCTGCTTTTCAATAACATATATTTATGTGTTTGCATCAATAACTGTTTTTTGAATCATTTTGAACTATTTTTATCCATCTCTTTTTCTCCTTTTTATGTATCTCGAACGGCACTGAACCCAACTAAACAGTGAAATGTATGAGTTTTCGTCCACATATTATAACATAATTCCTCTGTATAATTACATTTGTCTTATTTGTATTTTCATCTGTATTTTATTCTCTATACAATACAAGAATTACTGTTCAAACATATTATCACAAAGTGCAGTAGTATGTCATCTTGGCATATTTTAATCATAATTTTCATATAATTTTTGATTTTTAATTTTTAATTATTCATTTTTATTGATATCTTTTTTCCATATGATTATATACCATATCCTTGTGCAATATATTATTTTTTGAAACCACTGTAACCAGATCTATCATTGTTATAATTTATAACTCTATTGTATAATGACTTGTTATATGCAATAATTGTAATCTATTATCAATTAACTGGATACATATTTAAACCATTGCTGAACTATCAAGCTCTATTCTATCTCTGAAGAAGTGGGGCTGACACCCACAAAACGCGTCAGATTGAAGTCAGCCAAGCAGGATACGGATGCAGTCTGTGGACCCAGCAGTAGGAACCTTACCTGTACCGAAAAACCTCCCATGAATTGGGGACCGATCGGCTTACGGCGTTCATCTCTCAGAGTGAGGTCTGAGACGCACGCCAACCTCACCGACAGCCGACAGCTAGAGAAACCAACTGTGACACAAAGTATCCACATCCATCCTAGCCGGTCCCTGTGGCAAATTCCAAATAAGGACTACTACTCTGCTGGTAACATTCTTGCACATCGTTCCTGGCTTGTATTTTTAATATTCTAATATTTTAATATATATATTTTTTACCAATAAACTTCTTGTTATTTAAAATCATCTTTTAAAATCCAGTTAATTAATTTTAAAGCGATACCCGGTTTTATTGCACTATAGGAAACAGTTCCAAATACTGTATTCCTACATTATATATGGTTTATATTTTTTACTATAAAGTATATTATTTAGGTGTATACTTCATTTAGTCTGTTTATAACAGATTGAAAGACGTACGCACCATTTATGGTTACATTGCACTATAAAGTCAGGAGACTTAACTCTATCACATTACAGAGAACAGTTCCATATACTATTTATCTATCACATATGGTTTACATCTTTATTTATAAAGTATAGTACTTGGTGTATACTCCACTTATTCTGCCTGTAGCAGATTTAAAGGTGTACACACCACACACTACCGCTGCACTTTTTCCCTGAAATACTTGATTTTGTTTTAGTTTGTTTTTGGCAATATCAGTTTCAACATAATTTTATTGGCGTTATAACTCAATAGCCATCTTAGGTGGACCAGCTCCTGGAACATTTACACCAACTCTGGTTGTCATTTTCATTATGTGACCACCTGCTGTGGGTGGATTTATAAGGTATAAGCTTATGGAAGAAGGTTAGGAGGCAAGTAGGCAGGTTAGCATTAGAAACAGATTTGGGTATTCCCCGGATGCAGAGATTGTTTCTCCTGGACCTGTCTTCTAGATCCACAATCTTTAGCTTCTGGTTCTCTATGATTTGATCCAGCTCCTGGAATTTATCAGCCAAACTAGTGCAATGTCGACTTCACCCATTTTGTTCTCTATGAGAGATGTGAGTATGCCCAAATCCTGCAGCTCTTTCCTGAATTCCTCTGCCAGTGATTTAATCTTGCCTGCAAGTGTATTCTGGATGTTCGTGGAGAAGCCTGCCATAAATATCTTCATAGCAGCCATAGTGAGTGAGGTATCCTCAGATACAGGGGTAGGGGAAGCAGGGGGAAGGTGAACCCTCTCTAGAGCCGGTCTCACCGCCATCTTCAGTTTCCTTGTGGCCTTTGCAGAGTTTAATAGTCGCGGGTTATTTATCGACTTTGGCTGGCTTGGGATTGTTGCGCTAGGATATCATGCAGAGAAAGAGGTGTAAATTGCTTTTTTCCTCTCGTTATTGCTTGTTTCCCCGGAGCTCTAAGGACACAAATATGGACCAGTGTAATTGATATCTACATTGGTTCACTTATTTGAAGTGCTTTACAAATTGAGATATACATTGTAGAAACATGACATAAAAACAGAGGGCAACAAGTTCTTAGTGGAAAAATCTTATAGCAGACATAAATGTAATAATCAAGGATTTTGTCCTAGATTTTCTTCTCATAGCTGTTTATTATGACCTTGATGTGGATTTTTAAAAAATCAACGTATGTGGGTAGGAGAGAGTATGTGTTTGTTTGTGTTCGCGCATGCACGTGCCCCTAAGATCACTCCTTATTTGTTAGTGCTTTATAAAACTTTTACTGCCATAAAAAAATTATAGACAGCAACATATTTTTTTTCATTTTAAATATACCGTATATACTCGAGTATAAGCCGAGTTTTTCAGCACATTTTTTGTGCTGAAAAACCCCAACTCGGCTTATACTCGAGTCAATTGTCTGTATTATGGCAATTTGCATTGCCATAATACAGACTGGGGGCTGTGGGGGCTGCAGAGAGATGTTACTTACCTTTCCTGCAGCTCCTGTCAGCTCTCTCCTCCGCCGGTCCGTTCAGCTCTTCTGTCAGCTCACAGTGTAAACCTCGCGAGAGCCGCGGCTCTCGCGAGATTTACACTGGGAGCTGACCGAGGTGCTGAACGGACCGGCAGAGGAGGAGAGAGCTGACAGGAGCTGCAGGAAAGGTAAGTAACATCTCTCTGCAGCCCCCACAGCCCCCTCCTACACAGTGCCCATCCACTGGACCACCAGGGAAGGAGAGCCCCCCTCCCTGGCCAGCTAGCAAGCAGGGAGGGGGGACGAAAAAATGTGTATATATATATTAATAATAATAAAAAAAAATAAAAATAAAAAAATAATAAAATAAAAATAATAATAAAATAAAAAATAATAATAAAATAAAAAATAATAATAAAATAAAAAAATAATAAAAAAATGTAATGAAACAAAAAATGTAATTAAAAAATAAAAATGCCCACCCCCCACCAAGGCTCTGCATCACACTCTGCATTACACACACACATACACACACACACTGCACTCATACACACACACACTGCATTCATGCACACACACTGCATTCATGCACACACATTGCATTCATGCACACACATTGCATTCATGCACACACACTGCACTCATACACACACACTGCACTCATACACACAGCATTCTCATACACACACACTGCACTCATGCACACAGCATTCATACACACACACTGCATTCATACACACACACTGCACTCATACACACACTGCACTCATACACACACACTGCACTCATACACACAGCATTCTCATACACACACACTGCATTCATATACACACACTGCATTCATATACACACACTGCATTCATATACACACTGCACTCATACACACACTGCATTCTCATACACACACACTGCATTCTCATACACACACACTGCATTCTCATACACACACACTGCATTCTCATACACACACTGCATTCATTATATACACACACTGTAAATAAATATTCAATTAATATAATTTTTTAAGGATCTAATTTTATTTAGAAATTTACCAGCAGCTGCTGCATTTCCCTCCCTAGTCTTATACTCGAGTCAATACGTTTTCCCAGTTTTTTGGGGTAAAATTAGGGGCCTCGGCTTATATTCGGGTCGGCTTATACTCGAGTATATACGGTAATTGTATTACTTTTAATTAAGTTTATTTTGGTCATTCCGTAGTATTTCACTGAGCAGTTACCATCCTTAACTAAGCTATCTGAAATAATAGACCATGCTATTTTACAATACCCAAGGGATTCAACATATATTTAATTCAAACTGTTGACATGCTAGTAACTTAATATAATTAAGATTGTAAGTGTGTGTTCCCCTTTGCTGCTTTGCAGACCTGCATCACTCAGGAGTATGATGATTTGTGTAAGGTCACTCACCAAGGGTTTTACGGGTCAGACAGACTCTATGAATTTCATCACGTATGTGATTTATTGAACTGTTTAATGGAATTTACAAGCACAGCAATTTGTAATTTGATACAGAGAATTTGACACAATGACAGAAATGATGCCTTTTACAACACATACGTATATCATATGCAATGGCCTCTCAGCTCTATCATCATGAAATTAATCATACTTGTATATGACATTTTAAAGAAAAGTTAATTCAGTAGTAGTAAAGAATAGCTCCAAATTAAGATCAAATAACAACCATTAATAAACTTTCATAATTCATATATGTAGATAACTTTGACTTCAATTTAATATTGCAAGATAAGGTTTTGAAATGATCTTATATTTTTGGATAACCTCTTAAAATATTTTTTTCAAAAAATAATAAATACAATAAATACAAATTAATAAAATATGACATGTTCCAAATATTTAACCAAAGTTTATACAAAAATATTGAGTAATTTTTTATGTATTTATTTATTAATTTATAAAATATTTTACCAGGAAAGATACATTGAGATTTCTCTCGTTTTCAAGTATGTCCTGGGTCCACAAAACATTGCATTGATACATTATGGTACAATAAAATTCAAAAACAATATTAATACACTAGATATACAAAATGTAACACAGAACAGGTAGGAAATATATAATCAACCATGACAGGTGCATTCTGTTTTGAGGTATGTAGAGAGGGATCTCTTAAAGGACCTTAGGCTTGGGGAAGATTTTCCACAAGGCTGGAAAGTGTGTGGGAGGTCGTTCCACAATTGCGGCGCTCTGTAGGAGAAGGAGGATCGGGCTTTTTTCTTTAGGTAGACTAAATAAAGTGTTTGTACTGGATTGGAGGTTATAGGAAGTGGGAACAGCCGAGTAGAGTATTTTGTTCAGGTAGGGTGGGAGTTTCCCAGAAAAGCTCTTAAACACAAGGCTGGAAAGATGATGGGTGCGTCTGAATTCCAGCGACAGACAGTTTAGTTTTTTTAGCATGTCACAATGGTGGGTCCTGTAATTACATTGTAGCACAAATTGGCAGAACGAGCTATACAATGTATTGAGTTTATTAATGTGGGATTGCGGTGAAGGTGCATATACTACATCCCCATAATCAATGATTGTCATCAGCATTTGCTGTACAAAGCAGGATTTGTTTCTGTATAGGGCACCTAGTTTTGGATTAAGTTTAGATGCAAGTTTTTCTATGCCAAAAGATAGATTGGGGTCTAACAACATACCCAAGTATTTAAAAGAATGGACTGCGGTCAGGGTGCTATTTGAATTTGTTTTGATGGATAGGTGAAAATTGTGTAAATTGTGTAATTTAGGTACTGTTCCAAAGATCATTGTAACAGTGTTTAGGGAGAGTTTGTTTTTTGAGATCCACTTTTCTACCTCTGTAAACTGATCTTGGAGCACAGCCTCAAGCTGCGGTAGATCGGATTTGCTTGCATAGATTACTGTGTCATCTGCGTATATGTGTACATTTGAGGATTTGCAGACATTAGGCAGATCATTTATAAATAATGTAAATAGTAGGGGGCCGAGAGTAGAACCTTGGGGAACACCATACGTGACTGGGAGAGGGAGGGAGTCGCTGTCAGAAATGGACACATATTGCAAGCGATCTGATACATACGATCGAAACCAGGTTAGCGAACAATCACCAATACCTGAGTTTTTGAGTTTGTGCAGTAGAATGTCGTGGTCTACTGTGTCAAAGGTCTTTGCGAAATCAAGGAAAATAACTCCAGTTAGGTCTCGTTGTTCCATGCCAGTTTAGATGTCATTGCAAACTTTTAAGAGGGCAGTTGTAGTGGAGTGATTCTGGCGAAAGCCCGATTAATCAGGGCTCAGATAGTTTGATTGTTGGTAATACTCACATAGTTGCATATGTACACATTTTTCTAAGATTTTTGACAATACTGGGAGTAATGATATTGGGCGATAGTTAGAAACCAAAGTTGTGTCACCACTTTTATGTATAGGCACTACTCTCGCATTCTTCCAAAGTTTGTGTATGTATCCAGACACCAAGGATTTGTTAATAAGGGTTGCAACAGGTTTAGCAATTGCGGGCGCACTGAGCTTCAACAGCATTGCTGGGATTTGATCAGGTCCAGACTGGTTTTTCATTTTTAGATTATTAAGGTATTTTTTAATGACACTAATAGGTACAGGTCTAAAAATGAACTTGTCTATATTGGGCCTTTGCAAATTTAGTGGGGCCTGATCCACATTTGTAGTTTCAGGATGCGTGTCATTTATTAGCTTGGCAATCAGGGCAGTGGAGCATCCGACAAAATAATTGTTAAAGGCATTTGCTACAACTAAGAGAAGTTGCAGGGTTTGGTTATCCACTTTGACAATGGAGGGTTGGGAGTGGATTGGGGGAGTTTTTAATTTATTTATGACTTTCCAAAAGTTTCTAGGGTTTGATAGGTTATTGTTCAGATTTTCACAGAAATATTGGGCCTTGGCCAATTTTGTTTGTTTTGTGCATATATTTCGCCATTGTCTATATGCACAGTGATCGTTCATAGAGCCAGTATGCTTGAACTTTTGACCACAATGAATCCCGAAACTGGTACATTTGGATGAGGTCAGCTGTGATCCAGTTCATATTTGCTTCTTTTGCTCTCACCTTACGCAGCGGTGCATGCAAATTCCAAATTTGTAGGAGTTCAGACTGAAAGAATTCAACAGCACAGTCTCTGAAAAGCTTATGAAAAGCTTATTCAAAAATATTAAATTGAAGCCTTAATAAGGCCTCGATTTAATGAGCTTTCCAAATTATTCAATACCGCTAGAAAATATTTCCAAATTATTTATCTACAGAATTCACCATTAAAGTCTAGAGGAATTGTTGTAGATAAACGCATTAACAAGTTTTTCTAACAGTATTGAATCATTTGGAGAGATTAGTAAATTGAGGTCCAAAAGTAGGATAAACATACTGATCTAGGACATCATTTATATATCTGCTCCCTGTTACTCTCTATTCTGTAGCCATTGTCATATGCACACTATAAGTCTTATATGCATGGATAACTCTTAATGTGCTGCCTGCCACCAGAAGTAGACAAAAAAAATAACCCAAAATAAGCATGTGGTCTATATAGCCTGAACAGAAACCATTATGATGTTTTTTTAATGTTATGTGTAAGTAGTGATGAGAATGAGTTCCGACAGGAGCATTTTTTCTACACGTGTTTGAGCGTTTTAATTTAAATCATATGAAGTACTCATCTTAGCTGCAAGTTCAATTGCAAAGCACAAAGGGAGAATTTTTCTGTATTTCCCTAATAGGAAAGATATTTCACCTATTCTTATGATATATAGACATCATTAGAAGAGCTGATATGCAGTTATGCTCAAATGTTTGTATACTTTGGCAGAAATTGTGACATTTTGGCATTGATTTTGAAAATATGACTGATCATGCAAAAAAAAAAGTATTTTATTGAAAGATAATGATCATATAAAGCCATTTATTATCACATAGTTGTTTGGCTCATTTTAAAATCATAATGATAACAGAATGGCCTTGTTCAAAAGCTTACAAACCCTTGATTGTTTGGCCTTGTTACGACACACAAGGTTACACACATAGGTTAAAATGTCAATTAAAGGTTAATTTCCCACACCTGTGGCTTTCTAAATTGCAGTTAGGGTCTGTGTATAAATAGTCAATGAGTTTGTTAGCTTTCACGTGAATGCACTGAGCAGGCTAGAGCCATGGGGAGCAGAGTAACAGTGTACACACACACACAATTTAAAAAATTAAATTACACACACCCTGCACCTATAATGGGTACAGGGGGGGAGAAATATAAGAAAAGTCCAGCAACGTACATAATAGTCTGTCTGAAGGTCCAGGTGATGGTGGCTACCATAAGGTAATTTGATTTTTTTCTTTGTTGCCATGTTTTGTTTTACGGTTGTGCCATACTGTTATAACCTGCAGTTGAATATGAATCTCATAAGAAATATAATAAATGTGTTTTGCCTGCTCACTCATGTTTTCTTTAAAAATGGTATATATCTATTACCGATTCTCCAAGGGTATGCAAACATTTGAGCACAACTGTATAATATATAAGCATTTGGCAGTGATACAAGGCTTCATTTGTTAGAGTAGGACCTGCTAAAGATGGGGTACATTGACATTGTGGCAAGCTTATGCAATGAATGATCATATACTGTAACAAAAGAATAACTCTCCAATTGAAACCGCAAATCTGGTGCATTGACCAGAAAAAGTTACCACCTCCAGCTACTGGGACACATTGTATGGTGATATGCCATGTAGGTCCACCATCCAAGAATCTGTATCATTACTACATCCTGCACGCAATACAAAAAAGGGCAATTCAATATGTTTTGATTAATTCTGAATAATAATTAAGATATTAAAGAGGAGCAAGCTATAAAACTTTCAAATTGTGATTTCATATGAGAGGGCCAGAGTCAAATGCATGCCTTGGACAAAACAAATCACCAGAGCGAGTCAACTAAGGTGAGTGCTAGATACACCTTAGTTGTAATGAAAAATAGAACAAAAAAAGGCTGCGCCTAAAATATACAGTAAAACATATAAGAGTGTATATAATAAATAATATAAAATAATACAATTTAATATTAAATATTAAATGAAATATAAATGGATAATTGGCAATAGTCCAAAACACTTATCATAAGTCCATAATGGTAGATGCCATGTATAAGAACAGGGATCCTGAGGCGTAAAAAGGGGTGTGTCTTCACAAAGGTGTCCTTGAAATCCAGTGAAGTAATATGTGGAGAAAAAAACAAGAGGAACTCCAATGGCACAGTATATAGATGAATAAAATGGTAAATAAAATAAAAATAAAAGTAGTCTTACTCACACTTTTCAGAGCTAGAACCTAGCTCTGATATAACGCACGTGAAGTGGAATAATCCCCACTCAAGGATATGCAGAGTAATATTGATTGGCGAGTATCTGGCTCAGATTCAACGTCCAAGTTGGTATTATTCAACCCAGGGAAATAAAATAAAGTATATAGTGCTCTCTGTATAGTAATTAAAAGGTATAAAAAGAGAATAAATATACTACTCACAGTATATAGAGCAGGCTTGTACTGCTCAATGTAGGCGCTTGGGTGGTATCATCCCCACCTAAGGATTCTTTAGGCTTCTCGTCAGGTAGATAGTATATGTATAGTCAGGTGAAAAAGAAATCAAAATGGCTATAAAATGTTTTATGCCAAAGTATTTTCTTTATTGTAAAGTAATAAAATTAATATCTAAACGCGTTTCGTCGCAAGGGCTTCTTCAAGTAGATAATAATACTATTATCTACTTGAAGAAGCCCTTGCGACGAAACGCGTTTAGATATTAATTTTATTACTTTACAATAAAGAAAATACTTTGGCATCTAAACGCGTTTCGTCGCAAGGGCTTCTTCAAGTAGATAATAATACTATTATCTACTTGAAGAAGCCCTTGCGACGAAACGCGTTTAGATATTAATTTTATTACTTTACAATAAAGAAAATACTTTGGCATAAAACATTTTAAACGCGTTTAATATCTAAACGCGTTTCGTCGCAAGGGCTTCTTCAAGTAGATAATAATACTATTATCTACTTGAAGAAGCCCTTGCGACGAAACGCGTTTAGATATTAATTTTATTACTTTACAATAAAGAAAATACTTTGGCATAAAACATTTTATAGCCATTTTGATTTCTTTTTCACCTGACTATACATATACTATCTACCTGACGAGAAGCCTAAAGAATCCTTAGGTGGGGATGATACCACCCAAGCGCCTACATTGAGCAGTACAAGCCTGCTCTATATACTGTGAGTAGTATATTTATTCTCTTTTTATACCTTTTAATTACTATACAGAGAGCACTATATACTTTATTTTATTTCCCTGGGTCGAATAATACCAACTTGGACGTTGAATCTGAGCCAGATACTCGCCAATCAATATTACTCTGCATATCCTTGAGTGGGGATTATTCCACTTCACGTGCGTTATATCAGAGCTAGGTTCTAGCTCTGAAAAGTGTGAGTAAGACTACTTTTATTTTTATTTTATTTACCATTTTATTCATCTATATACTGTGCCATTGGAGTTCCTCTTGTTTTTTTTCTCCACATATTACTTCACTGGATTTCAAGGACACCTTTGTGAAGACACACCCCATTTTACGCCTCAGGATCCCTGTTCTTATACATGGCATCTACCATTATGGACTTATGATAAGTGTTTTGGACTATTGCCAATTATCCATTTATATTTCATTTAATATTTAATATTAAATTGTATTATTTTATATTATTTATTATATACACTCTTATATGTTTTACTGTATATTTTAGGCGCAACCTTTTTTTGTTCTATTTTTCATCATTTTTTATCATTAGGGGATTATAGGGGACTCCCCTTTAAGGATTGCAGCCTTACTATTATTTTCTTGTGTGGCAATCTAGCGCTGATTTTTCTCTTTCCATACACCTTAGTTGTAGCATGAAAAAATATCAGGTCCTTGCCCCCTCACTCACCTACCTCACTCTACCACGCTGCGTCTCTCACTCCACGAGGACACCATGTCAGAGCGTGACCCCCCAGGCAGCACGGTCAGTTCAATCACCCACGCCGACCGCTCACGTTCATGTGAATAGCACCTCTGTTCGCATGAACGCCACTTACCTGATACAGAAGGAAGATCTCCATGCGTACAAATGCCACCTCTGTTCATGCTAACGCTACTCACCTATACTGCAGTCATAACTCCGTTCATAGGGATGCCGGCTATCGAACACAGCAAGAACAGAAGTCTGTTCGTGAGAACGCTGCTGCTTCCACGCGCGACCAAACAGAAGGTAGAACTTCAGGAGAATCAAAGGGAATCAAAGATCAGAGTGGAACCTGAATTAACAAGACCACCTACTTCCCCTTTTTAAGTTGCACACCCTCTTCACTCACTTGTACTGTGCTCCTGATTGTGGAGACTCTCCTGTTGTATCCTGATCCTGATCCTGATCCTGATTTTGACCCTTGCCTGTATCATCGCTTCTGAACCTGTGCTACTTTTCCAGACCTTTGGATCTATCTGCATCTTGGGCTCCATACACTAAACTGTATTCCTGACAAAAAATTACCTTATCTCTCCATGAGTTTGTTAGTGACTGGCTAAAAACTCAGATTAAAGAAACAAACCCCCGTTATGACAAACATGAGCTAGGAAGGGGTGTGTGGAAAAGCACTTCTTTCCTAAAAAAAAAAAAAAAAGAAATTGCATGCATTTGTCTACTGAACCCCTCTATAAGGTAAAAGTGTTAGAGAAAGGTTGCCCTATATCAGTGATGGAGAACCTTTTTAGCGTGAATGCCCAAACCGCAATACATGCCAACACGGCAATTAAACCTGAATACTGCGGTTTAAGTTTAGAAAAAGCAACTCGTACAGTTGCCTGAACTAATTAACATATTTTGTTTTAAAAGAAAAACACAACAACAGATCGTTCAATTACACAAATTTTAAATACTGATATAAATAGATAAAATTACTATAGTATTTAATTTATAATTCCTAAATGCTTCTCTTTGTAAGAGAGCTTTTGAACAATCTCCCCTCTCTTCAAGGGGGCAAACATGATCAATTCCCACAAACTTTAGTGTTTAGGCACTGGTTTATCCGAATATCCATACCTGTAAGCTCTCCAAATCGAGGACCAATGCCCTCTAATACGGTCTCTTAGCGTGAGATCCGTATTACCTATATACGCCAAACCACATGGACAGATCAACTTGTAGACCACTAATTCTTATTATATATTTTCCGCTGTGCAGAAAATTGCTAACTAATGTAAGAGTTAGTCCAATATATATATATATATGTTAGACTAATACATATATATTAAAAGACAAGACACACAGTGAACCTGCCATGTGTGATGTGTGGAATAGGGTAATAGACATTGCTGTCTGCAAATATTTGGACAATTGGGAACCATGTTTATTTTTTTAATATTGTAGCAGTTTTTCCGTGACCGATAAAAGATTTGTGTTCTTTCTTTTTCACTGTAAGGTTGTATGAGTCATGGCATCTGCATCATATTCATGGTAGGCAGCTTAAAATCGATCCATTCACTTTCCCTTATTGTGCTGTTCTCCATAGCATCGGCATCTGAGATCAGGAGGCAGATCGGTAACTAAACAACAATACAAACATGCTTCACAGTGATTCTCGAAACAAATCAATTTACCTATGTCTTGTCACTATACTATTTAAATCTACATGGAGCCCATTTGTATTGTTTAAGTCCTTCCTTGAACCGTAATGTGAACGTGTAATACTAGCTAACTGTAACTAGTTTGTCTTTTTTAGTAAATAGGCAGTAAGATGTTTCCGTTTCAAAATTGAGCAAATTGGTTGCAGTGTTAGAGGAACTGGAACTTAAGTAAACAGCGAATAAAATACATTTTAAACAACTCTATCTCTGAATTGCAAGTTCCAAGACCTATGCCAAAATAGCTCATTTGTAAATATAACGTAGCTAAAGAATTTTTCAACTTTGCTATTTTGGCCAATATGTTGTACTTTGGTTGTTCCATATAAATAATCTGCTTACATTGTGGATTGGTTGTATTCTCTATAAAAGTTGAATACATAGATATCACAAGCACAATATATACAAAAACATGCTCTAATAGCACTTTCAAGGTTTAAAACAGCAATGTAAATATATTAAATTACATTTTGTTTCCTATACAAATAATGCTGACAAAGTTAGTTAACATAACCTTCATTGTAAAGGCCAAAGGATTGAGTCAAATAGACAAGTAAATCAATGTCAGTCTAAAGCTCTGTATTTTGCTGAGAAAGCATTAGCCTTTTACTCCTTTGGTATACATGGGGAAAAAAAGTCTTACAGTAAACATTTGTCCTTGCAAGAGGAATGTACATGGCATTTACAAGAATATCAGGAGAAATGGCAAAATACAGAGGATGATTTTGAATAAAAATAACTAGAAAGCAAATGGATTTACTTGGAAATATGGGGGACAAAAAAGTTGCTATCAAGAGTAACAGTTTTTAATAACACTAAAAGCAGAAACCTGCATTGATACAAACAGTGAAAAAATAAAATACTAGAAAAAAACAACTGGACAAAACTTAATACTTTTCAATTTTGTTTTTTGTTTACAGTTTGTGTTTTCTTTTTCTTTCGTCTGTGCGTCATGTTTCAGTGCGCTAACTGGTTGCTTTCTCCAGCCTGTGTTTGCTTTATGTATTTCTTCTAACACTAATGTATTAATGTAGTGTCTTCAGCATTACAATTGTTTTATGAATATATTTCTGTGTAAGAAATTCCCAACTGACTATCAAGGCACATTAGTGGCCCAGTACCCACATTTGAACAGAATTGGGAAAATGCTTAAATTCTGTATGTCTTGCATACTAGGGCCTTAATTTAATATCTTTTTATAAGCTTTTTAAGTGATTTAATATTTTTGAGTGAACTTTTAAAATGTTAAAATTTTTCACAATACTAAAAATAAATATAATACATTAAACAGTATATTAAAAAGTATCACAATATTAAAATAATTATTCAAAATATGAAATCATTTGAAAATGTTATCCAAAAATATGAAATAATTTGAAAAGCTTATTTAATAATACTAAATTGAGGCCCAAGTTGGAAAGCACTGCTCTTTGTGTTCCAATTCATGCAATAATTTGTATTTATTGAATGCTTATTAGACAAGAATACGGCTCTCTTCAGCATGGAAACGGTTAATGTGCACAAGCTGACCTTATCCAGATACATTAAGGATGCCAGAAAGTCTAGATGGCAAAGGTGAATTTGAGCATCAGGCAAATTTTCCCCTGTGGATTACAAACATAGGTTGGATCTAGCAACAAAGCAGATTGTAGAGGAGCCTTGCTGGTTGAGAGAGGACTGTTAAATAGAGCACATAATTATACACAAAACTTGCACCCATCAACATGGATAATTCCCAGGTTTATTTTTTATATGTCTGTAACTAAATACCACTTGCTGAATGCACACAAAGGGTATATTAACCCCTTAAGGACCAAACATCTGGAATAAAAGGGAATCATGACATGTCACACATGTCATGTGTCCTTACGGAGTTAAAAAAATATACGAATATACTTAAAACACATTTTAATGTAAGATTTTACATTACTGTCAGTCTAATAATTCCAATGCTGTTTGCGTATTATGCGACCGAGGATGTTTGATACAAGATATTGATACCGGAGAAACTGACGGAAGCCAAGCACAGAGAGATGGACACAGGTTTCTTCAGGAAGGAAGAGATTCTTTATTGGATCACCGATCGGGACTCAGAGGGACTAGCGTCACCAAAATACAGCAAAGTCTGAGTCCTGAATACATAGAGTACATTCCTTATATAGCACTGTAGCTCCTCCCACAATTAACTACACCCACACATACCCTTAACCTATTTAATGAATAGAGTCTAAACTCATCCATCCGGTCTAACCACGTGGCTCATCTGATACAAAGGAGAGGGACGCGTAATTCCAGTTCTTACATTCCTGCACCTGGTCAGTACAGTGATGACAGTATCTTAGCTACGTGTTATTAACTAACTGATACTACAAACACATATACATACATATGCCTTGTGGCAATCTTAGCCTGCTAAACTTGTATTTTACTGGAATTACATCACATTCCCCCCTTTGATGCCTCTGATATTTCACAATTACTTGAGGCATCACTTAACCTTGGTTTGCATATACCTCAGGTTACCATGAACCAGACCAGACTTATCTTATGATGTGAATCTTCAACATTCATCTTCTTGCATTGGTTCTCCCTGATCTAGAGCCTTATACTTGTATATCGCCATTATCTGTGCAGCAGCCTTCCTCTCTGCTATACTTCCTATCAGGCTTTGCACAGACCTAACTACTAAGGGTATAAGACACGGTAGGAGTAGACACAACAGTAAAATCAGTAGGACTCCACCTACCACTGCCTTAAGCCCTCCAAACCACTCATACCAGCTACCAAACCAACTACTTGGATTGTACCCTTTCCATACCTGAGTAGGCACATGCGCTAGTTTAACCATATGGCTAGTAAGCTCAGCTATTGCTTGCCCTTCGTCATCTATTTGAAGACAGCAATTACTTAGGTTAAACTTCCCACATACACCTCCCTCTACTGCCAAAAGGTAATCCAAGGCTAATCTATTTTGGTAGACTGCTGTCCTCATCCTGGTGTTATGCTTCGCTAGAAGATTGAGCGCTTGTGATGTCTCATTTGTGATAATCTCAACCACCGCCTGTAATCTTATAATACGGTTGAGCATATAAATAGGGGTTCTATAACCAAAGGTACCATCCTCAGCCCACGTGGCTGGCCCATAGTAATCTATAATACGCTGGGGAGGCCATTCATCATCTTCCCAGGTGCCTATCTCTATGGGTCCCCTTTTCTTCCTATGATTCACATCATACACTTTAACACCTAAAGTCTCACCTGTTTCAATCGGTAACAAGAAGAAGGATGGTTTGAGCATACCCAACACACATGCCCCTTCCCAGTCCTGTGGCAGCTCCGAATAGGCTTTCTTACCACAGATCCAGTACAAATTTGCTGGGGCTCTCCAAGTAGATGTGATGGATAGATCAAACCACACATCCTTTAAATTGGCATATCTAGCAAACGGGTTAGATGGTTCTGAGACATTTGAAGCCGACCACCAAGTTGTATTCTTTGTATCATCATCATAAGCTTTTTGCCCTAGACAAGTTAATTCTCCTACAGAAGTATTATACATTATTCCTTTCCTTGCTATGCAAACATAACCTATGATGGAGGTCTTTAATCTCCACTCAGATTTACCTCTAACACTCATATGATAATCGGCTTGTGTAGATATTAATTGGTCAACTGCCTCAGAACCGGACATTACCTCCTTTGCTTCCCAAGGCCATTGGTCTCCCATGTTAGTACCTCCACACACATAGCAGTTGGTAACATTAAGACTACCGGCAATACTTTCAGCTAAATCGATGAACAGGTTTTTAGCATTATGGGGGATCTTATTATCTATACTCATCTCTTCGTAAAAGGAATGGTATACTTGATGAGTCTGGGAGGATACCGTATCAGTCTCTATTCCTATAAACAATAATGTCCCAGGATCTAAACCCGTCCCGTATATTTGAAACCCAAATAAATTTCCATACTTATCTAAGAACTTGTCGGGGTTATTAATGAGTATATGGACTGGGTTGCATTCCATAGACTTACAATAAGGGCTAGTCGGCAACTTAGTCACTATCATGTCTTTGTCTACTGTCTGTCCCCAAGTTGCCCACCCCACACAAGACCAATATGGGCAAAAGTTATAATCTCTATTTGGGCATCTAGGACTTACATATTTATTTTTGCTACTGAGACAAATATATTTATCGTTAGACCCATACGTCCTCTCCCATCTAAGATCCCCACATACATTCCACGGCTTTCTACCACTCGATATCGCTTTACACGCATCAAATAGCAGAACACCCGAAGAATGTACGGATTCTAACACCGTTTTATTAATTAGGGTCCCCTGAGGATCTCCATTCCTGAGAGTCAACCAGATTGTACGAGGCTGATACTCCGGACTGAAGCACTTAGGTTCTCCTACTCTTAAATGGCACACACTATAATCTATATTTAAGTATTTACATCTCGATACATCTCCTTTACATTCGTATTGTGAATGCCAAATTAGGGTTTGGGAAATATGGTTACCTGTTCTCGTAGTCTTAATGCATACCTCACAGCTAGGAGTGTCGGTACCTCTACCTTCCTGAATATAAAAACACATATAAATAAACACTATCAAAAGCACATCTTTCGCCGTCATCCTCAGTCTTCGTCCGTGCGATGGCGCCTCAGCTTCCAGGATGTGAGGGGCTGCAGGGAATGGAGTTCTGCTCATCTTCACAGGTGTCCCTTCGAGACTTGCCTGGCTTATACACTATGTGATGGTAAGCGGACAGGCTTTATTATGGCCTTCTCACTCACACCTGTAACAATAAAATTTGTAATCCACAATAATTCCTCGTTACTCCGACTGAGTAGTGCGTTTTAACCGGATCTTGCAGGGATTCTCTGGATCTGCTGTAACTTGCCAAGAATCGACTGCTGCTGGTTTAACCCTGGAGTGATGTATCCACGGAGTCACTTCTGCTACTTTTATCGCTGTAGGGGTAGACAAAAGAACAACATAAGGACCTCTCCACTTGGGCCCTAACGGTACATTATTCCACTCTTTAATCCACACTTGATCTCCTGGATGATAACTATGAACAGGGGGATAAATATTCACAGGTAATCTATCTTGTACCCATTTCTGTACCTCCTCCATAGTCTTACCCAACTCTACAACCTGCTGCCGAGTAATTCCTTCTCCCAACTGACTCAAGTCCCCCCTTAAGTTACCAAGTACGGGAGGTGGTCGCCCATACATGATTTCAAAAGGAGAGAGGCCCATCCTTCTGGTAGGGGTACTGCGGATTCGCAATAAGGCTATAGGTAAGAGAACGTTCCACTTAAGTTGGGTTTCCTGACACATTTTAGCCAACTGGTTCTTTATAGTTCTATTCATTCTCTCTACCTTACCAGAACTCTGGGGTCTATATGCAGTATGAAGCCTCCACTTTATACCAAGCATATGAGTCAGTTGTTGTAGGCACTGGTGAACAAAAGCTGGACCATTGTCCGATCCTATAGAACAGGGTAGTCCATATCGGGGTATTATTTCTCGTAGCAGGAATCTCACAACTTCTCCTGCTTTCTCTGTACGAGTAGGACATGCTTCTACCCAGCCTGAATAGGTGCACACAATTACCAGCAGGTAACGATGTCCACCCGACTTAGGCATCACTGTAAAGTCTATTTGTAGATCGGACATGGGGAGTCCCCCCATAAACTGAACTCCTGGTGGCTTTACTGGTCCTTGTCTTGCATTATTCTTAGCACACGTTACACATCTGCGTACAATGGCCTGAGTCAAGTTGGACAATCTTGGTATGTAGAAATGTTTTCTAAGAGATTCTTCAGTACTGTCTCTCCCAGAATGTGTCCCGTTGTGATAATTTTGGACAATTTCTACCGCTAGCGATGCTGGTATAACTATTCTTCCATCTTCTAGCTGATACCACTTGTTCTCCAGATACTTTCCCGGTTCAGTCTTTAACCACTCCTCTTCTTGAGCTGTATAAACTGGAGTCCATTGGGACAGTGGAGTTGGTATAAGAGCAGCTATATGCCCTACATACTCCTGTCTTCCTGATTCAGCAGCACGCTTAGCTGCACTATCTGCCATCCGATTTCCCTTGGTTACATCACCATCTCCTCTCAGATGCGCTCGACAATGTATGATACCGACTTCTTTCGGCTCCCACACTGCTTCCAATAGTTGTAGGATTTCGGCTGCGTACTTGATTTCTTTGCCTTCTGAATTCAGTAGTCCTCTTTCTTTATACAAAGCTCCGTGGGCATGAGTGGTTAAAAACGCATACTTAGAGTCCGTATAGATATTTACTCTTAAACCTTCAGCCAATTGTAACGCTCGTGTTAGTGCTATTAATTCTGCCTTTTGTGCTGATGTTCCTTTCGCCAGTGGCCGAGCTTCTATCACCTTGTCTATTGTTGTCACTGCATATCCTGCATAGCGGATCCCTTCTTTCACATAACTACTGCCGTCGGTGTAATATTGAACATCGGGGTTCTGGATGGGAAAATCACGAAGATCTGGTCTACTTGAGAATACTTCATCCATTACTTCCAAACAATCATGTTGACTTTCAGTAGGTTGTGGCAAAAGGGTAGCTGGATTTAAGGTGTTTACAGTCTCTAAATGCACTCTTGGGTTTTCACACAACATTGCTTGATACTTGGTCATACGGCTGTTACTAAACCAATGATTTCCTTTGTAATCCAACAACGTCTGTACTGCATGTGGGACTCGTACATAAAGTTCTTGACCCAGAGTGAGTTTATCGGCTTCAGCTACTAGCAGGGCGGCTGCAGCTACGGCTCTTAGACAAGGTGGAAGTCCGCTGGCCACTGCATCCAGTTGCTTAGACATGTAGGCAACAGGTCTTTGCCATGATCCCAAGTACTGTGTCAATACTCCCACAGCCATTCTTCTTTGCTCGTGTACATATAAGTAGAATGGTCGTGTGTGATCAGGTAGACCTAATGCTGGGGCACTCATCAAAGCCTTCTTCACATCTTCAAATGCCGTTTGCTGTTCTTGGGTCTATAAGAAGGGGTCGTGCTCTGTACCTTTGATAGCTGCGTACAGAGGTTTTGCTAGTATCGCATAACTGGGAATCCATATCCTACAGAAGCCTGCTGCCCCCAAGAATTCTCGCACTTGTCTTCTATTCTTGGGTATTGGTATTTGGCAGACAGCTTCTTTTCTCTCTGGCCCCATAATTCTTTGACCTTCAGAGATATGGAATCCTAGATACTTGACAGTTGGCAAACACAACTGAGCCTTCTTTCTAGACACCTTGTATCCTGCCTTCCAGAGAATGTGTAGTAGATCGTGCGTTGCTTGCTGACAGATTTCTTTTGTAACTGCTGCTATCAACAAGTCATCTACATATTGTAACAATACACACTCTCCTGGGATGGACTCGAAATCCAATAGATCTTGACTTAGGGCTGAACCAAATAGGGTAGGTGAATTTTTAAACCCTTGGGGCAGTCTTGTCCAAGTCATTTGGCGTTTTGAGCCCGTTACAGCGTTCTCCCACTGGAAAGCGAAAATACATTGACTTTCTGCGGCAATTCGGAGGCAAAAGAAGGCATCTTTGAGATCTAAGACTGTGAAGTAAGTAGCCCCGCCCGGAATTAAAGCAAGCAGGTTATATGGATTGGGTACAACTGGATGTATACTAACAACCGCATCATTGACTGCTCTTAAGTCCTGCACAGGTCGATACTCATCTGTGCCGGGCTTTTGAACAGGCAGCAATGGGGTGTTCCAGGGGGAAGTACAGAATTTTAGGATACCATACCGTATGAACTTATCCAGATAGGATTGGATGTTCTTCTTAGCCTTCTGCGGAATGTGATATTGTCTTAGGCTCACTGGATAAACCCCATGTTTCAGTTCAATTTTTATTGGTGGAATATTGCGGGCCAGTCCTGGTGGGTTGTTCTCTGCCCAAACTCCTGGTATGTTAAACAATGTCTCATCACTCCTAGGGTTTTGGCTAGTCAACACTGTATAAAGTCGCCACTCTTCTTCCTTTGGTACGGATAAAGTCATAATACCTGAAGGTCCATTAAACTTTAAAGATGTTGTTCCATCTGGTAGGAACGTAATCTGCGCTTGTAATTTGGATAGCATATCACGTCCCAGCAATTGGACTGGACATTCAGGCATATAAAGGAATTGGTGTTTTACTACGTGGCCTCCCAATGTACAGAGTCGACTTTTAAGAACCGGTCTTTCAGCACTTCTTCCAGTTGCTCCTATCACAGTAATAGTCCTTCCAGATGGAGGAGCAACTAGATTAGTCACCACTGAATGTTCAGCACCAGTGTCGATCATGAACGCACTCCTTTTCCCCCCTATTGATACATCGACCATAGGCTCCGCTCGACCAAGGGGGATGGAGCCCGGTCGGTATCAATAGTCCTCCATGACCGTGTCAGCCAATCCTACGAAGTCCCTACCTTCTCTATCGCGGGACCTTTGCGCTGCTGGAATATACCTATCTTCCCTAACACTTCCTCTGTTCCCATTACTCCCTCTATACCCATTACTCCCTCCGGGGCCTCCTCTACCTCTCGCTCTGCCTCTAAAGTTTCCGTAGCCTGCCCTGGGTTGGTCTCTCTCGTACTGCTCTCTTTGCGGACATTCGTTCCTCCAATGCCCTTCTTCCTTGCAATACGCACACTGATCCCTACTCAAAGGCTCCCTACTCCATCTATTATTGCCTCTATCTGGGCCCCGTTTATCTACGCCTGCGATCGCTACCGCTAGCATATCAGCCTTTTTACGCATCTTGCGCTCCTCCTCTTTCTTGCTTTCTGTTTCCCTATTCATATAGACCTTATTAGCTACCTCCATTAGTTGGGAGATTGACATACCTGCAAACCCTTCTAACTTTTGTAGCTTGCGCTTAATATCTCCGTAAGCTTGGCTGACAAAGGCGGAGTTAACCATTCGGGAATTGTCTGCGTCTTCCGGATTAAAGGGGGTGTACAAGCGGTACGCCTCCAATAATCGGTCATAAAAGACACTGGGCGCTTCATCGCTTTTCTGGATCACCTCAACTGTCTTCGACATGTTAATGGCTTTCTTTCCTCCGGCTTTCATGCCAGCAATTATAGCGTCTCTATAGGCTCTGAGTTGAACCATATCAGCACCATTTACGTTCCAATCGGGATCAGTGTTGGGATAATGTGTTGCGGCCCATGCTGCTGGATTAGCTTGGTTCAAAGCACGGGCTCTATCCTCTAATGCTTTAATGGCTGCTTGATTTATTCTTGTCCTTTCCTCATTGTTAAATAAAGTCATTAATAACTGCTGGCAATCAGCCCATGTCGGATTATGCGTCTGTACTATTGAGGTGAACAGATCAGTCATGGCTTGTGGTTTCTCAGTATACGAGGAATTGTGGGTCTTCCAGTTTAAAAGATCGGTTGTAGTGAAGGGAACATATACGAAGACAGGGTCAGCTTGTGCCATTTGACCTGCGGCATTAATATAGGCTGACCCGGGATTCAGACGAAGAGGCATCTGATAGTGTCTCAATTGTTGGGCACCGGTCAACTGTCGGGTCTGTATGGGGCTACGTGGAGGGGCGTCAGTCATGGGTTCCGGTCGGGGAGAGATAGGGTATGGGGATGTGGGAGGTTGGTTTTGGGAAAAGGTGGTAAATAGAACACTTCGGGCCGAGCTAGATGAAGCTTGACCGGAAGTCTGAAGTGGCGCCAAATCAGGATATTCGTTTCTAATGGGGGTGGGTTCTGGTTCCGGAAGGGGAGATTTAGTACGAGGGGGGGTGGATCCTGTACTGGAGGAGGAAGCGGAAGTGGATGAGGGTAATGAGGGAAGGGTTACAGGACTTCCTGTATTTGCGTCACTTCCTCTTACCGGAAAGTAAGGGGGCGGCAAAGGGATCTCGGACTCAGGGGGCGTGTCCAAAATGGGCCTAACACCAGCCCTAGTGGACGAACAAGTCCTAGCTACCATGAGGCGACACTGTTCCTCGTGGCATGTCCGGAGCCATTTTGGCGAGTCATTTACGGCCTGTCTCCAACAATCAATATAAGGAAACTGGCCGTAAAGTTCAGGCCTACCTGATACAGCCACGTGTAAGCGCTGTACCAGAGTTGGATCCAAACTGCCACGTGGCGGCCATGCCGCAACCAAAGTAGGCCACTCCCTAGTGCACAAAGTGACCAAACGTACAGGGGACATCTTAACCCCAAAATCACAAACTTTGAATCCCTTTTTAAAATTCTTAACCATACATCCTAAGGGATCCGGAATCGTTGACTGCGACGCACCCATATTTAACAGTGGAACGTCGTCGACAACGATTACTATACACGCGTACTATTCAACAGTCACACCCGTTTCCTCTGGCAACAGCACCACGTGGTACGGTTACCAAGTGAAACGTACACAATAACAATAAACACTCAGGGAATTCCCGTACACACACAGCTGCTACACCAGTCACTATATAATCAATATTATGCCCTTTGGCGTAACTACACAGTCACCCACGCTATAATTCTCTATATACGAATTACCCGTCTATAACACACCCCAGTAACATCGTCTTTTACAAATAGCGGTTACAGTACGGTTAGCATAGGTCAAAGCACAAGTTAAGGTCACAATACAATTATTAGTGGTTATGGTGTTAAACATGCAATGGACGACAATGATTAGTACTTATTATATAATGTCAGTAAATATACAGGGTTATGGTACCGTGCACTATAATACAGCAACACACTATTAACACTCTCGCTAGACGGCTGAGCTCGCGCTATCTAACAAGATATACACTTTACTAAAACAATCGTTAACACATTTACAATTCCCAACTAAACTATTGGCCAGTACCTTGAATGGACTACCTAAAACTATATACACCCGTTTTGGTTAGCCACACTGCCCAATCACCACATATACATAGCGAGCTAGAGAACCGAATTTACACAGGCGCCTCTTAGTCGCACTATACAACGAGCTAGAGATCCGAATTTACACAGGCGCCTCTTAGTCGTACTATCAAAAGTCTAGTGGGTTCCAAATTTACACGCCTTCCCACTTAGCCCAGATAGGATGAGAACTAGCGAACCGAATTTACACAGGCGCCGCTTAGTCTCCCGGTCCCTCCGACCTAGCGAACGTAATATACACCCTAGAACGCTAGTCTAGACAAGACACCGGTGTCCGGCTAGGGCTATCTTACACCAGGACCCCGCCTGACTAACCAAATCAAACGGTCTGACTAAAGAGCGTTCGATCGAGCGGTGCGCCTTCGCTCCTTCCCTCCGACAGAGGGGGCAGATACAGATTCAAAAACCCCTTTGGGCCTACCGCACAATCGGTATACCCCTAGCGGGTCCTGCCGTCTAAAACAGCAGTTATCTTACCTCCTCGTTCCTGAACCTGAGTTCACACTCATCGACGGGGACACCCCAGCACTTCTCACGTAGAGGCCGATGATCTCCTGGACAACAGACCAGTGGCGCCGAGACGAAGGGAGGTCCACGCAGAAGTTCAGGGGTGCAGCCGTAGAGAACGTGGGCAAAGATAGACCGTCTCACGCCTCTGCCTCTCAGCTACCGTTGAACGATGAGCTTCCCGGCCAATGCACCAAATGATACCGGAGAAACTGACGGAAGCCAAGCACAGAGAGATGGACACAGGTTTCTTCAGGAAGGAAGAGATTCTTTATTGGATCACCGATCGGGACTCAGAGGGACTAGCGTCACCAAAATACAGCAAAGTCTGAGTCCTGAATACATAGAGTACATTCCTTATATAGCACTGTAGCTCCTCCCACAATTAACTACACCCACACATACCCTTAACCTATTTAATGAATAGAGTCTAAACTCATCCATCCGGTCTAACCACGTGGCTCATCTGATACAAAGGAGAGGGACGCGTAATTCCAGTTCTTACATTCCTGCACCTGGTCAGTACAGTGATGACAGTATCTTAGCTACGTGTTATTAACTAACTGATACTACAAACACATATACATACATATGCCTTGTGGCAATCTTAGCCTGCTAAACTTGTATTTTACTGGAATTACATCACAATATGACCTTTAAAACAAACAGCTAAAGCTAATGTCAATGTCATTGACAGATATAATCTGTCAGGTCACCTTGTCACTGTATTTTGTGTAACTGAAATGTCCCCATCTTTATATTGATGCACCTGATCCCATGTATTAAACTGGACTTTAGCTGGGAAATATTCACTGAGTGAGTAGCTTTCCCCTCCATTTCCTGTTTCAGTGGTTTATAAGCAGGACATTGTCCTATTGTTCTAGGAGAGGTCTTCTAAACCACTGCAAACTCTTAGCCCTGCCACTGCCTAATGTCTCCAATATGGTCCAACCTCTTTTGACACTGTTTCTCTCCACCTGTTATGTAAACATTATGCTCTATTTGTACCTTGTGCTTCCTTGATGAACCAGTACTTCTATATTCTACTTGATATCAAGTGTAGAGATGTCGCGAACATAAAATGTTCTGTTCACAAACGGAGAACGCAAATTTCCGCAAATGTTCGCGAACGGGAGAATCGGGCGAACTGCCATAGACTTCAATAGGCAGGCGAATTTTAAAACCCACAGGGACTCTTTCTGACCACAATAGTGATGAAAAAGTTGTTTCAAGGGGACTAACACCTGGACTGTGGCATGCCAGAGGGGGATCCATGGCAAAACTCCCATGGAAAATTACATAGTTGATGCAGAATCTGGTTTTAATCCATAAAGGGCATAAATCACCTAACATTCCTAAACTGTTTGGAATAACGTGCATTAAAACATCAGGTATGATGTTGTATCGATCAGGTAGTGTAAGGGTTATGCCCGCTTCACAGTGACAGACCAAACTCCCTGTTTAACGCACCGCAAACAACCGCAAACAGTCCATTTGCACAACCGCAAACTCCCCATTTGCACAAGGTTGGATACCAAGCTAGCTATGTCCCGTTCCTTGTCCTCACTGATGACAACATCATCATCATCACACCGTACGTCCATGTGTGTAATGCTGCCTGACTGAGACATATCCCTGTTATTTACATCCTCTGGCAATAATGGTTGCGCATCACTCATTTCTTCCAACTGATGTGTAAATAACTCCTCTGACAGATCAAGTGAAGCGGCTGTGGTGCTAGTGTTGGTGGTGGCAGCAGGTGGGCGAGTGGTAACTTGAGAGGTGCCCGAAGCTAAGCTGGAGGAGGATGGTGCGTCAAGGTTCCGAGCAGAAGCTGTAGAAGATTGGGTGTCCTGTGTTAGCCAGTCAACTAGATCCTCAGAACTTTTCGAGTTCAGGGTACGTGGCCTCTGAACACTGGGCATTATTCTAGGGCCAAAGGGAATCACAGCACCACGACCACGACGGCCCCTGCGGGGTGGCCTGCCTCTGCCTGTCATTTTTTTTTCGATTAGTGGTACTATGCGTGCAAGCTACTGTGAGACCAGATATGAGTGGCAATGTGCACTTGCAGAGGTTGGCAGAGTACACGCTGTAGGCCTGACACCCGCTTGAAGACAAGTAACTGCTATTCAATCTATAACAGTGAAAAAAGTTTTTTGGTTTTAAATGCACGCTATTGTGACACCAGATATGAGTGGCAATGTGCACTTGCAGAGGTTGACAGAGTACACGCTGTAGGCCTGACTCACCAGCTTGAAGACAACTAACTGCTATTCAATCTATTACAGTCAAAAAATTTTTTTTTTTTTAAATGTACACTACTGTTACACCAGATATGAGATGCACTGGTGTGACACTGTGCCCTGGCAGGCCCTGAAACGCACACGTGGGAAGGAAACTGACTGCTATTATATTACAGTCATAAAAAGTTGTTTTTTTTTAAATGCAAGCTATTGTGACACCAGATATGAGTGGTGGCAATGGGCAAGTGGGCACAGTATACGCTGTGAGTCTGACACACGCTGGCAGGCAGGCAACTGCAATTAGATTACACAGAAAAAAAAATCAGACTGATGTTCTAGCCCTAAAAAGGGCTTTTTGGGGTGCTGTCCTTACAGCAGAGATCAGATGAGTCCTTCAGGACTGTAGTGGACACTGAATACACTAGCCTAGCTATCGATTTCCCTATTAAATCAGCAGCAGCTACACTGTCCCTCCTCTCACTAAGAAGGCAGCTTCAGGGGGGCGGGGCCTAGCTGTCATGGAGGAAAGACGCGCTTCGTGTGAGCTCCCTCAATATCTCACTTTAAGCAGCTATCAACAAGCAAATTTCACCCCAGAAGGGGATGACCCAGCAATGTTGCTCCCACCTAACCAACCCAACATGCTTAATAGCGGTCAGCAACTCGACAGAGTCTTACTTACCTCCGCATGGCAAGTGTGGCCTGGTGCTCACCGGGCGGGAGAGGCAGCCGATCTCCCGATCCTGGGATGCCCAGGAGCAGCTACTTCCCAGCAGGAGCTCCGTTACGCCCCCCCTCGGACCGGTGGGGGTTATCCCGGTCCACCCCTGAGAGGCTGTCTGGAGCTAATGGACGCACAGAGCACAGCCGCCCAGGCTGACATAATTATCTGCGACTCTCCCAATATGGCGGCAGCCGTGTGTCCTCCTGGTACCAGCAAAGCATGGCAGGATATTGAGTCAGCTAAGACAGCTAAGCAAAGCAGTCCCCATTAAAATACACCAACGCAAAAGGCGTCGAAGACGGGACCGGAGGCACAAACAGAAATGCAGAGCCTGCCCCACGTCAAGCACTCGCCTCCACCTTATGCCACCACAATCCCGCACCAGACGTGAAGCACCACCGGGACTGATCCGACCACCCGACAAAACCGCGAACCCGGCACTCAGCCAGAGACTTGTCTTTGTTGTTCCAGGTATCAGGGACTGCCAGGGTCTGCACCTGGCGCCCAGAAGGGATCGGATGAGCACAAGCAGTAAACAGCAGCCTGCCAAGCATGTCCCACTATAGCCGATCCTCCACACCATGCCTTTGATCACATGAACTGCTCTCTGCACATTAACTAATCGTAAAGTAGCAAACGTTTAAACATGTCATTATTTCACCTCCTAAAGCGTTTATTGTCGTAGTTCCTTACATGCCTTTACCTTAACCGTTCATGTATTATGTTATTCTCTAGTCTCATCTCATGGGGTGACTCACACTTGATTTATAACTAGTGGTGGAGCTGCTGATATAAATACACAGTTGATAACGTGCAAGTTACACCCTAAACATGACAGCCATCTTTCATAACAATGTACTGCTATATACTCATAACCTCAGAACAACTAGTCATGATATACGCACGTTCAGCCTAGCATGCTCAAATAGAACACACTTCTGTCAAAAAAAATACAAAAAAAAAAGAATGCCGCTTCCGAATGAATCTAAAATGGATGCTGTCCAGGAGGTGGGAAGGTCTGGGAGGGAGGGTCTGCTGCTGATTGGCTGGAATGTGTCTGCTGACTGTGGGCAATCAATCTTGATACTTCTGAAGAAGCCCTAGACTGGGCGAAACGCGTTAAGTAGATTTTGTTCTATTATAGACATTTTATATTTAAATAAAGTTACAGTTTTTACTACTTTATTTGCAGTTTTTACTACTTTATTTTCCTGAATCCTGGCATATATCCGTTGGTGGGGATTATACCACCATATGCTGTACATACTAGAGCAAGATATTTGCTCTGAAATCTGTAAGTAGGATATTTTTCCTTTTTTTTACCAACACTGTTTGTTATACATACTATACTATTGGATCCTATCTTTATTTTTTCCATATACTACTGTGGAGGATTGGACCCTGCACTGCACCATCACTTGACATCCTGAGACGGGGATTGTACCGTCTAGGCGCTATACGGCAGAGCTCTGAGTAGCTCTGCAAAGTGTGAGTTAGTCTTCTATATAAGTTTCAACTACTCTCACTTGCTTGATATACTGCACTATTATTGTTTTGTATTTTTCTATTGAAGGTTCCATACATCCCTTATTATACGACAGTTTGTATGTATACATCTTCATTATTACTTGTACTGTTTGGGTGCGGTTTACCACTTTTTTCCTTGTTTGTTTCACTATTCTGAGTAGGCGTTGGGAACTCCTACTCGGTTCACTGCTGCCCACCTCTAGTTTATTTAGTGAGCGCCTATTACTCCTGTTTTTACTGATAACTTACACAATGCCTTACCCTTTTAAAGACCGGCTTTACTGGATTTGTAGTTCCACAACATGTGAGAATCTATGTTTGGGCAGCCTTGGCTTATAACATATGATCACATTTATTGGGAGCTTTCATTTTCATATTCCACAACATGCAATCATGAACACCAGAGTTCTCAAAGTTTGGAGAATGTTATTGCTTCTTCTTGTAATATGTGTCCATCCTGTGGATTCCAATGTTCTAAATCAATGTTATTATCTCCTTTTTTTTTTTTTTTTATAATTCTTTATTTTTGTTGTGCTTGAATTAACATTTGCATATCAAAAATGCCACAACAGCATTCACATACAGTTTACAAACTTTTACAAACTCTTATTCATCAACTGTTGTACAGCATCCAGCGTAAATGCACTATTTTTTTTGGGGGGTTATTATAACAAGCTAAATTAGTAGAGTATAGCAATCACATATGTATGAGGAATTTTAAGTGCTATCGATATCTTCAAGTAATTTTCTCATATAGTTTTAAGTGCGACTTAGATGCAACAGCAGTGTCCCTGAAAATCTAATACCTTTCCCCCCTGACAAAACGCAACAATATATGGACTTTGAAGGGGTTTTGCTTATACTTTCGAGTAACGTTAAAGAGCATGAGAAAGAATAACATTAACTTCGCTTCAGAGGTTTGATAGGCTTACAATGCACAATTTGTGTCAGGTAAGAGGGTGATATGAGTTGTAGGTAACATATATACATATATATATATACAGGTTTCGTAACAGTCGCTTGTACATAAAAGATACAGGCTAGGTTACTCTATTCTTAGAGGTGTGCTGTTGTTGTAGGCTGGGTGGGGTGCTCTGTAACCCTGAGCTGGGGGGGGGGGGGGTATGTATGGATCGGGCAGCGCCTTGGTCGTGATGAACCCATCCAGCTGCCTACCCCGAAGATTGGGTGTGCTTATTGGAGAGTAGACTAGAGTGAGGGGCCGCTCCCTCTTTAGGGACTCGGATTGTGAGGTGGGGGTAACTTGGGGTGATTCGCCGTTATGTGTATTACCCTTGTTTAATTCGTTAGCTGGGGGTGCGGGGACAATTCCCCGGCTACTGCTCCACTTTATGTGTACTGTGTTAGCTTATTATGTGTTTCAATGTGCTGGGAAAGTGTCTACTATCCCTCCCCATGGCTCGGTAGGCCTTCTATCTTACTTGTCTTATGCTATGATACTTGTTTTCCCCCCTCTTGGCAATATTACCTTGTACAATAGATAAGGTCTATGTGCCCCATAAGTGCCTTCGGTTTATAGCTACAGGTAAATTTAATTCGACGGAATTCAAACTAGGTAAATTACAATTCACTAAGACAGGTACATGTCCAGAGTTGGGCATATTGGCAGAGTGAGGCGATCAAATATTTACATTATTTACATTATAAGGTAATATTTTGCGATTTAGGATGTGGTAGGCATTATTGAAGAAAAGGTCCTTTATTTTCGTACCGATGAGTGTCCTCTTCAAAGTTTATTCCCGGATGTGTCAAGGCTCTCCCCCTGTTCACCCTCGGCTTCGAAGGGCCTAGTGGTAGGTGGAGGCGCCGTGTTACCAGGCGCAAAACCTTGGACCCTTGAAAAGAACACTTTGGGCAGGGAGGGGTTGGGCAGGTTATTGAATAAGGTTGAGTAAGTTCAGGACCTCAGGTGCCTGGTCTGTGCTGTTCCTTCCTCTCTGGGTAACTGGAGGAGGCAGTTGCATTATCTCCTTTTATAAATCATATTTATATATCATGTTTAGTGTACCAGCCTAGAGTCATGCTAATGAACAGAGATTTGTAGAAATAGACATAGTGTTGGAGTTGGGGGTGATATTTATGGGAAAAATACATATTTAAAACCTTGTTATGCAGGCAATAAGGAACTGTTGCTTTTTTAATATATATATAGAGGGTTTATAACTGTGTGACAGCAAGAGTACTCCAAGAATTAATGATCTTGGGGGAAAAAAAACAAAGGGCAGAGTACAGAATTTTGATACAGTACTAACCTCAACATCTGAGGAAAGGGATTTAGGAGTAATTGTTTCAGATTACTTAAACGTAGGCAGCAAGAATTTCTAGCAAAATGCTTGGTTGTACAGGAAAAAGTATTAGTAGAAAGAGGCAAGTGCTCATGCCATTGTACAGACCACTGGTGAGACCTCATTTGGAGTAGTGTACGCAGTACTGGAGACCGTATCTTCAGAAGGATATGGATACTTTGGACTTAGCTTATGTGTGTGTGAGCCTGATTTTGTGTCAGTGAGCTTGTAGTGAGTTGTAGTGAGTTTGTCTGTAGTTAGCATGTGTCAGTGAGCTTGTAGTGAGTATGTCTGTATTGTGCTTGAGTGTGTGGCAGTGACATTGTGTATGTCCGTGAGCATGCCTGTAGTGAGATTTTGTGTCAGTGAGCTTGTAGTGAGTTTATCTGTAGTGAGAATGTCTCAGTGAGCTCGTAGTGAGTATGTCTGTATTTTGCTTGAGTGTGTGCCAGTGAGCTGGTAGTGAGCTTGTCTGTATTGTGCATGTGTGTTTCACTGAGCTTATGTGTTAGTGAGCAGGTAGTGAGTGTGTCTGTAGTGAGCCTGTGTGTGTCAGTGAGCATGTCTGTACTGTGTTGGAGTGTGTGTCAGTGAGCTTGTGTATGCCAAGGAGCTTGTAGCGAGCTTGTGTTTGTCAGTGAGCTTGTGAGTTTGTCTGTATTGTGCTTGTGTGTTTCAGTGAGCTTGTAGTAAGCATGTCTGTAGTAAGATTGTGTGTGTCAGTGAGCTTGTAGTTAGTTTGTAGTGAGCTTGTGTGTGTCAGTGTCTGTAGTTAGCGTGTTTGTATTTGTGTCAGTGAACATGTCTGTAGTGAGCTTGTATGTGTCTGTCAGTTTGACTTTAGTGAGCTTTTGAGTGTCAGTGAGCATGTCTTTAATGAGCTTGTGTATAGGTTAGAGAGCTTATGTGTGTGTCAGCGAGTTTGTGTTAATTGGTGAGCTTGAATGGGCTTTTGTGTTTGTGTCAGTGAGCTTGTTTTTAGTGAGCTTGTGTGGGCCAGATAGCCTCTGTGTGTGCCAGTGAGTTTGTCTGGTAGTGAGCTAGTCTGTAATATGCTTGTGTGTGGCAGAGAGCTTGTCTATAGTGAGCTTATTTGGTTCGGAGAGCTTGTGTTTGTGTCAGTGAGCTTGTCTGTAGTGAGCTTGTGTGTGTGTCAGATGAGCTTGTGTGTATTTGTGTCAGTGAACATGTCTGTAGTGTGCGTGTCATTGAGCTTGTCTGTAGTGAGCTTGTGTGTGTGTCATTGAGCTTGTCTTTAGTGAGCTTATGTGTATCCGTGATCTTGACTTGAGTGAGCTTGTGTGTATCAGTAAGCTTGTCTGTAGTGAGCTTGTGTATGGGTAAGATAACTTGTGTGTGTCGGTGAGCCCTTCTGTAGTGAACATGTGTGTGTCAGCCTGGAGGGTGGGTATTACAACACTGTAATACCCATGGTTCATCTTAAGTGAGGGGCTGCAGGTAAGAAACAATATAATAGCTCCCAAAGCACATCAATATAAAAAATACAAACACTATGTGACACAATAAATTATAGGGCTGGAATATTTTTTTTTTCCAGGGCTGCTTTCTTTTCCCAGTCCGGCCCTGCTTGTGGCTGTACCAAGAATGTAGCCTGGATGTACCAAGAAAGTGATTTGGATTTAACAGGGGTGTGACAAAGTTTTGGGGAAAATAATAGATAACGTGACTTAAAAACCTTAACACCATCACATGTTTTAATGGTGTTGTATAAAGCATCTGTTGTAAACAGAAACCTTTGTCCTCCGGTACAGCAGGAGAACAGTGTAATCTTAGTCATCTGTTTGGTTAGAAATAGACCCTGTGTCTTTCTAAACAGAAAATATGTTATCAGATTGGAAAGGTAAACAGCATTAAAATAGGATATTATTAATAGTGTGGTGACTTCTTTAAATAATATAAATCGTAACCTGTTTAGGACAGATTTAAGTGAGCTTTACTTTAATTTCTTAAACTTTTGTTCTTTCTACAATATCATACATGTTCATAGACATTGAGGGGTACCATTTAGAGATACACCCTGAGATACCTAACATTGTCTTTTGTGCTATATTCACACATAAAAACTGAAAATAAAAAATAACAAGTGCACAAATATTTTGTGACTCCTAATGGAATCTTTGTTTTGAGCTGTAGTACACTGATAATCTGAAAATAAAGAGGGGGCAGTTCCAGCTATGTTTTAAAGATAGAAGCAGAAGCATTTGGGAATTAATTGGGTGTGAAAACTGAAAGACAGGACAAAGTCAAGCAGTCAAGTCAAAGTCTTGCAGGATAAAGGTAATTTCGGCACTTCGGGACTTCAGCAATTCGGCACTTCGGCACTTCAGCAATTCAACTATTCGGACATTCGGAAGCACCCAAATGTCCGATTTATCTCAAATTCGGCCGAATTTTTATTCGGACCAGAACGAATTGCACATGTCTAGTGAAAACTGAAAGAAAGTACAAAGTCAAGCAGTCAAGTCAAAGTCTTGCAGGGTAAAGGTGATATTAACACCAATGAGGTAATGACAGCAGTGGCTAACTGCTTGAAGAAATACAAGGATGATGTTTACTTATACAGGTGTTTTGATTTGCTAAACTTCCATTCTGTTCTTTTTGCTAAATTTACTAAATGAAGGCCTTCAGGAAATCTAACCTTTAATAAACAGCAAAGGACACATTTAAGGAAATCAAATGACTGCCAAGCATAACATGATTAACACATAGTTAGCATAAATAAAATCTCAGATTACATAAAGTGGCACAGTGGTATGTCAATTCAACATCCACAGAGGGAATATAAAAAATGTATCCCCTAACGTGTATTTTCAGTGTATTCCTAAAGAGAAATTTCACTAATTGACTCTTTATTCAGTGTTATAAAAATTCATAATACATTCTCTCCCGGTATCCCTACGAGTACCTTTAATTCAACATAAACAAAAGAAATTATTTTCTTTTCACGGCATGACATTAGCAAACATCAGCTTCCTTTAAGTAATAAGTAAAATGAAACAATATTTTTTAATAGAATAATGAGAAGATACAGACTATTCCAGTGCTGGTTAGTCTCATACATTATTAAGTGCATGGGGATTAAGGTGATTGCCTATTAAAAATAAATTAAGAAACAGGAAACACCTCCACTGTTTAAGACCTTCAAATAAAGAGTTTGTTAGCATTCAAACACATGAAAAGCCATATATCTGGCTAATGTGGTTCCCTGCAGGCACTCCCATTGTAGTTTGCGTTAATGATCCTCATCAATAAATTGACATCCGCATAGTTTTAAAATGAGCTCCCAGCTCAGCATTTAACACTTTAAGAGATCTTTATTTAATTTAAAAAAAAATATCTGTTTGCAACTCATTATATAGAATACATAATTTTATGATGAACCTTTGATTTCTGTCTTATAAGGATGCTTAGTTACTAAACAACAAAACAGTAAATTTACATCTAAGTCTGCAAATGGCATTAAATACTAAATAACTAACAAGAACAGCATAGTTGGAAAAAAATTAAGAAATTATGCATACTAAATATTAAAAACATGCTATGGACATGTTACCTGTCTACCTGCCCACGTACTTACGAATGTCTCCAAAAAGCTGTCTTTCTGCCTGTGCACCTATCTTTATTCACCAATCCTGCATAATCCGAAAAGCAAAATTGAAGTATAAAGCATAAGCAATCGCACATTTACAATGTTTTATTATATTCAAAACATATACTGGTAAAGTTTCAGTTTCACATTAGACCTTTTTTTTTTATAAAAAACAAAACAAAAAACAAAGAACAAAAAAAAAAAATTGCTTGGCAGACTACTTGTAAAATACATTGATCCCAACATGCACATACATTTGTTTGGCAACAAAAAGTAAAAATAAGTAGTGCAGCTCGGGATATCTCATAGAAACGTGAGTTTTCAAGCATCCTTACTGACTTGACTTTCAATTAGTTGACAACCACAGTTGGCAATACTGAACTGAACACAAGCAAAGCGAAGCATCACTCAAGCCGACATTTAACGTTTCACTGTTATATACCCCTTCATCAGAGGAACACAGATGGAGTGCTTAAAGGACCACTCTAGTGCCAGGAAAACATACTCGTTTTCCTGTCACTAGAGTGCCCTCAGGGTGCCCCCACCCTCAGGGACCCACTCCCGCCGGGCTCTGGGGGGAGGAAGGGGTTAAACTTACCTCTTTCTCCAGCGCCGGGCGGGGAGCTTTCCTCCTCCTCCTCTTCTTCCTCGCGACGTCATCGGCTGAATGCGCATGCGCGGCAGGAGCCACGCACGCATTCAGCCGGTCGCATAGGAAAGCATTCATTATGCTTTCCTATGGACGCTTGCGTGCTCTCACTGAGATTTTCACAGTGAGAAGCACGCAAGCGCCTCTAGAGGCTCTGGAGGCTGGCTTAACCCTCAGTATAAACATAGCAGTTTCTCTGAAACTGCTATGTTTATAAAACAAAAGGGTAAAAGCTAGCTGGACCTGGCACCCAGACCACTTCATTAAGCTGAAGTGGTCTGGGTGCCTAGAGTGGTCCTTTAATGGCTGTCTCAAATTAAAACATTGTTTCATTACCACAGATTTTAATATTCTAAATTTGCTTTTGATTGTCAGTGGCAGTGCCATCTTCTAAGCTACATTAGTGTTTGTTTAACAACTCAAGCGCAGGAGTGTATAATGTAAAATTTATGGTTTTGAAACAAAGAAACAAATAAACTATCATTCATGCCCTAACTCCATCTCATAGTTCTCTCCTTCCAAGAAACATTGGTGAGAGATTTATTACATCCACCTTCATTGTTTTTGTAAATAATGTTATGTATTTAAGGATGTGTGTACAAGATATTTCCGGTTATAATATTTTGCTATAATTTAATTTGAAACTGTAATAAACATTAGAAGATCTGTAATTTTACATTCTAAGAACAAGCAAGCTTCACAAAGCGCTCTCAGTTTGCATTGAACCTCTTAACAGTATGATGCTATTGATTGCTTTGTATCCAATTCATCAGCCAAAATTTAGAGGTGTATTTTTTATTTTTTTATTACAATGTGATTCGGATCAATGTGTGTAATCTTTCCCAATGGCCTTTTATCTTTGTATAGAAACATAGAAAGTAAAATCCATATTCGTTTTATAATAATTTGGAGTTTAGTATGTAAATTAAACCAGTGCACTAAATAGAAGCTTAAGATGCACATATGTACCATAAATAGATGATCATATAATAAAAAAAATCCACATAATAAGTCATATATGATAAATGGTGAATTCATGTATTAGTATATTATCAATAGGTTGCTATTTAACAAATTAGTAGTCTCAACAAAACATCTTAAAAAAAAGTTTGTGTATGTTTATGTTGTGTTTTTTTAGATGTATTTTAACCCCTTAAGGACTGAGCCAAATGTACACATTTTGATCAAAATGAAACGTAAACAGAACTTGGAATTTTACTATACGTCTGTTCAACCATAATTCACTTCTTTCATATTAAGTGCACCCAAGTGTAAGTGTGTGTGTATATATATATATATACACATATATATATGTGTATATATATATATATATATATATATGATCTAAGTATAACTGTTTTTAAATTTTATTAAACTTCCAGGCACTCCCCCTGCTGGAACTGCTATGGACGGCTATCCTGTCCATGTGATCGTATGGTCCTCGCAAGAACCTCACGATCACATGGCCCAGGAGGGCCTGAATCAGACACAGGGGAATGCCTGGGATGCCAGGAAAGTCCCCCCATCGCGATCGCCAGCGGGGGATCGCCAGCAAGCAGGCAAGTCCCCTGGACAGCGGGGACGTACTAAGTCGCCCGCCGGCTTTTAGAGCTGATCAGTATAACCAGAAGGGCTGACTTTTGTTCCTCTAATATATAACTATATTTTTGTAACATTTACCTCTTAAATAGCATACAATGTTCATACAGTATAAAATTATTGCATAAACACATTTGCATAACAGAACATAAAGTGCAGATTTTTTACAAGTACTTGTAGCAGAGCTCCAATACCCCGACTAGGTATCTCTGCTGATTCCTCCACAAAGCTGGAAGAAGCGCTGCTTGGTGATTATAACTCTTCCCCCCAGTAACAAGACAACACATAATTCTGGGAGTCAACTGTATTTTATTGTGCAACACTTGGCTTTTAATGCACAGACCCCAGCCTGGGGTCTACATACAAAACAACATAAAGCCCTCCCAGGTGTCTCTGTGTCTTGGAGATATTTGAGTCAAATACTGGTAACTCAATTATCTCTCAGTTACAGGTAACCATACAAAAAAATACACAAAACACCCCAAAACTACATTCACACCATACAGAAACCCCACAAGTCTTATATCCCTGAATAGCCCGGATCTGAGCGTCCAAGCTGTCCAAATGGTGTAGCGGAATCGCCATTCAAGTTCTGACAGGCTGGCCATGAGGTGGGGGCTCAAAACAGTTCCAGGAAAAAGTAAGCAGCGGTCGGTCAACTTTTGGGAGTTCCTGTACGAAAACACCCTGCTGTTCTCCCTAGCTCTTAGAGAGCGAAGTTCCTCAGATGAACAAGTCTTTTCCCCGAAAATCACTCTCCTGGGATGTTTGTGTGCAGAGGCGTATAGTGTCTTCTGGGTTTGCGAGCTATTGCGTCTGAAATTAGTTCAATGTGCTCAGCGACCAGATACCACTGCCTGCATTCTGGGGGCAAAATGGCCACCATTCCATAAGGCACGTATGTTTGGTCATATGAATGGCGGCCACCCAGAGAGAGCACTTCTAGTTTGCTTTTTTGAAGTTAATGAGCCCGGGGGTGGTTGGTATCTGGGGGGAATGAGTCTTTGTTCGGTAAACGAACAAGGTTTTATGGCAACCGAATGAACAGCTGACCCAGTCTGCTACAGTACTATTCCAAGAAAAAACAGCATTTTTGTGTTTTGCCTTTATATAGGAGTTGTGCTACTATGTGTATACACATTTAAGATATTAAACTCTTCCTACAGTCAGTTATCTTATAGAAGTACACTGTACAGTCACGGAACTCAAATCTTTATTATGTATAACTAGAGATACATTATCCATAGTAAGTGCCGGGATACACTTAGTTAATCCATAACTTTTATGTAAAACAATATGCACCTATGTTCTTTATGCTTAAAGTATTTTTCTTCAGCACTTGTTTAAAATGGGCTCACAGTGTACCTGCAACTTTGTAATATTATATTGTACCTATATTCTTACCACACAACATACATAAATAGTAGAGCTTGTATTGCAGAACTTTATGATACGATGTGTCCCAGATGAACGGTACCATTTTGTATTTTGTTATGGACTGTCTGTAGTCTGTATTGTTTAGGTAATATCCCTATGTTTTCATTTACGCACACTTTTATGCTGCTATAATAAAAAAAAATGTTGCTATGTAACATTGTGTGTAATATATAGTTCAATAATTGACAATAAAGAGATCCAAACAACCTTGCTTCATTTTATGTAGAATGCTAAAAGGTTTCAATTGTTTCATGAATTTTTATTGCAAAGTTTAAATGTTTCTGCCTAAGGCTCTGCTTGTTAAAAGCAATATAAACCCTTGGGTCATTTTTTATGAGGAAAATCCCCTTTTTTAATTACTAAACTGAACAAAAATAAGGCAATACAATCTATCACACAGCTCGGGCACATTACATGATCAATCTTATCTGCTGACAACTGACCACTCAGCATTTTCTACTCTCAGGCTGACATAATACTAATGACATTGGAAAAGCTTACAAAGGGGGGAGAGTCTAATTGGGTGTGAATTCCCCTGAATAGAAAATGATTTATGTACAATCTCAATTGTACTTTTCAACATTTTTATAATTTTGGTATTGTTAACTGTTATTTTACTTTTCTTTCATGTGTTTTATTTAATCAATATCACAAAAATAATACTGAATGTGGATATAAATAATTATGTATATGTAAAAGGTTTTTATAAAACTCAAAATATCCCATATTAAAAAATAGAAGTTTTCTTCTTTGTAAATGTTGTACCATAATGAGAATGAAGTTTATTAAGATGCTGCTATTTTGTCCCAAAAGTAATGTGGGCTGTGTCTAAAATTTTAAAACTGAAATTGTCATGGCTGTATCTGTAATCTAGCTCTATAACATCTCAAAAACCTGGCAGTAGTTTATATGGGGGTGTTGCTGTGATCTGGGGCTCTAGAAGATTACAAATATGGGGTCTGATAATAATAGGGACAAAATGCCTGTGAAATTAACTATGAAAATTAAATGTATGAAAACCACATAAAAATTAGGTTAGCATTTAAATGGTTAAATGAAAAGTGTCAAAATGTTCTTATTTAAATAAAGGGTATGTTTAAGGTTTCAAAAATGTAATTTAGTCCTTGAAATATTTGTTCTATAACTTCCAGGAAATAATGACAATTTTAACTTTAAAATATATAAATATTGGGGGCGGAGCCTGACCTCTGAGGAAGATGGACGCCTGATTACCGAGCTCTCTCTCCCCACAGCACGCTAATCCACTAACATCGACACCCCTGTTAGTCACAACCATCTACAAACAACATTGAACGGTGCCACTCACCCTACCCGACCTCCGACACCATGGGCGGCGGGAAGAAAAAACGGGATCAAACCCCGTCGGTAGCAACACTCTTCCGTACGCCGACCACCTCACAGAGGCCTACTAACTCCCAACCAACAGAAGAGGATGACTCTGAACCCGAGGATACCGTCCCCTCATCGGACACAACAGCCCCACTCACCATCGGGGTACTCCGTGGCATGCTCCGCGAGGCCACCGCCGACATCAAAACCCACGTGGCCGCGGAAATCACCAAACAGCTTGAGGGCCTCAAAGCTGAAGTGACCACCTTAGCTTCCAGGACAGACCAGGCGGAGATCCGCATATCTAAACTGGCGTCTACCACACAGGACCATGCCCAAGACATCGCATATTTCCATGGCAAAATTTCAGCCCTAGAGGATGGCATGGAGGACCTTAATAATAGGTCGCTGAGAAAAAATATCCGCATCCGCGGCCTACCCGAGGCGGTCTCCCACGAGCAACTACTGCCCACGCTTAAAGCCATATTTCAAAGGATGGCCCCGGACCTCACACCCATCGACCTGGAAATAGACAGGGCTCACCGGGCCTTGAAACCGCCCAACCTTAACCAAACTATCCCGAGGGATGTCATCACCCGCCTCCACCATTTCACGGCAAAAGAAAAATTGATCCAGGCGGCCAGACAGGAACAGCCCAAATACCAAGACATCACGCTCACCTTTTTTCAAGATCTCTCACCGCTAACGTTGAAGAAGCGGAGAGACCTCAAACCCCTCACTATGGCCCTCCACCAACAATGGCTGAAATACATGTGGGGCCATCCCTTCAAGTTGATCGTCAGAAAGGACGAACAAACCCACATACTCCTGCATCCAGCAGAGATGGGGCCCTTTGCGGACTCGCTGGGAGTCAAACTGCTGCAAAACACCCCCGCCTTCCGACGAGAGACCGACGCCCGCCAAGATACTAGGCCCCGCTCTCCACGTCCCCCAAAAAAGAAAAGGCCACAGCCACGGGAACCGGAGACCGGCAACGCTTCGCAAGATTGGTAACCGCAACACCTCCCTGACCCCAACATTACCCGCACCAAGATGACACTCACCACAACCCTGCATTACACACCGGACGCCCTGCTACCCGATGGATACCCCCTCTGCTGAATGAGACCTCAATCTTCCACCTGCCCCGATCATTGATCTTCTGGTCAGGCCTGGGAAGCGCTCCCCCGAACTCTCCACTACAACTAAACCAGAGACACCATCCCGGGCCCATATGACTCACCTGCCGTGCCCAGGAAAAGGGACTCTACCACCGGACTATGCCAAGATATAGCAAGTATATCAAGGGACCTCGGGGTGGGACCGGAGGGACTTGGGGTGGGGGGTCCACGGGGTTCTGTATATGAGTCGAGACTCCTGAAACTACGACACATTCCCTTAGCCACCTGGGGTGCATACTTACGCTTTCCTGTAAGCACCATCGGATTACTCCCCCGACGGGTACCCCGACCCGACCCCCTGTTACTTCTTGCCCCATAGTCTCTCCACGCACCCAAATTAGGCCTACTAAGAGACCGGAGCGTACTGCCACTAGCCAAGATAGGAGGATCACCCCCCACAGCTCTCCATGCCCAGGACCACGATTGACGGCTGGGTAACAAAACCGGACCCTAACCCCCCCATTAGCAGCATACCTCTATCATAGCACTATAAAATAGAAGGGAAACAATATTTACATATGATACAGAAATCTAACAAAAAAAAAAATAATTAATAATAAAACAAGATAATAAAAAAAAAAAAATGATAAAACCTATAAAAATAAACAAGGAATAGGGTGGGGGAGGAGACAATGAAGGGGGGAAAATCAATCAATAAATAAATAAATAAGTAAATAAAAAAAAAAAACAACAAAAAAAACAACAAAAAAAGCAACAATACTTTTTAATAAAAAAAAAAAAAAAGAAAGAAAAGAACATTTATAACACCATAGAAACCAATAACAGGATGTTACACAGGGGAGCATATACGTCATACGGATAAGGGAAAGGAAGGGTGAAATCTACATCCCCAGGTATGCCTCTATCTGGGGGAGTGAGACCACTGGGGTACACGGCTGCTCCCTGTGGACACCCTCACTCCTGATGGATCCCCACCTAACTCATCTCTTACCTGGATACAAAGAGATGACCTTGAGACATACGGGTCAGGCCCCAGAATAGGGAGCAGCTCTTGGGAAGGGGGGAGCAGACACTAAGATACACCTCCGGGGTACACCCGGTTCGGGTGCCTCTGACCCACCTACAGGGAGACTGTCGCTCCGAACGGATGCGGAGGGTCTAGGGCTTCATGTGGTGTCCTCACCCGTCTGGGGCTCCATATGGTGTCCTCACCCGCTCACACACTGCAACCCGACGAACCCAACGATACTAGCCCTCCCAACCTACCGGGGTGATATGACCCCGACCTTAGAAATTATACTTTAAACCAACCTAGAGAGAGGTCTGCTCTCATAACCCTCCTAACCTGCTCTAACACTCCATGCCCTACTGACTAAGCCCAAACATAGGTACTGGGTAAATAAGAATTCACTGATACTGAGTGTCGTAACTCCTGACTTGGCGCCCCTACACCTTGGTATCTATAGTCTATGCACACAACTGCGGGTAAATGCAACCTATAATCCCTACTTGTTCAATGTTGTTAATCACTGTTCAGTTATGCCTTTGAATGCTTTTATTTTTATGTTTGTTCCAGTCCGGAATAGCACTTCACCACCAGAAGCTGAAAACAATGGACTCGACATGGGACTGACCCCACTTCAATGACGCACCTCACAGACCATCAACCCCACATCGAGACACCCATCCCGGACGCCAACTGACTTCTATCTCCCACTTGTGACTCCACAGAGAAACCACTCTCGGCACTACCCAGGACCACTATCTTGAGAAACCTACAACCGTGAGTGTACCACACCATTGCGTGCTGGGGGGGAGGACAGAGGGAATGTGAAAACCTTCCTCCTTCCCCCCAGACTTACACAAACGCCCACGACAGGGCACGACGCACACACGACCCCCCACCCCTCAGGCAACACCAACACCCCCCCAAACAACACCACCTGGCTAGTACTCTATAAGACCAGGGACTCTACAGACCCGATTCCCCACACCCTTAGCCACCAACCCAAGAAGTTACACCCCCACCCCTCCCTTGCCTCACAGCCCTCCCTCGCAACTAACTCACCACTTCTCTCGGGGACCACCCCGTCCCACCGTACCCCCACCACACCCATAACACCTGAAATGCCTAGGACACTCTTGTGTATATCACTGTGTATATCAACTGCAAAGGCCTCAACAACCCAGCTAAAAGACACCAACTTTTGAGATGGGCAACCCGCTCGCGAGCGGAACTAATCCTCCTCCAAGAAACACATTACGTTGACTCTAGACCCTTTCCTCTACGCAACAAACACTACACCACATGCCATCTAGCTAATTCCCATCACGGGAAAAACAATGGAGTGGCCATCCTGATCCACAAATCCTGCCCGATTCACTTCATGCGCTCTATCCCGGACCCCCAAGGCAGATACCTCACAATAGTGGGACATCTGGGGACCCAAAAATACGCGATCACTTCCATTTACGCTCCCAATACTCCTGACCCGTCCTTCTGGTCGACCCTCAGAGCACACTTAAAACTGTTTAGCTCCCACCACCTGGTTGTAGTTGGGGATTTTAATGCGACTATGGCCCCTGAATTTGACCGAAAACGCCCCACGCTCCACGCGAAAAGGTCCACCCCCCACCCAACGAGACTGGACAAATTGCTCTCAAACTTCGCACTCCACACAAACCTCCAGGACGTATGGAGACTACAACACCCCAACACCCTAGACTTCTCATTTTACTCGCATCCCCACACCTCATACTCTAGAATTGACATGTTCCTAATCTCCCCCTCCCTGCTACTCCAGGTCACAAACTCAACAATAGGCACCATTGCGTGGTCCGACCATGCAGAAATCTCCCTTGAAATGGACATTCCCCTAGCGTCCAGGCCCTGGAATTGGAGATTAAACCCCACTCTACTGCAAAACCCTGACATCACGAGGGACACACGCGCAACCATAGAAAACTACTTTACCGAAAACTCACACTCGGTCACCTCAACCAGCTCCCTGTGGGCAGCACACAAAGCAGTGGTTAGGGGCACACTGATTGAACAGGCCACCAGGCTCAAAAAAAAGAAGCTCAGAGAACTGGAACACCACATATCCTCCTTGAGAACCGCCTCGGCCCAACACAAACTAGACCCCTCCTCAGATAAGCTGGCCCAAATAAAGATCCACCAACAGGCTATCAAATCCTTCATGGCCAAGGACTCCCAAAAGGCGCTCTTGTGGACTAAACAACTCTATTATGATAAGTCCAATAAAGCGGACTCGCTCTTAGCCCGCAAACTATGCCACAAAGCGCAGGCCAAAAGTATCAATAAAATCAACTCCCCCGGCGGCACCACACACACTACCCCAGATCGAATTGCCACCACCTTTGCCAAGTACTTCACTGAACTCTATGACCATAAAACACACCCTAGGCACGAACAACCCCACTCGCTTGACCCCCAAGCCATCGATTCGTACCTCCGAGACATCCCCCTCCCTGCACTGCCAGACGAAACCAAACAATACCTCACTTCACCCACCACAACGGAAGAAATTGACCTCATAATTAAATCAATCAAACCTCATAAATGCCCAGGTCCGGATGGCTTCACGGGCCAATACTACAAATCATTCTCGGCTGCCCTCCTTCCACACCTCGCCTCGCTCTACAACTCGCTACTCCAGGGAGAGGCCCTACCTGACGATATGCTGCGGTCAAACATCAGCCTCATCCCGAAACCAAACAAGGCACTCACCGACCCAGGCCACTATAGACCGATATCCCTCCTCAACGTAGACATCAAAATCTTCACGAAACTCCTAGCGAACCGCATCCAACACTTCCTACCCAAATTAATCCACCCCGACCAGGTGGGATTTATCCCCTCGAGACAGGCCAATGATAATACCAGACGCACTTTAGATCTCATTTGGATAGCAACACACCGGAAGATCCCGACCCTCCTATTGTCCATGGATGCCGAAAAGGCATTTGATCGCCTCCTCTGGCCTTTCCTATTTACCACCCTCAGGAAATTTGGATTCCCCGAACCCCTGATAGAGGCCCTGTCTTCTCTCTATAACAACCCAACGGCCACCCTCCTTATACCCAACTCCATTCCAACATCAATTACGATTAAAAATGGTACCAGACAGGGCTGCCCTCTCTCCCCGCTCCTCTTCGCCCTTTCCCTTGAACCCCTCCTGCAAAAAATTTGTGACTCCCCATTAATCACCGGTCTCACGGTGAGACAAAACGAGTACAAAGTATCAGCCTATGCCGACGATATCCTCCTCACACTTACAAACCCTCTACAATCCATACCTCCCCTGCTGGCACTACTGGACGAGTACGCTGCAGTCTCGGGGTACAAGCTAAACCTAGACAAAACTGAATCTCTCCCAATCGGAATCCCGGAACATGACCTGAATGACCTACGACGCTCACACCCTTTTAGGTATAAAGACACCAGCATCCAGTACCTCGGCATACTCCTACCGGCTAACCCAGACTCCCCATACGAATTAAACTACCCCCCCCCCCCTAATCCAACAAGCCTATACGGACCTCCAGACCTGGAACACCATGCCTATCTCATGGATGGGGAGGATAGCCTCCGTTAAAATGAATCTACTCCCCAGATTCCTGTACCTATTTCAGACCCTACCCGTCCCTATCTCCCGAAAGGACTTCAAAGCACTTCAGACGAAAATCGACAATTTCATTTGTTCTAACAAAAAACCCAGAATAAAAAGATCCACGATGTCCAAAACCACTAAAACAGGCGGACTGGGGCTCCCCAACTTCCTACACTATTTCCAGGCGGCCCACTTGACACAAATACAACACCTACACCCCCCCAATTCCCAGATCTGCCCAGGCACACACCACTGAACACCTTTGACCACTTTAGATACCTCCAGATCCGCAGCTTCCTACAACACCCCCTTCACTCCACCACGGCCACCGCTACCCTGACCCAATTCGAACGAGACTGCTTACACACCCCGATACGCAAAGGCCAAATCTCCTTCATCTACCTCCAACTAAACTCCTCCTCCCCGTCAGAAGCACTCGCATACACCAAAGCGTGGGAAAGGGACATCGGCCCCCCCAATGACCTGTCAGACTGGTCGGCAATATGGGAAGCAACTGCATCCCTAACCATATGCGTTAACCATAGAGAACAGGCCTATAAAACGCTCCTCCGATGGTACCTGACGCCCCTACGGATGAAGCAAATGAAATGCTCGACCACGGATGATTGCTGGAAGGGCTGCGGGTCACAGGGCACCTACATTCATGCCTGGTGGCACTGCCCACACATCGCACAACTCTGGACGAAAGTCGCAGACCTAGCATCAGCTCTCCTCCACACTGAGATCCCTCTTGATCCGTGGGTCTGGTTACTATCAAAACCCCATCCCCCCCTATTTAGGGCACAAAACAAACTACTCGCTAAAATCGCCTTGGCCACGCGGCGTACAATTGCCGAACAATGGGGCACCAAAAACATTCCCACCATGGACACAGCTATTAGGAAAATAGAGGAAGCCAGGGAAATGGACAATCTCTCGGCCCTACTTCACGACACAACCCACCACCACAACAAAATATGGGACCCCTGGATCATATATAGGCTGACCCACCCCTAAACTTTCCCAACTCCTACTGACATCAGCCGTCCTACTCCTCTACGACCCCTCCAAGATACCACCTCCCCGACCTCCCCTAACCCCCTCACCCCCCCACCGCCCCCCCATGCAACTTCGCCAGACCACTGGCAATCGACCCACCAATGTTATTCCCAACCTAAACTAACACTTCAACCCCTGCCTCACACAACTGATGATTTTCCAATGGAAACGAGGGTACTACGCCCCCCCACGAGACACCGACCCCTCACTACCCGAAACCTTCAGAGGGCCAACACCCCCACGCCCCTCTCCCCATAACTTTCACCACAAGGCCCACACCGCCCTGGAAGGGCTCCTGTCCCGAAACGGCCACCACAGATCACTGACTCCGACAGCGCAGGGCCCGCTCACAGCGACCAACCCCGCACCAGACCGCGAGAGGCCGGTCTCGTGGAGACCGTAGTGATCCACGAGAGGACACGCAACCCCCCCATCTCCCAACTACCCTACCCACCACTGTTACCCCCCAGACACAATCACTGAGTGACAGCTCACCCCCATGACACCCTCGAGACCATCAGACAACGTCAGCTAAAGAGACCATCGTTAAAGAACACCTTATACACGAGCCTTGGTTATCCCGGCCTCTTTCTCTCCGGCTCAGACAAGCCAAATCCTTACTCACTCAAATATGTGAATTGTACTTATACCCCCTCCCCTCTTTTTATTCTGTACCCCACATTAACAGTTGAAAACTTGAAAATAAAGAATTTTGAAAAAAAAATATATATATATATATAAATATTATTTAAAAAAACCTGTAGGAAAAAAAAATCTCAATTTTGTTTTCAATATTGTATTCATACTTAAAAGGATTCTATAGGTACCAAAACTGTAGCTAAGATGGTTATTCCAAAAAATCCTGGTACCCTTGTTATACAGCAGAATAAAATTATATACTTACCTGCCACTCAGCCAACCCAATGCTTTCCTATAGGCTTCCTATAGACTTTTGCAATACACAGCACTGTGCCAATCAGCATCTCATAGACATGCATTGAATCAGTACATCTCTATGAGGAGCATTCAGCGTCTCCATGCAAAGTGTGGAGACGCTGAACTGCAGTGCTGCACACTGTGCAGCAATGGACTACGAAGCACCTCCAGTGGCCATGGTTAGATGCCAAACCATTCCAGTGCAGTTTGACATCTTACAATGGAAAAGTGACCTGGATGTAATTCATGTAGGTCTAACTTGGGAGTGTGCCGTTACAGTTTCATTTTGAGTCAGTTTGCAAGAACCAATGCTAAATGGTGCCTCACACCTGTTTAGCTTTTTGAAAGATACACAAAATCCACAATGATTCATGCTGGTAGCAATGTGGATAGAAAGATAGCTACAGATTTGGTGGTCCTGTAACAAAGTGGTCCCTTGTCAGGAGAGGTTCAGAGAACTATTGGTCAAGGTCTTTTAGAAATCCATAGGGCTCAATTCATGGAACTTTATACTACTGAGATCCTTAGAGCAGTGTTTCCCAACCCAGTCCTCAAGGCACACCTACCAGTCCAGGATTTAAGGATTACCCAGTTTTGTCTAAGGTGTTTTTTCTTTTTTTTTTTCTAAAAACACCTTAGACAAAACTGGGTAATCCTTAAATCCTGGACTGGTAGGTGTGCCTTGAGGATTGGGTTGGGAAACACTGCCTTAGAGGACTTACCTACCATTGGAAATTATTTAATAAAGTTACCCTTGCTGCATGCAGAATAAACACAATGCCTGAATATAACTCCAGACTACAGGGCGCCACAACCACTAGAGTATATATAAATGCCAAACAATGAAGAAATGACCATGGGTGGAAATCCAAACAATCCACTTTATTTTGGAACAATAAATAAAATAGTAAAATATGTGCAAAATATGCAGGAAAAAACAATATAAAATATTAACAGCCAAATTGGCTAAGAACCCCTAAGGACAGCAGCTATGAACTCACAGAAGCCTTTAAGTATAATAAGGTGCCAAGTGCTAAAGTGCAAACAATGCAAAGTGCTTGATGTAACTTTAAAGAATGGACACCAATACTGGACAATAAAGTGCTTACAGGAGACAGAAAAGACTGCTGTGCCGAAAGTGCAGGGATCTTGTGGGTGCTCAACGCGTTTCGTCGATCTCGACTTCCTCAGGAGCTTGCTGGGTGTGCACTGGTCCTCTTCTTCTTTTAAATCTGCCGGTCCGACCGCCATTCCCCGGTCGCGCATGCGCAGATCGCGCCGTACGTGCCATCATACGTAATGACGCACGGCCGGTCGATGTGCGCATGCGCAAACCAAGCTGGAACGCAAGAATAACTTTATGTATACTTTACACAGCCGCATGACGAGCAGCCCGAATTAATCGAGCGCTCAATGTGGATGCGGTCTGAATTTACAGACCTGCCTATCATGCAATCCTTCAAAGATACATAAGATTGGTAAATTAGAGCATGCAAATAGGACCATGGGCACTGGGATTTGGCTAATGGGGCAAAGATAAATTAAATTGATATGCAGGCACTCTGCAAATATATATAAAACTTAAAAAAGAAAGATAGTGAGTACTAAAAAAGGGACATATAAAAAGGACAATCAGGTTCATTTGCATTGCTAGAAACGCAATATACAGATTACATATGTATATGAATAAGGCTAACAGAGGAATCTAATATTAACCAGATGTAACTGACATTGAGATACTTCAATATGTCAGTATGGTGTGAAAAAGATACTGAGGATTTCAAAAGAAATACAAACTGTTCTAGACAAAGTTTTTTGGCATAATGCATACATACATAAAACGGTAAAAGATGAACACTGGGACATCTCTTAAAAAATAGTAATGATAATGTGAGTATTTGGAGACAACATGTTTAATATTCCAAACTTTGAACCATAAAATTTAAGGATTCTAAAGCATTTCAAAAATTCCAAAAAGGAGGGAGAGATATAAATAAGGTGCACAATACATAGAGAAATAATAAAAAATAAAAATTAATAAAAATTAATAAAAAATGATGAAAATTGATAAAAAGACCCATATATGCTGGAAAGAGAGAACAGGTAGACGATGATCTTATAGGGTCCCAAAGGTTTCCCAAACTTGATTAACATCTCGTCCTTCACTTCGACAACCGGGACCAAGTGGAAAAACAGAACACAGTGGGTTAATATAAACATAGACAACATGCCAATTTAATCAATAAAGACAAGTATATCGAGATCAGTGTTAAGGCCAGAGGGAACTGATGACTTCATTTTATAAATCCACTCAGTTTCCCTCATGGCTAGCATCTTCTCAGTATTTCCCCCTCTCCAATGTGGTATAACCAAATCGATCCCGATACAAATAAAATCTTCCCAATTAAAAACATCACAAGTGGTACAGTGTTTCGGGACACTATGTTTCATATTCTTATTGTTAATTCCATAAAAATGTTCCCGTATTCTGACATGTAGTGCCCTGATGGTCCGTCCTATGTACTGAATACCACATTTGCATTGCAATAAATATACAACATTCTTGCTTTGGCAATTGATAAAATGTTTGATCTTAAAAACCTCTTTTGTTACTGAGCTTCTAAATTCCGTGGTTTTACTTGTCTGAAATTTACAGGTGCTACACCTTCCACATTTAAAAAAGCCTTTAGGTTTTTTGGATAAAAAATGGTCGTTCCCTTTCCCCTCTTTAGGTAATATGCTAGGTGCTAAAATGTTTTTCAAACTATTATTTTTCTTGTACAGCACTTTTGGTCTTGATGGTAAAACCTTTCTTAAAAACTGATCTTGTAATAGGATGGGCCAATTTTTCCTGATGGAACGTTCTATTAAATTTGCCCTACCATTATATTTAGTAAGGAAGGCGAATTCGAAATCATTCTTGTGACCTCTACTAGTCATATTTCTTTTCCCATTTCTATTTTCATTTCTATCCTTATCTCGCAGGAGGTTATTTCTTTGGAGTCCTTCTACTTCCTGTTGTGTTCTAGATAAAAGGTCATCAGGATAATTTCTATCGTAAAATTTCTTATTTAAAATCTGTACTTGTTGTTTAAAATCATTTTGATCAGTACAGTTTTTAAAAATCCTCATATGTTGTCCTTTTGGAATGTTCGTTAACCAGTTACGGTTGTGACAACTAGAGAATTCAATGAACCCGTTCCCATCAGTGGGTTTAAAATAAGTCTTACTTTTGACTTTCCCATCTTTCACAAATAGAGTAAGATCTAAAAAATTAATATGAGTATCATGGATCTCTTCAGTGAATTTCAACCCATACTCATTAGAATTGATAAAAGATAAAAATTCATCTAAAACACCTCTCTCTCCTTTCCAAATAATTAAAACATCGTCTATATATCGTCTCCTTGCTGCATGCAGGACTATTAATCTGCAATATTATGACTCTTTTATTAAAAAAATCTGGGAACATGGGTCCTAATACCTGCACCCTAATGTCTTTTATAACAATTTCCTTTTTTATTTAATTTTTCAATTTTTTATTTTATTTATCCATTTTTTTATTATAGTTTTGTTACCGTCTATATCCACTTTATTTCATCCACCTGGAGGCTTTAGTTGTGTCTTGTAATTAAAGGGTCACTCAAGTTCTCTACAGCATATCAGCTTTTTGCATATCCCTTCAGTCTTATTTTATAAACATGGAGAAAGACAGGATGGTTTCCTTTCTCACTCACTTTGAACTATAGTTCAAACCTAAGTGAATATTTATCATTCTCATAGCTAAACACTGGTTTCAATACTTCTCTATGAGAAGCATCTGATTGGACACAAGTCATGAATGGTGGTGGCATAGCAGGAGCCAGATCAGAGCTGATACTCTGCCAGAAAAAAAAGGGAGTTTAATAGGTTTAACCCCTTAAGGACCAAACTTCTGGAATAAAAGGGAATCATGACATGTCACACATGTCATGTGTCCTTAAGGGGTTAAAGATGAAAGAAAGAAGTATCTGACGAAGTGCCCTAGTGGTACAAAATGTATCAGAATGCTCCTTCGGGTGTTTTTTTCCTATATGCATTACGCACCATATTCATCAATAAAGACTGCAGTGAAGGCCCATTTAAACTACATTGCCTCAATTGAGCCCTTGTTGCCAGATGACTGATATTAATATGATATTAATTTTTAGCTTATTTGATTTTATCCTTTCAATGCTAAAATGAAGTGGGGTATTTTAAAGAGTTTGAGGAAAACACGCACATTTTACTCTATATGTATCCGTGCATTGAATGAGAACAAGTTAAATTACAAATAAACAAACAAAAAACAAATGTACCAACAAGACTTCAGTCATGAACATATCAAATTAATTTTAAAAAAGTCCAAGACACCAAGGGGTTCAATCATTTATACAGCTATAAAGGCTAAATAAAAACACCTGCGAAAGGGAGTAATATGTGGAATTCCAGCTGTTGTGAAACAAAATTGAATATATATAAAAAAATCACTGAATTATGTATTAGGGGAAAGTAATGCCATTGAGTGTTTTCAAGACGTCTATAAAATACTCAACCTTTTATCTCATATCTTATGACAGTGAAATGGTATAAGGGGAAAAGAATGCCACTGAGGAGTTTTTGAGAGATTCATTACCTGCTTTATGTTTGGGCTAATGTTTTATGATTTGTCTTGAACCCTTCAATTACATTATTGTCCAAACGTACAGTTCTATATATTGTATTACCCCAACCGTAGCATGTATATTTGTTATAATTCATATTCTAATTACAACAATCTTCATTATCAGTCACTTATAGTTACACCCTTACTTGCATCAACACTGGAAACAACACAAGTGATATTTCTCGGCAACATAATGTTACATACAACACATTTGCCTTTAGCACGAATGACCCCTGAATACCTGATAACTGACAGTTTTCGCATAAGCGTTCTATATACATTGTGTGTTGAATTTTAAAACTGTTATTACTAAATCTATAAGTATGGAAGGTGAATGTATAAATGTGCACCTTTTTAAAACCCTTTAAGAACTTGGTTTTTATTTGAGACAGGGTCAACTTAGCCTCTTTAATCATCTGACATTGGCAAAAGAAGTTATGAAAGACAACAACTTAAAGATATTCTCTCTTCCTTATGCATTCTTCTCATAATTTACTCATAAAATATGCAGATAACTAAATCTACTATGAGAATGTATTTGTTAAATCAAGATTAATGTGATTAAGATTACACATGTTTTATTGTATCTATAAACTTATGTAAACTATCTTTTATTCTAGTTACGTAATTCCTTTAAAAATTAACCATCTGTATATCTACTGCAGTACAAAAATGACCCAATACATGGGTCAGTCTGACAACACAATGATATAACGATACAGCAATGGATATGTGATTAGGATATAATGATTTTATTCATATGCATTACACTTTCTTTGTGCAGTCTAACATTGGGAAGTTCTGACAATGATTTAGTTACAATAATTAATGGCTAAGAAATGGCATTAAGAAAAACTCAGCTTAGAGAATATATTAGCTATATTATTAAATAAGAATAGAGGAGATGTGTGGTTTAAATTAATTTAATACATTTTATATTTAATGAATAATGAACAACACTAGGAACTTAATTTAAAATAAGTAGCAATAAAAAAATCATAATTCATATTCAATGGAGCTGTGAATTTTTAAAGAATACTTTTATTGATTCAAATATTCATCCTTTTGTTCATTTAAATGACAGCAAACTTTAACTCAATATTCAATGTATTATGCAGATTTAAAGTTTCTATATTCATTTTTAGATGAGACTTTAAGGGATTAATTCATTACACAGTGAATCTGAGTGAACTAAAATTTAAATTGCGAAAACTAACCAATTAGGTATACAGTTATGCCTGTAAATAAAAAAAGGATTAAAGTTGCAAAAAAAAACAAAGTTTTCACTCTGGTTGTTCAAAAAATAGTTAATTAACCCCTTAAGGACAGAGGCAATTGTACACTTTCTGATCAAAAGAAAATGTAAACAAAACCTTTAATTTGAGCAATATTTCTGTTTTAACCGTAATTCACCTTTCATATTAAGTGCACCCACACTTGTAAATCATTTGCTTCAGGAGAAATGGGGCTTTCGTTTCACATAAAATATTTAGATATGAAACATAAATTTATAAGAATAAAAGAGGGAGTTTAAGCATGCGTGGGATAGGCATAAGGCTATCCTAGACATATGATAAGGCCTGGGACTAATTAAAAGTATTTTGAAATATTGGGCAGACTAGATGGGCCAAATGGTTCTTATCTGCTGTCACATTCTATGTTTCTATGTTTCTATGTTTCTATAAAAACTGAAAAAATGTGAGAACTTAAGAAATGTTATTTTCTTAGTTCTGTATGGCATTTTAACTGTGAATGTCATAACACTGTTAGCTTTTACTGAAATAAAATACACATATTTGTGTTCAGCAATGTCTGATGAGTACATGAGTACCCCCATGTACATGTTTGGAAAGTTACAGTGTCAAATATAGGCTTCCCCAGTTATTACACATTGAAATTTGCCAGATTGGTTATGTGGTTGTCAGGATCGGGACAGGGATCCAACACGCAGAGTACAAAGAGAGGAAAGGTACGTATACCGGGCCTTAGAATGGCCGGACTAACGTACCGAGAGTAATAGAGAATAGTCAGAGACAAGCCGAGGTCGAGGGAACGAGAAGACAGATAAGCGAGAGACAAGCCGGGTCAAGGGATAACAGAGAAGCAGGGTAGTACAACAAGCCGAGTCAAAACCAAATAGAGCAAACTAGAATACCAGAGCACTGAGTGACTAGACAAGCTAGAACCACGACAGGGCAATGAGCTGAAGTGAGAAGTAAGCTTAGATACCCTGGCTCTGGATGGTAATCACGCCTCTGACAAGTACCGATTGGATATCGGACACTTGAGTGACAGGTCGCTCGTGATAGCGTCATGACGTCACGTATTGAGCGTCCCGCTAGAAAAGGACGTGGATTCCTCGCGGCCGGTGTTTAAGTGACTGGATGAACCGCGAGGAACGAAGGAAACAGCTCGCCTGGACGGGCAAACCACCAAGTCTCTACCTCCCTTAGAGGTAGAGGCCTCAGGTACCCTGACAGTACCCCCCCTCTCAGATACGCCCACCGGGCGGAAGGAACCGGGGCGAGATGGGAAGCGGAGGTGAAATGCTCTGCGAAGACGAGAAGCATGAACGTCCTCCTGAGGTACCCAACTCCTCTCCTCAGGACCATATCCCCTCCAGTTGACCAGATATTGCAATTTTCCCCTTGAAATTCTGGAATCAATGATGGAGCTGACCTCGTACTCCTCCCGACCCTCCACCTGAACAGGACGAGGCGAGGAGACCTTAGAGGAGAATTTGTTGCAAATAAGGGGTTTCAACAAGGAGACATGAAAAGAGTTAGGAATGCGTAAGGCAGGTGGCAGAGCAAGGCGATACGCAACCGGGTTGATACGAGTGAGAACCCTGTAAGGACCTATGTAGCGAGGAGCAAATTTCATAGATGGAACTTTTAGGCGAATATTCTTAGTACTCAACCATACCCTATCCCCAGGAACAAAAACAGGAGCCGCTCTTCTATGCTTGTCAGCGTGTTTCTTGAACAATGAAGAACTATGTAACAGAATTTGCCGAGTCTGATCCCATAATTTCTTCAGGTTGGCGACATGATCATCAACCGACGGTATCCCCTGAGAAGAGGAAACCGAAGGAAAAATCGAAGGATGAAAGCCATAGTTCATGAAGAAAGGGCTAGAGCGAGTTGAATCACAAACAAGGTTATTGTGTGCGAACTCCGCCCAAGGAATCAGACCGACCCAATCGTCCTGGTGTTCGGAAACAAAGCATCGCAGATACTGTTCGATCTTTTGATTGGTACGTTCAGCAGCTCCGTTAGACTGAGGGTGATAGGCAGAGGAGAAGTTCAATTTGATACCCATTTGAGAACAAAAGGATCTCCAGAAACGTGAGACAAATTGAGAACCTCTATCAGAAACAATCTCCGAAGGAATCCCATGTAGGCGAAAAACCTCTCTCGCAAAAATCTCCGCCAATTCAGGAGAAGTCGGAAGTTTAGGTAATGGCACGAAATGGGCCATCTTAGTAAATCTATCCACCACCGTGAGAATAACAGTCTGTCTCTTGGAAGCAGGTAAACCAACGATAAAGTCTATGGACAAACAGGACCAAGGTTTCTCAGGAATGTCCAAGGGGTGTAACAGGCCACATGGAGAAGCATGAGGTAGTTTAGTCTTGGCACAAGTCTCACAAGCTGCGACGAACTCCTCAATATCTTTTCGAAGTGAAGGCCACCAGAAATCCTTGGATATCAGAGAGTATGTCTTGCGAATACCAGGATGCCCAGCTATTTTACTTTCGTGAAAACATTGTAAGAGTTCCAGTTGAAGTTCAGGAGGAACAAAGTTTCTTCCCTCAGGAGTGTCTCCGGGAGCTAGATGTTGTGACTTCAAGATCTGGTCAAGTAGCGGAGAATGAATTTTAAGACTGGTATTAGCAATAATATTGCATTTGGGTACAATGGAGGACACAAGTGGTTCAACTGAAGCAGAAGGCTCAAATTGGCGAGATAGCGCATCGGCTTTAGAATTCTTTGAGCCAGGTCTGTAAGTCAGAACGTAATTGAAATGGGTAAGAAACAACGACCAACGAGCCTGCCTGGAGGACAGACGCTTGGCCTCTCCGATATAAGACAAATTTTTGTGGTCTGTTAGAATGGTAACAGGATGTAAAGTACCTTCCAATAAATGTCTCCACTCTTTCAAAGCCTTGATAACCGCCAGTAATTCTCTGTCACCAATGTCATATCTGCTCTCAGTACCGGACAATTTTTTAGAGAAAAATCCACATGGATGTAATGGTTTGTCAACACCCAACCTTTGAGATAGGACAGCACCTAAACCAGTCTCTGATGCGTCTACCTCAAGCAGAAAAGGCAGGGAAGTGTCGGGGTGAACTAAAATTGGAGCGGAAGCGAAAAGCTCCTTGAGAGTTTTGAACGCAAGAAGAGCTTCAGTAGTCCAATTCTTAGTATCAGCCCCCTGTTTGGTCATATTAGTGATAGGTGCGATAATTGAAGAATAGCCCTTAATAAAGCGCCTATAATAATTAGAAAAACCAATAAATCTCTGTACGGCTTTAAGTCCTTTAGGTAAAGGCCACTCTAGAATGGACTGGAGTTTATCCGGATCCATCTTGAATCCCTCCCCAGAGATCACATAGCCGAGAAAGGTTACCTGGGTTTGATCAAAGCTACATTTCTCCAACTTGCAGTACAAGCCATGCTGAAGAAGCTTGTGCAAAACCCTCCTGACTTGCTTGTGATGAGTCTCAATCTCACTAGAATGTATAAGTATATCATCTAGGTACACAATGACGCACTCTTGCTGAAATTCCCTAAGAACCTCATTTATCAGATCTTGGAATACAGCTGGTGCATTGCATAACCCAAAAGGCATAACCGTATATTCATAGTGGCCATAGCGAGTATTGAATGCCGTCATCCACTCATGTCCCTGCTGGATTCTCACCAAGTTATATGCCCCTCTGAGGTCTAACTTGGTGAAAATTGTAGAGCCCTTCAAACGATCGAAGAGTTCGGTGATCAAGGGAATCGGGTAGGCATTTTTAATGGTTATCTTATTTAGGCCTCGATAATCAATACAAGGTCTCAAAGAACCATCCTTCTTTTTAACAAAAAAAAATCCAGCCCCGGCAGGGGAGGAGGACCTCCTAATGAATCCCTTGTCTAGATTCTCGTGAATATACTCCTCTAGAACTGAGTTCTCTTTCGTAGATAATGGGTATACATGACCTCTGGGGGGCATGGTACCAGGGAGTAGGTTAATTTTGCAATCAAAGGACCTGTGTGGAGGTAAGGTATCGGCTTTCTTTTTGTCAAATACTGCCTTTAAATCTAGATACTGAGGCGGAATTTGTGTCTCTGTAGGGTTGTCAGAGTTAGCCGATGTGTTGGTTAATCCGAGAGGTAAGACCTTCCGCAAGCATTTTTCTTGACAATTCTGTCCCCACGAAACTATCTCCCCTGACTCCCAATTAATAATAGGATTATGTCTCCTCAACCAGGAGTACCCCAGTACTATGGGAATAGACGGAGAAGAAATGAGCAGTAAGGATATGCCCTCTCTATGTAGGATGCCAACAGTTAAGTTAATCGGTATGGTCTCATGGAAAATAACAGACTCAAGTAACGGTCTACCATCGATGGCCTCAACAGCCAGTGGTGTCTCTTTTAACTGGGATGGAATAGCATGCTTGGCAGCAAAACCCTGATCTATAAAGCTCTCAGCAGCTCCAGAATCGATTAGTGCCATAGTCTTAACTACTCCCTTTTCCCACTTTAAAGAAACGGGTAACAGAAGCCTGAGCTCTTTGTAGTTGTGAATAGAGGACAAAGTAGAAACACCCAAGGCCTGTCCTCTAGAGAAACTTAGGTGCGAGCGTTTCCCGAACGATTGGGACAATTTAGGCGTAAATGACCTCTGACTCCACAATACATACATAAACCCTCCCTTCTCCTGTACTGTCTCTCCCTCTCTGTGAGATGAGTACTGCCTATCTGCATAGGTTCAGGAATACGTAAGTCCTCGAACTCAGAATTTTGAAAGGTAGGCGCTAGTTTAAAGGAGGGTCTACGGGTCCTATCTCGAGTGTTCTGCCTCTCTCTTAAGCGTTCATCAATACGAGATATAAAAGAAATTAAATCCTCCAAATTCTCAGGGAGTTCTCTAGTAGCGACCTCGTCAAGAATTATATCTGATAACCCATTCAGAAACACATCTATATAAGCCTGTTCGTTCCACTTAACTTCTGCCGCCAAGGACCTGAACTCTAGTGCATAATCCACAAGTGTTCGATTGTCCTGTCTAAGGCGCAACAGTAATCTAGCTGCATTGACCTTTCTACCAGGAGGGTCAAAAGTTCTTCTAAACGCAGCTACAAAGGCATTATAATTATAGACTAGTGGATTATCATTCTCCCATAAAGGATTGGCCCATCTCAGAGCTTTCTCAATGAGTAAAGTAATAACAAATCCAACCTTCGCTCTATCTGTAGGATAAGAGCGGGGTTGTAATTCGAAATGGATGCTAATCTGGTTCAGAAAGCCACGACACTTCTCCGGTGACCCGCCATAACGTACTGGTGGGGTAATACGGGAAGAAGCACCTACAGTGGCTACCTCTAGACCTGAGACTGCAGGAGAGATAGAAGGAGTACGTGTCTCCTCAGGTGGATTACTAGCACGAGACAAAAGTGCCTGTAGTGCCAAAGCCATCTGATCCATCCTGTGCTCCATGGCGTCAAACCTGGGATCCGAAGAACCAAGCTGACTGTTTGTACCTGCAGGATCCATTGGCCCTGTCGTAATGTCAGGATCGGGACAGGGATCCAACACGCAGAGTACAAAGAGAGGAAAGGTACGTATACCGGGCCTTAGAATGGCCGGACTAACGTACCGAGAGTAATAGAGAATAGTCAGAGACAAGCCGAGGTCGAGGGAACGAGAAGACAGATAAGCGAGAGACAAGCCGGGTCAAGGGATAACAGAGAAGCAGGGTAGTACAACAAGCCGAGTCAAAACCAAATAGAGCAAACTAGAATACCAGAGCACTGAGTGACTAGACAAGCTAGAACCACGACAGGGCAATGAGCTGAAGTGAGAAGTAAGCTTAGATACCCTGGCTCTGGATGGTAATCACGCCTCTGACAAGTACCGATTGGATATCGGACACTTGAGTGACAGGTCGCTCGTGATAGCGTCATGACGTCACGTATTGAGCGTCCCGCTAGAAAAGGACGTGGATTCCTCGCGGCCGGTGTTTAAGTGACTGGATGAACCGCGAGGAACGAAGGAAACAGCTCGCCTGGACGGGCAAACCACCAAGTCTCTACCTCCCTTAGAGGTAGAGGCCTCAGGTACCCTGACAGTGGTCTGTTTGACCACATGGCTGCCCAGGAATTAAAATTACCCTTATCATGGCATACCATTGGAAAAAGTATACAACCCAGCATATTCAAAATGGGGTTTGTCCAGTCTTTTTAGTAGCCACTTAGTCACAAACACTGGCCAAATTTAGTGTGGATATTTGTTTTTTGCATTTTTTTTTACAAATAAACTGCCTTTTTTTTAGCAATTATATCAGCATTATATGTTTCATTGCTCTAAAACACTCATATTTGTTTCCAACATAGTTCACGAGTACAAACCATGCTCTCCATGTCCAGGTTTTATTGTGCTTTGGAAAGTTAGAGGGTCAAATAATAGACTTGCCCATTTCTGTTTATGCACATTGAAATTTGCCAGATTGGTTATGAGACCATATGGTAGCACAGGACAGAGGATTACCCTCATCATGGCATACCATTTAAAAAATATGCAACCCAGGGTATTCAAAATGGGGTATGTCCCTTCTATTTTGGCAGCCACTTAGTACAAAACCCTAGCCAAATTTAGCGTTCATATTTGTTTTTTGAATTTTTTTACACAAAAACTGCACTTTCACTGATGATGACATCCTTGTGCTGTTTTACTGTTTTAAAACACTCGTATTTGTGTTCAGGAAAGACTTACGAGTAACAGAGTACCCCCCATGTACAGGTCTTATGGTGTCTTGGAAAGTTACAGGGTTAACTATAGGGCTTGAAAATTTAATTCTCTGAACTTCCTGCCTTTGTTGTCGGGCAGGTCCCTCAAATTGTTATTAATAAGAATACATAATTATCTATTTTTGATAAGGACACAGATATTGTTTGAATAAACATGCTGGATAAAGACCTATGAGTGCACCTCTTTTCGGATGGTTTATATATATATATATATACACACCTCTTTTCTGTGGTATGTGTATATATATATATATATATATATATATATATATATATATAAACCATCCGAAAAGAGGTGCACTCATAGGTCTTTATCCAGCGTGTTTATTCAAACAATCTCTGTGTCCTGATCGACGTTTCGACCCTGGCGGCCCTTTTTCAAGATCAACAAGCAAGTGTACATACACAAATATATAAGGATAAGTTAATTAAACTTACCAAACAGCAGTGTCTCATGAACCTGAAAGCATTCAGACCCGGAAGTGAACCAGTAACCCATGTGACGTGTAGGCATGTGTGTTTGAATGTTGTCATTGCTAAGCAACTGAGTAATTAACTCGATCGGAAGACAGCCATAATATAACTGAGGGCAGTGTAATATAGGAGTAAAAGAGGTGTATTAAAAGGATTTATAAAAGAAGCACATGGAGGATTGTGAAAAACATGAAATTAAACACGATAGTAGCCCAGTATAAACAGACTTGGGTTGAAAAGTGTGATATAAAAACTGTGTGAAAACAGACAGTGAGTGAGGGAAACCATACGTAATGATGGAAAACTGTATGCAGTGCATGTGAGAAAATCCCCAGTGGTTATTATGGGCATGCAAACAAACTGTGTCAATTACAATGTAAACTTGTAAAGAAGCAACACAATCCGGAATATATACAAATTTACAGATCAGGCAAAACTATAGCTTGCAAAAATATATCATGTCTATTGCTATCAAAGAAAAAAGGGATTATTAACTATATGGTGCTAACATTTGTATTATGTACTCCAGTCAGCCTGTATATAAGAACAGAGTAAAAGATGTCTGGAACTGATGCAGACCTGAGGCAACTGCACTCATGCAGAACCATAGGAAAAATCTACAATAATCATATCAACTGACAAAAAAATATATATAAAATAAAGAATAAAAAAAAAATTGAAAAATAAAAATAAAAAAATTCAAAATGACGAATAAAAAATCACCAGTGAAAGAGGTGGTTAACTAGAAATATAATATATATTATATTTCTAGTTAACCACCTCTTTCACTGGTGATTTTTTATTCGTCATTTTGAATTTTTTTATTTTTATTTTTCAATTATTTTTTTTTTATTCTTTATTCTATATATATTTTTTGTATATATATATATATATATATATATATATATATATATATATATATAAAAATAAGGAAAAAATAATGGAGGGCACCAAAAACTACTTCACCATAGTCATAAATTAAGCACCATACCTGCCACTAGATAGGTACTAGTGTCCGTCAATTGTCAAGTAAATGGTGTCATAAAGGAACATGGAGTAGGTAATGCATTCATTAAGTTCTTTAGGTGCCGCTGTATCAAGACAATGAATTCAGTAAGCCTCCCTTTGTAGAAGGAGCCTGGATCTATAAATGGCAATGAAGTGTAAAGAGGGTAGTCTGTGTGAGGCAGCCAAAAAGTGTTTGGCTACAGGTTTTTCTGTTCTTTGATCCCTGAAGGCAGTGGTGATGCCCAATCTATGCCCTCTAATCCTGTCTCGAAGTGTCAAGTCCGTCTTTCTCACATATGCTAGTCCACGGGGACAGGTAATCAAATATACCACATGGTCTGTGGTGCACGTGATGTAGTGTGATCGGTATCCTTTTCCCACTGTGTGGATGTGCGAACGTGGTACCACTAATCATGTGGCCACACGTCACACATTCACTGCATTTCAAGCTGCCATTTCTCCAATATCCTGTAGATTTCTTATAACATTGAACTGGATCACTGTTGACTAACAGGTCCTGTAAATTCCTACTTATTTCTAGCTTATAATGGGCCGATCCTTAAATATAGGGGGAAGTTGTTTGACAGATTCCAGTATGCCCCAATATCTCTTGATAGAAATCCGAATCTGTGTAGTCCACATGTGGAAAGTAAGTGGTAGATATATGTGATTTTTCTTCTCCTCAATGGGTTCCAGTCCACTTCTCAATGATAATAACAACCATTTATCCATGACTTTTTGTTGAGCTATCCTCAAGGCTTCAGGATAGTATCCTCTTGACAAAAATCTTTTAATTATCTCTTCCAATTGGGCTGTTCTGTTGTCGATGTTACTGTTATATAGTAGAACTCGCATCTACTGAGATATTGGTAACAAGTCCTTCAGGTGTTGAGGATGATTGCTGGTTGCCATAAGTAGTGTGTCTCGATCCGTAGGTTTATGGTGCAAGGTATATCCTAATCGGTCCTGTTCTTCGTAGATCATGACATCTAGGAATTGTACTTCGGTACTATTGCAGGTTAGGGTAAGCTTCACTGGTAAATTTAGTTGATTGATTCCCAAAGCCATATCTTCTAATTCTGTGCTGGAGCCAAGCTAAATCAGGAAGGTATCATCTACAAAACAACGATATGTTAGTATTTTCTCATTGTATTTTGCCAATATGTGTTGGTTTTCAAAACAAAACATGAAAACATTAATGTATGAGGGTACCATAGCTGCCCCCATCGCAATGCCCGATACCTGCAAATAAAATTGCTCCTCAAATTTAAAATAACTACAAGTAAGTGCCAGATGCAGAAACTCCAGGAGGTACTCTATAGGTGGCCAATGATATTCATTAGATGAACTTAAGATCTTAAGTGCTTGAATGCCTTGTTCATATGGGATTATGGTACAGATGTCACCATCTCCAAGTTTAACTGTCTGATTTTATCAAAAAGTTATTGGTGTCGCGAAGGCACATATGGAGAGCTTTAACAGAGTTTTTTATATGAAAATCGATGTATCGTGCCATTGGTTCCAGCAGGCTTTCTCTGGCAAAGACGATTGGTCTCCCTGGTGGGAACTCGGGGTTCTTGAGGATCTTCGGCAAGGTGTATAATACCAGATATTTAGGATGTCGAATGAAAAGATATTTTGATGTTTTGTTGTCAAGATAGCCGAGTTGTACCCCCATTGTTATATGATCACTGATTCTCTGTTGAAATTTATGGGTGGGGTCAAAAGTCAGTTTATGGTATGTGGAAGTATCAGAAAGTTGCCGGAGAATTTCAATCCTGTATTTGTCATATGATAGTATTACAATGGCGCCCCGGTTTTTAGTTACCTCCAATGGCCATGAGAGGGTAAGCCCACCTGCCAACGTCAAGGCAGACCTCTCCATTTGTAGGGCAGTGTGTGTATGGGGGGGCACTGTATGTGTGTGTGGGACAATGTGTGTATGGGGGGCAATGTGTGTATGGGGCAGTGAACATGTGGCAATGTGTGTGTGGGTGGCATGGTGTGCATGGGCAGCACTGCATGTGTCTGGGGCAGTGTGTGTATGGGGGGCACTGTATGTGTGTTTGGGGCCCTGTATGTATGTGTGGGGCAATGTGTGTATGGGAGGAGGTGTTTGTGGGGCAGTGTATGTATGGGGGGCAGTGTGTGTATGGGGGCAGTGTGTGTATGGGGGCAGTGTATGTATGGGGGAAGTGTGTGTATGGGGGGCAGTGTTTGTGGGGCAGTGTTTGTATGGGGGGGGGAAGGAGGTAGGGAGGCTTTTTAATAATGTTTTTTTTTTTAAATAAAAAATATTTATGTCCCCCCTCCCTTGTTACCTTTACTGAGGGAGGACAGTGAACATTTCTTGATCCCTGGTGGTCCGTGGAGTATCCCTGGTGATCCCAGTGGTTAGAGTGAACTCTTGTGAGATCTGGAGCTCTCTCCATGCTCGCGAGAGTAGGACCAGGATGAGCTGCAGGCTCTCACTCCCTCCCCTGCCGGCTGCCAGCAATGTGCCTGCGGACCAGGGAGGGAGATCTCTGATCTCCCCTCCGGTCCGTGAAGGCACATTGCAGGGTTGGCACTTGGACAATGCCAGCCCTGCATTAGCCGGCAAGGGAGAATCTCGGGGGATCCCCTGGGATCCCCCTGGATCTGCTGCCACTGGTTCCTGCTAACATCTTGCACTTGGCTACTAGGTGCTGGACTGTCTCAGAGGCCTATTTGCACAGTCTGCACCTTGGGTCTTGCCTGGTGTGGTAGACTTCAGCTTCTATTGATCTAGTGCTGAGTGCCTGCTCCTGTGCTGCTAGGATCAGTGCCTCAGTGCTGTCTTTCAGTCCTGCCTTTTTCAACCACTTGTAGGAGTTTGTCATGTGAGCCACATCTACTATCTGCTGGTGGTACACCCCATGGAGCGGATTGTCTTGCCAAGGTACCTCCTCTTTTTCTGCATCCTCGATCTGTGAAAGTCTCAGGCATTCCCTTAGCAGTTCATCTTTGGGATCCATCTCTGATGTAATTGTGGATGCTCTGGGTTTCATCCAGGACTGTGACTTTGACACTCATCAGACCCCGACCTCCTTACTTCCGGCAGTTGTATAGTCTCTGAATGGAGGATTTCAGGTGGAATTTTTAAAAAAAAATCCATAGGGGTTACCCCCCACCAGGAGAATAACTCATAGTCTAAACATAATTGTTTTGGTTTGTGAGGATTGTTATTATTTTTGACATTTATATTGCACGAATGTATTCCGCAGCACTTTACAATATTATAAAAGGGGGACATTTAACAATAAATGAGACAATTACAAAATTGGATTATGTTACATTAAATTGTATGAAGAGGGAATCTATATTTGAACTGTACATATACAGTGCTGTGTGTTCATTCTACCCCCTATCCTGGAGCCCACGGAACAGTGAAGCAGGGGAGTGGGCCTTGACAAGGCCAGGGAGTGGGCAGGTGAAAAGGATTGAGGGGTTGGTTTAGGGCAGGGCAAAGTGGGGGAGGAGTAAAAGGCAGTTAAATAGCGGCCATCTTATAGAGTGTCCAGTTTAATCAGAATTTCACTAACCTGTTACTTGTCCCACCCACCCTCCCTATGTGTTGAGGCTGGTTCCCATCTGGTCACAGCGGTGGGAACAGGGCGTGTTAAAGTCAGGATTTGGCTGGAATTGGAAATGGACAGGCCAAGGCCTAGGCTGGAGTAGGCCAGATGGAAGTGATTGTTGGTAGGTTCAAGCTCTTCGGTGGCTACCAACCTAGGGGGTAGGTGTGTCTGGGTACACCCCTACAGTTAACAGTATGGTTATGGGGCCTCTCTGGTAGGCCGTGTGTTACAAGTTAAATGTTATTTGAATGTTAATTATTGTTCAAGCGATAGGGTCATTGTCAAGGGTATTGTGTGGGGGGATAGTAATATAATGTCAGTTGGAAAATGACCCTAATTTTTTTATTTATTTATATTTAATAATTAATAAAGCTGTGGATGTTATACTCCAACAGGATAAACGGTGTCAGTGTTTTATTTAAGTTAAAGTTAAGGTAGCACCTGACGAATAACGACGGTGCATATGTCACGTACACTGCACAGAAGAGAAGGCATCCAGAGGAAAAGGAGTTATAACCACTGTAGCCTACTCCAGTGGAAGAGGTCCCCAGAGACTCCAACCCAGTTTCGATGTCTGAAGAACTCCGAAGTACCCTGGTAGCAGGGAGGATTCTGACCTAATGGAGGTACTCAGACTGAATACAGGAACTCCATTACAGAAATGATTTGCTAAACCACTAAAAGATCAAAATTAGAAAATACCTTTTTTTTATCGTTCATCTGTTTTTTAGTAGATAGACTAATTTGGTATCCTTGGCTGTGCAATACAAAAGCAAATACAAACATGCAAAATTAAGCCCTGGCTCAAACTCCCTCTACTCCTGTGCAGCAGCAGCATTTTTTTTTTAATTGTATGTATTGGGGCTGATGTGTACTATGGTCATTGCTGCCACCCAGGAGTAGTGGGAGTTTGAGTGCAGGACTTAATTTAGTATGAGGTGCCTTGCCCTAGGACACTTACTGTTAAGGTGCCCTGATGAGGATTTGAAAATGAGATTCCCAATTCTAAGGGCAGTGACACTCCTTGGTAGACTAGCAGTAAAAATGGTTTATGTGTAATCTATCGTATTTGTTTATAAGCTTAAAGCGGCACTGTCATGCCGAATCCCGTTTTTTTTTTTTTTTAACCCCCCCTCCACTACATCCAATTTACCCCCTAGTCATCCCCAAATGCCCGTAAGCCCCCAGATTACTTCTTTTTTAATCTTTATTTTCTGCCCCGATCTTTATTCAGGGCGCCGCCATCTTTGTGTGGGTAGGTGAAGTCCTTGTGGGACACGTCATCTGCCCACACTAGATAGCACTGAGATTCCCGCACATGCCCAGTGAAACACCTGGACATGCGAACAGGAATTTCATCTATTCATTCATCAGACAGACGAATGAAAAGAAAAATCAGACGAACAAACTAACACTTGGGGCTGTATGTTCAATATGACCCCCATAATAGCACAAGGGAGATTAAAATCTCCCGAATGCCCCTACTCGCTATACCGCGAGTAGGGGCATGTCTACTAAACAGTGAGCAGCCTGTGGCTTGCCCCGCCCTGCAATTAGGCTAAGAACACTCTGATTGGTGGGTTTAATTCCAAAGAACTTTCCCACGCTGTGTAAAATGATACAGAGCACTGTGATTGGATGGTTTTCAAGCCATCCAATCACAGTGCTCTGTGTCATTTTACACAGCGTGGGGAAATTCCAAAGAACTTTCCCACGCTGTGTAAAATGACAAAGAGCACTCTGATTGGCTTAAACCCACCAATCAGAGTGTTCTTAGCCTAATTGCAGGGCGGGGCAAGGCATTATAAGCCTTCCCCCACCCTGCGTAGCTCAGTCTGCGCGGAGCCCTCCATGGGTGAAGATGGATTATTTTTTTGCGCTCGGGTATTTTCTTTTTCGTCAGGTTTGTTTATTTTATTTTAAGTTCGACGGGTATGATGGCTTTTTATTTGGCCTTTTTTGGGGCTGAAAAATGAAGACTTCAGAAAAAAGAAGACGTCAAATGGTAAGTTAAATTTTTTTTACAGGTTAGTTATTTTATTCCCCCTCACTATTTTTAGGGTGAGGGGGGTAGGTAGGGGATAGTTTGATTTGGGTGGGGGGTGACTAGGGGCTAGGGACCCCTAGTCACCTTGATTGGGGGGAGGGTTCATTTAGGACCCCCAACCGCCGCTGAGGGGTGGGGGCCAGGGGGGGAAAGTAGGCCCCCCCCCCTTATTGTTTTTTTATGGCCCCCACCTTGATTTGGCCCACCAATCTTATCTAGGGCCCCCACCCACCGCTCAGGGGTGGGGGCCGGGGGGGAGGACTGTAGGTCCCCCCCACCATTCTTATCTAGGGCCCACCCACCGCTCAGGGGTGGGGGCCGGGGGGAGGACAGTAGGTTCCCCCCTCTTTATTTAGGGCCCCCACCCACCGCTCAGGGGTGGGGGCCAGGGGGGGGAGGACAGTAGGTCCCCCCCTTATTGTTTTTTTAGGGCCCCCACCCACCGCTCAGGGGTGGGGGCCGGGGGGAGTATGGTAGGTTCCCCCCACCATTCTTATCTAGGGCCCCCATCCACCGCTCAGGGGTGGGGGCCGGGGGGGAGGACAGTAGGTCCCCCCCATCTTTATTTAGGGCCCCCACCCACTGCTCAGGGGTGGGGGCCAGGGGGAGAGGACAGTAGGTCCCCCCTTATTTTTTTTTTAGGGCCCCCACCCACCGCTCAGGGGTGGGGGCCGGGGGGAGGACAGTAGACCGTCCCCTCTATCTTTATTTAGGGCCCCCACCCACCGCTCAGGGGTGGGGGCCAGGGGGAGAGGACAGTAGGTGCCAGTAGGTTTAGGGGGTTTTTTTGTGTTTTTTTTTTTTACAGTGAGCAGCCACAGGCTGCTCACTGCTTACTAGACATGCCCCTACGCGCGGTATAGCGAGTAAGGGCATATTATTTACTAATACTAAGTAATCTTTACTTAGTATTAGTAAATTTGGCTGAAAGACCAATTTCGGTCTTTCAGCCTTTTAGTAGATAGCTCCCTGATACCGTGGGAATTAGAGAGTTATCTACTAAGTGGCTGCAAGATGCAGCCGCGGCAATGAATAGGATCGGAGTTTAATTCATTAGAATGAAATTCCGACACAACTAAGTGCCGAATTGCGTTCTAAAAGAAACAGGAAGCATCGCAGGATCACAGAGGAAAGGTAAGGATTATGGGAAAATTGCTCTGACCAGCGGAAATGAAGCACACTTTGCTCCTCCGCTGGTCAGAGCTGGTCAAGCGGAGGAATCCTCCATAAGGCAAAGAGTCCCTACTTTGTCTTATGATTTTAAAGAAAACTAAAGAAGACAGGAAGAAACAGAGAACAGATCCTGAGAGAGGGGGAGAAGAGGAAGAGATTGAGAAAAGGTAAGTTCGGCATGACAGTGCTGCTTTAACACACACACACACACTATATATATATATATATATATATATATATATATATATATATATATATATATATATATATATATATATATACTTGCTAAAAAATATATTGTGAATATGTACATAACTTAAATATGGCTTTTTTATATTTTAAATACAAAAAGCTGAAGTTGCTTTTATTGATGTCTGCTCTTTTCAAATTTGCATTTCAATTTCACTTTAATATTATCTAAATTTATTTGCCTAACCTATAAAAAAAACATGTAAACTATAAAACAGGTAAGCTAAATATCATATTTGTATGAGAGAGAAAACAGCTGAAAAAGGAACTCTTTTTAAGCTAACGCTGTAACGCATACTAAAATATTTAGATTTTGCCTCAAGCACACTATAAATTTAATTTTTCATTCTTACTAGAGAACCGTAAAAAAGCAATGCAATCTATCTATTCTTTCTTTTGAAACAAGTCTTGATTTCCTGTTCCTTTGACACATTTCTTCATGGTCTACAATTTCTATATATTATGCCTTAGTGATTCCTATCACTTCCATGAATGTAATTTCTGTCTAAATTAATTAGTAGAGAAGCTTAACTTCATTGAGTATTACTTTTTGAATGTCAAGAAGTAGAGGGAGACATGCATATTTGTCAATTAACCCACTAGTTCTATTCATGTAAAATGAGTTTCAATCAATATTTTCACAAATCTTATTGTTAAAGACTCTAGACATTGTACATGAGCATTAAAGCTTAAAGTACCTACCTTGCTTAATACGCATGATGTTCATAATAAAGATTTTAAAAACAAAATAGATTCCGAACATGCAGTCTCCATGCCAATAGAAATCTATGCAACAGAAATCTAATACCCTGTGTATTTCTAAAATAAATACTTATGATGATACTTCTAATGCACCATATGCTTTTCTAATGCCTTGGAACATTCCATAGTAAAACATTAAAATGCACTACTTAAAGGATCACTTTAGGGTCAGGAACACAAACATGTATTCCTGACCCTACAGTGTTAAACCCACCATCTAGCCCCCCTGGGCCCCTCATGCCTCCATAAATATAGCAAAATCTTACTATATTCAAGCCTGAAGCTGTAACTCTGCATGCTGTTTGCCTCGGAAAACAAGCAGTCTGCTGACATCATCAGAAGTGGTAGCTTGATCCAATCACGATGCTTCCCCATAGGATTGGCTGAGACTGACAAAGAGGCAGACCAGGGGCAGAGCCAGCATGATTCAAACACAGCCCTTGCCAATCAGCATATCCTCATAGAGATGAATTGAATCAATGAATCTCTATGAGGAAATTTCAGTGTCTGCATGCAGAGAGAGGAGATACTGAATGTTTGGATGCATTTTAGGCAGCCATGACCCAGGAAGGATCTTTAACAGCCATCTAAGGAGTGGCCAGTGAAGTTATCACTAGGCTGTAATGTAAACACTGCATTTTCTCTGAAAAGACAGTGTTTACAGCAAAAAGCCTGAAGGTAATGATTCTACTCACCAGAACAAATTTAATAAGCTGTAGTTGTTCTTGTGACTTTAATGTACCTTTAACTCATCATAAATATCACATCTATGACATCATCCCCCCTATATATGTAGTGTGGTTTTGTGGTTAAGCACTGATTTGAAGACAGTACGATTATTTATAAGCAAGAGAACCTGCAGAGTGCAATTTTTTATTTTCTATCTTATATTTTTTTGTATTTATTTCGACAGCGTATCAGAAACACTGTTTTTGCAACACTGATGTGTCCCATATTAATAAGTTTTATTAATAGAGATATGAATTGAAGTTAAAATTAATACAATTTAAATCTGAATTTGAAATAGGACTTTGAAGAGACTCTGAATCATATTCCTTTCGATCTAAAATGGCCACAACATCCATCTTAACTAATATTAAATTACATGAAATGTCAGATATAAAATTTATTATAAAGATGTTGTCATTACTTAGTAGCATGGCATCGTAGTCAATTTACTAGCCTGTGTTATGCTTAATGAGTAAAAAAATAAAAATAAAACTCTACATTTGTTTATTAGCAATGCTTGTGTCCTCACACCTCAGTGTAACTCATTTCAATATACACTTTAACCCCTTAACCCCTTAAGGACACAGCTTCAGAAGCTTGACTTACGCTTAATGACACAAGCAATTTTTGCATTTTCTTGCTGTTTGCGTTCAACTGCAATTTGCATCTCTCTCATTTATTGCACCGGCACATATTATATACTGTTTTTTAAAGGACAGAAAGGGCTTTAATTTGATATGACATGTATATATATAAATGCTTACTTATTATAAAAAAAATACAGAAAAATGCAAAAAAAATGAATATTGTTTTTTTTTACAGTTTTTGCAATCATAATGTGTGCATAATTAGTGCAGGTTAAGGAAAGTAATTAAAAATAAATTCATTTATTTGTTCTGATTTACAGAATATATAATGTGTCTGGGATTTTAAGTTTTTTTTGGTAGTTACAGGTCACAAAGCACAAGGAGTAAAATAAAATTTTAATGTGGAGCGATTTTAGAATTTGGTATGTTTGTCTTGTAAGCCTAATAGCCATAAAAGAAAACAAAATTGCCACACAAAAGTATATATTTATATAAAGTAGACACCACAGGCTATTTACCTAAGGTTGTTTTGACACTTTCTACGTAGCCATTTTACCGCCAACCTCTGCTAAATATTGGAGTAAAATTTTTGGGGGGTTTTCGCACACAAACTTATAACAAAGAACTTCTCAAATGTATTTTGTAAAGTTGGTGTGTGCTATTCCTGTACAAAGTTTTATTATGTGTTCAGTTACTTCTGCTGAGTACAACGGTACCCCCATTGTATGTCGTTGGCACTATTTCGTGAAGTTACAGTGCCATATAGGAGACCTATCCATTTCAGTATTCACAGTAGAATTTTGAGAGACGGATTTAATGAGCCTATGTGTCCATTTGGGGTATTATAACAGTTTGACTGTTCAAAAAAAACCCACAAAGGCCTACCATTTGTAAAAGTAGACACTCCAGGGTATCTCATAAGGTGCATATTGTGCCTTAACATGCCCCCATTATTTCACCAATATATGCCAAAGTATGTGGTAAAAAATAATTTTGTGCGTTTTTTACATATGGATTGCATTTTTGCTAGGCATTGTGTATATTTCACATGTGCCACTAAGTTCAAACCCCCCAAATTATGCTCAGCTAAGTCTTCTGAGTAAAATGACACCCCCATTGTATGTCTTTGGCACTATTTCGTGAAGCTACAGTGCCATATAGGAGACCTATCCATTTCCTATCCAGTTTGACTGTTCAAAAAAAAAAACCACAAAGGCCTACCATTTGTAAAAGTAGACACTCCAGGGTATCTCATAAGGTGCATATTGTGCCTTAACATGCCCCCATTATTTCACCAATATATGCCAAAGTATGTGGTAAAAAATAATTTTGTGCGTTTTTTACATATGGATTGCATTTTTGCTAGGCATTTTGTATATTTCACATGTGCCACTAAGTTTAAACCCCCCAAATTACGCTCAGCTAAGTCTTCTGAGTAAAATGACACCCCCATTGTATGTCTTTGGCACTATTTCGTGAAGTTACAGTGCCATTTAGGTGACCTGTCCTTTTCAGTATTCAAAGTAGAATTTTGAAAGACGGATTTAATGAGCCTATGTGTCCATTTGGGGTATTATAACAGTTTGACTGTTCAAAAAAACCCCACAAAGGCCTACCATTTGTAAAAGTAGACACTTCAGGGTATCTCATAAAGTGCATATTGTGCCTTAACATGCCCCCATTTTTTCACCAATATATGCCAAAGTATGTGGTAAAAAATAATTCTGTGCGTTTTTTACATATGGATTGCATTTTTGCTAGGCATTTTGTATATTTCACATTTGCCACTAAGTTCAAACCCCCCAAATTATGCTCAGCTAAGTCTTCTGAGTAAAATGACACCCCCATTGTATGTCTTTGGCACTATTTCGTGAAGCTATAGTGCCATATAGGAGACCTATCCATTTCAGTATTTACAGTACAATTTTGAGAGATGGATTTAATTTCCAATTGCAGTTGGAAAGTTAAAAAAAAAACCACGAAGGCCTACCATTTCCTAAAGTAGACACCCCAGGGTATTTCAAAAGGCATATTTTAAACCTTAGCGTAGGATCATTTTTTTTTAGTTTGTACCAAGTCTAGTTACAATTAGCATTTTTTCTGCCTTTTTGACACACACTTGGAGATGTTACTGTATTTTTTGTAATCCTTATGTGTGCTATGGCAGTAGAACACCTAATATGTTGCTCAGCTATGTCCTCTTAGTGCAGCAATACCCCCATGTGTACCCTTTTTGGGGATATGTGGATGTTGAAGGGGCACATTGGAGACCAAGCCATATCAGTTTTTACCGAACTTTGAATTTTGACGCTCGGCCCATGTGCAATTTCCAAGCATCTTAGCAGGTTTTAAGTTCAAACTACCCCACAAAGGCCTACCATTTCTTAAAGTAGACACCCCAGGGCATTTCAAAAGGCATATTTTAAACCTTAGCGTAGGATCATTTTTTTGTTAGTTTGTACCAAGTCTAGTTACAATTAGCATTTTTTCTGCCTTTTTGACACACACTTGGAGATGTTACTGTATTTTTTGTAATCATTATGTGTGCTATGGCAGTAGAACACCTAATATGTTGCTCAGCTATGTCCTCTTAGTGCAGCAATACCCCCATGTGTACCCTTTTTGGGGATATGTGGATGTTGAAGGGGCACATTGGAGACCAAGCCATATCAGTTTTTACCGAACTTTGAATTTTGACGCTCGGCCCATGTGCAATTTCCAAGCATCTTAGCAGGTTTTAAGTTCAAACTACCCCACAAAGGCCTACCATTTCTTAAAGTAGACACCCCAGGGCATTTCAAAAGGCATATTTTAAACCTTAGCGTAGGATCATTTTTTTGTTAGTTTGTACCAAGTCTAGTTACAATTAGCATTTTTTCTGCCTTTTTGACACACACTTGGAGATGTTACTGTATATTTTGTAATCCTTATGTGTGCTATGGCAGTAGAACACCTAATATGTTGCTCAGCTATGTCCTCTTAGTGCAGCAATACCCCCATGTGTACCCTTTTTGGGGATATGTGGATGTTGAAGGGGCACATTGGAGACCAAGCCATATCAGTTTTTACCGAACTTTGAATTTTGACGCTCTGCCCATGTGCAATTTCCAAGCATCTTAGCAGGTTTTAAGTTCAAACTACCCCACAAAGGCCTACCATTTCTTAAAGTAGACACCCCAGGGCATTTCAAAAGGCATATTTTAAACCTTAGCGTAGGATCATTTCTTTGTTAGTTTGTATCAAGTCTAGTTGCAATTAGCATTTTTTTCTGCCTTTTTGACACACACTTGGAGATGTTACTGTATATTTTGCAATCCTTATGTGTGCTATGGCAGTATAACACCTAATATGTTGCTCAGCTATGTCCTCTTAGTGCAACAATGTGTCACGGGCAACGCTGTCACGGATTCCAAAACACAGACAGACCACAAAGAGAGAGAACACAGAGAGAGAAACTTGTAATACCGGTCCTTAGAATGGCCGGGCTATACAAGCAGAGAATAGTCAAGGTACAAGCCGAAGTCAAAGGGGTAAAGAGAAACGGAACAACGATAGAACAAGCCGAGGTCAAGGATCAGAGAAGACAGGATAAACGGGAGACAAAGCCAAGATTTGGTAACCAGACAGTTGACTATTCGGCCTGGGTGTGCTTATTCGGCCTGGGTGTGGAAAACTTTAAAACAATGGCCAATACATAGGCCGGGCTGAGAGGGGCAATCAGGGCAGTAATAGCTTGTCTCAACTCTTACGCCCCTCTTGTAACACACCCTGCACCTTTTCTGGGGGTTTTGTTTTTTAGGGGTTGGTGGAATCTTAAAGCAGAAGTGACCTGCCTCCATTCTTCTGCTAGGCTCCACTGATGGTCCCCCTCTGTGGCACTCAAGTAACCCAGAAATGAGCTGAAATTTAAATGAAAGGAATGTGCATTTCAGCTCAGCATTTGCCTTTTTAAAAATAATAAAGGCATTGTGGACTGCCGTCTGCATTATATATATGCCCACTTTTTTGTACCATGCCCTGGTTTTGCGCATGATTAGATACGGCTGCATTAGTTGATCGGTTAGATCAACTCCCCCCATGTGCCGATTATATTGCTGAATGCAGACTGGCACCCGTTTATGTTCCTCTCTGCCACGAACTGCGACCCTGCGAGTGTTTTCCCCATGGATCGTAGTTAGGATGAAAACCTCCTTTTTATCGCGGTACTTGAGTGCCAGCAGTTCATTCTGGCAGAGAGCTGCTGTTTCCCCCTTTTTAAAAAAAAATTCTGCTAGAGCCTTTGGGAAACCTGTGCGACTCTTCCTGATAGTGCCACAGGCCACGGTTTCAAAACAGTACAGCATTTGTAAGAGTGGGATGCTGTTATAAAAGTTATCGATGTATAAGTGATAACCTTTGTTGAGTAATGGCATTATTAAGTCCCAGACATTTTTCCCACTTGTCCCTACTGTATCTTGGCAACCTGGGGGATCAAGGTGGCTATCCCTTCCTTCGTATACACGGAAGGTGTATACATAGCCACTGCCACTTTCACATAATTTATAGAATTTTATCCCATACCGGGATCTTTTGGATGGGATGTATTGTCTAAATCCCAGTCTTCCCTTATATTTCATGAGGGACTCATCAATTGAAATTTGTTTTTTGGGGGTGTAAATAGTGGCAAATTTTTCATTTAAGTGGGTAATTAGAGGGCATATTTTATAAAGAATGTCATACTGCGGATGACCTTTTGGGGGGCACTTCATATTGTCATTAAAATGCATAAAACGCAGTATGTCCTCATATCTCTCCCTATGCATAGTCTGGGAAAAAATGGGGGTATTAAAAATAGGATTTTTAGTCCAGTACATTCTAATTGTGGGCTTTTTAACTACCCCCATTAACATGGTCAGTGCCCAGAATTGTTTAATTTCTGGCACACTGGTTGGGTACCATCTCTCTATCCTGGCGATTCGGGAGTCTTGGTTGCGTGCAAGATATTGCTCCGCATACAGATTCGTCTGGGTAACTACCTCCCCAAAAAAATCATCCCCCAAAAACAGCTCCATACAATCCAGCGCATTATAGCCAGACAGGTCAGCCTGTATGCCAGGATTGGCAGTGAACACTGGGATGTCTGGCGAAAAATGATTAGGGGGTACCCAGTCATCTGCGCCATATTGAACATTAGGGGAATCAGCGATTTCCTCTGATGTTACTGCACTATCTGGCACATAGTCCCTGTCCCCTGCGTCACTCCCTGCGTCACTCTCTGAGGCAGTGTCGGTCGCCTCTGAGTCGGCGGCTAACAGGGCATAAGCCTCCTCTGCGCTATACTTTCGCAACATTTTTAATACAGTTAACACAGCTAAGAAAACTCTAACTAAATAACTAAACTTTTTTTTTTTTTTTTTAAACCCCTAACTAAATTCCCCAAATTACCACTAAATTCCACCCACCAACTAACTAAATCACAAATTAATAAAATAAAAGAATACAATTTAACCCCTTAGGGTTACAAAAAAATAAAATTTAACCCTTAAGTGTAAAAAAAAAAATAGATCACAGTAAAGTACTGTGACCTGTATATTGATCACTGCTAGCAGTGATCAAGCAGCAGGGAAAGGGTTAATATTTTTTTTTAAGGAAGTGGAAAGGGATTAGGAACTTTTTAAAGATATTCACTATTCTTCTGGGACACAATGTTGCAACGATCCGTCTCTCTCCACTTCACAAACCCACACGAGGTGGAGGGAGGCGGATCAGATATCCCAGCAGTATTGTGACCGCTGTGACTGGCTGTTACAGCGATCACATGTGCTGGGACATCGCGATTTGTTGTTGCTGGTCTGCCCCTGACTCAGAGGGACCCAGCAACAGCGTTAACCCCGCGATCGCCGGCACTGCGCGATCGCGGCGTTAATTTTACCGCGTGACGGACGAGATCCGTCACCCGTCGTTAAGGCCATCCCCAGGATGACGGACCTCGTCCGTCACCCATCGTGAAGGGGTTAAGGACCGCGGACGAACCGACAAAAAACGGTCCTTAAGGAATGTGGACGTACCTAGTACATCCGCAGCAAATATGAGCGGTGGAAGCGATTGTGATCGCTTGCAGACGCTCTAAGGGTACTGCAGCGATGCCTCAATGTTGAGGCATCCTGCAATACCTCTCCTGATTGTCAGACAGCCGAGTGATCGCTTCCCAGGAGTGATCACTTACGGGTTGCCCGACGTAGCACCCGGCAGTGTAGCAGAGCATCGGAAGCCATCGCCCCCCTCTCCCCCCTCTCCCCCCAGCCATGTGGCTTCCAATATGGTGCTGCCTTTCTCAAGGCAATGCATATCATTATATTTTTTATTACTATGATCCCCATTTGTCTGGGCAGGTCATTATTAGTAAATATTGACTCTGATGAGTGTGGATCTCCCTTCCTCTCTTCACTTGTGTTTTAGTGAGAGAGAGAGAGAGAGAGAGAGAGAGAGAGAGAGAGAGAGAGTTTAGGTGTTTAGGTGATTTGTAAAATTGTGAGACCAAAAGGCTCTTTTCAGAGCCATTAACCTCTATCTTGCCAGTGATCACTATAAATCACTGGCTCTTGCACAGCAGCACTTTTTTGCTGTCTGTGCATTTTTTTAGGGGTTCATTTTTTTAGTGATTTTTTTGTGACAGATCACTAAATACAGTGATTGTGATCATGTCACAGAGGTCACAGAGTTTGTATAACGCTGAGGAGGTGTATGCCACCCTTGTGTTAGAGTCTGATGCGTCTATGTCTGTCTCCGACCCTGATTTTGACCCGGCCAGGTGCTCAGATACATCACTAGATACAGTGTCAGCTGCTCTGTGGATGTATCTCCGGACGCTAGGCCCCCTTCCAGAAAGAGACATGCTGATCCAGACCAGCTGGTAGTGCTGCTGAGGAGTGGGTAGCACCTCATCACCATAGGCCAGATATCCCACCCTTCACCGCAAATCCTGGCATCAATGTGGATGTCACAGGATTAAGCCCCCAACAGTTTATGGAGGTGTTTCTGGGCGATGAAGTACTGGGGTCCATTGTCGCCCAAACTTATTTATATGCCCTTCAGTTCCGTGCTTCAAAGCCTGACTCTTTTTTTGGCAAAGCAGCAATTGGCCCCATCGATGTGCCAGAATTTAAAAAAATCTGGGCATTGACTATGCCGATGGGCATCATAAAGAAACCCTTGATCTGCTCCTACTGGAACAGTAGCCCCATCTGCTCTACCCACATTTACTCCCAGTGTATGTCGAGGAAGAGGTATGAAATGATTCTACATGTCACTGCACCCCCCTCCCCGACTCCCTGTATTTGCAGAGGGGGCCCAACGGACTGCAGGAGCACTTTCCAGCATTTCCCTGTCTCTAACTCCCGCGAGATGTGGTGCGCGCGGAGCGTTGCCATGGGTTGAGATGTGGTGCGCGCGGAGAATTGCCATGGTAACCCATGGCAACGCTCTAACGCCCGCACACCTCGCGGGAGTTAGAGACAGGGAAATGCTAGAAAGTGCTCCTGCAGTCCCGCTGGGCCCCCTCTGCAAATACAGGGCGCCGGGGGGAACCATTGGCAAGATTGTCTGGGACCTGATATTCCCCCTGATGAACAAAGGGTACCACTTGTATATAGACAATTTTTATAAAAATGTCCCTTTGTTCAAGCTACTGTATTGTTTTGATACTGTAGCTTACGGTACAATCAGAAAGAACGGCACAGGTTTCCCAGGACAACTTGCACGCACCCGGCTATGAAAAGGGGAGACCTCAGCTCTGCGCCAAGAGGAACTGTTGGCAATTAAGTACAGAGACAAGAAGGATGTGTACCGTCTTACCACCATCCACACTGAGAGGATTGTGGAGGTATCTGTATGTGGTAGAGCTGAGAACACAAGGAAGCCAGTGTGCATCAAGGCCTATAATTGGCATATGGCAGATCAGCTGCTGCAACCCTACCTAATTATACGGAAGACAAGGGCCTGGTACAAAAAGGTTACAATTTACTTAATGCTGATTGCAACCCACAACGTTTTTTTGTTGTTTAACCCCTTAACGTCGTTACGGCGTTCTATGCCGTCCCGCATTAAATGGGCTTAAATGCAGTTGCGGCGGGATTGAACGCCGTAATGGCTTTTAGCCCCAGGAGCTCGGAGGTACTTACCTCCACCGCGATCCTCTTAGGGAGGACTGCCTGACAGCCCAGGCAGTCCTCCCCCGGCAAATCAGGCCCCCGGGGACCCCGTGGACCTGCCAGCAGGGGGACTGTCTGGTGGGTAGTGTAAAAAAAATAAAATAAACATGTTTAAAATTAATTAAAAGTATTTATGTGTAAGGGGCAAATAGCCGTATGTAACGGACCGTTTCGCCCACAAGAGGATAAAAAACGTTTAGGCGATATCCCCCTTTTCAGATACACAGGCAGCTACTGTAAGCACCAATCTTCCGAACTGCAGACTACACAAATTCACCAACTCCCAACTGCACATACATGAATTACCCAATCTCCCGAACTGGAATCATACGAACACTGGAAACAGCCGAACAAGAAAAGCCATAAAACAGCTTACACTCCTGGCAATCGGCATACATTCAAATTCCCCCAAAGAACGATACGACACATCGCTTTGAGGGTTAAGCAGGAACAACAGATTTATTCACACACTGTCTTATAAAGGATTCTCCCATGCAAGGGAGGAATTTACAATACACCAATCACACAATGGTTACATCCCACAGATTCCCTCCCCTTAGCCTGGGAGGTAATCCAATTATACATACATTTTAAAACATACTTTTTAACCAACATTCATAACTCTAAAACCATACATCCAATTCACATAAAAAAAAAAAAATACATATTCACAATCAATCCATTCAGGGGAACAACATATCAAAAAATGTCATGAATCAGACCAGGGGTTCAGAAGTTAGTAAAATATCTTTTGGGCCCTGGCTGGCACATGGCTATCTGTCTCAAACTGGTTTCAGAGTCTTCTATCCTGGAGATAATGGAGAAGTAATCCAATTACCTCCCAGGACAGAGACCAGACACCATTATGCACATGGACACATAATGGACACACAAAGACAATAAAACACTTTAAAATACAGTCACCTTTTACACATAACACACAGACATTTCACATATCCCCAGATAGCTGGGATCTGAGCGCACAAAACTACCGAATAGCACTCAGATCCTATTCACACAGTTCAATTGCCATGGAGCCGAAGTCTTTAACTACACAAATGGGCTCCATGGCATAGCTATCTGGGTTAACACATTCACATTGTAACGGACCGTTTCAGCAGACCAGGGGTTAAAATCTGTTTAGGCGATATGCCCCCTTTTGAGAGACAGGCACAGCTACTGCAGAACACCAAACTCCCGAACTGGATACAAAATAGCACTCCAAACTGGAACCTCACGAATAGCTGCTAGCAGACTAACAGGAAAAGCAGACAACAGCTTACACTCCTAGCAATCAATCTCCAACAGCATACAGTGAATCCCCCCAAGAACGAGACGAGGCTCCGTGTTGAGGGTCAAGCAGTGGTCTGAGGTGATGGCACACCCAGCCTGGTTTTTATTAAAAGTGTCCACATACAGGCCACACCCAGGGGGAGGCATAAAATAACCAATAGTATCACGGGTGCAACCCACACATCCCCTCCCCTTAGTGTGACACATAATCCCATTATACATACAGTAAAAATACAGTTTCCACACATACTCTAACTTTAAAACCATACATCACATTCACATAAAAATACATATCCACAATCAATCCATTCAGGGGAACAACATATAAAAAAATGGCATGAATCAGAAAAAGTTAGTAAAAGTATCTTTTGTTCCCCCTGGCTGGCAGAAAAAACATTCCCACAATGCATCCTGGCTTCCTCCCTTCTGCCCTGGAGATAATTGGAGAAGTAATCCAATTATCTCCCAGGTCAAAGACAAAACTCCATTACACATGTGGGGACCTAAATACAGGAATATGTTTTAAAATATATAAAGTCACTTTTATTACACCAAACAGAGACATGTTACATATCCCCAGATAGCTCAGGTCTGGGTGCACATTATTAGGTGAATGGCACCCAGACCACACGAATACAGTTTAATCGCCATGGAGCCAAAGTCTTTAATCACACGAATAGGCTCCATGGCATAGCTATCTGGGTTACCACAGTTCACATAGAAATACCGAGGGTATGGCTGTTCAGCTACATCCTCACGAATGGGAACCAGGAGACGGACGGCTCAGCAGTGTTCGTGCAGATAAGTGTCCGTTTATAGTACCATAGTTTAGGTGCCGAACACTGTTTTTAAAGGGCCCAATATCCCAGGGCCATAGTCCAAAGGCAGCAGGCGGGCAACCAGGCTCCTCCAATGCAATGTGGCGAGATTGGTCTCGTCACACACATAAAGTCGGGTCCATAGTCCAAAGGCAAGAGGCGGGCAAGCAGCCCCCTCCAAGGACACGTGGCGAGGTCGGTTTCGCCACACCGTATATGGAGTAAGGATCCAGCATAAGCATAGGATAGTATAAAGGGAGCAAATCGGTTGTGGTGTGCCGAGACCGACGATACGGTAGGCCTGTAAATAAAGAGGGTCCACAGAGGAGTAAGAAAGTAAAGTAAATGGAAAGAAAAGAGAAAGTGTTGAAATGAGGAGTGGGTGGGAGGGTCATTCTGATGCTGACCTCAAGCGATATGAGTCAGGTAAGGGGTGTCCCTTATATAGGGGAGTTAATTCATTTAAGCCCTGTTACGGTACCACCTTCCGAGCTCCATACACAGTCTTTAGTCACTTGTAATCCCGGTTCCCCCAATAACGAGACCAAGCTCCATTATGAGGGTAAAACATGAACTGAGGACTGGATCAGCCAGCCTGCCTTTTATTTGCATTTCACACACACAGGCCACACCCAAGGGGAGGCATAAAATAACCACTGGCATCGATGGTACATCCCACACATTCCCTCCCCTTGGTGTGACACATAATCCCATTATACATACAGTTTGAAATATACTTTTATACAACTTTCATAACTTCAAATCCATCCATCATATTCACATAAGAGGCACATATTCAGATTCAGCATACTTAAAACATAAACATTCTCAAAAATCACACCAATCCCTTCAGTGAATAAAAAGTTACTCGAAAGTCCATTTATGACGCAGGTACCTTTTCTTGCCCAAAATAGTTCCCTGGATTCGGGCTGTGCGGTCGGTCACTTGCTGGCCTAAAAATGGCTAAGTCCCGTTCGAAGTGGGTCGGTACTTCGACTTTCGTTGAACTGTCGAAGTATCGTCGATAGTACGGGTCGGCGGGTTCGAAGTTAAAATGGCCGCCGCCACGTGGTCCTTTGTCCGATGTCGGCCACCTCGAGGACTTTGGTAGCTTTGGCGCTTCGTTAGTTTTCACTGTATTTGAAATGTCATTGGTACAAAGTCACAACTCTTCGCATGATCTCTCAGGGACCATAAGTACTGGGCAAATCAGACGAACCCAATGGGTTTAGTCCAGACGGATGGGTCTGTCACATGGCTCCCTCCTTGTGGAACACTCCGGCAGACCCGGCTTGACCCTGTGGCGGGTCAACTTGGGGATGACCGGACTTAGGGAGAATAGGGACGTCTGTTTGCCGGGATAACCCATCCGCATTCCCATTCTGCTTACCGGGCCGGTAGCTGATAGTGAAATTATAAGGCTGTAATGCCAAACTCCACCTCAGCAGTCTGCCATTGTCCCCAGAGACCCGGTTAAGCCAGACAAGGGGGTTGTGGTCTGTTACGAGAGAAAATTCTTGTCCGTATAGGTAAGGGCTCAGTTTCTTCAGTGCCCAGACCAGGGCTAAACACTCTTTCTCTACTGCCGCATAACTCACTTCTCGAGGTAGTAACTTTCTGCTGAGATATGCGACAGGGTGCTCTCCTCCATCCTCCCCGACCTGGCTCAGCACAGCCCCCAGTCCATACATGGAAGCGTCTGTGTGGACAAGAAAACGTTTGTTAGGGACTGGGGCAGCCAGGACAGGGGCATTCACAAGAGCCTGCTTCAGGGCCTGAAACGCGGCTTCACAAGCTGGAGACCACAGGACCTGCCTAGGTAGGTTCTTTTTAGTCAGGTCAGTCAGGGGCTTGGCAATCGTGCTGTAGTCGGGGACAAAACGTCGATAATACCCCGCTGTCCCTAGGAAGGCAAGCACTTGGGTCTTGGTGATAGGTGTGGGCCAGTTAGCTACCGCTTCCACCTTAGCAGGTTCGGGTCTCTGGCTCCCACAACCCACCCTGTGACCCAAGTACTGCACTTCTGCCATGCCTAAATGGCACTTGTCTGGTTTCAGAGTCAGGCCGGCGGCCCGAATCTTGTCCAGCACTACCCCTACGTGTACTAGGTGGTCTTCCCAAGACTCACTGTAGACCGCGATGTCGTCCAGGTATGCACATGCAAATCCCTGGAAGCCATCGAGGAGCCTATCCACCATACGCTGGAAGGTAGCCGGAGCATTCTTCATCCCGAATGGCATAACCCTAAACTGGTACAGGCCAAACGGGGTGACGAATGCCGACTTGGGGATAGCATCCTCGGCCAGGGGAATCTGTCAGTACCCTTTACATAGGTCAATGGTGGTCAGATAGCGCCCCCTGGCAATGCGGTCTAATAACTCGTCTATCCGGGGCATCGGGTAGGCGTCAGTGGTAGTCCGCTCGTTGAGCCGCCTGTAATCCACATAGAACCGGGTGGTCCCATCTTTCTTGGGTACTAGGACTACGGGCGACGCCCACGGACTATCTGAGTGCTCAATAACCCCCAGCCGGGTCATCTCCTGTATCTCCTTCCGCATTCCTTCTCGGACTGCTTCCGGGATACGGTATGGGGGTTGTCGTAGGGGGTTCTGTCCGGGTGTCTCGACCTTGTGTATAGCTAGGGTGGTGTACCCGGGTTCTTGGGAGAACGTCGCCTGCTTCTCCCACAGAAGCTGTCTTGCCTGGGTTTTCTCGGCCGGGCTTAGTCGGTCACCTAGCTGTACGAGGCTAGTAAGGTCGGTCTGGGGATCCCTTTCTAACAGGTCGGGTAAAGGTAAGTTCTCTGGGTCGTCAGTAGCTGGGGCACAAACTGCTGCAACATCCTCGGGTCGTTCCTGATACTCCTTGAGCATGTTCACATGAAAGGATCGTTGTACCCTTTCATCCGAACAGCTGGCTATAAGATAGGTAGTATCACATACCTGAGCTAACACCTTGTACGGGCCCTGCCAAGATGCTTGCATCTTGTTTGCCTTCACAGGTTTGAGCACTAGAACCTTCTGCCCAACCTGGAAGACCCGCTGTCGAGCACCCCGATCGTACCATCGCTTCTGTCTCCCCTGGGCCGCCCGGAGATTTTCCCTTACCATCAGGGATAGTTTCTCCATGCGGTCCCGGAGTTCCAGAACATATGGCACTATGGGGGTCCCTTCTTGCTCCGTCTCCCCCTCCCAGTGTCCTCTAATGAGATCTAGGGGTCCACGAACCCTTCTCCCATAGAGTAACTCAAAGGGGGAGAACCCAGTCGATTCCTGGGGCACCTCTCTGTATGCAAATAGCAGATGAGGCAGGAATCGCTCCCAGTCTCTGCAAGTGTCAGTAAAGGTCCTCAGCATCTGTTTGAGGGTGCCATTAAATCGCTCGCAGAGACCGTTAGTCTGTGGGTGATATGGTGAACTAAGTAGCGGGTTGATGCCGCACACCTTCCACAGCTGCTGGGTGAGCACAGCGGTAAACTGGGTTCCCTGATCAGAGAGGATCTCCTGAGGGAACCCGACCCTAGTAAAGACTTTAACCAGGGCATCAGCAACCGTCTCTGCCTCTATATTAGACAGCGCTACTGCCTCTGGGTAACGGGTGGCGTAGTCCACCACAGTAAGAATATATTTCTTACCGGATGGACTAGCCCTGGCCAGTGGACCCACAATGTCAACGGCTATGCGGGAAAAGGGCTCTCCAATGATAGGCATCGGCTGTAGCCTAGCTTTTGGATGATCTCCCCGCTTACCTACCCGTTGACAAGTGTCGCACGTGCTACAATACATCCGCACATCTCGATTAAAATTGGGCCAGAAAAAGTTTTGGGTGATTCTATGAGCTGTGCGGTGGGAACCAAGATGACCTGCCAACGGCACGTCATGCCCAATCCGCAGAATCTCCTGCCGATACTTTGCAGGTACTACTAGTTGTCGCTTCTGCGGAGGGGCATTCGGTTTCGGGGAAGGTTTCGGGATCCTGTACAGCCTATCCCCCACCCACTCGTAGTGTTCCCCACCTACTCCTTCTTCCCCAGCGTCGGCCCTGGCCCTGTACTTGGCTAACGTCGGGTCCTCCCTAGTTTCCTTCCCGTACATCTCTGGGGTATCCCAGCCTAACGGGGCCTGGTCTAAGGTACAAGTCGGGGTAGAGAGTCTTACCTGGGTCTCAGCAGCAGGTGGGCCGGCCTCAGCGGCACGGGTCTGGGCACGGGTCGTGACAGCGTCCACTGCAGCGGGGCCCATGGGAGCAAAGGCTGAAACAAGGGGAGCCAAGTCGTTGCCAAGGAGAACATCAGCGGGTAAATCCTTAATGACCCCCACATTCACGTGTCTAGCGCCCACTCCCCAATCCAAATGTACCCGGGCCACGGGTAGGCGAAATACTGCACCCCCGGCTACTCGTACTGCCACAGTATCCCCGGTATGTTGAGCTTCGGACACTAGGTGCTTTTGGAGCAAAGTCAGGGTTGCACCAGTGTCTCGTAGCCCACTGACTTCCCTTCCGTTGACCTTTACACTCTGTCTGTGGTGTTGTCGATTGTCCTGGTGGGCAGCCTGAACAGGGTCTGCCTCATGTAAGATGCCCCAGCATTCCTCTTCCTCTACACAGTGGGCTGCTGGAAGAGGTGCTCGGGGAGGGGCCCCCGTGGGTTTCCTCCAGGACTGGTTCCTGTTGGCACGGTTCATCGGGCACTCCTGTCGCCTGTGCCCTAGCTGATTGCACAGGTAGCACCGAAGGGGTTCAGAGTACTCTCGGGCGTTAAACCGGGGTGGACGTTGGTACTGGGCAGACGGAGGGGGTGCGGATGGTCTGTTCGTGGGAGGCTGATAAGTGGCAGCGGCTGGTTGGTATTCCGCTCTGGCGGTGGCCTTGGTGATGGAATTGTCCAGTCTGCGAGCGTCGGTGTACTCATCGGCCAAGCGAGCCGCCTCGTGTAGAGTGGAAGGCTTACGGTCTCTTACCCACTCTCTGACCCCTGTTGGTAATTTGTCGAAGCAATGTTCCAATAAAAACATCTGCAGCACCTCTTCTCCTGACACCGCCTGGCACCCTGCCATCCAGTGGGCGGCTGTGCGATGTACCTTGCAGGCCCATTCAACGTATGAGTCCCCAGTTGTTTTCGCAGTGTCTCGGAACCTCCTCCGGTATGCCTCGGGTGTAACGGCATACCGGGCAAGTAAAGCTTCCCTGACGGTCACATAATCCCCGATCTCCTCATCCGGAATGGCCCGAAAAGCGTCGTTGGCCCGGCCGGATAACTTGCCAGACAGTATAGCAACCCAGTCTTCCGGGGGTACCTTGTGCAGGGCACATTGCCGCTCAAAATCCGCAAGGTACCCGTCGATCTCTCCTTCTGTCTCACTGAAGGCTTTGAAGGCCGCAAATGGCACTTTCTGTTTGTCCCCCGGGTTTGCTGTGACTGGGGCTGCTGCAGCACCGTTTTGGCGTAGCAGGCTGGCCTCCACAGCGGCTTGAACCTGGGTGATGATCTCCGCGGAGGGGTTGGGACCATAATGGGCCAGCCTAATTCTTACCGCCCGGTCAAATCTTGCCTCCTCGGGGGTTCTGTCGTCTGGGCTGGGTCCATTGGTTCCCTCTGCCGCTGGTACTCCATCCATTTCCAGCAATAAAGCAATAATGTCCCTCTTCTTGAGGTTACTGGCCTGTCCACCCCTTTGTTCCAATAAGTCTTTTAGGGTGGCTCTTCTCAGGTTTTGGTATTGTAGTTCCATTTATTCCTGGTCGTAGTGGTCTCTTTGGGCGTTGAGGATCATCCCGTCGCTTGCCACCAGTTGTTACGGTACCACCTTCCGAGCTCCATACACAGTCTTTAGTCACTTGTAATCCCGGTTCCCCCAATAACGAGACCAAGCTCCATTATGAGGGTAAAACATGAACTGAGGACTGGATCAGCCAGCCTGCCTTTTATTTGCATTTCACACACACAGGCCACACCCAAGGGGAGGCATAAAATAACCACTGGCATCGATGGTACATCCCACACATTCCCTCCCCTTGGTGTGACACATAATCCCATTATACATACAGTTTGAAATATACTTTTTTTTTTTTTTTTTTTTTTTATGAATTCTTTATTTTAAATTTTAAATTTTTGGTAATATGTGAAGGGTGGGGGTACAGAAAGTGGAACTCGGGAGTATGGTAACTTGTACACAATTCGTCATTTGCAATACCAAAATCTGTAACAGTTGTGGGTAACAATTAGTTGCGTAACAATTTGATAGTGTCTGCGTAGTCCGATACATTACGGTATTTTCCAGAGTCGTAGTACAGTTTCATGGGGGGGGGGGGGGTACAGAAAGGAAAACTGGTGAGGGGGGGATGAGTGCTGCAGATAAACAAAGGGTGCATACATTATCATGGTATACATTTAATCTTTCCTATTTGTGTGTGTTATGTCACCTTTCGTAGTTGCGTTAGTTTAATAGTCACCGTTTTGGTGTGTCTTTGGTATGTGTAATTGTCATCGTATTTTGATCAGCATAGTTGTATCGTGGTAACTTTACGTTGCTATTGAGGAGGTCGGTGCGAGTTTTTTGGTCGGGTCCTGTAGTTCGAGGCTTGGGGCCTCCCGTCCTAGGTCCTGTGTCTCAAGAGCTGTAATTTCGTTATGTGGCTTGTGAATGGGGGTGTGTTTGTTGATTTGTGGTCGTATGCATTTTTTGACCGTGTTAGTCGTTGTCATGTTGCGTGGGGTGGTTTTCTGTAGTGTGTTCCCTCTCGGGTAGGGGCGGGGTGGTGGAGGGGTTTTGGTGTAGTAATTGTCTGTCGTTAGGGCGGGGTGGTTCGTTTCGCATATTTGTCTGCTGGGTGCCTTTGGGGGTCATCCCCGAGTGTGGAGGGGGTGGAGGTGGTAGGTGTGAGGGGGGTGAAGCGGCTGGGAGAGTGCGTGGCGGGTCTGGGGGAGTAGTGGGGGGGTTGGGTACGGGGGGGTGGGCGAAGTTTGGAGAGAGGAGAGGGCCGTTCTTAGCCGTAGGGGTCGTTTCATGGGTCTGGCGATGGCTAGGGTGCCAGTATAGTCCTGGTTAGCCACGGGTCCCATATTTTGTGGTGTGAGTTTGTGGTGTCATGGACCAATGCTGATAGTTTGTCCATTTCCACAGATTCGTCTATTTTTTTCAGAACCTCTGAAGTGGTCGGGATAGTGTTGCTCCCCCAGTATTTGGCAATGGTTCTCCGAGTGGCCAGCGCGATCCGAGCCGACATTTTGTTTTGGGCTCTCGTTAGGGTTGGGTGGGGTTTAGATAAGAGCCAGATCCATGGGTCATGAGGGAGGTTGCTGTGTAGTGCCCTATTGACCATTTGGATCATGTCCTGCCAAAGTTGGGCTATACGAGGGCAGCTCCACCATAGGTGTATGTATGTGCCCTGCTCACCGCACCCCTTCCAGCATCGGTCAGAGAGTGTTACGCGCATTTGTTTCAATCGTAGAGGGGTGATGTACCAGCGGAGCAGGGTTTTGTATGCTTGTTCTTTGTGTGTTACGAATATGGAGATCGCTGCTGTGGCTTCCCATATTTCTTGCCAGTCTGAGGGGTCTGCGGGGGGGCCTATGTCTCTTTCCCCATGTTGCGGTGTACGCTATGGCATCGGGTGTGCTGGTGTGGTGTATGATGCTGTATATGGTGGATATCTGGCCTCTTTGTGTCGGGGTGTGCATGCACATTTTCTCGAAGGGAGTGAGTGTGCTGGTGGCTGTTTTATGGTTGGGTGGGTGAGTTAGAAAGCTCCTGATTTGTAGGAACCTGAAGTGGTCAAAGGTCGTGAATGGAGTGTTGTTGGGTAGGTCTGTGAATGGCATGAGGTGTTGGCCGCGGAAGAAGTGGTAGAATCGGGTCAGGCCATTGTCCTCGTATCTCGCAAAGTGTTGGGGCGTCATTCCGGGTTGGAATTGTGTGTTCCGGAGGATGGGTGTTAATGGGGATGGGGTGTTGATGAGATTGAATTTTCGGATCGCCCTGTCCCAGAGTTGGATGGAGTGGGTGAGTGCTGGGGTTGTGGGGGGTATCTGTGGTCTGTCGTGCTTTGGGAGCCAAAAGTATAGGGAAGGGAAGTCTCGGTCGAAGAGATTGTGCTCGATGTCAACCCATAGTTTCAGTCCCGCCGGGGCATGTAGATTTTGAATTTGTGCAAGTTGGGCTGCCTGGTGGTAGTCCCAAAGATTAGGGAGCCCCAGGCCCCCTTTTTTATGCGGTATGTAAAGTGTTGCACGTTTGATTCTCGCCCTCTTCCCTGCCCATATGAATTTGTCAATCCGAGATTGGAGGGTTTTGAAATCATTTCTGGAAATGGGTATGGGTAGGGCCTGAAAGAGGTAGAGGAAGCGCGGTAGTAGATTCATCTTTACTGAAGCCAGTCTGCCTAACCATGAGATGGTCATGTTTTGCCAGGTGTTTAAGTCATGGGTGGCTTTTGCTAGTAGTGGGGGGTAATTCAGTTGGTACGTGAGCTGTAGGTCTCCCGGAATACTTGTTCCTAGGTATTGTATGCTTTGTGTCTCGTAGCGGAACGGGTAGTCTGTTTTTAGTGTCGTTAGGGCTTCTGCGGGGATGTTGAGCGGTAAGGCTTCGTTTTTTTCGAGGTTTAATTTGTATCCTGATATGCTGGCATACTCGTCTAGGAGTGCTATTAATGGTGGTAAGGAGGTGGCGGGTTCTGTCAGTGTGAGCAGTAGGTCATCCGCATAGGCCGCTACTTTATATTCCTCGTTTCGTATTCGGATGCCTGATATGGTTTCTGTTTGGCGGATTTTTTGGAGGAGGGGTTCTAGCGATAGGGCGAAAAGGAGGGGAGAGAGGGGGCAGCCCTGTCGTGTGCCATTGTGTATTGTGAAGGATGGGGGTTGGGTGTTTGGTATAAGGAGGTTCGCTGTAGGGCGAGAGTATATATTTCTTATGGTCTCTATGAATATATCGGGGAAGCCCATTCTGTCTAGGGTGGCATACAGGTAGTGCCAGAGGATCCGGTCGAATGCCTTTTCGGCATCTAGGGAGAGGAGGAGAGTGGGCTGTCGTCGGTGGTTTGCTGTCCAGATCAGGTCATAGGTTCTTCTAGTGTTGTCGCATGCTTGACGATGAGGGATAAAACCGACTTGGTCTGGGTGGATTAGTTTGGGGAGGAGAGGGTGGAGACGGTTGGCCAGTATTTTAGTGAATAACTTAATGTCGGTGTTCAGTAGTGATATCGGTCTGTAGTGTCCGGGGTCGGTATGTGTCTTGTGGGGTTTGGGGAGTAGGCATATATTGGCTTGGAGCATATCCGAAGGTGGGGCATCCCCATTCATTAGGGCTGTGAACAGGGCCAGTAGGTGCGGTTGGAGCGTCGCTGAAAACGTCTTATAGTAGAGTCCGGAGAATCCGTCTGGTCCCGGACATTTGTTGGGTTTTAAAGTTTTCATGGCTTGTGTTATTTCTTCAGGTGTGATGGGTGTGCTGAGCGCCTCTTTTCCTGCGTCAGTGAGCGTGGGCATCGGGATTTGGCGTAAAAAAAAATTGGTTCTGTCTCTTATTTGGGAAGGGTTGTGCCTTGATTCGGGGTTGTGGTCATATAAAGAGGAGTAATAGTCTTGGAAGGCTTTCGCGATTTGGTTCGGGAGTGTGTGTGTTTTCCCGTCCGGTGTTTGTATTTGGGAGATGTGTTTGTTGTGTGTCCTTTTATGGAGTCTGCGGGCCAGGAGTGTGTCTGCCTTGTTAGATTTTTCGTAAAATTTCTGCCTGGTCCATTGAAGGGCCTTCTTGGAGTCTTGTGCCATAAATTTTTGTATCTCCTGTCTGTGTGTTTGTATTTGGGTCAGTAGGGCGGGTGTTGGGTCCTTTTTGTGTTGATGTTCCAATGTTCTAAGGGCAGTGAGGTGTGTTTCTAGTGTCTGCAACTGTCGTTTTTTATGTGCTGAAGCTGCCGCAATCAATTTTCCCCGAATGACTGCTTTATGTGCAGCCCAGAGGGTGCATGTGGATGTGACAGACCCCTTGTTGGTATTAAAGTAGTCTGTTATGTCCGATCGGAGTTGTTCTCTAATGGCCTTGTCGTGTAGGTGGATGGGGTTAAGTCTCCAGGTCCAATTCCTGGTCGCGTGCGGGAGTGTAAAGGAGAGGGTGATTTCCGCGTGATCTGACCAGGTGATTGAACCTATTGTCGCGTCTGTGATGTATGGGAGTAAGGAGGGTGAAGTGAGGAACATGTCTATGCGTGAGTATGATGAGTGCGGGTTTGAGTAAAACGTAAAGTCAGATTCGGTGGGGTGGAGGATTCTCCAGGCATCTATGAGTTGCGTTTGGATGGTAAATGTTTGCACTATTTTGTCATTGCGGGTGGGGGGTTCTGGCTTCATGAATGGAGCATTTCGGCGTTTCCTGTCTAGTTCGGGTGATAGGGTGGCGTTGTAGTCCCCTCCTATGATCATGTGGTGAGAGGAGAAAAGGCGTAGGTGGGTTTGGAAGGTGTTCCAGAATTGGGCGTCAGGTAGGGTAGGGGCGTAGATCGAAGAGAAGGCATATCTATGAGGCCCTATTTGTCCTGTCACTGTTATGTATCTGCCCTGAGGGTCTGTGACTGTACGCGTGAAGGTTAGGGGACAGGTTTTGCGTACCATGATGGCTACCCCATTTGTCTTACCTTGTGGCGAGTTTGCTAGGTGGCACTCTCTGTAGTGCCTGCTCAGGAGGGGAAATGCCCTTGTTTGTTCGTAATGGGTTTCTTGGAGTAGAATTATGTCGGCGTTGGAGCGGTTGGCCCATCGGAGAAGGCGATGCCTTTTGGCTGGGTTATTGAGGCCCTTGCAGTTGATTGACGTGCATGTGATTTTAGCTGGTTTGGTGTTGCTCTGGTCACCTGGCCTTGAGGGGGGGCTCCTCTGGGGTTGTGGGGGTGTTGTTTGATGGTTGCCAATGGGGTCCCGCTTCAGGGGGGGAGTGGGGTGCGCGTTGGCCATGAGGGGGGGGTAGTGGGGGGAAGGGGTGGTGAGAGAGGTGGAGTGGATCTGGGGTGGGGGGGGGAGGGAGGTGGGAGGGGGAGAAAGGTGGGGGTGTTGGGGGGTATGTAGGGATGTGGTGTGTGTGCTAACCTGGTCTTATGTCTATGTCGCCAGGTCGTCTTGGGGGCCTGGAAAGTCCGTTCGGTTTCTCGGTTGTCCAACGAGGTTGAACGAATGGTGGGTAGTGGAGGGAGTGAGTAGACAGTCGTGTGTCTGCGTCTGCGTCTACTTCATCGTCTCCCCCTTCCCGGAGCATCTGAGTGCTGGAGTGCGCTTTAGTTCTGCGTCTGTGGGTAGAGAACTATTAGTAGTTAACAGTAGTATCGTAAGGGCTACTTAGTGTGTGTTGGGTGAGTTGTCGCTTTGGTTTCTCGGTTTCCAGTGGAAATGGCCGTGGTGCCACCTTGTGTCCGTTGTCAGGCGTGAGGTGGGTGTGCGCCACATCATAGTATAGTGTCAGGTGCAGTAATTACGTCTGGTGTTGTGGCGGTGTCCTATGGTAGGTTTGTTCATGTGTGGAACAGTTGTACTTAACATCATATAACAATAAACAACACATATCATAATAACGAGTCCTGATATAATATAACATAGAACTAAATATTATTAAATATTAAATTTTAAAATACATGTGAGCTTACTAGGTAGGTCCCCCTGTGAGCTAGGTAGGTTTCCCTCTCGATCTGTGGGTGAGGTGTTGTGGAAGTCCTTTAGGGGCGTCTTCCCCTTTCCCTCCTTTTTCTGTGTCCCTTTTAATCCCTTGGGGGGGGTTGCTCACACCTGTGCCTGGGGGTGCAAGGTGTGGGGTGGCCCTGTGTGTAGGGGTTGTTAGTTATTAGTTGCCTCTACCCCGGTTATTACCTGCGGTGAACCCGGGTGTGTCCTGCGGGGGAACTCTGAGGTACGGTGCGACAGGTTTGAGTGGTGTGTCTCATCTGTCTTTGTGTGGTGTCCCTCTTTGTCCTATTGTGTTTCCCCTTTAGCTATGTATCGTGTGTGTGATTACATTTAGGTTGTATATGGTACATTCGGTATGTTTAGGGGTGTGTGGCCTTTTAAGTTGGCCTGTGCCTAAAACTGGAGAGGCAGCTAAGAGCAAAAACTACCATTTAAATTAGACAAGGATGAGGATGAAAATGAAAACAGGGTAAAATACCGGGGAGACAGAAATATCAAGTGGAAAGGCCTCTAGGATTCCCCCGCCCCCGATCACGCCCATGTCGCATCACTTGTAAGTGTTTTGCCACCTCTGGTTATGGGCTCACCGAAGGGGCTTGTTTGGATCGTGTTCTCGGTGTAGGTTGGACTTAGTTCAGTCCTTAAGTGTCACAAAGAACCCAGGGTAGATACGTCATGGTAAAAATCTTAAAGCAGGGAAATCCCAAGGCCTGGGTATATCAAGTCTTAGTCATACAGTATACCATAGATTAAAATAACAATATTCCATTTAGTGTCAACATACATCATAACATAAGATCATCGCTAGATTGTGTGTATGTCATTTTGCTCAAGGCGCGTCCGGGGCAATCTAGACTTAGTTCGTAAAGCAAACATATAGTCCCTGTTGATCTTAGAAATTATTAGTCTAATCATACATGACAGTTTACCTCGATGAGGACATTAGGTGCCTAGACCTTTCCTGTGGGTATTGTCAGTTATAGCAGATTGCAGGACAGTTGAATGTTACCAGTCTCTGCCAAGTCCAGATTTGTGATTAGGGGTGTCTGCTATCTCTGGTTGCTTCAGACTCGTTCCTGTAGGTCTTCCGTGGTCGCAGTGTGCCTTGCGGTTTCGAGTACGTGTCTTGATACGCTTTCTGTAAGTGGGGGCCGGTGATTGTCCTGTTGGGCTTTCCACTGTGAATAGTGTATGGGGATATCGGAGAGCTTGGTCTTTGGTGGTTCGTGGTGGGTGCTGCTTCTTAGTTTGAGGCAGCGGCTTGTTTATAGCAGGTAACGTGCTGTTTGTGGTGTGAAGTCCTTGGGGTTGAGGCTGGGTCTCCTGGGTGCGTCGTTTACTTGGTCTGGTGTGGGGGTTCACTGTGGTTTCTAATTTCCATGGTGCAAGAGGTAGCTCACAGGTGGGGCTTGGTTGCGTTTAGTCCCCATTCTCTGAGGCTGGTGGGGCTCTTTTGCGAGGAGTGCGGCGTGGGGATCTGGAGAATCTTTCACGCTGGTCTCTCCGTATGCCGCCATTTCCAGTCGTTGGCATGAACGGTGGGGGCAGTAGGGCAAGGCCTAGAGAGTCCGCAAATGGAATCATTTCAGTGGGGTTGGTCAGGATGTGAGTTTGATTTTCTTTCCTCACTATTAATTTAAATGGATGGCCCCACATGTATCTGATGCCCTGGTGGTGAAGTGTATTAGTAAGTTGTTTAAGGTCCCTACGTTTTTTCAGGGTAGAGGGGGCCAGGTCTTGGTAAAAGGCCAGGCGGGTCCCTTTAAATTGTGGCGGGGTGGTCCTGGTGGCTTGGAGGATCCGTTCTTTAACCGCGAAGAAGTGTAGGCGGATTATCACGTCTCTTGGGGCGTCCGGATTTAATGCTGGCGGTCTGAGGGCTCTGTGGGCCCGGTCTATGAGGAGGTCTTGTGTGGTGGCCTCGGGTAGGATGGTCTTGAACAGGCCTGTCAGCGTGTCTTGTAGGCCTTCTGCCGTGACCGCCTCAGGTAGGCCCCGAATCCTGATATTATTTGTTCGGGATCTATTATTCAAATCCTCTAAATGTTCCTCTAGGGCTTCTATTTTGGCATGCAGATATGTTATATCTTGTGTGTGGGATTGGGAGGTGGAGGTGAGGTCTCTCATGTTTGTCTCTATTTGGTCGGCCTTGTGTGTCAGGGACTCTACTTCCTCTCTGAGGCCAGAGAGTTTTTTGTCAAGTTCCGTTGCCACATGTGTTTTTATGTCTGCTGTGGCTTCTCTAAGCATGGATTGCAGATCATGTAAAGTCAGGGGTGCGTCAGGGGCCCTGGGGTGTCCGCACTCACCGGCTTCTGTGCTGGGTTCTTCAGTTAGTTGGTGGCAAGATGGCTGTCGCGGTTCTTGCTGCGGGCGGAACATGGAGGCGACCGATGGGTTCTGTTCCTTCTTTTGTTTTCCTCCTCCCATCCTGCCGGGTGTTAGGTGGTTGAGTAGAGCGGTTTATGTGTTCTCCGTGATCGGGTCTCTCGTTGAGCGCGCGGATGGTAGCGGATTGAAGATGCAGGGAAGCGGGAGCTGCAGAGTTATGCTGCCATCTTCCTCGACGGTCAGGCCACGCCCCCTGAAATATACTTTTATACAACTTTCATAACTTCAAATCCATCCATCATATTCACATAAGAGGCACATATTCAGATTCAGCATACTTAAAACATAAACATTCTCAAAAATCACACCAATCCCTTCAGTGAATAAAAAGTTACTCGAAAGTCCGTTTATGACCGACCGCAGGTACCTTTTCTTGCCCAAAATAGTTCCCTGGATTCGGGCTGTGCGGTCGGTCACTTGCTGGCCTAAAAATGGCTAAGTCCCGTTCGAAGTGGGTCGGTACTTCGACTTTCGTTGAACTGTCGAAGTATCGTCGATAGTACGGGTCGGCGGGTTCGAAGTTAAAATGGCCGCCGCCACGTGGTCCTTTGTCCGATGTCGGCCACCTCGAGGACTTTGGTAGCTTTGGCGCTTCGTTAGTTTTCACTGTATTTGAAATGTCATTGGTACAAAGTCACAACTCTTCGCATGATCTCTCAGGGACCATAAGTACTGGGCAAATCAGACGAACCCAATGGGTTTAGTCCAGACAGATGGGTCTGTCACAAGCCCCTCCCACAAATACTGGCCAAACGGCCTTAATACTTGTGTAAGGGGCAAATAGCCGTATATGGAGTAAGGATCCAGCATAAGCGTAGTATAGTATAAAGGGAGCAACTCGGTTGTGGTGTGCCGAGACCGACGATACGGTAGGCCTGTAAATAAAGAGGCCAAAAATGAATAATCAAAGATTTAATACAGTCAACAAATATATACAAATTAACCAGACATTTCCTTAAATGCATTACAGTATTTAATTCCTGGAAGGATTTTGAAGGTAGGAATCTAGGACCGAAAGTGGACACCATTTGTTGTGGGCAGGATAGTATGTTATCTCTACTGTTGGTGCGTGTTGACTCATTTTGGAATGTGGTAGAGCCAATAGGTAATGATATATGTGTTTACGTACGTGGGATCGTTGAAGACAATGATCTGTCTGAGTGGTAGTGGATTCTCTGGCCTGAGAAAGGCATAAAAGGCAATGTGCATTGTTGGTAATGGCTGACTAGGTAGTATAATTGAATTGGTTGTAGATCTAATAGGTCCGATAAGGATGAAAAGTTGGATGGCTATTGGTAATCTCTAAGCGGAACGTGGGGGAATGGATTCCTGAAAAACAGTAATTTTACTTACCGTAAATTCCTTTTTTCTTAGTATAGTGGCAGTACTTACAAGTGGGATGTTCCTTAGGGTTCTGGACAAGAAGCTCCCCCTTCTTTAGAATTTAAATGCTGTGCTCCGCCTGCTGCCTCCATATAAGCTGTAACCCAGAGACATACACCAGTTCTTCTTGTCCTGGTAACGGGACGGACAGGTTCCCCCACAGTGCAGGTGGAGATTTGGTGCGTTCAGCACAGGTTGCTGACCGGGAGGTGAGTGCCCGATAGTTTCCCGGGCGGGAACTGAGCGGCAATAGTACTTCCGGGTTCGCGTTACGGAACGCGACCGGGTACTGGCTTTTGTGTTTTTTTTCTGATCATTGCTCGTTATGCATGCGCACAGCGGTGGAACGCACGCCCGGGAGGTTTTGCGTTCCACCGAACACAGAATCGCGCTACTGAGCATGCGCGAAACGGTGTTTGGCGCCAAATTCAAAATTTGGACCTATATGGCTGTTCCCTAAGGAACATCCCACTTGTAAGTACTGCCACTATACGAAGGGAAAACCTCTGATATATTCTTGTCTGGTATGATAGCATGAAGTTATGGTAGTTTTGGCCATAGGTTATCCTGTGTTGTTGAATGCCTGTAAAATATATAATTAATGGTGTGTGAAAAAGTGGTCTGTCCCCACCTTGTATGTTGTTTGTCCCCTTGCTAGGGGAAAGTCTGTTGTGTGAGCAGCGTGCTGTGAAAAATGTATGTTAACTATGTTACCAGTTACGTATATACAGATGCGTCTGCTACTGTGTAATAATATATGTATTTATACCAGATGTTGATATAGTACTTGCTATGTGAATTGTTGTATGTCTTATTGAATGGTAGGGGTCAGTGAACATGGTGTTGCAAAATGCAAGTGCACTGGAGATCTGCCGAGTGCCCTATAGGTGGCAGTGTAGTTGGATACTGATTGGTATGTGAAATGTTGTTTGTCTGTTGACCTATAGGTGTCAGTGTTTTGGTGTTTCTAAAACCCCATGAAAATTGTCAATGTACTTGACAGCCCTGTAGGTGACAGTGTTGATAGAACCACTGTTGGTCTTGATGTGAAATGTAAATTATTGTGAATTAAACCTGAAGTTGAGCCTGTGCTGGAGTTTAATTTATGGTTTATGGTTATGTTTAAAACAGTCTTATGTGTAATTTATATTGGCTGGTAAATTGTATATGATATGTGAAGACAGTTTTGCTGTTGACCAGTAGGCGTCAGAAATGCTGATTGTATGTTAAAAATACCCTTTAACCCCTTAAAGGCCAAACTTCTGGAATAAAAGGGAATCATGACATGTCACATGTCCTTAAGGGTTAATCCTACCATTTGACAGATAGGAGTCAGTATAAAAATGAAAATGCTGTAGTTAATTTGTTTGCTTATGAAGTGAAATAAAGTCTGAGAAGCCTGTAGTATACCGATTGACCGTTAGGAGTCAGCATGTAGGCGATAATGCCGTTGTTCGTTGGTTTGTACATAAAATGCAATAATGTCTGAGAAGCCTGTAGTACACCGAATGACCGGTAGGAGTCAGTGTGTAGGCGCAAATGCAGTGGTTCGTTGGTTTGTACATGAAATGCAATAATGTCTGAGAAGCCTGTAGTACACTGACTGACCGGTAGGGGTCAGTGTGAGGTGAAAATGCAGTGGTTTATTGTTTTGTACATGAAAAGCAAAAACGTCTAAGAAGCCTGTAGTACACCGAATGACTGATAGGGGTCAGTGTGAAGGTGAAAAATGCAGTGGTTTGTTGGTTTGTACATGAAATGCAATAATGTCTGAGAAGCCTGTAGTACACCAAATGACTGGTAGGGGTCAGTGTGTAGGCGCAAATGCAGTGGTTCGTTGATTTGTACATGAAATGCGATAATGTCTAAGAAGCCTGTAGTACACCAAAAGACCAGTAGGGGTCAGTGTGTAGGCAAAAATGCAGTGGTTCGTTGAGACCGGTAGGGGTCAGTGTGAGATGAAAATGCAGTGGTTTATTGTTTTGTACATGAAAAGCAAAAACGTCTAAGAAGCCTATAGTAAACCAAATGACTGATAGGGGTCAGTGTGTAGGTGAAAAATGAAGTGGTGGGTTTTGTACATGAAATGCAATAATGTCTGAGAAACCTGTAGTACACCAAATGACTGGTAGGGGTCAGTGTGTAGGCGCAAATGCAGTGGTTCGTTGATTTGTACATGAAATGCGATAATGTCTAAGAAGCCTGTAGTACACCAAAAGACCAGTAGGGGTCAGTGTGTAGGCAAAAATGCAGTGGTTCGTTGATATGTACATGAAAAGCAAAACCGTTTAAGAAGCCTGTAGTACACTGAATGACTGATAGGGGTCAGTGTGTAGGTGAAAATGCAGTGGTTTGTTGGTTTGTACATGAAATGCAATAATGTCTGAGAAGCCTGTAGTACACTAAATGACTGGTAGGGGTCAGTGTGTAGGCGCAAATGCAGTGATTCCTTGATTTGTACATGAAATGCGATAATGTCTAAGAAGCCTGTAGTACACCAAAAGACCAGTAGGGGTCAGTGTGTAGGCAAAAATGCAGTGGTTCGTTGATTTGTACATGAAATGCGATAATGTCTAAAAAGCCTGTAGTAAACCAAAAAACGGTAGGGGTCAGTGTGTAGGTAAAAATGCAGTGATTTATTGGTTTGTACATGAAAATGCAAAAAAGTCTAAGAAGCCTGTAGTACACCGAATGACTGATAGGGGTCAGTGTGTAGGTGAAAAATGTGGTGGTTCGTTGGTTTGTACATGAAATGCAATAATGTCTGAGAAGCCTGTAGTACACCGAATGACCGGTAGGGGTCAGTGTGTAGGCAACAATGCAGTGGTTCGTTGGTTTGTACATGAAATGCGATAATGTCTAAGAAGCCTGTAGTACACCCAAAGACCGGTAGGGGGTTTAAACAAATGATATTCATGAACATGCAATGGTTTTAGAACAGACTTAGACAAAATGCAGCCGTAAAGTGAGGACATGACCCGTGCATGGTGCCGTGGGACTGATGCCTGGCGTAACGGGTAGGTTGACTTACGGTTTGTGAGTCACTTGGACACCATCCATGGCGATGGATTGAAGAAAGAAGGTGGTAGGCCAGAAAAGCCTGTGGCTGGATTCCTGACACAGCTCAGCTTAGAAAACCTCATGGAGTAATCAGGTAAAATGGCGTCTGGATGACCCGGAAGTGGAAATCATTCTGATGCTGACCTCAAGCGATATGAGTCAGGTAAGGGGTGTCCCATATATAGGGGAGGGAATTAATTTAAGCCCCTCCCACAAATACCGGCCAAACGGCCTTAATACATATATAATATATATACATCTTATAAATATGTAGCGTCACACGTAGTGTATTTTAATGTTACTATAAGTACATATATTAGTATTAAAATACACTTAGAATGACGTTACATATATATATATTATATATAATACACACACATATATATATATATATATATATATTATATTTATATATACACGTAAATTACAATCATAAATAAAGAAAATAATAAAATAAATAACTAAAATGTATTTTTTTAAATGATACATACATATTTAATCTCATTCTAACTGTATTTTGTTATATATATATATACCGTATTTATCGGCGTATAACACGCCCCGGCGTATAACACGCACCTCATTTCCAGAAGGAAATTCCAGGAAATTTCCACCTCTCCCATAGTATTCCCCCCCCTCATCCCATAGTGTTCCCCCCCCTTTCCATAGTAATCTCCCCCCCTCCCATAGTATTCTCTCCCCCCTCCCATAGTATTCTCTCCCCCCTCCCATAGTATTCCCCCCCATAATATTCTCTCCCCCCTCCCATAGTATTCTCCCCCCCCATAGTATTCTCCAACCCCATAGTGTGTCCCCCCTCCCATAGTGTCCCCTAGTGCACTTTCCCTCTGTCCCATATTTACTTACCTGTCTTGAAGCGTGGGCCGGCTTCACAGCGCGCACCGCGGAACTGGAACTTAAATTTCAGGTTCCGGTTTCCGGCGGGACTGAAAGGAAGTGTGCACACAATAGTGTGCACACTTCCTTTCAGTCCCGCCGGAAACCGGAACCTGAAATTTAAGTTCCAGTACCGGCGGGACTGAAAGGAAGTGTGCACACAATAGTGTGCACACTTCCTTTCAGTCCCCCTGGAAACCGGAACCTGAAATTTAAGTTCCAGTTCCGCGGTGCGCGCTGTGAAGCCGGCCCACGCTTCAAGACAGGTAAGTAAATGTAGGATATCGGCGTATAACACGCACCCATGATTTTCTCCCTATTTTCAGGGAGAAAAAGTGCGTGTTATACGCCGATAAATACGGTATATATATATATATATATATATGTAACAAAATACACTTAGAATGACATTCTACATATATCTATCTATATATAAAATACAAATAACTGCAAATATTTATATATAGATAAATATATATAATTACATAAATAACTGCAAAAGTAAACACGTAGAATTTAAATACATATATATGTATATATATTAAAATTCTATGTGTATATTTAAGTAATCTTTTAACATAATTATATGATTTAATTACCGTATTTATCGGCGTATAACACGCACCGGCGTATAACACGCACCTCATTTTTAGAAAGAAATTCCAGGAAATGTACCCCCCTCCCATAGTATTCCCCCCCCCTCATCCCATAGTATTCCCCCCTCATCCCATAGTGTCCCCCCCTTTCCATAGTATTCCCCCCCTCCCATAGTATTCTCCCCCCCTCCCCTCCCATAGTATTCTCCCCCTCCCCTCCCATAGTATTCTCCCCCCCTCCCCTCCTCTCCCATAGTATTCTCCCCCCCCCCCCCTCCTCTCCCATAGTATTCTCCCCCTCCCCATAGTATTCTCCCCCTCCCCTCCCCTCCCCATAGTATTCTCCCCCCCTCCCATAGTATTCTCCCCCCCTCCCATAGTATTCTCCCCCCCTCCCCTCCCATAGTGTACTTCCCCCTCCCATCCCCTCCCATAGTGTACTTCCCCCCCTCCCCTCCCATAGTGTACTCCCCCCCCCTCCCCTCCCCTCCCATAGTGTACTTCCCCCCCTCCCCTCCCATAGTGTACTTCCCCCCCCTCCCCTCCCCTCCCATACTGTACTTCCCCCCCTCCCCTCCCATAGTGTACTTCCCCCCCCTCCCCTCCCCTCCCATAGTGTACTTCCCCCCCTCCCCTCCCATAGTGTACTTCCCCCCCTCCCCTCCCATAGTGTACTTCCCTCCCCCCCCCTCCCCTCCCATAGTGTACTTCCCCTCCCATGATTACTTACCTGTCCTGAAGCATGGGCCGGCTTCACAGCATGCACCGCGGTACAGGAACTTTAATTTCATGTTCCGGTTTCCGGCGGGACTGAAAGGAAGTGTGCACACTATTGTGCACACTTCCTTTCAGTCCCGCCGGAAACCGGAACATGAAATTAAAGTTCCTGTACCGCGGTGCAAGCTGTGAAGCCGGCCCACGCTTCAGGACAGGTAAGTAATTATGGGATATCGGCGTATAACACGCACCCACGATTTTTCCCCTATTTTCAGGGGAAAAAAGTGCGTGTTATACGCCGATAAATACGGTAATTAAAATTTGATTGACGTGCCTGACAACCCAGGAAGAAAGTGCAGAGAATTTTATTTGCACACACTATATTTAACCCTGTATCTTTCCAAGACACCATAAAACCTGTACATGTGGGGTACTGTTTTACTCGGGAGACTTTGCTGAACACAAATATTAGTGTTTCAAAATGGTAACTTGTATTACAACGATGATATATTTATTATATATTTAGCAAGTTTTTTGCATTTTTCACACATGAACGGCACCTTTACTGACGATATTATTGTTGTAATATGTTTTACTGTTTTGAAACACTTATGTTTGTGTTCAGTGAAGTTTCCCAAGTATAACAGTACCCCCTATGTACAGGTTTTATGGTGTTTTGGAAAGTTAGAGAGTCAAATATAAGGCTTGCATTTAATTTTTTTCACATTGAAATTTGCCAGATTGGTTACGTTGCCTTTGAGACCGTATGGTAGCCCAGGAATGAGAATTACCCCCATGATGGCATACCATTTGCAAAAGTAGACAACCCAAGGTATTGCAAATGGGGTATGTCCAGTCATTTTTAGTAGCCACTTAGTCACAAACTGTCAGGATTCAAAGTAGCTTTGTTTCTCACCAGCTATTTCAGTTCTATTGATCCTGGCTTGTCTGCAGCATTGGGGGATGGCCCTTGTCGATAGCCGTGCTCACCTGATCCTGATCAGATATCAGCAGGGTATATAAACTCAGCCTCGCCCTGTGATCTGGATCAAGTCTTTGATCCTGTTGTGTGTATTCCGTACCAGTGTTCCTGTCTATTGATTCTCTGCTTCATATTGACCTCGGCTCCTGGCATAGTTTACTCTGACCTCTGGCATCTCTTGACTCTGGCTATCACTCATTGTTCCTGTCCTCTGGCATCCTTTGACCTCGGCTATCCCTTGACTATCCTGCTGTTTGAGTCCTTGCCTGTGCTGCGTTTTGGAACTTCATCCTGCACAGCACCCCGTACACAGATCCACAGGCCAGGTGAATTCTTACCTGACCACCTTGGCCTGTGGCTATTTGCAAGGGTGAGCAACATATCTGCGCTACAGACTCCCAACTCATGTAAGACCCTGACACAAACACTGGCCAAATATTCGTTTTTTACTTTTTTCAAACAAAAACAAATATGAACGCTAACTTTGCCCAGTGTTTGTGACTAAGTGGCTACTAAAAAAGACTGGACATACCCCACTTGCAATACCTTGGGTTATCTACTTTTGCAAACGGTATGCTATCATGGGGGTAATTCTCATTCCCGGGCTACCACATGGTCTCAAAGGTAACATTACTAATCTGGCAAATTTCAATTTGAAAAAACTGAAAAATGGAATTGCTATATTTGACCCTGTAACTTTCCAAAACACCGTAAAAACTGTTAATGGGGGTTACTGTTGTACTCATGAGACTTTGCTGAATCCAAATATGTGGGGTTTTTTTGCAGTTAAAGCTAACAGTATTATGACATTTACAGCTAAAATGTCTACAATTTTTTTTTTTAAATCTTAATTTCTCACAGTTTTTTTTTATTTATTCATAATAAATTATGTTTCAATTATTAATAGTTCGTGAGGAATTAAAGCCCAGTTTCTCCTGAACAAAATGATATATCATTAGTGTGGGTGCACTTAATATGAAAGAGGTGAATTACGGTTAAACAGACATATAGTGCAAATTCCAGTTTTTATTTACATTTTGTGCTGATCAGAACGTGTACTATTGACTCCGTCCTGAAGGGGTTAAAAAAAGCAAGCCCCGGAATGAAACTGACTTTTTACAGTTTCAGCTCCAGATCATTTAGTGGATTTTGTACCAAGATGCACCTGCTCCCCGGGCGGTGATGGGAGAGAGCAGAGTTGAGGCTACCCACTTTATTTTTAAAATACCCCTACTGTCCGTTTCGAGTCTGTTTCAAGAGGGGGCTGAGAAAGGACACCGTCTTTTACTGTCCTGATTGCCCTGGGCAGCCTGGACTCTGCACTGGGGACTGCTTCAAGCGATATTGCACACTGGTCCGTTTTTTTTTTTTACTGTTCCTGAGTCTGTACAATAGCTTGGGGTGTTAACTTTTCAAATATATGCATGTTCATAGCAAGAAAATAAATTGGGATATGTAAAAAGGCCCCCAAAAAGAAGATAGGCCAAGAATGATATGTCACATCTGAAAAACACATGTCAGAGGTTTGGCATTGCACCCCCCAAACAACCCAACAAATCTATGCATAGGTGGTATCACTGTACTCAGGATATGTTGCTGAACATATATTGGGGTGTTCTTTGTCAGTAACACAAAACATGAACTGAGAACCAATGCCTAAATTACAATGTGAGAGAAAAATAACACCAAAAAATGACTACTCAAACGTCTGACAAAGACTGGTGGTAGAATTAGTGCATGGGAAGTGTTAGAATACACCCATTTGAAATATTATGGTGTCTACTTTTTAAAAATATATGGTTTGATGGGGTAAATTACATTGGCCGGCTTAAAAAATGTCCCAAATAGGACATGGGTGCATGATGACCACATGTGAAATTCCATGTTGGAAAACTGGAATGTGCACCCTCCAAATAAGGTATTTTCGTCCTCAGAAAACCTGACACACCTGTACATGGTTTGTATCACTGTATTCAGGAGATGTTGCTGAACACATATTGGGGTGTTCTTTGGCAGTAACACATAACAGGAGCCAGTGGTGTATCCTGGTTTTGTGCTGCCCTAGGCAGGACAAAACTCAGGCGCCCCCTCTTTCCCCCCCGCGCCACCCCCACCCAACCTTTCCCCCCGCCCCGCATTCTAAATACACACACACACACATTCACTGACAGATACGCATACACTAGCTAACAGAAACACACACACACTAACAGACACACTCACACTCAGTAACAGACAAACACACTCACTAACAGACACACACTAACAGACACACACTCACTAGCAGACACACACTCACTAACATACACACACACTCACTAACATACACACACACTCACTAACATACACACACACTCACAGGCAAACACACACACTAACAGACACACACACTAACAGACACACACAGTCAGACACACACACACACACACACAAACACTAACAGACACACACACTAACAGACACACACACTAACAGACACACACACTAACAGACACAGACACTAACAGGCACACACACACACACTAAAAGACACAGAAACACACTAACAGACACAGACACTAACAGACACAAACACTAACAGACACAAACACTAACAGACACAAACACTAACAGACACAAACACTAACAGACACAAACACTAACAGACACAGACACACACTCACCCACCCACATTAACACATTTTTTTTATTTATTTTTAACACATTTTTTTAAAATTTATTTTTAACACATTTTTTTTAATTTATTATTAACACGTTTTTTTTTATTTATTTTTAACACATTTTTTTTTATTTATTTTTAACACATTTACATTTTTTTATTTATTATTAACACGTTTTTTTTTTCATTTATTTTTAACACATTTTTTTAAAATTTAACACCCCCCCCCCCCCCAGCCTCCTTACCTTTGGGAATGCTGGGGGTGGGTGTCTCTTCCTCCCTGGTGGTCCAGTGGCTGCTGGGCGGTCGGGCGGCACTGGCAGGCAGGCGGCCGGCGAGGGAGCACTTCCCCTGAGCTGTCTGCTCAGCTCCCTCGCACGCCTCAGAGTGAGGCTGGGAGCCGGAATATGACGTCATATTCCGGCTCCGCCTCCCAGCCTCACTCTGAGGCTGGCGAGGGAGCTGAGCAGACAGCTCAGGGGAAGTGCTCCCTCGCTGGCCGCCTGCCTGCCAGCGCCGCCAGCGCCGCCCGACCGCCGGCATGTCTGTTAGCCGCAAGGCTAACAAGACATTTGCCTTGGGCATTTGGGGGCGGCTTTTTTTGCCGCCCCCTGGAAAATGCCGCCCAAGGCAAATGCCTTGTTTGCCTCGCGGCTAATACGCCCCTGACAGGAGCTGATAATCCATGCCTAAAGTACAATGTGAATAACACAAAAAAATGACTACCCAAAAGGTTGACAAACACTGGTGATAGAATTAGCGCATGGAAAGTGTTAAAATATAACCATTTGAAATACCCTAGGGTGTCTACCTTTCAAAAATATGTGGTTTGATGGGGGAAATTACATTGGCCAGCTTCAAAAATGTCCCAAATAGGACATGGGTGCAAGATGACCAGCTGTGAAAATTCCAAGTTGGAAAACTGGAATGTGCACCCTCCAAATAAGGTCTTTTAGCCCCTAGAGAACCCAACACACCTATACATGGGTGGTATCACTGTACTCAAGAGATGTTGCTAAAAACATATTGGGGTGTTCTTTGACAATGGCCCTTAAAGTTCTCAGTACATGTATTCTTAGGTTGCTATGTGTGTCAAAAAAAAATCACCAACTATTTTTTTTTTTTAAATTGGCATTGAATGGTGGTAAAATGGTTGCATAAAACGAGTCAAAATACCCCCAAGTTTAATACCTTAGGTAGTCTTCTTTTAAAAAAATATATACATGTGAAGGGTTGTTCAGGGATTCCTGACAGATATCACTGTTACAATGTAACTTTTGCTAATTTAAAAAAAAAAAAATGGTTTGGAATTAGCAAAGTGCTACTTGTACTTATTGCCCTATAACTTGCAAAAAAAAGCTAAGAACATGTTAAGATTGGGTATTTATAAACTCAGGACAACATTTTGAAACTATTTAACATGGGTGTTTTTGGTGGTTGTAGATGCGTAACAGATTTTGGGGGTCAAAGTTAGAAAAAGTGTGTGTTTGTTTTTGTTTTTTATCATATTTTAGAATGTTTTTTATAGTAAATTATATGATGAAAATAATGGTATTTTTAGAAAGACCATTTATTGGCGAGAAAAACTGTATATAATATGTGTTGGTTGAGTAAATGAGTAGTAGGAAAATTACAGCTAAACACAAACATCGCAGAAATGTAAAAAACAGCCCTGATCCTTAACGGTAAGAAAATTGAAAAATGGTCTGGTCACTAAAGGGTTAATCCAGAGTAGTTGCTTGGTGAAGTAGACGTTTACTCAAGATCACCTTAGACAAAGGCTTAAATGAGGACTGGCTTACATTCCATACAATTGAACCTGCCCTTTGAAGCCAAAAGCTTTGAGGAGGCAAATGGCCAACATAGGTTTTGTCAGTCAGGGTAGGTGTGACTAGGAATGTATAAAAATGAGAGGCATGACATTTACTCCAAATCTGCTTTAATAAACTAACGTTTTTGGTGCTTACAGTGTGCCTTTAAAGGAGACATTATATTTATTCAGGAGACCGACTTCAAATGTAACTAGATCCTGAAGTATTTGGGGTCCTGTTATATTCCACATTATTCCACATGTTCATTCTTATCAATGGCTCAAAAAGACAAGACTTGGATTAAATTAAAGCACTTTGCCCAAGCACTCAAAAACAAAAATATATTTTTTTTCAAAGGTCAACAAACCAAACACCCTTTTGACTCCCCTTCTCTCTATTCCCCAGGGATGACTCCCTTACTTACTACCCTTCTGTTAGCATTGAAACATTTGGTAGCTAGAATGAAGACTTTATAATGCATAAAAATGACCGATTTCACAGACATCCCCGCCATATGTAAAGACTTGCTGTCCAGAAGCAACTGCTTAACCCTGAGTATTGGTGATCTAGAAACGTTTAACTTCCAATTGTGATTGAGGACGCAACCTTTATTATCTGAGGTCTTAAGTCTCACATAGATTCATTTATAAAACAATTTACAGACTCTTATTCACCATCTGCCCAAAATGTGCAAATTGACATTACCTTAGTAAAGGAAATGATATGAAGATTTTCATTAACATCTTGGCTAGTGTCTCAATATAAAAACATTTCCAAGCTGAGCAAGTTGACTTAATTTAATATAATTTATGAATATTGCTGAACTATGTCATCTCACAGCACCTTGACCATTCATCTGCAGTAAATGTTACCCCTGTCTGAGGGAACATGATCCTATTTTGTTACAGATCTCTTTATTTCAGTCTTCATTCCCTCTAGACTAGTCATGGATGCCCATTTTCTCCACTGCTATTTGACCTGTTTATTAAACCCCTGTCAGATATGGCCATTCTGTGTGAAAGTACCCTAATATCTACTGCTCTTACATTCATTTTAGCATAGAAGATAAACATGCTAACTGCAATACTTACTGCTTAACTGTTTCAAGACACTTTCCTCAAAATGTGCTTTCTGAGTATTTTAAAATAATCTGGTCTACATAGAAAAAAGTAGTTTAAAGGCACACTCAAAACATACAATTTTAGTAGTGGTGCTGCTGAAAATAGAAAAATATATGTAATTATAGATGAAGAAAACAGCACAAAGAAAAATAATTTGTTTAAATCTTACAATACCACTTAAAATCTCCTATCTTAGCAAATAATTGTGGGGATTTGGTCAGACTATATGGCCATATTGTGTTAAACCTGTACCCCAATATTGGTGGGTATTAAACTAATTTAAAAATTGGAGACAGGGCCGGACTGGGAAAAAAATTAGGCCCGGACATTTTTCAATCAGAGCGGCCCCCGGGGTCAGAGAGGGTGTGTTTTGTCATCACTAATGACAAGCACGCCCCCTCTCAAAGTGAGCATGTTGGTTCAATGCGCAGAGCCCTGAAAAGGCCCTGAATTTGTTCTGCGTAGCACAAGCAAATTTAGTAACATGCTTGCGCTGTGTTTGCTTTTAAATTGTCTCTGGTGTCTCTACAAGTGGGATACCAGAGGACAAAAGGGCCAGGAAAGTGTATGGTGCATGTGTTTGGAGCCTGCTTGTGGGATTGCGTGTATGTAGAGTGTGGTGTGGTATTGTGTAAATAGGTCAATTTCATTTGTTTTTGTGGTGTAATATGTGTGGCTAGGGGCTGTAGAGAGTGTGTGTATAGGGGGCATAGTGTTATAGGGGATGTATCGAGTATGTGCATATGGGCTGTAGTGTGTGTGTGTATAGGTGATGTAGTGTGTGTCTGGGGGTGCTGTGTGTGTTTGAGGGGGCTGTTAGTGTGAATGTATTTTTTATTTAAATATATATTTTTTATTAATAATTTAAAAAAATACAAATTATATCCCCCCCCCCCCTTCTTACCTTTAGCCTGGGAGGGGGGGAGCCGTGCTGCCAGGGATTCGGGAGCCATACTTACTTCCCTGGTGGTCCTAGTGGTGAGAGTGAACTCTAGCCTGCAGGCTAGAGTTCACTCTCGCGAGATCTGAGCATTGCCATGGTAACCGCAGCAGCGCTCAGACCTCGCGAGAGGACCTGGCGGAGCTGCTGGCTAGAGCTTCGCCAGTGTCCTCTCCTCCCTCCCACACTCCTCAGCCGGCGGCCGCCTGTAACAGTGCCTGTGAGCCGGTGAGGGAGATCTTTGATCTCCTCACCGGACCATGTAGGCACACAGCAGAGCCGGCGCTCGGGTAGCGCTGACCATGCAGGGGCTGGCAGGGGAGATCCTGTGATCTCCCCTGCTAGCCTCGGCCCCATGGCCATCGCGGCCCACCGGGCATTTTGGAGATTGGAGATTAACACACTTATTGCAATACTAACTGCTTAAACCGCCCGCTTCCAGAGATTCTCTTGCAATCTATGCTTTCCTGTGGTCATTTTCAATAGAAGGGTTGATGTGCTCAATTCAAAATGAATCTCGTCTGGACTCAAAATAAACACAGAAAGAGTAGGCTTTCCTTAATCTGTATTTTGTATATTTTTGCCTCCCTCTCTCAACTTATGTCTTGCAAAGCTGATCAAGTGATAAGGAGAGGAAATATATTTTTTTCTTTCAGAGTAATATTTGAAGTGAATTGCAAATGTAAGGCCAAAATAGTTGAAATGGAAAAATTCTCTAAGTCAATTATGCTTCCACTGTGGCTACTTAGGTCTTAAATTTTAAATTCACCATTAATTCACTTTAGTGAATTTGTTTCTGTTGCTCCTCCTCAATTATGTTATGTTCCACTGCTGTGCCGGGACTAAAGTGGATTAGGATGTAAACTCCTAAATATATAAAATGTAAATATTGTACATTTTAAAAAAAACATAATGTATTAGATGAAAAAGTTGTTTTGGGGGATTTTCAATGTCTTATTCAATGCTGTAATTGAATAGTGATAGGTTCCCTGTAAACATTGGACAACTCTCATCATTACCCTGATTTGTGTGCACATTTCTAAGCAGGGCAAAAAAATACAGGACAAAAAATGTGGTTCTTCCAAAAACACTCCAGCAGGAAAAAAAAATTAGCTATGTGGAATTTAGTTTATTTCGTGGATCAGCGCGGGCAAATTTCGTACCAGAAAAAACTTCAGGAATGCCATTCGGGAAGGCAGAGCAGCAAGTAAAAGGGACTATGTATTGATATGCAAAAACGGAAGTCAGAGAAATTACTTATAATTATATTAACAATAATAATAATAATTTACCTTTTGTATCTTGTACGATGAAAAATGTGGAGCAGGATTCATAACTGCTTAGCCATAAACATATCCCATAAGACCCCTGTCTATAACAAAAACACCAGAGACATAACTTTGTGTGGATAGGGCACTGGCCACAACTTTATTGATTAACATGCCAGGAATTATTTTAATATCTGTCTGCAGTTGGGGTGATTACTCAACAGACCGCTTCTTCATCCTTTTCTCCTATGTATTTTAAGCAGCCTGCACTCGCCATCAACTTTCTGCAGACTGCAGTCTTCCCAAGCCGATTCAGCGATTTACTCCTTAATTCAACTTCACTCTCCAGGAATTCCACAAGCTGTGACAAAATAAAAAGAGAAACAAGCAACAAACAAACAACCTCCATATATCTAGGGAGAGCGTAAAAGTCAGTCAAAGTCCTGCAGACTGGTAAGTTGCAGGGCTGTCTTTAATATCACTAGGACCCTGGGCAAAGCATTTTCTTGGGCCCCCTGGGCATCCCCACTCCCTGCCATGCAATCACACCTTTCACATACATGCTTACACAGACATATACACGGACAGACATACTGACACATAGACACAGACAGACAGACTGACACACACATATATACCGATACACACACATATATACTGGCAGACATACTGACACACCCAGACACGAACACACTGACAGGCATACTGACACACACACAGACACATACCCTGACAGGCATACTGACACACATACACACACTGACAGACATACTGACACACACATACACTGTCAGACATACTGAGGCACACAGACCTACTGGCAGACAGACACACAGGCATACTGACAGACATACTGACACATTCACACTTTTAAATCTACTTCCCATTTCCTACCTTGAAGGATTGCTTCCCTGGTGTCCAGAGTGGTGACTGAGGCTGTTGGGGGTTGCCGACTGGCAATCCAAACCAGCCCCCCTCTTCTCTGCTTGCCTGGTGTCGTCTCTCCCACACAGCTCTCCCTGGGAGGAAGTAACTCACGGCAGTCACTTCCTCCCATGCTGCCAAAAGGTAAAGGCCCCCAGCTTGCAAATGCCTCCTTAGTGTGTGTCCCCAGGATGCATTAGGGACCCGTGGGTGGGGTGAGGGAGAAAGTTGACAAGGGCAGCGGGGCCCACGGGACAAACCCCGCCAGCCCAGAGAGTGAACAGACGATTATTTCTGGCTGGTTACTGGATTCCTGCAAGCTGTTTATGGTCGTCTTTAAGCTTTTTAATACATTAACCCCTTAAGGACCAAACTTCTGGAATAAAAGGGAATCATGACATGTCACACATGTCATGTGTCCTTAAGGGGTTAAATATTGGTCTGAATCTAACCGGGTTTTTGTTACTGCATTGGAATAGTCTGTATTTTCAGTATGACAGTCTTTCCAAAAGAGTGAAGGATTTTTAACACATTTTGACATCTTCAGAAACTGACTGTGAATTGCATACATGGCAACTCAGACTATTACTACTGAATGATCAAAGGGCCTGATTCCCTATTCCTTGATTCTTTCCTTTTGATTGTATTTGCTGTACATCTAAACAATGTCCTTGAAAACTGTACAAAAAGAAGCAAGATTGTAAAAAGTGTGCATATGTGAGGGATCTAACTGTACTTTTATTAATATGCATCTACAATACTGCATTAGATGCCACTTTGCAACTGTGAAATAAATGTCTTTTTTGTTGTTGTTTTTTTTTACATACAACTATACACTATTTATTTACCTTTAAATACAATGGCTTTGAGTACATTCTATCGGTAATCACTGGTTTTTAGATAATATTTGTTAAATCCTAAGATATGTGTGGTGCTGATGCACTTTTATTGGCCCTATTAGTCATGAAACAAAAAATAAATCAAATAAAAGCATGTGGTTCTCAACATGAGTGCTTCATTGATACATGCAAGTTTCATTTGCTCCCTTATGCCACCAATCACCATGCAACAAAAAAGGGCCATGTCCGCTGGGGCAATCATTAAATCAGAAAGCTGGTGGATATAGTGTCTCCCTGTGCCTCTTCCTGTGGAAGCTGGTTGGAGCTATTAACTAAATAACCCAAGAGTTATGTACCACAAGTGGGGACATGGGCCCCATCCAGTGTCAGTGGCTGGGTTTTGGGGGAGACCTGGGCAAAGGTCTCCCCTGTGCATAAATAGCAAGTGCTGTCAGCAAGCAAATAGTAAAAAAAAATAAAAAACATTTTCAAAGCTATTTTATGAGAATAATGTCCTCAGCAAATGACATAGGATCCTCAAATGTGAAATTTTATATGTAAAAATATATATCGGATTCAATATTTCAGCCGATTTGTATTGGCTTCTGATAACCCGTGAAACAGATCCAAACCGATAAAAAGCTCATCGGGAGCTGAGAAAGCCTGTAATTGAGGCCAATAACAGCCATAAACCATTTTAATTAAGATTCTTTTTTTACATGCACTCTTAGTTAAAATCTATGTAAATAGCATTGTGCTATGAAGAAGGGCATCCCTTTTGAATGAGTAGATTGTGGCAGTGGACCATGTTCAAACATCCATGGCTGGCATGAGCACGCAGAGAGTCTGGCATAGCACATTTTTAAGCAGGCAGGTTGCCATAAAAACAGATGGTTCTGAAAGTAAACAGACTGCAACTGTGAATGAGTGGCAGTGTTAAACAGTGCCCTTGTTGGATAAAGAGCAATACAGGTGTGATTTTTTTCCATTTTTTTTTTCATTTAGATACATAGTGAAAATGATCACGAACATTTATTATGCTGCACATATGCATACAATGGCAATTACAATAAAGCCAAATACACAAAACAAATGTTTTCTCTGTTTTAGAAAGAGTGCTTGATTACGTAAGAGAATAAAATGAGGATGCACAAACTGAACTTTCCAGCCACTGTGGAAATATATCTCCTACATTTTTCTAAAACTGAGACAGATTACATTTAACAATAAATGGAGAGCCAATATTGGACAATGGTTGCTCTTATAGGTACCTGTCACCTAAACACTGTTTATCAAATGCCTTGTATACACCTTGATATAATATTTTTGGGTAAACTTGTAAAATCATTTGATATTCTGAAAAAAAAAGTTTAAATATTTTGGTATAATAATGTATTTTATATATGATAGATTATTAATATATTTTGATATTTTGAAAAAATTATTAGAAAATCTTATCAAATATTATTAAATTGAGGCTATAATACATTCTTGAGCATTAAAGGGTCAGTCAAAGCACCAAAACCACCATAATGAAGTGGTTTGGATATATAGATGGGTTATGTTTATTAGATACATAAAGTCATGTGTACAATAATAATCATTACTTTCCTTCATATATAAGCTGGTCCAATTAAATGATCGATTATTGAGTCCATTACCCAATTTGCAATCTCTTGTCCCCTCTAGTAATCCCTCCATTACGTAGCAGCTGACTCCTCCCCCTTCCTCTTCTCGCCTTTTAGACATGCTGTATCCTAATTACAGGACCTTGCCTCTTCTTTCCACCCGAAAGCAATGCTTGAATACTCAGAATATTTAGATACCTGAATACTCAGATAGAATAATACTCTCTTTCCTCCTGCTGTACTACGCCTTGATTCTGATTGTCTACTTGGTAAATACCGGTATCATTATTTCACCTATACTTCTTTGCCAGATCCCTTAAAACCTAAATTTCATAATCAATTACTTACCTGATAACGACCTGGCTCTGAATACTGGACTTCTCCTTAGGATTCTGCTTCTGTACCGCAATACTCCACGGACTGACCCCCCCGATAAAGTTTCGGATCAAACGGATTTGGCCTGTAGTAAACCTTCTGTCTCAATTCACTGTTTACTTAACCTTAATTATAAACTTTTCTGGAAAGTTTTTCTTAATTTTCTTATTTATGTCAAAACAAGAGATATTATTTTATTGTATGTTCATAAAATCAATTGAGAAATAATTGCTTGAAGGGAGATTTTTTTTTTTTTTATTACTAATGGGTTTATGATATTAGCAAGGGTACAGTAGACTGGAATATTGAACTTTCCAAAGTACTGTTAAAATAAGGTTCTATAGGTTCTATAGTAAAAAAAAAAAAAAAGGAACATATGCACATTGGATAAAGAAACTATTTTAGGACTCATCAAACTGAAGAACAGCAGGCAGCAGCCAGTTCAGATGTGTGTTAAACTTTCATTTACTGGGGGGTGGAGCTAACGGTGTTCAGGAGCAGACGCCATTTCGCCCAGCTCCTAGACCTTTGCCCGAGAAAACCAACCTTAACCGGTGAACCGTTTTCCTCCCAGGGTCGCAACAGTGATCTCTGCACTGGGGACCGCACACCGAAACCGTGGATGCCTTTTTTCTGCCATACGGTCAAAGTGTCTCGGGTCTACCGGGCGGGACTCCCGTGGCAGCCGCGCATCAACTCCTGGGAAGGAGACTACTGGGACACAGCCCCACAAGCAGCCTTGGGACTCACCAGAACCCATGATGGGTCACAAATCCCAAAACCCGGCTCCGGCCACGGCTGCCTCGAACCACGACAACAGCCAGATGCTGGCCTCGACGCCCTGCACACGTGAGCCGTTAACCCCCCTGTTGGGAGACTACACCTAGCCCAGAGGTGGAAAAGGCACCTGTGAATGGAGCGCAGGATATACCAGGACCACTACCACCTTGGGACTCACTACCTTGGGACTCACTAGAACCCACGATGGGCCACGAATCCCAAAAACCAGCTACGGCTACGGCTGCCTCGAAACACGACATCAGCCAGATGCTGGCCTTGACGCAACGCACGCGTGAGCCGTTAACCCCCCCGACGGGAGACTACACCTAGCCCCGAGGTGGAAAAGGCACCTGTGAATGGAGCGCAGGATATACCAGGACCAGAACCACCCGTGAGAAAGCGGGACATCCATGATTTACTGGCACACTTCCAGGATATGTTATTTGGTTAAAACTGAAATGCAAGCTATCACAGAACGCCTCAGAGCATCTGAGAAGGACACTGCTGACATAAAGCAAAGTATGTCCACCCAAGGGGAATCTATACAGTACCTACAAACCTCTCACTCCCAACTGGCAGCCAGAATGGATGCTCTGGAAGACAAGAACAGACAAAATAACATCAAGATCAGAGGTGTAGATGACACCATACCCCCAGAAGTGCTACCTCAACTCATCAGGCGACTCAACACAGCAATCTTCCCAACTAAACACGCTGAGCAATTCGCCTACGATGGGCTCTACCGCATTGCAACGCCCTCGCAAACGCCAAACACCCAGCCTAGGGACATTATACCCTGCTGCCGGCCCTATGCGGAAAAACAATGTTTACTTCAGGCACTGCGGGGGAAAACCCAATTCCAGTTTGAGACTCACTCACTTACATTCTATCAGGATCTCAGCAAGGCCACACTCATGTGGCAAAAAACAATGCGCCCCATTGTGAGCCAATATGTTCCAAATAGTTCACCTTTGCCAGTAATTATGCTATTGCACTTTGGATTTCCCCGTGGGCAATCAGGTTTTGTTTTCTTGTTTCTTGTTACATGCGTTGACTGCTGCCATGCTGATACACTAACATGCTCCTGACGCTATTATACAACCGAACTCAGAGGGCCACCCACATGTCCAGCTACCGCACACTCTTATCACGACAGGACCTTCTGACACAGACACATTCTTGTCCCCCCCCCTACACCGCCCCGCGACACCAGGAACGAGGGCACCAACAACACAACTGGGCCTGCACCCTTCGAGCTAGTACTCGTCAGTCGGCTACTAAAATCCCGTTGATAACACAAATCTGGCAACATCACAATATCCCCAAGCTCACTCTCCCATTCCCACCATGCCTTGCTGACTATTTCAATTAGAGAACATCACATCTCCTGCTGTAGGGACCAACAGCTTAACCAGTTAGGGCTGGACTTCCCCGTTTCTCAACATATTGGGCACTATACCTTGCGTCCCCAACATATCTACACTTACAGCAGGCAGATGTAGCCTTGCGACTTTACAGTTCACTCGAACACTCCTCGACCACTACCTCTAATAACTATAAAATGTGCCATTTTATCTGCCATGTTATGCTTTGTTTTTGACTTGTATGAATCCGCTGTTGTGGCGCTGCAAAATGAACTGTAACTCTATGCACAAGAAAAAGAAAGAATTAAAAAAAAAAAAAAGGCAACTATTAATGGCATACTCTGTTGCATTTCTTCCTGATTTACAAAAAAAACTTTCAGAAAAAACTGGGAGCCCTTGTCTAATGTTGGCATAATACTCAAATATTTATTATTAATATTTAATCCAAAAACATGTATTACCTGCATTGTTGATGGATAGTACACAGGCAAAGTCACACACAGTGAACTTTAACACACTCACTCTGACACATACTCATGGACTTGAATTGGAAAAGAAGTAAAAGAATACATTTTACTCTGGAGTATTTCCAAATTGTCTTACAGACAAAAGTGGCTTCAAATGCTGTGAATAAAAGTGCAAAAGGTCTGGGCACACAAGGCTCTTTCCAAGCAGACTTTAATTGGTAATGAAAACGCAACATTTCGATTATGGATTAATAAATACTCAGGGTTTGAGTCGATATTTTGCTTTTTGTTTGCAATAGATTTATGCTTGGAGAGAGCCTGGTCTGACCTCTTTACAGACTCACTGACAGGCACAAACATCACTAGTCTGGAAACCTGATATCATGTGTTAGGGTGGCTTAGCTCTGTGCATTGTGAGGAGCGACCGGCTAATTACCAGAGAACTATATCTTAAACATATTTCTAATAATTATATTTTGACGTTCTTCTGCTATTCTTTTAAATAGTTATTTTGTATATATATTTATGTTTATGTATTTTTCACTATTATATTCACCAGTTAGGGTGATTTTAGATTTTGCTTCTACATTAATTAATTAATTAATTTATTTATTTTTTTATTGTAACAGTGCTTATTGTTAATGTTTTATTTAATTTGTAAAGGGACATATCTTTACAAACTGGACTTAAAAGAACTTGCAAAAGAAAAGAAAATAAGCTTCAAAATGCATTAATATATTTTGACCTCCCTCTGTTTTTTTTGTTTTTTTATTGGCCATTTTTTTCCATTTTGGCTATTTTTTAGGTTTTTATTTTATTGGTGAATAAAAGCAGATACATGTTATCGCATAGAATTCTGTGTAGTAAGAATAACATTTCGGATATAAAAATGGTAAGTCTAATAATAATCCAATTACATGTATAGGTTACAAGAATGGTGCCAGAGAGCATTGTGGCGCTGAATGGAGGTAAGGCACCATAAAAAACTATATCGGCATTGAATAAGACACGTGAGTTCAAAAGACAGTCTGTGTACAAAGTGGTCTATGATGGAGCCTTTCATTGCTTCAGAGATTAAGATAGTCGGGGCCAGTGGGACGGGAGAGATATTAAGTGCTTTAGGTAAGGGTAGAATGGGAATATACTCCTTAAGATCTTTCAATTGTCAGCTGTAAGTTGCAAAGTACTGATATCCAAATCAAATCAAAAGTAAGAAAATAATAATAATATAGGGTGATATAATGCTTCTATATTTATTTATGTAACCCAATAAGGAGGTTTTCAATATTAAGTTACTCATTAAAAAGGGTACTGTGAAGAAATAAAAGCTTCCACAAATATAATTATTGCAGAAATGTATGTGTTTCATGCGTTTAATTCTTCTAATGAAAGTATTATTAGTTAAAATATTATTTTCTGACAAAGATAAAGCTCACCATTGTTTGTGTGTGATTCCTAATTGGATGCTGTAGGACAAACAGTAAACTGAACTCTGTTGTATAGATTATATTGGATGTGTTCTGGACAAATGCTAATTCCAACTGTGAACACACTTTTTATGTGGGTATCATCTTGATATAGTAGATAATCACAACACTTTTTCCAAACAAAAATGTGAGTGACTAATCTCATTGCACAAAACATTCACCAACGGCAATACAGAACAGATCACAGGGAAAGAACTATAAAGCAACAAAGTGATTCCTTGCAATAGTTACCACCTCCCCCTGGGCCAATACACCATGACAACAAGAGGTTATCTTGATTGGACCCACTGTACCTTCAGAGCAATCTCTAGTTACATTAGCACAGCCCTTTGCTGTAGTAGATAGACTTGCTGGCTCAGACAGTAAGTGATCACTCACGGGGCGGCATTTAACTTGATTTCACACATAATCAGTGGTGTATCCTGGTTTTGTGCTGCCCTAGGCAGGACAAAACTCAGGCGCCCCCCTCCCGCCCACGCCACCCCCACCCAACCCTCCCCCCCCGCCCGCGCCACCCCCACCCAACCCTTCCCCCGTCCCGCCTTCTAAATACACACACACATATTCACTGACAAATACACATACACTAGGTAACAGAAACACACACTCACTAACAGACACACACACTCACTAGCAGATACACACACACACTCACACTAACAGACACACACACAGTCTAACAGACAAACACACTAACATACACACACACACACACACACACACTGACATACACACACACACACAGACCCACACACTAACAGACACACACACACACACTAACAGACACACACACACAGACACACTAACAGACATACACACACACTAACAGACATACACACACACTAACAGACATACACACACACACACTAACAGACACACACAGACCCACACACTAACAGACATACACACACTAACACACACACACACACACACACACACACACCCACACACTAACAGACACACACACACACACTTACAGACATACACACACACACACACACTAACAGACACACACACACACTTACAGACATACACACACACTAACAGACACACACAGACACACTAACAGACACACACACACAGACACACTAACAGACATACACACACACTAACAGACATACACAGACATACAAACACACTCACTCACTCACATATTTAATACATTTTTTTTTTAAATTTAACCCCACCAGCCTCCTTACCTTTGGGAATGCTGGGGGGGGGGTATCTGTCTCCCTGGTGGTCCAGCGGCTGCTGGGCAGTGCGGGTAGGTGGGCGGGCGGTGAGGGAGCACTTCCTCTGAGCGGTCTGCTCAGCTCCCTCGCGTGCCGCAGAGTGATGCTGGGAGGCGGAGCCGGAATATGACGTCATATTCCGGCTCCCAGCCTCACTCTGCGGCGCGCGAGGGAGCTGAGCAGACCGCTCGGAGAAAGTACTCCCTCGCCGCCCGCCCACCTACCCGCACTGCCCAGCAGCCCGCCGGCCGCCCAGCATGCCTTGTTAGCCGCAAGGCTAACAAGGCATTTGCCCTGGGCATTTGGGGGCGGCTTTTTTTGCCGCCCCCTGAAAAATGCCGCCCAAGGCAAATGCCTTGTTTGCCTCGCGGCTAATACGCCCCTGCACATAATACTTTATAGTTTATAGAGCTGCTGCCCCCCACCCCAATAGTAGTTGACCCACAGCTGCATATACAGGCACACACACTGCTCTATGTATAATACAGGTACACAATACAGCAATATCAAGATACATGGAAAAATGGCGCCGCGAGCTTGTTACTTGCGTCTAACAAATCAGGCCATTCATCACATATCTCCCTATAAATAGACAGATTTGTGGCCAGATCCATGACGGGCCTGCAACAAATCTGTTGGACACCCCTGAGTCCACAGTCCAAATACGTGGGGGTCCAATGTGACTGAACAAGTGAGTGTAAGACTTTTCCTGGTCTCTTTGACATGTGGCAATACAGTAGCCATTCCCTCCTCCCAACTCCCCTCTCCCAGGGCAGAATCAGTGCAAGGGAAAACACAAGTGCACACCACAACAATACATTAACTCTTGGGGGGGGTCTCCCATGTTTGTAGGGGCTGGTTCACGTTTTCAGAGACGGATCTGGAAATGTTTTGGATCAGCTCCAACAGAGGTTTAAACAGTGGGAAATCATTCTCAGGCCACCCAAAAATCAAGGAACCCTCCCAGGGACAACAAATAAAGTAGCATCCTTGCTGGCCTCCTCATCAGGCAGTTGGAGCTGGGGCTGGGTCAGGCCATCTGTGCCTGGGACCCTGAGCATCACTGGCTCTGACTGATCTCCCCCTTGCTCAATTAATGCTAGCCAAAAAGAAAATATCCACATCCTCCCTAACAAGTTGCATGGCTGGGACTACATCTTCCATGACGATTCCCAGAACAAACTGATGACGCAGCTCTCGGCTGTAGGGACTCTGCCCGGTCCACCGCTCCTCTATGCCACTCTGACAGTGATGCAGAGCTGGGATCACATCCTCCTAGATGGGCCCTCAAACAAAGCTCTGTTTGCTGTTTGATTGCAGCCTCCATGCCGGATTGCACAGCCCTTGACGACTGAGACTCTGTCGGGTCAGCCGATCCGCTCTGTCCCTCTGAGAACGCTGCAGAACTAGGATCACATCCTCCTGGATGGATCCCGGAACAAAGCTCTGGATGCAATGAGGTCCTAGTCTCCATACTAGACCCCACTACCCCTTGTGGCATCGCCGGCTCACTCTCACCGGTCTCCTCTCTATTGTCTGTTCTGGACCTTGATGCTGCAGCCCCTGCCAGCTCTGTCTTTTGTGGCAGGGTGGGTGAGATGTCCTCTCTGGGGTGGCTTCCAAGGCTGTGTGCTGTGAAGTTGGTGGGGACACAAGCAGAACCCCCAAGCTCCCAGCGACTGAAACCTTTGCTTGTGATTCTCCCATCAGCTACAGTACAGAGCAGCTATCTGCTGCAGCCTGCGGCACATTTCTGCTGTTTGTTTCCGCGGTGATATCCAGCCACATCTCAGGAGGGGCCATTGGCTTGTCCCACCCAGCAAGTCTGAGGGGGAAGGGTATAGTACTCAAGGGTACAAACTCCTCCACATAGGATGCCCAATCAACCCACGGCTCCACTTTCTCATAGAAAGCATCCCTCCAGCCTGTATGGGTCATATTCACCTGGCGATCATGCGGCCACCTGTGGCATACCTGTAGTTCTGCATTCTCTGGGGTAGTCTCATTGCTCGGGTTGACATTGCAGGAGCAATGTTGGAAGTCTCTGGTTGGGGTTCAGACACTCCATTCTTCTGCTCATCCATGTTGCACCCCTCAGCAGCGCTGTGGGCTCTGGTGTGCGTCTCCAGTCAAATTTAGCCTCTTTAGATCATTGTACTGCAAGTTATCCCACCGCTGCCACCAGTTTGTGACGATACAGCCTTAATATATCATCCGTGGGTAATCTTTTTATATAACTTGCAGCACTACACTGCTCCACTCAATGCTAGGACACCTCTTTGGTACAGTGTGCAGGATATACTGAGCTGATATATGGTTACTATAGGATATTCTATCCATCCAGTCTTCTGGCAATACTCTTACTAGTAATTACTCTATGGAGGACAACGAATAGCCATATCTTGTGAGACATCAAGGAAGAGACAACACATGAACGTAAAATTAAACAGCAATTTTGTGTATAGATTGCTGATCAGACAAACATGAAAATTTTAATTAAGCAACTTCACATATTTTTTATTTTCTTTCATTAATTCATTCATTCCTCTTTTATAGACACATGGGTGAATGAAAAACTTTAGACAACATAAATTATCCCTTATCCTGCAATGTTTTAGGCAGGGTCATAAATATTAGTGTTAAAAAAAATATGTTTTCTCAAATACATTAGGTACAGTGGCGTACCTACCATGTTCGCAGGGGTCACTGCAAGAGCCCGGCCGCAGCTGCAAGCCCTGCGACTGTGGGCCACCACAACTGGAGGGGGGAGAGGGAATTAGACAAATTCAGGGGCTGGAAGGGGGAGAGTGAATTAGACAAATGCAGGGGCCGGGAGGGAGAGGGAATGAAACAAATGCAGGGGTGGTGTGGAAGAGTGAGTGAGACAAATGAAGGGCCTGGGGGGAGGGAGACAAATGGAGGTGACTAGGAAACACATATTACTGAGAAATATCAGATACATAAAACAAAAAATAAAAATGTAAGAGAATATACAACAATAAAATATAAATAATATAGTCACTGATGTAGAATTATTAAAAAATCTTATTGTATTTATATTGAATTGCTGCTCTAACTCTGTATTAACCTGATACTGTGACAAATCCTCCATTTTGTCCTCATAACCTGACTTCTTCATATGAAAACTACATTACATGACAGTATTTCTCAGCACATCTAATACAATAGACAAGGACTGTATTCTCCATAAGGATATGACTAACCCAGGAACTGTTGAATTTCCCCTAACTCGCAACATAATATAATTTAAAGGCCATGAGAACACAGTAGTAATGAAATGTTCTATTCATAAGAGACCTTGCACCTAACCACGAGATTTGACATCACCGACCGAGTAAAATGACGCTCAAGACCCCTTGTCCCCCACCCGTGTCCGAAAAAGTACCACCTCTTGGTGGGTGGACACGGAACTAACCACTTAGCTTTTGATCCAATTAATTATATTGATAGGTGGACACTAACCCAGACACTTAACAATTAATCCAATTAATGATGTTTATTCACTGATATCTTGATAATCAATGATGACGAAAATGTCTCTTAAAAGGGCCTGCGCGCCCGCTGATTCTGCACTTGCCAATAAATTTCCTCGAAGTTATTTTAACCTGAACTCCGTGTGTCAGACTGAATTACTTCAGCGTATATACGCAATCCAATTCTCTTTAATTTGGACAGGAACAGATAGACACTTAAACATTTTGGTTTACTGAAAAAGTACCATAACAACTTTGGCGCCCGAACAGGGACTCCGGGCTATGTCTGGCCGGTGAGCCGTCCTAAGGAAGACAAGGGTGGACGGAGGAATCCAGGGGGAAGGAAGGGAGATTGATCACCTCCAGATACACGGTAGAGACTACTGCAGAGCCACCGGTATGTTCCGGCCCCTTTGATTGACCCGTCCACGTGTCTGTGACTGCTTCCCGGGAGGACATCAAAGACAGGTAATATCTTGCCCGGAGTCTTATTACCCATTTGTTACCTGCATTTAGTCTATCTGTTGCCTGGGTGTGTCTAGTTTGGTTGCCCGGGCTGAATGTTTATTTGTTTCCCCTTTTTGGGATAAAGGGGAGGGTGGACCCGGGGGATTTGCCTGGAGTCCTGTTGCCTGTTTTACTCCTTTTAGGAGCCACGTGTTTGTGGCTGTAGGGAAAAAGGGGGGTTGACCTGTGGATGTGTTCCTGGGGGTCTTCTTTGCCTGTTTACTTCTTTTAGGAGCCTCGTGGCTGTGGCTGTAAGGAAAAAGAAGTTTGTGGAATTGTGGGATCTGTGTAGAATCATAGTTTCCTGTGATCCAATTTTGTGTCACTTTGATAGCCTAGCTAGCTTCACTGTGTGCTTTCGGACCATCCAGCTCTAGTTGAGTTGGGGACGTCCTGACCCGGACCCTTCGGCTCTAGTTGAGTTGAAGGTCCACTGATTATTTTAACTGTGGTAGGAGACTTAGCCTTGTGGCAGGGGACTCAGTTTCCTGGGGGGATTCAGGCAGGCATTGCTTGTTTTCCGCATCACGTGGTAGTGAGACTTATAGAGTGGGTTTTATAAGGGCACTACGGGAGTGAGGGTGGCGTGGCCACTTTAAGTGGACTGCTGTAACGAGGGAGGCTAGAAAGGATTTCGGACCGGTGTTAGCTGTTATCCTTGGCCGCTGGTAGTGAGACTTGAGGAAGTCATTCTCCGAGCGGGGACACTACGAGGTTGAGAAAGGTGACTTTGGAGTAAGCACATGTAGAAGGAAAGGGATTACTGTTGATTTCATTTGAACTGTGATGCATGCACTGTATTTCAACTGTACTGTTGTCTTGTTTGTTTAATGTGGAGTCATTTAAACTCCTGTATCTGTCTCTAAGGATTTTCCTTCCCTTCTCTTTACCTTTTCTACACTTCCTGTACTATTGTACTATCCACTCCCATTCCTCTTAATAGAGAAGTGATTGGTCACACACTTCTCACCTCGCTCCAATCCGTGTCTACCACCCCGGGTAGGCGGATTCAGTGACTAGTCTACGTTTTGGGAAGACGCACTTGAGAAAGACCCACGATTCCCAGGTGGCAGTCGAGCATTGTAGACGTTCCGGTTCAATTTTCCTTATCTTTCCCTATATCTGGGACGCTGGTGTAGGGGAGAAGGGATCATGGGGCAGGATTTAAGTAAGCCCAGTAAGGGCTGGTTAGCATGTGATTTAGTTGATGACAGAGAGGGTGAGGAGATGGTTAAAGGTGTTGAAAAGATTGCAAAAGTTTGTAAAATAGCTGTGCCGACATGTGGTAGATTACAACCAGAAAGTTGGCGTAGATTGTTGATGGAAAAGAAAGGCAAGCTTGCAAATTATAATTTATTAAAAACAGCTGAAGCATGGTACAGAGTAGCAAAGGCTATTCAGCAAGAAGGTTGGGTTGAAGAAGAAATAATTCACAAGGGTGTGAAATTGTTTGTGTACCATAATAATTGTGTTGCTGGGGCTCTTCCTCAGCCAGCGCCCCAAAATGGCGCCCGGGGGATGTCTATCCCAAAGATCCAGTCAGTAATGGGAGATTGCCAGCTGATTAATCCTCCCAATCCCCATCCCGTCACCTCTCCCGTTTGCCCGGTCCTAAATTCTGATGGATCCTACTTTTCCCCTTCTCCCTCCCTAACATTCCCATCATCCTCATCCATCCCCAAGCCACCTTCTGAGTCTAATGCTAACATCTCATCTGCCATTCCTTCCTCACACTTTGTCTCCGTAGATAATCCTACCCTCCCATCTGCATCTGCCCAGTTCACTAACCCCTCCTCTCCTGCCACTGTCAATCTTGCTGATCCCACTCCGGCTCCTCCTCCTTCAGGCACCTTTACTGACTCTTCCCCACCCTCTTCCTCACCCGCCCCGACCACAGCCCAGTTTCCCACCCCCTTTGCTAATCCCTCCCCAACCTCACTGCCCACTCCAGGTTCCGCCCCAACTCCCACCCAAATGGCCTGGCCATACCCCTTCCCATACCCCTATCCTCACTGGCCATACCCCTTTCCCCAAGCCACTCCCCAGGTTCCGGTCATGCCCAGTCCGGTTCAGTCTGCCCCGGATGTGCCCACATCCAACATGGCCGCCACGTCTTCCCTTAACCCCAATGCAACTTCCTTCCCCGCCTCCAATATGGCGGCCCCCAGCCATTCAGCACCCCTGATGCCGGTGCTTCCCGGTGATTACCGGTCCCAAGGTTATGACCCAATGGCAACTCCCGCCTCCGGAGCTCCCTCCTATCCCCCGGCCCTGTCTCCTCAGGTGATCCCCTCACGCAGAAGGTCCCAGATAATAGAGCTAGATGAGGAAGAGGATGACAGGCTGTCCCAGGGTTCACTGGAGGCTGCGAGAGCCCACCGTTCTATTGAAGATCCCTTCGGCCATCAGGGTCGGGGAGAACAGGCCCCTCCTAAATATGTCGCTTTTAACCCCACACAAGCTAGTGCTTTAATGAAATCTCTCCCTGACCCAGAGAAACAGCCTATGCCTTTTTACCGAGGGATAGTTCAGATACAAAAGACTTATTCCGCCGCCTGGCGTGACCTACTGAGCATTTGTGCTATTAAAGCAGGGGATGCATATTGGCCCAGCATGGCCCGCCACCTCAGTACAGATCTGCTTACAAGTGATGTTGATTATCCCTCCGGAGTAACCTTTTGCAATCAATTGAGAGATTGGGCTAAGGATAAACTTGCAGATCAAGCTGCTGGCCTTACTGATGTTGTGCAAGACAAAGGAGAATCAGTGGAAAGGTTTCATGCAAGATTATATCAAATGTTTACAGATTTGGGATTTGATCTCACTGACAAAATTCATTCACAAATGCTATCAGGTGCGTTTGTCCAAGGTGTTAAAGATTCCATACGCAAGGGAATCATTGCTGCACGCCCTGAATACAAGGTTGTTCCCCTAGATACGTTACTCCTAGTTGCTAGAGGTTTGGAATCCGCCCAAACCCCCAGAAGACCCAATTCAGCTCCTCTCATGGTGGCCCGTGCCACCCCCATCGCCCCTGGCACCAAGGGTGTCAAGTTAGAGGACGTAACATGTTTTAATTGTGGGGCTAAGGGACACTACAGAAGTGACTGTCCAGAACCCAAAAGGGAACCGGGGGAGCCCAAAAAGTTTCCTACAGGGGAGCCCAAAAAGTTTCCCAAGCCTGCCCCGGCCCCTAAGACCATGAAAACGGTTCCAATTGTTGAGGAACCAGATGATGATTAGGAAATTGGCAAACCTGTGTCATTAACCCCTGTCATGGCAGTGTTTACAGGGGATAAGGGAGGGGGGCCACTTGCCACAGTAACTTTACCCATTGAAGGCCAACCTACCACATTTCTTATTGACACAGGCGCAGCCCGAAGTGTTCTCAGAGAACAAGACCTGCCAGACCCATCTTTCTTGTCAAGTATTGATGTCTCCTGTGTTGGAGTGGATGGCCAACCGAGACACAGTCCTCTAACAACCCCTCTGCGGGTTGGCACAAGCTTACTTGCTCGTTTTGTAGTTTCCTCCACATGCCCAATTAACCTGTTAGGCGCTGATGTCCTTTCACGCCTGCAGGCGTCTATAACCTTCACTCCAGATGGACAGGTAGAAATGTCTACACCTCTATCTGTTTCTGACACTTCAGCCCTGTGCTCCATACCTTTGATGCTGCAATTAGATATATCCAATGAGCAAGCAGCAGAACCTAGGTCCAATTTCCCAGATGAGTTAAAAACTCAGGTGCCTGCTAAGTTATGGTCCTCAGGCCCAGAGGATATAGGTCATCTAAATGTCCCACCTGTGGTGGTTAAGCTTATCCCAGGAGCTAAGTTACCAAGGAAACCACAATATCCTCTAAAACCAGCACAGGCTGCAGCCATTTCTATTCACATCAAAGCGCTCCTGGAAAAGGGTGCTTTAGTGGAGTGTAAATCAGAATGTAATACTCCATTATTTCCTGTGAAGAAGAAGACTCTAAAAGGTGAGCCAGTAAAGTACAGGATGGTTCAGGATCTCCGTGCAGTCAATGAAGCCACTGTCCTGGACACCCCTCTTGTACCAAACCCCCATACCCTGCTCTCTGGCGTCCCACCTTCTGCAAAGTATTTCACAGTCATTGATCTAGCTAATGCCTTTTTCAGTGTTCCACTAGATCCATCCTGTCAATACCTGTTCGCTTTCACCCATGAAATGCAACAATATACATGGACTGTCATGCCCCAAGGGGCACAAAATTCTCCAAGTCAATTTGCCAAAGCCATGTGTACTATTCTTGACCCATGGCAAGCTGAACACCCAGAAGTTGTTTTACTCCAGTATGTGGATGATTTGTTGCTCTGTGGAGATGATATACCCACTACTGAAAAATGTTCAATCAGTCTGCTTTGCTATTTGGCAGAACAAGGATGTAAAGCTTCGCTTCTCAAGCTGCAATTCTGTCAACCCTCTGTGATTTTCCTTGGACATTGCTTATCTCAAGGTACCAGACATCTCACTCGGGACCGAGTCAGAACAATTCTGGACATTCAACCCCCAAGGACTTCAAAATCTCTTCATGCCTTCTTAGGCCTCATTTCCTACTGCAGAGCATGGATCCCAGAGGCCTCTCTGCTTATGCAACCTCTCTACGATGCACTCAAGTCAGATCCATTCGGCCTGACCAACGAAGCTCTGGACAATTTCAAATCTCTTAAGCGTGCCATTGCTTCTGCTCCTGCCTTGGGCCTACCTGATTACTCCAAACCTTTCAAATTATTTGTCTCTGAAAGACAAGGCCACGCGACAGGAGTTCTCACCCAAACTAATGACTTAAGAGGCCGCCAGAGGCCTATTGGATATTTCTCATGTCAACTGGACATTGTGGCCAGAGGGACTCCTTCCTGTCTCAGGGCTGTTTTTGCTGCAAGAGAGCTCATAGAAAGAACCTCAGACCTGGTCCTTGGCCACCCCCTGGTTGTTTTGGCCCCTCATGACATTTCTGCCATCATCAACCAAGTCCAGCTCAAGCACGTGTCTCCAGCCAGACACCTACGCCTCCAGTGCCATCTTCTTCTACCTGACAACATTTCCATCCAAAGATGTCAAGTCCTTAACCCATCCACTCTTCTTCCACTCCCTGAGGGGGGTATCTATTATGGATTTATCACAGATGAAACCTACATTTACCTGCTTTGTGGATGTATCAAGAAAGTCATGCATCCACATTTGACATTTTATGAAGATGGAAAGCCTCTCTGTGAAGGCCCAGATCACGCCTTCTGTACCATGTGGTACAAACCAGACATTACTCCCGAGCCTTGCTATGAAGATGAGCTCTACCATTGGACTGATGTTAAGCTCACTGCTCAAGATTTCTATTGTGACTCTGAAGGCAATAGCATGGTCTTGGTCCAACTACCTCAACAACTTAACTACCTTTACCGCCATTGGGATACTGCTATCCCACATATTCCTGTTACCAAATTGAAGACAAAGTCATGGAATGATCTTGGGCCCATGGCAAAGTTATGGGCCACCATGGATGAAGAACAGCTACAGGAAAATGGTATTGTCAAATACCCAACAACTGACCTTCTGGAAGCATGGCCACGCCACTTCCTAGAAAAAGAATTTAAAGACCTAGTTATAACAAATGACTATGACCCAGAAACTCCTCATGACTGTTTCGAACAGATGAAAATGGAAACAGTACACTTACCAACTGTGCATGAGAATCCATTACCGGATCCGGATTTTACTCTGTTTGTGGACGGTTCGAGGTATGCTGATGAAGAAGGAAAATACCATACAGGATATGCCGTAACCACAACAGGGGAAGTTCTCAAGTCATCACCTCTACCGCCAGCAATGTCTGCGCAAGAAGCTGAATTGCAAGCCCTGACTTCAGCATGCAAGATTTCCAAGGGAAAGCGTGCCAACATCTATACAGATTCAAGATATGCTCTGGGTGTGGCACATGACTTCGGCCTCATTTGGAAGACAAGAGGATTTCTTACCACTGCCGGTACACCAGTCAAACACAGCTCTGCAATCAAGGAACTAATGGATGCCCTCCTACTCCCTGAAGAAGTGGCCGTTTTGAAAGTAAAGGCACATGGGAAATTGGATTCAGATGAAGCAAAGGGCAACCATTTGGCTGATCAGGCTGCTAAGCAAGCAGCCAGAGATTTGCAGGAAGTGGATGAAGAAGTGTCCGGTCAAGAAGAAGAAGTTCCTATCTTTACCTTACAAACTCTTCCTACTGACCTAAGAATTCTACGAGAACAACAAGCTATGATTACCCCTGAAGAAATCCAGAAATGGAAGAAGAAAGGAGCTGTCCAAAAGGACGGAATTTACTACAACAATTCTAAATTTTGCCTTCCAAGAAACTTATACCCAGCAGTTGTCCAATGGGCCCATGGGCCTGCACATCTGTCAAAAGACCTAATGGCCGCCCTCATTCAAAAATATTATGAAGCACCTGGAATCACAACCCTGATCAACAGCTTCTGCAGGGCCTGTGTCATTTGTGCAAAATGTAATCCAGGAAGACCAATCAAGGTGCCTGCAAAGCACCTAGCAAAACCCATGTACCCATTCCAGAGAATTCAAATTGATCATATCCAAATGCCCAAGAGTGGGTCTCATGAATATGCACTAGTAATGGTGGATATGTTCTCAGGCTGGCCAGAAGCCTACCCTGTAGCCAATATCACTGCAAAAACAACCGCAAGACGCCTACTTACAGACATTGTATGTAGATTTGGACTTCCAGAAGTCATTGAAAGTGATCAAGGCCCAGCCTTTACAGCAACAGTGACTAAAGAAATTTGGACTGCTCTGGGAGTGACCCTAGCCTTCCACACCCCTTACCACCCACAAAGTAGTGGTAAAGTAGAGCGCATGAATGGCACTCTAAAAGCCAGAATGTTAAAAATGTCACAAGAAACAAAAATGCCCTGGCCAGAAAGTCTGTCAATAGCTTTGTTCAGCGTTAGGCACACACCTAGAGGGAAACACTCGTTATCCCCATATGAAATTCTATTTGGGACAGCACCCAGGCTAGGTTGTTATTATCCACAGCAGTTACAGCTTCAATCAGATGTTTTAGTAGACTATGTAACTGAACTTGCAAGTGCCTTGAACAAAATACATGCCCAAGTTTTCTCTTCAATTCCAGATCCTGATCTGAACACAGGTACCCATAACCTGCTTCCCGGAGATTGGGTTCTGGTTAAGAAGTTCGTGCGGAAAAGCTCCCTGGAACCAAGATTTGACGGGCCATTCCAAGTTCTCCTGATCACCGCAACTTCCGTCAAATTGGCCGGCAGGCCACATTGGATCCACGCTTCCCACTGCAAGAAGTCTCCTGCCCCAGAGGAAGCAGATACCGCACAACCATGTACCTCTGGTACATTGTCTCCTTAATTAGTTTAATTAAGGCCCAGCAAGTAGCCATCACTAAAGATGCTAGTGGGTACACCTTCTGGTATAATTCATCATGTACCCGTGTGGCTACCTATACCTTTGATTATTGTGACATCGTAGAATGCCCATTCACTACAACACAAATCCAGAACATCTATAGAGATATCCCTCATGTAAAAGATCCATATGTTTGTGTAGTTGACAAACAATGGGGGCATGATTGTGGCCATTGGGGGGCGGCGGGATGGAATGCCGGGCCTTCCTGGGGCTACAAGCCAAAAAGTGCCTTATCTAAAGTAGATGATCATGGTAGGTCCCTCCTTCAAAGAATGACTCTGAGAAAGCCTGGAGGAGGCACACCAATGAAATTAATTCTTAATGTTGAGCATCCAAGCCCAACAGATGCAGACCAGTATGTATTGGGAATGTACTGGAAAAAGGGTTCCTATACTAAATTAGGGCATTTCTACCTTAAAGATATGTGTAATTCCCCTGAGTGGCGAGGAGCTACTCATATGGTCACAAACCCATTAAAACCACACATCCAGTCCTTTAAGGACATGATGGCCATTGCTAACCCCACCTTTGAAGATACTATGGCCGCTGAAACAGGTTTTAATGATGTTAACCTATGGTTAGAATGGATGAAATATAATGCCAACAAACATAACCGAACCGCATGCTATGTGTGTGGTGGTGCCCGGCCTCATCTGGGCACTGTACCTTTAACCCTGCCAGTAAATGAAGAAAATTGCATTTTAAGTCTTTTTGCCTACCAATATAATTTCAACAGGTCTCAGTGTCAAGCATGGACAGCGGAGTATCCTCTTATAGCCAAAAATGTAAGACCTCCTCATGGTGTTACCGTATATAAAGGTAATTACACTTGCTATGTCAAACATGATGGGATTGGTAAATTTGTGGGTAACTTTCCCGCAGGTTATTGTAATACATATAGAACTGTTCCTGTACGTTTGCTGCAGCAGCACACTAGGTCACTGGGAGATATTTACTGGTTGTGTGGGGATTTACAGTTAAGATCCAGAATGGACACAGAGTGGTGGGGGGAGTGTACATTGACCAAGGCCATTATGCCTATACATATTATTTCTGACACACACACCAACACCCATGAGTCCAGCCACACTAAGGCCAAGCGTGAAGCCCCAGTAAAAGGAAGTTTTGACCCTCACATTTACATTGATGCCATTGGGGTGCCTAGGGGGGTACCCAATGAATTTAAAGCAAGAGATGAAGTTGCTGCAGGATTTGAATCAATTTTTACCATAGTTACTGCAAACAAGAACTTAAATTGGATAAACTACATTTATTACAATCAACAGCGTTTCGTTAATTACACCAGAGAAGCCCTCCAGGGATTAGCCGAACAGTTGCAGGCAACATCCCAAATGGCCTTCCAAAATAGAATAGCCCTGGATATGATCCTAGCCGAAAAAGGAGGGGTATGTAAAATTTTGCCCGACACCATGACATGTTGTACCTACATCCCAGAAAACACAGGTCCTAATGGTAAAGTTACATTAGCCATAGCAAAATTAAATGACCTCTCAGAAGAATTAAAAAGGAATTCTGGGATAAAAGATCCCTGGGACAGATGGTTTGGTTGGATGACGGGTTGGAAAAAGGCTTTAATGCATATTGGTATGGCAATACTAATTTCTCTTTTTATCTTTGCTCTTCTCTTTTGTTGTGTCTTCCCCTGCCTGAGGAAAGCTCTCACGAAGACTATTGACCAAGCGGCACCCACTTTCACACTACTTGATGTTGATGACCAAGATTTCCAGGATCTTAACACACCCTGTTTGCCGCTGCAATCCATCCCTTTTGATGATAAAGTGCGAGAGTTCTAGGAAGGGACCACCTTAGGGACAGCATCTGTCGGTGAATGGTAAAGGCCCCATGTGGAGAAGTGGTGGGTTAGCTGCCATGGGATACCCTTGGGTGTGAAGCGTTCGAGAGCCATACTGACGGATGGTTAGCCTATTAGGGTCAGATCTAGGGACAGACTTGCACTTTGCATTAACACCTAGCTAGCGGCCACGGGGTTTCTGTGCCTTTGGGCTAACACGTCTTCTGGTATTAACAAATAAAGTTTTTATCTCTTAGAATCTAACATTTCATAGGGGGGACTGATGTAGAATTATTAAAAAATCTTATTGTATTTATATTGAATTGCTGCTCTAACTCTGTATTAACCTGATACTGTGACAAATCCTCCATTTTGTCCTCATAACCTGACTTCTTCATATGAAAACTACATTACATGACAGTATTTCTCAGCACATCTAATACAATAGACAAGGACTGTATTCTCCATAAGGATATGACTAACCCAGGAACTGTTGAATTTCCCCTAACTCGCAACATAATATAATTTAAAGGCCATGAGAACACAGTAGTAATGAAATGTTCTATTCATAAGAGACCTTGCACCTAACCACGAGATTTGACATCACCGACCGAGTAAAATGACGCTCAAGACCCCTTGTCCCCCACCCGTGTCCGAAAAAGTACCACCTCTTGGTGGGTGGACACGGAACTAACCACTTAGCTTTTGATCCAATTAATTATATTGATAGGTGGACACTAACCCAGACACTTAACAATTAATCCAATTAATGATGTTTATTCACTGATATCTTGATAATCAATGATGACGAAAATGTCTCTTAAAAGGGCCTGCGCGCCCGCTGATTCTGCACTTGCCAATAAATTTCCTCGAAGTTATTTTAACCTGAACTCCGTGTGTCAGACTGAATTACTTCAGCGTATATACGCAATCCAATTCTCTTTAATTTGGACAGGAATAGATAGACACTTAAACATTTTGGTTTACTGAAAAAGTACCATAACAGTCACTGTTGGGGATAGGCAAAGTCCATATCCAATCTGTGTAAATAAATCCGTAGATAACCAACTGTGCCTTAAAAATAAGGAAACAGATAATAGTGTAACACAGTTTATTAATTGCCCTTAAACATGAAAAAAATCCCCACTAATTAAAAACTTTTACAAGATAAAATAGTGGTACTTATCTCTAAGGACCACGAATACAGCTCAAATAGCAAGTCACTCTTAGTCCAGGTATATCTCACATGGAACCGATCCTCCAGAGGAAGCTGGGTCTGCCTCGTGCACGGAAGCTGACAATCTTAATACCAAGTTCTGAGGAACGCCTAGAATATGCCACGCTGGATATTGGAACTAAGTCAGTGAACTCTGCTGCTGAAAAAAATGTGCTGTGCCTTCAACGCGTTTCACCCTTCTCATGAGGGCTTTTTCAAGATAGGTGCCGCGGCCATTATTCTGCAGATATATACCATGTCTGCTAAACGGCAAAATTGTTTTCTTAAAGTTATACACCACTACAAACCCCTGTTTATCTCTTACATTCATATAAAGGGGATATCAGTTAAGAAATAAATAAAACAATATAATTCTGAACAAAGACAAAATTGATACAAACCATGTAAATTCTTAACAATGGTCATATATGCACAGTAATAAAATTCATAAAGTGCAATTCATAAAATATGTAAAATATACAAATCTCCGCATTATGATAGAACAGACAGTAATTGTCTAAACTTTCAAATTGTCGATATGTGTCTAATTGCCGTGATTTAAGTCCATCAGCTTGTCATAAGCTTAGACAATGTCCATAAAGCTGGTACACAATACGTGGTTGGTGGCAATTAGTGATGTACCGAACTGTTCGCCAGCGAATAGTTCCCGGCGAACATAGCGTGTTCGCGTTCGCCATGGCGGGCGAACACATGCGCGGTTCGATCTGCCCCCTATTCGTCATCATTGAGTAAACTTTGACCCTGTGCCTCACGGTCAGCAGACACATTCCAGCAAATTAGCAGCAGACCCTCCCTTCCAGACCCTCCCACCTCCTGTACAGCATTTATTTTAGATTAATTCTGAAGCTGCATTCTTAGATAGAGGAGGGAAAGTGTAGCTGCTGCTCATTTGATAGGGAAATTGATAGCTAGGCTAGGGTATTCAGTGTCCACTACAGTCCTAAAGGACTCATCTGATCTCTGCTGTAAGGACAGCACCCCAAAAAGCCCTTTTTAGGGCTAGAACATCAGTCTGCTTTTTTTTTTTTCTGTGTAATGTAATTGCGGTTGCCTGCCTGCCAGCTTCTGTGTCAGGCTCACAGTGGATACTGTGCCCACTTGCCCAGTGCCACCACTCATATCTGGTGTCACAATAGCTTAAGCTTGCATTTAAAAACAAAAAATGTTTTCACTGTAATAGATTGAATAGCAGTTAGTTGTCTGCAAGCGTCTGGGTGTCAGGCCTTCAGCGTGTACTCTGCCAACCTGTGCCAGTGTACTTTGCCACTCATATCTGGTGTCACAATAGCGTGCCTTTAAAAAGAAAAAAAGTTTTTCACTGTACGCTAATAGCAGTTAGTTGTCTGCAAGCATCTGGGTGTCAGGACTTCAGCGTGTACTCTGCCAACCTGTGCCAGTGTACTTTGCCACACATATCTGGTGTCACAATAGCGTGCCTTTAAAAAGAAAAAAGGTTTTTCACTGTAAGCAAATAGCAGTCAGTGTCCTTCAAGCGGGTGTCAGGCCTTTAGCGTGTACTCTGCCAACCTCTGCAAGTGCACTTTGCCACTCATATCTGGTGTCACTATAGCGTGCCTTTAAAAAGAAAAACGTTTTTTCACTGTAAGCTAATAGCAGTCAGTGTCCTTCAAGCGGGTGTCAGGCCTTTAGCGTGTACTCTGCCAACCTCTGCAAGTGCACATTGCCACTCATATCTGGTGTCACTATAGTGTGCATTTAAAACCAAAAAACTTTTCCACTGTTATAGATTGAATAGCAGTTAGTTGTCTTCAAGCGGGTGTCAGGCCTACAGCATGTACTCTGCCAACCTCTGCCACTGCACATTGCCACTCATATCTGTTGTCACTGTAGCTTGCATGCATAGTACCACTAATCCAAAAAAAATGACAGGCAGAGGCAGGGCACCCCGTAGGGGCCATCGTGGTCATGGTGCTGTGATTCCCTTTTGCCCTAGAATAATGCCCAGTGTTCAGAGGCCACCTACCCTGAACTTGAAAAGTTCTGCGGACACAGTTGACTGGCTAACACAGGACACCCAATCTTCTACAGCTTCCGCTCGGAACCTTGACGCACCATCCTCCTCCAGCTTAGCTTCGGGCACCTCTCAAGATACCACTCACCCGCCTGCCGCCACCACCAACACTAGCACCACAGCCGCTTCACTTGGTATGTCAGAGGAGTTATTTACACATCCGTTTAAAGAAATGAGTGATGCGCAACTATTATTGCCAGAGGATGTAGATAACAGGGATATGTCTCAGGCAGGCAGCATTACACACATGGACGTACGGTGTGATAATGATGATGTTGTACCCGCTGCTGCTTCCTTTGCTGAGTTGTCAGATACAAGTGAAGCGGTTGATGATGACGATGCGTCCATGGATGTCACGTGGGTGCCCGCTCGGCAAGAAGAAGAACAGGGCGAAAGTTCAGATGGGGAGACAGAGAGGAGAAGGAGGAGATGAGTTGGAAGCAGGGGGAGGTCGTCGCAAGGAGCTAGTCAGACAGCATGCATCGGCACCCAGGGTCAGCCCGACAGCACGCCAATCAACGCATGCTGTGTCCACCACCAGAATGCCGTCATTGCAGAGCTCAGCAGTGTGGCATTTTTTTTGTGTGTCTGCCTCTGACAACAGCGATGCCATTTGCAACCTGTGCCAAAAGAAACAACTGCTTTGCGAAGGCACATGATCGCACATCACAAACGCCTATGGGATCAACACATGAGTACAAGCAGCACACAAACTCAAAGCTGCCATCCTCCTCCTGGTCCAGCATCTTCAGCCACGTCAACCACTGCTGTCCTCCTTGCCCCCTCTCAACCATCTGCCACTCCGTCTCTCGCCTTGAGCAGTTCCCGCTCATCTGCCCACAGTCAGGTGTCTGTCAAGGACATGTTTGAGCGTAAGAAGCCAATGTCACCAAGTCCCCCCCTTGCCCAGCGCCTGACAGCTGGCTTGTCTGAACTATTAGCCCGCCAGCTTTTACCATGCAAGCTGGTGGAGTCTGAGGCGTTCAAAAAATTTGTGGCTATTGGGATACCGCAGTGGAAGGTACCCGGATGAAATTTCTTTGCACAAAAGGCAATCCCCAACCTATACTCGATTGTGCAAAAGGAAGTAATGGCATGTCTGGCACACGGTGTTGGGGCAAGGGTCCATCTGACCACTGATACCTGGTCTGAAAAGCATGGTCAGGGCAGGTATATCACCTACACTGCGCATTGGGTAAACCTGCTGACGGCTGCCAAGCATGGAATGCGTGGCTCTGCAGAGGAGTTGGTGACACCGCCACGACTTGCAGGCAGGCCTGCTGCCACCTCCTCTACTCCTCCTACTCCATCCTCTTCCATAACCTCCTCGGCTGAGTCCTCTTCTGCTGCTGTGTCTTGCTCCACATCAACGGCACCCCCCCCAGCTCCCCAGGTACTATTCCACATCCCAGATACAGCAGTGTCACGCCGTCTTGGGTTTGACTTGCTTGAAAGCAGAGAGTCACACCGGACAAGCACTCCTGTCCGCCCTGAACGCACAGGTGGAAAAGTGGCTGACTCAGCAGCAACTGGATATCGGCAAAGTGGTTTGTGACAACGGAACAAATTTGTTGGCGGCATTGAAGTTGGGCAAGTTCATGGCACATGTGTGTAATCTGATCGTACAACGCTTTGTGCATAAGTACACAGGCTTACAGGACGTCCTGAAGCAGGCCATGAAGGTGTGTGGCCATTTCAGGCTTTCCTACACGGCCATGGCGCACTTTGCAGATATCCAGCGGCGAAACAACATGCCAGTGAGGCGCTTGATTTGCGACAGCCCGACACGTTGGAATTCAACACTCCTAATGTTCGACCACCTGCTCCAACAAGAAAAAGACGTTAATGAATATTTGTATGACCGGGGTGCTAGGACAGCATCTGGGGAGCTGGGAATTTTTTTGCCACGTTATTGGACGCTCATGGGCAATGCCTGTAGGCTCATGCGTCCTTTTGAGGAGGTGACAAACCTAGTCAGTCGCACCGAAGGCACCATCAGCGACATCATACCATTTGTTTTCTTCCTGGAGCATGCCCTGCGAAGAGTGCTGGATCAGGCCGTAGCTGAGCATGAAGAGGAAGAGGAAGAGTTGTGGTCACCATCACCACCAGAAATGCCTTATCAGCATCGCTTGCTGGACCTGCGGCAACGCTGGAAGAGGATTGTGAGGAAGAGGAGTCAGAGGAGAAATGTAGCTTTGAGGAGGAGGAGGAAGACCAACCACAACAGGCATCCCAGGGTACTCGTTGTCACCTATCTACCCGTGGTGTTGTACGTGGCTGGGGGGAAGAACATACCTTCATTGAGATCAATGAGGAGGAGGAACGGGAAATGAGTAGCTCGGCATCCAACCTTGTGCAAATGGGGTCTTTCATGCTGTCGTGCCTGTTGAGGGACCCTCATATAAAAAGGCTGAAGGAGAACGACCTGAACTGGGTGTCCACGCTACTAGACCCCCGGTATAAGCAGAAAGTGGCGGAAATGTTACCAAATTACAACAAGTCGGAAAGGATGCAGCATTTGCAAAATAAATTAAAAAGTTACACAGCGTATAAGGGTGATGTCACAGCACAACGGGAATCTAACAGGGGAAGAGGTGAAAGTCATCCTCCTCCTCCCACAACCACACCGGCAAGGACAGGATGCTTTAAAGACATTTTGTTGATGGAGGACATGCAGAGCTTTTTAAGTCCTACGCATCGCCACAGCCCTTCGGGATCCACCCTCAGAGAACGACTCGACCGACAGGTAGCAGACTACCTCGCCTTAACTGCAGATATCGACACTCTGAGGAGCGATGAACCCCTTGACTACTGGGTGTGCAGGCTTGACCTGTGGCCTGAGCTATCCCAATTTGTGATAGAACTTCTGGCCTGCCCCGCTTCAAGTGTCCTGTCAGAAAGGACCTTCAGTGCAGCAGGAGGTATTGTCACTGAGAAGAGAAGTCGCCTAGGTCAAAAAAGTCTAGATTACCTCACCTTTATTAAGATGAATGAGGGATGGATCCTGAAGGGACTGACAGTGGGCGATATATTCGACTAAAAAAGGCCTGATGAGATGAGCTGCCTTGGGCTAAAAATTGTCCAGACGCTGCTGTATTTTAGTTCTGAATGCCGGTTGACTTGCGTGACTTATCCGCCACCAACTAGGGTTCAAGCCGCAATGTTTTAGGGCACTTTCTGCCTTGGAAACAAACATCAATTTTTCTGGCATGTGTACATGCCAGAAAATTTTTCAGGCATGTGTACATGCCTAATTTTTCAGGCCTCTGGTGCTGCACTGTGGCTTCAAAAACCAAACCAAAAAAGGCACATAACAGGGATTAAGCTGATAGAACACACCACTCCTATCTGGTGGCACATTAGAGTGCACGCGCAGTGCCCCAAATTTGAAGTAGGAGGACCGACCAAGCATCTTTTTCCATCTTCCGCTTCCTAAAATCGATACACGTCCCCTGATAGGGCGCCAGCTCGTTATTCTCTTGGGCGCCAGCTCGTTATTCTCTTTACACTTCACTATGGACACTTTACTGCACTATGGGCACTTAGACCCACTCTTTGTCTTGCACAGTGTTATTCCTAGCCAGCATCTGTGATGGGAAATAAGGCAGTCATCTAAACGTTTAGATTGAGCTTTAGCTTAGAACACCCTTGAAGGTGTTTAACCCCTTAAGGACACATGACATGTGTGACACGTCATGATTCCCTTTTATTCCAGAAGTTTGGTCCTTAAGGGGTTAAGGAGATTAGGGCTAGTTTAGAGGATTCTTCTTAGACCTCTCTGAGTCTTTATAGCCCTTCTACCTACCCAGCATTTCTGGAAACTAGCTAAGAGAAAGGGTGGCTGTGTGTCTGTGATACATTTAACTTTATATCACCTTATTGACACTTTATCACTCCGGTCTCCGTACTCTCTGCCTATACCCATCTATTTAGAGGGAATTTCCTTGCCCCTGCCAATATTATATAATAGGTAATAGTATTACCATTATTACACAAGTAGCCACTATAGGGGAATGGGTATAGTATCCCTTTGTTATTTATAAATGATACAATAAAGACTTTTGTCCATTACTCAATTTACTTTAACAAAGGGTACTAACCACGGTATTAGGAAGCATTACTCTGCTTTCCCTTTCTCCCTCTATTATACACCTATGCTCACTAGGATTTGTAGGTATCACTTTATTATGGTTGTCTAAGCTTTTCCTATGCCAGTTTTAGATCTCCTTCTTGGGAGATTTTTTCTTTTTTCAGTTTATCAGCATACTTTCGGGGACCCTTGGTGTTGTATGTGGCTGGGTGGAGGAAGAGACCTTCAATGACATCAGTGAGGACAACAAATGGACATGGCTAGCTTGGTATCCAACCTTGTGCAAATGGGGAGTTTGCGGTTGTGCAAATGGACTGTTTGCGGTTGTTTGCGGTGCGTTAAACGGGGAGTTTGGTCTGTCACTGTGAAGCGGGCGTAACCCTTACACTACCTGATCAATACAACATCATACAATAGGTCCCCCCCCTCATTATTTTTATGGCCCCCACAAACCGCTCACGGGTGGGGGCAGGCGGGAGGACAGTAGGTCCTCCCATTGTTATTTATGGCCCCCACCCACCGCGCAGGTGTGGGGGCCGGGGGGAGGACAGTAGCCCCCCCCCCCCCTTATCCTTATTTACTGAATATTCCCCTGCAATGTTTGGCATTTAGTGAATATCCCCTATTCTGCTCTGTCAGTGTGTATCAGGGTCTCTGAGGACAGGTGTCAATCCATATCTGCCAAGTGACCCTATGTAGGGGGAACAGTCCCTATTCTGCTCTGTGTCAGTGTGTATCAGGGGCTCTGAGGACAGGTGTCAATCCATATCTGCCAAGTGACCCTATGTAGGGGGAACAGTCTCTATTCTGCTCTGTGTCAGTGTGTATCATGGTCTCTGAGGACAGGTGTCAATCCATATCTGCCAAGTGACCCTATGTAGGGGGAACAGTCTCTATTCTGCTCTGTGTCAGTGTATATCATGGTCTCTGAGGACAGGTGTCATTCCATATCTACCAAGTGACCCTATGTAGGGGGAACAGTCCCTATTCTGCTCTGTGTCAGTGTGTATCAGGGTCCCTGAGGACAGGTGTCAATCCATATCTGCCAAGTGACCCTATGTAGGGGGAACAGTCCCTATTCTGCTCTGTGTCAGTGTGTATCAGGGATCATTAGGATAGGTGTCAATCCATATCTGCCAAGTGACCCTATGTAGGGGCAACAGTCCCTATTCTGCTCTGTGTCAGTGTGTATCAGGGTCTCTGAGGACAGGTGTCAATCCATATCTGCCAAGTGACCCTATGTAGGGGGAACAGTCCCTATTCTGCTCTGTGTCAGTGTGTATCAGGGTCCCTGAGGACAGGTGTCAATCCATATCTGCCAAGTGACCCTATGTAGGGGGAACAGTCCCTATTCTGCTCTGTGTCAGTGTGTATCAGGGATCATTAGGATAGGTGTCAATCCATATCTGCCAAGTGACCCTATGTAGGGGGAACAGTCCCTATTCTGCTCTGTGTCAGCGTGTATCAGGGTCTCTGAGGACAGGTGTCAATACATATCTGCCAAGTGACCCTATGTAGGGGGAACAGTCCCTATTCTGCTCTGTGTCACTGTGTATCAGCGATCCTTAGGATAGGTGTCAATCCATATCTGCCAAGTGACCCTATGTAGGGGGAACAGTCCCTATTCTGCTCTGTGTCAGTGTGTATAAGGGTCTCTGAGGACAGGTGTCAATCCATATCTGCCAAGTGACCTTATGTAGGGGGAACAGTCCCTATTCTGCTCTGTGTCAGTGTGTATCAGGGGCTCTGAGGACAGGTGTTAATCCATATGTCAAGGTGTCAATATGTCATATGTCAGGTGTCAATCCATATCCATTGTGATTTAGGAATGTTAGGTGATTTATGCCCTTTATGGATTAAAACCAGACTCTGCATCAACTGTGTAATTTTCCATGGGAGTTTTGCCATTGATCCCCCTCCGGCATGCCACAGTCCAGGTGTTAGTCCCCTTGAAACAACTTTTCCATCACTATTGTGGCCAGAAAGAGTGGCGGTTCGCCCGGTTCGCCGGTTCCCGAACTTTTCCGTAAGTTCGCGTCCGCCATTCGTGAACGAAAAATGTTGTGTTCGCGACATCACTAGTGACAATTAGTTATTTTATGCCATTTCAATATGTAATGCATTTATTCAATAACCTAAATATCAAAAACCTAAGTATAAAAAGCATGCCATATAGAATATGTGACAGTCACTGTGTTCTTACAGCTTTGCTGAACACAATTACTGTGAACGGGACTCATATATAACACATAACCACTAGCGATGTGTTATTAAGTAGCCTTCAAATCCAAAAGTTAAGAATGTAGTCATTTCATACACGGATGAAAACATAAGAGTAAAACCTTACAGATAAAACATCTGTAATAATCGCTAATTGTCAGCATATAGCCAAAACTTTCAGGGTGGCAACCCTGCTAGAGGCATTTGTGTACTAATTTTATATTCCAGTATATAGAATTTTTTGTACAGATACATAACATGAAATAAAGTTAAAATTAAAATTAAAATATATGCCTCTCCTCCGAAAAGATGTGTAAAAGACCCATTCTTAACATTAGAAGTTTAGTGCTAGGTTACAGCATATTTCTTCTCAATTTAAAAGACATATCCTTCTATATAACCTGAGATGTTCCATTAACCATTTCTATGCTTCAGATGTATTGGTGTCTTCAGTCAGCCTGCTATGTGGCGCCCCTATCATAAAACTTTATAAATAAATAACATGCTGAAACCAGAATGAATACACTAAAAAGAACACATATATCGGAGGGCACACAAAAAGAAATAAATATATATATATATATATATATATATATATATATATATATATAAAATAAAATAAAAATAAAAATACTCTATGAAGGAGAAAAGACCCAATCTTTCTACAATAGATGGAACTTCTTTTTCTTAAAGTTATGAAGTAACCTTAAATTAGTACACAAATGCCTCTAGGAGGGTTGCCACCCTGAAAGTTTCGGCTATATGCTGACAATTAGCGATTATTATAGATGTTTTACTCTTATGTTTTCATCCGTTTATGAAATGAATACATTGTTAACTTTTGGATTTGAATGCTACTTAATAACACATCGCTAGTGGTTATGTGTTATATATGAGTAAGCACCCACTCAAATGATATGGAGCTTTTGTACAAGCTCCAGTAGTAATAACTTGTAGTGGTAGAATCCCCACTAGTGGATATAATCTTTGGCTTGGTGATTTTGGTGACTCAAAAAGTACAATAATGTGAATATAAAGTGAATATTGTGCTAAATAAAGGTTGGAAATGCAATCACAAGCAAATAGCTCTTATATCCTTAGTTGGGGCTGCACCACCCTATGCCTGAAATATTTGAATATTGTGACTGCTCACAAATAGGAAAGCGGAGTCGGTAGTTGTTGGAGGGGTTACCCAGCCTATAACAAGCTGCCTCTCTCTCACTGGGTCGATACCGCCTGGTTCTAACCACCCACTGCTCCCTTTTTTAAGCTATTCAATTTGGTGTGTCCTTCTTTATTTGCAGACCTACCCAAATGTTTTGACACATCACAACTGACTTTTTCCACAACCAAACTATACCACCATTACTATTACTTGTCTTATTGTCCCTGACCACAAATATATATATATATATATATATATATATATATATACACACTTATATGTTTTAAGGCCAAAGGCCTGTATTTGTGGGAGGAGTTTAAATCTATCGTAGACCTATAAAACCCCAATCACCCTCTTACCAGGACCATGCTCGTTTTCAGGTGTTCTTGTTGGCATAGGAACCTGAGACTTTCGGTCAAAATTTCCCAGAATTCAACAGGCGTAAGCAGTTTATGGAAGACGTCTTCCTGGCTCCATAGACTACTCTTTGCGTTTTCCCAGCCGAGGAAAGTAGAGAAATCAAGGCCTTACTGGGCTCCGGTTCCCCGACACCTTCTTCCGGCCACGGGATCCGGAACATTACATATGTACACGTGGGAAAGGAGGTTGGCTCCCTTTATACTTACCTTTCATTAAAAATGTTATTCATGCCTTCTTTCCATTCGGTAGTTTCATGTTATATATACTTGCCTTTTTGTATAAATATTCATTTGTTTCCTCCGTTTGGGAGTTTTTTAGCTGTGTTTTATACTGACCTTTTGTTTAAATTCCATTTTGTGTCGTTTATTCAGTTTGGGAGTTTTTAGACGTGTCATGCATACCTACCTTTAGTTAAAATTAATTTGTGTCGGTTACCTGTTCGTGAGTTTTCATAGAAGTACTTACCTTTCATTTAAACCTATTCGTACCTTTCTCTATTCTGGAGTTTTTAGCTGTGGCTTTTGTGTTACAATTCATGCCAAATTCTATTCGTATGAACAGTTCCTGTCTACTGTTACAAGCATCCATTCGGATGAACGATATTATCCATTCGTTTAGATGTCTTTTTCACATAGGTTTTCATGCAGGTTATTTTAAATCATGATAATTCAGTTAGTTTGATATAAGTCTAAAGCGCAGGTTTCATTTAGAGACAATCATTCCCGAACATTTAAATTTATATAGTAATATACTCAATAATGTAAATTTTAATTTTACCTCGGCTGTGAACATATCCCTGGTGTAGATAACAAACTAGCTGATGCATTATCACGCTCTCATTTTCAAGTATTTTTCCAGCTGCACCCCTCAGCTCACAGACTCTCTTCCAGAATTCCACTATTCCAAGAACTGGTGATGGATTAAACAACCTTCTGTATCATGCACGATCCCTAGCATGTGCAGCACTGTCCAATGAGATAGCATATGATAGGGCCCTTACAATTTATAATAGATTCACGTTGGAATTTCAAAAACAACCAAAGTTCACCATCAAATCTATGGTAGCTTTTGCTTCTTTTTGCCACCTTCACCTTAAATTAGCTCACAAAACAGAATCGAACACCACATACTAACCACTTTTCCTAATTGCACACCTTTCCTTACATCCTATCCTATCAAGAGTATACTCAAAGGCATTAACAAAACAGATCAAACTCCCACACCATCCAGATTACCAATCAATGGCCCAATTTTTCAGGCTCTCTCTGATTTATTGGCTAAACAACCATTCAAAATTTCCCACGAATCATGTGATTAAAACTGCTATGTATATTTGAGACCTTCCAAAATTACAGTCACCAAACAAACTGACCATGAGTTAAGCCTTCAAATATCAGATATTACAAAGCTCCAAGATCACTATACACTGTCACTAAGAACGTCCAAAACTAATCAATCAAGTAAACTATCCATCATTCCACTGTATCCTACTGAGAACCGAGGGTGCCCTGTTCAAATACTGAATTTATATCTACCCATGGCTCACCACTACTTTCACTTGAAGGATTCCCGCTCACAACTTCTACATTCATATTTTACATCAGAACACTATTACGTAGATTAGGTTTTGACCCTGCCTCATTCTCAAGACATTAATTTAGAATAGGAGCAGCCTCCGCCTCAGAAAGGCTGTAGTGCCCGGGCTAGTTATACCAGATGCAGACCTCATTACCCAGCCATAAGAGTAGGTATGTATGAATGCATGTGTGCATGTATGCATATGTACAATACATACATGCACACACAGGGCATTTAATAGAATAATGATAGATGTATTTAGAGACCTATTTGCATTTAGAGATTCCATACTTAATTAAACTGCGCATTAATTAGGCAATTTTTCTTTGGCATCGTGATTAAGCTGCATCAAGTCTTGATACAACTGGCAAATGGTTTTTAATATATCCGTGTCTTCCAGTGATTTATTAACATACTTAAAACCCATTTGTAAAGCATTGATGAGCCTGATTCAAAATTCTGGTATGTGAATATTTCAGAAGAGTTTAGATTTAATCTTTCTAAAAATTACATTTTAAACATGTATAATACAAAAGGTTAAAATTGGCAAATGAATTAGCAATTTGTTATAGAATATGAAAACTTTTATAATTAAATTCATATGTCTCAAATATTCATTTTAATTTTCTATGAATCATTTGTTAAAAATTTGGGTTAAAGTCAACAATATTGAGTTATCACCAGGATCAAATAAAGTGTCTGTGTCACTTTGCAGACTGCTCTTAAATAAATCTTTTTTTGTCTCTCTTTTTCTCCTTGTTTTTATTTTTTTCCAATGCACATTGTAGCGGAACGCAGTAAGCCTGTCCTGCAAAATGCCTGTGTGACTGTAATTGTTATATTTTTACCTATGTTGAAATTGCTATTCGCCTATGTAATATGTGGATTGTATGTTATTCGGTAGTTTCCATCCGTACTATATACTTATGGAAACTACCGAACGGAGAGACCACCCCGGAGAGAAGTGTGCCAGCAATTAAGGTTTACATTCTCTCCAAACCGCAAGTTAACCGGCTCATTAACAGTGTGTCTGGGTGGCCGCCATTCGGCATGCGTACACGTGGCGGCGGCCATCTTACGCATGAAAATCTCAGCGGTGTTTTGTCGTCGAGTGTCTGGAACTCAAATCGGACACTCAAACAACCAAACACCGCTGAGACCTCCAGAGCTCCGTAACTGCCGAACGGAGAGAGTTAACGAATCCCCATTCGGTAGTTACAAAGTACCGAATGAGGGAATCACGATCTAGGGGAATTAAAGTATGGATGGCAGTTATAAATGTCTGTTTTAACTGCCGAACGGAGACCGACCGCAGGGCCCATTCTCCTGGAACCCTTTTCGGATACCAACTCGTGTGCGGTCGGTCAAACTTCACCTTCCTGTAACTGCCGAACCACTGGTCCGATCTGGGTGAATTTTGGATATTATATTCACCCAGATCAGGGCTACTTAGCGGTACCCTAATATTAAGGATATGTGATGGTTTAGGGGTACATCCAAGTTTGGGGTAAAGTACTGTACAAGTTAAGGGGATTATGACGCTCTCTGAGGGGAGGAGATGTGTGGGAGGTAACAAGCACTGCATTGGTTACTGTCATAATTACTGTAGTTCCCTCCCTTGCATGGGAGCAGGCTTTATAAGAAACCTTGGAATAAACGATTGTCAGTTCTACTCCTGAAACTGTGTGTCGTCCAGTTATTGGGAGTGCTGTGGGGATATTTCTGTACCTTTTTACCTGCTGGAAACTCTGCTGTGGATTTACTAATGACTTGTTCCTGAGCCTTCCTTGGATCTAAAGTGGAGAATAGCTGCGAGAAATCAGCTCTCCGCTACATTGGTTGGCAGCGGTGGGATCCAGACTCACAGAGGAACAAGGATTAATGGAGATTGACCTTTCTACGCTAAAGAGAACCACATTGAAAGACCTTCTAGAAGCGAAAGGTGGTTCTGCCAGCAGCAAATCCAAAGCAACGCTTATCACCGAAGTAATGGCAGAGTACAGAGCAGAAGAGGTCCAGGCCACGGAACAAAGACCTGAAACAGAACAGGAGGAGTTCCAAAGGCACTTACAATTCAGACTGGCCTTTTATGGGGAAAACCCACCAACAGAGATCATCTCTAAAACAATGACAGAGGTGCAGGAGTTTGTGATGAGAAATAGGAGACCACAAACACCGGAAAGAAGTGCAGCAGGAGCTGTGACACAAGAGGGTAAGCCCAAAATTCCCTATCAAGCTTTTAAAACGTATGTGGAAGCAGAGGAGGATATAGATGCCTTCCTCCAAGACTTTGAGAGACTGTGTACGCTGCATAACATACCAAGGGAAGAGTGGGTACCCATATTAGCAGGACGGCTGTCAGGAAGGGCAGCTGAAGCTTACCGCACTGTGCCTGATATTGAAATTAGGAACTATAACCGGGTAAAAGAAATTATCCTGGCCCGGTATGCAATAACAGCAGAGGCATACCGGAGGCGCTTCAGGGAATTGAAAAAGGCGGACAAAGATTCGCACGCAGAGTGGGCTTGCCGACTAGAAAGGGCAGCTCTTGGGTGGATGCAGTCCAGTAAAGCGCGGTCCATGGAGGACTTGTTACAAATGCTGCTGTTGGAGCAGTTTTATGAGGGGATATCCTCAGAACTACAGGAATGGGTGAGGGATCGCAACCCCACCACCCTCACCGAGGCTGCCAAAAAGGCAGATGATTTTATGGACGCTCGCAGACAGACCAAGGCAGGGAGTACCAAACCTGCCATGCGGCCACTAGGGGGGAATTCCTTCTCTCCTAACCCTCAACCCCCACCAAGACAACTCCCTCCACCAGCACCAGCAGCAGCACAGCAGAGATACCGCACACCTGCTTCTGTGCAATGCCACCGATGCCAGAAGTGGGGACATTTCCAACGAGAGTGTCCACAGTCTAGAGACCGCAACACCTGGATCCGACCAGGGCCTCCACCACCACCACCGAGAGCAGCCGCGCATCACTACCAAGATGAGGTACCACTTCCCTACAGCTCTGCCGTTCCAGTCACGACTGTGGAACAATGGGAAGTGCTGCATGAGGCCAATCCCTTACAAGCACAGGCGGATAATCGACAGCACCATAGGCAGACCGTATATCTCGAAGGGAAGCCTATGCAGGGGCTCAGAGACTCGGGAGCCACCATCACCCTGGTGCAAAGTCATTTGGTTTCGGACAAAGCCAAACTGAATAAGACTGTGGCTGTCAGGGTTGCAGGGGGAGCCGTGTATCGGCTAGACACAGCCCGGGTACATTTGCATTGGGGTGCGGGGTTTGGGAATGTGGAAGTGGGACTAATGCCGCAATTACCTGCTGAGGTGGTCCTAGGGAATGATCTGGGCAAACTCACCTCCGCCTTTGAACCACAAACTACTGAGGAAGCACACCCAGTAGTCACCAGACAACAGGCCCGCACCCAGCACAACAACACCGCACTGCCGGAGGTCCAGGTAAGAGATTCCTCCCCTTCCCTAGACTGTATGCCGTGGGCCCCTCCTGACGAGTTTGTAGCCGAGGTGATCACTGACCCTACCTTACAAGTATATCGAGACAAGGTCACCTCTATCCAACCTGGGGCGGAGGGGGAAAGATTTGTATGGGACAGGCAGTTATTATACCGGGAAACAAGTAAAGAGATAGCTGGGTCAGAACCCATAACTGCAAGACAGCTCGTGGTACCGCAGAGGTACCGAACCGAATTACTCCGGATAGCGCACGATATTCCGCTATCCGGACATTTGGGGGTCAGCCGTACCAGATATCGGCTGACCCAAAGTTTCTTCTGGCCAGGGATTAGCCAGGAGGTGCGCAGGTATTGTAACACCTGCGATACGTGCCAGAGGGTAGGAAAGAGGGGGGATAAGCGTAAGGCAAAGCTACACCCCCTACCCATAATTGAGGAACCCTTTCATAGGGTTGCAGTAGACATTGTAGGCCCCTTCCGGAAACCTAGCCCATCAGGCAAACGGTACATTTTGACCGTAGTGGACTACGCCACTCGCTACCCCGAGGCGGTAGCTTTAACGAATATACATGCAGAGACGGTGGCTGAGGCGCTGATGCAGATTTTCTCCCGGATGGGGTTACCCAGGGAGATCATCTCGGATCAGGGCACTCAGTTCACGGCAGAGGTCACCCAACAGCTCTGGAAGTTCTGTAAGATTAAGCCCATCATTAGTGCCCCGTACCACCCCCAGACTAATGGGCTCTGCGAACGGTTCAATGGCACCTTAAAACAGATGCTCCGAACCTTCGCAGAGACCCACCGAGACTGGGAAAAATTCCTGCCGCACTTACTGTTTGCTTACAGGGAGGTGCCGCAGGAATCTACGGGATTTTCTCCCTTTGAACTGCTATTCGGGAGGAGAGTAAGGGGACCCCTGGACTTGATTAGAGAACACTGGGAGGGAGACCGTAGCGCTGACGGCACCCCTATTGTACCATATGTGTTGGCCCTCCGAGATCGCCTGGAAGCTCTCACAAAGACGGTAAAGGAAAACCTACAGGCCGCTCAGACGCGTCAGCGCACCTGGTACGATAGAGGCGCCAGGGACCGTAGCTTTCAGGTCGGACAGAAAGTTTTAATTTTAAAACCTGTCCGACACGATAAGCTACAGGCCGCCTGGCAAGGCCCTTATAAGGTGGTAGAGCAACGGTGTGACACCACGTATATAATTGGCCACTGCGCAGGGAATGGGGGGCGACGCATGATCCATGTGAACATGCTGAAGCCTTACCAAGAGCGATCAGAGGAGGTGACAGCTATCTGCGCCCCCACCTCTGAAGAAGGCGACAGCCTACCCCTCCCCGATCTGTTAGAGGACGGACAGATGGCTGGGGATTTAGGAGCAGTTGTACTGGGGGATCGGTTAAGCCCACAGGAGCGTATCGAGGTACAACAACTACTGCAAGAAAAGCAGGAGACCTTTTCTAATGTACCTGGATACACCCCTCTGGCTACCCACCGAGTAGAAACCCCTGGCCAACTTCCCATGCGCCAGACTCCGTACCGCATCCCTGAAGCGGTACGGGAGAATATGCGCAAGGAAATTGAAGAGATGATTCAGTTAGGAGTCATTGAGCCCTCCGATAGCCCCTGGGCCTCTCCAGTAGTCCTCGTACCAAAGCGGGACGGCACGACCCGTTTTTGCGTGGACTACAGGAGATTGAATGAGAAAACCGTATCCGACGCATACCCGATGCCGAGGATAGATGAGTTACTAGACCGGATGGCCAGGGGTCAATACCTTACCACTATTGATTTGTGTAAAGGGTATTGGCAGATTCCCTTGGCCCCGGACGCCATCCCTAAGTCCGCCTTTGTCACCCCATTCGGCTTGTACCAATTTAAGGTCATGCCGTTTGGGATGAAAAACGCGCCGGCTACCTTCCAACGGATGGTGGACCGCCTCCTAGATGGGTTCCAAGACTATACCTGCGCGTATCTCGATGATATTGCCATATTTAGCGATACCTGGCAGGAACACTTGGCCCATATAGGAGCGGTTCTAGACAGGATCAGGGAAGCTGGCTTGACCTTAAAACCAGCGAAATGTAGCATTGGGATGGCCGAGGTACAGTACCTGGGCCACAGAGTGGGCTGTGGTAAACAAAAACCGGAACCAGCCAAAGTAGAGGCAGTAGCACAGTGGCCTACCCCGAAAACTAAAACCCAGGTATTAGCCTTCCTAGGGACAGCAGGGTATTACCGGAAGTTTGTGCCTAATTATAGTGCCCTGGCCAAACCCCTCACTGACCTGACCCGTAAAAACCTTCCCCGCCAAGTAACCTGGACCCCGGAGTGTGAGCAGGCATTCCAACACTTGAAAGATGCACTTGTTAATGCCCCTGTCTTGGCCGCTCCCAATCCAACTAAACGTTTTCTTGTTCACACAGATGCTTCTATGTTTGGATTGGGGGCAGTACTGAGCCAAGTCGGGGCCGATGGCGGAGAACACCCCGTGGCTTACATCAGTCGCAAACTTTTACCTCGGGAAGTAAGCTACGCCGCCATCGAGAAGGAATGCCTGGCTGTGGTGTGGGCCTTGAAGAAATTACAACCCTATTTGTATGGACAGGCTTTTTCTTTGCTCACGGATCACAACCCGTTGGTCTGGCTGAACCGGGTGGCTGGGGACAATGCCAGGCTGCTGCGCTGGAGTTTGGCGCTGCAGCCCTTTGACTTTAACATTCAATACCGCCCGGGTAAGCAAAATGGGAACGCCGACGGGTTGTCACGACAAACTGATCTGGAGAAATAATCCGTGAGCACCCCGGTCATCCCCAAGCCGATCCGTGTGGGATCAGACTGTGTATGCCGGCTTGTGGGCAAGGGGGAGCAGTGTAGCGGAACGCAGTAAGCCTGTCCTGCAAAATGCCTGTGTGACTGTAATTGTTATATTTTTACCTATGTTGAAATTGCTATTCGCCTATGTAATATGTGGATTGTATGTTATTCGGTAGTTTCCATCCGTACTATATACTTATGGAAACTACCGAACGGAGAGACCACCCCGGAGAGAAGTGTGCCAGCAATTAAGGTTTACATTCTCTCCAAACCGCAAGTTAACCGGCTCATTAACAGTGTGTCTGGGTGGCCGCCATTCGGCATGCGTACACGTGGCGGCGGCCATCTTACGCATGAAAATCTCAGCGGTGTTTTGTCGTCGAGTGTCTGGAACTCAAATCGGACACTCAAACAACCAAACACCGCTGAGACCTCCAGAGCTCCGTAACTGCCGAACGGAGAGAGTTAACGAATCCCCATTCGGTAGTTACAAAGTACCGAATGAGGGAATCACGATCTAGGGGAATTAAAGTATGGATGGCAGTTATAAATGTCTGTTTTAACTGCCGAACGGAGACCGACCGCAGGGCCCATTCTCCTGGAACCCTTTTCGGATACCAACTCGTGTGCGGTCGGTCAAACTTCACCTTCCTGTAACTGCCGAACCACTGGTCCGATCTGGGTGAATTTTGGATATTATATTCACCCAGATCAGGGCTACCTAGCGGTACCCTAATATTAAGGATATGTGATGGTTTAGGGGTACATCCAAGTTTGGGGTAAAGTACTGTACAAGTTAAGGGGATTATGACGCTCTCTGAGGGGAGGAGATGTGTGGGAGGTAACAAGCACTGCATTGGTTACTGTCATAATTACTGTAGTTCCCTCCCTTGCATGGGAGCAGGCTTTATAAGAAACCTTGGAATAAACGATTGTCAGTTCTACTCCTGAAACTGTGTGTCGTCCAGTTATTGGGAGTGCTGTGGGGATATTTCTGTACCTTTTTACCTGCTGGAAACTCTGCTGTGGATTTACTAATGACTTGTTCCTGAGCCTTCCTTGGATCTAAAGTGGAGAATAGCTGCGAGAAATCAGCTCTCCGCTACACACATCCTTTTTTAGTTGAGCATATGAAAAAGTAAGGACTACATCCCTATAGTGTGATATTTTGGCAGTAGGTGGAGCTTAAAGGGACACTTTAGACTCCTAAAGCACATTAGCTGACCGAAAAGCTTTATGTTTTGCAAAAAGTACAGATCACAATAGAAATCGTATCTCCTATATGGTCAGTTCTTGTGTTCTTTTTGTAAATAGTGATCTCAATAGAAATTTACACTTTTATACATTAACCAGGTTACATCCTCTTGGCTTTTAAGCAGACAACCATTCCTGTTACTTCCTGGCTTTATTAGCTCAGTGGAGCTCAACTCATGAGGCAGCAATTGCCTAGAGCAAAATACAATATAAAAATTGCAAAGACTTCTCATTGAGTTGCATTGGGCATTCTGTGATTTGACAGCCACAGACAGTCTGGGCGGAGTAAGAAGGGGAGGGTTTGCAAAGGCAGCAGACAAGAGATCTGCAGGTTTTGCAAGCTGTTTTTAGATATACCCCCAATGGAAAAATGCATAATTCAATTCATGCAAGTCTTCATCTGGGGTATATCCACTAAATGGTGATGCTTATTTATATTGCATTTGGGCAGTGGAGTGTTTTTAAGCAAAGTTCCATTTCAGTTTCTTAATTAATATACCCACAATCAAAAGAATCCCACAAATGGCATTGCAGACATCATGGACAGACTAACAAAATGGAGGCACTCAGGTACTGAGATTAGGCACAATAAATGATTCTACATATAAATAAAAGCTAGTGGCAAAGAGGGGAGTATGATCATTAAGATACAAAGGGCATAAGGAATGGAAAACTTAAATAATTAGAACAAAACAAACAAACAACAAATTACAGTCACTTTAACAATAAAGGAGAAATCTGAAGGAGAAATTGCAACCCTGCAATCCCACAGTGAGCTATAGAATTTGAATCCCATTAAATAATGAAAACTTCCCCTTAAAAAAAAAAAAAAAAAAACAACAACAACATACCGTATATTTGAAATAAGATTCATAGTCAGAACATACATTGGGGATAAACCAGCAAATTTAGGTATCGATTGCAGTTCAGGTATACTTAGAAATGTAAATGTTGTACATTTACACAAATGTATTTTTGAACCATTTAAAAAAATATTGTTGGGGCAATATAGATCCAAATAGTTCAGGCAGGGTTTCAAATAATTGCCTGAAAGGAAAAGTGTCAATGTTATTACATGCAGTTTGTGTGTCAAAATAGATACAAATTGTCAAAGATCCTGCTGGGTATATGTATATAACTTGTTGAAAACATGTTTGTGTAACTATAGCAACACCACAAGGACACTATAAACATGTGGATGATGCCACACCAACTCTACAATGACACTGTAAAACAAGCATGTCAAACTAATAGGTTAACACGGGCCAAATAAACAAGGTTTAAGTTTATGTGGGCCACAAAAAAAAAAAAAAAACTTCAGTTTTCATAGAAACGTAAGTTTATTTAGAAAAGTACAGTATAAAAAAAGTCGCTTAAATGATACTGGATGTCCTCACGCTCATAGGGCTTTAATGTAAACAAAAGAGCTAATTTATTTTAAGGAGACGTGCATTTGCATACAACCAAATTTTCAGTCCAATTACCTTGACATATTTCAAGGTATGCTGTTGCACAGCTGTAAAAAACAAATTACATTATCTTCTTGATTTTGAAGTCCTATGAGTGTTTTCTTCACTTTGGCTAAAATCATCAAACTTGACGATCTCAGCCAATCCAATGCTTTCCAATAGGAAAGTATTGGAAGGCTATATTGTATCTATGGCAAAACGATGAGCGGCCATCAGCATCTCCATGGGGAGTGTTCAGCGCCTCCATACAGGCCCAATCTAATGCACTGCGCCCTCCCCTCATTCTAATACACTGACCCCAAATTCAATACACTGCCCCCAAATCCTGCCTTTCCCCACTTCCCCTGTCCCCCCACTCTTATACACTGCCCCCCAAACTAATACACAGCTTCCCCCAATCAATACACAGCTTCCACGTCCTCGCCCCCCCACTCTAATACACTGTCTCCCCCCTCACCCCAATTTATTACAATGCCCTCTCCCTCCCCAAATTTAATTTACTCCCCCTCTTAATTTAACACACTGTCCCCCCTCCTCCCACCACTCTAATACACTGCCCCCTCCCTCCACCAGTTTAATATACTGCCCTCCCCCTAATTTGACACACTGTCCCCCTCTCACCACTGTAATACACTGCCCCCTCCCTCTCCAAATTTAATTCACTGCCCTTCCTATAATTTAACACACTGCCCCCACTCCCACCACTCTAATACACTGCTTCAGTCCATCCCCCAAATTAATACACTGCCCCCTTCCTCCCCCAATTTAATATCCCCCCCTTTGGATGCCCCAATTCCAGCCCTGCTCTTCTCTGCTCAAGCAGGCCACACTGTAGCGCCATCACTGCCACACAGCCGACAGGTAGGACTTTGTTATGGTTCAACTCAAATGTTTGATAATCTTTGCATATCTGCTCCTGTCCAAATTAATAAGTATATGCGTGCACGCTTCCTAATAGTAATTAACACCGGACACAGTTTCAGGTTCATGAAAAACTTCAGGAATGTGTTTATTCTGAGGGGTGGGTGCCCCTTATAAGCCAGAAATATGTCATATGCATAGTCATAGATAACAGAGAATATACTTCAACAATTGGTTAAAAGTTAGGAGGTCTTTTCTAAACCCACCCTACAGGATGTAATGTCATCACACCCCACCCACATCCCAGAACCATTTTGTTACACGTGGCAAGTTCTTGAGAGTGCCGTTGCTGAACAAAGAAGAGGGGAAGGGGTTAGAAAGGGAAGCAGTTCCTCTAACAGCCAATTTAACACAGTGAATCTCCATTTTGTTACACAAGGGCTTTGATCGATGGGAAGGGGGGAGCAGGATGAGAGGGGTTGGACAACAATCACAAACAGAAACTGCTTACAATCCCTTACGTTTTATTAAACAATCACTGACTAGAGGGTATGGCTGACTTTTGTTAAACCCTAACTTTAACTTATTCACACAAATATAAATATATATTTTTTTTCACTTTCATTTTACATTTAAAAAGCCAAAGTTACTCAGCCACAGGTACTTCAACTTAGAAAAAATATTTTTTATTCTGCCAGGGCTCCATTCTAAAGCTTTGAACCTGTAAATAACAACTCCCTTTTCCCATTCCGAAAAAGATACTTTGAAGAACAAAACTTTATTATGATATTTTTACAGACAGGATGTGAAAGGAAATGGACTATGGGGCCTAAAACCACAAGTACATGTTCTACAACAAGCATGTCAAACTCAAAGGCTAACACGGGCCAAATAAATAAGGTTTAAGTTGATGTGTGCCTCAAAAAAAAAAAAAAGTCAATTTTTATAGAAACATAGGTTTATTTAGAAAAGTACAGTATAAAAAAATTAGACTTACTGACACTGGACGTCCTCAAGCTCATAGGGTTTCAAAGTAAACAAAAGAGCAAATTTATTTTTAGGAGATATGTATTTGCATATATGTTTCAGTCCAACTACCTTGACTTATTAAGAAGAGTTTGGTAATGGGACTGAAATGGTGATTGAATGCTGTTGCACAGCTGTAAAAAACAAATGACGTTATCTTGTTGATTTTAAAGTCCCATGAGTGAACAAAAGAGCAAATTTATTTTAAGGAGATATATATTTGCATATAACCAATGTTTCAGTCCAACTACTATTACATATTAACCCCTTCAGGACAGAGTCAACAGTACATGTTCTGATCAAAACAAAATGTAAACACAAACTGGAATTTGCACTATATGTCTGTTCAACCTCAATTCACCTCTTTCATATTAAAGGGACACTGTAGGCACCCAGACCACTTCTGCTCATTGGAGTGGTCTGGGTGCCAACTCCCACTACCCTTAACCCTGCAAGTGTAATTATTGCAGTTTTTTATAAACTGCAATAATTACATTGCAGGGTTAACTCCACCTCTATTGGCTGTCTACTAGACAGCCACCAGAGGTCACTTCCTAGTTTGTAGCACAGGTTTCCTGTGCTAGAGCGTCGCTGGACGTCCTCACGCTGTGTGAGGACCTCCAGCGTCGCTCAAAACCCCATAGGAAAGCATTGAAATGAGTTTTCAATGCTTTCCTATGGGGAGACGTAATGCGCATGCGCGGCATTTCCGCGCATGCGCATTAGGTCTCCTCGGCCGGTGAGCGAGATTAGTCTCGCCCACCGGCCGACGTAATCACAAGGAGGAGCGTCGCGGAGGCGGAGACAGCGGCGAGGGACATCGCCGCTGTCCCAGGTAAGTCACTGAAGGGGTTTTCACCCCTTCAGTAACCGGGGATTGGGGGGTGGGAGGGAAAGGGACCCTCCAGTGCCAGAAAAACGGATCGTTTTTCTGGCACTGGAGTTTCCCTTTAAGTGCACCCACACTTATTATATATCATTCTGTTCCGGAGAAACAGGGCTTTCATTTCTCATGAACTATTCATATATGAAACATAATTTCTTATGAATAAAAAAAATTTAAAAACTGTAAGAAATTAAGATTTTGAAAATAATTTGTAGTTCCGCCTGACATTTTAGCTGTACATATCATAATATTGTTAGCTTTTACTGCAATAAAATGCACATATTTGTATTCAGCAATGTCTCACGAGTAAAACAGTACACCCCATTAACAAGTTTTACGGTGTTTTGGAAAGTTACAGGGTAAAATATAGCACATTTCATTTTTCAGTTTTTTCACATTGAAATTTGCCAGTTTAGTAATGTTACCTTTGCAAGTGGGGTATGTACAGTCTTTTTTAGAAGCCACTTAGTCACAAACACTGGCCAAAGTTAGCATTCATATTTGTTTTTGTGTTAAAAAGCAAAACATTTATATTTAGCCAGTGTTTGTGAGTAAGTGGCTACTAAAAAAGACTGGACATCCCCCACTTGCAATACCTTGGGTTGTCTACTTTTGCAAATAGTATTCCATCATGGGGGTAATTCTCATTCCTGGGCTACCATACGATCTCTAAGGCAACATTACCAAACTGGCAAATTTCAATGTGAAAAAAATGAAATTCGAGCCTTATATTTGACTCTCTAATTTTCCAAAACACCATAAAACCTGTACGTGGGGGGTATAGTTATAATTGGGAGACGTCACTGAACACAAACATTATTGTTTCAAAACAGTAAAACGTTTTACAACAATAATATCGTCAGTTTGTGTGTGAAAAATGCAAAAAACTTTTTTACTGAAAATATAATTGTTGTATTACAATTTACCATTTTAAAACACTAATATTTGTGTTTAGCGAAGTCTCCCAAGTAAAACAGTATGCCCCATGTACAGGTTTTATGGTATATTCTACACGCTTAATTATAGTACTTGTGAATTAAATTCTCTGCACTTTCTGCCTGGGTTGTCAGGCATGTCAATCAAATTTTAATTAATAACATCACATAATTATGTTAAAAGATTACTTAAATATACACATAGAATTTAAATATATAAACATGTATATGTATTTATGTTCTACATGTATACTTATGTAATCATTTATGTAATAGTATAAAGATTTATCAATATATATATATATATATATATATATATATATATATAAGGGAAAATGTATTCATACTTACCGTAATTTTCTTTTCCTGGACATAAGCCATGGCAGCACAACATTGGGTAGATTCTCCCTATCCCCATTTAGACAGGATAATAATTGTAAGGTATAAGTACCACCTCCTACCACTCCTTCCCCAGTCTTGTTACCAGCAATATCCCCGGGTGGGACCCTTGTGCTGCTATGGCCTATGTCCAGGAAAAGAAAATTACGGTAAGTATGAATACATTTTCCCTTTTCCTGGCCATATCCATGGCAGCACAACATTGGGTGATACCCAAGCAATAACCCAGGGAGGGAAGAAGACACTGACTCCAGAAATTTCAAATGCAAAGTGTATTAGTACTACAATCAAGTGACAAATAAGGAAAACAAAAATCACATATTTTTAACTGAAAGGACGGAGCTTGCAAATTGATCTGATTGTCCTGCTCTGACATCAATCTGATAACTCCTGATGAACGTATTAGTTGAAGACCAAGTTACTGCCTTACAAATGAGCTCAGGAGAGACTACGGCTGCGTCTGCCCAAGAGGATGAGAGGGCTCTAGTAGAATGGGCCTTGAGGCCCTCTGGAACCGGACAATCTGAGGGTTGATAGGCTTGTATGATGGCCGCAACTATCCATATGCTAATTGTTGCTTTGGGAGCCTGTATACCCTTTTTACAACCGCTGCAAAGGACAAAGAAACTCTGGTAGGAGCACCAGGCGGCGGTCTTTTCAATATATATCCGAAGACATCTCACTAGGTCTAATGAAGAGAGGTCTGCTTTACCCTCTTCATCCTCAAATTCAGACACCAGAGATGGAAGAACAATGATTTCGTTGATATGGAAAGCGGAGATGACCTTCGGTCTGAACTCCAGCACCGTACGAAGAATGACTCTGTCCTTATGAAAGACCATGAAGGGTTCATTGATGGATAGGGCATTACGTTCTGATACCCTCCTCCCTGAAGCCAAGGCAGTTAACAAGGCCGTTTTGATGGAGAGAAAATGTAGAGGAATTAAATTGAAAGGTTCAAAGGGTTCTGCTTTCCAAGCACTGATAACTAGAGGTAGATTCCAAGACGGGACAAATGGCTTAATTGGAGGCTTTATTTTTAGGACCCTCTTGATGAATCTGATGACATCTGCATTCAAGGCCCACCTGTGATTAGTTAAGGTGGATAATGCTGAGACGTGTACCTTCAAGGTATTATAACTTAAGCCCTTATCAAGTCCAGACTGTAGTAACTCTGTAGAGGGATTCTGTACATCGATGCTTTTAGCAATAGCCCAGGTGGAAAAAACACCCCACACTCTATAGTAGGTGGCTGAAGTGGAATGTTTTCTTGCCTTCAGCATAGTATCTACTACTGCCTGGGAGAAGCCTTTACTCGTAAGCCCTTCCCTCTCAGTTTCCATGCCATGAGATTGAGGGATGATGGGTCTGGATGCAAAACTGGGCCTTGAGATAGCAGGTCCGGAATTTCCGGGAGCCGAAGCCGGGGTTCCACACAAAGACTTTGGAGGAGGGGAAACCAAGGTCTTTGAGGCCAACACGGTGCTAGCAAGATGAGAGATACCTGCTCTGTTCTCATTCTCCTCAGGATTGGAAAGATCAGTGGAAATGGAGGGAATGCATAGTCCGTGTTGAATCTCCAAGGACTGGATAGAGTATCTATTCCCAGGGATAGATGGTCATTTTCTTTCATAAAGAAATTCCAGAAGATCCACTTGACGGAGACCCCACTTTCATACGATAGTGTGAAACACCTTGTCTGATAAGCACCATTCCCCTGGGTCTATCCTGGATCTGCTGAGGTAATCTGCCAGTTGATTCCGTTCCCCTTGTAAGTGAATGGCTGTAAGACCTGCTTAGTTTCTTTGGGCCCATAACATAGGATGTTTCATAATCTCTATCATATTGCCACTCCTGGTTCCTCCTTGATGGTTGATATAGGAGACCACCGTTGTGTTGTCTGTTCTTATTTTACCCACCGTTGCCTGAGATGTGCCGAGAAACGTTTCAGAGCCTTGAGAACCGCTAGGAGCTCTAATAAATTGGAGTGCATGTTGCTTGTCGTGAATCTCCATTCCACTTGTGCAAAGTTGTGGAGACAATGAGCACCCCATCCCCATTGGCTGGCGTCTGTCGTTACTGTTACCCATGAGACTTCCCCCAACTGTTCAGCTACCAGATCAGAGAATGGCGTATGGAGAGGGGTATCTTGATGGGTTGGAGAAGATTCTGGGAGGAAAATTATAGCAGGACATTGTCTTGGAACGGTCTCATTCTCCACTGTGCCCACCTGCTTTGACCTATTGTGGAAGACATAGATCCAAGCAGACTCATTGCTGTCTTTGCAGGAACAACTCTGGATATTAGTATATTTTTAAGTTGCTTCTTGAGCTTCACAATCCTTGCCTGAGAAAGTTGAACGGTGCCCATCAGCGTGTTGAACTGGGCCCCTAAGTATACCATAGATTGAGTTGGATGGAGGTGGCTCTTCTTGGCCTTGATTTTCCAGCCGTGTGCTTGGAAAAACTGGATGCTGGTGATCGCCTCCTACGATCAGGATGTCATCTAAATAATGGTAAATAGCAATATACCACTTCCTCAGTTCTGCAGAACCACTAATACCTTTGTGAACGTCCTCGGGCCGTACTGAGTCCAAATGGAAGGGCTCTGAACTGGAAGTGGCCTTCCTCTACTGCGAACCTTAGGAACTTTTGGTGAGCCTTCGCAATGGGTATATGGAAGGCCATACGCTTCTCTTTGTCTCCTGGCCATTTTGTAAGATGGAAGGATCTGTTGGGAGGCTTCTCGTAAAACTCCAGAAGATATCCCCTCCGAATAATCTCCAGAACCCAAAGATCATTTGTGGACTCTTCCCATATGGACTGGTATTAAAGGAGACAAGCCCCGACTCCTTCTGATCGGGAGATTATATAGTCATAGATTCCTGGAGTTCTTGGAGGAGGAAGTGCCCCGGGACTTGCCTCCTCTTCCTCCGAATTGGCCTCCTCTCCATGATCGAAATCTGCCATACTCCTTCCAGGTTTGTAGGATCTACTATCGCGAAAGGAGTGGTATTCTTTGCAGGCATGAAAGGACCCTTTGTATTTCTGTTCCTGAGGTAGAAAGGCTTTGTTCCCTTCGGCAGCCTTTTTAATGCATTCGTCTAGGTTCTTACCAAACAACATATTCCCATGAAATTGTAAAGAACATAAACTATTCTTGGAAGAAGCGTCGGCCGCCCAGGATCTGAGCCATAGCGCTCGTCTGGCAGAAATTGTAAAAGCCATATTTCTGGCAAGATTCCTCACTAGGTCTACTGCTGCTTGGAGACTGACCGGTCTAAGGTTTGCCATGCCTTTTAAACATGGTATAGAATAAAAAAAAAAATTTTTAAGTCTCTGAGAGTTCTGATGAAACCATGTCTGTGTAATCTGGTCCAGATGTTTGTTCAATTTCTATAAGATTTAAGTTGATGCAGCATCATCTCCGATTAGTTAATGGAAGTTTTATACAAATAGTTGAGTTATAAGTGCGCTATATAAATGGATCCTTTCTTTATATACAATACTATAGTAGATTAAAGGAATGAAGTTAATTAAGAAAATGTATACATAAGAATCCCTAAAATAAATCTAAACTAAAATTGGTATACCTTCCAATAATATGTTCTGAATACAGCTGTTAACTGTTTATTCGGTGTAAATGGTGATTGTGATAATGTGTGAAGTGTGCAGCTTAACTGGAAAGTGGTTTAATTTATATGTTGCTGTATTGTTTTAAATTATATGTGAATCAGTTTGTCTCAGTCTAGTGATACTGATAAGAATGACAGCCAAATAACCTAGCACATCACTGTTTTATTAGCTGTTGAATACTAGCGTTTTGGCCAAGAGTAGTTGGAGTTGGAGTAGTTCTATCAGCTCAGAGAGGCTCTGTGTTGTGGTCTGATATAGCTATATGGGAATGGAGATTTGGAGGTGTTAGTTTAAAAATTGCTTTCATATTGTGTCTATCCGTGTTTCCTAGGAGGGAGACAGAGTGTGTAGTTGCATGCCCATAAATGTGATTTCTGTGTTGGCATATCTGCTGGGTACCCATTATGTGTTTCTACAATGACTGTTTTGTGAGACAACGTGTAACATTACATTGGATGCTGAGTATGAGTTATATGGTTTGAAATGAATTGGTGTTTATGAGCTTAGTACTTCAGTAAGATGTGCTAAAATGTGGAATGAGGTGGAAGTTGAAATGTTGGGATTATGGAAGAATAAGCAGTCTATATTCACTGCTTTGGCATATAAACAAGATGCAAAGGAAGAGATTGGTAATATGATTTTTGTAAAGCAATTTTACAAGTGTTGGAAGGATGAGGCAGGTTTGATGTCTGGAGATGATATGGATCTCCTTAAAATACAGTCATGCCTTGGTAATATGTTACCACAGTATTATTTGCGTGTGAAACAATTGATTTCAGACTGGGCCAATTTGGGTGGCTAAGATTTTTTTTACCAAGGTTATAGAAAAGGAAAATGCAGGTTGTTTTGACTTAAGAAAAGATTTAGGAAGTAAGGTTGCTTATTATGTTTAGGGATTGCAACACTGTCCACCTACACAGACCCGAGAGAGAGGATGGGATGGAGCACATAGAGCCCGTGGAAGGGGTGGTCAAAGAGGAGCAAGGGGATGGAGACAGGGAAATCAGGGTTATAGGGGTAGGGGTAACCAAGGAGGAATAGACAGGAACACTTGTTTCGACTGTGGCTAGCATGGCCACTGGAGGAATGAGTGTCCACACCCCAGGAAACCCCACACACCCCAACAACCCCACAATTCTCAAAATACGCTCAGTAGACAAGAACAACACCAGGCCCACTCCCAACACCACTGGCCAGTATATCGCTTAGTTCAGGACTTTAGAGCCCTGAATAGTTTAATTGTGCCCATTTCACCCATTGTCCCTGATGTGACATCCCTCATTACAGCCATTCCACATGATGCCACTTGCTTCAAAGTCATTGATTTAAGTAATGCATTTTTTTGTCTATACCTATTGATCAAGAGACACAGCTACTTATGGTTTTTATTTTTTGAAGGCTGTCAGTTTACCTGGACACGCTTACCCAAGGCTATGTGGATTCCCCAGCTGTTAATTCGTTGGTACTCCAACATACTCTAAAAGAAACATGGACCCCCGGTCATGGTTCCATCCTTTTTGCAAAATTGTTATGTAGCCCTAGCTATGAGGCAAGCACTGTGGATACTGTCAGCAACTGTGGGTCACAATGTTGTTAAACACAAAATGCAATTGTGTAAATCAAAGGTTGATTACTTCGATTTTGTTCTGGCTTCAGGCACCAGACAATTGAGTCCAAAATATATTGAGGTCATTCAGAGGATTCCTACACCCACTACTCGGAAGGAGTTGCTCACCTTCCTCGGCATGATTAATTACTGTCGCCAGTGGATCCCTGAATGCTCCCATTATGACTCAATCCTAAGGGAGGCTGTACGTTCTTACAGTCCTGAAAATGTCTGCTGGTCACCAGACATGCTAGCTGCATATATTGCCCTTAAAGTTGTTATTGTGCAAGCCCCGGCTTTAGGACTACCTGTGTATTGTAAACCATTTCATTTGTATGCTCGGGACAACTGTAAAACCACGGCCGCGGTCTGTGCACAAGAGCACGGAGGCGGTATGCGTCCCATAGCATTCTTTTCCAAAGTAGTTCCAGCTCCGGTACAGGGTATGCCGGCGTGTCTCAGAGCATTGGCAGCATGTGCAATGGCTGTTGAGACTGCTACTAATATCACACTAGGGCATCCTACAATACTTCATGCCAGTCACCAGGTCACTCAGCTTATAAAAATCTCACCACACAACACATGACAGCCCAGCGCTTAAGTGGTTATGAGATTATTCTTCTTAATACCCAGATGCTGTCTATTGTCACACACAAATCTCATCCAATCACTCCTAGATGCTATCCTACTCCCATCCGAAGTAGCTGTTATTCACTGCAAGGCACACACTCTGGGTAGTGATGCCATTTCCAGAGGAAATGCCTTGGCTGACAAAGTGGCAAAAGGAAGTTGCAGCCATAATTTTTACTATGCAATGTTTCCTGCTATTCTCACACCTCCCACGTGCCCTACTGACAGTTTGCTTTTGCAGCTTCAAGCCTTTGCAACGCAATCTGACTTTAATTTTTGGATTAAACAAGATTTAGAGAAATATCAAAATGATCTGTTCTCTAAAGAGGGGAGAATAGGCATACTTGAAGCCAGCTGCTTTATTTTCATCAGTCAGGCACATAGCAAGCACCATCCAATTCCTCATGAATTCATTTTATATTAGGAATCTCAGGCAGCATGTACAGTCTTTTGTAAGATCGTGTGAATGCTGCTCTTTTTACACACTTACAGATTGATTTTATTCATGTATCCAAAATTGGTAAGAAACAGCAATACTTACTGGCCTTTGTGACATCTAGGGAAGATGCTAGGACTGTAGTGAAGATTCTCGCTACTGAAATTATTCCCAGGTATGGCTGCCCTCTGCAGATTGGCTCTGATAATGGCCCGGTTTTTGCCAGTGGGGTTGCCCAGGAACTTGCTAAATTCTTGCAAGTTACCTGGAAGTTTCATATACCTTATCATCCACAGAGTACAGGGGTAGTTGAAAGGATGAATAGGACTATTAAGGAAAAGCCCAGAATTTATCCAGGAATGGGTAAATTGGACTAGATATCTACCAGCTATTTTAGCTGAGATAAGAATGAATCCCCACAAGGTGACTAAATTATCTCCATTTGAGATTTTGATGGGATGACCTTTTCCCACACCCTGGGCCAGGGAACCGCTTGTTATAATGTCTGGGGATTTCCAGCTAATACAAGAACAATATGTACAGGAATTGTTGATAAAACTGAATGGTATGTATGACAATGTTTCTTCGCAGTTTTCCCTTACCTTCACAGGAACCTACTCATCCATACCAGCCCGGTGACAAGGTGTATATCTGTCAGCTGTACATGACCAAGAAAGGAGGATACCCTTTTGGACCACCTGCTACTGTGATTGCTGTACCCAGAACCACTGTCCTCACAGATTCCCACGACATCTGGATTCACGCATCCCGAGTGAAGCTGTGTCCAAAGAGGGGAGCCAAGGAAGAAAACACCACTCCTCGCTCGGAAACAGAAGAAGTTCCCCTTAGCGAAGCATTATGGCTTTCACTCCATATCGTAGATTGAGAGGATCATACGTACCTGAGACCAAGATTATGTTTTGCGCTATGCTTTCTGGAGTTGTTATACTCCCTCTGATATTGTTCCTTGAATGCCATTATGAGTACAAGTCAATGGGAAGTTTGAAACCTGTTTGTTTCTGGAGAAAAGACTCTGACATGATGAACAATTCTTCAATACCCCCAGCCCAATTAGGCCTTAGCCCCTCATCTAGCATTCGTCACACACGCTCCCTCAAGAACCTTTCTCCACCACCTTTCTATCAGCATGTAATATGCAATCACTCATTGACTGAATGCATTTGGATGAATTGGATAAATAATAACCCTTATAAGTACCAGTTACCCATATGGAATGTGTCCACAGCTAATGAAACCGATGCATTATGTTTGTTTGAAGGTTCATGGAAAATTGTTAGATCTTATAACGCAGAAATGTGGACTGTTAAGGTTGCTAATTACACTAATATCTGTGTCACATTATTTAATATAAGTTCTGATGGTAAGAAAAAAAAAAAAAAAAAACACCTAAACAGGCTTAGGATATATATTATAAGAAAATTAATAAGGTTGCATATCAATGTAAACAGACAGGCCTTATTACTTTTAATAATGATTATACCATTAATTGGAGAAGGGGACAAATGTTAGTCATTATGAACGACACTGCAATTGAGAACTATACACTACATAATATTTTTACACCTTATTATTGTCCTTTATCCTCTACCATAGAACCAAAAAAATCAACAACGACACACACACACCTATTCCGTCCACATGTGTTAATACAACTACTTTCTTACAAGCTGTACATGTGTCATTAAAAATCACTACTCCTGTTGTAACATTATGTAACACAGCAAACAAAAGGCAGAAAAGGGAATGGTATGACACACTGTTAGGAGGTGCTGGAACCACTATGGGTATACTAAATAGTATAGATATGGAGACCCTCAAGAATAAGTTAAACACGGCCAGCATGCATATTGGGACTGGTTTCCATGATACTGCAAACTGGGCTCCAACTGTTGTTAAATCACAGGTTACAGGACTGGATTTAGATAAATTGATGTATAACTATTTAGGTAATTTAACTGTTGCAACTATAAAATTCACTACAGGTCTAAGTAACTGGAGTGCTTGTGCCGTCAGGTATTTCTGGATGCAACAACAAAGATTGGTATTAGAAAACACACTAATGATTCCTAAACTAGAGAAGATTAGAGGAATGCTTAACCTCACAGATAATGAATGGTTACTTCTAAAACCCCAATCCACTAAATGCAATGAATGGTTAATCCCTTAAGGACACAACTTCTAGAATAAAAGGGAATCATGACGGACTGTATCCATCATGTGTCCTTAAGGGGTTAACTGGTAATGTTTCACATTTTTCAAGCTCATGCTATTTTACATTATATCATGCATCATCAAAGGATGTTAAATTAGCTTGTCAATTTAACACATTACCAGTACCAGTCTATGATCTCTTTGCCAGGAATTTAACCTGGTGGGCACCCACATACACAGGGGACTATATTGTTCCTAAAGATAACACACACAGGTAGCCACACATATCCTAAAAGGAGAACTCTTTAAGGTGAGTTCAGAAGTTCAGAATGATTTAGCACATCATTGGTACGATGCTTTTACTGGTTGGTCCCCTACTGAATCCCAGATAATGAAATCATTCTTCTATCCTCTTGTTATTATAGTCCTAATTTTATTGTGTATGATTTTATATAACTGCCACCTTACTTGTACATTGAGGAAGAGAATACAGAAATTAATCCATAATGCAGAACAGAAACAATTGGAAATTCTCCCCTCTGCCACTGGAGGGCATCAACCCATCTTTAAAACTGGGCCTTAGGAATTACCACATGGGAATCGAGGTGAAGAAATGAATGAAAGTCCCGCAGGGAGTGACTAGCACCCCTGAAAATACCATGTGGACGTTTCTCTGTCCTGGTAAGATTTTATCGATAAGATGAGCAAATTAATTGCTCAAAGAGGAGGTTGAAGGAATATGAAATAGTTAACTTTTCTTGTTCATATGTATTTTATGCTTTTATAAGGTTTATAATCATTATTGCTGACTGAAAGTATATGAAACAGTTAAACTCTTTTCTGTATGCTTCAAAATAATGTACAACATAATTATGCTAACTGTGGCAAAGACTTAAACAATAGGGTCTTTCTTCTATAGGATGCGACATTGCTAATTATGCTGACTGTGGCAGACTTATACAATTTAAGGTCTTCCTTCCAGAGGATGTGCGACATTGCTAAATCTCAGGATGTCTTGCCCATTCCGATTTCAGGATATTCTTCCCCAGACTTTATTCAAATGCTTATCTTTCTATTGTCAGACTAGTATGTAATATTAATTACAAGGAAACTATAAATCTTGTTTGTTTGTACGGCTTATGTAAGAAACTGTGTATAAAAGTCAGCTCTGAAATATACTCATTTGAGAAATCTTGTCAAAGCATCTTGTTGGTGTCCGTGTCTTATTGCTGACAATGATTCTCCATCAACGTTGATTATGGTGACCGATGGATCGAGAACCGAGGGGAGTTGAGTCCATTACAGCATTAATTCTTTCAGTCACATGAGACGTCTAGTGTTCACGGGGTCACGCAACTCGGCCGGCACAGCAGGGCAGGGGAGGAACAACACACAGCCACAAGACAGTACTATGCGATGCCGATCGGATTCGGCGATTGCATAGTATAAAGAAGAGACAGCGGCGGCAGTGCAGCTCAGCTCATTCCCGGGACAGACTCTCAAAATGCGCAACTGTCCCGGGCAATGTGGCCACCCTAAATACACTGCCCCTTAGTGATGTCCCGAACTATTCACTGGCAAATAGTTCCTGGCGAACATAGCATGTTCGCGTTCGCCACCGCGGGCGAACACATGCGATGTTCAGTCCGCCACCTATTCGTCATCATTGAGTAAACTTTGACCCTGTACCTCACAGTCATCAGACACATTACAGCCAATCAGCAGCAGACCCTCCCTAGCAGACCCTCCCACCTACTGGACAGCATACAATTTAGATTAATTCGGAAGCTGCAATCATTTTTTATTTTTTTTATTATTTTTTTATTTTTTTATTCTAAATACCAAACATTGGTATATAGGGGAATATTCACTAAATGTCAAACATTGTTATATAGGGGAATATTCACTAAATGCCAAACATTGTTATATAGGGGAATATTCACTAAATGCCAAACATTGTTACATAGGGGAATATTCACTAAATGCCAAACATTGTTATGTAGGGGAATATTCACTAAATGACAAACATTGTTAAAGAGGGGAATATAACAATGGTTGGCATTTAGTGAATATTCCCCTTTATAACAATGTTTGGCATTTAGTGAATGTTCCCCTATATTCACTAAATGCAAAACATTGTTATATAGGGGAATATTCACTAAATGCAAAACATTGTTATATAGGGGAATATTCACTAAATGCCAAACATTGTTATATAGGGGAATATTCACTAAATGCCAAACATTGTTATATTCCCCTATATAACATTATTTGGTATTTAGTGAATATTCCCCTATATAACAATGTTTTGCATTTAGTGAATATTCCCCGGTATAACAATGTTTGGCATTTAGTGAATATTCCCCTATATAACAATGTTTTGCATTTAGTGAATTTTCCCCTATATAACAATGTTTTGCATTTGGTGAATATTCCCCTTTATAACAATGTTTGGCATTTAGTGAATATTCCCCTATATAACAATGTTTTGCATTTAGTGAATATTCCCCTATATAACAATGTTTTGCATTTAGTGAATATATGGGAATATTCACTAAATGCAAAACATTGTTATATAGGGGAATATTCACTAAATGCCAAATATTGTTATACCGGGGAATATTCACTAAATGCAAAACATTGTTATACAGGGGAATATTCACTAAATGCCAAATAATGTTATATAGGGGAATATAACAATGTTTGGCATTTAGTGAATATTCCCCTGTACAACAATGTTTTGCATTTAGTGAATATTCCCCTATATTCACTAAATGCAAAACATTGCTATACAGGGGAATATTCACTAAATGCAAAACATTGTTATACAGGGGAATAATCACTAAATACCAAACATTGTTATATAGGGGAATAAAAATAATGAGGGGGGGACCTGAGCGGTGGGTGGGGACCCTAAAAAAAACAATAAGGGGGGGACCTACTGTCCTCCCCCCCTGCCCCCACCCCTGCGCGGTGGGTGGGGGCCATAAATCACAATGGGGGGGACCTACTGTCCTCCCCCCGCCCCCACCCGTGAGCGTTGAGTTGGTGCCATAAAAATAATGAGGGGGGGGACCTACTGTCCTCCCCCCCGCCCCCACCCCTGCGCGGTGGGTGGGGGCCATAAAAATAATGAGGGGGGGACCCCTAAGCGGTGGGTGTGGGCCCTAAAAAAACAATAAGGGGGAACCTACTGTCCCCCCCCCGGCCCCCACCCCTGAGCGGTGGGTGGGGGCCCTAAATACTAATAAGGCTAATAATCATTCCCACGCTGTGTAAAATGACAAAGAGCACTCTGATTGGTGGGCTTGAAATCCATCCAATCACAGTGCTCTGTGTAATTTTACACAGCGTGGGAAAATTCCAAAGAACTTTCCCACGCTGTCTAAAATGACAAAGAGCACTCTGATTGGCTTAAACCAGCCAATCAGAGTGTTCTTAGCCTAATTGCAGGGCGTGGCAAGGCTTTATAAGCCTTCCCTCACCCTGCAGAGCTCAGTCTGCGCGGAGCCCTCCATGGGAGAAGATGGATTATTATTTTTTGCACTCGTTTTTTTTTTTAATTGCGTTGGTTATTATGTTTTTTTATTTGGCCTTTTTATGGCTGAAAAAAGAAGATTTTAGAAGAAAGAAAATATCGAATCGTAAGTTTTTTTTTTTTTACAGGTTCTTAGTTAAAGGTCCCCCCTCATTATTTTTAGGGTAAGGGGGTAGGTAGGGGGATATTTTTTTTTGGGGGGAGGGGTTGACTAGGGTCCCCCCATTTGTATTTAGGGCTCCCACCCACCGCTCAGGGGTGGGGGCTAGGGGGGAGGACATTAGGTCTCCCCCCTTATTAGTATTTAGGGCCCCCACCCACCGCTCAGGGGTGGGGGCCAGGGGTCCAGTAGATCCCCCTTATTGTTTTTATTAGGGCCCCCACCCACTGCTCAGGGGTGGGGGCCGGGGGGAGGACAGTAGGTCCCCCCCTCATTATCATTATGGCCCCCACCCGCCGCACAGGGGTGGGGGCCTGGGGGGAGGACAGTAGACCCCCCCTCACTATCTTTATGGCCCCCACCTGCCTCACAGAGGTAGGGGCCTGGGGGGGAGGACAGTAGCCCCCCCCTCATTATCTTTATGGCCCCCACCCACCGCCCAAGAGTCCCTGTGGGTTTTAAAATTCGCCTGCCTATTGAAGTCTATGGCGGTTTGCCCGGTTCGTGAACATTTGCGGAAATTCGCGTTCGTGGTTCACAAAACAAATGTTATGTTCGCGACATCACTACTGCCCCTTAATCTAATACACTGCCCCTCATCCATCCACTCTAACTGAATACACTGCCCCTCCTCCTCCCCCAATTAAATATACTGCCACCCTCCCTCCCCAAATTTAATAAATTAATACTTTGGCCAGTGTTTGTGACTAAGTGGCTACTAAAAAATATTGGACATTCCCCACTTGCAATACCTTGGGTTTTCTACTTTTACAAATGGTATGCCATCATGGGGTAATTCTTATTCCTGGGCTATCATACGGTCTCAGAGACAAATTTCCATGAACTAAATTAAATGGACTAGTCTTATATTTGACCTTGTAACTTTCAAAAACACTATAAAACCAGTACGTGGTGTGTACTGCTATAATTGGGGGACTTCGCTGAACACAAATATGAGTGTTTCAAAATGGTAACACGTATCACAACAATTATATCAGTGAAAGTGCAGTTTGTGTGTGAAAAATGCCAAAAACTTCACTTTCACTGACAATATAACCATTGTGATATGTTTTACACTAATATTTATGTTCATCAAAGTCTTCTGAGTAAAACAGTACCCCCATGTACAGGTTTTAGGGTGTCTTGGAAAGTTACAGGGTTAAATATAGCACTAGAAAATTAAATTCTTTAGACTGTCTGCCTGGGTTGTCAGGCAGGTCCCTCAAATTGCCATTAATAAAATTACTTAATTATGTAAAATTATTAAATAAATATGCACATATAATTTATATATATACCAGAGTGTATGCCACTTATTCTGGTCTAAATACTGTGGGGAAGGATTTACACTTTTTATATGGCACTTCGGATGCAGCCGAAGTGCTGAAGTTGCCGAAGTCATCGAAGTGGCCGCCATTCGACAAAGGAACACGTGGTGGCGGCAATTTTAATTTAGTCGAACGCGGTCAGCGGTGTATGCTAATGAATCTGTGGAACTAAAATCGGCTACGCAAATACACGAACACCGCTGAACCTTACCGTCGCCTCCACTTCGACACTTCGGTTAAAGTCGAAGTACGTTCGATAATTCGAACATCCTGTTGTAATGTGCTATTTGCACGAACGGACCTGTTCGTGCCTTCGAAGGAGACTTAGCTGTTTTTCTGCAGGGAATAAAGGACTTCCGGCTATCTTTTTATCCACTGGAGGGATTGGTATGATTTTTGACAGTTTTTATGTTTAAAGTATGCGGAGTTTAAATATGTAATTTTGGAGAATGGATGTATGGTTTTAAAGTTACAGGGTATGTGGAAAAACTGTATTTTTACTGTCTGTGATAATTATGTTAAACCATTGTGTAACATAATTACCAGATTTTACTAATTACATGACGTAAAGTCATGATTTTATAAAGGACACGGAGGTGAATATTAGGCTTATCTCTATCTTTTATTCCTCAGCAGCAAAGAAAGCTAAGGTGTTTATTTGTAGAAAAAAACATGCATAAATACCCTCACAGGGATAGCCTTACATCATTATCTCTTAACCAATTTGAACAGTCCACCTCTGATATCCTCTCATGAAACTGTGACGGTACAATCCGTTACTCCGTCAAGTATTCCCTTCTTCCCATAAAAGAAAATCACCCAATACTCCATGAGTAGAAATATCCCTGGAATCGCCGAATAATCCACACATGAGCCAAAGCTTAATGCTGGAACAAGACTGATTTACTGGCACACAGAACTCACAATTTATGCAACATAAAACTCCTCCTCTGGGCCAGGCTAGATAATTGAGTTCTTACAATACACACAGCTCAATTATCTGCTGGCCAGAGCATTTACAGTTTTTAACAATTTCAGAAAAGTACTTTTTATACAACATACAAACATAATTTCAACATCTCTGGGTAGCTGAGGATACTGGTGGTCATATATCCAAATTTCACGAATTTCCGTTCGGTAGTTTCCGTGTCGCATCGTGTGGAAGTTTGACCGGCTTGCCATGTGGAGGTATCCGATCTAGAGTTCCATAGAATCAGTAGCAAGAGCCGGTCTCCGTTCGCATCTAACTACACGCAAACCACCGTTCGTATGGTATAGCTGGTTACATGTGAATGTTCCCCTCATTCGGTAGATTCTATCTACCGAACGCCAGTTTGATTCGTGGAAGGGAACGTATTCATCCAGGACTTCCGTGGGGACCAGCCGTTCGCATGGTTGCCGTGCCGAAATTAGTTCCAGGCAATCCCTGCATAAGTTCCGCTGACCGCGTTCGTGAGTTCTAAGATGGCCGCCATCCTTTGTTCTCGCCACGTGTTCGTATGCCGAATGGCGGCCACCTAGTAGCAGTTAAGTTGCGGTTTCTCTGTTCTAATGTTGATTGCTACCCAGGGTGTGTGGTCTCTGTTCGGTAAACGAATACATTTTTTCATACATTTTGAACCGAACAGATACGGGCATTAAAAACAGCAGGGAGAGGGTTTAACTGAGGGCCCACAGGCAAGTACATGGAAAATCCTTCACAGAAACCTCCTCCTCTTCCTCTTTCCTGATGATGCCGAAGCTAACAAATCACCAGTAGCATTTAACAAAAAACTTGATATATACCAAAACACAAAAAAGGTTGATAACTGAATTCCTGACGTTGAATCCGTCCATAAGTAACGAGGGATCTTCCGGAACTGATCCTCTTAAACTGTGGGATTAATCACCGTCATCCATGGGTATCTTTAGATTTTTCAGGCTGGAAAGGACAAAGAAAACAAATGGTAAAATGTGTCCTTGCCAACTATTTTCATCTTATTATTGTATTGAAAGTTGAGCTGTTTATGTAATCAGTTATATGTTAAACATGCAATCGTTACTTGTTTGATAGATTTACCATAACATTTCACATAAACCATATATCAATGATAACTCATTTTACTACAGTACCTATTACGTACCTGGGTTGGGATACAAATTTTCTGTTGTATCTGCCCTGGGTGGGCTAATACTCGCCTCCGTGTCCTTTATAAAATCATGACTTTATGTCATGTAATTAGTAAAATCTGGTAATTTTATTAAAGGACACGGAGGCTCCTATTAGGCTAGTTTAAAGCTGTGAAATAACTATACTTGACACATGTTCTGTAGGTCAAAAGTAGGATTCCTTAAATGTCGATGCCCTAGACCAATCTGCTGTTTTCAGGATGTCTTCCAATTTTCCAATTTACCACCTAAATTAAAAACCTTTGAAGCCATGGCTGCTCTGGTAGAGTGTGCACCATATACAGTTGTGTCTATGTGGGCTAAGGCCATTATCCATTTCACCCATCTGGCGAGAGTTACCGTGGATACGGGATGGTGTTTTTTTTTAATAGCTAAAAACAATTCTGGGTGCATTGGTTTCCTGAATACCAGGGTCAGTTTCTCGTATTCCTTTAAGCAGATCACCGGGCAGAGTTTACTGTTATGCGGGAATGCTGGATATGAAACTGAGGTAATTGATGACTTCGTATGTCTGGAGATGTTGAATGAAACTCCCGTGAGAGTAAAGGATCTTGCATCAACGTCCAGCGCTCTTACGTCTGACACTCTCTTACAAGAGATCAGGCAGGGGAGCATGACTAGTTCGCTGACAGTTGTTTCAGTGTGAGTGTCTCATTGTGTGGCCAAGTTTATAACAGTTGCAAAACTGAGTTGACGTCCCATAGAGACGTGTATCGAGGTTGCGGTGGACGAGCAAACCGAATTCCTCGAAGGAGACGGCATACCAACTGTTGCTGACCCGCCGGGGTCCCATCTATTCCCCAGTGTCCTGCTGAGATCGCAGACCTGTAAACGTTGATGGTGCGGTAGGCCAAACCCTGGTTGTACAGGTTGGTAAGGAAGCGCAACAGGTAATTTATAGGAGCACATATGGGATCCACCGGTTGTTCCATGCACCAACTACTCCATCCGTTCCAGGTATAGAGGTAGGAGCGTTTTATTCCAGGCGCCCAAGTTCCTGCCAGTAATTTGATAGTTTCTTGTGGAACCTCTGGGACGCTCCATGGTCCCCTGAAAGCAGCCATGCTAAGAGTTTGAATTGCCCCTGTACCAGCAGGGAGTGCGGTTTGCCCTCTGGATCCGATAAAAGGTGTGAGACATCTGGTAATAGTCTCGGAAGGTCTATGGACATCTCCATGAGTGTTGGGAACCACGGCTGAGCTGTCCAAAATGGGGTTATGAGGACCAATGACGTTTGAGTTCACCTGAGGTGCACTAGTGTTCGAGCTATGAGGGAGAACGGAGGAAATGCATACAATCTGTTGTGTGGCCATTGTTGGAGAAAAGCGTCCGCTGCTAGGGCGTCTGGATCCGGTCTCCAGCTGAAGAATGTTGGCAATTGGGAGTTCAAACGAGACGCAAATAGATCGATTTGCATCGGGCCCCAGAGCGTCTGAAGTCGTAAGAACATACTGCGGTCTAGTCGCCAGTCGCTGGCGTCTCAGAGATGTCTGGAGTACCAGTCCGCCACTTTGTTGGACATGCCCTGGATGTATTCCGCTTGTACAGAAATATTGCGGGCCAGGCAATGTTGCCAGAAATCTTTGGCCAAGTCCGCCAGGATCCTTGATTTTGTGCCACCGAGGTGGTTGATGTAGCGTACTGCAGATATGTTGTCCATTCGTAGGACAATTGAGCAGTTGGTTGCAGCTCCTAGGAGCTTGGTTGTAGGCCCGCAGAGCGCTCCCCAACCATGTGTGCTCGCATCGGACTCTATGATGAAGTCTGGGGCAGTTCCAAAGATTCCTCTGCCGTTCCATGCTTCAATATGGTGCAGCCAACAGGTGAGTTCCTGTTTGGCTGCGTGGTCGAGTGGCACGGAGTCAGAGTATGAGTGCCCCAAGCGTAGGTGTGTGGCTTTTAGTCTTTGCAGAGCCCTGTAATGTAGAGGCCCCGGGAATATTGCCTGGATGGAGGCTGATAGGAGTCCAATTACTCTGGCTAGTTGTCGCAGAGTTAACACTGGTCTTGTCAGTGTCCTGCAGATCTCCTTTTTTATACTCTTGACTTTCTCTGTTGGCAGACTGAGCGTCTCGGTCGTTGCGTCTATGTGGAATCCCAAGAATTCCATGTGTTGGGACGGGGTAAGTACCGATTTTTCCCAATTGATAAGGAATCCCAAATTTTTTAGCAGGGTCAGTGCCCAGGATAGATGCTGTCGGAGTTGGCAGGCCTCGTGTGCAATGAGCAACATATCGTCCAGATATATGATCATTCGTATGCCTCTGCTGCGTAATAACGCGACCACTGGCTTTAGTAGCTTGGTGAAGCACCAAGGGGCTGATGAGAGTCCGAAGGGGAGGCATCGGAATCTCCATGTCACTCCTTCCCATTGAAATTGGAGCAGGTGGCGACATTCTTCCGCTATAGGGATCGTGAGGTAGGTGTCTTGCAGGTCTAGTTTGACCATCCAGTCTCACAATCTGAGCAGGCCTCGTAAGCAGTGGATATCTTCCATTTTGAAATGGCGGTACTGGACAAATGCGTTTAGGGGTCGCAAGTTGATGACTGGGCGGACTCCGCCTCCCTTCTTGGGTACCAGAAATAGATTGCTCATGAACCCCGGGAAGGGTGAGGGAACCTGAAATATTGCGCCTTTTTCTTGAAGTGAGAAGATCTCTTTGGTCACCAGGTTCTTGTCGTGTGCGGAGAATGCTATTCGGTGTGGCCAGGCTGTTTGGACAGGGGGCTGTACGAACTCTATGCGGTACCCTAAGACAGTATTTAAGACCCAAGAGTCTGCTGTCAGGTGTTGCCAGATCTCTATAAAGTGTAACAGTCTGCCCCCAACGATGTGTATACCCGGGGAGGGGAAAGGTATTGCACTCACCATAAGGCTGTTGGCTGTATGAGGTGCCTCTGTTTCCTCGAGTATCCCATGGTCTGCCTCTGACTGAAAAAAAGGGCGAGGGTGCTCTGTTTTCTGGCGGCTGAAATCTAGCCGTAGCAGGACCTCGGTATCCCCGGTATGAACCGCGGGATGAACGGCCGGGCAGACGGCCCCGGTGTCTGCTGGCCCCACCAAAACACTCTTTTTATGCTTGTCTGTGCCTTGTCTAGGGCCGTAAACGTGCTTACGTAAGTGCTTATCTCCTTAACAAAATTGTCCCCGAATAGGAGACCTTTGGCTTGTGGTCCCGGTTCGGTGAGGGCCATGTTTACCAGCTTGGGCTCGATTTTCATAAGGATGGTTTTGCGCCGCTCGGTGGCTAGCGCAGCATTAGCATTGCCAATGAGGCAAATGGATCTCTGGGCCCAGCCTCTAATGGCTAACTAATCTAACGGTGTCCCCTCAGTTAAGGCCGCTTCGACCAGCTCGAAGATTTTGGCACTAGGGCCTAGCGTATCGAGTACTTTATCCTGGCAATGGCGTAGGGAATAATCAAGTCCCTTCTTTGCTTTCCAGACAGTTTTTCCCAGGAATTGTGCTACCTTGGGATCTATGTCTGGCATGGCGCAGGCCATGTCGGGGACTGTTGGGTGTGGGCATTCTGCCCGCAGTTTGTTCCTGGTGGCCTTATCTAAAGGCTTACGGATTCTGGCTGCTATGTAGCGTGCCACATGCTCAGTTGGGAACCATTCCGCTGACCTAGGATTTTGTTATGTATCGGGATTGAACAGAGGTTCGCCCTCTGGATCCAAAATGGCGGACAAATCCGCGGTATCATACTTTAGGGTATTTGGATCTTGTGGCGGACTATGGTCCGGGGTGGAGACCTCCCATTCATTTGAGTCGACCTCGTCGGACTCGTTCAAAACCTCCTCTACATCCGAACCAGAGTCGGAAGAGTCCGTTAGGGCTTTTGCCCTCTTCCATGTCCGCGCCGCTTTTGCCCGGTGGGTGGCTCTCTTTCGTGGGGGCCCACGACCTCAGTGGTGATGGGACATACCCTGTCCGTTAATTCCTTTTTGGAGGTAGGAGCTTGCACGTTATGGGTTTTGCTTATGGTTTTCCGGCCTTCCCTGCGCACCAGCCCGTCTGCCGCGGCTCTAGCGCGGGGCATATTGGTGGTGGATGCCTTAATGGCATTGGTGATGGAGTAAGAGAGGTTGTCGGACATAGCTCCCATTGCAGAATAAATTGCTTGGGTGACTGACTGTGACATGGTGGCGTCTAGGAGTGAGTGGAACTCCTCTGAGTCCAGCTGCTCCAGCAGAGCCACCGCACCCCCTTGTAGGGTTAGGGGTTCAGACGTCTTGGCCCGGTGATGGGCTTTGGCGTCCTCACAATCACTGGGGCCAGAGGCACGGTGATCACTAGGGGCCTGCATAGTTAGGTACTTAGGGGCAGTATAACTGTACTCAAAGAGTCTGTCAGTAAAGATTTTTCTGACAATTACACACTGCAGAGCAGGGCAAGGGTTAATTAGCAAGACAAGGCAAAGACAGGACAAAAAGGCTGCACTGTTAGCTTACCGAGTGTTCCCTCAGGAATGCCGTCTGGGAGCACTGGCAAGCTGACAGGCAGACCTCTAAACCAATCAGCTCGCACCCTCTTGCTGGGCTGAGCAAGCTGAGGGGAAAAAAAGAGCGGCAAAAATTGTCTGCCGCCCCTTTAAGATGGCTGCCGCGGGTTGCGGCTGGAAATGCGCATGCGCGCGTGGCACTCACTCGCGGGCAATGGCGCCGGGGAAAAAATACCCTCTCAGGGAACAGTTTGGACCGTTCCCAGGGGTTTCTTCGCGCCTAGCGCCCGAGTGCCGCGGGTGGGTAATAAACTACCCGATAGGGAGACCAACAGCCGGTGTACGCGCCCTGGGGGTCGGGGAAGCGGCGGGGAAGCGTGGGAGTGGCTTCCCCACGGAGGGAGCCCACAGGAGGGCTGAGTAGTGGGAGAGAATAAAGCAGTCAGAAATGCAGAAATGCAGAATAAAGCAGTCAGAATGCAGAAACAGTACACATAAGGGAATCAACATAATCACAGAAGCAAATAAGACAATGCAGATCAATAAATTAAGATGTTACTTAGCTGAGGCAGCAGCAAAGAAAGAGGAAGAGGAGGAGGTTACATGAGAGGATATCAGAGGTGGACTGTTCCTATTGGTTAAGAGATAATGATGTAAGGTTAACCCTGTGAGGGTATTTATGCTTTTTCTTTCTACAAATAAACACCATAGCTTTCTTTGCTGCTGAGGAATAAAAGAAAGAGATAAGCCTAATAGGAGCCTCCGTGTACTTTAATAAAATTGTATCACAGGCAGAGGGGAGGATTTTGTGTGCAAATGCTGGGAGTGTCTTCTGTAATGTACGTGTATGATTGGTTATTTTGTAACACTCTGTGGGTGGTCCTACCCAGGGCCGGCGCTTCCTATAAGGTGAACTGGGCAGCCGCCTAGGGGGCAATATAGGAGGGGGCGCCCTGCGCCCCCATCACCGGCCCTTTAAATGTTGCAGCCGCCTGAGCGCTCTATAGAGAGCGCTCAGGCGGCTGCTGCACTGCCTCACCTCCCCTGTAGCGTGGACGAGCTCCTCTCTGGTCTGCGACCCGGCCGGACTGACAGGAAGTGCACACTTAGTGTGCACTTCCTGTCAGTCCGGCCGGGTACAGGAAACAGAAACTCCTGTACCGCGGACCGGAGAGGAGCTCGGCCACGCTACAGGAAGTGGAGGTGAGGGGGTTTAGAAGACCTGGGGGGGGGGAGATAAGAAGAACTGGGGGGGTAAGAAGAATGAGGGGAGGGGGTAAGAAGAAGGGGGAAGGTGGGGGAGTAAGAAGGAAACAAGGGAGGGGGGAGTAAGAAGAAAACAAGGGAGGGGGGAGTAAGAAGAAAACAAGGGAGGGGGGAGTAAGAAGAATACAAGGGAGTGGGGAGTAAGAAGAAGACAAGTGGAGGGGGCTAAGAAGGGGGGGGGAGTATGAAGAGGGGTGGGGGGAGTAAGAAGAAGAGGGGTGGGGGGAGTATGAAGAAAGGGGGAGTAAGAAGAAGACAAGTGGAGGTTTGGAGTAAGAAGAAGAGGGGAGGGGGGAGTAAGAAGAAAGGGGGAGGGGGAGTAAGAAGAAATGGGGGAAGGGGAGTAAGAAGAAGACAAGTGGAGGGGAGGAGTAAGAAGAAGAGGGGAGGGGGGAGTAAGAAGAAGAGGGGAGGGGGAGTAAGAAGAAAGGGGGAGGGGGTAGTAAGAAGAAAGGCGGGGGGTTAAGAAGAAAAGGGGAGGGGGGAGTAAGAAGAACACAGGGAGGGGGGAGTGAGAAGAACACAGGGGTGGTGAGGTGAGAAGAACACAGGGAGGGGGGGAGTGAGAAGAACACAGGGAGAGGGGGTGAGGAGAAGGGGAGGTTAGGAGAACACGGGGGGAGGTGAGAAGACACGGGGGAGGTGAGAAGAACACAGGAGAGGGGGTGAGGAGAAGTGGAGATGAGAAGAAGGGGAGGTGAGGAAAACACAGGGAGGGTGGGTGGGTGTGAGAAGAGACCCCCAGTGGAGGGAGAGGAGAGACCACTAAGGGGCAGGGGAGAGCTCTAAGGGACAGAAGGGAGAGCTCTTTCACACTACACAATGCATCCCTATACATACACAGAAACACACAATGCATCCCTTACACACACATGCAAACACACACACACACTGCTTCTCTTACATACACACAGAAACAATGCATTTCTTACACACACTCAATGCACACACTTACAGACACACACCTTGCATCCCTTATGCATGCAAACACAGATTCACACAATGGATGCCTTACACACAACCACAAACACACACTGCTTCCACTACACACAAACACACTGCATCACCTACACAAACTGGTATGCCTATACACTACATTCCATAAGCACACACATTATATCCTCTGGAACATATAGGTGGACTTATGGGTGGACCTTATGGGAATACTCACCGTCAGGCCCTGGGGCCCAGACCTTGAGCTGCTTCCTGTTCTCCCAGAACATTGAATTTTGTGACCGCAGTTACAAACAGCCTCCAGAGATCCGGTTCTACACCAGACCAGTGGAGCGAAACTGCAGCCAGTGCCCATCACCATCTTCATATGGTTGTAAGTAGGCAATCTAGTATATTATTAGTGACACTAATCTCTAATTAACCTCACATTAAAGGGACACTATAGTCCCCAGAACCACTGCAGCTTAATTAAGTGGTTCTGGTGTCTATAGCGTGTCCCTGCAGGCTTTTTAATGTAAACACAGTGTGCAGCACTGGCGTTAGTTCATATGTCCAGGTTCTCAGGCAGTTCCCCCAGACCGTGAGCAACTCTGATCGCTGGCAGGGGAATGTCGGTGATCAGGTGAATGAATAGAATGCCCGCCGTCCTTAAAGGGTTAAAGAGTATTTGCTTTCCATCCTGATTACATTTCTACATTCATTAAAATGTAGTGTGTAATTCTTATCTATACCTAATATACTTTCTACGACTGGATTCTCTATATAGCTTTCATGTGCTCATATCTCCATCTTCAAAACTTTTTGTTTTTGCCAAATTTCTCTAGCGGTGTCCAGTAATTATGGTGTATCCTTCTTGTCTTATTAAACTTTTTATACGGTTTCAGTTCATTCGCCTATAGTATGGTGTATAACAGCATTTCCCAATTGGTGTTCCGCAGAACCCTAGGGTTCAGCGAAAACAAAATTGGGGTTCCACTGCGATTTGCCCTGTCGAGTGGCCAAATCTAGTGTGTATCTGAGTGTCAAGTTGTATCTGTGTTTGTATGTGCCAGTTTGTGTCTATGTGTCAAGGTGTGTGTCTCTGTGTCAGTGAGTGTGTCTGTGTATTTTTGAGGTGGGGGGCAGGGGTGAGGGGCACGATGTTGATACACAATGTCAATGGGTTTCACTGTAAAAATTGGGAACCCCAGGTGTATAAAATCTGCCCTCACAATGCCACCACTTTCCATATTATATGTTCTTGCTCTACAACTATTCTCACAGTATAAATCACACTGTGTGAATCATAAGATAATCAACATGATTTGAATTTTTAAATCAGAATAGCTAAATTGGAAAACTTCACGTATAGTTTTACTTTTGCTATTTTGTTAAAATGTTAAATTTGCTTTGAATTCTTGAAAATTCACTCTTTTTTGTGACTAACTCTATATAGTCCCATAATTGTAATTTTAAAGGCTTATGAATATAGCTACCTATGTTCACCCTGGACACATTGCTCTTTTTTCATGTTATAGTAAAAACCAAAGAAAAACAAGTTACCTGCGCTCTCTCCTTAATCCCTATGTATTTTTAAACAAATGGAGGTTTTTTAGTTTCCTCCAATGGCCATGAGAGGATGAGCCCACCTGCCAACGTCAAGGCAGACCCCCCTAGGTGGGTCCTAACTCTAACCATTCACCTTGCTTCCTTGAGCCTCTGGCAAAAATTTCTACTGAGACAGAAAGGGGTATTAATCCCTATGTATTTTTAAACAAATGGAGGTTTTTTAGTTACCTCCAATGGCCATGAGAGGATGAGCCCACCTGCCAACGTCAAGGCAGACCCCCCTAGGTGGGTCCTAACTCTGACCATTCACCTTGCTTCCTTGAGCCTCTGGCAAAAATCTCTACTGAGACAGAAAGGGGTATTTTTTATATACACCCGATACATTATTAACCCTTATTAGGGAACACATGGGATTTGTTTAAAAATACATAGGGATTAAGGAGGGAGCGCAGGTAACTTGTGTTTCTTTGGTTTTTACTATATATTGGGGCTGATGTGTACTGTAGTCATTTGCAGCCGCCCAGTGATGGGAGTGAGCGCAGGACTTATCTTTATGCATTTGTGTCCATTTTTTGTATCACTCAGCCTTGTTACAATGCAGCCGCCCATCCCATGTGTTCCCTATTAAGGGTTAATAATGTATAGGGGTGAATATAAAAAATACCCCTTTCTGTCTCAGTAGAGATTTTTGCCAGAGGCTCAAGGAAGCAAGGTGAATGGTTAGAGTTAGGACCCACTAGGGGGGTCTGCCTTGACGTTGGCAGGTGGGCTCATCCTCTCATGGCCATTGGAGGTAACTAAAAAACCTCAATTTGTTTAAAAATACATAGGGATTAAGGAGAGAGCGCAGGTAACTTGTTTTTCTTTTTTCATGTTATACCACACTTCTTATTAACTGTAAACCTGTTTAATTAGGACCGCTGTCAATTACATATATGTTATGATAGCAACTGTTTGTAGTAATAATAGTAATGTAATAATAGTATTACGCAATATAATTCTAACATACATCCCAAGTGTCTCTATTTAGGAGGGACAGTCCCTATTTAGGGCCCAAATACCTCTGTCTCTCATTTCCAGGAGCCTAATACTTTTGGTATGTCAGAGTATAACAGAGCTCCACAGCAATAAAACCCCAGGGAATGTAAATATACAATCATTGTGTTTAGATATCAGTCTGTGCAAATAAGATACATAGTTCTTGTAAATCTTCTAAATTATATTTAGAAAGATTCAATTGTTAATAGTAAGTCACCTAATATTTCTCGTACCAGCCATGGCCATGACCACACCCGAACTCACACCTTCAATGTTAAACTGTCCCCCTTAGTGCATTTGAAACATTGAGAAGTATGATTCTAATTTGTTTTTTGCTTCAGCATGTTAGGATACACAGCGTATGACATGCTGAAGGTTTAAGAAGTTATTTACAAAATCCCTGTTTGACCTTGATCCTGTGTAGAGTGTGTACATAAATCAAGAAGTAATATAATGTCAAAAAAACTGTTTACCACATCAAAATTTGATTTTCTGTAATGACTAATATTTTCTCATACATCAATGTCACCTTCTTTAATAACGACTACAATTGAACTCTCAAGAATGGCTATTCTCTATTATAAACAATTGCCATGTGAATTTTTGCAAAATCTTTCTAGCAAGAATACAGTTAACAGGCTTGTTTCCCAGCAGCTAATTCTATTATATTGTATGATTTTGTGAATTGAGTTCCTGAGCCAAAACAGTGCACCTGCTGAGCGCAATTCGCCTTTTTGAACTTGAAATCAAGCAGAGAAAAAGATTAAGAAAATGCTAATGTCACATCTTCCCGAGTAGAGCATTGAACTTTTCAGAAAATAATCACAAGGACAGCACAGTGTATTCTGTCAGAATATTTATTTTTACTCATCTGTAGCTGAAATACCTCATTCCCAGAGAACCATTAAAGTTAAAATATTTTAAAGAGAGCAAAAACAAAACAAAATACATGCAAGAGAATACCGAGAACGAACAACAGCTAATGTAGCTTGTCCTACGGTGGGTCAACACTCAGATCTCAAGCTTGTTGAAGCTCATCTTGTGCCATTACAAAGAGAACCTAGTCAATTTGCATATAAGACTGATTCCACCCAAAAGGACATTCCCGAAATACAGGCCAGTTCTCTATTCATGAGAGGTACATCAACACCAGACAAGTGTTTCTACGTTGATGGGCCTCGTCAATAAAGTAAAGTCGATATCCCTCTAGGCACCGTGAGCATGGTGTTCCGAGAATACTCATGTTTAGCACTTCTGGTTGTCTTATTGTTTCATGTTCCAGACTCTTCTTTGGGAAATGTCACACCACAAGTTGACACTAGGCCTTTCTACCCTAGCGCAAGGGATCGATGCCACTCTATAATAGGTGAGAGTTTCAATATCACTTTATTCTTTGCACTTTATGTGCATATAGTATGCCTGTGTACATCTTGGTTTGTTTTGAGAGCAAATATCCTATGAAGCATGGTGGCATACTGCCTTAAGAACACATCTGCCTAATTTCTGAGCCACATGTTTTGGTCTCTAACCAATGTGATTTCATCTACCATAACATCTTGCATGGATCACTTTTCTCTGTATCATCTGCACTACATGTGTTTTTATCTTTTTGTTTTAAATGTTGTATGATATTGTTAAGATTTCAGAATTTTTACGTTCTTTTAGAGGCTCCGGGGCCTGACGGTATCCACCCACGAGTACTTAAGGAGCTAAGTGGGGAAATAAGTGAACCTCTGTATTTCATTTTTCAAGATTCTTTTGTTTCAGGTATTGCACCGGAGGATTGGAGGAAGGCAGATGTTGTTCCTATATTTAAAAAGGGTTCAAAATCCTTGCCTGGAAATTATAGACCTGCGAGCTTAACTTCTGTGACTGGGAAATTATTTGAATGGCTATTAAGGGATAATATTCAGGAATTCAATGGGAAGAACTGTGTTATTAGCAATAATCAGCATGGTTTTATGAAACATAGGTCATGTCAAACTAACCTAATTGCATTCTACGAAGAAGTAAGTAGAAATATAGATCAGGGTGTTGCAGTGGATGTGATCTACTTGGATTTTGCCAAGGCATTTGATACGGTTCCTCACAATAGGTTAGTCTTCAAACTAAAAGAAATTGGTCTAGATGAATATTCTTGTTCTTGGGTAGAACATTGGCTTAAGGATAGAGTACAACGAGTTGCCATAAATGGTAAATTTTCAAGCTAGACAAAAGTGGTAAGTGGTGTCCCTCAGGGTTCTGTTTTGGGACCGCTTCTATTTAACATATTTATAAATGATCTTGAAATGGGCATTGAAAGCCATGTATCAGTGTTTGCAGATGACACAAAACTTTGTAAAGTAATCAAATGTGAGCAGGATATTGCCTTGCTGCAGAGGGATTTGGATAGATTGGGGGACTGGGCACTAAAATGGGAGATTAAATTTAACGTAGAAAAATGCAAAGTTATGCACTTCGGGGTTAAGAATGCACAAGCAATTTACACCCTAAATGGTAGTGAACTAGGGATAACCACACACGAGAAGGATTTGGGAATTGTTATAGACAATATATTAGGTAGCAATATGCAATGTCAATCTGCCAATGCTAAGGCCAGTAAGGTTTTGTCATTTATAAATAGGGGCATAAATTCTCGAGATGAAAATATAATTTTGCCTCTTTATAAATCGCCACACCTTGAATATGCTGTGCAATTTTGGGCACCTGTTCTAAAGAAAGATTTCATGGCACTAGAACAAGTGAAGAGACGAGCTACAAAATTGATAAAAGGAATGGAGCATTTTAGTTATGAAGAAAGGTTAAAAAATTTAAATCTCTTTAGTTTGGGAAAACGGCGCCTGAGAGGGGATATTATAACATTATACAAATATATTTGGGGCCAGTACAATCCATTATCTGGAAATCTATTCATAAACAGGGCTATACATAGGACACGAGGTCACACATTTAGGCTTGAAGAAAGGCAATTTCATCTAAGGCAAAGAAAAGGATTTTTTACAGTAAGAGCAATAAGAATATGGAATTCTTTGCCTGAAGAGGTGGTTTTGTCAGATTCTATACAGATGTTTAAACTGCAATTGGATAAATACTTGCAAAACATAACATACAGGGATCTAATTTCTAATTAGTGGGGTAATAGCTGCTTGATCCAAGGAGACATCTGACTGCTATTTTGGGGTCAAGAAGGAATATTTTCCTAGTTTGTTGCAAAATTGGAAGCGCTTCAGACTGGGTTTTTTGCCTTCTTTTGGATCAACAGCAAAAGCATATGTGAAGAAGGCTGAACTTGATGGACGCAAGTCTCTTTTCAGCTATGTAACTATGTAACTATGTAAGGTAAGATAACCCATTGTATGTCATTTTATCTATAGCACTCCACTATTGTTTTATTAGTTGGGCACTTATAGACACTTGTTTTCTGTATATGATTATAGTTGAGGAAAAAAAGGTATCCCATCACATGTTTTTAGAGCTGCTTGTTAAATCACAGATATTGGATGTATTGTTCAAGCGCTTTACCACACTTACTCCAAGTGAGTTAACCCTTTTTGACCGTGAACAGGGTGTCCATGTACGTATTACCCTTTAAACGTAGGGAGGTTAAAACATTTTAGAAAATATTATTCCTGAAACTTTGCTTAAATACAGAGATAAGATAAAATGTATATTTGAAAAACAAATGTCTACCAAGCAGGGGTCAAGTCCTGGGGGGAAAGTGTGGAAACTCACCCAAGATCCAACCCCCACCCAAAAGCATCTCCACCTGTATACCTCTTAACCTGCCTTTTGTTAATTATCCCTTTTTTTAAGTCTTACCCCCTTTAGTGTATTGTATCCCCTATTTTTCCCCATTGTGTGTCTTACACCTCCCTTGTGTATCTCTTATAACTCCCCTTTGTGTGGATTACTCCACCCTAGCCCATTTGTGTGTCTCCTTCTCTCACAGCTCCGTTGTCTTTTACTATTAGTAGCTCCTTTGTGTGTTTCTCTTTTACCACCAGCCCGTCTATCTTCCCCCAGCCCCTCTGTGTCTCTTTTTCCTCTTCTCCAGCCCCTATGTGTCTCTTTTACCCCCAGCTTCTTTGTATCCCCACCCCCAGGCCCTTCTGTGTTTTGCTTTCATCCCCAGTCCCTCTGTGAACTTTCTCACCCCCAGGCCCATCTGTGTGTCTTTCTCTGCCTCATGTCCCTCTGTGTATCTTTCTCCTCACTCCAGCCCCCCTGTGTGCCACTCACCCCTCCATGTCCCTTAGTGTTCCTCTCTCCTCCCCTCCATGTCCATTAGTGTTCCTCTCCTCCCCTTATCTGTCTCTTAGTGCCCCCCATTACTCTTAGTTTTCCTCTCCCTTCTCTTTTAGTGGTCCACCCTCTACCCCAGTGTCCCTTTCCCTCCCCTCCCCTGTACCTTAGTGCCCCCTTTAATGTTCCTCTCCCCTCCTTCTTTTTTAGTGTTCCCCCCTCCCTTGTCCCATAGTGTTATTTCCCGTTCCCCCTCCCCTTTCCATAGTGTTATTTCCCCTCCTCCCCTGTCCCATAGAGTTCTTTCCCCCTCCCCTGTCTCATAGTGTTCTTTCCTACTCCCCTGTCCCATAGTGTTCTTTCCCCCTCCTCCCCTGTCTCATAGTGTTCTTTCCCCCCTCTGCCACTGTGTTCTCCCCCCCCGTCCCATAATGATCTTCCACCCCATCTCATTGTGTTCCTTACCACCCCCACAGTGTTCTTCCACCCCCATCTAATTGTGTTCCTTACCACCATCTTCCCCCATCCCATAGTGTTCCTTACCACCACCCCTCCCCGTCCCATAGTCTTCCTTACCACCCCCCTCCTATGTCCCATAGTGTTCTTCCACCCCCCTTCCATAGTGTTCTCCTTTCTAGCCCCCCCTGTTCCATATTGTTCTTCCTGACCAACGCCCCTTCCCTCTGTCCCAGAGAGTTCTTCCACCCCGTCCCACAGTGTTCTCCTTACAAGCCCTCCCCTGTCCCATAGTGTTCTTCCTTTCCCCCCTCGTCCCTTTGTGCCCCTCTCTCTCCTCCCCCCACCCAGTCCCTACCTCTCTTTGTAGCGTGGCTGAGTGTAGGAGACCGTGGTACAGGAGTTTCCTCTACTCTCTCAGTGAGCACTTCTTTTCAGTCTGGTCGGGTACATGCCGGTAACTCTGATCTAGCCCCCCCCGGGTCGGTGCGCCCTAAAGCGGCCGCTTGTGCCACCTTATGGACACGCCGGCCCTGCCTACTATCAAGTTATATTATCTTGGCAGATCAGGTTTTGAAGGCAAAACTTTTGGTCTCTTGGTTTAATATAAACCCTCCAGAACCTACTGAGGGAAATAAAATTCTGATGTTGCAGAAAGACTTAGCATAAATATTAAAATGCTCTAATCCCTAATGAAGGAATTAGAGAATTGTGAATGAATAATAAAAGCATTTCACATGTACATTAGATAGGAGCCATCAAAAGCATGTTCATATTTTACATGCCACTTACATGATAATGCTCAAAATGTTAGATTTTGATGTAAGGAATAATGATGAATAAAATGAACACTGAAGCTGTTCTGAAGACAAAGGGTAGCCTGATTTCTTTTTAGGATCTTGGCATTAATATGTGTTGTTAAAATAATGCTTTTATTTGCACATCTCCAATGCTAAGGAACACACTATAGATAATTTGTATTATTAATGTGCATGCGCACACACCTATTACTTAGGCCAAAATCACTGATTAAAATGCTCAAACTCATCTCTAGTCATTTGACAGAAGTTCCACAGCATACAGTCAATGGTTGAGTGCTGCTACCAGTCTTTTGGTGAGGCATCAAGGTAATGGGGCTGACTGACTGACATATTCAGTATATAATTTTGCACTATTTAAAACAAACATTTTCTTTTCTTTATTTTGACGTCTTATTTTAATTTTTTTATTCTGTATTGTATGTAATGCAATATAGACTAGTATAAAAAATTATAAAAATGTTTCCATGACCGCTTTTTTTTTTCACTCTATATAACATTGAAAATCACCTATATAAATTGTTAACCTTTTTTTCTTGTACATTAAATTAATTCTCCTGACCCGTAAAGCACATTAGCTTTGCTATCCAGAAATCAAAATAAACTTACGAAGGCACATATTGAAATAAATATTTGAAAGGTGAAAATGTCAATATGAAAGGTGAAATTCAAAGTCTATCATTTAAAAATAGAGTCAAATCCATATCCTATTTTCTAAAAGCTATGTAGCAACATGAAAAAAGTGGAAGATCACTGGAAGATCATTTATTGTTATATTTATTTTTACGGCAAGGAAAATTCCTGTGTGAATTGCATATTACAGATGAGCTGAGATCATTCAGTTCAGAGGTGCAAAGCAGGGGTGCCCAAAAGATAGTTCCCCCGATGTTTTACAACTACAGCTTCTATGATGCTTTGCATGCCTTTAGAATGCTTTAGAAAGACAAACCATCAAGGAGGTTGTAGTTTTAAAACCTCTGGGAATCTACCTTTTGGGCATCCCTAGCCTAAGGGAATTCACTGCCAAAAAGAAGCAAATTTTCCCCCAGACTTCTTCACAGTCATCCTGCCACTGTCTTGACCAATTACTACTTTTATTATTTTTTGCATTTATATAGCGCCAACTAATTCCGCAGCACTTTACAATATTATAAAAATGTGGAAATTTAACAATAAATGAGACAATTACAAAATAATACAGGAACAATTGGTTGATGCTCAAATGAACTTAGAGGAAGTGGGGTAAAAAAAAATACAATAAGAGGGTCATCGAGGAAGATAGCAACCAAACAAGGTCTCAATGCTAGGATACTCAAGGTAACAATTACATTGGTCACCTCATCACCATGTGACTCCACTCATTTCCAGTTTATTGCCTAACATGGCCAGAGTTAGGCTTGAAGAATTATTAGTGTATACCCAAGGCAATATTAATGTAATCTCTAGACATTTGAAGCCAGTCAATAGATTGGAGAGTGAATCCATAAATTACATCTATTTTGTTTATAGAGACCTTTAACTAAGCTAGTGGTTATGTGATTTTGCCTCATATTTGTTGAGCAACATTGGTTTATATAGCCTTGGTTGCTTTCTTTTGGGGAAAAAAAAACTGTTTCTTAGTCACTATTGATTCATGCTGTCATCTGCTTATTCTGGAGATATGTGGTAGGTTTATATATTTTATGCTATTATATATTGATTGCATTGCTTTTTTTCTGAGGCTTATTAGTTCGCCAGTTACTGCAAGCTATGGAAAACACAAACAGATGTGTACTGCATGAAGATTGTATCATGAATATTCAGTGATGTACAGTAAAATATCCCTATTCCCAACATACTTTGGCTTTTGTTGTCCTTTTTTTGTGCAGTGTTAAATTTGATTATGTCTCTGAATCCAAAATGTATTCCATCCTAAAGATAATATAGTAACCTGCTATACTACTGGGTCCCACATTAAGGTTAAACATCATGGTATAATGCTTCTGTTTTGCAATACAGTGATACACACGAGCTCCTTTCATGTAATCTTCAGACTGATTTTTTTATCTTCTTAAAGGAGCAATCTAGGCACCATGCCCACTAAAAGCAGGATATAGCTTTACAAGTGAAATTCTAAAGAAAGGGACAAGATAGCTAGGGTGGTGGGCATTTGATAGAAGGCATGGAAAATAAGCTGATGAGATGAAGATTTGATGGATGGATGGATGGATGGAAGGAAGAAGCTATGAAAAACCTGTGGTGGTGGTGGTGATGATGGTGGGAGACATTCAATGGGTGAAAAGGGGTAAGAGACTTACGAGGGAGTTGAAATTTGATGAGTGGCACAATGGGCATGAGATGGTGTTTATTTCGTTTAAACTGGGAAGAGAGTATAGGTGCAGATTCTCAAAGTCATTGACTGAATAGACAGAGTCTGTGTGAAATGCTGTGATATCAGAGAGGCAGGGAGGTTAATAAAAATAGAGTATTTTTTTGTCATCCCGAATGTACTTGTCTATTACTGTACAAACTTAAAAGTTGCATCCTAGTAAAAGTATCCTGAGAATATCCTTTTAACACAATGCAGATTATCCTATTTTAACCCACTTTTCAGTCACAATGTAATATTTTACATATACTTTTTATAAATATGAAATATTGCAACAGAGCATACTGTAACATAATAACGCAACAGAAACATAATGTATCATACCATATGCTATCTGTAATATTTTACATAACACAATGATATGTGTATGCAGAATGTTAAGTTTAAGGAGTTGCCACTTGAGAATGTATTTGTCCATTTAAACAAGAAGATCTTCTCAACAGCTGGGATTTATAAATATACGAGCAGATTGTAACGATCATAAATAGGAATCTGCTTGATGTTTTATGGAAATTCATGTGCTATCTTTACAGTCAACACACTCCTTGGAGACTGTTAATCTGCTCCCTTCAACACTGCTAGTTTGTCAATACAAAATACTTTCCAAAAAAAAGAAAGCTATTAATGATCTAACTATGAAAGATATGGAGATTTCCTTTAACACAGTTCTAATTGTTTACTTATTATTATAAATAAATGTGTTATGTAGGTAGTCAATTTAGGCCACATTCAATATCATTGGAATATTCTAAATACTTAATATGATTTCCATTAAATTAGAGATGAAGTCTTGATGTTTGTTATAGTGTGAAATAGGGTACCAAAACAATCCCACTATAATAAATTTTTGTTTCTTCTACTAATTCTTCTGTGTCTTTTTTCAGTAGATTGATATATATGTATTTTGTATATATAGTCTTGGGTCAAAGGCTCGCACCATTAATATACGTTCATATTAATGAAAAGTATTAATACGCAATCTGACTTACGGTTTCTTCAGGTTTATTCTTAGAGTTACGGATACATAATCAAACATCAAAGAATGTTACAGGATAATGGACGTTCAACAGCAGATGGTAACTGCTGGACTCCTGAAGGGAGAGTTACATCGTTACATAGCTTTACAAGAGCCGAGATAGAGACCCTGTGTCCCTTTGTTCAGTCATTACAGGGAGTGCAGAATTATTAGGCAAGTTGTATTTTTGAGGATTAATTTTATTATTGAACAACAACCATGTTCTCAATGAACCCAAAAAACTCATTAATATCAAAGCTGAATATTTTTGGAAGTAGTTTTTAGTTTGTTTTTAGTTTTAGCTATTTTAGGGGGATATCTGTGTGTGCAGGTGACTATTACTGTGCATAATTATTAGGCAACTTAACAAAAAACAAATATATACCCATTTCAATTATTTATTTTTACCAGTGAAACCAATATAACATCTCAACATTCACACATATACATTTCTGACATTCAAAAACATAACAAAAACAAATCAGTGACCAATATAGCCACCTTTCTTTGCAAGGACACTCAAAAGCCTGCCATCCATGGATTCTGTCAGTGTTTTGATCTGTTGACCATCAACATTGCGTGCAGCAGCAACCACAGCCTCCCAGACACTGTTCAGAGAGGTGTACTGTTTTCCCTCCTTGTAAATCTCACATTTGATGATGGACCACAGGTTCTCAATGGGGTTCAGATCAGGTGAACAAGGAGGCCATGTCATTAGATTTTCTTCTTTTATACCCTTTCTTGCCAGCCACGCTGTGGAGTACTTGGATGCGTGTGATGGAGCATTGTCCTGCATGAAAATCATGTTTTTCTTGAAGGATGCAGACTTCTTCCTGTACCACTGCTTGAAGAAGGTGTCTTCCAGAAACTGGCAGTAGGACTGGGAGTTGAGCCTGACTCCATCCTCAACCCAAAAAGGCCCCACAAGCTCATCTTTGATGATACCAGCCCAAACCAGTACTCCACCTCCACCTTGCTGGCGTCTGAGTCGGACTGGAGCTCTCTGCCCTTTACCAATCCAGCCACGGGCCCATCCATCTGGCCCATCAAGACTCACTCTCATTTCATCAGTCCATAAAACCTTAGAAAAATCAGTCTTGAGATATTTCTTGGCCCAGTCTTGACGTTTCAGCTTGTGTGTCTTGTTCAGTGGTGGTCGTCTTTCAGCCTTTCTTACCTTGGCCATGTCTCTGAGTATTGCACACCTTGTGCTTTTGAGCACTCCAGTGATGTTGCAGCTCTGAAATATGGCCAAACTGGTGGCAAGTGGCATCTTGGCAGCTGCACGCTTGACTTTTCTCAGTTCATGGGCAGTTATTTTGCACCTTGGTTTCTCCACACGCTTCTTGCGACCCTGTTGACTATTTTGAATGAAACGCTTGATTGTTCGATGATCACGCTTCAGAAGCTTTGCAATTTTAAGAGTGCTGCATCCCTCTGCAAGATATCTCACTATTTTTGACTTTTCTGAGCCTGTCAAGTTCTTCTTTTGACCCATTTTGCCAAAGGAAAGGAAGTTGCCTAATAATTATGCACACCTGATATAGGGTGTTGATGTCATTAGACCACACCCCTTCTCATTACAGAGATGCACATCACCTAATATGCTTAATTGGTAGTAGGCTTTCGAGCCTATACAGCTTGAAGTAAGACAACATGCATAAAGAAGATGATGTGGTCAAAATACTAATTTTCCTAATAATTCTGCACTCCCTGTATATAGATGCCAGAGTATAACCCTAGCCATATAAGGACAAGACCCCCTATCCACATTCCAGAGTTCTAATACAAGAAAACCTTGTGACTTATTGATACCATCTCTTACTTATGTCAATCCAGACATCCATAAATAATCAATAGAAACATAGAATTTCAATCTTCTACACCCATTATTAAGTAATGAAAAGGTACTCTTGGGTGATGTCAACATATCAAAAAGTGGTCTATCCTGTCTAAAATCTACAGTCTGCCATGTGGTTTATTCAATAGATGCTAGACTGACTTTCTAGAGCTGGGGTGGGAAACCTTTAGCACGCCAGATGTTGTGGACCACATTTCCCATGATACTCTTACAACCATAATGCTGGCAAAGCATGAGAGGAGCCACAGTCCACAACATTTGGAGTGCCAAAGGGTGATTACCACTGTTCTACAGGTTGCATGTATATCCCACATATTAGTCAAGTTACATATCAAAGTGTTGGCTATTAAAACTGGTTATAATGGCAATGACTATCGTGAAATAGTAATAATAATAATACTGATATATTATTATTATTACTATTTCACCATAGTCATTGCCATTAATGGTAAGATTAAAAAAAAAAAAAAACTATTCCCTTCTAATTATTACATCTTTGAAGGAAAGGTAAGACATAGCTCTTATAGCCATAGCATAAAATAAATGGTTTGATTATCATCCTTTTTGGATCTGGTAAAAATGTTCTTGGTTTATTTTGAGTTGCCATAGTTAACTCACTGTAGGTTCAAAGATGAAGCAGACAAGCATGGATGCAATTAACCTCATCTGACAATGGCAGCTTATTGATGATAAATTGTGTATTCTTGCAAATAACAGGAGGTGGCATTAAATCAGTCTGAAACTTTCCTATTCAAACATTATAAACCTTCATTTTATTCCCTGATACTGTATTCTACAAAAGCCGTTTACTCTGAGGTGTGCTTATCAGCAAAATTAGAAAGGCCTAAAGGCCTAGTCATTAACACCGCATGCTGCCAAGTGGGAGACTTAATTTTGATACATTGCCTGCCTGACTGCTGTTTCTTTAGCTGATTGGGAATGATCATGCTGCTCTCACCATACTTGGCTTGCCAGTTTCAAGCCACTTTAGGTATTGCTCTGTTTGTAACAAGTGAAACATTGCCAGCAAGTTTGCGAAATAAAATATCATTATTTTACAAAAAAACACAGCTAGAACAAATGGGAAAAAAATGAAAATAAGACAAAGTACATATGAAAAATAGATTTTAAAAAAAAAAAACCATAAATGTAGGCCTCCACTTTTTAACCCCTTGAAACCGGAGGGCATACTATTACGCCCTATTCTAAGCGTCTCTAAACGCCGCAGGGCGTAATAGTACGCCCTCCGTTTTTTTTTTTTTACTTACTCCCAGCGAGCCCCCCGCGGCACATCCGTACTCCTGCAGCCCTCCCGGCCATGTGAGAGTGAGGTCCTTGCGAGGACATCACAATCACATGACCGGGTTAGCTGGCTGCTGCATTGCCAGCAGGGGGACTAACTGTAATGACAGGTAGTCCCCCTGCTGGCTGGAAATAAAATAAAATATTAAAAAAAAAAGTTAAATAAGTGTAAAAAAATAAAATATATACTTAGATCATATATATATATATATATATATATATATATATATATATATATATATATATATGATCTAAGTATATATATATACACATATACACACACACATACACTGTCTAGGTGTATTTTACTATTAATATATATATATATATTTATATATTAATTCCAAATTACACATAGACTGGTGCTGATTAAATATATATATAATTATTGTTATATATATTTATATATAATATAAAAAAATAAATATGTAAAGACGTTAAAAAATAAAATAAAAAAATAATTAAAAATAAATAATACAAAAATATATAGATGTGTGTTTATTCGTTCTAACTGTATTGTGATATTAATATATATATATATATATATTTATATCAAAATACACGTAGAACGAAATAATATATATATCTATATACATAAATATATACGTATATATCACTATATATAAACCTATATATAAATAAAAATATTTAAAAAAAATATATATATATATACATACATATATTAATTCTACATATATATTTATGTAATATTTTTACATAATTAGGTATCTTAATTAATTACAATTAGCGGGACCTGGCTGACAACCCATGCCAAAAGTATAGGGAATTTAATTTGCTAGCACTATATTTAACCCTATAACTTTCCAAGACACCATAAAATCTGTATTGCAATTTAAGGGACCTGCCTGCCAACCCAGGCCGAAAGTCCAGAGAATTTAATTTGCTATCACTGTATTTTACCCTGTAACGTTCTACGACACCATAAAACCTGTACATGGGGGGTACTGTTTTGCTCGGGAGACTTCGCTGAACACAAATATTAGTGTTTCAAAACAGTAAAATGTATTACAACGATATCGCCAGTAAAAGTGAAGTTTTTTGCATTTTTCACGCACAAACAGCACTTACACAGATGATATTATTGCTGTGATACTTTTTACTGTTTTGAAACACAAATATTTGTGTTCAGCGAAGTCTCCCGAGTGCAACAGTACCCCTCATGTACAGGTTATATGGTGTTTTCAAAAGTTACAGCGTCAAATATAAGGCTTGTGTTTCATTTTTTTCACATTAAAATTCGCCAGATTGCTTACGTTGCCTTTGAGACCCTATGGTAACCCAAGAATGAAAATTACCCCCATGATGGCATACCATTTGCAATAGTAGACAACCCAAGGTATTGCAAATGGGGTATGTCCAGTCTTTTTTGGTAGCCACTTAGTCACAAACACTGGCCAAAATTTGCCTTTTTTGCATTTTTCACACACAAACAAATATTAACGCTAACTTTGGCCAGTGCTTGTGACCAAATGGCTACTAAAAAGACTGGACATACTCCATTTGCAATACCTTGGGTTGTCTACTATTGCAAATGGTATGCCACTATGGGTGTAAATTTCATTCCTGGGCTACTATACAGTCTTAACCAATCTGGCGAATTACAATTTCAAATGTAAGGCGCTACATTTGACCCTGTAACTTCCCAAAACACCATAAAGCCTGTACATAGGGGGTACTGTTTTACCCGTGAGACTTTGCTGAATACAAATATGTGTATTTTATTACAGTAAAAGCAAACAGTATTATGACATTAACAGTTAAAATGTCATGTAGAACTAAAAAAATAACAACATTTCTTATTTTCTCCCATTTTTTTCATATTAAATTATGTTTCATAGCTAAATATTTGATATTAAATGAAAGCCCTGTTTCCCCTGAATAAAATTATATATAATAAGGGTGGGTGTATTTAATATGAAAGAGGTGAATTACGGTTGGACAGACATATAGCGCAAATGCCAGGTTTTGTTTACGTTTTGTTTTGTTCACAACGTGTACATTTGGCTCAGTCCTTAAGGGGTTAAAGGGGAACAGTTTGGTAAACATAACCATTTTTAAAGTATTGTATAGATAATGCATTGAAATAATAAAAAAAAAAATGCTGACCGCTCACTCGTCATTAGCTTTTCCCTAAGATCACTTTCATCGCATAACATGAGAAAATATGTATATTGGTAGCAACCATTTCACAGTTATGAGTCCACACACAGGTTAATTCAACGTTTACTGAATTGTCAACGTGCACTGATTGGCAGAGCTACTGACCATGTACATGCACAGATTGGCCAAACCAGTTCACTAGAGCTGAAAGTCATTCTCAGAGCAGAGAGTAGACTCATAATGCTCTGTGTGCCATAACCTTTGCTATGATGGAGAATTGTTATGGTGATTAGAGCGTCCTTTTTGCTACCATTCCTGTAATAAACAACAATTTATATGGCTTATATTCATTGCTATCACATCTCCTATTTCACTAGGAATTCTAACAGAAGCTTAATTAAGCAAGGAAGCAGGGGTTGTTAAAAACGGTCATGGGATACAAATATAAAATGCATGGTAAAATTCAGAATGCCAGAAATGAAGTACATGTAGCTGGAAGTCGAAGGTTAGAGGGCAGGAATTTAAAAATGGACTCTTTAAATTACACACAGTGTGATGCAGGGTTTTCGTACTGGAATTTGTGTACCAGCTGTATCCGTATTTCACATGCTGTAGGCATAGAAAACCATACTACCCAGCAGTGTGCAGGGTGTATAGGCTCACAGAAGGAAATCAATTAATTAATCACAAAGGGGATTCTTTGGGAACCATGGCGATTAATGAATTGTTTATTACTACATAATCAAGCCGTGCAAGCAACCTGTCTGTTCTCTTTTCTTTATGGAGTAAAGTAAATGGAGTACTTCAATGCTCACAATAGAGCAACTCATAGATTCTGCCACACATCTCAAAACACTCAAAAAAACCTGTTTATCCACTGTTAGGTAACCAAAGAAAATGGGATTGGCTGAAAATTGTGGACCAGTAAAAAAAAAAACCTCTGCTTACTAGTTCATTTTGTTACATAATGATAAATAAGACAGTAGTATTGCTCTTTATATATGTATTATATTGTGATCCTGTTAAGACATCCATGCATTTTTGCAGTGAGGTATATTACTATTACCTAACAGTCTGGGTATTAGTTCATCAATTTCAGTAGGATAAAATCAGGTGTATGTTTTGGAAATTTTGTGACTAAATATGTAAATCAGCAATATCCTCCTTTATCTGGAAAAGAAACTTACTGTCCAATCCCACATGTGTTTTTTTTTTTTTGTTTCACATATATTATAATAGACACAAGGGGCACTACTGAAAAGTGGAGGCTCGTCTAGGGGGCAACTGGGTCAATGCTCCATCAATTTTAGTTGAATTAAAATAAATAAATGATATTATAGTTTTTATCAGTTGGGGTTTTTAACTTTTTTGTGAAAATTTGCACCTTCATTATGTATCTGTTTGATCAAACGTGTTGTTTATGTCCTTATAATTATTAGTACTGCAGTTTTCCTCCTCTTCCCATTTATTATGGTGCTCTATTGCTGCTAGGGAGAATACAAAAAAAAAAAAAGCATAACCAGATTTATGGTAGTTTGTCCTTAAATCTGATTAAATCATATAAGAACTTGTGTAAATCACTCTCATTGGCTGTCTGACAGTCATCTGTTCTTCCCAATGCCACCTTTTTGAACAGCGAATATGCTGCCCTAAAAGACAGGCATAATAATAACAAAGTATTTAACCAGGAAAAGTACATTCAGATTACTCTGGTTTCCAAGTACATCCTGGGGATTTTACCTTAGCACAACATCCAGTGGTTGTTACTATCACAAAATTTAATGGTACCCATTTCATCTACCTCGGAAGGTTGAAAGGCTGAGTCCACCCTGCCAGGATTTGAACCTGCAACCCAAGGGTTAGAACAGTTTCTGCTGATGTATTAGCCCACTAAGCTATTTCACCAGCATGACTTCTGTGCTGTTAGGGGGTGGAGTTGGCAGAACTTTTATTGAGGCATAAGGATAATGGGTACAGAAAATAAAGGGGAGATATGCAAAATGATCATACAACAGATTTGCAGTAACAGGTACAACGTTGCATACTCCTTGCCATAACTGCCTCATTTTAATTTTATGTTATACATGCTAAACGAATACATCTCAGTTTTCAATAGAGCAGTGTAGGTGTGGGAAGGTCGTGTGATAGATGTGTGTTGAAAGGAACGTGGCGGGTAGTGAGTTTGTTGCTAGCTATGGTGCAAAGCTTAGCTATTCCGCCTAGAGTATATGTTGTTAGTGAAGCAAGCTTAAAGGGACACTGTAGGCACCCAGACCACTTCTGCCCATTGGAGTGGTCTGGGTGCCAACTCCCACTACCCTTAACCCTGCAAGTGTAATTATTGCAGTTTTTCATAAACTGCAATAATTACATTGCAGGGTTAACTTCCTAGTTTCTAGCACAGGTTTCCTGTGCTAGAGCGTCGCTGGACGTCCTCACGCTGTGTGAGGACCTCCAGCGTCGCTCTATTCCCCATAGGAAAGCATTGAAATGATTTTTCAATGCTTTCCTATGGGTAGACGTAATGCGCATGCGCGGCATTTCCGCGCATGCGCATTAGGTCTCCTCGGCCGGTGAGCGAGATTAGTCTCGCCCACCGGCCGACGTAATCACCAGGAGGAGCGTCGCGGAGGCGGAGACAGCGGCGAGGGACATTGCCGCTGTCCCAGGTAAGTGACTGAAGGGGTTTTCACCCCTTCAGTAACCGGGGATTGGGGGGTGGGAGGGAGAGGGACCCTCCAGTGCCAGAAAAACGGATCGTTTTTCTGGCACTGGAGTTTCCCTTTAACTATGCACGATAAGACAAGACAGGTGATTGAAACATGCTAGGTTGTTATAAAATAGAGAGTTTGATCATATGCCTACCGAGTGTGTTGGAGAGTTTAGTTTAAACCTTACGCTTTGTCTATTCGCTTTATGTGTCTGCATGCAATAGCTAACCACTGAAACCAAAACGTAACTTAGAAGTGAGGCTGCAAACGGGAGTCCAGTAAGGGGAGGACGTGTATCCGAACAGGTTATGTCCCAACAGCCCGTGGCTGAGATTGGTGGCAGTGGGGTTGTCTGTTAACGGGGCCAGTTCAGCCTATACCGCAGCTTGGTAGTGCCGCCGTGCGTGTCGGAGGGATGGCAAGGATGGCCCCGGCGTCTCGTAGATTCCACAGAGGTACGGCTTGGTGTGGACTGGTGGTAGCCGTCTGCCAGCCCCAGGCCCCCATGAAGGCCTTCACCTGTGTTCCACCGACTCGGTTGCTCAGAGAGGCCGGGTCGTCCCTTCTTCGGGCGCCATGTGGGGCTCGGATGTTCTGCTGCCGCCAGCGGCGGGTAAGCCTCCGGCGGTGTGGTCGGTGATTTGGAGTCCGACTCCATGTGGTCTTCGGCCTGGAAAGGCATTGTGGGCGGCCCCCAGTACCGCGTCCCCGCCGTTGTGGACAAAGCTTTGGACCATGAGATGCGTCATTGGGCCTGGTGAAGACACCGCTGCTTGAGTGAGTTAGTTTTGGTCGCGTTTGGTGCGTCCTCTGCTTGTGGGGTCCCGGTTGGTCCCTTTTTCCCCCTACTGTAAAATGGCGCTTGTTATAGCCCCGCCATGTCAGAGGTCTGTTAGTGCCATGTTGCATGTTGGCTAGCCGTGAGTCAGGCAGTCGGTGGGGTGAGGGTGCAGCTTTCAGTTGGATCTGGGCTGGAGGGGTCATTATTGCCTCTAGTTTACACCAGAAATCTTGAAAAATCCTCTCCAGCCTGGATTCATAGTTCCACTTGTCTGTTACCTTGTCGGACTGACACATGGGTGAGGCTCCCTCTTCCGCCATGCGGGTTTTGGGCAGCAGGAGTCCCAGTAAGTCGCTTGTGTGTGAAGATTAGTAGGGAGCTCCTGCATGCTGCGACCGTCCGCCATGCCGGTCAGGCTCCGCCCCCACCAAAACAATTTTAACTCAATGAAACAGTTCTGGTTTATTTATCAAGTCTTTGCAGACTCACAGCTCAGGAGTGAAACCACTTTGCTTATGCAACCTCAGGACATGCACAGATTTCTAAATACTTCCTGTAAAGTGAGATCTGATATTTAGACATCCTTTATTGCACAGTGTGTTTAATTTAGAGTTTCTTATCTCCTTGTCTGTTCATGACCTGCTAGAGCCTCATATATGTGATTAAAGTTCAATTAACAGAGCAGGAAACAAAAAACGTCTAAAGTAAGTAAAATCTGAAACCATTTTTCCATGAAAATTGTGTCAGTCACAGCCAGGGGAGGTGTGGCTAGGACTGCATAAACAGACACAAAAAAAAAGTGATTTAACTACTAAATCTCAATGAATTGAGCAGTGAGACTGTATCATTACACCAAACCTACTTTATTAAGCTAAAGTTGTTTTGGTGCCTATTAACGAGACACTATAGTCACCAGAACAACAACAGCTTATTGAATTTGTTCTGGTTAGTAGAATCATTACCTTCAGGCTTTTTGCTGTAAACACTGCTTGTTTCAGAGAAAATGCAGTGTTTACATTACAGCCTAGTCATAACTTCACTGGCCACTCCTTAGATTGCTGTTAGAGATCCATCTTGGGTCATGGCTGCCTAAAATGCATCCAAACATTCAGTGTCTCCTCCTTCTGCATGCAGACACTGAACTTTCCTCATAGAGATTCATTGATTCAATGCATCTGTAGCAGGAGATGCTGATTGGCCAGGGCTGTGTTTGAATTGTGCTGGCTTTTTGTCAGTCTCAGCCAATCCTATGGGGAAGGATTGTGATTGGATCAGGCTACCACTTCTGAATATGTCAGCAGGCATTGGGCAGGTCTAAAGGAAACAGGCACAAAATGAGGAGCTGCAGACTTGAATACAAGTAAGATTTTAATATATTTAGGGAGGCATGAGGGGACCAGGGTGGCTAGATGGTTGTTTTAACCCTAACGGGTCAGGAATACATGTTTGTGTTCCTGACCCTATAGTGCTCCTTTAGGTGTGCAAAGTCTAACAGACCACAGGTAAAGTTTATGGAGAAGGGTGAGATACAATTACAAAGGTGGCGCCTAGCACACTACTATTTAAAACAAATTACCAGCCACTGCTACTAGTGAATACTGTCCAGAACTTGGTGCATTGTTCTTTTGGAAGGGGTGGAATGGAAGAGAGCTCAAATCATAGGTGTACAATTATGAATGTAAAATCACTTAACCCCTTAAGGACCAAACTTCTGGTATAAAAGGGAATCATGACATGTCACACATGTCATGTGTCCTTAAAGGGTTAAAGTGACGTTCCAAGCACAAATAAAACTTTGATCCATTTGATTTAGGCTTCAGTAGAATTTTGCACCAGAAGCCTGCCTTCTAAGCCACACCCCCACTCTTGAAAAAATACTTTCTTATGAAATGTATGCACACAGCTCAGCTATTGACAGTACTGTGTGATCTGGACTATAAACCAGCATGCATTAAAAGGAGAGGACACCCAGGGAGACATATAGTATGGATACCACTACCTGTCTGCAGTTTCTCTGACTGTCTGAGCCAATATGTTTATTAAAAGCAGCCCATATGTGAATTAATATTGTTTATTGGTTTTGGCGAACTCAATCCCCCTCCTACCCTCCAGTCCGGTACAGATAAACCCAACGGCAGGCCTCAGGTATACACAAGTGGGCTAAGCCAGCAGGCGACATACCACCTATGGAGCGCAGTTCCCCCTTAAAATCCCAAGCAGTAGGCACAGCATCCCGAACCAGCCTTAACATATGTACACATTTAATTCCCCACGGCACTACGCTAGATATAGTCTTGTGACTTCCCAGCGATGGCCCTCTCCTGTGACACCGACCCCCGCCAGAGCAACAGCCCCAATAAGGTCCCCTTTAGCAAAAAAAGTTCCACATACCGCATTATTGACACCACTTTTCTCTCATGCATAATCTGCAGTTTAACCCATTTCAAAATAGAGATAATTCTATAATATTGTGTATTTAGCTATTCTTGTTCATTACTTTCATTAATTATAAAATTGGATGCAATTCTCTGTTATGCGATAATAATACATAAAAATGTGCTATGTTTTCCACTGCCTAACCAATGCAAACCTATGTCTGAAGCGACGCATGCCCTGCCTGTTATGGCAGTGTATATAATTTTTCCCTGCACAAATAAAATAAAGAATAAAAAAAAAAAAAAAAAAAGCAGCCCATATGTGAATTAATTCGGTGCAATTGGAGCTAAGACTGTGTTAATACATTACATAATGCTGCATTTCTAGAGTGAGAATGTTTGTCTAAAAAGACAGGCTTATGTTATAGCATCCTGTAAAATATATATATTTTTCATTCAAAACTATAAAGGACAAATCCTATCAAATGTATTAAAGTTTTAGTGGTACCTAGATTTCCCCTCCAACATACCTTTGTTTCCACAACATACTATATGTATGCCTTCTTACTCTAAAAGTGAAAGAGTGAATTGGCTTTCCCTTGTCAACATTAGTTATACAGAAAATATTATCTAGCATGGCAGGTGTAACATGACGCATTCACACATAATGTAATCTGCAGCTGTCTGATGAAGTTCAAGGAAACAGAGAAAACCTAATTACTCCCCTCCCCTGGGACATGTTAACCTGTTAAGGCTGTGTAATGCAGGGTTAGATATTAGAGCCGCGTGGGTTGCAGAGATATATTGTCATTTTCTCTCACCTACTATTATGACTCAGAAGATTTGTGTGATGTATGCAGTCCTATTTCGGCTCCCTTTATAGTTTGCAAGTGAGAGAATGTGAAGAATTGTATTTTGTCTTTGTTTTTTCCCAGAGATAACCTATTCAATTATTAAGCAGATGAAGAATTTTCGCACAGTTGTAGAGAATGACTGTGTGTCAAGGTAAAGCTACTTACGTTATTGTCTGTGCATTTTAATGAGAATTCTTAGCCTTGTCTTCAGAGTACATGCAGACAAAACGCCTTGATCTCTCATTCAGTTCTGTCTCTTTGCCACCTCCATATCGCACAGTGTATCTATAAGAATCACCTTGATACGTTACATTTGCATTTTATGAGTACCATTAAAACTAGGTAATATCAATAACTATTTCTCAGCTGCCGATACATCTACTTGCAGGAATGTGCTGTAAGCACTTTGAGCCCCCTCAAGGTGGATAGGGCTCTAAATTAGCTTTTTATCATTTTTATACAACAGAAGGATGAACCTGTGTGCCTTTTCACTGTTTTAAAGAATTGACTAGGAAAAATAGTTCACAGTAATGCTGTCTTTCTTTTTAAGTTGCCTAAGTGACTATTGTGTCTATTTAAAGAGACACTATAGTTACTAGAACAACTACAGCTTATTGTATTTGTTCTGGTGAGTAGAATCATTCCCTTTAGGCTTTTCAGAGAAAAGGCAGTGTTTACATTACAGCCTAGGGATAACTCCACTGGCCACTCCTCAGATGGCTACTAGAGGTGCTTCCATAGGCGGTGCTGCACAGTGAGCAGCAATGCCATTCAGTGTCTCCACCCTCTGCATGGAGACAATGAACCTTCATCATAGAGATGCATTAATTCCTCTATGAGGAAATGCTGATTGGCCAGTGCTGTGTTTGACTTGTGGTGGCTCTTCCTCCAATCTGCCTCCTTCACAGTCTCAGCGAATGGGAAAGCATTGTGATTGGCTCAGCGAATCACTTCTCATTATGTCAGCTAAGCAGGCAGGTCAGGAGCAGAGGCAGTAGCTGCATACTTGAATACAAGTAAGACTTTACTATATTTAGGGAGCGAGGGGGGAGGGCAGGGGGGCTAGATTGTAACACTAGAGGGTTTGTGTTAATGACCCTATAGTGTTCATTTAAGCCAAATTAGTTGAAGTGAAAGCACAACTGACTTGTATAATTGTTTCAGTTTGACTATTTTGGTCTTAAAGTTTACATTTATATTGCATTCACTTTGAATCCCCCCCTCCCCCACCCCCACCACCCCAAAATGGAAAACTCCAGACAATGCACACTTTAGTAAATATCTCTATTTGTAACTCTATACTGATCTTTTTTTTTTCTCACTCCTTGAATTGACTGGAGGTTCATTTCCTTTTTTAGTTGAAAAGAAAAACGTAGCTAATATAAGGTAATATCTTTGCACGAACACTAGCTAATATCATTGCACTACATATGAACATAAAATTAGTTTTGCACAGCTGAAAAGTATAAAATTACTGTTCTGTAAATCTAAAGACAAACAGCTATACAAGCTCTTAATGAATAAACCAATACTAATTAAAACTGAGGTTAAATCTTTCCTACTCTTTCTCATCAGTTATGCCAGAACTATGGCAGTCAACCTATCTGCATATGGAGGTGACATTGTGGTAAGCTGTGGTAAGGTCGTGGAACCTTTTTGCTATCCCTACTAAGGCAATATTGGAGGTGACATGGGGGAGTCAAGATAGGTTCTGTTAGGTGCTGTTTATGAGATTGGCTAAAGTAAGAGTCAGTACTTCTCAAATAGTACTTCTTTATCTTACTATCATATTTGTCTGGAGTTATAGTCTCTTCTTCTTTGATACAATAAACATTTTGTGATGGAGCTTCTTGTACCCTTGCTGGGTACTTCCGCCAAGCTTGATTCCTAGCTGCCACAGGGAAAACCTGGAACACTTTTGCCACAGTCGCCACAATTTGACTGTGGTCTTTATGTATGGTTTCCACCCTGGATCTGGATACAGTGATACAGGTGTGTAGCAGTCTCACCCAAACACTAGCAGAGACTTAGTAAAGGGTGAAGTAGAACTGACTTTATTGAACACAACACAGATATGTATAGGCACATTCCCCACAGGAGTCATCAGTTACAACAATGTAAGTCCCTCTCCAGAGTCACCATAATTTGGTTACCTGCCGGACACCAAGAAGTGTTGCACAATAACTGTTTCACAATTATGCAATGACCCAATTAAGTTTCATTCTGTTCTACATGAGTGTGTATGCAGTACTGTGTTTCTAAGGCAGGGTAGGGGCAGACAATAACAAGGACTGAGGACCACATGAGAGATTTAGGGGCATGGCAGAACAGCCAGTTTGAACTAGCCTGGAAGGGTCTTTGGAGCAATGGGACAATGTCCTTCTGGAAAAAGAACAGGGAAAAGGGGAGGAAAAATAATTGACAAACAACTACATTATACACACCCTGTACTTATAATTGGCACAGGGTGACTAAAACATAAGAGCCATCTGGGGACCTACATAAAGTGTCTGTCTTCAACCCCAGTGATGGTGAGTACAATCACACATTTATTTAACTTAAAATAGAAGAAGTTGAACTTCAAATAAACAAGCCAAATAAAACATTGTTTTATATTATTGTTTGCTATCAATAGAGTAAAATAAGGTCCCATAATAAAATTTGGAGTAGTAGGCAAAGTAACTAACAGGGTTATTTACTTTACTTTAAATGAGAATTTGCCAAGAAATACAATATGTGTGGGATTCAGTTGGTGAATCTAAAATCAAATAAAATAAAACATAGCATAATACAGTTTTAGAAATGTAATATTTACTGCTATAGATTGCACTCACAGGATGTTGAAAGTATATGCGCTCTATTGGTGCCTCCCCCGATGTTTTGGGGGGCTAGTGTCTCCCTCTTAGGATCAAGTATCACCCGGTATCAGGAACCATTCAGGACGCCGACAGGTAGATAGGTAAAAAGGAGTTTTATTGGTATAAAAAGTATAAAAAGGATAGGTCTTAAGCATTTTGTCCACCAGGGGACTTCCTCAGAGACCAGTATACAATAAAACACAGTGAGTAGATAATGCTCCCAAAAAAACACCAGACTGTTAAGTGAAAAAAGTTAGAGATACTTGCAGATCAGCAATTTTTTTCGCCTAGAATTCACTTTGAATTCCCAATAATTCTCACTTCAGTAAATAACCATGCCAATGTAAATCCCTTTTTACATGATATTCAATGAATTATACAAATAACACGAAAAATAAAACAACTAATTTTCCACAAATGCAAAATAAAAGTTAAATGCTAAAGTCTAAATAAATAATATTACACACAAGAATAAAATTATCCCTCGCCAAAAAATAAATTGATTCAGTTTCCCTTCATTGTATTCTCTACTGTTTATTTTAAAAGAAGGTTTTCTATTGAAAGTCAGGAGAAAACAAAGCATTTTTTAGGGCAGGGAAGATTATATTTGAATTTCACACCAATTGATCCACAAAGAAATTAGCAAATCAAAAATAAAAATGCAAAATAGGGAACCCGATTTATCCTCTTTGGTAACATTTTAAGATCTTGGTTTTTAAATATAATAATTTATTATGCTTACTAACTGTTGATACCAACAATTGTTGATATTATTAAGCATTGGTTTATCAGGCCCCATACAAAAATACTACAGGCAATACTACAAGTGTTGCAAACAAAGACAGAAAAATGTATGTACAATCATAATACATTTAGAACCCATAAACAGTATTTCCAAACAGTTGTAAAACTGTGTTTTCCTGAAAGTTACAACTTCAATATAAAACAGAATTTGTAGAACTACATTGTTTGCTCTATGAGCCTAATAGCTTGCTCTGGCAATGCAGTGTCTTGAATAGGGAAGCATTTTCTAAAATTACATCTAGAGCGTGAGCTCTCACATTTCTTGTCCTTCATGTAACCTCAGATCCATAATTCTGTTTACACACATGAAGAAGAAAAACAAGAGGGGAGAACTATTGGTTACTAATCACTTTACGGAAGCACAGCATAACTTCAATCCATGACATAATTGTCAACACCAAGACAGGGTTGCAGTCATTTTTTAAAGTAACACTATGGGGTGAAAAATACAAATGTATTCCGGACCCTACAGCGTTAAAAACACCATCTAGCCCCCCTTGCCCCAAAAATATAGTAAAATTGTATCTTTATTCTAGTCTGCTTCTTCTGGCTCTGCTTGGCTGACATTATCAGAAGTTGTAATCTGAGCTAATCACAATGCTTTCACATAGGAAAACATTGGATTAGCTAAGACTGTCAAGGAGGCAGATCAGGGGCAGAGACAGCACAAGCCAAACACAGCCCTGGCCAATCATCATCTCCTCATAGAGATGCATTGAATCAATGCATCTCTATGAGGAAAGTCCAATGTCCCATGCAGAGGGTGGAGACACAGAATAGCAGTGCTACTCACTAGAACAAATACAATAAGCTGTAGTTGTTCTGTGACTATAGTGTCCCTTTAAAGCAACATAAATTGTTTTTGGAAAATAAATTGAAAAGTCAGGAACTTGGTGCATGAATAGGGAATATGATCTGCCCTTCTACATGCGAGTAATCATATAGGACTTTATATTTTTTATCATTACAAATTAGATAATAAATACTACTGATTCCAAGGGGTAAAGTTTATATTAAGAAAAATAAAGACACTAGTTGTACAAACTGGAGGAAAGTTAGAAAGGCTAGGAAAGGCAGAAGTTTTGAAGGGGACATTGAAGCTTCCCTTTGCAGACATGCTTCGGGCACTCCCTGCAAGGGTATAAGCTGATTACGTGTATTGCCAATGAGCTATGCGTGCTAACAAAAGACAGCGTTTTTGCACAGATTTAAGATTAGGCAGTCTGAAAGAGTGTTCCAAGTTGGCTATGTCACACGTACAAGGGTGCAACTAGCCACAAAATTGCAGGTTACTCTGTAAATGCCGGCTTTCAAGATAAGTGGTCATAAGATAAGCAGAAGTGGTCATGGAGGCTGAGTAACCTTTTAAACATAATTTCTTTAAGTCGTCTGCATTAATGTATAAACTGCATCTATTGTAAGCATCTCATAATGCACAGGGTTCAATTAAAAATTGCTGTAGCACACATTACACATGATTGACCGATTTTATAAAAGACATGATAATATTACTGTAAGTAATGTAAAAGCAAAATGAGAAAATGGGAAATTAACATGTTTTACAGAGGTGATGTGGAAGAAATAAGGTACCATTGGGAATTTATATAATGGAGAGTACAGTGGATGCATAGATAGCATTATATTTTATAGTCTAAATATTGTTTGATTTAAAAGGTTATATATATATATATATATATATATATATATATATATATATATATATATATATATATATAGTTTTCTTGCGCAATGTATAATTAATGGGAACCTACATGCCTCAAATCCACATTTTAATGTAATTAATTGTTGCAAAAATCTATATGTCGTTGCTAAGAATTGCAAATACAGTGGGACCTCAGTTTGCAAAAGCCTCGGTTAACATAATTTTCGGTTTATAAATGAAAATCCATTGAAAACAATGCCTCGGTTTACAATTTTTTTCGCAATTCAAAGCAAGTTTCCCCAGGATGCATTGCACCTGGGAGGTTTATAGCACCGCCCCCTGCATGCTGGAGCACGTGGCGTCGAGTGTGGAGGTGTTGGAGCGGCTTTTGCATCGAGTTGTGCAGCTTTTTTGGTGCATTTTTCAAGCTGTGGAAAGGTAGGGAGCTGAGCTTCGTCATTTACATGCCTTTTATTGTGTGTTCTGCATTGTGGGTTGGTTTCCATGCCAGCTCATTTTGACTTTTTTCTGACCTCCAGAACGGATTAATTGGTTTTCAATGCATTCCTATGGGAAACCGTGTTTCGGTTTACAAATTTTTCGCAATAAGAAACGTCCCGGAGAATGCATTAAATTCGTAAACCAAGTTCCTACTGTATGTCCTTATTTTCAATTAGCTGCAGAACTGCCTGGTGCTTAATTCCACGTTAGTGCTGGGCAATGTCCAATCAGAAGTCTCTCATAGAGAGGCATTGAGGAAAAAAAATCTCCATTCTGAAGCTTGTTATAGTGATGGGTAACTATAATGAGACCTAGTGATTCTATGATAAAAAAGATCATATTTTAGAACTGTATTAGTTCAATAAGCACTGACTTGTATGTTTCAGTTAAAATAGCATCTTGCTATATACAACTGTGATGGAATAAATTCTTATCAGGTTCTGCTAACCACTTGAAGGACAAGGAGGATGGTTGAAGTTGTATTCTACATAAGCTGTGTAGCAAGTGGCTGCTTCACTAGAGGTATATTTTTACTCCAACCAGCAGACAGGCAAATTCTGGCACATAATTTGGTGAGACATAAATCCCCAACAAAGTGACTTGTATTTTTTTTTTTTTTCCTTTTCCTTTTTTTTTGTTCTTAAGCTTGAGAGCCAAGTATTGAACGCTTTAACACTGAGTGCCATTGGCACAGCTTTTTGTAGTTCAATTTATTTTTCTGTTTCTTCCTATAGTTTTTAAGAATGCAGACTTATTTTTACGGCATGTGCATACATTGGCCTTTATTTATGTGGTTAGTTTGCACTGCCATGTATGAATTTATGTTCCAATAAACACTTTTATTGGAACTTCCTGGTGACATATGAGTATGCATATCTTAAGTTGTTTTGTTTTTTTCATTTTGTTTGCTGCTGAGCCTGTACAAGGCATCTTTAGTATGTTGTATGTGCTGACATGATGCAAAAGTTACACAAATTTGATAGTAACAACTAGGGAAATAGTATGGCATCTGTTTGAGTGACATCCCAGGGAGACAGACATATGGCACAAAAAAAAAATATTTGTTACCAGATTTAACCCTTTAAGACTGGAGGGCATACTATTACGCCCTATTTTAAGCGGCTCTAAACGCCGCTGGGCGTAATAGTACACCCTCCGTTTTTTTCTTACTTACCGCGGCACGTCCTTCCTCCTGGGAGCCCCCTCGGCCATGTGAGAGTGAGGTCCTTGCTAACGCTAACTAAAAAAGACTGGACATACCCCACTTGCAATACCTTGGGTTGTCTACTATTGCAAATGGTATGCCATTATGGGTGTACATTTTATTCCTGGGCTACTATACAGTCCCAAAGGCAACGTAACCAATCTGGCGAATTTCAATTTCAAATGTAACGTGCTATATTTGACCCTGTAACTTCCCAAAACACAATAAAACCTGTACATAGGGGGTACTGTTTTACACGTGAGACTTTGCTGAATACAAATATGTGTATTTTATTGCAGTAAAAGCAAACAGTATTATGACATTGACAGTTAAAATGTCATGTAGAACTAAAAAAATAACATTTCTTATTTTCTCCCATTTTTTTCATATTAAATTATGTTTCATAGCTAAATATTTGATATTAAACGAAAGCCCTGTTTCCCCTGAATAAAATGATATATAATAAGGGGGGGGGTTCATTTAATATGAAAGAGGTGAATTACGGTTGGACAGACATGTAGCGCAAATGCCAGGTTTTGTTTACATTTTGTTCTGTTCACAATGTGTACATTTCGCTCAACCCCTTCAGGACAGAGTCAATAGTGCACGTTCTGATCAAAACAAAACGTTAACAAAAACTGGAATTTGCGCTATATGTCTGTTCACCCGTAGTTCCCCTCTTTCATATTATATGCACCCACACTTATTTTATATAATTTTGTTCAGGAGAAACAGGGCTTTAATTTATCATTAACTATTCATATATGGAACATAATTCATTATGAATAAAATAAAAAAAAAATGAGAAAATTAGATTTTTTTTTTTTATTTGTATTTCCGTCTGACATTTTAGCTGTGAATGTCATAATACTGTTGGGTTTTACTGCAAAAAAATGCACATATTTGTAATCAGCGATGTCTCACGAGTACAACAGTAAACAGGTTTTATGGTGTTTTGGAAAGTTACAGGGTCAAATATAGAACGTTCCATTTTCAAATAGAAATTTGCCAGATTGGTAATGTTACCTTTGAGATGGTGTGGTAGCCCAAACACTGGCCAAAGTTAGCATTCATATTTGTTTTTGTGTGAAAAAAGCAAAAAAAACTAATATTTGGCCAGTGTTTGTGACTAAGTGGCTACTAAGAAAGACTGGACATACCCGACTTGCAATACCTTGGGTTGTCTACTTTTGCAAATGGTATGCCATCATGGGGGTAATTCTCATTCCTGGGCTACCATACGCTCTCAAAGGCAACATAACCAATCTGGCAAATTTCAATGTAGAAAAAATAAAATGCAAGCCTTATATGTCGGGAGACTACACTAAACACAAATATTAGTGTTTTAAAACTGTAAAACATATTACAACAATAATATAGTCCATAAAAGTGCGGTTCGTTTGTAAAAAAATGCAAAAAAACTTCACTTTTACTTAAAATATCATCGTTGTAATACAATTTACCAGTTTGAAACACTAATATTTGAGTTCAGCGAAGTCTCCCGAGTAAAACAGTACCCCCCATGTAAGGTTTTATGGTGTCTTGGAGAGTTACAGGGTCAAATACAGTGCTTGCGAATTAAATTCTCTGCACTTTCTCCCTGTGTTGTCAGGCATGTCAATCAAATTGTAATCAATCAAATCACCTAATTATGTTAAAAGATTACTTAAATATACACGTAGAATTTCAATATATATGCATTTACAGGTATTTAAATTCTATGTGTATACTAATGTAATATTTTATGTAATTATATGTATTTATCTATATATATATATATTTGCGGTTATTTGCATTTTATATATAGATAGATATATATAGAATGTCATTCTAAGTGTATTTTGTTACATATATATATATATATATATATATATATATATTAATAACAAAATACAGTTAGAATGAAATTACATATGAATATATAATTTATATCAAATTTTGTTTCAATATTTTATTTATTAATTTTATTATTTTATTTATTATTGTAATTATACGTATTTATATATATAATATATGTGTATATATCTATTATATATATAATATATGTATATTATATATATGTAACGTCATTCTAAGTGTATTTTAATACTAATATATGTACTTATATTAGTATTAAAATACACTATGTATGACGTTAAATATATATAATATGTATATATATTATATATATAATATATATACATATATTATATATATATATACATATATATATATATATATATATATATATATACAAAGACGAGAAGGTATTCTTGCACTCCAACAAAACAATATGATGGTACCTGGTGCTCTGGTAGCAAAAATCATAAATATCCACAAAAATACCGGCACTCCAGGAATTCTCAGTGATACAAGTTTTCTTTTATTCAGTTCAGTACGTCAACGTTTCAGCTCCATGAGGAGCTGAAACGTTGACGTACTGAACTGAATAAAAGAAAACTTGTATCACTGAGAATTCCTGGAGTGCCGGTATTTTTGTGGATATTTATATATATATATATATATATAAAAATATATTTATTTTATTTTATAACATGTTTACATTTTTTTTAAACAGATCCCACCAGCAGGGGGACTGTCTGATATTTCAGACAGCCCCCCTGCTGGCAGATCCACAGCCAGCTATAGGGGGCCATGTGATCGCTCTTAGAGAGCGATCACATGGCCCCCAGGGGCTTCTTTTGCCATGGGGGGGCTGCCTGGGCTGTGAGGCAGTCCTCCCGAAGCGGAGCGCCGGTAAGGTAAGTATACAGGGCTCAAAGCGCTCCAGGGCTCAAAGCCGTTACGGCGTTCTATGCCGCCGCACTTAAAAGCGGGACGGCATAGAATGCCGTAACGGCGGGAAGGGGTTAAGGGGTTAAAAAAAAATACATTTTTAAATAAAGGAAGCAGGTATTTGATTTTTGCACAATAACCACATCATTAAGATGGCACTTAGCATGTCCCAGCAAATTGCTTACTTGGAGTAAAACTTGTTTCCCAAAAATTTCCTGCTTTGATGATTGAGGACAAATATGCAATTTTGTTCATTTCTGATGGAATTCCATAGTAAAAGATAAGTCTACTTTCAGATTAAAAAAAGTCATACCTTTTGCAAAACTCACTTATGTGTAATTAATTATTGGCTAATCTCATTCATCAGTCAAGTCACAAAGCAGGGACAACAAAATAAACATTTAGATTGTAATTAGCCAAAAACATTGATAATGGACAACAGCCTAAATGGACACTGTAGGCACCCAGACAACTTCAGCTCATTAAAGTGGTCTGAGTACAGTGTCCCATCACCCTTAACCCTGAGCATGTAATTATTGCAGTTTTTAATAAAATGCAATAATTTTCTGCTAGGGTTAACTCCTCCTCTAATGCCTGACTAATATACAGCCACTAGAGGGGCTTCTGCGTCTTTAGGCGACTTTTGGTTACCTAAATGATGCTGTACATCCTCACGCTATGCATGAGAACTTCCAGCGTCACTGGAATCCCCATAGGAAATATTTGAATAATGCTTTCCTTTTTGGAAATCCTAATGTGTGCGGGCTCATATATAGTGCCAGGAAAATTAGTTTTTTTTTCCTGCCACTCTAGTTTCCATTTAAATATCTTGTCCTTCAGTGAGTTCCCAATTAGTTATCATACAGATTAAAATTGTTCAGTTGGGCCATCACAGAGAGAACCTTATCCTGTTGCATATCGGAATAACTCCGTCCACAGAGGCAGTCCAGATTTGAAATGCAAGCAAGCTTCCTCTGTATGAGCGATACAGCAACTACAAATGTCATACTTCAAAAATAATGAAAAAAAAATCTCTTCAGTAAGGCAGAAAACATAAAAAAAATAAACAATGTATAGCGATTGTAAGAGTGATTTTGATAAAGAATGCAATGAATATATAATGGAGCTTGTTTAAATATATTAGCAATCTTTTTTTTATTTTTTTATTTAATTTTATATATCAGTAAAAAAAGTTTGCATAAAAACATGCATTAAACATTCAACTTATTTGATTATAGTATGATATGTCTATATTATAGACCCATTCTATATTTGTTTCTAATGAAGCTAGACAAATACATAAGACCTTAACTGCCATAAAGCAGTGTGTAATTGTCATGACTGCTAGTGTGGTCCAGCACGCAGAACTATGTAACATCTACATAGAAAATAGAAAGAAACAGAAAGGATAGAACGTAAACCGGTCCCTAGAATGGCCGGACTAATACATTAGAGACAGAGAATGGTCAAGGGAAAGCCGAGGTCACGGAAGCCAGAAATACTCAAATACTGTTTTACAAGCCAAGTCAGGGGAACCAGAAATCAGCGTAGACAGGAATAGCCAAGGTCAAAATACTGGAAATCACAATAATAGCAAGGATAAATGCACTCTCGGGAACCAGGACAGGAAACCACGACAGGGCAAGAAACTGGGGTGCTTCAGGGATTTATATATCCTTCTCTAGGCTGTAATTGGTCAGAGGGTGACCTCTGACCCCAGAACGTGCGTGTGCATTGGTGTCGTGACGTCACACACACGTTCGTATAACCCTGATGGCCATGACCGCATGGTCGGCGCCATCTTTGTTTTGGGCAAATTGCCCAGAGGATCCGGAGGAGCTGTTCCCAGCTCGCCGCCGAGCAGGTAAGCTTAGCTTGTTGGCGTGGTCATGCCGGTCGGGCACGAACGCGCCATGTGGTGAGCCGGAAGCCGTGACAGTAATCAAAATATCAGAATTTGCAGTTTCAATTTATGTGTAGTAGGACTATTTCAGTTTTTTTTCATTATCACTCCTTCTACTACTTTTATTAGTTCAAAAGCGATGTTCCATAACACCATTATTCTTGGGCAAATCCACCAAATATGTATCATGGATCCCTCTTGATGGAAATATTTCCATCAAATCACAGGCCTCGTAGGAGATATCCTGGCCAATCTCATTGGGACCATATACCATCTGTAGATAATCTTTATTTGTGTCTCTAGGACATGGGTCATCAATCTGGTCCCTACCGCCCACTAGTGGGCGTTTCAGGATTCCAGGTTGGCGGTAGGGATTTCCTAATTTTGCGGGCTGGCGGTGTGAGCTGGCGGTACCCCTGCGACCGGGTACCATCATCACCACTTGCAGCCCGGCCCGTGCGGCAAACCGCGGGGCCGCATATGGAGGGGTCCATTGGGTGGCCCATGCTGTCAGGGCCACCCCATGGATGTGGATTGTAAGGGGGCCCGGTCAGCGCTGGGTGCTTTAACAGTGCGACCGGGCCCCCTGTTATTACATCACACGCTGGGATGAAGTGACTGCACTTCACTCCTCCCAGCTAACACACAGACCACGCGGGAGGAAGGAGGCGGAGGGAGTCAGAGTGGGAACTCTGACTCCCATCCACCTGAGCCACCACTGGACCCCAGGGAAAGTCACCCTCCTGCACCTTAAAGGTAGGAAACAGGAGGGTGACTTAAATATAATGTGTGTGTTTGTTTGTCTATGTGTCTTTGTATGTATATCTTATGTGTGTCTGTATGTATGTGTCTGTATGTGTGTCTTATGTATGTGTCTTTGTATGTGTCTTGTGTGTGTGTGTGTGTCTGTATATATTTGTGTCTTGTCTTTGTATGTATGTGTTGTGTGTGTATGTGTCTTTGTATGTATGTGTGTCGTATGTATGTGTGTCTTGTGTCTGTATGTGTCTTTGTATGTATGTGTGTGTCTTTGTATGTGTCTTGTGTGTGTGTCTGTCTGTATATATGTATGTGTCTTGTATGTATGTGTTGTGTGTGTATGTGTCTTTGTATGTATGTGTGTCATATGTATGTGTCTTGTGTGTGTCTGTCTGTATGTGTGTATGTGTCTTTGTATGTATGTCTTATGTGTGTGTCTTTGTATGTGTGTGTGTGTCTGTAAATATGTATGTGTGCCTGTCTGTTATAGTGGGCTATAGTAAGTAATAGTAAGTGGGATACCTAGCTCAGCCTTCCTACTGGGCATGGCTATAAGGAAGGTAAAAAAAAAATTAAAAAAAGGGAAAAAAAAGGTGGAGAGGGGAATTGAGGAGGGAGCTGACGCACAGATGAGAAATCATATTATGTGCAAACAGAGAAATCGTCTGAATATCACCGAAAGAGGAGACCTTTGTTTGTTCCTTACGAAAATCGAACCAGATATCAAATATTTAGTCTTGCAGCATCAACCTCAAGGATCTCATTAATCACTAGTAAAGGTAATTTCAATTTACTTTATTGTTTTCTCATTACACTTTATAAAGTTAAAAACATTATAAACATGCATTAAGTAGAAATAAAAAGATAAATGTACGTACATTTATTTTTTTAAAAACACCCTGCTTTCTAAAAAATATTCCGCACTTGCGCAAAAACTGGTGGGCGGTAAGGAAATTTTTTCAACCAAAAAATGCATTAGTGGGCAGTAGGTAGAAAAAGGTTGACTACCACTGCTCTAGGATATTTAAGCAATGAATATGTTTTTTAACGCTCATAATCGAGCTGCACCATTCTCTATATTGTATATCTACTTATAGATCCTTTTCCCATTTTTTCAGAGACATAGGGGAAGTTAATCCTCCAGTCAATTTCAATAGCTCCATTGCAATAGAGTATATAGCATTTTGTCTACCACCCGCAAAAAAATGTGTAAGTATTTTCTCAGTATCCTTATCTGTTCTCAGCAGATATTCTTTTTAAAAGCTCTGAATACGAAGATAGTTAAAGATCTCGTGGTGGGGGAGGTCCAATTTTTTTTTTATTTCTCCGAATGGACTAATCTGGGTGCCATTATACAGCTCCCCTATAGTATAGTCTCCTTTTTTCAGACCAGTTTTTAAGATCAATATCAGACTAGTGATGTCCCGAATGGTTCGCTGGCGAATAGTTCCTGGCGAACATCGCATGTTCGCGTTCGCCACGGGTGGCGAACATATGTGATGTTCGGTCCGCCCCTATTCGTCATCATTGAGTAAACTTTGACCCTGTACCTCAAAGTCAGCAGACACATTCCAGCCAATCAGCAGCAGACCCGCCCTCCCAGACCCTCCCACCTCCTAGACAGCATACAATTTAGATTAATTCTGAAGCTGCATTCTTTTTTTTTTTTATTATTATTCTTTTTTTTTGTGTTTGTGTTTATCATATATTATCCTCCATAGCCAGTAACCTCCATACATTATCCCCCATAGCCAGTAACCTTTGTTTATTATACATTATCCCCCCATAGCCAGTAACCTGTGTTTATTATACATTATCCCCCATAGCCAGTAACCTGTGTTTATTATACATTATCCCCCATAGCCAGTAACCTGTGTTTATTATACATTATCCTCCCCATAGCCAGTAACCTGTGTTTATGATACATTATCTTCCCATAGCCAGTAACCTGTGTTTATTATACATTATCCTCCCATAGCCAGTAACCTGTGTTTATTATACATTATCCTCCCATAGCCAGTAACCTGTGTTTATTATATATTATCCCCCGATAACAAGTAACCTGTGCTTATTATACATTATCTCCCCCATAGCCAGTAACCTGTGCATTATCCCCCCACAACCAGTCACCTGTGTTTATTATAAAGTATCCCCCCACAACCAGTAACCTGTGTTTATTATACATTATCCCCCATAGCCAGTAACCTGTGTTTATTATACATTATCCTCCCCATAGCCAGTAACCTGTGTTTATTATACATTATCCCCCATAGCCAGTAACCTGTGTTTATTACACATTATCCTCCCATAGCCCCCCCACAACCAGTAACCTGTGTTTATTATACATTATCCTCCCATAGCCAGTAACCTATGTTTATTATACATTATCCTCCCATAGCCAGTAACCTGTGTTTATTATACATTATCCCCCCATAGCCAGTAACCTGTGCTTATTATACATTATCCTCCCATGGCCAGTAACCTGTGTTTATTATACATTATCCCCTATAGTCATTTATCGTTGGACCTAGGCAGCATGATGTCTTAGGCCGGCCCAGAGATTGAGTGAGTGAGTGAGTGAATAATATAATATATATGTTCAGAAACATATTAGTAATATATGTAAATCAGGTTCATGCAAAGAGGGTGAAAAGGTATTAAAGAAAAACACACTTATTGCATCATATTTACAAAGCCAAACTTTTAAAAGCTTTCCTCATTTCTTTCTCGGGATGAGGAATATATCGGTTGTAGACTGAGGATTTCCATCTTTCCAATCTTTTAATAATATGCACTGGAGTGTCAGTGTTGAAGGAGAACGAAGCTGCCCCTATTCTAAATGAAAGACCCAAGACATGGATACAACCCAATCTTAGGAGTAGTGTTCTGATGTAGAAGATGAATTTAGCCGTAGTCAGAGGGATTCAGTGAGAGTAGTGGTGAAATGTGAGTGGCATGACTGAATGTGGGTAAGTAAGAGTCAAGTATTTTAACTGGGCACTAGTTCTAGGTGGGATAAAGTGGTATAGCGGATGGATGAGTAGTTTGGTTCGTTTTAGAGGTTTGTAGAGAAAGTATATAGTGATCATGATTTTTAGCGGTATCCAATATTTTTAAGGTGGTCCCAGTGCAACCACTCACATCTGGTGTCACAATAGCTTGCATTTAAAAAAAAAAAAAAAACTTTTTTGACTGTGAAATAATAGCAGTCAGTTTCCTTCACACGTGTGCGTTTCAGGGCCTGCCAGGGCACAGTGTCACACCAGTGCAACTCATATCTGGTGTAACAGTAGTGTACATTTAAAAAAGAAAATACAGGGGGCTTGTTGTCACCTTTCGGGGACCCTTGGTGTTGTATGTGGCTGGGTGGAGGAAGAGACCTTCAATGACATCAGTGAGGACAAGGAACGGGACATGGCTAGCTTGGTATCCAACCTTGTGCAAATGGGGAGTTTGCGGTTGTGCAAATGGACTGTTTGCGGTTGTTTGCGGTGCGTTAAACGGGGAGTTTGGTCTGTCACTGTGAAGCGGGCGTAACCCTTACACTACCTGATCGATACAACATCATACCTGATGTTTTAAAGCACGTTATTCCAAACAATTTAGGAATGTTAGGTGATTTATGCCCTTTATGGATTAAAACCAGACTCTGCATCAACTATGTAATTTTCCATGGGAGTTTTGCCATGGATCCCCCTCCGGCATGCCACAGTCCAGGTGTTAGTCCCCTTGAAACAACTTTTCCATCACTATTGTGGCCAGAAAGAGTCCCTGTGGGTTTTAAAATGCGCCTGCCTATTGAAGTCTATGGCGGTTCGCCGGGTTCACCCGTTCGCGAACATTTGCGGAAGTTCGCTTTCGCCGTTTGTGAACGGAAAATTTTATGTTTGCGACATCACTATATCAGACATAATTAGTTCTAGGTTCATGATACTAGTGCTTTTGTGAATTTTATTATACATTTTTAATTCTCTCTTAATAGTTTTCCATTCTTGTAATGTCTGAAAAAGTTTGTATTAGCATACTTAGATATTTAAATTGTCCTCTGCTTACAGTGATAGCTATATGATTTATTACATAAGCATATTGTTTTTGTTTCTTGTGGAAACTGAGCATTTACTGCGATGTAATAAAAAGACATCAAATAAAAAGCAGAAATATTTCTGAAAGCATATACCAAAGAAATCTATGATAAGAAATAACTACATTTTAGATGCACAGTGTATTTCTTTAGGAAATGATGACCCTCATACAAGAATTACAAGTAAAATGGATTTGTCATTTTGTATTGGCCTTTTTAAGTAAATATTTACAACAATTGGTTGAGATCTAACGTGTCACTGTGTCATGTTCTGCTTCTTACTTTGCTGTTTATTTGCTTAAGGTTACTTTGAAGACTGAAATCTGCACTTGGATGGTCTTTATTAGATACCAACTTTTCCTAGATCCTATAAACATTATTATGACAAAGTGGGCAATTGCTAAATATATTTTACATGTATCAAAGAAGACACTGAAAAGTTTCAGAAAGATCATAATGCATATTTACTTGGTAATGTTTTGTGATCATTATATATGATTCATTCTGTTTTCTGATACATTTATTTGTACCATTTCTATTTTCAAGATGGATCATACCAAGTCCTCACCATGGGGCTATAGAGAAAAAGTGTGAGGAAAAAATAGGTGGATCCACCTCCCTCCTCCCCTTCCCACTATTGTCACTATTTTTCCTCTGTTTCTATCTCTAAATTTTTCCTTTTCTGTCCATAGATCGACCTGTGACTGCTACAGTTAACACAACCATAAATATTGTTTCTTTACTCTAGGGGTCTTTTTTGAAATTGTGATGTAGTATCTTGACCCCTCATTTAAGTTCGCTATTGCTATATCAGTTGCACATTCATCTTTCTTCCAGTTAATATCAACAAACTGTAGCACTACTGTTTGTGGATATGTATCTATGACCACTGTCGAAGATTGAATCCTCTGTCTGTATTGGCTTCAGAATCGTTTGTTCATTGCTTACCTTGTTATACTGAGTGGATTATTCTGTACTGAAATTCTGCTGTTCGTTCTGCATGACCCCCATTATGTCAGCTAGATACAGGTGATACTCGAAAAATTAGAATATCGTGCAAAAGTTAATTAAGTTCATTAATTTCAATAATGCAATGTAAAAGGGGAAACTTATGTATGAGATAGACGCATTGCATGCAAAGCAAGATAGTTCAAGTCGTGATTTGTAATAAGTGCGATGATTATGGCTTACAGCTCATGAAAACCCCAAATCCACAATCTCAGTAAATTAGAATATTACATGCAATCAATAAAACAAGGAGTGCACATAGAACAATATCGGACCTCTGAAAAGTATAAGCATGCATATGAACTCAGTACTTGGTTTGGGCCCCTTTTGCAGCAATTACTGCCTCAATGCGGCGTGGCAATGGAGCTATCAGCCTGTGTCACTGCTGAGGTGTTATGGAAGACCAGGATGCTTCAATAGCGGCCTTCAGCTCTTCTGCAATGTTCGGTCTCTTGTCTCTCATCTTTCTCTTGGCAATGCCCCATAGATTCTCTATGGGGTTCAGGTCAGGCAAGTTTGCTGGCCAATCAAGCACAGTAATCTCACGGTCATTGAACCATGCTTTGGTGCTTTTGGCAGTGTGGGCAGGTGCCAAGTCCTGCTGGAAAATGAAGTCAGCATCCCCACTGTGGAATGAAGTGCTCCAAAATCTCCTGGTAGATGGCTGCGTTGACCCTGGACTTAATGAAGCACAGTGGCCCCACACTAGCAGATGACATGGCTCCCCAAATCAACACAGACTGGAAACTTCACACTGGACTTCAAGCATCTTGCAGTGTTTGCCTCTCCATTCTTCCTCCAGACTATGGGTCCTTGGTTTCCAAATGAGATGCAAACATTGCTCTTGTCAGAAAAGAGGACTTTGGACCAATAAGCAACAGACCAGGTCTGTTTTTCTTTAGCCCAGGTAAGACGCTTCTGACGTTGTTTGTTGTTCAGGAGCGGCTTGACAAGAGGAATATGACATCTGAAGCCCATGTCCAGGATCCATCTGTGTGTGGTGGCTCTTGATGCACTGACTCCAGCCTCAGTCCACTCCTTGTGAAAGTACCCAACACATTTGAATGGCCTTTTCCTGACAATCCTCTCCAGGCTGTGGTCATCCCTACTGCCTGTGCACCTTTTTCTTCCACACTTTTCCCTTCCACATAACTTTCTATTAATGTGCTTTGATACAGCACTTTGGGAACATCCAACTTTCTTCGCTATTACCTTTTGAGGCTTTCCCTCCTTATGGAGGGTGTCAATTGATGGTTTTCTGCATAACTGTCAGGTCAGCAGTCTTCCCCATGATTGTGATTCCTACTGAACCAGACTGAGAGACCATTTCAAGGCTCAGAAGCCCTTTGCAGGTGTTATGGCTTACTTAGCTGATTAGAGTGGGACACTGTGAGGCTAGAATATTGCACCTTTTCACAATATTCTAATTTACTGAGATCGTAGATTTGGGGTTTTCATGAGCTGTAAGCCATAATCATCGAACTTATGACAAATCACGGCTTGAACTATATTGCTTTGCACGTAATGCGTCTATCTCATATATTAGTTTCCCCTTTTACGTTGCATTACTGAAATAAATTAACTTTTGCACGATATTCAAATTTTTTGAGTACCACCTGTATATGAATACAGCAGCTGCAGCTTTTTAAAATTTTAACACAAGTACTATATTACTTTAAAGGGATATTTTCTGCAGTCTTATGGTCTTTTGCAGTCTTGTTTAATTAAGGCAGGAAAAAAATCAATCAAATCAATCTACTATAATTTGATACAGTAAAATATATTATTTTTATTCTAAATAATTGTTGTTAATGTTTATAATGTATCAAAACGAAGCGTCGTCTGTCCTAGAATAAACAGTATTATTTTTTGCACAAAATTACTACCACTACAACAGTTGAACAATGAAAAAAACTGCTATCGTACTGTGTTGGAGAAGAGACTTTGCCTTAAGGGGTTAACTGTTGATATATTAGGTTACGTAATTGCAGTGCCTCACATGCCTCAAAATGAAACAAAAGGAAAAAAAAATCAGAGTTGCTATAGCATGCTTGATTCAGCATTGCCATGGTTACCCAAAAAAGAAAAAAAAAAGAAGTCCTTTTAAAGTGCCCTTCAACATTCTCTCATTTATTTCATCCACAGCAGGAGCGTGTTATGTTTAATGCTGTTATTGCTGCATTGGAATTCCCGTAGAAGTGATACAGTGCCAAAACTGTAGTAATTAAGATCTCTTATCTATTGCTACTAAATGCTCATTATAGTAGAAATTCATTATTTACGCTTGAACAAAACTAGTAATTTTGCTGATTAGGTAGTTAATTTCTGATAAGTAAGACTAATAAATGTTATTTTTGTTGTAATAACCCAGATACGGATTGAAAGAAACAGACAATATAATTAATCTACGCGTACAGGATGTAATAATTTATAGGAAAACATTGATACAACAGAAGAGGCATGCTGGCACATATTGTGGAACTATGATACAAATCTTTCTGTAAGAAAATTACATGAATACATACAAGGATCTAGTGTGCAATCAGGAAAATGTTGTGGTAAATCTCAGCTAAAATAGGAGATTTAGTTTCATCTGTGCAAAATAAGTAGAAGTGAGTAAAGTCAGTTGGATCTTATGCGGCTTAAAGCAAAATGACTATGGCTGTTCCCTTGATCATAGTGAACTTTCTTCCAGTTATGTTGCTAAGTGGTTTTTATGTATTTTGGTATTTCAACCACATTGATAATAGTTTTTAAAAAAGACACTATATAACACTCTGTATTTCCTAATGTATATATTTGGTGATCCTCCCTCCCTCCCCCCCCCCCCCCCCCCACACACACACACACAAACACACTGTGTGAGGGTTGTAATGATGAGTTACACTTACATTTCATCCCTCAATGCACCAAATTCCTTGGGAAGGCTCTAACTCCATGGCTGAGATCAGTGAGGTGATTATCTCAGCCAATTCAATCATAGAAAACTATTGTAAGAGACCATCTGATTACAATAGCTCAGTTTTACTTGGTTATTTAATCAGAAGCACCTCTAGTGGCTTTCCATGTGACAGCCACAAGAGCAGGGTTACCTAAAAGGTAGATTCCCTAAATGTTGTATAACTACAACTCCCATGATGCTTTGCATGCTTTTGCAAGCATTTAGAATGACAAAGCATAATGGAAGCTGTAGTTTTAAACCATCTGGGCAGGGCTCGAGTCCTGCAGGAACGCATGGGAACGGCGTTCCTGCACTTTTTCCAAAGCAGGAACGCCGTTCCCAGTCCTGCAGGACCTGCCCTGCTAACTGCACACAGGGGCCATCACACGCGGCGTTCTTCTCCAGCTCTCTCAGCTTCAACTCTCGCGAGACCCGCAGCTGTAAGTGCGTTGCCACGGGTTACCATGACAACGCTCCGCACAGGCGAGTCTCGCGAGAGTTGAAGCTGAGAGAGCTGGAGAAGAACGCCGCGTGTGATGGCCCCTGTGTGCAGCGGCTGCTACCCTCCACCGGACCACCAGGCGATCTCCCCCCTCCCTGACAAGGTAAGAAGCAGGGAGGGGGGAGTAAAGTAAAAAAAAACATAAACACATAAAAGTTAAAAAGCAAATGCATCCCCCCCCATCATCCAGCACACACACACACATACTCCAGCACACACACATAATCCAGTACACACACACATAATCCAGTACACACACACACATAATCCAGCACACACACACATAATCCAGTACACACACACACATAATCCAGCACACACACACACACACACATAATCCAGTAAACACACACACACATAATCCAGCACACACACACACACACACACACACATAATCCAGTACACACACACACACATAATCCAGTACACACACACACACACATAATCCAGCACACACACACACACACATAATCCAGTACACACACACACACACATAATCCAGCGCACACACACACACATAATCCAGTACACACACACATAATCCAGCACACACACACACACATAATCCAGTACACACACACACATAATCCAGTACACACACACACATAATCCAGCACACACACACACACACATAATCCAGTACACACACATAATCCAGTACACACACACATAATCCAGCACACACACACATCATCCAGCACACACACACATCATCCAGCACACACACAATCATCCAGCACCCACACACACACACACACACACACATAATCCAGCACACACACACTGCATTCATTATACACAATCTGCACTTACTACAAACACACTACATTCATTATACACACTCTGCACTCATTACAAACACACTAAATTCACTGTACACACTGCACTCACTACACACACTACATTCACTATACACACTCTGCAGTCACTATACACATTCTGCATTCATTATACACACTCTGCATTCACTACACACACACACTACATACACTGCATTCATTATACACACTGCATTCATTATACACACTCTGCACTCATTATACACACTCTGCATTCACTACAAACACACTACATACACTGCATTCATTATACACACTCTGCACTCACTACAAACACACTACATTCACTATACACACTGCATTCATTATATAGACTCTGCATTCATTATACACACTCTGCACTCACTACACACTACATTCACTATACACACTCTGCATTCACTACAAACACACTACATACACTGCATTCATTATACACACTCTGCACTCACTACAAACACACTACATTCACTATACACACTCTGCATTCATTATATAGACTCTGCATTCATTATACACACTCTGCACTCACTACACACTACATTAACTATACACACTGCATTCACTACAAACACACTACATACACTGCATTCATTATACACACTCTGCACTCACTACAAACACACTACATTCATTATACAAACTCTGCACTCACTACAAACACACTACATTCACTATACACACTTTGCACTCACTACACACTATATTCATTATACACACTGCACTCACTACACACACACTACATTCATTATACACATTCTGCACTCACTACAAACACACTACATGTATTATACACACTGCACTCACTACAAACACTTCATTATACACACTCTGCTCTCACCACAAACACACTACATTTATTATACACAATCCGCACTCACTACAAACACACTGCATTCATTATACACACTCTACACTTACTACAAGCACACTACATTCATTATACACACTCTACACTTACTACAAACACACTACATTCATTATACACACACTGCACTCACAACAAACACACTACATTCATTATACACACTCTGCACTCACTACAAACACACTAAATTTATTATACACACTGCACTCACTACAAACACACTACATTCACTATACACACTCTGCATTCATTATATAGACTCTGCATTCATTATACACACTCTGCACTCACTACACACTACATTCACTATACACACTCTGCATTCACTACAAACACACTACATACACTGCATTCATTATACACACTCTGCACTCACTACAAACACACTACATTCATTATACACACTCTGCACTCACTACAAACACACTACATTCACTATACACACTTTGCACTCACTACACACTATATTCATTATACACACTGCACTCACTACACACACACTACATTCATTATACACACTGCACTCACTACAAACACTTCATTATACACACTCTGCTCTCACCACAAACACACTACATTTATTATACACAATCCGCACTCACTACAAACACACTGCATTCATTATACACACTCTACACTTACTACAAGCACACTACATTCATTATACACACTCTACACTTACTACAAACACTACATTCATTATACACACACTGCACTCACAACAAACACACTACATTCATTATACACACTCTGCACTCACTACAAACACACTAAATTTATTATACACACTGCACTCACTACAAACACACTACATTCATTATACACACTGCACTCACTACAAACACACTACATTCATTATCCATACTCTGCATTCACTACAAACACACTACATTCATTATACACACCCTGCACTGCACTATATGCATAGGAGTGTAATTTTTTTTTAAGGGGGGGGGGGGGGGGGAGGCGGAATCTTGGGTGAGTTCCCACACTTTTTTCCCCAGGACTTGACCCCTGCATCTGGGGATCTACCTTTTGAGCACCCATGCACTAGCACAGGCATAGGCAACCTCTGGCAATACAGATGTTTTGGACTACACCTCCCATGCTGTTTTGCCAGCATTATGGGTGCAACAGCATGGGTGATGTAGTCCACAACATCTGGAGTGACGAAGGTTGCCTATGCCTGCTCTAGAGGCATTTAACCCCTTAAGGACCAAACTTCTGGAATAAAAGGGAATCATGACATGTCACACATGTCATGTATACTTAAGGGGTTAAATCAAATGTAAACAATGTAAAGGACATGGCACCCAGAGGCTTCATTGAGATAAAGTGGTCTGAGTGCCTATAGAGTTCATTTAATGTGCTTTCCCCCTCATAATTAATTGGTATGAATACAATTATTATAACGTTGAAAGTCTGTTTTAGTCTTACTAAAAAAAAAAATCAACATTTTAAACATTTACTGTATTTGCAAAACAAAAAAGACAATTATTAGTAGTGCACCCCACATATTAACCCCTTTACTGCCAAGTACTTTCTGTTTTAATTCTTTGTTCTTCTTTCCTTCACCTCGATATATGTTATTGAAGTTTTTAATGTTGTGAGCAGTGCAGCAGATTTATAAAGCACTTTTACCTTTATAGCACATGTGGGTTCTGCTGATACCTTCATGATGTCGTAGGCCTTTGAAGATGCCCAGTGACATTTCCTTTTATAATTCCCTATTAGTGCAAGTTATTATGATTTACCAGGGTATATTTCGACATTTGCACATGTGATATAAATAATAATTTTTAATAGAACAATCCATAGCTAACTTCTGGTAAGGTAATGCAAATGCAAAATTTTCCTTTAAGGCATTACTGGCATTTTAAAAGATCTACTCCCTTCTGTATCACAGACATTTCTAATATTTTTTTATTTTTTATTATTTTTCAAGCAATTAATTTTTATCACACTGTTTAACATTATGTTTTAGTGTGGTTTCTGAAGTTACATTACCACCACTCTGACATTCCAACTCCACTTTTTTTATAATAATCAAATGTTTCTTTTTCACAAGCACAATACTGTCATCTTGAAATAATAATCCTCGCAAAGTTTTATTTTAAACATTTGACATATTCTGTCACATGTCTTTGTTACCATAGGAACAGGATGACTTTCATGTATGGATGAACCCATATTATATAAATAGATCTATAAGAAGGGACATGTTTACACTTTATGCTAAGGAAACTCATGGTTGCAAAGCCAGCATGACACCATAAATATACTTTTTACCAGTAAATATGTCTGGCATCTTTTTTTTATAAATATTGTTTGCATCTGTGTGACATTTATGAATTGTCAAGTTCTGACTCTTTGAATAGAGGCCCCAGGCACTCACACAGGTTAGGCGCTGAGTAAAAGTTATTTTTGATTTCGTTGTTATGGTGCCTTGAGTATTCTTTAAAGAGCAAGTATGTCATGGGATCAAATAAATGGTATCTTCACATGAAAATGTAAAAACTGTCACCTGAAAGTTATTTTTAATATAAAATTATTTTCATCAAGTTTTTGAAAAATTATTTTTTTTTTTAAATATAGAGTATATAAAAAAATAAAAAGAGAAAAACATATCACTACCTTTAACGTATGACAGGATTTTTCAGCCATAGATATGCCACTATGGTTAGACAGTACTTAAAACTGACAGTCCCTGAACAGATCACAAGTTTCACCAGGTATTGCACATTCCAAGTTCATCTCTTCCTACACATTTTCTGATGCCAGTCTGCCCTATTTATGTTAATTGACTTTACCTACTGTACTAATCACAATGTCAGGTAGGTGGTTTCAATGTTGTGACTGATATATGTATATATACTCATAAAAAGTAAATACCATTAAAACCAAAACAGAAAAATGAAAAATACAAGGGAAAATATATAAGGAGAAATACTTAATGAAAACAAATGTAAAAAACCTTAATCAAAATCCAAATAAAATAATAAAAAATATAAATTATGAATATGTATACAAAGGTGGTTCTACAGTTTATATATGAATCTCCTCATGTAGCATTATTTGCACTAATCCAAATTATAAATAAAAAAGAAACATGGTGGCCACAATGATGATCTATATAAAAACTCTTATACATTCACAAAATATATTATCATGTGTGTATCTTTAATATCAAACAAAGCGATAGTGCATTCACTCATATGTGTGGCTATTGAGCTTTCAAACCAAAAGTATTGAGTATGCAACTAATGGAGTCCATGGATCTTTGTAAAAGTTACACTATACTAACCCAGACCAATTCATCTCAAGGAAATGGTCTAGGTGCAGTGTCCTTGTCCTTTTAACCCTGCAACGTAAAACATTGCAGTTTTTTTGCATTGCCGGATTTATCCCATCTCTAGTGGCTTTCAGTATACCAGCCACGAGAGACACTTTTACTGCACTGACCGAGTAAAACATGGTCGCATGATACAAAAGCTCCCGTTGGAAAGCATTGACTCTTAGTTTTCCTATGAGGAAGTTTGAATGGCACTCACCGTACGTGTTTATTATGTATTAGGTTACCAAGGCTCTTCTATGAGGAGCATTGTAATGGACCAGCACAAAGGAGGCCATTTCTCCTCCTTGACCTTATATGAGGTGAAGAGGTGACCAGTGTTCATGGAACCATAATGCTGAAAAAAGGTGAGTAAAATGTGACTTTTTTTTTATGGTGAACGAAAAGGGGGGGGGGGGGGGATGCTTTTAGAGCTAGGGTTAGGGAAAGGGACACAATAGTGTAAGAAATACAGGTTTGTATTACTAATGGCATAAAGGAAAACTTGCTCATTACTTGTGCATTTTTAAGATGAGACAAAAAAATAAATTAGAACTGCAGCTTGCCAATGTAATATGGGTACATCCACATTTAAAAACTAATTTACAGATAGAGATGTAATAAGGACCGATGACCCAGAAATAAAGACTTTGAACTAAATGTTCTTGATTATATGGAGTATTTTATTAATATACATTGCTGTAAACTAAATCATTGTTAAGTGACTCTGAGAACCATTAAGGTTTATTCTCAAAGGAATATAATATATTTCATGATGTACTAATTACTTTCTTTTTGTTTCCCTCTTTCAATAAAGTTATTTAACCATAAGCAATTTTGGTAAAGCACATCAGTTTATTTTACAATAGTCACTGTTTATTTCTTAATTGTATAATCGATTGATTGCTGCACAAGCTCTGTCTTTATGCAGAGAGATGCTAGATCCAAAAGGCATGCAATTTTGTTACCGTAGCAACATACATTTGTTTATCATGTAAACATATGACAGCCAGTGACTCACTATGATGTTTAGAGACAGAAACTGATATGTGATGAAAAATGGACATATGTGTGATAAAGCTTACCAGACAATATTTAAAAAAAACAAGCTCTTAGGAGTATATACAATCTAATTGTTGAGAGAAATAACTTGTGTTCAGTTGACAGGAATATAATTTGGGTTATACTCATTACCATTGTGGTCACAGACAATCTGTGAACAACACAGAATACTACAATATTACAATCTCTGAAAAAACTGTCCGGAGTGTACCCTGATTGCTATGTATGGCTTGCCTAGTCTTGACTGTATAATGTGACAGTTGTTAGATAAGATCAAACATAGATGATAAAAGAAAAAAAAAGGCACATATATAATATATATTTTATACATACATATAAAAAAAAATTAAATTCAGCATGAAAAGAATATAATAATGTATGGCAATTGACAAAAAGAAGGAACGGGAGGGTGCCACCCCTGGCTAGCCAATGAGGCCCCAATAACACTGCCAGAGGTGAATTTCCTTGCAAAACAAATACTGACTCCAGGCACCGTGATCACTTCTAATCAGTAAAGTGGTCATGGTGTTTTTAGTAACCATTTAAATGTTTCAAAATGTGTAAGTAAACACAGGGATTAGTATCCAACAATGTAACATTTAACTTATTGTGTGGTGACCCAACCAAAACAATAGATACAATATAACAGTGCATGTTTAACCCCTTAAGGACGAAACTTCTGGAATAAAAGGGAATCATGACATGTCACACATGTCATGTGTCCTTAAGGGGTTAATGTGATAAATCCCTGACACAATAAAATATCACATCTAAAAAGGTGAAGAGGTGATCAGGAGAACATAATGAAAGAGACAATCCTGGCACCATAGCAATTATATCACATTGAAGTTGTCATGGTGCCATGAGGTCCCAGGTGCTTTCTTTCTTTAAAGTGTTAAACCATTAACAAATGGTTTTACCCCACAGTTTTGAAGGTGGTGCCTGTATGCTCTACCCATCAATCTACATTTTCACAAAAAGAGGAAGAAAAAGGGAGAGAAGATTGAGCCAACTAGTTCACTAGTACCTTCTAATGGGGGGTAATCCCTAAAGTTTAAATGGCTGGTTGGTTATATCCAGCAGGAGTAATGCTTAGACAATATTCAGCTCTATTAAGCAATTGCCAACTAGGACAATCTCCAGAGATACAAGTTGTATTTGTGCATTGGTAGTGATATCTATGTTTAATATTGTGTCTATGTTGTTGTAACAATTAAATACTTTTGCAGGTGATTACTGTGTAGGGTTTGGTGTCTTGATCTGCTGAAGTGTGCTAACATATCTACTTTACAATAACCACAGTGAGCTTGCCTTGAAATAATTTTAGCATATTTACAAGTAATATACGTTAGTCTGCTGTATTGATTTTCACTATTTGAATCACTACAGCATAGTTAGTGCTGATGTAGTTTGAATAAAAAGATTTAACATCTTATGATAGAGATAACCGCTTGTCTGTTGAATATGAGAGCTCTTATCACCCCGGGCAGTGCCGATCATTAATTCAACTGGGACAGACAGCGGAGATATAAAGGAGAGATGACAGTATTTGGGTGATAACTAGGAGGGTCGCAGGACTATGTACAACTATCCCTAATGTGCCTTCGAGGGCACCCCTTATCCCCAGTCAAAAGCTCACCCTATATAACTGGTTAAATACCACCTCCCCCAGTATAATAATAGGTATTAACATCAGCAATAATCGATAGTCACAATAAGTAAAAAAATAATTATCTAAGAAATTCTATGTTTGCTGGTTGCTGGAGAAAGAGAGTTATGGTGTGTTCATGGTAGCAAACAATTGCCCTGCTTCCCTGATGCGCTTTTCGCCTGTCAGCTCATCAGAGGGAATCACCCGAACACTGACGATATCATCGCTGTAATACATTTTACTGTTTTGAAACACTAATATTTGTGTTCAGCGAAGTCTTCCGAGTAAAACAGTACCCACCCCATGTACAGGTTTTATGGTGTCTTGGAAAGTTATTGTTAAATATAGTGCTAGCAAATTAAATTCCCTGGACTTTCAGCCTGGGTTGTTATGCAGGTCCCGCAAATTGTAATTAATAAAATGACCTAATTATGTAAAATTATTACATAAATATATATACATAGAATTATTCTATATATACACGTGTGTGTGTATATATATATATATATATATATATATATATATATATATATCTTTTTACAATTATTTTATATGTCCCGAAAGGATTCGATGGTCAGAAACCACGACAGATTTACCAAGTACTACCACGCTACGGGAAATTTATTTTGAACTACTCAGACTGAAGAAACGTGAGACTGATCTGGATCTACACGGGTTATTCTTATCAGAGTATCATAAGAAACTACAGATCCCGAGGGGCTTTAGAGTGAAAAACGTTCCTACCATTGGGAGACTCAAGCCTAAAGTATGCAGAAAATGGGTGGCCGTTTTGAACAAGTGTTCCCTTGATTTGATGCTGGTGATCATAGAGGATGTGAGAGAAGATCTGGTCCAAATACGGAGAAGGATCACAGAACTTGAGACACAACAAACAATCCTCTTGTCATCAGTAGAAGCAGCACCAACTCTCTTGAAATTAGAGGAAAATGTGAAACAGTATAAGACGGATTTGGTACGCTTCAAAAGAGAGAAACAGGAAAAAGTAGCGGCTGATTATAAAGAGCACACTGTGTACAGGTGGTTGAGTGGACACAGCGAACGTCCGAGGTTTGCAAGGAAACGCAAGTTCATACGTAAACCGCGACAATTCACAATCGACAAAACATCGGGGGAGTCAAATTCGGAGTCTGATACCTACCCTGAGAGAAGTACTACTTCTGAGCCTTTTTTAGAAGGGGCACAAAAAGAAGTTACAGGGATACGGACGAGGAACCAATATCGGAATCTGGCACCAGAAAGAGGCTCATTACGAGACGGGGCCAGAAGGGGAGAACCTTCTGGGGGAAGAGGGAGGCCCCCTCGATTCCAGATGTAATACCGGTCTTCAATATCTCATCCAGAAAACTCCTTCCTGATGAACTTAATTTACTTAGCAAAGGGTTATCCTTTGTCCCCACCAACGGACCTAATCAACTCCAGTGGGAGAGTGAATTATTTAAATTCGGACGCACTATGCGACTCAAAGATTTCTTCAAAAACCATCCAGCACAGGCAACAGATCAAATATCAAAGTTTAAACCTAAGAGCACATTTGATCCTATATCCAACCAAGCCACGATCAAAACTTTTCTACGTTCAGTGGAGAAGGAAGCAAGAGATATTTTTGGCACACAGCACAAGTCACACTCTAACTGCACGGCCAGGGACAGAGAGATCATCACATCGTTGTCTAATGACAGCAAAATCGTTATAAGACCAGCTGACAAGGGGGGAGGCATAGTTGTTATGAACTATGTGGATTATCGTGAAGAGATTCTTAATCAATTGGGTGACCAGCAAACATACCTTCAGCTCCCTATGGACCCCACGGTGCAATTGCAGAACCACTTGGAGATGGTACTCAGAAGAGGTCTGGAGGCCGACTATCTAACTAAGGAACTATATGAGTTTCTGACACCGTCAAACCCAAGGACACCTATTCTGTATACCTTACCGAAAGTACACAAAAACATCGAAAAACCTCCCGGTCGTCCTATTGTGTCAGCCAAAGAGGGAATCCTGGAACCGATAGCCCAATGGCTCGACTTTCTCATGAAGGAGACAGTGGTCAACCTCTCAACATGTTTGAAGGATACACCTTCGTTCTTACGACTAATCTCTGCAGTGGATCTACCCCCTGAACCTGTGATGCTCTTGACTTGCAACATCAAAAGCTTGTACACTGTCATTCCCCATCTTGACGGCATAGCTGCTACCAGACAAGTACTGGCACAATCTCCATATTATCGGGGTCCGCCCATCGAATTTGTAATGGAACTGTTGGAAGCAGTGCTAACATGCAATTATTTTCGTTTCGAGAACAGTTGGTATCGCCAGATAGCGGGCACTTCAATGGGGGCAGCCATGGCACCCATGTATGCCAACTGTTATATGTATAAATTCGAAACGGAACATATCTTGGAACCGTTCAAGACCAATATAATATTGTATGCACGCTTCATTGATGACCTGTTCCTCATAGTGAGAGGCGATCCAGAAACCGTCTCCGATATGGTAGCCACAATCAACATGGCGAGCCCCAATATCGAACTGACCATGACAGCCAGTAGAACCACTGTGGATTTCCTTGACGTGAGAGTGGGGATTGAAAATAGTAGAATTACTCATACCCTGTTCACCAAACCCACGGACCGCAATACACTCTTACATGCCGATAGCTTTCACCCAAGCCATCTGAAAGCTTCCTTACCATATTCCCAGTTCCTAAGGGTCTTCAGGAACAACTCAGATCCTTTTAAAGCAAAGGAACAAATTAACACCATGAGGGACAAGTTCCTTGAACGGGGCTATAAGGAAGCAATCTTGGATAAAGCTTTACTGAAATGCCAGCAGCAGGAGACAAGTTTTAACAACAAAACCCAACGATTGGTGTTTCCGACAATTTACAACACGGCCTCCACAGCATTGAGAAGAGCGGTCAATAAGGCGGATACTTAGCAATGATAACAGCCTTCCTGAGGAATTTGCTTCTCCGCCAATGATGAGTTACAAGAGGAACAAGAGTTTGAGAGACTTACTTGTGAAGACGGATCCTTCCCATTGCTATGACATCAAAACAACTAAGAGTAATTACGGGTGTTATCGGTGCCTGGGTTGTGTTACCTGTGGACATATGGTCCCAGGACGTACGTTCTCGCATCCCCATACTGGTAAACAGTACACCATTAAACATCGTTTAACTTGTACCAGTGACTTCGTCATCTACAAGCTGTCATGCCCCTGCGGCCTGGTTTATATAGGCAAAACTGACTTACCGTTAAGGGAACGGATTCGAAACCACCGTTCAAATATACGGGTCGCATACCGTGATGGGGTATCAGAGTTTCCAGTCTCCAGACATTTCTTGGAACTAGGACATACGCTTCCGTCACTCAAACTAATGGCGGTTGACCATATTCCATTGCCAAGGCGAGGGGGAGATCGGAAGAAAATGCTCTTGCAGAGAGAAATCCACTGGATCAGAACCTTGGACACGATTGCACCAAAGGGACTCAATGAGAAATACTCTTTAGCAGTATTTTTATAATTGTTTTGATGTGTTTAGGGTTCAGGGTTTTTTACAATGAATCCAGGATACCCCTGAATCAACTCATGAGCCCACCCTGGGGGATAAGCTATGAGCCTTCAGAGTATGGAGGAGTAAATATAGCCCTACGTGTCTGAGGGATACAGTTGCGCAGGGATCCTAGCTGCAACCTGTGCCTTGTGTTTCTTTAATAGATGTAGGTGAAGTGATCAGTGTTTACTTAGGTCGGTTTATATGTCTGATTATTACTTTTCCTTTATATGTGGCGACTTGATTTGGACCTTATTGGTGTTTCTTAATTTTGGTTTATGCTAGTAAAGGATAATTAGGTTTAAGCGCAGATTCCAGTAGGTGATCCGTATCACTACATAGAATAAAACTTCTTTGTTGGACCACTGATCGCCTGGTGCGATGATTAGTAGAGAGGGGATATATTGCACGAGATTAATTGGGGCAGTTAGTGCCTATATAATTTAATGCGGGCATATGGCCTTGCATAGGCACACACTATTCACCATCCAGCCAGCTGAAGTGACTGGCAGGATTATAATAAATAGAAGAGTGTCGGTGTGGCACCTATTCTTCCTTCAGTGACAGTGTTTAAACGAGAAACGTAGTTCATACAGTATTATCCCATAACTTGATGTTCCTTTAAGAGAGCAGCCATACCCTCTATGTCATGAGATAGGGCCTTTCAGACAATCCCCCAGCGGTAATATTTGTTTTTAAGTGTAATAGGAATTATGCATAAATATTGAATGTTCTTCCTTTTTTATATGTGTTTATTGACACTGTTTTATTGTGGTATGAGGTGAATCCGACCACACTGTGCTTTATTGTGTGACAGATCCTGCAAGCCCCGGTCCGCGCCCGCAGAGACAGGATAGCGTCTGGTTGCTATGGAGACGCTCCCGGCAGTGCTGTGCGCTGCACGGACGCGTGCGTGATGCGTGGTGACGTCATCCACACGCGACCGGCATTCTCGGCGGGGCAATTGACCGAGTAGCTTGTGGGAGTTACACTTAGCCAGGTGCGGTGAGTACACTGTTTGATTAAGGGTTTTGGTGGGGTATATAATTGGGACTTTGTCTGTTGCTAACCTTGTCCTGATGAAAGTCTGATTGGTCAGACTGAAACGTCGATTTTTTTAACTTGGAGCATTAAAAGTTAATTTTTATTTAACAAAGTGAGTCCGTGGAGTGCTATCTACTTTTCCTTTATATTTTTGCCAGACAAGCACCCGGCAGTGAATATTTGACCACAGTGAGTGCAACACTACTTGTATTTTTTTTTATATATATATATATATATATATATATATATATACACAAATATTTACAAATTCTGGCACTCTTCCCACAACTAGGCACTTAGAAAAATTCAGACCAAGGTGCTTCTCAGTGCAAAATATATAAAAATCAAAAGAAATGAGAGCACTCACTGGTTTTGAAAAGCTGTGTATTCAAATGCTAGGCAAACAAATCAACGTTTCGACCGTCAAGCGGTCTTTATCAAGATCTTGATAAAGACCGCTTGACGGTCGAAACGTTGATTTGTTTGCCTAGCATTTGAATACACAGCTTTTCAAAACCAGTGAGTGCTCTCATTTCTTTTGATTTTGGTATATATATATTATTTCATTCTATATGTATTTTGATATCTATATATATATATATATATATTTTAATATCAAAATACAGTTAGAACAAAACTACACATATATATTGATTTATTATTTATTTATTTTTATTTTTTTAACGTATTTACATATTTTTTATTATTTATTATATATATATATATATATATATATATATATATATATTCAATATCATTGTACATGTATTTTGAGATATATATATATATATATATATATATATATATATATATATATATATATAAATGCAGGCAGCTCTTGCACTCTTCACTATTTGTAAAGTACCTGGTGCTCTGGTAGCTCATGCACAGCAATAGAAAAAATATACCAGCACTCCTAGGATTTTCGAATGAAGTTTTCCTTTTATTCCAAAATACAATATCGATGTTTCAGCTCTCCCTCAGAGCTTTCATCAGGACATATACAAAATTCTAAAACATAAACAGACTTATATAGGGAGCTAAAATCAAGGTAAGTACTCACTTTTACAGCTGATTGTCATTTCCCATTCCCGCCCGATTGCTCAGGTTGCCTGTGCATGTACTTCCGGGTATGGTCATGTGACCACCATAAGGAGTTCCGATTCGCAGAGCACATCACGTTTCCTGGGCAACCATGGGCATATTACCTCATTGGTTAATCCCCCGTGTACTGGTGCTGTCAAGGCTCAAAATACATCATTGCCACGGACTTCCTATTTACACGTCACCATGGTAACCTGATCGCAGCCGGGCTGATTTTCTGGGAAGGGAAATGTACAAAGAAACATAAACAAAGGGGGAACACATTTGCTGCGATCAGGTTACCATGGTGACGTGTAAATAGGAAGTCCGTGGCAATGATGTATTTTGAGCCTTGACAGCACCAGTACACAGGGGATTAACCAATGAGGTAATATGCCCATGGTTGCCCAGGAAACGTGATGTGCTCGGCGAATCGGAACTCCTTATGGTGCAATCGGGCGGGAATGGGAAATGACAATCAGCTGTAAAAGTGAGTACTTACCTTGATTTTAGCTCCCTATATAAGTCTGTTTATGTTTTAGAATTTTGTATATGTCCTGATGAAAGCTCTGAGGGAGAGCTGAAACGTCGATATTGTATTTTGGAATAAAAGGAAAACTTCATTCGAAAATCCTAGGAGTGCTGGTATATTTTTTCTATTGCTATATATATATATATATATATATATATATATATATATATTTTGTGATCCTTGTTTGCAGGTAGCACGGTCCTCTAGGGTAAACAACAGGCACAGTCCTTGTAATTGCATATACTCCAGGCACTTTATTTGTAAATCCACACAGAAGACAGCAGTAAATGAAAACAAAATACAACACAAATCCCTATAAACAAAAACCTAGCTCGTCTGAGCACTAACTAACATTAGGTTCCCTATCTCTCAGGGGTTAAACTAAAACAAAACAATATTGGTTTCACCAACCTAGTTCTTTGTCCGCTCTCAGCACTCCCAGTGCTCCAAGCCAGCCTTGACTGCTTCCCTTTCTGCACTCCCAGTGCTCCAAACCGGCCTTGACTGCTTCCCTTTCTGCACTCCTAGTGCTCCAAGCCAGCTTTGACTGCTTCCTTGACTGCACTCCCAGTGCCTAGTCTCCTTCACTCTCTCACTGGAGAGAACAGCCTCTCTCCTACCTGCTTCCTGGGAGGAAGCCAGTAATCCCCCCTGTACCTGCCTAGCAGGGAGTGGTTTATTCCCACTGCTACAGCTGATTATCTGCAGCTGAGCAGTGGGTTGGAGACAGTCCAAAAAACCCTGGCCTGGATCTTTGTCTCCCAAGAAAACCACTAAACTGTGGAGTGGAGCATTGGCCCACCCTTCTCTCCAAATGCTCCACCCCAGGGGCCCATAACTAAACAAAGCTTTGTGTTGTGCAACACACCAACTACATATACTCCCCCTGGGGTTAAATGGCTTCTCTGCCTTCACTTTATCACATATCCTCCTCCCCAGCTCAGACCCATCGGGTCGAGCGGCCTTAGAACACCAACCGTGAACATTCATGTCACCTAGGGCTGTACCAGCCCTGACTTGCTCCTCAGTTACAGGAAGTGGCCTATTGTAGATGGCTGCTACCTTGCTCCCTTGTAGTTTAAGGAACCCCCACCCAAGTGGATAACCAAAATAGTTAGCTTCCTCAAAGCTTAGATAACACTTGTTAGCGGTCAAACCGACAGCCCTTACATTATTCACAACCAACTGAACCTTCATAAGGTGTGCTTCCCAGTCCACCCTGTGAATCACCACATCACCAAGGTGGGCAGCTGCATACTCTTGCTGGAACAGAACACTTTTCATCAAAGTAACCTCACTCCCTGAATCTATCAGTGCTTGTGCACTCTTCCCTACCACCATCACCACTTTTATCTGTGCTGTAACACCACCAGTCACCATACACCTCTTTAAGTAAGCCAATACAATCCTATGCAGAGCCCTTATTATTATGTCATATTGTATTGGCTCTTCACTCTCAGGACAGTTATATGCAATATGTCCTTGCATGTGGCAGTTGAAGCATCTGAGTTGTTTCTCAGTCTGGTCTCGTAGCCAAAATTGGACTTTTAGGTATGTTCTACCATCATAGTTATATTGTCCCGGGCTCAGTATCAGGTTTTGTCCTCTCTTTCCATTTTCCCCGCTAATATGGTTGCTAGCGGATCTAGGATGAAGATCAATACGGTGTGGCTCCTTAGCAGCCAAGTTCCTCTCAATCATCATCATCTGCTTCCACATCCGCAGCTTCTGATTTGATAATCTCTCAATGTCGGAGTAACTTTCAAGCGCAAACTTTACAAAGGCTTGGCGTGTAATTAGCCTTTTTATATCAGCTATATGTCCAATTCCTTCATGAGCTGAATTTTCCAGGTGCTCAACGTCTTCAAGACCGGTTTCTGTCACCAGCTCATCCTCCACTGGAACATGTCCCTCCGTGAAGGGCTTCACAACATCCTCCATCTGTTCTGTGAATCCCTGGGAACCTTCCTTGCTTTCTACGGTTAATGCTACAGGTGTCACCTCTATATCCTCAGGGGGTTTGCCCGGGAGGCGGTCTAGAGCAACCTCCTCCTGCATGAATGCAGCCTTTGATCTCAGCTCCATTCCATCATACTTGGCCTGGCCTGGTATGGAGCGCTGTTCTTGTGCCGGAGGCCCAGACTCCCGGCTTAGCTCATCTTTCCTTTGCCTGGTTTCCTCCCCAGGGTTATCCTGTGCTTGCTCGGCCTTGAGTGGCCACCTCTCAATGTCAGCAATGCTTTCCTCTGAGCTGTCTGGCGGTCTCCATGCTCCCTTGGGGGTGTCCAGAGACGCAGTAATGGCCTCTCGCTGGGCCAGGACAGCCCCGGTATCAAACAGCCGGTCAGGCATTCCAAGCCCCGCCTTTAATTCAATGACTGTGTTCACAGAATCTGGCAGCTGTTCCAGGTAGTCAGTGCACCCAGGCCTTGTAGCAGTAATCTTTGCCAGCAGTTTCAGTTCTACGGCTCCCAAACAATCATTCAAAGTCTTTGTAGCAATACCAGGTGTCTCTGAAATATTGAATTCTGCCACGCGAATGTCACCTACTTTGTAACTTTCACTTGGTCTGGCTTAGCCGTGGACATGCCCATCTTATCATCACAGCTTGGTTCTGTAACTGTCGCTCTCTCTTGGCTTAGATCCGAAGCGGCTACTTTGCCTTTCTTATTGTGACTTTGTTTTGCCACTACTTCTCTGCCTTGCTTTTCTCTGCCAAACTTTTCAACAGCTGGTTGACATTTTTGGGTAGCCTCTGCTACTAAACAGTGCACAGCATTTTTTAGCTCAACTGGGGTGCTTTGCTTCTCTCTATTAAGCTCAGCTCCTTCGCTGTTGTCTTCTCTGACTCCCCAAGTCAGTCTGCTTTTCATGGCTTTAACTTGTTCACTTGGGTGTACATCAGCGGCTTCTGCTTCACTTTTTATTACACAAACCGGCTTGACACTGCTGGCCTCAGCCACAGTCGTTTTTTCTCCTTTTGTTGCCTTGGAAAGATTTATCAGCACCTTTCTGTTTTCTAATGTCTTTCCAGCATTCTCTTGAAACATGCAAGATTCAGCTTCTGAGCGTGAAAATATTTTTGTTTCTGACTCTTTTCCCAAGACCTCTTTTTCTGTTGTGATGCCATTCAGAGCAAGTTTGAGGCTTTCATGTGAAGCTACAATGTTTTGATTTTCAAATAAACACTGGTCAACTTCAGTTATCAGTTTGTCTTGTTCTCCCTTCTGATTCTTCTGCTCTCTTTTACTTTGGCGCATGTCATCAGTGTCACCATCACTGCCTCTTGACAATTCCACTTTTTCCTTTAGCTTTGCTGGACTCTTTACTAACTTTTCTTCTTTTGCTTTTTGGTCCTTGGATGATCCAGCTGCCTTTTCACCCTCTTCCACATTATCACTACTTCCAGGCTCAATTTTATCCTTCTTGCCTTCTAATTCCTGTTCTCTCTCTTCTGTGTGTTTCTCAATATCACGCTTTGCTGCCTCCATGCTTTTCAGCTTGCGAAAGACTTCTTCTACTGCCTCTGTCATCTTATGCAGGATGTCAGTAGCTTGGTTACGGGGTCCCTTGTCCCCACGCTCCCTGCAGGGGGCAATCTGCAAAACCTCAGTAAGGGCAACTCTATGCTCCTGCTGAGCATCCCTCAGGTTCTTAACCTGTGCAGCCAGGAAATGGTTGGTGTTTTGTTGTACAGCAGTTGCCTGTACCATAGCCTTCAGCAGGTCCTCCATTATAGCACCACGCAGGTAACAGTCTTAAAGGTACAGTGCTACTTATTTGATTAGCAGGTCTGCCAAAATAAAAGTCCTCAATAAGCAGACCAACGGATGACTGGCACACCCACAGACCCTCAATGTGCTACTGTGCCCGCATTCTCCACCATATTGTGATCCTTGTTTGCAGGTAGCACGGTCCTCTAGGGTAAACAACAGGCACAGTCATTGTAATTGCATATACTCCAGGCACTTTATTTGTAAATCCACACAGAAGACAGCAGTAAATGAAAACAAAATATAACACAAATCCCTATAAACAAAAACCTAGCTCGTCTGAGCACTAACTAACATTAGGTTCCCTGTCTCTCAGGGGTTAAACTAAAACAAAACAATATTGGTTTCACCAACCTAGTTCTTTGTCCGCTCTCAGCACTCCAAGCCAGCCTTGACTGCTTCCCTTTCTGCACTCCCAGTGCTTCAAACCAGCCTTGACTGCTTCCTTCCGCACTCCTAGTGCTCCAAGCCAGTTTTGACTGCTTCCTTGACTGCACTCCCAGTGCCTAGTCTCCTTCACTCTCTCACTGGAGAGAACAGCCTCTCTCCTACCTGCTTCCTGGGAGGAAGCCAGTAATCCCCCCTGTACCTGCCTAGCAGGGAGTGGTTTATTCCCACTGCTACAGCTGATTATCTGCAGCTGAGCAGAGGGTTGGAGACAGTCCAAAAACCCTGGCCTGGATCTTTGTCTCCCAAGAAAACCACTAAACTGTGGAGTGGAGCATTGGCCCACCCTTCTCTCCAAATGCTCCATAACTAAACAAAGCTTTGTGTTGTGCAACACACAAACTACATATACTCCCCCTGGGGTTAAATGGCTTCTCTGCCTTCACTTTATCACAATATATGTAATCAATATCATTGTACATGTATTTTGATATTAATATATATGTATATATATATATATATATATATATATATAATTATATATATATATATATATATATATATATATATATATTAAAATACACTTAGACAGTGGATGTATGTGTATGTGTATATATATATACTTAGTCATGCAAAAACAAAGTATGGAGAGACTATATAACAACAAATAACAATATCCACCTGGGTGCTATTCCTCACCGGTGCTCCCTCCAGTATCAATATAAACGTCAATATTGTATGAAAGAGAACGCACACCAGAATCAAAAAAGTATATACAATTATTTAAAGAACCAATAATTGGTTAAATATGTATGTTACAAAAAATTCCAAAATGACAATACAAAGGCAAATAAATAATAAACAACAGTAATAATTTACCAGAGTTCTCACAAACCTAATAGGGCATAAACACAAATCAAAAATAACCCCCCAACCAGGGCCGGCCCTTCCTATAAGGCTAACTAGGCAGCCGCCTAGGGCACCATATAGGAGGGGGCGCCCTGCGCCCCCATTGCCAGCCCTTTAAATGCTGCAGCTGCCTGAGTGCTCTAAAGAGAGCCTCAGGCGGCTGCAGCACTGCCTCTCTCCTCACCTCCCCTCCCCTTCCTCTCTGGTCCGCGACCCGGCTGGACTGATAGGAAGTGCACACTCAGTGTGCACTTCCTATCAGTCCGGCCGGGTACAGGAAACAGAAACTCCTGTACCACGGACCGGAGAGTAGCACGGCCACGCTACAGGGAAGGGGAGGTGAGGAGAACTCAGGGAGGGGAGGGGGGCAGTATGAAGAAGAGGTGAGGGGGGAGTAAGAAGGGGGTAAAAAGAAGAGGAGGGGGGAGTAAGAAGAAGAGGGAAGGGGGGCGGGGGAGTAAGAAGAAGGGGGAGGGGGGTGAGAAGAAGAGGGAAGTGGGGAGAGTAAGAAGAAGAGGGGAGGGGGGAGTAAGAAGAAGAGGAGGGGGAGTAAGAAGAAGAGGAGGGGGGAGTAAGAAGAAGAGGGGAGGGGTAGTAAGAAGAAGAGGGGAGGGGGAGTAAGAAGAAGAGGGAAGGGGGAGTAAGAAGAAGAGGGGAGGTATGGAGTAGGGGGAGTAAGAAGAAGAGGGGTGGGGGGAGCAAGAAAAAGAGGGGGTAAGAAGAAGAGGGGAGGGGGAGTAAGAAGAAGAGGGAAGGGGGGAGGGGGAGTAAGAAGAAGAGGGGGGCGAGTAAGAAGAAGAGGGGGGAGTAAAAAGAAGAGGGGAGGTATGGAGTAGGGAGAGTAAGAAGAAGAGGGTAGGGGGAGTAAGAAGAAGAGGGGATGGGGTTTAAGAAGAAAAGGGGAGGGGGAGTAAGAAGAAGAGGGGAGGGGGAGTAAGAAGAAGAGGGAAGGGGGGAGTAAGAAGAAGAGGGGAGGAGGGAGTAAGAAGAAGATGGGAGGGGGAGTAAGAAGAAGAGGGAAGGGGGGAGTAAGAAGAAGAGGGGAGGTATGGAGTAGGGAGAGTAAGAAGAAGAGGGTAGGGGGAGTAAGAAGAAGAGGGGAGGGGTTTAAGAAGATGAGGGGAGGGGGAGTAAGAAGAAGAGGGGGTGTAAGAGGGGAGGGGGAGAGTAAGACGAACACAGGGAAGGGGTGATGAGAAGGGGAGATGAGAACACAGGGAGGGGGAAGGGAGGAGAACACAGGGAGGGGGGAGGTGAGGAGAACACAGGGAGGGGGGAGGTGAGGAGAACACAGGGAGGGGGGAGTGAGAAGAACACAGGGGGGAGTGAGAAGAACACAGGGAGGGGGAGGGAGAATAACATAGGATGCGGGAGTGAGATTAACACAGGGGGGAGTAGAGGAGAACACAGGGAGGGGGGTGAGTGAGAAGAACACAGGGAGGGGGAGTGAGAACAACACGGGGGAGGAGAAGGGGAGGTGAGGAGAACACAGGGAGGGGGAGGTGAGATGAACACGGGGGAGTGAGAAGAACACAAGGAGGGGGGAGTGAGAAGAACACAGGGAGGGTGGGGTGTTAAGAACACGGGAGAGGGGGTGAGGAGAAGGGGAGGTGAGGAGAACACAGGGAGGGGGAGGTGAGGAGCACACAAGGAGGGTCGTGGGGGTGAGAAGAACACTGGGAGGGTGGGCGGGTGTGAGAAGAGACAGCTAGAGGAAGGTGGGGGGGAGAGGAGAGACCACTAAGGGGCAGGGGAGAGCTCTAAGGGACAGAAGGGAGAGCTCTATAGGACAGGGGGCAGAACAGGGAACTCTTGCACACTACGTGCACACAATGCATCCCTATACATACACAGAAACACACAATGCATCCCTACACACACAGAAACACACAATGCATCCATTACACACACACACACAATGCAACCCTTACACACAAAGACAATGCATACTTTGCACACAAACACAGATTCACACAATGCATCCCTTACACACAACCTGAAACACACAATACATCCCTTATTCACAAACACATACTGCTTCCACTACACACAAACACACTGCATCACCCACTGGAATCTGGAATCCCTATACACTACATTCCTTAAGCACACACATTAGATCCTCTACAATAACACATAACACATCCCCTACACACTCCACTCCCTGTGAGCGAACTCAAGGGTGGAACATATAGTTGGACTTATGGGTGGGACTTTTGGGCATGTGTAAGGGGCCCCCAAAAATGGAGCTGCTTCCCATTCTCCCAGAACATTGCATTTTGTGACCACAGTTACAAACAGCCTCCAGAGATCCTGTTCTACACCAGACCAGTGGAGTCAAACTGCAGCCAGAGCCCAGCACCATCCTCATCTAGTTGTAAGTAGGCAATCTAGTATATTATTAGTGACACTAATCTCTAATTTACCTCACATTAAAGGTACACTGTAATCCCCAGAACCACTGCAGCTTAATGAAGTGGTTCCGGTGTTTAGAGCCTGTCCCTGCAGGCTTTTTAATGTAAACACACACTGTGTGCAGCACTGGCGTTAGTTCATATGGCAGATCATATTGGTGGGGCATTGTGATGTCACTGGGAGGGGAAAGGGGGCAAATTTTTATTTTGCCTAGGGCGGCAAAAATCCTTGCACCAGCCCTGCCCCCAATGTTTCGGCTCCAACTGGCTGCCTTTTTCAAGGGCGTTTAAACGCCCTTGAAAAAGGCAGCCAGTTGGTGCCGAAACGTTGGGGGATTATTTTTGATACGTATTTCTGCCCTATTAGGCTTGTGAGAACTCTGGTAAATTATTGCTGTTGTTTATTATTTATTTGCCTTTGTATTGTAATTTTGTAATTTTTTGTAACATACATATTTAACCAATTATTGGTTGATTAAATAATTGTATATACTTTTTTTGATTCTGGTGTGCATTCTCTTTCATACAATATATACATACTTAGATCATATATGACCTAAGTATATATTTTATTTTAAACTGTGTTTTCACTTTTTTTTTTTTACTTTTTACAGGCAGCAGGTGGAGTACCTGTCATTACAGGCACTCCCCTTGCTGGCATTGCTGTGGACGGCTATGCCGTCCATGTGATTGTGAGGTCCTCGCGATCACATGGCCCAGGGGGCCAGAACGGAAGGAGGGGGACTCCCTGGGATGCCAGGTGAGTCCCCACACCATGATTGCTGGCGTGGGATCACCGGTGACTGGTTAAGTTCAAAGGACGGTGGGGACGTGCTATGCCGCCCTCCAGCGTTTAGAGCCGGGTCCCCAAGTACGGCAAAGCACACCCACTGTCCTTAAGGGGTTAATAAACCTTTGAACACCATAACTGCAATTTTCATGGTATGCAGATATATATGCAGATATGCTAAGTTTATATAAATATGCTTTATATAAATATGCTAATTCTTTATCTTAAACATTCAGATATTGCACACAATATTTTTATTTTCACAACAATCCCAACAGAGAATGAATTCATTAACAGTTATATAGTCTGAGGGAGTTTCTGTTACAGGCACTATTTGTTATTGTGGTAAGGCCTGTGTTAAAACGCTGTGCACAATACACTTCACTCATGTATTGTTGCTGTTAGAGTAAAATGAATTCACACTGCTTGTCTCCACTTCTTATTGCACATGGGATTTGCTATGTGAGCGGAGCCTGTTCCACTCTGACGTCCTACTATATGATTCAATTAATATGGTCTGCTTATCTGCAAGCTCGCGTGTTTATTAAATTGATAGCCACCACTTACACAGGTATATCTAAACTTAGTCGACTGTTATCCAGGTAGCCTATGCTAGTTAATTGTGTTTACTTCATCCACTTTTTTTTTCTTGATAATTGATGTTCTGCCATTTTACTTTGGTTTCTGTTATCTAGTTTTGTAAATGTGTTCCACCTGCTGCAACACCTCTGTTTGAATTCTGGAATATTAGCTTGCCTGCTGATTGAGCGTCATTCTGTCTTTTGTTTTTACAACTCGCTTTGCTTGCCAACTGCCCAGTCTCTCTGGTCAACTAATGTTTTTTTCCTAGACATATCCAACTGCATACCTCTCTCAAGTGTCCTTATTTAGGAGTGAGAGTCCCTATTTTGGACCCAAATCCCTCTGTCTCTCTTTTCTATCCTATCCTATCCCTCTCTTCTAGGAGCTCCATGTCACGAAAGCACCATACTCCAAGCGTGCGTATGACTTGGTTCTGGTGGTGAAAGGGTTAAAATTCACTATTTGTCAATAGATCGTAAATCAGGATAAAAAAACCTTAACACCACCCACACTTAAAGGATCACTATAGTGTCAGGAAAACAAACTCGTTTTCTTGACACTATGTAACCCTGAGGTTCCCCCCCACCCTCAGGGTCCCCCTCCCGCTGGGCTGAAGGGGTTAAAACCCCTTCAGCCAGTTACCTTTATCCAGCGCCGGGCTCCTTCGGCACTGGTGACCTCTGCTCAATTCCAGCTCACGAGTGGAGCGGAATGCGCATGTGCGGCAAGAGCCGCGCGCATTCAAACAGTCCATAGGAAAGTACACTGAATGCGATTTTCACATCCAACATCGCAGAAGCTCCTCTAGCGGCTGTCAGGAAAACAGCCACTAGAGGCTGGATTAACCCTGCAATGTAAACATAGCAGTCTCTCTGAAACTGCTATGTTTCCATCTGAAGGGTTAAAACCTGGGGGACCTGGCACCCAGACCACTTCATTGAGCTGAAGTGGTCTGTGTGACTATAGTGTCCCTTTAATTATAATAATAGAAGTAATATAATAATGCTGCAACCACCAAGACAATTATTAACCCCTTATGGACCAAACTTCTGGAATAAAAGGGAATCATGACATGTCACACACGTCATGTGTCCTTAAGGGGTTAAAGGGGGGGCCTTAGTCCCCCAAGTAAATTAGACTAACGACCCTCAAAATACGATCTATCACAAGAGCTATGCAATTTAAAATTACCAATAAATTGGTCTAATCAGATAACATGAGTCTTTACCAGACAAAGGCAGAACTTAATAAAATAATATGTATTATGAACACAATAGTCACAGTATATACAAAAAAACTGATTACAAGCAAATTATTTACAGCAACAATAGTTACAAATAAAAAGGAAACATTTACAGAAAACCTAACTGCTCACTAAGATAGTAAAGTAAAAGTATTTTATGTCTGGGGAAGGCAAGGAAAGATAGTGACTTACTCAAAATTAGATATTGTCCCATTATAAGTACACTAGATGATTTTGCACATCATTAAAATGATACCATCTGTAATCATCTCAAATTTCCAAGTCAGCCCGGAGTTGGTATCGGCAGAGGGAAGGCGTACCTATAGGAACAATAAGTTACCTCCCCCTTGTGTTTCAGACCAACACCAATCCAAATAGATTTTTTTTTATTTTTAGTTTCTCTTATGGTGCTTAACACATAAATAATTCTTGCATCTATTAATTGTTTGCAATATGCCAATCCCCAGCTATGTCACATTTCCTACTTATAACAGTAAGTAGGAAAGTCTCACTGACAGCCACTAGAGACGCTTGCGTGATTCTCACTGTGAAAATCACAGTGAGAGCACGCAAGCGTCCATAGGAAAGCATTGTAAATGCTTTCCTATAAGACAGGCTGAATGCGCGCGCAGCTCTTGCCGCGCATGCGCATTCAGCCGAAAGGGAGGATCGGAGGCGGAGAGGAGGAGGAGAGCTCCCTGCCCGGCGCTGGAATAAAGGTAAGATTTAACCCCTTCCTCTCTCCAGAGCCCGGCGGGAGGGGGTCCCTGAGGGTGGGGGCACCCTCAGGGCACTATAGTGCCAGGAAAACGAGTATGTTTTCCTGGCACTATAGTGGTCCTTTAAGCTTGACAAAGACCTTATATAAGGTTGAAACATTGCTCTGTTACTATTTTTGATCCAATAGAACTGCTTGCTGTGACCAGAAAACTGTTTAATATTTGCTGTATTTTTATCATTTGCTTTTTGCCCATTTACCTTCAGACAGTTTCATGGTTCAATATATGTCCCCCTTAAAATGAGTGAATAACTGACTTTTCTTAGCAAAAAATTGGTCACCCAGATTTTTGGAGATTTTTATAAACATTTATACATATCTAATAAAGTCACTACTATCACTACAACAATGAAACAAGTAATAACAATATTATTAAAATGAATAACGACCGTTAGTATACTAAAACTGGCACATAGTTACACACATTCAAAAAAGAAACTGTGCGTGTGTGTGTGTAGATATACATAAAACCAGGCTGCATAGTTAGAAAATCATACAAGAATACAATATGACAGACAAGATTCCCAAAGGACGTGGGTAACCAGTGTAAGAGCTGGCACTAAGAAAGATACCAGATAAGTGGCAAGTTAAAAATGTGAGTTTGACAGCAACATGAAAAAGAGATTGAAGTATGACGTGGGAGGATCAGAGAAGAGACAGAGTGCACAAATATTGAATTTTTGGTATTTAATTACATATTGAGAAAATGTTGTTTCTGAGAAGTATAGTATAGGACAGGGGATCTCAAAAAGTGTGAACTTTTCCTTCTGCCATCAGAGTGAGTGATTTGTGGGTGTGCAGCAAACTTATTGTATGTTTGCTGGGGAAAAGGGTCTCTGAGACAGAAAGAATATAAAAAATAGGCACTTTTTTGTTTTCATCCCCAGGGTCAACAAATAAACAATATTTGGCAGAACGTACAGCTGTGAGCTTTGTTAACCAGAATGTTGCAGATTTAGACTGTTCTTGGCAAAATTATTAAATCCCTGTCAGCTTGGATTGGGACTGTTAGGGAACAGCAAAATTATTCAATCCCTGTCAGCTTGGATTGGGACTGTTAGGGAACAGCAAAATTATTCAATCCCTGTCAGCTTGGATCGGGAACAGCAATTTTAGGGAACAGAAATTTTTATGTCTTTTTGTAGATTCTCAGGTGGATTGAGGTCTAGATTTTGATTGGGCTATTTAAGATAATCCATTTTACTTTTAAACACTCTAATAGTGTTGATTAGATGCTTACAGTCATTCTGGACTGTGAATCTCTGTCCCTGTGTCTAGTGTATTGCAGACTGAAGCAATAGTTTTGTCTTTACTATATTTGACTCCATCTAGCTTTCACTGAAACCTGGGCAGTATTTCTGCAACTGCTAATAAAAAGCCTCTCTTCAACACTGCCACAATGTCAGACTTCTTGTGTTCTTAGAAGAATCTGGTTTGCACCTCTGTGACGAGACCAATCTCGCCACATTGCATTGGAGGAGCCTGGTTGCCCGCCTGTTGCCTCTGGACTATGGGCCCCATGTTAAAAAGCTTGAATTTCCCCTGCAAAGACACGAAATCACGAATGTTAACACGAATGTTAACAAAAGCATATATGTAACGAAAATATACCCCAACTCGCAGGATTCAACTCAACAAAAGACAACTTAGAGGAGAGATATGTCTACCGGACCTTAGAATGGCCGGACTCGACGTATATGAGAGGAGACAGAGTCAGGAACGATCCGAGGTCAAGGGCACAAAGAGACAGCGTAAACTAGGACTTGCCAGGGTCTGGTACACAGTAAACAGCAAGCCGGCAAACAGAACAGATAGGGATAAAGAGATAACATAGTCAGAAACAAAGCCAAGGTCAATACGAAGGAACACAACTGAACACAACAAGCGCTAAAGGGAACTGCAACAGAAACCACGATAGGGCAAGGACTAAGGGAAAAAGGTGAGTATAAGTACCTTCTAAATTAATGTGATTGGCTCCTGTCATATCCACACCCCCAAAAGGTAAGTGTATGGGGAGTGTGGCATGACAGGGGTCAATGGGAGCCTTTTGCCAATTTAGGCTCCCACTGTTTCTTTAAGAGCGCGCCCGAGACCCGCGGTGCGCTCTTAGATTCAGGCGGGACATGCGACCGCTTCTCGCGGTCACTGCCGCCTTCCTGTTGCAGCCGTCGGATGAGCCGTGCGTGGCTCGTGCAGCAGCAGGACCGCGCGCGGCTCGAAGAGAGGACCGCGGCCGGCCCCTGGATAAGGTAAGTAACGCTACAATATATGACTTTTGGGATTTTTTTTAACAAGGCTAGAGTTGAGAGGAGTGGAACAATCCTAATGACATAATATAACCGAGGTAGAGACATCATTATCAATGCATTACACCTTACCGCCCATGACAATCTGATACATTTCCACCTGTGTTTTAATAGTAAATGAGTTCCAAACCATGTTGAGATGTTCTACAAATAAATGTCGATAAATTATTTAACCACCACGCCATTAAATCCTATAACTGGATTTCAGCATAAAAAAATATATATATGGAGACAAGATTACACACAAAGCCTGAGATTTATGATGGTTTACCTTGTTTTATAAACCTGTTCCAAAATTGCTTAGCACTCAAAACAGACTAGAGTGAGATCATTGGAGAAATAATTGCAATAATATATCATTGCCATATAGACTAATTTATGGGTGCCAAGAGCATGAATATTGACTTCTTGGAAGAAAATTGTGGTGGAAGGCAATGACCATGGATTAGTGAAATGCATATGGCAAGCATATAATCCTCATGAATAAATGTTTTATGCTCCAGACATAAAAGAAGGCCTTTAATCAATGAAATATTCAGGTAAAAATTGAGGCAAAGTCCAAGTCAGAGGAAATTAATGTGTAATAAACAATCGGGAGAAAAGGCATGAGCAGCTCTTACACAAACCTATCACAGATGACATCAAACTAACACAGAGACACAGTTGTCTTTATTTAATCACCCCTGAATTGTAGTGAACTTCTAACCAAAACTGAAATAACACAAGTCCCTTACATTTAACAAGTGAGTGATACGACCTTCACAACTAAACACAGATGATAAAGTGAAAGGCAAAGAGACACCAGAGCAGCCTCATAGTGTTTTGGATTGAATTGGGAGATAAATAAACTTTCAAAAAGTCAAGTTCTCCGAACAAATATAAACAAACAAGTTCTTGATAATGAAATGTCAGTTTATACTGAAAACTGTTAACTGTTTATACCATTACTTTCCTATATTTCTTGTTTGGTTATGTGATTGATTTTTTTTCATGTTTTTATAACACATGAAGGAAGAAAAATGGTCTTGCATTGACCAGTCAAATATTGAGCAATGTGTGCAGACCTCAGCAAGACCAGCATATGAGTTCCATTATATCTAGGATATCCCCGTCCCATAGACATTAAATGTAAGTTGCAAGTCAAAAAGTCTTTCTCCGTCAATCAAAAGAGGAAAGGGGGCAGGAGCTAAACAGAGAAGAGCTTTATGGCTAGGATTTCTGGTGAACTGTCAGTGTGTGCCTTCCGGCAATCAGCAGAGAGCATTCAGCCAGTGACTGAGCTATAAATGGAAGCGATATGGGAATCTGGTTAGGATGTAAAAATAATGATCTTTCTCAATTTCAACTGTGACAGGGTAAATATGACATATGTCCTTAACTCCTTAATCCTTTGAGTGAAAAAGTCCTACCCAACCTTTTGCTTTGTAAAGTTTTGGGCACATCAATGGCACTGAAGTTAATAGTTTGTGTCATTATTTTACTGCTTTGGCTGCAATTTACGGTTAAATTTAGCTCTTTTTTTTTTTAAACAAACTTTTTTGTATGTATATTTTAAATATGTTATACCTTGAACTTTTCATTATATGTGTGCAAACATTTTCCTTTTAAATGTTTTGTTTTGAGGTTTGCATTGCATGCACACTTCTATCATGTGTCTATCTACTTTGACAACTGCAAATGGAACAGGGAATAAGGTGGCCCTTTGGGCATAGCACCTTTGCAAAGTGTTTTACAAACATAAAACATTGAAAACTAATGGCTTAGACAAACTTTCCACAATTCAACAGGTAACTGGATGAAATAAACAAAGTTTATGTAAGGTCATTGTTAGCTCAAGTTAGCTCTCTATACAGTGAGGAATGATAATGGATATTAAGGAAAGTTAATTTACTTTGTAAAATGCATGATGTAAATGAGGTTGGAGCTAAATAATTGCAGCAAGATCCAGAGCAACCAAATGTTGCACACACAGTGAATTTCAAAATGACCTTCATGAATTTCATGGTGTTTTGTTAATGAGCTGATTATTAATAGTGTATAGGACTATTTAGTGAGCTAGGTGGGGTGAAAGTGATACTAAAAAGGAAAACATTTGAGTATTACCATAAAAAATACCTTCTGTTGCTCATCACCTTTTCAGACTTTAGGACTAGTCTGTTCACTGAGACCTGGAAGGCTTACTCTTCTCCACTGAAACTTCAATGCCGGAAGAAGAATCAACACTCTTCTTCAAGGCTCGTGTGGTCATTTTCAGGGAAATACTTTGTGACAAACCAGGACTCTATTTACCAATTATGATCCAGGGCTCAACTCTTTACAATATTAGGGTTTGGTCATATCTATTGCTTTTCTCTATTAAAACAGTGCCTCCTCATCATTCCTTGGTCACTCCAAACATTGGGAGGTATGCAAATCAGGATGGGTGGGTGAGCAGTGATGGGGTGTTACCAGTGAATTGACTTTTATCACTGGTGATCCCCACAATGGGTGGTTCTGCCAGGAAACAGTGAAGACCTGCCCACTGAAGGGGCATGTCAGCTTGGCATCAAGCACACCAGGATGATAAACAGTCTGTCTGGCCACCAATATACAGTACCATGCTGAGAGCATTACTGAAGTCTGCTCTAGTGCCCTTTTGCAGTACAAGCACATCTTATGGTTTGTTTTTGTTGATAAGATTCTATGTAAAGAGGATATCATTATTAATAGTGAAGGATTTACTAGACTTACTGTTTGAGGTATATATTTTTTTACTATAGTAGTAGTACTTTACTTTTACACTGAGACAAAAATACAATCATTGTAAAAATGTAATGTACAAAATATTAAGTAGGACAACAAATATATATATATATATATATATATATATATATATATATTATATACACACATGGATCATAAAGAATAATGGAATAAACTGTAACAAATCATAGGATAAATAAAAAACAGCAGGCAGCTAGGAGATAATTTGAAGTCCCCAGCCTAACTACGAATGCATTAATGCCAGATCATATAAAAAGTAACATGCCATTTGCTTCCTCTACTTTGTGCTGTTCCACATGAGTGTGCCACAGTGAGCCATATAAATATTTTAACATGAACAGCACATTCTTTGCAGAAATAACTGCTGGATTGTATGTGTAATTTTTTGTCATGCTGATGAAATGCATATCAATTAAACTGTCATCAGCTTGCCCTCCCCGAACCCTGATTCCTCTCCTGCAACTGTCATAAAAAATAAAAATAAAAAATAAGCCCTCATTGAATACTATTCTAGCAACATAATTTTCTACCCTAACCTTTTGTGTCACTTTACCCCACTCCCTCTAGCATGTAAGCTCATTGAGAAGGGCCCTCAACGCCGCTGTTTCTGTGTGTCCAACTCATCTGGTTATAAATATATATATATTTGTGGTCAGGGAAGAAGGCCGTATTATGTGAACCTATACCTCTAATCATTAGTATAATATACTAAGTCGGTTGTGGTGTGCCAAAACTGACGTACGGGTCGGCCTGTAAATAAAGAGGGCCAACCAGTTAATTGATTTCCTTTGTGGAGTGGTGGGTGGGGCAACCGGAAGTAACCAAGCGCTGTCAGCAAGGTCTGGAGGTAAGTAGTGGGTTTATATAGGCCGGTTGCAACCCCTCCCACAACTCCAGGCTCCGCCTTCCCATTTGTGGTCAGGGAAGAAGGCCGTATTATGTGAACCTATACCTCTAATCATTAGTATAATATACTAAGTCAGTTGTGGTGTGCCGAAACCGACGTACGGGTCGGCCTGTAAATAAAGAGGGCAAAAGAGAATTATCAGTTCCACACTTTAATACGTATACATATACATTATTACCAAAGGTTTCCTATTTTGCCAATTGTTTAAAAGCTTGTCTCAACTATTTCTCAGGTTGAGGTATGTAACGATGGTATGCTGAAGATTTCCAACGGCCTAGCTTTTTAATAATATGAACTGGTACGTTTTGGCTGGAGGCTGATGTTGCTGCTCCGATACGAAAGTAGTGGCCTGTATATGTCGCGGGATCGTACCCGATTCTTGTGAATAGTAATCTCACGTATTTGAGGAATTTTGATGTAGTCAGGGGTTGACTGTGTATTGTGAGGAGAGGAGCTTGTTTGGGTTGATCAGCCATACCTGCCATGTATATATCGAATAATTGCACAGGGCACCAATGATTGCCGGTTGGGTAAAATTGAATGTCGAGGGGCGGTCCCATTTGATTAGTTTTTGAATGTCTTAATGACAATGTGTAGTGATCACCTATTTTGTTTAAGTGTGACACACACAGCATATTTCCCTTATTATTGATGTTACTTAAGGTGAGTTCGTTGAGACGCATAAACCCATAAAATGCCAGGTATATGGCTGTTTTGAGTGTGTTATTGGTGTGATTATCAAAGGGTTTGGTATCTAACATGTCAGGCAATGCCCTGAATTTTTCAGCGTCGATTGGTAGCCGTGTAGTAGGTTTTGGGTTGTCTAGGCGTTGGATGCCTTTTAGCATGTTTTTTATGGGGTGTGCTGACAGGAAGTTTTTTATACCGGGATATGTGTTGCTTACATGATGCTGTATTCCGGTTAAATAGAGTTTTATGGTGTTTTTTGCCAGTTTCAAGTTTAGATGGCAAAAAGAGGTGAATGCCACCATGGTATCTAAACTATAAGGATTCGTGATGAGGTATTCTGAAACAAATTTGTTGAATAACATTAAGGCTCGGTTGTACGTGCGCCTGGTGTTTGGGGAAAGTGAGGCCTGTACTAGTGCTCTCCCGTGCTCCATGAGTAATTTTAGTCCAGGATGAGGTCTCTGAACTGCGGCGCCTTGCTTGGCCGAATCTCGCAAGCCGTCATGTTGTCGGTGTAGCACTTGACAGCTTTCCCTCCCCGTAAGTGGCCCCAGACTTTAGCTGTTGCCACTATGGGGTAGATTTCAAAACAGTGCCGAAGTTTTTGTGAAAGCGGGTAACCCTAGTGCTTCGCTAGGCCAAGCGTCCCTCAACCATCTGTCTTCGAAGATGGCTGCGAAACCTGCGTGACTTGCAGCATCCGTCCATAACACAGGGGAGTTTAATGTTAACGGTGGTATGAACAAGTTTCTCCCATTCCAGTCTGACAGGAAATGGTACCACATGGTCAGATCCGCCTTAGCCTGAATGTCCAGTGTAACCCTGCTGTCATCGTTGGGTAAGTCGGGTAACAAACTGAGTAGACGTGAGATGAAAGCTCGTCCCTGTGGTATTACTCTCATGGCGAGGTTCAGAGAACCCAGGAGTGACTGAAGGTTCTTCCTTGACGTCATACCTTTGTCGAGGAATGACCCAACCTCTACCCGGATTCTCTGAACTTTGTCTGCTGGCAGGCTAGCTTGCATGGCTGTTGAATCTAAATCGATACCTAGAAAGGATAGTTTGGTAGTGGGGCCTACTGTCTTGTTCTCGGCCACTGGTACCCCTAATATCTTGAATAAAGCAACCATATTGTTGATGCTGTGTGGTACCACATCTGGTTTCTCTACTGTTAGGAAGTCGGCCAGATAGTGTATAATTACTGGACAACAGCAGATAGTTAACAGTAGCCAACACAGTGTCTCAGCAAAAATATCAAAACAATTTGGGGCTACTTTTGGCCCCAAACGTCAGCCGGTTCGCGAAGTAGTATAGCCCTTTCCACCTTACTCCATGCAAATACCATAGAGAGGGGTGCAATGGGAGCAGCTTTAAGGCATTTGAAATATCGGTTTTCCCAAGCCAAGCTGCCACCCCTGCTTCCAGTATGGCCTGTATGGCATTATCGACTGTGGTGTAGTGTAAAGAAAACTCGGCCGATGGTATAAGCGAGTTTAGGCTTGGTGTGGTACTGGAATGAGGGGCTGACAAATCGATAATTAACCGTGCTTTATTGTTGTATTTCCCCCGTGCCACTCCTATTGGGCTGGTTCTCCAACAAGTGAATGGTGGCCTTGTGAATGGCCCTAACATGAAACCATTACCTACTTCGGCTTGCAACAGAATGTCTACTGTTGCTGGATCAGTAGTGGCAGATTGTAGGTTCCTGCATTCAATAGTTCCTGATGGTAGTGCTAACAACCCAGTGTGAAACCCCTCTGTGAAACCCGTGACCAGAAATTGAAATAAGTCCCTAGATGGATGCGAACTAGGGTAAAAGTGGCGTGGGAATTGGATGAACAAATTGCGCAAGACGGTGGTATGAGGCCGGCAAAATGGCGGCAGAAAAGTTCGGTATCTAAGTGCCTCCAATCTGTTCTTATATTGAATTGTACCAAAGCTGCTGCTGCTTTAGCAGAAAAAGACTTGTGTTTATCAAAAAAACGTATGGCCACCGTACTTGTGTCCCAGATCCACCAATTTGTGCAAATACAAATTTCTCTATGATGGGAAAACTGGTGCATACTACGTCTCTATATATGCCAAAAGCTAGAATGAACTCCGGTATGGTTAATTTTTTACTTAGTCTGGGGTCTCTAGCTTTCATCACCACTGACAAATTCCCATAGTTACAGGTCTTATTTTCTACCACGTCTTGAGACGCTATCAGTAGGGAAAAAAGGTTGACATCTTTTCCCTCTAAAATATCTTTCCTAATATTAGGAGGTACCAAGTGTGCTGGTGTGATGATATGAGTGGTACGATTTTGTACGATTTGTCCCACTGTCACTGTCAGGATCAAGACAGGGATCCAACACGCAGTGTACTAAAACTATAAAGACGTATACCGGACCTTAGAGTGGCCGGACTAACGTCAAGCAAACAAGGAATGGTCAGGGACAAGCCGAGGTCGAGGGAACGAGAAGACAGGTAAGCGTAAGCCGGGCCGAGTATAAGAATAGGAGAGGGAAGCAAAGTCAAGAAACAAGCCAAGTCAAAACCGTAGAACACTAAGAGAATATAATTGCACTGAAGGGACAGGCAAGCTGAAACCATGACAGGGCAATGACTCACAGTAAGTGAGTACCTTTTATACCCTGTCTCTTTAATTGATATCCACGCCCCCAGAAAGTCCTGGTTTGAGATTTCCCGCGGGTCGTGATGTCATGACATCGGCGGAGTTGCGTTGCGTCATAAAAAGGGGCAGGGCTATCGCGGCCGGCATCCAAAGTGCCAAAATTGCTGGAGAAGAAGGAGGTGTGAGTGGCAGGTACCATGACAGTACCCCCCTCTTAGGAACACCCTTCGGGCGAAAAGGACCAGGATGAGACGGAAAACGGGCATGAAACGCCCGAAGAAGGCGAGGAGCGCGGATATCTGCATGAGAAACCCAGGACCTTTCCTCAGGGCCATAACCTTTCCAGTCAACGAGATACTGTAAGCCCCCACGAGAGATGCGGGAGTCAAGAATAAAATTAACCTCAAATTCCTCCTGACCATCAACCTGAACAGAAGAGGGAGGAGTCGGGGCAGAGGTGTATCTATTACAAACGAGAGGCTTTAGGAGCGAAACATGAAAAGAACCAGGAGGAAGAGCAAGTTTATAAGCAGCTGGGTTAATCCTCCGTAAGACTTTGTAAGGTCCAATGTAACGAGGAGCGAATTTCATGTTAGGAACTTTCAACCTTATGTGTCTGGTACTTAACCATACCTTATCCCCCGGGCAAAAAACAGCGTTTATCAGCATGTTGTTTAAATAAGGCTGAAGTGTGACCAAGAACACAGTGAATCTGATCCCACAACTTCCTCAGATTGGCGACATGGACATCGACCATCGGTATACCCTGTGAAGAGGACACCGACGGAAGAATGGTAGGATGGAAGCCATAATTCATGAAGAAGGGGCTATTATGAGTAGACTCGCAAACCAAGTTATTGTGCGCAAACTCCGCCCAAGGAATCAAATCAACCCAATTATGTTCAGACACAAAACAGCGCAAATATTGTTCGATCTTCTGGTTGGTACGTTCAGCAGCCCCATTAGATTGGGGATGGTAGGCCGAAGAGAAATTCAATTTAATACCCAACTGGGAACAGAAGGACCTCCAAAAACGAGAGACAAACTGGGGACCTCTGTCAGAGACAATATCTGCAGGGATACCATGCAAGCGAAAGATTTACCATGCAAGATACCATGCAAGCAAAAATATCAGCTAATTCGGGTGCAGAAGGGAGTTTGGGTAAGGGGATAAAGTGAGACATTTTAGTAAACCTGTCAACAACCGTGAGAATAACTGTTTGTTTATTGGATACTGGTAATCCAACAATAAAGTCCATAGCCAGACTGGACCATGGTGTTTTAGGAATTTCTAAAGGTTTAAGTAGACCACAAGGAAGGGCGTGAGGCTGTTTATTCTTAGCACAGACCAACAGACCATAATGTATTCCCTAACATCCTTACGCAAGGAAGGCCACCAAAAACTTTGAGAAATTAGAGAATTTCCATTCGCCTAGTTGTTCATACGTCTGAATGTACGAAACTTGTAATTGGTATTCCCCCCTTTTTCGTATTGTGTTTGCCATCGATTCGTGTGTTTAGTTCGTTCGTATGCATGTACTCACGATTACCGGTATGTTGAACCCGGAAGTGTGACCTGCCGCTCCGGAAGCTGGGGTGCCGTGGAAACTCTGCATGCCTGCAGTGAAAGATGGCTACCGCCATCTGTGCGGCCTGTTTAACGGTTGGAGATCCTGCTGTCATGGAGGATGAATAACCTGGCCGGACTGGAGTTTTGATTTAGTGATTCCCGCCGACTGGACTGGAACCGGAAGTAACCAAGCGCTGTCAGCAAGGTATGGAGATAAGTAGTGGGTTTATATAGGCCGGTTGCGACCCCTCCCCAACTCCAGGCTCCGCCTTCCCATATATATAGGGATCGACCGATATTTATATTTTAGAGCCAATAACTTACCGATATTCTGTATATTTACCATTTTAAAAAAAGTTAACTGTTTCTACACAAATCTACTGTTAACTGAACATGTTTATTACTTATTTATTTTTTTGCAAATCTTTTTTTATTAAGGTAAATGCACAAAATATACATGCCAGTCAGAATTGTTTATGTTTTCAAGAATATATGTGTGTGTGGTGGATGCAGTGAGACTATTTGATTAGTGAATGCAGTGTCTAGTGGATGCAGTGTATGTTTGTGTAGTGGATGCAGTGTGTGTTTGTGTAGTGTATATATAATGAATGCAGAGTGCGTGTGAGTAGTGTGTACAGTGAATGCAGTGTGTGTTTGTGTAGTGTGTATGTAATGAATGCAGAGTGTGTGTTTAGGTAGTGTGTGTATAGTGAATGCATTGTGTGTTTGTGTTGTGTGTATATAATGTATGCAGAGTGTGTTTGTGTAGTGTGTGTTTGTATAGTGTGTATATAATGAATGCAGAGTGTGTGTTTCTGTTTTGTGTGTATGTATAGTGAATGCAGTGAGTGTTTGTGTAGGGTGTATATAATGAATGCAGAGTGTGTGTTTGTGTAGTGTGTGTATAGTGAATGCAGTGAGTGTTTGTGGACTCACGAGAGTTAGACAGGGGAGCTGAAGGGAGCTGCTGGGAAGGTAAGTAAGAGTGTGCTGGGCCCCCCAGGACCCTGATGGCGGCCCTGCTCTGCATTATCGGCAATATTGGTATCTTTATTAGCCAATATCTATATTGCTGAAAATACAGAATATCGGTCGATAATATCGGCGAGACCAATAATCGGTCGATCCTTAATATATATATATGTGTTAACACATATTTAAATGATGTATTTATTGCCACATATTAGGATTTACTCTATGAATTGTGGAGAAGCGACTATGGAATCTCAAATAGCCAAGCTTAGAAAAGAGCTACTTTGGAGGGTTTTTTCAAGTAATGCCCTTTGGCCTAACATTCTCAATTTCTTTTTCACTTTTCTCCAAATCTAGCTTCTTTTAAAACACAATATTTTTGTCTGAAAATAAATTTTCAACAACTTTTTGACAACTGTGGAGACAGACCTATGCCTGTTCTACTCATTATGTCACCGTCACCTATAGTTGTATCTAAAGTCAGACATTTGTTGAGGATAATAGAGTTTCAAATGTATTATCTGTGCATACGATTTTTTTCAAAGAAACATTTCTTTTAGAGAAATAGCATAAGCCAAAATCCTTCTTTCCTTGTAAAGGTGTAAGAATGACATTTGCTCAATTATTTATTTCTAACAAATTTCTTCAAAATGTTAATGGATACAGAACGAATACCTTGTCTCCCAATATAGGCAATGAATAATGCATATACAGCATAAGGTTTTAAAGAGACAGTACAGGCTATAGGCATATTAGTCACAATTTATGCACATTATTACACAAATGAATAGTATGTAATTGTATTTAAATGTTTAGAATGTTCATTATACATTTATGTGGGTCGATTATGAAATAATTTGTTGCATTCTAAACACTTATTTATAAAAAATCAGTAGCATTTCTAAGCAATTTAAGCTCTTGCAGTAATTTAAATTGACTCAGTAATTTATCATATTCTGCTCTACCTAACCTTTACCTAACATTATTGTTATGTTAATGTAAAACAAAATTAATAGTTTCCTCTGCCATATTTTGTCTACATGAGCATAACACATTTGTCTGACAAAGCCACTTTCCCTTTAACACCTCTACATTCTAATATCATCATAACGTTTTTCTACCTAGAAATCTATCTTTCCTAGTCTGTGTAATACTGACTAAGGCAGGGGTAGGCAACCTTCAGCACTCCAGATGTTGTGGACTACATCCCCCATAATGTTCTTACTCCCATAATGCTGGCAAAGCATCATGGGAGGTGTAGTCAAAAACATCTGGAGTGCCGAAGGTTGCCTATCCCTGGACTAAGGAGTAACAGAATCATATTCAGAAGCCCAGCATCCCTAGTCTATATCAATTCATCCTTGCAAGCGTGTTGTCTTAGCATTATACTTGATTCTGGCCTCACCTTTGAGCCTCACTTCCAGTATGTTACCAAATCCTGTAGATTCCATCTTAAAAACATTGCCCGCATCCTCCCTTTTCTTACGCAAGATGCTACTATGGAGCTTGTCCATGCTCTAGTAATCTCATGCATAGATTATTGTAACTATCTCCTAATTGGTCTTCCCAAAAGCCATACTGCCCTACTACAGTTTGCAGTGAATGCTGCCGCCAGACTAATGTTTCTGTCCAGTCGGTCCTCTCACACCTCTCTCCTCTGTCAGTCCCTACATTGGCTTCCTGTATCCTATAGTAATCAATTCAAAGTACTAATCCATACCTATGAAGCATTGAACAATTCGAGGCCCTCTTATATCTCTTCACTGATCCGTAGGTATGCCCCTTCTCTGTCTTTTCACTCTGCCCATGAACTTCTCCTGTCCACTGTGCACACCCGTATGGCCAACTCACGCTTGCAGGACTTCTCGTGGGCGGCTCCCTCCCAATGGAATAGCCTGCCTACCACCATCAGACTTTCCCCTAGTCTTCAATCCTTTAAGAAGTGCCTTAAAACCCATCTCTTTAGGAAAGCTTTTGGCCTCCCACAGTAACCTCTACCTTACATACCTGTCTCTTGCTCTCTCCTCCAGCTCTGCTTCACTCCCACCTCATTTGATTGATACTTCCTGTTCTATTGTGTTTTACACCCTACCTCCTATAGACTCTAAGTTCGTTTGAGCAGGGTCCTCTTCAACCTATCGTTTCTGCAAGTTTTTTGTGATTGTCAAAAAATGGGACTAGTGGTTGGCAGAGTTAAGACACACCTCCACACCAAAAGACCTTATATCCTTATATGAAAAAAGGCTATTTCTGCACATACCCTGTAGGGGAACTCTTATGAGCAGATGGCCAGAAAAAACAAAAAAACTCTTTAATGGTCCCTCTTGGGGAGAGAAAAAAATGTGTATAAACGTACAAACATACAAACTAGGTTAAAATTGGGACCTAGTGGGGAATATAAGGGGGGCATTCAACACGTTAAACATTTCCTGGATAAAAGGGGCCCAGCCTTCAGCATCGATTCCACATAAGGGGGGCATTCAACACGTTAAACATTTCCTGGATAAAAGGGGCCCAGCCTTCAGCGACCATTCCTATTTTTCCTTGGAACTGCTTAAATTTGTCCTTTGCCACAACTACTTCCTCTTTAATGAGAAATTCTATCACCAGATACAGGGCACTGCGATGGGGACGGCTTGTGCCCCATCGTATGCCAATTTACATCTAGGCTGGTGGGAGGAAGTGGTTGTGGCGAAGGACATGGCCTTTGCACCATACAGACCATTCATCTACCATTGGGCCCGCTACATCGACGATATCCTGATCCTGTGGACAGGTAGCGAGGAAATGTTTAAAAACTTTGTAGCATCACTGAATACAAATAATTTGAACCTATCTTTTACATCGGAATTTGGGGGTGATACATTGAATTTTTTAGATCTTACCATTACAATAAATGGTGACTCCATTAACACCACACTGTTTAGGAAACCAACATCCTCTAATAGTCTTTTACGCTGGGAGAGTTTCCATCCCCAAACCCTTAAACGAGGGATACCCACTGGGCAGTACCTTAGAGCCCGCAGGAACTGCAGCAACATTGAAGACTTTAAAATTCAAGCCAACATACTACGACAGCAGTTCAAAGCAAAAGGGTACCCCAACAAATGCCTTAAAAAAGCATACAAAAGGGCCCTAGAGGTAGATAGGGATACCTTACTAGCTCCTAAGAAAGGGGAGTTTTCTACTACACCACAACCCCCACGCCTAATAGCTACTTTTGACTCAGGCTGGGAGGCTGTAAAAAATGTCTTTCAAAAATTCTGGCCCTGTCTTATGGACGATACTCACCTCAAGAGGGTTTTGGGACCAAGAATAGACATGACCGCACGCAGAGGGAAGAATCTTAGGAACCTTCTTGTTCCAAGTCACTTCCATTGCCCCCCGGCGCGCACTTGGCTACATTCCACTATGGTGGGATCGTATCAATGTGGCCACTGTGTGGCCTGTAAATTTATCAAGCGGGATTCCAAGACCATCCCGGACAGCACGGGAAAAAGATCGTTCAACATCAGATCTTTTTTCAACTGCAATACCTCTGGACTGGTTTATCTCCTCACATGCAGCTGCCAACTACAGTATGTGGGTAAAACCTTTAGACCCTTCAAGGAGCGGATCAAGGAGCATGTTAGATCACCGAAACTGCTTATTGATACCCCCATAGGCCGCCACCTAAAAGAGTTTCATGCGGGCAATCCCCAGGGGCTTCGTTTCTGTGGTCTAGAACTGGTCAGAAGGGATAGACGAAGGGGAAACTATGACCGTTTCCTGAGACAACGAGAAAGTTTTTGGATTTTTCAATTAAAGACGCTTCATCCAAAAGGTCTAAACGAGGGTTTTTCCTTCGCCCCTTTTATCTAAGAAATCATGAAGTCTCTAATGACATCGAAATATTCTAACAATTCAACTGGCCCGTAGATATCCAGTCTATCCATCTATGGTCACCCTTATTTACCAATTAATTGCTTGTAAATAATATCAATTTATACCTCCAATAACCTTTGATCGAATTTTATCCATATGTTCAATTTGTGGAGTACATCTCCATTCTTCTACCCATATTTGTCATCACACAAGTGTTACATTTAAACAGATCTCTCTTTTTCTTGGTATTTACCCCCTATATCTTGGGGGTTTTAATTTTAAATATCGCTCTCCAACACTACTCTTTAAATGTATATGAATAGCTATCTGTTCCCTATTAATGGTACTGTCCAATTCAGGGCCTTTGTCCAGCTGTAAAATATTTCCATTACATTGGGTCCCCCAGCATCGGATATGGTCCCAGCAATAAGACCAGATTTATGGTAAATACTTGAGTCTCTAGATTTGGAGACTCTGACAATGAAGGGCAATATGGGCATTTACAGATCAACATAGAACCCCTTACAGCCGACAATGTGTTTGGACAGCTCCTGTTTGCCACTTTAAGGAACGCCTGGGCATACATATGGTGATATAATCGTCCATACTTACTGCACACAACACTCTTGACATCTATCAGGAAGGCTTCTCTGCCTCGTATACCCATGTATGTAAGAACTTTTACAGATCATCTTTATGAGTTACATCGCTTTTTCACGGAAAGGGTTAATCACTGTGAATATTACTGGAAGATCTCTCTGCCCCTTCATTTATACGAAGCCCACTGATTGGTCAATGACGTTTACGTCACATTAGAGGGCGGTACCAAATATGCATTTAAAAAGAGGCGCCACTCATTCCGCAACGGCTCTTGACAAAGGCGACGTAGATCGCCGAAACGCGCGTTGAGCTACCGACACAGAGCGGATGTTTCTCTAACTTTTAAACTTTATTTTGGGACAGTTCTGGGGTTTTTTGACTAATCAAACGGATTCTCTGGGCTCTACCTGCGGTTGCTGTCTGTATGAACAGAATGCTAGGGACTCCTACCCCCAAATCTCATATAGCTGTTTGGCATTCTGTTACATATTTGACATAACGCTGTTTGGCACCTTGTTACATATTTGACATAACGCTGTTCCTTTTCTGACAACGAGGAACTGAGTTTCTGTCTAAATTTTGCCACAAATCTAGATGTGCTTTTCTTTACACGGGAGACTAAAATTGTTGGCATTTCTAAGAAATACTCCTCGCTTTATCTAATTGAGAATTACCTATTGTATATTTTGTTATGGTGTCTTCCTGTCTAATATATAAGTAATCTACTATAAGGGTCTGACACCATACAAATTAAATTAATTTAGGTGTGCTATTCTTTTAGATCTTCTGTATATTTTTCCCTGGTTCAGCCTAGAGGAGCATTTAGTACATGGGATACTAGCCAAGGCATTTCCAGGAACCATTTGGTCCGCAAGTTGCAATTTATATACATTTATGACACTTGGTGTTCTGTGATATTAGTACATTGTTACAATCCCTGGCAAATTTCTAATACATTGATACAACCCTTGCTACTTGCTCGTGAAACATTGTTTCCCGGTTTAGTCATTACTATTCCCCACTAGGTCCCAATTTTAACCTAGTTTGTATGTTTGTACGTTTATACACATTTTTTTCTCTCCCCAAGAGGGACCATTAAAGAGTTTTTTTGTTTTTTCTGGCCATCTGCTCATAAGAGTTCCCCTACAGGGTATGTGCAGAAATAGCCTTTTTTCATATAAGGATATAAGGTCTTTTGGTGTGGCGGTGTGTCTTAACTCTGCCAACCACTAGTCCCATTTTTTGTCTTTATTCCCAGGGGTTATGCCCCACCATATCCTTTAACCACCACAAACTCTGGTGGGTGGATATTCTGTGTCCATTCTACCTCAGTGTTGTTCTTTTTGTTTTTGTGATTGTCCTATTTATAGTTAAATCCCCCCTCTTATAATATTGTGAAGCGCTACAGAGTCTGTTGGCGCGATATAAATGCTAATAATAATAATTATAGACTCCAGTGTAATATAAACTATGTAATCTATAATACTCTAATATCTAAGATCTCTTTCTCTTCATTGAAGAACGGATGGACATTGGTCCGTTTGAACAGAAAATCAAGAATCTTTACTGTACTATGGAAGTCCCTTTTGTTCCCAGATTTGTGATTTTGTTCCTGGCGTACTGTTTAATTAATCTACATGTTCATTACCTTTAGTTAAGCTCACCACTGCTTCAAACCCCATCTTTTTTTGCTGAAGACTGTTAATTTTTTTTAAGTTGCTTTGTAAGATGTTAAACTATATTTGTTTGCATGTAGGCTGTTCCCTTAATGTGAATTGAACATGATATTTGTCGATCTTTTTCATGTTGTAAGTAAATAAGGGTGTGCTATACAGAAATACTTTTTTTTGCATCTGAGCAATCAACAGCTATTAGTTTTCTAAGTGAAATTAATGAGTGTTTTGCCAAGTATAACTATCTAATTCATGAACTATTATAGCTGAGGGTCATGTAAGTATGTTACAACACTCAATAACAATACCTCCATCATAATGGTACTGCTTTTTCCTAGGGCTACTTTGAACAGCGTTATTATTTCTCAGTATTTTCTAAGGGTTGTCAAAACCTTGAAAGGCTTCACATTATTTTGTCATTCGCATGACATATGGGTATGCTGTTATGCAACAGACCATTGCTCTACTTACACAGTCAGAGTCAAATAATTGTTTCTGGAAATATGGAACAATTTAGTGTATATAATTTATTACCATTTAGTTTCTTTGAAAATGTTTACAAATACATAATTTGCAGACAGTTGTTCTGTATTATAAAAACTGTTTATGCTGCTACATTTTATTCATAATGTGGAGAATAACATGTTTAGAGGTTTTAGAAGCAAAAAAAAAAAAAAAAAGAAATGATTGTCTTGGATTTCAGAAAATATTTTATTTTGAATTTGTAATTCAAAGTGACTATCCAGTTTGGAGTTTATCCCCTGTTTCCTGAATGTATTGTATTATGTAAAAAACATTAAAAAAATCTTACATTTAAAAAAACACTATTGCATTTGGTATATAGAGTGGGGCGGCAGATAAGAACCATTTGGCCCATCTAGTCTGCCCAATTTTCTAATTACTTTCATTAGTCCCTAGCCTTATTTTATAGCTAGGATAGTCTTACGCCTATCCCACACATGCTTAAACTCCTTTACTGTGTGAACCTCAACCACTTCGACTATTCCATGCATCCACTACCCTCTCAGTAAAGTAAAACTTCCTATTATTTTTAAACCTTTGACCCTCTAATTTAAGACAATGTCCTCTTGTTGTGGTAGTTTTTCTTCTCTTAAATATAGTCTCCTCCTGTATGTTGTTGATTCCCTTTATGTATTTAAATGTTTCTATCATATCCCCCCTGTCTCGTCTTTCCTCCAAGCTATACATGTTAAGATCCTTTAACCTTTCCTTGTAAGTGTTATCCTGCAATCCATGAACCAGTTTAGTAGCCCTTCTCTGAAATCTCTCTAAAGTATCAATATCCTTCTGGAGATACAGTCTCCAGTACTGCGTACAATACTCCAAGTGAGGTCTCACCAGTGTTCTGTACAATGGCATGAGCACTTACCTCTTTCTACTGCTAATACCTCTCCCTATACAACCAAACATTCTGCTATAATATCCTGCTGCTCTGTTACATTGTCTGCCTACCTTTAAGTCATCAGAAATAATCACCCCTAAATCTCTTTCCTCAGATGTTGAGGTTAGGACTCTATCAAATATTCTGTACTCTGCCCTTGGGTTTTTATGTCCAAGATGCATTATCTTGCACTTATCCACATTAAATGTCAGTTGCCACAACTCTGACCATTTTTCTAGTTTACCTAAATCATTTGCCATTTGGCTCATCCCTCCTGAAACATCAACCCTGTTACATATCTTAGTATCATCCACAAAAAGACATACCTTATCATCAAGACCTTCTGCAATATCAATAATAAAAATATTAAAGAGAATGGGTCCAATTGCAGACCCCTGAGGTACCCCACTGGTGACAAGCCCATGCTTCGAATATACTCCATTGACTACAACCCGCTGTTGCCTGTTACTCAGCCACTGCCTTCCCCCTTTCAACAATAATGGAATCCAAACTTAAAGACTGCAGTTATTTTTTAAGCCTTCTATGTGCAACAGTGTCAAAAGCCTCACTGAAATCTTGGTAAGCAATGTCTACTGCACCACCCTGATCTATTATTTTAGTTACCCAATCAAAAAAATCAACAAAATTAGTTTGGCATGATCTCCCTGAAGTAAACCCACGTTGTCTCTGATCTTGAAATCCATATGATTTTAGATGTTTAACAGTCCTATTCTTTAACATGATTTCCATTACTTTCCCCACTACTGAAGTAAGGCTTACTGGCCTATAGTTGCCGACTCCTCCCTACTACCTTTCTTTTGAATGGGTACAACATGCACTAATGTCCAGGCTTCTTTGACTACCCCTGTTAACAATGATTGGTTAAATAAATCTGTTAATGGTTTTGCTAGTACACCACAAAGCTCTTTTAATAACTTTGGGTGTATTCCATCAGGTCCCATTGACTTAGTGTGTTTAGAATACAGGTTGCTAGGCAACCAGGACGCATCGAGGGGCTGAAAGAGGAAAATGCAGAATAAAAAATGTGCCATTGAAGAACCTCCTAATATGAGACGAATAGAACGTTAATCTTGAGTATGAAGTCAGTACAGAATGTGCCTAGCAACCTGTATTCTAAACACACTCATTCGTATAATGTTTTGAATTGATTTTGATCGGCTTCAATACATGCGGGAGCAGCCAATGAGACTTATGCGTCTATGGTTGCCCCAGCGACATGTCATAGCTGTCCAATAGCATTACGTTTGGTCCGGAGTTCCTGGCCATGTGATCACGAACCCGGAAGTGTTTGATGAGTGCGCCGGCAACCTGGACGGACCTGGCGGGAAAGGGGAATTCAGATCATCTGTGGGTAAGTGATTATTTTTAATTACATTTAATTATTTTTAATTGTATGTCCTATATAAGCTTCTTCATTCTTAGTGATATGAGTGTCCTGATGGAAGCTCCTGACTGGAGCTGAAACGTTGATGTGGTTTCTCTGAATAAAGAAGACTGTATTTGAAAATCCCAGGAGTGCCGGTATTTTTTTCTTGTATATTACTCAGCCACCAGAGCACCGGGTATTCTTATTGTTTTAAGGTTGGAGTGCAGGAGCCAAGTTTGTTTATATATATATATATATATATATATATATATATATATATATATATATATATATATATATATTTGTGTGTGTGTATGTATGCATGTATTTATGTATGTCTGCATGATAATTGTCAATACTGTCAGTAGGGCTATTTCTTTTTCTTACTCCTCACCTGATGTTTATTAGCTGAGGTCCGTGACAGAGACTTCTTTAAGATTGCTATGAAAAGAGGTTTCACCCCCCAGTCGATAAAGTAATGGTTCCCCATAAATCATATGTATTAAAGGTAGATAGAAGGTAAAACACAATTTTATTTGAAATAATTATTATACATCTGTGTAGAATAATATAAAATATTTATATTTCTTTCTCGAATTTCTATTTCTTATGAAATTAATTTTGAACTAGAGTGCCTTACAAAGCAATAAGACACAATGTACCAGCACAATATGTCTGGAAAGCAAACTAATAGCAGCAATAACCATTTTCCAACAGTAAAAGCAATAGATTCTTCTAAATCAATGTGTACCTTTTAAAATATATGACAAATACTGAGACCTTCAAAAAGTGCAAAAATGCCAATACATATGTTTAACTTGAAAAGTGGACAGTTTGGGGAAAAAAAATCAAACAAAATAAAAGAGATACAGACTTCTTGCCTTGATATTATTTTAATAGAGCATAGCAGATTGGATTCTACACATCGTATTGTAGTCTTTCCAACAAAGAAACATTAGAAAACAGTGTATGAAACAAGTAGGGTTAATTCACATCACATAATTTATGTATACATTCTGGATCTTTAATATTTGTATAAATTGTATTCCTTTGTAGAAGTATTACAATGTTTATATGACGGTGGAGATTCCCTCCATTCAGAGTTGATTTAACCCCTTAAGGACCAAACTTCTGGAATAAAAGGGAATCATGACGTGTCACACACGTCATGTGTCCTTAAGGGGTTAATACAGGAGAAACAAATAACAGTAAAAAAACAACAACAAAAACGGAATGTCTGTCATATGAGTGAGATGAAAATGTGAATTCACAGCAAATTTACATTTATTGCAGTCACCGTTAACATGAAGTGTGAGTTGTGTGGACAGTTTTATCAATCTTGATTTCATCAATGGATGACTTTGGGATGTGTCATCTTATCCAAGTGGCTGCAAGCTTAAATGCTATGATTGGCACAAAACAGATAGAGTGTACTTGCCAATCCCCACATCTCATGCCCAGTCTGTAGGATAACCATCCAATGAGCTCCTCAAACTCTATGAAAGAAGAAACAAGAAGCACTCAGCCAATGCAAATTGTTGGATTGATTTTTTTTTTTTTTTTACGTTAGTATGGGATGTTAACATGGAAAGTAAATATATTAACATAAAATCAGATAGACATAATGGGTAACGGAGAGACATACATAAGAGTGGGGAGACCAAAACATAGACACAGATATTGGGGCAAAGAGATAGAACTAGGGGGGGATGACAGAAAATAAATAGTCAGGGTATATGGATTGGAGTCTCATGTGCACCAGTATATTAAAATAGCCCCTTCTGGTGATGTCAATAATCAAGAAGTCAAATACAGAGAGCAGTTAAAGCTCTGGAACAAGGCCAATATCCATGAAAAAGTAACAAGGGGTAATCTAAATTACAAAGTCAATAAAAAGTTCAAAGCTCAGTCCAGCAGTAAGGTTAACAAACAAAGTACACAGGCCTAGGTTTGGCAACAAGATAAGAAAACACAGATTGCTAATTATCCTGTCAGACACATGAGACTTGAGCACCTGCTGAACAGCTGGAAGGTTTTGTTATAGAGAAAGCGAGTCATGCCATGATTTATCAGCATGTACAGGTCTCTCCTATACTAAATCTGTCCCCAGATCACATGCATAATAGCCAAATCATCAAATAAAGCTAGCCAGTGACTACAACAGATGCAGTACTTCAACTGAAGATGAGTGGTGTGTGGAATCATATTGTGTGTCATCAAATGGAACTTACTATGGTGCTCCGAGGAACTACACAAAGCAAAAAATTAAGGATGTCTTGAGTGGCTCAGGCCTTGGCAAGTAGGGAGATTAGTACCTTCTGCTGGGGAGTATTGTGACAAAAATTTAGAGTCTAAATTCAGAGAAATGGGACTGTATGAGAAGAAATAAGGGGAAGCTACTTAGACGGTTAAAGAATGTTTTTTAAGTAGGGTCCCCATCGACTTTTGATTCAGTTGACATTAATTTATTTGTCAGTTACTTGTTTTTTTTTACTTCAACCTTTATTTGTATAATGTACTGTGCAATATGTTGGTACTATATATAAATAATAATAACAGTAATAAGGAGGAACATGTGGGAAGAGACAAGCAGAAGAGAAAAGAAACAGATTTATTGAAGGGTTGATCAATAGATAAAAATACTTAGACGTATGAAACACAAAAAAATAGATAAACGTCCAGGGGCAAAAAAAACAGGGCAAAGAAAAATTGTAAAAAAAAAGAAAGAAAGAAGGAGAAACAGGGAAATGGCCTTAATGAAAGAGATAAATTAACAGAAACACTGCCATATACAATAAGAAGAGAGAAACAGACATACAAGGGTGAAATGAAAATAGACAAAAATAAGCAAGGCTGGTGGGAGCAACTGATAAGCCAACGAAGAAAATATCTAAATAAAAAGCGAGAAAATGGCTGAGAAACACAGATATAGGGAGAAGGGAAAGAGGGAGGAAAGAGCCTTGAAGAAGAGAAAAAGCTGCAGAGTCACAGAGGGATTTGAGGAATAAGTGGAGGTAAAGCATGCATAGAAATATGAATTAAGAAAAAAATTAGAGAGCTGTGATAGATGAGAAATAAATAGGGAACAATATGCTACAGAAAGAATGAAAGAAAGGGGATTTCTCCCAGACTTTTTAATGTAGAGGCATGAGAGAGTAGTCAAATTGTAAGTATGAGAGTGTGAATTGCGCTGGAGGGAAGAAGATAAAAAAAAAAATGTGGTGAGGAGGAGGAAATGATGTGGAGAATATATATGGAAAAAAAAGTGAGACAAACGAAGGTATTTTTTTTTTTGTCAAGATACCTGAATCACTTTGCTCCACCAAATGGATATTCCCTACCAAAGATAATATGGTGGTTTTCTTATTCAAAGTTGGATATACAGTTTTACATCTTTTCATCTTTTGATTACATTATGGCCTCAATTTAATAATTTTGGATGATTAAAAAAAAAAAAAATTCAAAATATTACACTATAAAAAAATATCACATAAAAAAAAATATATCCAGACATACCAAAAGTAAAATATTTTTATAATATTAAATCAATTTAAAAGTTTATCCAACAATATTACATTGAGGCCTACACTTGAAAATATGCATATCCTTGGAAAATGCTGAACTTTAGACTGCCACAAAATATCATAAATAACAGTGTTATGCATGGATATGCATAGTGTGCAATGTTCTGTTACTATGAAGGAATACATATGTCCAGTATCATACTGCATTTAGATACACACATAATTGGTTTTGGTTTTGCAGACCTAGGTGCTTTTTTGACATTAGTGAGAGTTTATGTGCTTTTTATTGATGGATGCTTCAAATGTCTCAATAAATATTACATTGATTTTGAAATAAATCCCTTTCTGCTTTCAGCATTAATACTCTTATGTTGAACTGAAGGTAAACACTATAAATGATTAACCTTTTCTACTTGTAGTGATTTCTGTTGCTTGTGTTTTGCCAATAAATGACCGTACTCATTTTAGCTACTATATGCAAACAATACAGTAACTAAGATGAACTAGCTTCGATTTTCCAGGCTTCAGTGCCCCAGAATTCATCATGACACTTGTATGTGTAAACAATGAATCAATCCTTACTCGTTCTTGACATGTGTAAGCTGTCCATTTATTCTAGTTCTTAGTGTCTCAAATATGTATGTAAACATGTTGCGAATACTTTTTGGTGCTTGACACGAATGAAACAAAAATTATAAGTGACAACTTCAGATTAGCTGCTTAGCTATTAGGACTTAATGTTAACTTTATTTCAAAATATTTGATTCACTATGGGATAAATTCAAAAGCATTTTCACATTAAAAAAAAAAAATGTTTACCTCATATTTACTAGAGTCAAATGTGGTTGGAATTCGGCATCTGCAAATTTGCAACACTTGCCCAGATGCCTTCTGTGTGTGGCTTAAAATTGGTGCTTATGAATATGAATCCTGTGCAAAGTATAGAATTCGGAAGATTCACAAAGTACAGGTTCTAATAAAATTTGGGACCGAATGCGTTAGATAGGATGCATACTAGCAAATTGTCAGTCTCTTGCTTTCATGCAAGTTAATGACAACTTTATATACTATATGCCTAGTGGCAGCACTAGCAGTCAGTGGGCAAACAGATAAAAAGAAAAAAAACTTGTCAATACAAGAGTTCATTATTTTGCGGCTAGGCAGCACTTATTAGATAGCAGCCACATTAAAAAAAGTTACAAATAAAATAAATCAATTATTAAAAAGCCTATGGGAGTCAATAAAACCCTCGTAATGTTGTAAGAGAATATTGAAAAACCTTCCTATGGTCCCAGTTGCAAAGGGGGCATGTCTACTAAACTGTTAAAACTAGCTTGTGGTAATGTGACCTGTGAAATAATGAGGGCGTTCACAGTCCCCCCATGGGTATGGAAATGGGTATGTACAGATTAATGTACACCCCGTACGGCTAGCAAAAGGGGATTTTTATAAATTGTCCTTCTGTAACCCCCAACAATGGTCATCAATGGCTGCCAAGCACCAGGTTTTTACAGTTTGGCATTGCAGATTAAAGTTTCCCTTACAGTAATATGGGGTATTAAAGACCCCCATAGTCATTTTATTTATTTATTGTTATTTTGTGTTGTTTTTTTTTCACCTGGCAACTGGCAAGCAAACTCTGGCGAGCTGCCACATAATTATTCCTTGTGCCATGTAGACTTCTTAACTACTTTTAACAAGGTTTTTAACTAGCGCTGCCAGCGGGCAAACATTGTGTTTTTTTTTTAAATATGGGCACGGAGAATTCAAAGAATATAGTCAAGTGTTCAGCAGACAGGCAGCGTTTGGTCTAGATGAAATTCTGTTGAATTTAATGAACAATGTCTGGATTTTGCAGTCTAAATGGCCCTGTTTTCAACCAGATGGTTTTGCTCCATTTGCTCCATTTGGTATGGGGCCATTCGGACTTTAGCGAATTACCCCATATAAATTCACTTAGAATTCTCACTTTAGTGAATAGCCTTATATATTTCTTATTCAAAACATGCTGATTTATTTCCTGACAGTTGGTGTCAATATGTTTAAATTCTTTGTATTGAGTAATTATGTGGTTACCATGTATTCTAACATTTCATATTTATTTTTATTCACTTACTATTTATTTCAAAGTACAGTGTGGACTGACACATAAATAAATGTAAATGTATTAAATGTATCAATAGAATCTCAACGTCAGCACTCTGTGTAGGAAGAAATGCTTACCAATCACTGTTGGCACCACCAGCAATAAATTGGGAGGAGAGTACAATAATGGAGAGTGAAGAAGTGAGAGTGAGTAAGATATTAAGGGGGGATGAAGTAGGATACAGGGTGTGGTGAGAGCGGGAAATAAAATAAAGTATAACATTCTAAGGATGGTACTTCTCTTGAGAGGTATTTAGATATATTTCTGCTCATTTACATCTACACATTTGCTAGCTATGTTTACTATAACTGGGCATTTTTTTTTTAAATCATATAAGCTCATTATTTTTAAATGCTGTGAAGAAAGGATTTAAATAACCTGCTTTATAACAGCATTTTAAATGTGATTGGTTAACCACAGAATCCTATTATTTTTAAACAGCTATAATGAAGGGATATGTAAGCTCTTTCATTACAGCAGTAGACCTGTGTTATTGACTAGAGTAACCTATGCAATTACCTGGTCATTAAGAATTCATGAAGGGGTATAAATCCTCTGCTTTACAGCTATAATGACATTTTGAAGCCTGTCATAGCGCTACCTGTATTTATATATACAGTATCTCACAAACCCCCCCTCACATTTTTTTAAATATTCTATTATATCTTTTTCATGTGACAACACTGAAGAAATGACACTCTGCTACAATGTCAAGTAGTAAGTGTACAGTCTGTATAAAAGTGTAAATTTGCTGTCCCCTCAAAATAACTCAACACGCAGCCATTAATGTCTAAACCGTTGGCAACAAAACTGAGCACACCCCTAAGTGATGGCATCTTTTGCAAGTATGAAGGCTGTGGTGAAGATAAACAAAACTTTATTCACAATTTGGATAAAAACTGCTTCCAGGCAGGTAAGTCCCTTTTCATATATCTGTTTCTCTCCTCCGATGAGTGTTAAAAACAGGCTCTGCATCGAAAACCGGCTTCATAAGACTCAAAGAGCTGGATACATGATACACTTCTTCCGAGTGGCGAGGTTTACGGCCGTCGAGTGTGATGACATAATGACATCAGTGCGTGATGACGCGTTTCACGGATGCACTCGGCTTCATCAGATCCGCCCATACGCTGACCACAGTCTTAATTTAAGTCTCAGTAGTGGGCTTGATTTCCCAGAAAGTACAAAAATCACGCCATATGATTGACTGAACTGGAAAACCTTGACTTCATAAGTAATTACAAGCACCCACATCTCAAACCATGCCAAAGGGAATATTCACTAAAATTTTAAAAAGTCCTATGTGGAAAAAAATGCATAGTACATATATTCACACTATTAAAAATATGAAGAAAATCCATTTATAAAGTTTCTCAAAATATCAAAATACATTGGGAATAACTCCATAAAATAAAATAAAATTATTAACAGCCCTATTACATCATAGTGCACAATAAGTGTACCTACTTAAAAGGAAAGGAAAGGAAAGGAAAGGAGAAAATTAGTACATATTAAATTAATCTGAAAACAGCCAAGCAAAGCCTCCCAGCACTGGTAACAAGACACATCAGAGAAACAGAGGCTAAGGTAATAATTGCCCTGTTTACCAAAGAACCATTCATGGTGTACATAATGATGCAGTGTTACAACATATCCACAGAGACTGAACAGTACTGGAAGGATATCTGTGACAAAGACGCATCATATAACACCAGAACCCAGTTGCTACTACACAAAGATGACCCTTGCACGCTCCCAGTACAGGAACAAAGAACCATCACAGTAGGAGATATCCAATAATAAGTAGTCCACATCAAGAGTTAGTGAGCACCACGACCTGATATGATTCACACCTACTGGACAATGAAACTAACTAGATAATGAAATGCATGAATGCGTAGTAGCACAAATTAATCAGCTACTAGCAACAGTCACTCACCCTGACTAACTAACACATGATGGAGCAATGCTGTCATAAAGGACCATCACAATAGAACACCACCATCTAACTACTGACCTCCCCACATCATGGAAGGTCAGGCATCATATCCTCCAAGATTGATGGCCATATGAATCAATACATGAGAAAAACTCAAAAGGGGATTGGAAACAATTTAAAACACAAGTTTTTTTTGTCGCTACTGATAGACCAAGCAGTCACACAAGATTCCAAGATCTGAGAGACCAATCTGTGCACATCCTGGATTGACTACAAGAAAAACTATTACACAATGCCACACACATGAATACTGGAATGCTTGGCTCTATATGAGGTCGGAAATCACTAAGAATCTTCATCAAAAAGTCTATAGGCTGGTGGAGGACAACTCTAGGAGCCAAATCTAGGACTATAACACAAGTGATCATCAAATGTGGCATTTTGGCCAGTGACAATAACATCCAGAAGAAGGAACATAAGGAAGTTTGCAAATATTAAGGACTGAAAGAGAAGCTATGTGGAAGGTAAAGACAGTAGTATTCCCAGTTGTGAAAGGAGCCCATAGGTCTTTAACCCTCAAGTTGAGGGAGTGGCTTCAGCAGATCTGAGATATACACTGAATAAGCCTGCCAAAATGCAATGTACCCCATTCTTGGCAGGTCCTACTCCAGAAACCTAATGTCTGCACTTACTTGGGAAATGCTTCCTCCTGGGACTCTCTGCAGTACAAGGTTAAATATGGCCCTGGAATCAGGCACCTGTGACAGGGACGGTTGCAAAACCAAAGAGTTGGCCTGGACATTGTGGGAGGTGTATGCAATGTATGATCATATACTAAATTAAACTTTTTGCCTAGGTGAGTTTTTTTTAAATAAAACCATTAGATTCTGAGACTTGAAATTGCTGTTTAGTGAATGAGTGAGTGCGCTGGATTTTGGAACTGAGGGAAGCAAATAAAACCCACCACCACCCACCATGAAAGCTTGAATCACCCACTAGTGGGCGGCAGGGACCAGGTTGACTACCACTGCTTTAGATAGTCTGATGTGGCTTGCAGCACTTTTCAGGGCGGCACAGGTGGCTGTCCTTAGGGCACACCAGCACGGGAAGCACACAGTATCTGGCTGACCGGCAGGAGAGGAGCGCATTGCACAACACTCCCATCCTGCTGATCATTCAGTGTATTTTGGCCAAGCTTTGGATCACGGTAGAGGTGCTTGTTTCCCTCTACCCGGTCTGACAGGAAGTGCTCGCAAGCAGTGCCAGGGAGGGTCAATCTTTGTCAAAGATTGACAAAAAAAATGATTGATTTTGTTGACTCATTAATTTTTTTTTCGTGATTTAGTTTTTTTTTTTTTTAAATATAAACATAATAAAGCATATTAATATAAATTATAATTCAAATATTTGGTTCTGTTGAATTTAATTGTGGCTCTTACAAAGATGAAGTTTGGCCACCCTTGTTATATGCCATCCTCTAATTGACAATATTTTAGAACATTATTTTTTCTACAGGATAAAAGTCCATGTGCATTAGTTAAATGGGACTATATGAAGTATATGTCACCCACAACTGCAACAGAAAATAAAATTACCACGAATATACACATTGAAATATTAATGTACATGTGGATCTACAAGATTAACTTATTTTATCCCTAATTTTTTGTGTTCTCCGTGTTCTTGGATAGTTCTTTAAAGTGAAAGTTTTTGTCATTGTCATTAATATAATGTAGTTATTATTTTTTTTATTTATTAGTAGTAATCATTCAACCTTGTGTTGATTACACTATGCAAAGGATATGGATCGATAGATAGATGATAGATAGACAGACAGACAGACTTTAAAATCCAACACTATATTATTTTATGTTCAGAATAAAACACTTATACAAGTGTATTTCATTAAGATAGGTATTGAGCTAGTAAAGTCACAGGTTCCCCTAGTTTTATTAATGGGAGCTTCAGTTTGCAATCGACTTTTTAAAGGTCTTCTATTTAGCATAAACATTTTAATAGAAAGAAAACTGCACAGTGTCTATAAATAACAATAAACCAGTTGGCAATTAATTCTATTGATAGCTTTCATGCCTCATAATTCTTCTAAGTGGCATCTGAGATTCAGGATATTGTCTTAATCAAGACTTTCTATTTATTGCATTTTTCTGATGCTTCTCTAAGTCTTTTACTAATTTAATGTGTTGTATTGCTAAGTGCTAGTCATGGTTCAATATTTCATTTGAGTGACACAAAGCTGAAGTGGTTTAGTTTATGGCCCATGAAATTTTGATGAGGCTTAGTTAATTTTGCATGAAGAGCAAGAAAGCTGGGGCAGAAAAGTCCTTCATAAAAATGTTTTTTTTCATTAACAGATTACACCCTACACTTGTTTCACAACTCCCGGAGACAATTTTTTAATTATTTTATCAACCTTTATAAATTTACAGCATGTTGCTAATTTTAAGAAAAATGTCTGCTCTTGGATATATGATGGGTCTGTTTATCAAGTGGGAAATAAAAAAGGTAAATTGAATAAAAACACAAATTTAGCCGCAAAGCTTTCTGTTATCTCTATTAAATTTATGTTTGACCTATTTTTTGTGTTTTCCATGTTCTTGGATAGTTCTTTCTCCACCCATAGGAAAATGGTGGCCCTGACATGAATAAATATGTGGGGGTCAGTGTGCATGCATGCAGCGTCATATGTGTGGCAGTTCAATGTGCTTGAATGCAGGGGGCGAGGGTGTATTTGTATGGCATGGCACTGTCTGTGTGAAGTGAATAAAGTAGTAAATTTGTACCCCTCATTGTCTGTAGCCTAGCCCATTCCCAACTCCACTAGCTAACAATTCCCCAAAGCCATAGCTAGTAGTAATAGGATACTAGCTATTGGAGTTGGGAATGGGCTAGGCTACACCAATAAGGGGTAGAAATGTACCACTTTGTTCACACAGAAAGTTCCATGCCATTCAAGCACATTGAACTGCCACACACTTATGATGACCCTGTATGCACGCACACTAGCCCCCCACATATGCCCCTATTTTCACACACACACTGACTCAAAAACACTTATGTGTTCACACACAAACGCACACTGTCCCATCATACAAATACACCTTCAGCATTCAAAGACAGGTATATTGCCCCAGTTTCTCTTAGCTTTTGCTCCATTAACCCCTTCAGCCCTTATCCTGCCCCACTTGAAAAAACGGTCTGCAATGCATTACATGACACCATGACACTTTATTTGACAGAAATGTATAGCTGCACGACAATGTGTTAGTATATTTGTTTGCCAATTATTGCTTGTTTACTTGTTTAGTTCATTTACTGCTGTTTTATTTAATAATTCTATTTATATTGAAGTTACAAGTTTAATCTCTTTGTGTTTTGGGGTTAAAGCGGATCTGTTACTTTTCAGTATTTCTTAAGGATTTATTCTTTTTGAAATACTGATTCAGACTGCTTGGAAATTCCAACGCAATCCAAAGACACTATAAGACAAAGTAGGGACTACTTTGTATTATGGACAAGCCTGAGTAGCTCTCCCGTCAACTTTTGTCCAGTCCCAGCGGCCATCACAAATGACGGCTGCTGGAATTCAGGCATTGTCTATGGAGGCTCCTGCGGGATCCTCCATGGACCTCAGTGTTGTACTCTTGCAGAGAGTATAGCACTGACATGGCTCCTAGCAACTGAAGCGCCAGGAACTGAAGAGGACCAGCAGGAGGAAGATGGTGGCGGCTGCAAGGGAACGCTTGAGGTAAGTAAAACTTGCCTTACCCTGCACCTAAGGTAAAAACAAACAAAAAAAAGTTACCTGCGCTCTTCCCAAATCCCTATGCATATTTAAACAAATGGAGGTTATTTAGTTTCTCCAATGGCCTTGAGAGACTTTAGCCCACTTGCCACGTCAAGGCAAACCTCTCAGGTGGGTCCTACACTAACCTTTCACGTTCCATGAGCTTCTGGTAAAGATATCTCTAATGAGACAGAAAGGGGTATTTTTTTTTTTTTTTTATATATACACCCCTACATGCTTATTAACCCCTAAGAAGGAACACATGGGATGGGCGGCAGCATTTTAACATAGCTGTGTGATACAAAAGTAATTACAAATACAAAAAACAAATCCTGCTCTCAAACACCCATCACTCCTGGGCATAGGCGTGCGCACGGGGTGTGCCGGGTGTGCCTGGGCAAACCCTAATCCCCGCGGCACGCCTATGTATTGAGACCGGCAGGGGAGATCTCAGGATCTCCCCTGCCGGCTCATGCAGAGCCGGCGCTATCCGAGCGCCGGCTCTGCTCTCAGCCTCCCCTCCCCGGCTCACATGCAGGGAGGGAGGCAGGAGAGGACTGGCGGAGCTCTTGCCAGCAGCTCCGCCGGGTTCCTCTCGCGAGATCTGAGCGTTGCCGCGGCAACGCTCAGATCTCGCGTGAGTGAACTCTAGCCCTGCGGGGCTAGAGTTCACACTCCACTGGACCACCAGGGATGGCAGCAGCAGAAAGGATCCCCCCTCCCAGGCATAAGGTAAGAAGGGAGGGGGGATAACTGATCTGCCCCCACCTCCACTGGACCACCAGGGAAGGCAGCAAGGAAGGATCCCCCCTCCCTACATGAAGTAAGAAGGGAGGGGGGATATTAAGTAATGTACCCCCACCTCCACCCCCCACAATCACCCCCACACACACATACACAGCACCAACACACATACAGCACCCACATACATACACAGCACCCACAGACATACACAGCACCCACACACATACACAGCACCCACACACATACACAGCACCAAAACACATATAGCATCCACACACATACACAGCACCAAAACACATACAGCATCCACACACATACACAGCACCTATACACATACACAGCACCCACACACATACACAGCACCCACACACATACACAGCACCTAAACATATACAGCACCTACACACATACAGCACCCACACACATACAGCATCCACAGACATGCAGAGCACCAAAACACATACAGCATCCACACACATACACAGCACCTATACACATACACAGCACCCACACACATACACAGCACCTAAACACATACAGCACCCACACACATACAGCATCCACACACATACACAGCACCTATACACATACACAGCACCCACACACATACACAGCACCTAAACACATACAGCACCTACACACATACAGCACCTACACACATACAGCACCCACACACATTCAGCACCCACAGACATACACAGCACCCACAGACATACACAGCACCTACACACATACACAGCACCCACACACATACAGCACCCACACACATACAGCACCCGCACACATACAGCACCCGCACACATACAGCACACACACACATACAGCACCCACAGACATACACCACACATACAGCACCCACGCACATACACAGCACCCACACACATACACATCACCCACACACATACACAGCACCCTCACACATACACAGCACCCTCACACACATTACACAAACAGCACCCTCACACAGCACACTAACAGTACCCTCACAAACACAAACAGGACCCTAACAAACACACACACACACACACAGCACACTACCAGTACCCTCACACATAAACAGCACCCTCACACACAGTACATTTACAGCACCCTCACAAGTGCACACACACACACACAAACAGCACCCTGACACACAGTACATTCACAGCACCCTCACAAGCATGCACACACAAACACCCTCACCCACATAGTACACTACCAGCACCCTCACACACACATCACACAGCTTTGTGTGTGTGTATATATGTGTATATATACATACATACACATATACATATACATATATATATATATATATATATATATATATATATATATATATATATATACCGCGTGTGCTTGTGCTTTAGGGTGCACACCCTAATGCAATAGGCTGCGCACGCCTATGCTCCTGGGCAGCAGCAACGACAATAGTACAAATCAGCCCCAATACATACAGTAAAAACCAGTTAAAAGAGAAAAGTTACCTGCACTCTTCCCAAATCCCTATGCATATTTAAACAAAACTTTTAAAACCCTGCAGCTCACAGTGACCGGACCCTGGACCCCCACCAGAGACAACAGAGTTCTTCACAGTAAGGTCATTTTATCAGATTTTTTTTATCAGAAAATTATTTTACACCATTTGTTATTGTTCTTATTTGTACAGAAATGAGCAAACGAAAAAAAAGCATTATGGATTTCTTCACGAAGGCATCCAGTGAGAAATTTCATGCAGATTCTGCAAGTTGCTCAACTCAGTCTGAGCCTTTGCTTCAGCAGGCAGTGTCCACTGCAGAAACTACATCAGTCAGTGAATCGGCTGTAGTTGACTTGGTTACTGATGTGGCTGAAGATACCACTGCCGATGTCAGTGATAACATTATTCTTCCAGAATGTTGGGAACAGAATCAGTGGCTAGAATTTAAAAAAGTACCCTTGGTTGTTTGTAGAAAATGGTCTTTTAGGGTGCAAAGTTTTTCATGAGGTTTAACACCTTGGAGTGTCTGTTTCACTGGGTGTATCAATTTCCAAAGAATGGAGCACTGGTACAATTACTGCATATGGCAAAACAAAAAAAGATATGTTGACCTCACTGCGTAAACAAATCCACATACATAAGATTTCAGAAGCACATGTAGAGGCAGGAGATATCCATGCAGTATCCAGAAAGGAGATACTGCAATCCAATATCTGTATTTAGTGGCCTTAACAAGAATATTTGTTATACCTTGCAGGGGTTGCAGATGCTGTTCAGGAAATGGGACTGTTATCTGAAGATCACAATTTCACGAGCCTATCAGCTGATTAATCGTTCAGTTCCTGCAGTTGAAAAAATTAAAGACATTCCTGGCAAACATCTGAAAGAAGTCATAGAATCGCAGGACAAAGGGAATTTCAAAGATGTGACCATCAATCCAGAGAGTTCAAAAGGCCAAGTGAGGATAAATCTCCCTCAATTTTATCAATGTTTGGAGGATAAGTTATGTTCCGGACTTTTTGCTTTAACTGCAAGCAACAAACCTGCAGCTTCATTACAGTCAGGTGAATTTGAAACTCTTGTCTCTGAAATTGACATCCTTAATTCCCAACCCTGGCCAATCCATGTAGACTGTCCGTGGTTTGAAGGTGAAGTGAAGGTGAAGTGAAGCAGGAGCAGCTTTGAAAAAGATTGCATCTCAACTATGCATCCATCTGTGAAGGTTTCAGAGACTACATTGATAATAGTGGTGCAGAGAGAAAATCTGAAACCAGTGGTGACAGCAGTTAACAGTCTTCCAGTGACATCCGGTGATTGGGAAAGGGGCTTCAGAACAATGAATTTGGTGATGTCACCCATTAGGCGTGGGCTTGTGTAGCGGTACTTACCCTTTCCAGGGACCGGCCGGGGTCCTCTGTTCAAGCCGCGCGCGGTCCTGCTGCTGCACGAGCCGCACGCGGCTCATCCGACGTCTGTAACAGGAAGGCGAGCAGTGACCGCGAGAAGCGGTCACGTGTCCTGCCTGACTCTAAGAGCGTGCCGCGGGTCTCGGGCGCACTCTTAAAGGGACAGTGGGAGCCTAAATTGGCAAAGGCCTCCCATTGGTCCCTGTCATGCCACACTCCCCATACACTTACCTTTTGGGGGCGTGGATATGACAGGGGTCAATCAAAATAGATGTTAAGGTATATATACTCACCTTTTTCCCTTAGTTCCTTGCCCTATCGTGGTTTCTGTTACAGTTCCCTTTAGCGCTTGTTGTGTTCAGTTGTGTTCCTTCGTACTTGACCTTGGCTTTGTTTCTGACTATGTTATCTCTTTATCCTTATCTGTTCTGTTTGCCGGCTTGCTGTTTACTGTGTACCAGACCCCGGCTAGTCCTAGTTTACGCTGTCTCTTTATGCCCTTGACCTCGGATCGCTCCTGACTCTGTACTCCTCTCATATATGTTGAGTCCGGCCATTCTAAGGTCTAGTAGACGTATCTCCCCCCTGTGTTGTCTTCTGTTGAGTTGAATCCTGCATGTTGGGGTATATTTTCGTTACAGCTTGGCACTTAACGCCTGTCTTCTCTTTTGTTTATTAGTCTCACTGGCCCTCCAGTGCATTTATGGGATATCACACATCGCTGACCACACATCGCAGCGCAGATGATACTAAATCTCGAAAAGTTTTTTTTTTTTTTTTGAATCTTTTTTTATTTGAATTTTTAGGTAATACAAGGGAGAGATATGAAGATCACGAAAATCACTGTTTAGAAACGCGCAGGTTTCAGGTAATTGGTAGAGTAATATAACAGTAGGTCAATTGAGATGCACAGATCTCTCTGGTACCCCTAGCAAATGGAGACACGCAGGTCTCTCAAGGACAATCAAACATACAGTAAATTCCCTGTGTCTCTGATGTCAGTTAGCATGTCAGAGATCAGAAAATGCATTCGAGACATGACAGAGGTATACGTAATTATGGGCATGCAAGCCCGCTTCAGTAGTAAGGCAGGAGGACCTGTCGTGAATGTACTGGGTGGGTAGAAACGTCATGCAGGTGATTGCTAATCAAGCTTATGTACAATGAACATTCAAAGGTCGTGACACTGCTCGGATCGTCTGAACGCTCACCCTTGATTCCTCCCACCATCCCCACTAGAACATTGGGCTTTTCCCTTGATCCATATGGATCCGCAGTGCGGTATTTCTCATGGCGTCTAGGCGTGTCCAATGGGCTGGGGGCGAGCATATGGCTTTCAAGAGTGGGGGAGTGTTAGGATAAGTTACCCATGCGTATCCGGCTCGATTCCTTGCCGGTCACGTATATCGTTATCTGTCATGGTGTTTCGTGGTGTGCAGAGTAGGATGAAAAGGTAGTGGGTCTAGTAGGAGTGGGGAAGAGAAGGGGCAAGAAAGGGTAGAGGAAAGTATTGTCACCAGGGCTACGGTACCCCCCGAGCGGCATCAGGGTCCAGCATTCCGCAGGTCCCCCCCGCGGGTACCCCGGTTGGAATGGGTGTACAGAACGACCATGCCACCTCGTGAGTCCCTCCTCCAGCTGCTTACCCTATCTAACGGTCTAGCGGTTTTGGGACCTATAGACAACCCATGGTTGCCACCTATCAGCATGTTTGTCCCCTCTCCCCAACAGGGATGCTTGTAAGGCCTCTGCCCCCCGAATGTCCTCCACTCTGCAGATCCAGTCCTCAAGTCGAGGTGTCTCTTTCTTTTTCCAATAAGTCGGGATCAGGGCCTTCGCCGCGTTGAGTAGGTGGCGCAAGATCGATTTCTTGTACCTCGCTATTGACATCTCCAAAATGTGTAGCAACGATAGAGCCGCTGACCATCCCGGTGTCTCCCCCAGGACTTCATTACATTCCTGCCGAATCATGTTCCAAAATGGCACAATCAGGTTACATTCCCACCAGATATGCACCGTCGTGCCCCTCTCCACTTCACACCTCCAACACGTTGGTGGAATCGTTGGGAAGATCCTGTGCAGTAACGTTGGCATCCTGTACCACAGTGTGAGCAACTTATAGTTAGTTTTTTGGTATTGCGAGCTGGTAGAGCTCTTGTGTTGCCACAACAGTGCAAGTTCCCACTCTTGGGGCGTGAAGGAGGTGTCTAACATCGTTTCCCATTGCCGTCAGAAGGTGTTATTTTCCGCCAGATGTCCCACCAGGATGTGCTGGTAGAGCGTGGATATCGCCTTCCCCAGGGGTAGGCCTTTTTGGCAAGTGGCTTCGAACCAAGTGAGTTCTCTATGTAAGCGTTGGTTGTTGCGTAGTGAGTTATAATAATGTCTAATCTGCATGTATCGCAGAACCAATAAAGGCGAGCGAGGTGAATCTCCCAGGAGGGATTCCAGGGTCCGCAGGGTACCGCCTCTCAGGATTGTGGAGATGGGGACATGTTCTCTTCCTTCTGCGAAAGGCCACGTCGTCGATGGGATACCTCCTCCGATTGTCTCGTTGTCTGTGATAGAGATCAAAGGGCTGGGTATGGGTGAGATGTGCGGTTGGTCCCTCAGGTTTCTCCAGCTAGTGAGCAATTGCGCTATCAGGTTTGTGCCCTCTTTAGCGTAGTCATTTCTCGCCCCTCCCGTCCATACGGTGGCTTGCAGGTGAGCCCCACGTCTGTCCCTGGTCAGGGCTACCCACGGTTTGGGGGATGTGTGTATGTTCCATTCCAGAATGCGCTGTAAAACCGTGGCTTGGTGATATCGTTTAAAATCGGGCAATGCTAGTCCCCCTCGATGACGTGGCAGGCAGAGAATGTCATATCGGAGTCTGGACCTCTCCCCCTTCCAGACATAGTGAATGACCGCTGACTTTAATGTGGAGAAGAATGGTGCGGGTATGGCGAGTGGTAGCGTCTGAAAAGGGTAAAGAAGTCTGGGTAGGATATTCATTTTAAGAACCGCGATCCGACCATGCCAGGAAATATGCGGATAAGCCCATTTATTCAAGTCTGCCAGGATCGTTCTCAGTAGTGGGGTGAAGTTGTGCGAGTAGAGAGTCTCCGGATTGGTCGTTACCCATATTCCCAAGTATTTCATTTTCTGGGAACACCATCGGAAGGGAAAAAGGTCTTCCAGGGCTGCGAATTCCCCTTGTGGGATGATGATGTTGAGCACTTCACATTTGGATAGGTTAAGTTTAAGCCCTGAGATCTTGCCAAACCCGTCAAAGGCTAACAATAGGCAGGGCAATGTGATGCGGGGTGATGAGACATAGAATAGGAGGTCGTCCGCGTACGCGGCGACCTTGTGTTCCACCTCGCCCCAAGGGAACCCCCGGATGTCAGGATGTTGTCTGATGGTGCGGAGCAGAGGTTCCAGGTACATGGCGAAGAGCAGCGGAGACAGAGGGCAGCCTTGCCTTGTGCCATTTGTGATCGCAAAGGCTGTGGTGAGGGCTCCGTTAATCCGTACTGTCGCTCGTGGGTTGTTGTAGAGCGCTCCGATCCAGGTGAGCAGCCTGTGTCCCAGTCCCATTTTAGTCAGGGTCGCGATCATGTAGGGCCACTTCACCCGGTCGAATGCCTTTTCGGCATCCGTGGAGAGGAGCAGGAGGGGGTGTTGTGATGCTCTCGCCCTATGTTGTATCGCAAACGTCCGTAAGGTGCTGTCCCTCGCCTCCCGTCCGGGTACAAATCCGGTTTGGTCTATGTGCGTCAAAGCGGGCAGGATCGTCTGGAGTCTCGTGGCTAAGACCCTCGTGAACAATTTGGTGTCCACATTTAGTAAGGAAATAGGTCTATAGTTACCACATTCCATCGGATCTTTTCCTGGCTTCGGCAGGACAGTTATTATAGCCGCCAAAGAGTCTGGTCCCAGAGCCCCTCCGTCCGCTATGTTATTAACAGCTTTTGTGAACCACGGTAGCAAGATCGAGGAAAATGTTTTGTAGTACCCCGCGGAGAATCCATCTGGTCCTGGTGCTTTGCCTGTTTTAGTCGATTTCAGGGCTGCTGCGATGTCATCCGTCGTGATCGGGGCCTCCAGCCTCTCCGCCTCGTCCGGGCCGATCGTGGCCAGGTCAGCCTTTTCCAGGTAGTCCTGAATTTGCGTGCTGTCCACGTCCACTGCGTCCTGCCTATCCCTTGCGTGGATGTTGTAGAGAGTTTGGTAGTAGACCTTGAATTCCTCCGCTATTTTGCTCGGGGAGTTCGATACGATCCCTGACGAGAGGCGCAGGCTACGCACCTGTGTACGGGGGACATTCCCCTTCAGGAGGTGTGCCAGGTATTTACCCCCTTTGTTGGCATGGGTATAAAAGAAGCCTTTGGATCGTTGTAAGGACCTGAGATAACGTTTTGTGAGGATGTCTCGCAGGTCCCGTCTGGCTTGCATTAGTTCCCCGTACGTTTCCATCAGCTGGGATCGCTTGTGTTGTTGTTCCAATACCGCAATCTTCTTATACAGGTCCGCCATTTCTTGCAGCGCCCTCTTTTTTTTTTGTGATGCGATTCGAATAAGAGTGCCACGAATTACACACTTATGTGCCTCCCAAATTGAGATCGGGGAAGTTCCCTGCCCGTCGTTGTCCTGAAAATAATGGTTCAGTGCCTGGGTGACTTGCTCGCGAGTATCCAGATCGAGAAGGAGAGCCTCATTGAGCCGCCACGTCCAGGTAGAGGGTCGAAAGAGGGGTGAGTCCAGTTCCACCCTGACCGGACCATGGTCCGACCACGTGGCTGGAGCTATCTTAGCCGAGATCAGACGCTGAAGACCCACTTGTTGGATGAAGATGTAATCAATACGGGAGTATCGATCATGTAAGGCAGAGTAGTGTGTGAAGTCTTTGGTGGTCGGGTGGAGAGTCCTCCAACAGTCCACCATTTCCAGGTCGCCGAGAGCTCTCTTCATGGAGCGTAAATGGAGTTGTGAGATGCTGCTGTGACCCGTTGAGGAATCCAAAATAGGGTCCAGAGTAACGTTGAAATCCCCTCCCAGGACGAGGGCTCCTTCAGCGAAGGTGCGCAGTTTATTCAGTGCACTCCTGAGGAATTGTGCTTGTCGTCTATTCGGCAAATAGAGATTGGCGAAGGTGTACATTGTGCCAGCGTAAATCTCGAAAAGTTGATAATCTTGCATGGCAAGGGCAATGTTATTCCAGTTTGTGGGATATTTTCTAATGCCTTCATTATGCCTCTGACGAAGGCGCTGTATCAGCACCAAAACGCGCGTCAGGCGTATATGTGGACAGGCTTAGTTTTTTCTCCGTAGCCATTCAGCTCTATTGGTTCAGGCTTCTAGGGAATGGTGGGGGGGGCAGGCATGCGGATTCGCCGCCTGAGACAGTACCTCTTTAGGATTTTTTAATTTCTCCCTATTTTTTCACCTAGACACATTTAGTAGTTACCTTAGACCCTGGAGGCTGCTTCTATTCATTAAGTTTAAGTGACTTTACCCACTCTCTGTGATAGCTGATTATCATTTTTATACTCTGCTGCACGTATAGACTAGCGAGCTTTAGCTGAGGTTCATCCTGCGATCAGGGTAGTACTTCAGGCACGTCGGCTTTTGCTACATGGGGGATATGATAGAAACATTTAAATACATAAAGGGAATCAACACAGTAAAGGAGGAGACTATATTTAAAAGAAGAAAAACTACCACAACAAGTGGACATAGTCTTAAATTAGAGGGACAAAGGTTTAAAAATAATATCAGGAAGTATTACTTTACTGAGAGGGTAGTGGATGCATGGAATCGCCTTCTTGCTGAAGTGGTAGAGGTTAACACAGTAAAGAAGTTTAAGTATGCGTGGGATAGGCATAAGGCTATCCTTACGATAAAATAAGGCCAGGGACTGATGAAAGTATTTAGAAAATTGAGCAGCCTAGATGGGCCGAATGGTTCTTATCTGCCGTCACATTCTATGTTTCTATGTTTCTATATTTCTATGTGTATATAGTTATTGGTTACAATGTATCACTGATCTAGCCGGCACTAGCTTTCTGTTTACTCGCAATAGTATTAATTTAAGTCACTTCTATTAGTGACATAGTTACTATTTAGCTTTCCCTTGAGTGGCTCACTCTATTTAGACACCATAGCCGACCAGGGTCATTATAGGGAATGGTAATTAGATGCACACCGTAGGCACCTGGAAATTTTGTTATATTTCTCTTGGATATATTAGGATTTAGTTTATTGGTCCTTAGAGACCACCATTCATTTCTGCCATGGTTTCATATTAAGAGCTGCAGGCGCTTGGATAGGGTACGCCCTTTTAATATATGGTATGCTCTAAAAGGGCCACTTGGGCACCCCTTTACTATAGGACTGGCTCAACATGCCTCTCCAGCCTGTCTTCTTTCTTTTTCCTTATTTTTTGTTTGTCTCTCACAAGATTTACAATTTTCACTGTTTTTATTTGACGTTTACTAATAAAGGTTATGCTTTAGCATAAATTCACACGGTTCCCCAGGGACTTGCTACATTTTGTCCCCCAGGGCTTCTCGCTCTTGGGGCCATTTTTCTTGATATTTTCTAATGGGCTATGTGTTGGTTTTTTGTTTTTTTAGAAACTTTTTGTTTTAGGAATTTCCTGCGAGGGGAAGATCATCACACATTGTGGTGATTATCCGGTTAGTATGACAAACAAGTTAACTTATTTTGTTGTTACAACTGTTCTATATTATTTTATTGCATAGTTAACGTATTTTGTTACAACTGCTCGATATTTCTTTCTTTATGGCATGCGAGTTTTGGATGTTGCACTGTATTTTCTGAGAAATATATATGCATACGAGTATATTATCATTTTTTGGGGGGGGCGGGGGGGGAGGGTTGGATCTTGGGTGAGTTCCCACACTTTTTCCCCCAGGACTTGACCCCTGGCAACTTCTATTTATGGGGAACCAACCCCACTGAGTAGATGAGTACCCTCCACTTACTAATACCTCAGAAACATGAAATAAATACAGACATGGACATACATACTGTATTGTGGTTATAGAGATACACATTTAACAGCAGAAATAACAAAGCAGTTCCTGGCTAATGTTAAGTGATGATAAAGTCTGAAGAAGGAATGATACAGTCTTTAGCAGCAGGAATGCCGGCAACAAAATTCCCTTAATAATGTCAATAACTACATCTGAACAGTTAAACTCATAGTATGAGATTAATTATGTGCACATAGTTGCCAACATTTGAAAAAAAACATTTCCAGGGACACTTATCACACCCACTGCCCACTATGTCCAACCCACATAATTAATCTCCGGCTACTTATAGTGCAGATTACAGGGTCTACAAAATAAATAGAGAATTACAGGGAATTGAGATGGTAATTTTAAACTTAAGGCCAAAGTAGTAGAGTTGGAAAAATTATCCCATTCAGCTGCACTATTTCGACATAAAGTTTGACATTCTCATCACAATTCCCTGCAATTCTCTCTTTATTTTGTAGACCCTGTAATCTGCACTATAAGTAGCCGGAGATTAATTATGTGGGTTGGACATAGTGGGCAGTGGGTGTGATAAGTGTCCCTGGAAATGTTTTTTTTCAAATGTTGGCAACTATGTGTAGACCTTTATAACACCACATTCCCACCAACAGTACCATGCATCCTTGTGCGATAGATACATTCGCAGCACAGTATCTATATCAGACACCCCCCTGCTCTGTGTATAATACAGAGACACCCCCTGCTCTGTGTGTAATACAGAGACACCCCCTGCTCTGTGTGTAATAATTCAAATATTAAGCCTGTGGAGTTTTAGGTAGTGGGTTCTATTAGAACGTAGGTTTCATTATTATTTTAATTATTTATTTATAAAATATTTCATGTGCAATATCACTTCATCATACTTGGGATAAAAATGAACAGAATAAATTATTCATGGATTCACACTGGGATCATATGAATATAATGTAATCCCCCGCTTTAGTAAGTCCTTAGGTTCCAGGATGGACGAATAATAAAACAATAAAAAAAAAAACATAACTTAAATATAACCTAGACACACAAATCAAGTCTTGTTCCCCCAAGCAAAATGTCCAGCACCAGAATACAATGTGCCTAGCCCTAGAAATTGTCAAATTAAGTTTGACCGGGCTGAGGCCATGAAATAAGCACCTGGTCTCAGCCTTCTAAAGCAGTTTTATGGGCTGGTCTTACAGAGCTCAGTGTTGTGGTGTTGTGGAGGCTAGCAGAGCAGTAGAGGTAGGGCTGGGGATGATTTAGCTCTTGTTGTGTAACAGAGTTCTGCACCAGTTGTCATTGTTTACCTGCAGGGTACGCTATGCCAAAGTTTTAAAATCCCTTAGCCATGGCTAGGGTTCTCAAGACATTTGTAGCAGCATGTCTAAATATATATATTTCTATCTAACCAACCCTATGATCATTAAGAGAAGGAGGGAGTCTGGGAGAGAACATGTATAGAGGTTTAAAGAGCAAAAAGGGGAACCCAATAACTTCAGGAAAAAAGAGCCATTATTACGTTCAGACTGTATAACTTACATTAGTTAGTAATAGGTTCTGTGTAGACAAGACTTAGTCTAGCACACCATTGTATATATGTAATATAGATGTAATTACATGTGTCATTGTCCTTGTCTCTGCGCACACTTATTATATGCTTTGACTTAGAGGTATACATTTTCTATCTCATATTTTGTCTCATAGCTGCTATAACAATTTTTTAAGAGACATATTAAAAAAGGTTAATTTTTAATAATCTAATATACTTTTTTAGTTTTCACTCCTAGTGGTCAGGGTACATGTCCTATCTTTCATCCCTATGGTCATTTGCTAAATATGCCACGAGGAGAACATTGAAAACACAGTGTTAATATTTGTTTGTGTGTGAAAAATGCAAAAAACTAATTTGAACGCCAAATTTGGCCAGTGTTTGTGACTAAATGACTTCTAAAAAAGACTAGACATACCCCATCTGCAATACCTTGGGTTGTCCACTATTGCAAATGGTATGCCATTATAGGGGTAATTTTTATTCCTAGGCTACCATACGGTCTCAAAGGCAACGTAACCAATCTGCCAAATTTAATTGTGAAAAAAATGAAATACAAGCCTTATATTTGACTCTTTAACTTTTGAAAACACCATAAAACCTGTACATGGGGGGTACTGTTATACTTGGGAGACTTCGATGAACACAAATATTAGTGTTTCAAAACAGTAAAACGTATCATAACAATTATATTGTCAGTGTAAGTGTCATTTGTGTGTGAAAAACGTGAAAAATGTCACTTGTTGTAATACATTTTACTGGTTTGATACACTAATATTTGTGTTCAGTGAAGTCTTCCGAGTAAAACAGGTTTTAGGGTGTCTTGGAAAGTAACAGGGTTAAATATAGTGCTAGCAAATTAAATTCCCAGGGCTTTCGGCCTGGGTTGTCAGGTAGGTCCCGCAAATTGTAATTAATTAAATGACCTAATTATGTAAAAATATTACATAAATATATACATAAAATTATTATATATATATATATATATATTTAATTATTCATATTTATATATAGGTGTAAATATATATATATATATATATATATATATATATATATTTATATATATATATATATATATATATATATATTGATATATATGTATATACTTATGTATAAAGATATATATATATATATATATATATATATATATATATATATTATTTCGTTCTACGTGTATTTTGATATCAATATATATATATATATATATATATATATATATATATATATATTAATATCAAAATACAGTTAGAACAAAATTATACATACAGGTGATACTGGAAAAATTAGAATATCGTGCAACAGTTAATTTATTTCAGTAATGCAATGTAAAAAGGGGAAACTAATATATGAGATAGATGCATTACATGCAAAGCAAGATAGTTCAAGCCGTGATTGGTCATAAGTGTGATGATTATGGCTTTCAGCTCATGAAAACCCCATATCCACTATCTCAGTAATTTAGAATATTACATGCAATCAATAAAACAAGGAGTGTACATAGAACAATATCGGACCTCTTAAAAGTATAAGCATGCATATGGACTCAGTACTTGGTTTGGGCCCCTGTTGCAGTAATTACTGCCTCAATGCGGCGTTGCATTGAAGCTATCAGCCTGTGGCAGTGCTGTGGTGTTATGGAAGACCAGGATGCTTCAATAGCAGCCTTTAGCTCTTCTGCATTGTTCGGTCTCATGTTTCTCATCTTTCTCTTGGCAATGCCCCATAGATTCTCTATGGGGTTTAGGTTAGGCGAGTTTGCTGGCCAGTCAAGCACAGTACTCCCACGGTCATTGAACCAGGATTTTGTGCTTTTGGCAGTGTGGGCAGGTTTTGGAAAATAAAGTCAGCATCCCCATAAAGCACATCTGTGGAAGGAAGCATGAAGTGCTCCAAAATCTCCTGGTAGATGGCTGCGTTGACCATGGACTTAATGAAGTACAGTGGACCGACACCAGCAGATGGCATGGCTCCCCAAATTAAAGGAACACTATAGTCACCCAAATTACTTTAGCAAAATAAAGCAGTTTTAGTGTATAGATCATTCCCCTGCAATTTCACTGCTCAATTCACTGTCATTTAGGAGTTAAATCACTTTGTTTCTGTTTATGCAGCCCTAGCCACACCTCCCCTGGCTATGATTGACAGAGCCTGCATGAAAAAAAAATTTTTCACTTTCAAACAGATGTAATTTACCTTAAATAATTGTATCTCAATCTCTAAATTGAACTTTAATCACATACAGGAGGCTCTTGCAGGGTCTAGCAAGCTATTAACATAGCAGGGGATAAGAATATCTTAATTAAACAGAACTTGCAATAAAGAAAGCCTAAATAGGGCTCTCTTTACAGGAAGTGTTTATGGAAGGCTGTGCAAGTCACATGCAGGGAGGTGTGACTAGGGTTCATAAACAAAGGGATCTAACTCCTAAATGGCAGAGGATTGAGCAGTGAGGCTGCAGGGGCATGTTCTATACACCAAAACTGCTTCAATAAGCTAAAGTTGTTCCGGTGACTATAGTGTCCCTTTAACACAGACTGTGGAAACTTCACACTAACTTCAAGCATCTTGCAGTGTGTGCCCCTCCATTATTCCTCCAGACTCTGGGTCCTTGGTTTTCAAATGAGATGCAAAAGTTGCTCTCATCAGAAAAGAGGACTTTGGACCACTGAGCAACAGACCAGGTCTGTTTTTCTTTAGCCCAAGTAAGACGCTTCTGATGTTGTTTGTTATTCAGGAGTGGCTTGAAAAGAGGAATACGACTTTTGAAGCCCATGTCCAGGATCTGTCTGTGTGTGGTGGCTCTTGATGCACTGACTCCAGCCTCAGTCCACTCCTTGTGAAAATCCAACACAGAAGGCCTTTTCCTGACAATCCTCTCCAGGCTGCGGTCATCCCTGCTGCTTGTGCACCTTTTTCTTCCACACTTTTCCCTTCCACATAACTTTCTATTAATGTGCTTTGATACAGCACTTTGGGAACATCCAACTCCCTTGGTAATTACCTTTTGAGGCTTTCCCTCCTTATGGAGGGTGTCAATGTTTTCTGCACAACTGTAGGTCAGCAGTCTTCCCCATGATTGTGATTCCTACTGAACCAAGCTGAGAGACCATTTAATGGCTCAGAAACCCTTTGCAGGTGTTATGGCTTACTTAGCTGATTAGAGTGGGACACTGTAAGCCTAGAATATTGCACCTTTTCACAATATTCTAATTTACCGAGATTGTGGATTTGGGGTTTTCATGAGCTGTAAGTCATAATCATCGCGCTTATGACAAATCACGGTTTAAACTATCTTGCTTTGAATGTAATGCGTCTATCTCATATATTAGTTTCCCCTTTTACGTTGCATTACTGATATAAATGAACTTTTGCATGATATTCTAATTTTGCGAGTATCACCTGTAAAAATATATATATATATATATATATATATTTTTTTTTTTCATTAATTGTATTTTAATTTTTTTTTATGTATTTACATATTTATTTATTTTATATTATATATATATTAAATTATACATATATTTAATCAATATCACTCTACGTGTATTTTTTATATTAATACACTGTCTAAGTGTGTTTTAATATTAATATATATATATATATATAACTATATATATATATTAATATTAAAACACACTTAGACAGTGTATGTCTATGTATGTGTATATATATATATATATATATATATATGATCTAAGTATATATAATTATATTTTAAACTTTTTTTTTTAAAGTTTTTCAGGCAACAGGCACTTCCCGTGCTGGCACTGCTATGGACGGCTATGCAAGGACCTCACGATCACATGGCCCAGGTAACGGCAGCAGGGAGAATCCCTGGGATGCCAGGTGAGTCCCCCCACGAGATCGCTGGCGTTGGTAAGTACATAGGACAGCGGGGACGTGCTATGCCGCCTGCCGGCGTTTAGAGGCGCGTCCGCAAGGATGGCATAGCAAGCCCGCCCGCCGTCCTTAAGGAGTAAAACAGGACAAGGGGCAAAAATCAGGACAGTTGACAAGTATGTGTGTACAATGTTGGGGCCCTTAGGTGTAGGTAGCGCTACCCAGATACAGTTATAAGGGAGAATCCTAAAGTAATCTCTGAAGACAGTACCTTTCAGTGGCTTCTGTAACTGCAGATATCTACAGAGAGATCCAGCAGAATGTAGGACAGCAGCAGAACAGCAATGGCAATCCTTTCTATTCCTTCTGGACAGGATGCAAAAGCTCATTACTACTGCAGAACGTTCAAAAATCTGCAGGGAGTTGAACATAAAATAACAGTCTTCTAATTCTCCTAGCAGAGCAGTAGACAGTCTCCAACGTCTTGTAGTAGCAGTGCACTAGCCTTCCCCTGTTTTTATTTCACTATCCCAGCAGGAATAGATAATTGAAACAGGTAAGGACACACTTTCTTTATGCAGACTCAGAGAACATGGCTTCTCCCCAGTCCTCTTCTTCCTGCCACTCTAGCCCTTTTATATAAATCAATCAGACAAAATCCGCCACACTCATTCACTAGACAGCAATTTCACGACTCACAGAATGTAACACTTTTATTTAAAAATACCTCACTTAGGCAAAAATAATGGGGTAGACATTGTGGCAGGCTTATGCAATATATGATCATATACTGTAACTTGCTGTTTAGTGAATGATCCAGTACGCTGGATTTTGTATGTTTTATATATATATATATATATATATATATATATATATATATATATCTTCCCTGGTCCCAGCACTCGATGTTCCCGGTCTTTTTGATGCTCCGGTGCAAAGTCTCCCACCAATTAGTATATAATCACAGTAAAGAGCGCTCTGGAGTCTCTATTGTAAGCTTCAAACTGTTGCTTTATTAAGCAGTTGCAGTGATACAAAATAACGTAGAAGTTTCAGTCTATGCACTGTGAAGAATATATATATATATATTCTTCACAGCTCAGTGACCTTTTTGCATATTCTCACTTTTAATGGAAGTGGATCTTGGGGTGGGGGGAATCATGGGATTTGGATACAATTAATTCAAATATACAGTGTCTAGATAAGCTTGTAAAATGCACACGGCTAAAACCTATCCACCAATATTCAATATGGGTCAAAATCTAAAAGAGGAAAAGCACTCACCCCAGGATGATCAAGAGCTTAACATCCCGTAGGGGCATACTTCAAATCAAAAAAATTATTGGACAGGAGCAATTTTTATTCAATGGCTTTGATGGCTTTGATTCAATACTTTTGAATAGCTTTTTAAAACGATTTACCGTATATACTTGAGTATAAGCCGACCCGAATATAAGCCGAGGCCCCTAATTTTACCCCAAAAAACTGGGAAAACTTATTGACTCGAGTATAAGACTAAGGTGGGAAATGCAGCAGCTGCTGGTAAATTTCTAAATAAAATTAGATCCTTAAAAAAATATATTAATTGAATATTTATTTACAGTGTGTGTATATAATGAATGCAGTGTGTGTATATGAATGCAGTGTGTGTATGAGAATGCAGTGTGTGTGTATGAGAATGCAGTGTGTGTGTGTGAGAATGCAGTGTGTATATGAGTGCAGTGTGTATATGAATGCAGTGTGTGTATATGAATGCAGTGTGTGTGTATGAGAATGCTATGTGTATGAGTGCAGTGTGTGTGTATGAGAATGCTGTGTATATGAGTGCAGTGTGTGTGTATGAGCAGGGCCGGCCTTAGGCATTTTGACGCCCTGTGCGAAAAATCTTCACAGCGCCCCCCCTCCCCCCCCCGTCATCCATGTATGCTGTAATGTTTGTGTTGTCTGTGTATGTGATAGTAGGTGTGATGACTGTGTGTGATATGTATGCTATGTGTGATATTTGTAATGGGTGTATTAACAGTGTGTGATATGCGTGTATTGGTTGTATGTGACACACACACACACACACACACACACACACACACACAGAGTCAGACGGCCATACACACACACAGGAAGACATCCACACACACACACAGGCAGACAGTCATACACACACACAGACACACAAAGGCAGACAGTCTCACACACACACACACAGACACACACAGGCAGACAGTCAGTCATACACACAGACACAGACAGTAATACACACAGACACACACAGAGGCAGACAGTAATACACACAGACAAACACGCAGACAGTCATACACACAGACACACACAGGCAGACAGCCATACACACAGACACACAGAGGCAGACAGCCATACACACAGAGGCAGACAGCCATACACACAGAGGCATACAGCCATACACACAGAGGCAGACAGCCATACACACAGAGGCAGTCATACACACAATCACACACACAGAGGTAGACAGCCATACACACAGAGGCAGACAGTCATACACACAGACACACACACACAGAGGCAGACAGTAATACACACAGACACACAGTGGCAGACAGTCAGATACACACACACACACACACACACACAGGCAGACAGTCTCACACACACAGACACACACAGGCAGACAGTCAGTCATACACACAGACACAGACAGTAATACACACAGACACACACAGAGGCAGACAGTCATACACACAGACACACACAGAGGCAGACAGTCATACACACACACACACAGACACACACAGGCAGACAGTCATACACAGACACACACACACAGGCAGACAGTCATACACAGACACACACACACAGGCAGACAGTCATACACAGACACACACACAGGCAGACAGTCATACACAGACAGTAATAAACACAGGCAAAGAGTCACACTCACCTGACAATCCCACAGTTACCTGTGGAGTTCATTGTGGAGGCAGTGCAGCTCCTGGTGACTGTTTGGTGGGGAAGCAGGGACTCCTTCCTGCTTCCCCTGCTGCAGTTTTCCGGCGCTTTTAGCTCCGCTCCCGCCGCACGGTAAGCTCCGCCCCCGCTGCAAATTTAAAAAAAATTTTTTTTTTTTTTTTTTTTTTTTTTTAAATCCACGGCGCCCCCTGCTCCATGGCGCCCTGTGCGGCCGCACAGCTCGCACACCCCTAAGGCCGGCCCTGTGTATGAGAATGCTGTGTATGAGTGCAGTGTGTGTATGAGTGCAGTGTGTGTATGAGTGCAGTGTGTGTGTATGAATGCAGTGTGTGTATGAATGCAGTGTGTGTGTATGAATGCAGTGTGTGTGTATGAGTGCAGTGTGTGTGTGTATGAGTGCAGTGTGTGTGTATGAATGCAGTGTGTGTATGTGTGTGTGTAATGCAGAGTGTGATGCAGAGCCTTGGTGGGGGGTGGGCATTTTTTATTTTTTAATTATTATTTTAATATTTTTTTGTTTCATTACATTTTGTTATTATTATTTTTATTTTTATTTTATTATTATTTTTTTATTTTTTTATTATTATTTTAATATTTTTTTTGTTTCATTACATTTTGTTATTATTATTTTTATTTTATTATTATTTATTATTATTTTTTATTTTATTATTATTTTTATTTTATTATTTTTATTTTTTTATTAATATATATAAATTTTTTGGTCCCCCCTCCCTGCTTGCTAGCTGGCCAGGGAGGGGGGCTCTCCTTCCCTGGTGATCCAGTGGATGGGAACTGTGTAGGAGGGGGCTGTGGGGGCTGCAGAGAGATGTTACTTACCTTTCCTGCAGCTCCTGTCAGCTCTCTCCTCCTCCGCCGGTCCGTTCAGCACCTCGGTCAGCTCCCAGTGTAAATCTCGCAAGAGCCGCGGCTCTCGCGAGATTTACACTGTGAGCTGACAGAAGAGCTGAACGGACCGGCGGAGGAGGAGAGAGCTGACAGGAGCTGCAGGAAAGGTAAGTAACGATCTCTGCAGCCCCCACAGCCCCCAGTCTGTATTATGGCAATGCAAATTGCCATAATACAGACAATTGACTCGAGTATAAGCCGAGTTGGGGTTTTTCAGCACAAAAAATGTGCTGAAAAACTCGGCTTATACTCGAGTATATACGGTAATATTTTTGTATAAACTCAAAACTATTTTCATACTTTGATATTATTTTCTCATGAGAAGTCATTATAAGTTGCATTTTCAGTTGAATTTGGGGAAACCACTAGAAACATTTGTTATTCTGAGCTATTTCAATTGCTTTTGTTTGATTTGTTTATTGCAAACAACAGAAAATCTGTAAATTTTGATTGTAAACCTAATTTTCAATGGTTGTTGAATAATTGTGATTACAACTGTAGATATATATATATATATATATATATATATATATTTGTAGTCGGGGCACTTGCCGTGATAATAGTGTAACCTAGCATATTATAACTAGAGGACATATTCAAATAACACCAGTCGGTTGTGGTGTGCTGGAACCGACAGTGCAGTAGGCCTGTAAAAAAGTGGGCGCACCTTAGAGGGTGATATGAATAAAGGGAGCGGTGGAGGGGTGATTCGCCAGACTGTCCACGGTAAGGTGGGAGAGGATTGGCCGCCCTTTTAAAGGGAATTCAAGCCCCTCCCACAACTACAGGCCAAGGCCTTACATTTGTAGTTGGGGCACTTGCCGTGATAATAGTGTAACCTAGCATATTAGAACTAGAGGACATATTCAAATAACACCAGTCGGTTGTGGTGTGCCGGAACCGACAGTGCAGTAGGCCTGTAAAAAAAGTGGGCAAAAAGAAGAATACCATACCAATTTAAACGTATAACAACAATCGTTTGTTCGGACAAGTCACCAAAGCTTGTATTACCTCTTCCACTGTTCGGGCTGTAAAGAGTATAGGTGGAGAACTTCTAGCATCCCGTAGTCCTGATGATATGAGCTGGAATGTGGTTGGAGGAAGCTGAGAATGCTGCCCCTATGGGGTAGGAGAGTCCTGATAAAGGTTTGTATTTATGCCGAGCCTAGTTAACAGTAAGTGAACACGAAGCATGCCTTAAGATGCTGTACGAATGGGAGCCATGAAGTTCTGATAATGGCTGGAGTGGTTGTATCTGTAAGTTAGTGCAATAAGTATCCAGAACTATGCCGGGCCCCATTGTATAGAGTAGGTAAATAGGGGTATGTTGACCGTATGTGCTATAGGGATAGGTATGGATAGACGTAAGGATAGATCCTAATGGTCTATGGTGTCTGTGGTTATTATATTCTTGGTGGTAAAGTCATGGGATGTAAGAACCCATAGCATGCTAGAGGTTTTGCTGTTTGATTGGTGTATGGTCATGTGCTCCGCGGGAGCTGAATCTATAGCTGGATAGTGAATGAATTTTCGTGTGGATGAGTAGCCTTTGATATGTCACGGTGTTTTTGGATTTGAATTCCTTTCAGTAGGTCTTTAGTAGATAATATAAAAGGAATCCTGAATTGTGGGGTGTCGTAGGAGCCTGTGGTGTTGGATATCCATAAGATACCGTTTAATTGTGTGAAATGATTATATAAGTTAAGGTGGCAAAAGAAGTGAACCCCAAAACAGATTCCATAGCAATCATGTCAAAAGCTTGAATCCCCCTACAGCCTTAGTGAAAATACGTGAACACCCTATCGTACAATTACCTATTGTCGACTGAAGGTGTAAGGTGAGAAATGTGATGTGCAAGGGTAACCATACCTTATTCCACGAGCATGTCTCGGAAAGGTGCCTCCGGAACTGTGACACATAACAGGAACATTATTAATTTTTATTTTTTTATTGTTACTAATGCCAAGCGGCGAAGAATTACTAAGCAACGTGACAGGTGAGGCCCTGCTAGTAGCCAAGCGGCTTTGAGAGGCACTATCTATGGCTCTATTTGGCTCGTGTGGGGTACGTGGCCATCGGCATTATGGCGGGGTGATGGCCTCTCAGTGACTTGTAAAAGCATAAGACAGAATGGGAGTGACAAGTGAGGCCCTCCCTATGCAACCAAGCGAGGCGGCTAGCTATGAATGGGCCCGAGGGGATGCCGTACCTCCGAATTGAGGATGGGTGTTGGCCTCGCGGGACCACTAACGTAAGGCGTAGAAGGCCAGAAAACATACCTAGTGGGATTACCAGCAGGAAAATAGGAGCGAGGGAGGTATTAGATACGTGTTGTAACCTAGTAAAACGAAAAGGGGATTGAGGACCCATGCGTGTAGATTATGTGAGTGGCCCAGAACGTGGGCCTGAACAGTAAACGGAAAACCTTCCAGAACCTATAGAAAAGTAATGAAAATAATATGAGGTAGGTGACGGAAATGCAACATAAAAATACATATGTAACCTGATTATTATAAGTGAGAAGAAAGGACCTGGTACTGGCAGGGTAGCTAGAAGCCAAGCGGCGAAGAATTAAGCTACCTCAACGTGACAGATGAGTCCCTACTAAATGCCAAGCGGCGTGAGAGGCGCTAACTATGCGTTGGCCCGAGGGGATATTTTGAGGCCACCGAACGTTGTGGCGGGGTGTCGGCCTCTCGGTGGCAACTAAAGCATAAGATAGAATGGGAGTGACATGGGAGGCCCTCCCTATGCAACAATGCGAGGCGGCTACCTATGATTTGGGCCGAGGGACGTATACCTCTGGGTATGAGGATGGGTGTTGGCCTCGCGGGACCACTAACATATGGATTAAGACCGGAAAACAGAACCTAGTTGGGCAACCTAATTCTCAAAAGCCAGTATTACCCTAAATATAAGGTGTAGGGTTGTGAAAACGTGTATGAAACAGTTGACTCAGGACGAGATTTACCAGCATACAAATAGGAGCGAGGGTGGTAGTAGATACGTGCTGAAACATGATAAGGAGAGTGAGTATCCGTGCGTATGCTTCCATATGTATGACCCCTGCTCTTCAAATGTATAGTATACTTATGTGATTGTATTAAATAGTGCTTAGAGTTTTCCCTTTAGGGAATGAAAAAGTTGCACCTTTACAGATTGCCTAGTGAAACAAATCAAATGCCCAATAGAATAGACATTTGCACAATATAGGTGCTTGAAATACCAATCAACTAAGTCCAGCATTAGTCATTTCAATAGAGATAGCCAGGTCTCGAAACAGAACAGGACATGTGAAAAATATGACAGATCATAATGTCACCACAATAAAATAACCAAGATCTATATTTGGAAGAAGCAGTATCTATATAATGTATGCAGTATCCATAGAATTATGGCTATATTATGAGATGCAAGGGCAATGCTTACAAGTATAAAACAAATCCTGGTTGCCATGGCAACTAACAACAAGCGTTATAAGAGTCGTGCATTTAAACCCTGGAACCTGTTTCAACTGGACACTTACTGTGTTAAATTCCAACTGAAAAAAACGCCACTGCTCGACTTGCTGCGTCCTACATCACACCGATTTGGCAAGACTTCGTGCACTGACCCCTTGCGTAACAGCCATCCCCATGGCAACCCACCGGAACACAGTGACGGAAGTCTGCTGCCTAATAACGTACCTGCCATGTTACCGGGTCCCCCGAGTTCGTGGCGTGTGGAGGTAAGAGTTTGAGGTGATGGTAGGGGGGACTGGTAGATCCCGGGCAAGGCTCCCCGGTGGGGAATCCCCACAATCCCCCGCGCTGAAGCCCCTGTCCCGCAGCCGAGGACCCCGGCGGGTCAGGCTGTGTGTGGTCTGCAGGTCAGTACAATGATACCGGCCTGCATACTTACCCTCCGTCGCCATCCGCCGTGAAGGAGGAACATCAGGCATTAGGAGTAGCTGCTGTGCTGCTGCTACTCTGGAAACCGGAAGACCAACCGCTCTGGGAACCGGAAGTGATTCGCCAGACTGTCCACGGTAAGGTGGGAGAGGATTGGCCGCCCTTTTAAAGGGAATTCAAGCCCCTCCCACAACTACAGGCCAAGGCCTTACACATATATATATATATATATATATATATATATATATATATATATATATATATATATAAAGTAAATAGCTTGGCACTCACCCTTTCTCCTCCTATATGAATAGTTTTTTGCCTTGGTGCAATCCCACGTTAGAAGATATATGCAGCGTAGTAAGAGATGCACTCTAAGGTCTTTTAACAAATAAATTGTTATTTAATCCAAGTAGTTATTTACATATAATACGATCAATATATATATATATATATATATATATTATTTTTTATTTTGTAAATTGCAAAGAAAGACGTAGGAATAAAAGTAGTTTCTGAGATCCGTACTTTTCTACAGAAACATTATGCTTTTATGCTTTTATAAACCATGCATAGTAAACGAGAGACAACATGTCCAAGAGTGTGAAGTTTGCAAATTCAGATAATGCAGTGAAATGCCAAGGACATAGGAAGGACATAGAAAGAGAAAGTTCACAAGTAGAATATACGTTTGCAGGCTACGTTAAGGAGTATTACTTGTGCCCACCAAGAAGGGCCTGCTAGAGATCTAGTGAGAGCACCAAGAGACCTATATTCAAGTATTTAAACTGTAAAAACAAGTTAAAACAATACTGAAATAAAAGTGAGAGGGTGATCTGCTATAAGGATAGAGAGTAAGAGAATTTGAATGGGCCCTGAACTCAGCCGATTTCCTCCTAAGGCATCCCCTTCTGCCCACTAAACCATGCATACAGGAATACAGGCATGCTGATGGTGACCATGTGGGTGGTGTGGTATGCCTATAGGTGGCATAATGGGGACCTACGATGCTATAGGAACCAAACAATGTCCTTTAGGACCCTGGCTCAAAGATTAGTTGGATGTAACCTCCTTCATCTGAGAAGATATGTGGCTCCACTGCTCCTCCAACTTTGCACAAAATAACTACTGGGGCAATCCATCAGGCTGTTCTCACTAAGGGGTGATCATACAATCACGTAGCCATCTACAGCAGTTGGAAGGAAGGTGTGTAGTTTAGTGAGGGTATAAGATTGCTCGTCCATGTGGTCTAGGGAGCACATGGGAGCCGCCATTAAAGTGGCACATAGGCTTCCAAGAAACCTGAACTTAGCCAGGCAGGACCTCCTAGAAGTGGACTGGGATGACCCATGTCGGCCCTGGGGATTCTGTGGGAGTCCAGATCTACGTGGACTGGGAGAGCGCCACCTCTACCACCCAAAGTTGTAACTATGCCTCACTATATCCTCCAAGGCGTTCAATGGTAGGCACAGTGCACCTTTACTCCAAGGTACACTGTCTGGTGCAGGAAAAGGTACGTCTCCCTTGGTCGAGAAACTAGCTAAATGAGGAGCTCTCTAGATGCATCTGGCTCAGGCTCCGCCCCCTTCATATTTATTTATATTTTTAAAAATACATTTTAAAGTTTATTAAAAAATATTAAATAATTTGAAAAGGTATCTAAAAATACTAAGTTTAGGTCCAGAGTTATTTGATATTCTCTTATTCTAATTTAACTCTGATTTCATATAAAAAAAAAATATATATATTTAACTCTATGTATGAGGTTTAATAAGTTTGTGTAAACATATTTGTATTTAAATGAGCAAGTGAATATAATAATGTCTTTGTAAGGAAAAAGCACTAGAAAAGCAGGAACTTATCGCATATGTATACTCATGTACTCAAATTTTTTTTGTTTGTTGCATATACATTTTTTTGACAGAAACCTAATATAATTTAGTGATGCTAATATGTATCCCAAAAACACAAAATTGTAAAATGCAGGGCACGTTAACATTACATGCACGTATGTTAGCTGTTTATTTCGCAGGGTTCAAATACTTTCTTATTCGCATAAAACAATAGAAATTACCTATACATATCAGGATCCATGTACCATAACATGAAGTATATTCTTTTACAGTTTCGACTAAATGTCTTGAACTATTTTTCATTGGAAACCCGCCAGTGGCATCAGTGACAGTTTGTGTGAGTTGTGTAACTACCAGAAAGTAATTTACCATGAAAGGGCATTTCAGATATACTTAAAGTGTTATACTTCCACATAGTAATTCATTGCTGTCGCCAGTGTGCTAAACTAACAAGGTACTGGCAGTTATCCAGTTAAAGTTGGCTTGCGATTCTCTAGATGACTTAAGTTGCTGCCATTTTTATATATCAACTGATAAAGATCTCATATAAAAAAAAATGTAAATTAGACTTACGTTGCATTTTTCTAAAAGACGCATGCTGAGTTTTGAGACAGTTTTTACATGTAAGCCTGTTAGGATTGATTGCGTGGTGTGCCATATAACTCATTCCTGATAGTAGGTTAGCATATTGCTCAAATGGAAAAATTAACTATGTTGCTGGCAAAATGGTATATATTCAAAAATAATAGGCCACAAAAACAAAAAACAGATGAAAAAAATCAACACATTTCATAAACTTGCTTAACGGTAGGCAAAGTGTCGGCAGCATTTTGACTAATTTCCTCTTGTGTCTCTAAATAAAGGACAACTGTCTTCAAACTATTACTGATCATTTTTAATTAAACAAGGCTTTTATTTAAATATGTTTAGGGATGTTATGAGAACGTTTTTTTTTGTTTTTTTTCCATCTGGTTGAGCAGCCATGTTGGGTCAGATTCTGCTGTCATCTGACCAACTCCTGCTCAACCTAACATTTCCTGCTTCTCCGATTGCTCTGTGTGAACATGCAGCAGCATGCATTTTAGGCAGTTGTTTAGATAACAGTAGAATATGATCCAACATGGCTGCTTAGCCAGATAAACAAAGGTGCCATTTTCTAAAAAAAAAAAAAAAAAAAAAGTTTTGTGACAGTTGTCTTTTAATACAGAACCGTGGAATGACCAATCAAAACCAAGTTTCCATCTGCAGTCACCCACTTGGCCAAAAAATAATGCCCTTCCCCCCTCTACAACTAATACATGACTAAGTGGTGTCTAGTGCTAAGTAGTATTTACTACATAGGCTATGGAATAATACAAGATCATCTATTTTGCTTGTTTCTAATTTGCAGCAAGTTCTGATTCTTCATTACTGTATAGAAACTGTCAGGGATATCCCACCCAGTTATGGACTTTATTAGTAGGCATGTATAATACTAAGCATTTAAGATGAACACACAAACATGTAAGAAGGCGCATGCACAAAATCCCTGAATCAGTTTGTTAGGTTTGAAATAGTGAACGCACTAACCCTCTCAGAAGTAAATACAAGCCATATCCCGCCACATGCTGTGTGTGGATACCTTGCATAAAAATCACTAATATTGATAAGAAAAAGCTAAACCTTAAATAACCTGGCCACAATAATTAAAGGATTCATTCAATTCATTTTTTGTTTTTCTTTTTCTCATGTATAAGTGAGCACATTATAAGTATGCCCTGTATGCACACATTCCAGTGCCATACAAACAATTCAAAAATATGTACACATTAAACAATAGGAGCCGTATACATTAAACGTGACTGTGGGTTTCAACTCTTATTTTGTTGATTCCTCCCCTTCCCAGTTACACAATTTGGCTTTAATTCCATCAGAGACTGCTGATTCTTTTATTCAGTATCAAAGTTTCTTTTATATTACAAAGTAAATTGCAAAGACTAATTTGTCTATAAATTGCATTTTCTATGATTAATTGGACAAAGCGCGAGAAAAAAACACAGATGATTATAGAGATTAGATAAGTTTATTTGCAAAAAATCTTAGTATTATAAAATCATAACCAACAGATCTAACAATTTCCTACCTTCTAAAATAAATTACTTATTTAGCTCTGTCTGTGTCTTTCTATCATTATTGTTTCTCCAAAGGCAAAGTATTCACATTTTTCTAAATTCTAATTTTTTCTAAAATTAGGCAAGTATTAGCATTGGCATAAGAGAAAGAATTGCTACAAAACAAATAAGCTATATACCTTTGTGAAAAAGTAATATTCTAAATATCTGGGGTGTTTTTTTTTTTTTGTAGTATATTCAAACTAGTTTCAAGCTCGATAAGTTTCAAGTCTGAAGAATAATTGAAAGCCATTGAAAGCTTAGATGAGGTTCTAAATACATTCTTTTCAATGCATTCAAGCTCCGTATATCAGGATATCAGGGGAATAGGAATAGTTTTATTAAAAGAGATGTGAAAAGAATTACATGGCATTTATTAAAGGTTAGCTCAGTGATTGAGTATATATTTGTTATATTACAAAAACAGAGCCCAGTCCTATTTTTTTCACCTGGGACTGCACTGAAAATAATCTAAATCATACAGTGTTTTCTTTGTTTATCAGTATTGATTGATCTGTAAGAAAAGTCCTATTGTTTTAAAGCATGGTAGGGTTGTACAATATGAAAAATGTGCCTCCAGAATTGTTCACAAAATTAAATAAATAGGTCAACAGCCCAAAAATCATCTGGACATTGGAATTAGATGTGTGAGTCAAAAGACACTTTTGAAAAGGATGAGATTTTTTTGGAAAACAAAATATTCAAGGATATAAATAACATTTGGAATGTTGATCCACAGTTTTTGGTCCAAGGATAAATCTGACTGCCATTAAGGAGTCAAGAAGATTTTTTTCCCCTTTTTTTCCAATCACTAAAAATGGTTGATTTTTCTTTTTTTTTTGCCTTCTTTCGGATTTACAACATGAAGAAATGTTCTTTAAATGTTGATCTTGATGGAGTTTAATCTTTTTTAAACTAGGTTATATGTAAATCCTTTATTAGAATCCTGGCTGTTAGGCTGGAAATCACCACAGGGTCTGGAAACCCTCCCGCTGCCATGGCCTTACATAGTTACATACATAGTTACATAGCTGAAAAGAGACTTGTGTCCATCAAGTTCAGCCTTCCGCACATTTGTTTTTTTGCTGTTGATCCAAAAGAAGGCAAAAAAAAAAAACAGTTTGAAGCACCTCTGATTTTGCAACAAGCTAGGAAAAAAAATCCTTCTTGACCCCAGAATGGCAGTCAGATGTATCCTTGGATCAAGCAGTTATTACCCTACATTGAAAGATTCTATCCTTGAATATTCTGTTTTTGCAAGTATGCATCTAGTAGCTGTTTGACCATCTGTATAGACTCTAATAAAACCACTTCTTCAGACAGAGAATTCCACATCCTTATTGTTCTTACAGAAAAAAAACCTTTCCTTTGCTTTAGACGAAATCTTCTTTCTTCCAGTCTAAACCTTGTGCCCTATGTAAAGTCCAGTTTGTGAATAGATTTCCACACAATGGTTTGTATTGGCCCCTAATATATTTGTATAATGTTATCATATCCCCTCTCAGGCAATGTTTTTCTAAACTAAATAGTTTTCAATTTGTTAACCTTTCTTCATAGCATGATATGTTCCATTCCTTTTATTAATTGTGTAGCCCGCCCCTGCACTCTTTCTAGTGCCATAATATCCTTCTTTAGAACAGGTGCCCAAAATTGCACAGCATATTCAATATGTGGTCTTACCAGTGATTTATAAAGAGGCACAATTATATTCTCGTCTTGAGAATGAATGCCCTCAAAAAAAATATTACTGCTTTCCCTCATCTCTCCAGCCGCTGGGAATGCTCATTGAAGTCACACCACCTAAATAGGGCTCTCTTTACAGGAAGTGTTTATGGAAGGCTGTGCAAGTCACATGCAGGGAGGTGTGACTAGGGTTCATAAACAAAGGGCTTTAACTCCTAAATGGCAGAGGATTGAGCAGTGAGGCTGCAGGGGCATGTTCTATACACCAAAACTGCTTCATTAAGCTAAAGCTGTTCAGGTGACTATAGTGTCCCTTTAAAAAAAAAAAATACTGTCATCATTTGGAGGTTTGTTCAATACAATTTGAATTGTGCTCTTAATAGTTGATAACATGATAATTATGCTGACTGTTATTTACATCAATTATTTAGGTAAATTAGAAAAATATAATTTGGAACAGGGTGTAGTTCAAAATGAGTATCAAAAGTCTCCAACCACAAAAATAACATTTCATATGTTTAACAAAATGCACGTTTAAGAGCACTCAGCCCGATCGGTCGCATGCCTGCAGCTCTCCGCCGATCGGACTCCTTCAAACTCCCAAAAAACGACCAAACCGGCTGCTTGCTGCTGGGCAATAAGCTCCACAACACCCCAACACTAATGGGGAAAAAGACGAAAAAACTGCGTCCGGATCGGCCGCGGCACTCCCCCGATATTGGCGAACTATTCCGGAGGCCGCATGGCGCTGCAGGGCCTAAGATGGCGGCCGAAGTGGATGAATACTCTGACAGCACGAATGATTTTCCACTGCACTGTCCGGGAACTCCAGAATACCGAGAGCCGGCAAAGCCAATCCAACCGACAGCGGGCCACCCGGTGACTACAGAGATACTCACCTCTCTCCTCTCAGGTCTGCGCCAGTCATTATCGACAGAGATTTCACAAGTGAGGGATGATGTAAGAGAGTTCACCGCCCGCTTGAACACCGTTGAGCAACTCACCCAAGCTCACACAACCCAGGTGACAGACCTCCAGACACAGGTGAAAGAAATCACCACAGCCCAAAATGCACTGTCCCACCAATTAGCTGCCATGGAGGACAAACGCAGATGGAAGCACATTAAAATCCAAGGTATTGCTGACTCGCTGACCCCGGCAGAGCTACCCCACTTCCTCCGCAGGCTATTTGCAACCCTGCTATCCGCCAAGCAAGCAAAAGGGATACAGCTAGAGGGCATGTTTCGTCTACCCAAACCACCACAACTCAATGGCTCCGCTACAGGGGACCTCCTGGTCAAACTACTAAATGGGCAAGATAAAGCTGCGCTCATGGGCGCCATCAAAGGAAAAGACCCCTATAACTTCGAAGGCATGGACATAACATTTTACGCAGACCTATCCCGCACCACCCTGCAATTGCGGAAATCCCTACGGCCACTGACAACTGCACTGGCGGCCAGAGGGGTGACATACCGCTGGGGACCTGCTCATGTGCTTATAGTACAACACCAGGACACTGAATGCAGAGTCAACATTATAACAGAGATGGACACTGTAATGGCAAAACTAGGCCTTACTAACCCCCCCACAACCACAACGACATGGGACCCAGCTAACATTGTTCCATTTATTCCGGAGCAGAGGGCGCACAGGGGGAGAAAACTTCAGGAACCACCGCCTCCAGTCTAACATGGCGCTCGAGTTTAATATGTTTTAGTTCAATATGCTTTTGTCTATACCATGTTTTCGTTATTGTATCTTACACTATAAATACCGGGTTTGACCCGGGAAGCTGGCTCCAATATACCAACCAACCCCCCCCCAACTCCAAACAGCACACAGCATGCTTTAGCTCACTACTGAGGAGTTGTGTTGTATGCCGTCCAGGCACTACAACCCTCTTTCCCAACCCACGTTGGTCTAGGCTAGGTCACGGCCCCACCTCATACCTAACCTACCGGCCCCCCTAACGGCCAATTACAGCTGTTACTCTGCACCCGAACTAGCACGGGTCCACCTGCCCTACCCCAATGTGGTCAGCTCTCCAAAAGCGGTGATTGATAAGTTATGCCCCTATAGCGCCCACCGAGGTACCACCGCCCTCAATAGCGCCGCCGACCAGGCGGGAGCGAAGGTTTTCTATAAGCCTCCTAGCTGCGGTTCCACTTTAAGTTTGCTAATACCAGGTACCGAATAACAGCACTTATCATTGCCATTTAGAAGTTATATATCTAGCAGACGCACCTACCATAGCTGTCGCAACCTCTTTAATCTACAATCTCAAGTTTTTCCTTAATGTTTATCTTTCATCACTTAAAAATGTGCAGTAATTGCAAATGTCATACTATTGTTATACATATCACTGATGCGCTTGATCTAGCTATTGTGGCTGTTCAAGCAAGTTGTAAAGTTCGCACGCCAAAAATAAAGAATTAAAAAAAAAAAATGGACGTTTAACTCTTTTAAAGAATATGGATCTTGTATTATAGTCAGGCCTATTGACCATTTGACCCTTACACTGACATTATATACTATCTCATTGAGCAGGTGAAGCTCATCATTTCAAGTAAACCTGTTAAACCTGATAATGGTTCAGTTTAACTGATAACTCTTTGAGCCATGAATAAGTATTATATTATCAAGATTAGCAACATATTAAATTGTATTAGAAACTTTAGGGTAGACCATACCTCCCGTCCAGCACCACCATTACCATCATGCCTATCAGGTTGTGTGCCTTACACTAATGTAACACCAACTCCTCGATTTTTCTTACTTCTTGTTCCCATAATAAATTATTGGCCCTGTAACAGAGCTCCAGTACTCCGGCCGAGTTCCTCTGCCAAGTTCGCTTCCTCAAAGCTATCAAGGACCCTGGAGCACTTCAGACTCAGTCGCCGAGGCTTTACTGTGATCACTGAGGGCCTTTTCCACCCTGGACTAAACACCAGATGACACTTGGTGACGGTTAAAACAGCAACTAACTTTAAAACACATAGCACACATATTTTAAGTCTCCAACAGCTTCATTTACATACAATAGGGTGCATAGAGACTATAGTACAAGTAAGGGTGGGGCCAGACAAAAACAAGGGCTGATCGGAGATTGAGAAGGGACTAGTTTAAACTGGTCTGGCTGTGTTACTGGGAGAACGTCCTGCTGGGGAAACAGTAGGACAGGAAACAAGGGGAGGGGGAGAGGCACAGACAAGCAATACATTCAACATACCATTTACCAATAATGGGCACAGTGTGACAAAAACAAAAAAGGAATCTGGGGACCCACACATAGTGTCTGTCTACCATCCCCACTGACGTTGACTACCGTCACAGATCCTGGGTGTGAAGGTTTCCCTAGGCAGAGCATAACTCCTTATGATTCCTATATGCTGACTTATTGCCAGCACATGACATCTGATCAGAGTGATATCTGTCACTCCTTTCCTTTTTTCCTCTAGCTGTAAGTAATCACAACAACAACAACGTATGCACTGAACTTGCTGTAATTAGGAGCATGAGGCTTGCCTGGAGAAGGGTAAGCATTCCAGTTGCTTTTGGTTCTCTAAAAAACATATAAACAATTTATGGTTTCTGGAGTGACGTAAGACACCAAATGTGCCCAAATATAGACTGCAGTGTAAATAAACTGGATATTTAGTTTTCCACCAACTATTTTTCACAGCAGCAAGGCACCATAACAGCAATATTGTGTGCACCCTTTCCATTTCCAGTGGCATTTAACGAACTGTCACATGAAAGGGGCTGCTGCAATCACCAGCTGTCAGTCATGCAAGCATGTAACTAACCATCTTGTTTACAGAGGAAGCAGAGTCTACTAGTAACTGCCTTTCACAGTAACCTTCACGTTCCATCATAAGACAGAGGGTACCGTTTGTCAGCTGACATGTTCACAATGAAATCTAGCATTCCATTACTTATCCATTCTGAGCAGTGGGTCACTGACCAATATATGACAAAGGTAGCAGCCTCCTCTATTAACAGACGATACACAGCAGCAGGCTATTAACCAGTGTATGACAGAGGCAACAGCATCCACCATTAACTGTCATTCACAGCAGCAGGTCACTAACTATCCTGTGATAGCGGCATCTGTTTTGCCAGCTGCCATATTTCACAGCACAGTTGATCTGAGTAAGTAACATTTAGATGAATAACTCAGTGATACCTAAAGTAATACCTGAATTGATTTAGGAAGAATGACAGAGCCTATCATTGTATGCGAACAGGAGTTATAACTGTTGAAATACAATTTCTGCACTTGCTTACTATAAAATGACTTGAGATACTTTGAAAGTTGCGACACAGTGATATAATGAATATCACAATTAAAATATAGTTGTACTTGATCATGGTGAGCATTAAAAGTGTAGTACATGTTTGAATGCATAGGGCACATATGGAAAAAGAGACGCCACAGAAAAAACTCTCTAGACTGTGGGTATTGTGGTAGGCGTGTATTGCAGGGGTTGTGACTTCTGAACCATCTGCTGCGATACCGGGTTGCAGGTACTTTGCACACGTATCTGGCAGCTCACAGAGGGTAACACTTCTCCCAGAGTTCTGTCAGCCTCATAATAAAAAAGTATGTTTCAGTTATCTGTGCCCCAGCTTCATCCCAATTCCAGGGGAGCTTCAAAAAGGAAAGGACTGTCTTACAGAGCCCAACACAGTACAAGGGATTTCTCAGACACCTAAGAAAACCGATGATATCCTGCAATGTCAAGGGATGGAAGTAAATTGAATTGGGCTCACACAATGTTTATTTTTGATAATAAATATTTGTCTGTGAATGTGTGTGTTAGTGTGTTAGTGACAGTTTGTTCACCCATCTATCATTATCATTAGAAACAAAATGCATTATGAGGATTTATTCAAAAGGTCACTTATAATTTTAACTTTTCGACTTAAGGATGCTTAAAGGACCACTAAAGTCACACAGACCACTCAATGTCAATGAAGTTGTCTGGGTGCAGTGACCCTATAGTTTTAAAACTGCAATGTAAAACATTGCCATTTTGTAGAAAATGCAATGTTGCTATTGTAGGGTTAACACACATAGAGGCGCTTTGTAATAGAGGTGCTTTGGCATCGAGAACTGTCTCAAATTCGATTCTCAGTTATATGTTGCTAATAAATCCGCATTTGATTGGTGCAGTGCAGCAACTTACCATGATTGCATTGCATTCTGTCTTCCCAATGCTTCACCTATGGGAGGCAGGGTTGGCTGAGATTATCATTCATTGATGATCTCAGCCAAGGATGTGGTGTGCCCACAGAGAGAGCAGCATGGAGAGGAAGAAAAGGTAAGTAAATCTAACTTTTCTAAGGTAGGGGAACACCTAACCATCTCCAGGACACTATAGTATTAGAAATATTCCTCCTCACCTTGCGGTATTTGCACCCAGCGGCCGTGCGTCTATATAACTGACTCTTGCAACATGTTGATGGACGCCAGCTGCTGCGGATCCACGCCAAATTATACCCCCACGTCCGCCAACGTTAGTGACGACGCGGGCGTGCGTGTGATGTCACGCGGGAGATGCGCACGCATGTTTTGGGGCCAAAGGCCGTTTTCGGATAATCAGAACTGTAAAGCACTTATTTAAACTCAAATTTACTTTTCCTCATTGCCCTGTCATGGTTTCCCTAGTGGTTGTCCGAGAGTGTGTTCCTGAGCGTTTATTCCTGTTTTTTGACTTTGGCTTTATTTGACTTCCCTGTATTCTGGTATGCCTGTATTCTGGCTTTCCCTTATCATTGTGTCCCATTCTGTGCCCCCGACCTCGGCAAGTATCCTGACTATTCTTTGGTACGTTAAGTCCGGCCATTCTAAGGCCCAGTAAGACGTTACCTTTTAGTCCTAGGTGTGATACCATTCTACGTGCTGGATCAATCAGTAATCCTGACAAAATGCATGTTTGTATTACTAACACTATTGGGTTCCTTTAAAACTAGTGTGCTAGTGAGAGTGAGACTAACATAATTGGCCATTTCAATAGATAAAAAATATTTCTAAATATTGCTTTTAGTATTAATGACAAGAATCAGTGATAAGCATGTGGCTATTGAGGGGCATTGCTCTAAGGGCTCAACAGGGCACCTTAAAGCCCATGGACTTAATTGCACTTGGTTACAATTAATGGATACATTACACAATAAGAATGAATAGGATGGGGCATAATTTATATTTCATGTGACTGACAATCCTAAAGCAACAGTAACCGAAGATATTTTAGAGAATGCAGAGATAATTTTGGGTAACTATAGAAACTAGTGAGAACTGAGCTGTTATGTACACTTCGTGGACGATAAGAACAAATAAAGATAGCATGCTGGCAGGAGCAAAAACTAAAATGACAACCAATGGTAATGTAATAGCTATTGAGGATATGATGTGAAAGGTTTACATTAATGGGTCAACCTGAAACATGCCTATTAAAACAAATGTTTTGTAAACAACTAGTTAGAGAACTAACATTCAAGAAAACAATACTATGTGCACACAGATTTCAAATATAGTATTGTGGTGAAATCTCGGTAAAAATAAATTTAGTAGGCCGAGATTACCACGTGGCATGTGTACGTGCATATGCTGACGTATCGATCAGTTGGTTGCACGAGGCAAGATACGATCAGTAGTGTACGGAGCATGTGCAAGAATACAGGATGTAGTATTCCCCTCCTCCATTGTGCTGGACAAGCCATGCGGTCAAGCAGGAAGTTAATTCTTATTTGTATTGATTGGTCAAGAGAATGTGCGGGTGGAGCTTAATATGGGAGGAGTTATGTGCCTATATAAGGAGCCTGCACTATTGTCCGGGGCTCAGAACTTGTGGAATTTTGGTGACGCTAGTCCCTCTGAGTCCCGATCGGTGATCCAATAAAGAATCTCTTCCTTCCTGAAGAAACCTGTGTCCATCTCTCTGTGCTTCGCTTCCGTCAGTTTCTCCGGTATCATTTGGTGCATTGGCCGGGAAGCTCATCGTTCAACGGTAGCTGAGAGGCAGAGGCGTGAGACGGTCTATCTTTGCCCACGTTCTCTACGGCTGCACCCCTGAACTTCTGCGTGGACCTCCCTTCGTCTCGGCGCTACTGGTCTGTTGTCCAGGAGATCATCGGCCTCTACGTGAGAAGTGCTGGGGTGTCCCCATCGATGAGTGTGAACTCAGGTTCAGGAATGAGGAGGTAAGACAACTGCTGTTTTAGACGGCAGACCCACTAGGGGTATACCGATTGTGCGGTAGGCCCATAAGGGGTTATTTGTGTATGGAATCTGCCCCCTCTGTCGGAGGGAAGGAGCGAAGGCGCACCGCTCAATCGAACGCTCTTTAGTCAGACCGTTTGATTTGGTTAGTCAGGCGGGGTCCTGTGTAAATAGCCCTAGCCGGACACCGGTGTCTTGTCTAGACTAGCGTTCTAGGGTGTATATTTTGTTCGCTAGGTCGGAGGGACCGGGAGACTAAGCGGCGCCTGTGTAAATTCGGTTCGCTAGCTCTCAACCTATCTTGGCTAAGTGGGAAGGCGTGTAAATTTGGAACCCACTAGATTTTTGATAGTAATCGACTAAGAGGCGCCTGTGTAAATTCGGTCCTCTAGCTCGCTATATGTGGTGCTTGGGCAGTGTGGCTAACCAAAACGGGTGTATATAGTTTTAGGTAGTCCATCAAGGTACTGGCCAATAGTTTAGTTGGGAATTGTAAATGTGATAAAGATTGTTTAGTAAAGTGTATATCTTGTTAGATAGCGCGAGCTCAGCCGTCTAGCGAGAGTGTTAATAGTGTGTTGCTGTATTATAGTGCACGGTACCATAACCCTGTATATTTACTGACACTGTATATAAGTACTAATCATTGTCGTCCATTGCATGTTTAACACCATAACCACTAATAATTGTATTGTGACCTTAACTTGTGCTTTGACCTATGCTAACCGTACTGTAACCGCTATTTGTAAAAGACGATGTTACTGGGGTGTGTTATAGACGGGTAATTTGTATATAGAGAATTATAGCGTGGGTGACTGTATAGTTTTGCCAAAGGGCATAATATTGATTATCTAGTGACTGGTGTAACAGCTGTGTGTGTACGGGAATTCCCTGAGTGTTTATTGTGTTATTGTGTACGTTTCACTTGGTAACTGTACCACGTGGTGCTGTTGCCAGAGGAAACGGGTGTGACTGTTGAATAGTACGCGTGCATAGTATTCGTTGTCAACGACGTTCCATTGATAAGTATGGGCGCGTCGCAGTCAAAGATTCCGGATCCCTTAGGTTGTATGGTGAAGAATTTTAAAAAGGGATTCAAAACTTGTGATTTGGGGGTTAAAATGTCTCCTGTACGTTTGGTCACTTTGTGTACTAGGGAGTGGCCTACTTTGGTTGCGACATGGCCGCCACGTGGCAGTTTGGATCCAACTCTGGTACAGCGCTTACACGTGGCTGTATCGGGTAGGCCTGAACTTTACGGCCAGTTTCCTTATATTGATTGTTGGAGACAGGCCGTAAATGACTCGCCAAAATGGCTCCAGACATGCCACGAGGAGCAATGTCGCCTCATGGTAGCTAGGACTTGTTTGTCCACTAGGACTGGTGTTAGGCCCATTTTGGACACGCCCCCTGAGTCTGAGATCCCTTTGCCGCCCCCTTACTTTCCGTTAAGAGGAAGTGACGCAAATGCAGGAAGTCCTGCAACCCTTCCCTCATTGCCCTCATCCACTTCCGCTTCCTCCTCCAGTACAGAATCCACCCCCTCTCGTACTAAATCTCCCCTTCCGGAATCAGAGCCAACCCCCATTAGATCCGAATATCCTGATTTGGCGCCACTTCAGACTTCCGGTCAAGCTTCTTCTAGCTCGACTCGAAGTGTTTTATTTACAACCTTTTCCCAAAACCAAGCTCCCACATCCCCATACCCTATTTCTCCCCGACTGGAACCTATGACTGACGCCCCTCCACGTAGCCCCATACAGACCCGACAACTGACCGGTACCCAACAATTAAAACACTATCAGATGCCTCTTCGTCTGAATCCTGGGTCAGCCTATATCGATGCCGCAGGCCAAATGGCACATGCTGACCCAGTCTTCGTATATGTCCCGTTCACGACAACCGATCTCTTAAATTGGAAGACCCACAATTCCTCGTATACTGAGAAACCACAAGCTATGACTGATCTGTTCGCCTCAATAGTACAGACACATAACCCGACATGGGCTGATTGCCAGCAGTTATTAATGACTTTATTCAACAATGAGGAAAGGACAAGAATTAATCAAGCGGCCATTAAAGCACTAGAGGATAAAGCCCGTACTTTAAACCAAGCCAATCCATCAGCATGGGCCGCAACACATTATCCCAACACCGATCCCGATTGGAATGTAAATGGTGCTGATATGGTTCAACTCAGAGCCTATAGAGACGCTATAATTGCTGGCATGAAAGCCGGAGGAAAGAAAGCCATTAATATGTCGAAGACAGTTGAGGTGATTCAGAAAAGTGATGAAGCGCCCAGTGTCTTTTATGACCGATTATTGGAGGCATACCGCTTGTATACCCCCTTTAATCCGGAAGACGCAGATAATTCCCGAATGGTGAACTCCGCTTTTGTCAGCCAAGCTTACGGAGATATTAAGCGCAAGCTACAGAAGTTAGAAGGGTTTGCAGGTATGTCCATCACCCAACTAATGGAGGTAGCGAATAAGGTATATATGAATAGGGAAACAGAAAGTAAGAAAGAGGAAGAGCGCAAGATGCGTAGAAAGGCAGACATGCTAGCGGTAGCGATCGCAGGCGTAGATAGACGGGGCCCAGATAGAGGCGATAGTAGATGGAGTAGGGAGCCTTTGAGTAGGAATCAGTGCGCGTATTGCAAGGAAGAAGGGCATTGGAGGAACGAATGTCCACAAAGAGAGCAGTACGAGAGAGACCAACCCAGGGCAGGTTACGGAAACTTTAGAGGCAGAGCGAGAGGTAGAGGAGGCCCCGGAGGGAGTAATGGTAATAGAGGGAGCAATGGGAACAGAGGAAGTGTTAGGGAAGATAGGTATATCCCAGCAGCGCAAAGGTCCCGCGATAGAGAAGGCAGGGACTTTGTAGGATTGGCGGTCATGGAGGACTATTGATACCGACCGGGCTCCATCCCCCTTGGTCGAGCGGAGCCTATGGTCGATGTATCAATAGGGGGAAAAAGGAGTGCGTTCATGATCGACACTGGTGCTGAACATTCAGTGGTGACTAATCTAGTTGCTCCTCCATCTGGAAGGACTATTACTGTAATAGGAGCAACTGGAAGAAGTGCTGAAAAACCGGTTCTTAAAAGTCGACTCTGTACATTGGGAGGCCACGTAGTAAAACATCAATTCCTTTATATGCCTGAATGTCCAGTCCAATTGCTGGGACGTGATATGCTATCAAAATTACAAGCACAGATTACGTTCCTACCAAATGGAACAACATCCTTAAAGTTTAATGGACCTTCAGGTATTATGACATTATCCGTACCAAAGGAAGAAGAGTGGCGACTTTATACAGCGTTGACTAGCCAAAACCCTAGGAGTGATGAGTCCTTATTCAACATACCAGGAGTTTGGGCAGAGAACAACCCACCAGGACTGGCCCGCAATATTCCACCTATTAAAATTGAACTAAAACTTGGGGTTTATCCAGTAAGCCTAAGACAATACCACATCCCGCAGAAGGCTAAGAAGAACATCCAATCTTATCTGGATAAGTTCATACGGTATGGTATCCTAAAATTCTGTACTTCCCCCTGGAACACCCCATTGCTGCCTGTTCAAAAGCCCGGTACAGATGAGTATCGACCTGTGCAGGACTTGAGAGCAGTCAATGATGCGGTTGTTAGTATACATCCAGTTGTACCCAATCCATATAACCTGCTTGCTTTAATTCCGGGCGGGGCTACTTACTTTACAGTCTTAGACCTCAAAGATGCCTTCTTTTGCCTCCGAATTGCCGCAGAAAGTCAATGTATTTTCGCTTTCCAATGGGAGAACGCTGTAACGGGCTCAAAACGCCAAATGACCTGGACAAGACTGCCCCAAGGGTTTAAAAATTCACCTACCCTATTTGGTTCAGCTCTAAGTCAAGATCTACTGGATTTCGAGTCCATCCCAGGAGAGTGTGTATTGTTACAATATGTAGATGACTTGTTGATAGGAGCAGTTACAAAAGAAATCTGTCAGCAAGCAACGCACGATCTACTACACATTCTCTGGAAGGCAGGATACAAGGTGTCTAGAAAGAAGGCTCAGTTGTGTTTGCCAACTGTCAAATATCTGGGATTCCATATCTCTGAAGGTCAAAGAATTATGGGGCCAGAGAGAAAAGAAGCTGTGTGCCAAATACCGATACCCAAGAATAGAAGACAAGTGCGAGAATTCTTGGGGGCAGCAGGCTTCTGTAGGATATGGATTCCCAGCTACGCGATACTGGCAAAACCTCTGTACGCAGCTATCAAAGGTACAGAGCACGACCCCTTCTTATGGACCCAAGAACAGCAAACGACATTTGAAGATGTGAAGAAGGCTTTGATGAGTGCCCCAGCATTAGGTCTACCTGATCACACACGACCATTCTACCTGTATGTACATGAGCAAAGAAGAATGGCTGTGGGAGTATTGACACAGTACTTGGGATCATGGCAAAGACCTGTTGCCTACATGTCTAAGCAATTGGATGCAGTGGCCAGCGGACTTCCACCTTGTCTAAGAGCCGTAGCTGCAGCCGCCCTGCTAGTAGCTGAAGCCGATAAACTCACTCTGGGTCAAGAACTTTATGTACGAGTCCCACATGCAGTACAGACGTTGTTGGATTACAAAGGAAATCATTGGTTTAGTAACAGCCGTATGACCAAGTATCAAGCAATGTTGTGTGAAAACCCAAGAGTGCATTTAGAGACTGTAAACACCTTAAATCCAGCTACCCTTTTGCCACAACCTACTGAAAGTCAACATGATTGTTTGGAAGTAATGGATGAAGTATTTTCAAGTAGACCAGATCTTCGTGATTTTCCCATCCAGAACCCCGATGTTCAATATTATACCGACGGCAGTAGTTATGTGAAAGAAGGGATCCGCTATGCAGGATATGCAGTGACAACAATAGACAAGGTGATAGAAGCTCGGCCACTGGCGAAAGGAACATCAGCACAAAAGGCAGAATTGATAGCACTGACACGAGCGTTACAATTGGCTGAAGGTTTAAGAGTGAACATCTACACGGACTCCAAATATGCGTTTTTAACCACTCATGCCCACGGAGCTTTGTATAAAGAAAGAGGACTACTGAATTCAGAAGGCAATGAAATCAAATACGCAGCTGAAATCCTACAACTATTGGAAGCAGTGTGGGAGCCGAAAGAAGTCGGTATCATACATTGTCGAGCGCATCTGAGAGGAGATGGTGATGTAACCAAAGGAAATCGGATGGCAGATAGTGCAGCTAAGCGTGCTGCTGAATCAGGAAGACAGGAATATGTGGGGCATATAGCTGCTCTTATACCAACTCCACTGTCCCAATGGACTCCAGTTTATACAGCTCAAGAAGAGGAGTGGTTAAAGACTGAACCAGGAAAGTATTTGGAGAACAAGTGGTATCAGCTAGAAGATGGAAGAATAGTCATACCAGCATCACTAGCGGTAGAAATTGTCCAAAACTATCACAATGGGACACATTCTGGGAGAGACAGCACAGAAGAATCTCTCAGAAAACATTTCTACATACCAAGATTGTACAACTTGACTCAGGCCATTGTACGAAGATGTGTAACGTGTGCTAAAAATAATGCAAGACAAGGACCAGTAAAGCCACCAGGAGTCCAGTTTATGGGGGGACTCCCCATGTCCGATTTACAAATTGACTTTACAGTGATGCCTAAATCGGGTGGACATCGTTACCTGCTGGTAATTGTGTGCACCTATTCAGGCTGGGTAGAAGCATGTCCTACTCGTACAGAGAGAGCAGGAGAAGTTGTGAGATTCCTGCTACGAGAAATAATACCCCGATATGGACTACCCTGTTCTATAGGATCGGACAATGGTCCAGCTTTTGTTCATCAGTGCCTACAACAACTGACTCATATGCTTGGTATAAAGTGGAGGCTTCATACAGCATATAGACCCCAGAGTTCTGGTAAGGTAGAGAGAATGAATAGAACTATTAAAAATCAGTTGGCTAAAATGTGTCAGGAAACCCAACTTAAGTGGAACGTTCTCTTACCTATAGCTTTATTGCGAATCCGCAGTACCCCTACCAGAAGGATGGGCCTCTCTCCTTTTGAAATCATGTATGGGCGACCACCTCCCGTACTTGGTAACTTAAGGGGGGACTTGAGTCAGTTGGGAGAAGGAATTACCCGGCAGCAGGTTGTAGAGTTGGGTAAGACTATGGAGGAGGTACAGAAATGGGTACAAGATAGATTACCTGTGAATATTTATCCCCCAGTTCATAGTTATCATCCAGGAGATCAAGTGTGGATTAAAGAGTGGAATAATGTACCGTTAGGGCCCAAGTGGAGAGGTCCTTATGTTGTTCTTTTGTCTACCCCTACAGCGATAAAAGTAGCCGAAGTGACTCCGTGGATACATCACTCCAGGGTTAAACCAGCAGCAGTCGATTCTTGGCAAGTTACAGCAGATCCAGAGAATCCCTGCAAGATCCGGTTAAAACGCACGACTCAGTCGGAGTAACGAGGAACTATTGTGGATTACAAATTTTATTATTTTTGGGATTTGGTGCGTGAGTGAGAAGGCCATAATAAAGCCTGTCCGCCCACCGACGTATAGTTTATAAGCCAGGGAAAGTCTCGAAGGGACTCCTGTGAAGACGAGCAGAACTCCATTCCCTGCAGCCCTTACATCCTGGAAGCTGAGGTGCCTTCGCACGGACGAAGACTGAGGATGACGGCAAAAGATGTGTTGATGATAATGTTTATTTATGTGTATTTTTATATTCAGGAAGGTAGAGGTACCGACACTCCTAGCTGTGAGGTATGCATTAAGACTACAAGAACAGGTAACCATATTTCCCAAACCCTAATTTGGCATTCACAATACGAGTGTAAAGGAGATGTATCAAGATGTAGATACCTAAATATAGACTATAGTGTGTGCCATTTAGGAGTAGGAGAACCTAAGTGCTTCAGTCCAGAGTATCAACCCCGTACAATTTGGTTGACTCTCAGGAATGGAGATCCTCAGGGGACCCTAATTAATAAGACAGTATTAGAATCCGTACATTCTTCGGGTGTTCTGCTATTTGATGCGTGTAAGGCGATATCAAGTGGTAGAAAGCCGTGGAATGTATGTGGGGATCTTAGATGGGAGAGGACGTATGGGTCTAATGATAAATATATTTGTCCCAGTAGTAAAAATAAATATGTGAGTCCTAGATGCCCAAATAAAGACTATAACTTTTGCCCATATTGGTCTTGTGTGGGGTGGGCGACTTGGGGACAGACAGTAGACAAAGACATGATAGTGACTAAGTTGCCTACCAGCCCATATTGTAAGTCTATGGAATGCAACCCAGTCCATATACTTATAAATAACCCCGATAAGTTCTTAGACAAATATGGCAATTTATTTGGGTTTCAAATATACGGGACGGGTTTAGATCCTGGGACAGTATTGTTTATAGGGATAGAGACTGATACGGTATCCTCCCAAACTCATCAAGTATACCATTCCTTTTATGAAGAGATGAGTATAGATAATAAGATCCCCCATAATGCTAAAAACCTGTTCATTGACTTAGCTGAAAGTATTGCCGGTAGTCTTAATGTTACCAACTGCTATGTGTGTGGAGGTACTAACATGGGAGACCAATGGCCTTGGGAAGCAAAGGAGGTAATGTCCGGTTCTGAGGCAGTTGACCAACTAATATCTACACAAGCCGATTATCATATGAGTGTTAGAGGTAAATCTGAGTGGAGATTAAAGACCTCCATCATAGGTTATGTTTGCATAGCAAGGAAAGGAATAATGTATAATACTTCTGTAGGAGAATTAACTTGTCTAGGGCAAAAAGCTTATGATGATGATACAAAGAATACAACTTGGTGGTCGGCTTCAAATGTCTCAGAACCATCTAACCCGTTTGCTAGATACGCCAATTTAAAGGATGTGTGGTTTGATTTATCCATCACATCTACCTGGAGAGCCCCAGCAAATTTGTACTGGATCTGTGGTAAGAAAGCCTATTCGGAGTTGCCACAGGACTGGGAAGGGGCATGTGTGTTGGGTATGCTCAAACCATCCTTCTTCTTGTTACCTATTGAAACAGGTGAGACTTTAGGTGTTAAAGTGTATGATGTGAATCATAGGAAGAAAAGGGGACCCATAGAGATAGGCGCCTGGGAAGATGATGAATGGCCTCCCCAGCGTATTATAGATTATTATGGGCCAGCCACGTGGGCAGAAGATGGTACCTTTGGTTATAGAACCCCTATTTATATGCTCAACCGTATTATAAGATTACAGGCGGTGGTTGAGATTATTACTAACGAAACATCACAAGCGCTCAATCTTCTAGCGAAGCATAATACCAGGATGAGGACAGCAGTCTACCAAAATAGATTAGCCTTGGATTACCTTTTGGCAGTAGAGGGAGGTGTATGTGGGAAGTTTAACCTGAGCAATTGCTGTCTTCAAATAGATGACGAAGGGCAAGCAATAGCTGAGCTTACTAGCCATATGGTTAAACTAGCGCATGTGCCTACTCAGGTATGGAAAGGGTATAATCCAAGTAGTTGGTTTGGTAGCTGGTATGAGTGGTTTGGAGGGCTTAAGGCAGTGGTAGGTGGAGTCCTACTGATTTTAATGTTGTGTCTACTCCTGCCGTGTCTTATACCCTTAGTAGTTAGGTCTGTGCAAAGCCTGATAGAAAATATAGCAGAGAGGAAGGCTGCGGCACAGATAATGGCAATTTATAAGTATAAGGCTCTAGATCAGGGAGAACCAATGCAGGAAGATGAGTGTTGAAGATTCACATCATAAGTTAAGTCTGGTCTGGTTCAAGGTAACTTGCGGTGTATGCAAACTAAGGTTAAGTGATGCCTCAAGTAATTGTGAAATATCAAGAGGCATCAAAGGGGGGAATGTGGTGAAATCTCGGTAAAAATAAATTTAGTAGGCCGAGATTACCACGTGGCATGTGTACGTGCATATGCTGACGTATCGATCAGTTGGTTGCACGAGGCAAGATACGATCAGTAGTGTACGGAGCATGTGCAAGAATACAGGATGTAGTATTCCCCTCCTCCATTGTGCTGGACAAGCCATGCGGTCAAGCAGGAAGTTAATTCTTATTTGTATTGATTGGTCAAGAGAATGTGCGGGTGGAGCTTAATATGGGAGGAGTTATGTGCCTATATAAGGAGCCTGCACTATTGTCCGGGGCTCAGAACTTGTGGTATTTTGGTGACGCTAGTCCCTCTGAGTCCCGATCGGTGATCCAATAAAGAATCTCTTCCTTCCTGAAGAAACCTGTGTCCATCTCTCTGTGCTTCGCTTCCGTCAGTTTCTCCGGTATCAGTATCAGATCTAGTGGATATGGTCCAGCGATAAGAAACCAGAGTAATTTAATTCTGATATTATTACCAAGATTCTAAGCTGAGGAAACTGAACTTGGCCAAAAGGTAGATCTCCTTCAGTTGCCTTACTACAACTCCCATTAGGCTTTGCCAGCCTTTTGGTTATTGTTATCCTAGATTCTGTAGTTATTGCTACTCACTTCTGGACTCATTTTCATATTTGTCACAATCATTTAGCGACAAGTGGAAATGGCTGTTGCTATCATTAGTGATTACCATCAGTTACTATGCTGCAAATCTTAATGTTTAATGACTGGAAATTAGCATCTGCTGAAAGTTTTAATGTTTCTCATTATGATCAAAATGAGTTGCTAACTGCAAACTAACAGATGATAAAACTTACCTGACTAAAATATCACTTGTAACTGTCCGCATATTACTTTAAATCCTTTTTCAGCACTGACTGCCACAGGTTTAACCTTTCTGCCTTCCTCTTGTTTCCCTGGAGAATGTTTGATCATCAGACCCCCCCTCCTTCCACTAGTTTTGGAGGCAAAATGATCTCTGTGACTCAGCAGTCAGATGCAAAACAAGGCAGCAGCACCTCATGGAAAGGCAATTGTTATTAGGTCTTTCTAAAGTTTAAAGTTGCACCCCTTGGCAAGCGGAGCGAGGAACGCAGTGAAAGTGCATTGTTTATAATAGTATATATGTTCTCAGGCATAAATTGTGTCCATGCTGTTAGTTAAAAGATGTGCTGTAGATCAGGGGTGGGCAATCTGCGGCCCTCCAGATGTTTTGGACTACATCTCCCATAATGCTCTTAGGGCCATAATGCTAGCAAAGCATCAAGGGAGATGAAGTCCAAAACATCTGGGGGGCCGCAGATTGCCCACCCCTGCTGTAGATAATCCAAATGTTTGTATGTTGGTATTGCAAATGGGGTATGTCCAGTCTTTTTTAGTAGCCACTTAGTCACAAACACTGGCCAAAGTTAGTGTTAATATTTGTTTGTGTGTGAAAAATGAAAAAACCTAATTTGAACGCCAATTTTGACCAGTGTTTGTGACTAAGTGGCTTCTAAAAAAGACTGGACTTGCCCCATTTGCAATACCTTAGATTGTCTACTATTGCACATGGTATGCCATCATGGGGGTAATTTTCAGTCCTGGGCTACAATACAGTTTTAAAGGCAACATAACCAATCTGGCGAATTTCAATGTGAAAGAACTGATCCGCAAGTCTTATATTTGACTCTGTAACTTTTGAAAACACCATAAAACCTGTACATGAGGGCATGGGTGTCCGCAGAGGGGAGGGGGGGGTGGGCAAATCTGCTATTATTCTGCTTATTCTGCTATTTTTCATGTGACATTGCAATACCTGTGTATGGAGAGAGACAGGGATAAGAAGCTACATCTTATCCCTGCTTCTCTATCCTGACTGAATCTGCAGGGGAGCAGCACATGCAGCCATCAACTGCAGAGACAGCCTACATATCAGGTAAGTGAGGCATGGGGGGGCAGACTATAGATCAGGGAAGTGAGGCATGGGGGGCAGCCTATAGATCAGGGAAGTGAGGCATGGGGGGCAGCCTATAGATCAGGGAAGTAAGGCATGGGGGCAGCCTATAGATCAGGGAAGTAAGGCATGGGGGGCAGCCTATAGATCAGGGAATCAGGGAAGTGAGGCATGGGGGGCAGCCTATAGATCAGGGAATTAGGAAAGTGAGACATGGGGGGCAGGCTATAGATCAGGGAATCAGGGAAGTGAGGCAAGGGGGGCAGCCTATAGATCAGGGAAGTGAGGCATGGGGGCAGCCTATAGATCAGGGAAGTGAGGCATGGGGGGCAACCTATAGATCAGGGAAGTGAGGCATGGGGGGCAGCCTATAGATCAGGGAAGTAAGGCATGGGGGCAGCCTTTAGATCAGGGGAGCAGGGCCGCCATCAGGGCATGACAACCATAACAGTTGTCATGGGCCCGGCGGTCCTGGGGGGCCCTGAGCCCCACATACTGCTACAGTAAGTAATGGCTGAGCTGGGGAGTTAAACAATCTCCCCAGCCAGCCTGCACTCAGCAAGGGGCCCCTGCTGCTAAAAATGTTCTCCCTCCGTGCAGGGCATACTGAGGGGCAGCTTAGGGGCCTCCCAAAGACCCCACTAGGCTGCCCCTCAGTGTGCCTGTCTCCAAACACAGCCTCACTGAGCTGCCTGTAACTGCTCAGGGCAGCTCCGTGCGGCTTGTTTTGCAGGAAGTGACATCACCAGTCACAGTGAGCTATGCGGAGCTGCCCTGAGCAGACTTACAAGAGGACCACCAGAGAGGTAAGGTTTGGGAGGGTTTTGGGAGCCACTACCCCCCCTTGCTCCCACTGCATCCCCTACTCCCCCCTTGCTTCCACTGCATCCCCTACCCCCTTGCTCCCACTGCACCCCCTACCCCCCTTGCTCCCACTGCATCCCCTACCCCCCCTTGCTCCCACTGCATCCCCTACCCCCCTTGCTCCCACTGCATCCCCTACTCCCCTGCTCCCACTGCATCCCCTACCCCCCTGCTCCCACTGCATCCCCTACCCCCCTGCTCCCACTGCATCCCCTACCCCCCTGCTCCCACTGCATCCCCTACCCCCCCTGCTCCCACTGCATCCCCTACCCCCCTGCTCCCACTGCATCCCCTACCCCCCTGCTCCCACTGCATCCCCTACCCCCCCTGCTCCCACTGCATCCCCTACCCCCCTGCTCCCACTGCATCACCTACCCCCCCTTGCTCCCACTGCATCACCTACCCCCCTTGCTCCCACTGCATCACCTACCCCCCTTGCTCCCACTGCATCACCTACCCCCCTTGCTCCCACTGCATCACCTACCCCCCTTGCTCCCACTGCATCCCCTACCCCCCCTTGCTCCCACTGCATCCCCTACCCCCCCTTGCTCCCACTGCATCCCCTACTCCCCCCTTGCTTCCACTGCATCCCCTACCCCCCTTGCTCCCACTGCACCCCCTACCCCCCCTTGCTCCCACTGCATCCCCTACCCCCCTTGCTCCCACTGCATCCCCTACCCCCCTTGCTCCCACTGCATCCCCTACTCCCCTGCTCCCACTGCATCCCCTACCCCCCTGCTCCCACTGCATCCCCTACCCCCCTGCTCCCACTGCATCCCCTACCCCCCTGCTCCTACTGCATCCCCTACCCCCCCTGCTCCCACTGCATCCCCTACCCCCCCTGCTCCCACTGCATCCCCTACCCCCCTGCTCCCACTGCATCCCCTACCCCCCCTGCTCCCACTGCATCCCCTACCCCCCTGCTCCCACTGCATCCCCTACCCCCCTTGCTCCCACTGCATCACCTACCCCCCTTGCTCCCACTTCATCACCTACCCCCCTTGCTCCCACTGCATCACCTACCCCCCTTGCTCCCACTGCATCCCCTACCCCCCTTGCTCCCACTGCATACCCTACCCCCCCTTGCTCCCACTGCATCCCCTACCCCCCTTGCTCCCACTGCATCCCCTACCCCCCTGCTACCACTGCATCCCCTACCCCCTGCTCCCACTGCATCCCCTACCCCCCTGCTCCCACTGCATCCCCTACCCCCTGCTCCCACTGCATCCCCTGCCCCCTGCTCCCACTGCATCCCCTACCCCCCTGCTCCCACTGCATCCCCTACCCCCTGCTCCCACTGCATCCCCCTACCCCCCTGCTCCCACTGCATCCCCCTACCCCCCTGCTCCCACTGCATCTCCTACCCCCTGCTCCCACTGCATCCCCTAGCCCCCTGCTCCCACTGCATCCCCTACCCCCCCTGCTCCCACTGCATCCTTACCCCCCCTGCTCCCACTGCATCCTTACCCCCTACTCCCACTGCATCACCTACCCCCCCTGCTCCCACTGCATCCTTAACCCCTACTCCCACTGCATCACCTACCCCCCCTGCCCCCACTGCATCCCCTGCTCTCTCTGCAGCCCCTACCCCCATGCTCCCTCTGCAGCCCCTAACCCCCTGCTCCCACTGCATCCCCTACCCCCCCTGCTCACACTGCATCCCCTACCCCCCCTGCTCCCACTGCATCCTTACCCCCCCTGCATCCCCTACCCCCCCTGCTCCCACTGCATCCCCTGCTCTCTCTGCAGCCCCTACCCCCTGCTCCCTCTGCAGCCACTACCCCCCTGCTCCCACTGCAGCCCCTACCCCACTGCATCCCCTGCTCCCTCTGCAGTCCCTACCCCCTGCTCCCTTTGCAGCCCCTACCCCCACTGCATCCCCTACCCCCACTGCATCCCTACCCCCCTGCTCCCACTGCATCCCCTGCTCCCTCTGCAGCCCCTACCCCTCTGCTCCCTCTGCAGCCCCTACCCCCCACTCCCACTGTATCCCCTCCTCCCTCTGCAGCCCAAACCCCCCTGCTCCCTCTGCAGCCCCCACCCCCCTGCTCCCTCTGCAGCCCCCACCCCCTGCTCCCACTGCATCCCCACCCCCCTGCTCCCACTGCATCCCCTACGCCCCTGATCCCACTGCAGTCCATACCCCTTGCAGCTCCTACCCACTGCAGCCCATACCCCCTACAGCCCCTACCTCCCACCTCCCTCTGCAGCTCCTAACCCTTGCGACCACTGCAGCAGATAACCCCTACAGCCCCTACCTCTCTGCTCCCTCTGCAGCCCCTGCTCCCTCTGCAGCCCCTACCCCCTGCGACCACTGCAGCCCATACCCCCTACAGCCCCTGCTCCCTCTGCAGCCCCTGCTCCCTCTGCAGCCCCTAGCCCATACCCCCTACAGCTTCTACCTCCCTGCTCCCTCTGCAACCCCTACCTAATTCAGCCCCTACCTCCCTGCTCCATCTGTAGCACCTACCCCTGCTCCCACTGCAGCCCCTACCTCCTGCAGCCCCTACCTCCCTGCTCCAACTGAATCCCCTACCCAACTGCTCCCACTGCAGCTCCTATTACCCTTTGCACCCACTACATCCTGTCCCTCCTCTGCACCCACTACAGCCTCTATTCCCCCCTGTACCCTCTGCAGCCCCTTCCACTCACACCCTTTACAGCCCCTTCCTTTCGGCACCCTCTGCAGTCCCTTCCCCTTTGCACACACAAACATAAAGGGACACTATATAGTTACCAGAACAACTACAGCTTAATTTATATTATACAGCTTAATGTAGTTGTTCTGGTGAGTATAGTCTACCACTGCAGGGTTTTTGCTGCAAAGACTGCCTTTTCAGAGAAAATGCAGTGTTTACATTGCTGCCTAGGAACACCTAGGCGCTTCCTGTGTCAGTGTTGCAAAATGTGCAGCACTGACATTCAACATCTCCATGCTCTGCATGTCGACGCTGAACGCTTGTCATAGAGAAGCACATATATATATATATATATGAGAGAGCGATTTTCGCACTACACTCACTACACACACTACATTCACTATACACATTGTGCTCTACACACACACACACACACACACTACATTCACTATACACATTTTGCACTACACACACACACTACATTCACTAAACACACTCTGCACTACATTCACTATACACTCTCTGTACTCACTACAAACACTACTTTCACTAAACACACTCTGCACTACACACGCACTACATTCACTAAACACACTTTGTACTACACACACACTACATTCACTAAACACACTTTGCACTACACACACACACACACTACATTCACTATTCACACGTTTCACTCACTACAAACACACTACATTCACTACAAACACACTACATTCACTATACACACTACATCCACTACAAAAACACACACTCTGCATGCACTATACACACACCTACATTCACTACACACACACTCTGCATCTAATGCATGCATACAAACATTACATACATTACACAAAACGTACAATCTGCATCCACTATACACACTGCATCCATGACACACATACTGCATCCACTATACACACTGCATCCATGACACACATACCGCCTCCACTATACACATTCTACATCCACTATACATACTGCATCCATGACATACATACCGCATCCACTATACACACACACACACACTTCATCCTTGTGGGCGGACTCGGGGCTGGCCCCGGGGGCCCAGATCTTGAGCTGTGTCAGGGGCCCTAAAATTTCTGATGGCAGCCCTGCAGGGGAGTGAGGTATGGGGGCAGCCTATAGATCAGTGAGGGTGGGGAGAGACAGCCTATAGATCAGGGAAGTGAGGGAGGGGAGAGACAGCCTATAGATCAGGTAAGTGAGGAATGGGGGGAGAGAGCCAATAGATCAGGTAAGTGAGGGATGGTGGGGGAAGAGACAGCCTATAGATCAGGTAAGTGAAGGATGGTGGGGGGAGAGACAGCCTATAGATCAGGTAAGTGAAGGATGGTGGGGGGGAGACAGCCTATAGATCAGGTAAGTGAGGCATGGGGGAGAGACAGCCCATAGATCAGGGAAGTGAGGCATGGGGTGGCAGCCTATAGATCAGGGAAGTGAGGCATGGGGTGGCAGCCTATAGATCAGGGAAGTGAGGCATTGGGGGCAGCCTATAGATCAGGGAAGTGAGGGATGAGGGGCAGCCTATAGATCAGGGACATGAGGCATTGGGGCAGCCTATAGATCAGGGACATGAGGCATGGGGGCAGCCTTTAGATCAGGGAAGTGAGGCATGGGGGGCAGCCTATAGATCAGGGAAGTGAGGGAGGGGAGGGGCAGCCTATAGGTCAGGGTAGTGAGGGAGGGGAGAGACAGTCTATAGATCAGGTAAGTGAGGGATTGGGGGGAGAGAAAGCCTACAGGAAAGGTCAGGAAGGAGCTGAAAGGTAAAGTAAGAGAAGGAACAGAAAGGAGAAGGAACAGAAATGAGCAGGAAGGGACATCAAGGAGCAGAAAGAGGCAGCAAGGAGCACAAAAGGTAAAGTAGGAGAAGGAGCACAAAGGAACTTAAATGAGCAAGAAGCAGGAAGGGTCAGCAAGAAGCAGGAAGGGACAGCAAGGAGCAGGAAGGGGCAGCAAATAGCAGGAAGGGTCTGCATGGGGAAGCAATGAGCAGGTAGGGTCTGCAAGGAGATGGAAGGGTCTGCAAAGTGCAGAAAGGAACAGAAGGAGCACAAAGGTAAAGTAGGAGAAGGAACAGAAATAAGCAGAAAGAGGCAGCAAGGAGCACAAAAGGTAAAGTAGGAGAAGGAGCACAAAGGAACAGAAATGAGCAGGAAGGGGCAGCAAGGAACAGGAAGGGGCAGCAATGAGCTGGAAAGGGCAGAAGGAGCACAAACGTAAAGTAGGAGAAGGAGCAGAAATAAGCAGGAAGGGGCAGCAAGAAGCAGGAAGGGATAGCAAGGAGCAGGAAGGGACAGCAAGGGGCAGCAAGGAGCAGGAAGGGGCAGCAAGGAGAAGGAAGGGTCTGCATGGGGAAGCAATGAGCAGGTAGGGTCTGCAAGAAAACTGAAGAGTCTGCAAAGAGCATAAAGGAACAGAAGGAGCACAAAGGTAATAGAGCAGAAATAATCAGAAGGAGCACAAAGGTAAAGTAGGAGAAGGAGCAGAAAGGGTCTGCAAG